>NC_088247.1:1403463-2603463 GCF_036013445.1 Caloenas nicobarica
GAAAGGTGCCGGAAAGGAAAGGTGCGGAAAGGAAGGAAAGGAAAGGAAAGGAAAGGAAAGGAAAGGAAAGGAAAGGAAAGGAAAGGAAAGGAAAGAAAGGAAAGGAAAGGAAAGGAAAGAAAGGAAAGGTGCGGAAAGTGCGGAAAGGTGCGGAAAGGTGCGGAAAGGAAAGGAAAGGAAAGGAAAGGAAAGGAAAGGTGCGGAAAGGAAAGGAAAGGAAAGGAAAGGAAAGGAAAGGAAAGGAAAGGAAAGGAAAGGAAAGGAAAGGAAAGGAAAGGAAAGGAAAGGAAAGGAAAGGTGCGGAAAGGAAAGGTGCGGAAAGGAAAGGAAAGGAAAGGAAAGGAAAGGAAAGGAAAGGAAAGGAAAGGAAAGGAAAGGAAAGGAAAGGAAAGGAAAGGAAAGGAAAGGAAAGGAAAGGAAAGGAAAGGTGCGGAAAGGAAAGGAAAGGTGCGGAAAGGAAAGGTGCGGAAAGGAAAGGTGCGGAAAGGAAAAAGGAAAGGAAAGGAAAGGAAAGGAAAGGAAGGAAAAGGAAAGGAAAGGAAAGAAAGGAAAGGAAAGGAAAGGAGCAGAAAGGAAAGGTGCGGAAAGGAAAGGTGCGGAAAGGTGCGGAAGGAAAGGAAAGGAAAGGAAAGGAAAGGAAAGGAAAGGAAAGGAAAGGAAAGGAAAGGAAAGGAAAGGAAAGGAAAGGAAAGAAAGGAAAGGAAAGGTGCGGAAGGGAAAGGTATGGAAAGGTGCGGAAAGGTGCGAAAGGTGCGGAAAGGTGCGGAAAGGTGCGGAAAGGAACGGAAAGGAAAGAAGGAAAGGAAAGGAAGGAAGGAAACGGAAGGAAAGGAAGAAAGGAAAGGAAAGGAAAGGAAAGGAAAGGAAAGGAAAGGAAAGGAAAAGGAAAGGAAAAGAAAGGAAAGGAAAGGAAGGAAGGAAAGAAAGGAAAGGAAAGGAAGAAAAGGAAAAAGGAAAGGAAAGAAGGAAAGGAAAGGAAGGAAAGGAAAGGAGGAACAATTCAGCCTTGAGCTTTGGCTGCAGCATCCTTCGGTGGGCTCAGCAGGTAAAGGACCTTGGGCTGCCCCTCCCATCCCACCATCACCCCCCAAGGAGGGAGGGGGGTCCTGCAGTGCTTTTCCCACCCAAGGAGCCCCCAAAACCCAGCAGAGCTGTGTCCTACCTGCTCATGCCCATAGTGGCATCTCTGCAGCCTTCGCTCCGTGCCGTGGGGATGGAGACTTTCTCTGCTCCATGCAAGAAGCACCCAATGACTGCGAGCAGTTGTGACCCAGGGGGGACAGGGCTGAGCCCCCCTGTCTGAGCTGTCTGGGGAACTGAGGCACAGACAGGAGGGAGAGCTGAAAGTACTTCAAGTGGCAATTGGGCATCTGGGTCCAAACTTCCAAGGGGATTTGGGCATCACTGGTGGAGACATCACACCAGAATCATAGAATCATCAAATCACAGGATGGTTTGGGTTGAAAGGACATTAAAGCTCCCCCAGTGCCCCCCTGCCATGAGCAGGGACATCTGCACCAGCTCAGGTTGCTCAGAGCCCCGTCCAGCCTGGCCTGGGATGTCTCCAGGGATGGTTCAGCCACCACCTCTCTGGCCAGCCTGGGCCAGGCTCTCACCACCCTCAGTGTAAAGAGGATGGACAGGGACATGCCATCTGCATGGCTGGGGCCACCAGCAGAGCTCTAGGCTGCTATCCTGCCTTCAAGTGGGTAAAACCCTCTCCATCCAAACCCAGGCCAGAGTTTAATCTGGTAAAGCTAAGCCTACAAAGAGCAAATGTGTCCTGGCAGCAGCCAATGGAGAGAGCAGCTTATCCCCAGGGTGCACCCATGGGGATGTGTTAGAGGACTGGGAGGCTGCTGGTGACACTGGGCTGGGAGTGGTGGAGATACCAGAGGGACTTGGAGAGGATGAAGATGCCAGAGGGACCTGGAGAGGATGGAGAAATGGTCAGAGGAAACTCATGGAGTTTAACAATGAGAAGGTCAAAGTCCTGTCCCTGGGGAGCAACAATCCCCTAGAGCAGTGACCACCCAACGGGAAAGGACCTGGGCACAAGAGGACCTGGGGATGCTGGTGGACACCAGGTTGACCATGAGCCAACAACATGCTGCAAGGAAGGCTGAGGGTATCTGGAGGATCCTTCTTCTCTGCTCAGCACCAGTAAGGCCACCCCTGGGGCCAGTGCTGGGCTTCCCAGTTTATTAAAGACACGGGCAGACTAGAGAGAGTCCAAGGGAAGACCATGAAGATAATGAAGGGACTGGAGCATGTCTCCTAGGAGGAAAGGCTGAGGGAGCTGGGGAGCAGAGGAGGCTCAGGGGGGCCTCACCATGGCTACAAATACCTGATGGAGGAAGAGGATGGAGTCACGATCTTCCCAGTGGACAAAACACTCGGCCACCTCCAGCAGGTCCCCCAGCCCAAAGTGGAAAGCCAGGACATCCCCAGGAGAGCCACGGGGACCTGCAGGGGCTGGTCCATCCAGACCAGGGCTGCCCAGCAGGTCCCTGTCACGGGCAGGGGCTGGGGTGGGAGCTGGGACACCCCATGGCGGGGGCTGAGCCATGTCCCCTGCGGAGGAGCCGCTGGTGACACCCCCAGGGGGTTTAGGAGCCCTTGAGCCAACCAACCCCACTGCCTCATCCTGGGGGATTTTTTTTTTCTCTCCCTCTCAAAGCATTTAAATTTTTCTTGCCGGCTGTAGCCCAAATGTTTACAGTCCCATGGAGCAACTTAAAATTCCTCCCCAGGATTAAGCAGCGCAGCCGGGACTCATCCTGCTGCCTCCTCCAAGCTGCGAGGAAGAGGAGGAGAAAGGGTTGGGGAGTGAAGGCTGCTAGTCTGGCTGAAAAGGGGGCAATTAGGGGGTGGGAAGCAGGTAGAGAATGGAGAAAATAGGGGGAAAAAAAGAAGAAGAAATATGCAAACTCATGCTGCTTTGGTTTCTAAAGCCATTTTCAGTAAACAGGGGTTTCATTAAAAAAGAAAAAAAAAAAACCAAAACCACCACACATATTTAATGTTTCTGTTTTCCCATCCCAGCTCATTACACCCAAAGAAAAACTCCAGCAGATGCTGTTGAGGGGAAGAAAACTTTCTATTTGTCACTGAATCTTCTTCCCACCCCAACCCACGCATGGCCCCAACATCCCTATTGTCCTACACCGGGGGCCTTCGGATGCTGATGGCACCTGTGTGGGGACCCTGGGGATGGGGTCGTGCTGGGCATCACCACTCCCTCTCCCCAAACTGTCCCTTCACTGGTCTAAATTTGGAGAGAGGTGCTGGGGAGGAGTGATGCACCCACCTGAATGCGGCTGCGGCACCTCCTTGGGGACCCTGAGCTGGTGATGGGGACACCAGGGTGACCCAGGAGGTGGAGGGAACCCGCTGCAGCCAGTGGCATCTCCATGGGTGGCATCAGGTCATCCTCTGTGGCATGATGTCACCCTGGGGTGATGGTGTGATGTCACACGTGCGCGTGTTGTGCGTCATGCTCTGCCACTGCTCACCGTGTGTCCTTGGGACACTCACCCGTCCTGGGGCTGGAGGAGGTGACCAGCATGGGTGGCCGTGGGGGACCAACCCCAGCTGTCCCATCCTTGCCCAGCCCACAGCACCCCCACGGGTGGCACTGGGGGGTGGCACAGTGCCCGGTGCCCACACGGACACGGGGTTGTGCTCCTCCAGGCACGAGCCACCTGCAGCCACCTTGTCACACGGTGTTTTCGTCGGGTGATATTTCCCCATCACATCCCTCCCCGGGGCTGGGTTTCATTCCCCTCCCCATCCCATCCCTCCCCAGGGACACATTTCAGTCCCCTCCCCATCCCATCTCTCCCCAGGGACACATTCAGTCCCCTCCTCATCCTATCCCATCCCTCCCCAGGGACACATTTCACTCCCCTCCCCATCCCATCCCTCCCCAGGGACACATTTCAGTCCCTTCCCTGCAGCATCCCTGGGGGCAGCGGGGCAGGAGGAGATGCTCACACCGGCCCCCACCCCTCCATGTCCCCCCTGCCACAGGAAGGGTTAACTCCATGGCGCAGACGGCCTTGGCCTTGGTGAGGGCCCTTGGAGCAGGTTTTTCTCCCCCCGCCGCCTCCCTGGGTCACGTCGCCAGGGCTGACGTGGGATGGAAAAACAATTTATCTCCGGCTGACGGGGAGGCCTGGGGGGGGGGGACGGCAGCGGAGTTGTTGCCAGGTGTGGAGGGGCCCCCGCCCCCCTTGGTCGGGGCACTGCAAGGCTGGGGACCACGGGTGGGCAGTGAGACCCTGAGGTCCAGGATTGGCCCCCAAAGCGGCTGGGGGGGCAAGTGCCCCCCAATAACCAGCTCCAGCCTGGGGGGTGTAGGGAGGCAGGGGGGCTGCGTCCATGAGTGAGGGCCCTGAACCCCTGGGGGCAGCCCCATCCAGCCCCGCCAAGGCTTAGTCTGGGCCCAGCAGGGTTAGTCCAGGCATGGACAGCCCAAGCAAGATTAGTCCAGGCAGGGCAGGGGTAGCCCAGGAAGGATTTAGCTTGGGGAAGGTTAGTCCAGGTAGGGTTAGTCCAGCCAGGGTTTACCCTGGGAAGGGTTAGACCAAGCAGGGTTAGTTCAGGCATGGTTAGTCTGGGCAAAGTTAGCTGAACCAGGGTTAGTCCGGAAAGGGCAGGGTTAGACCAGGCAGTTCAGTCTGGGCAAGGTTAGTGGAGGCGAAGTTAGTCTGAGCAGGGCTGGGTTAGTCCAGACAAGGTTTAGCCCAGTCAGGGTTAGCCCAGACAGGATTGGCCCAGATGGGGTTTAGCTGGGGCAGGATTAGCCCATGCAGAGCAGGTTTAGTCTGGGCAGGCTTAGCCCAGGCAGTGTTTAGTCGAGGCAGAATTATCCCAGACACGGCTTAGCTGGGGCAGGGTTAGCCCAGGCAGGGCAGGCTTATCCCAGGCAGGGTTAGTCCAGGCATGGTTAGTCCACGCAGGGCAGGCTTAGCCCAGGCTGGGTTAGTCCAGGCATGGTTAGTCCACGCAGGGCAGGCTTAGCCCAGGCTGGGTTAGTCCAGGCAGGCAGGCGGGAAGGTAACCCCGGCCGGGGTGAAGGGTCGGTCGCTCCTGCCTGGCCCGGGACGGGCGGCGGGGCCCGAGCCCCGGGGCCGGGAGAGCCCGATCCTGCTCCGCCGGCGCCATCTGCCGGCACCGCCGCGGCGGGGCCACGCGCGACACGGGGGCCCGGACACACGGCCCACGGGGACCGCGGCGCTGCACACCGAGCCGGGGAGAGGGGCACCGGGGCGCAGGGACCTGGACACCGGGATGTCTCCAGGGGGACCGGCGGCGGGGGGACCACAGGGCCGCAGCGTGGGGAGTGCGGTGTGCGGGGACGGGGACACGGGGGCACCGGGACGGGCAGCACCCGGACAGGGCAGCACCGGGACGGGCGGCACTGGGGCGGGCAACAGCGGGCAAGCGAGCACCAGGACGGGCAGCACCCGGACAGGGCAGCACCGGGAAGGGCAGCACAGGGAGCACCGGCACAGGGAGCACCGGAACGGGCAGCACCGGGACACGGCAGCACCGGGACACGGCAGCACCGGGACGGGCAGCACCCGGACAGGGCAGCACCGGGAAGGGCAGCACAGGGAGCACCGGCACAGGGAGCACCGGAACGGGCAGCACCGGGACACGGCAGCACCGGGACACGGCAGCACCGGGACGGGCAGCACCCGGACAGGGCAGCACCGGGAAGGGCGGCACAGGGAGCACCGGCACAGGGAGCACCGGGACACGGCAGCACCGGGACACGGCAGCACCGGGACACGGCAGCACAGGGAGCACCGGAACGGGCAGCACCGGGACACGGCAGCACCGGGACACGGCAGCACCGGGGCTGGTCCCCGGGAGCGCAGCGCTCGCGGCACGGCCGGGAAGGCGGGGCCATGTGTACGTGTGGGCGTGGTTAGAAGCGGAGGGGCGGGGTCACACCGCCCTGTGGGCGTGGTCAGAGTTGAGAGGCGGGGTCACACAGCCCGGTGGGCGTGGTTAGCCTCTGCGGGGCGGAGCGGGACCAATCGGAAGCGGAGTTTGCCCCGTCGGGGGGCGTGGCCGCGGGGCGGGGGGCGGGGCGATGCGGGCGGGGCGGGGCCGTGGCGGCGGCCCCGGTGCAGGGCGGGAGCGGCGGGCGGCGGCGGGGCCATGGCCTGGTCCCGGTACCAGCTGGGCCTGGCCGCCCTCATGCTGCTCACCGGCTCCATCAACACCCTGGCGGCCAAGTGAGTTCTCCTGGAGGCTGAGGGGGGGTCCCGCACCCCCGGGACTGGGGTCCCGCAGCGGCCCCGGGCACCCCCGCTTGGGCCCGGGGCCCTCCCGGGGCTCAGGCCGGCCTGGCCCCCCCAGGCCCCGCGCTTCCCCCGGCGGGTTTGAGCTCGGCCTTCCGGGCCTCCATCCCCTCTTTCCGTCACAGGGTTGGTCCCCCTCAGGCTCCGGGGGTGTCACACCCCGGGATGGGCTTCGGGTCACTGCGTGTGGCCTTGGGGACAGTGGCCCTTGGGCGCCCCCAGCCCCACGGAGGCCCCAGGCCCGGCTGTGGTCAGGCTGTGTTGGCAGAGCCCCCCTGTGCCCCCCGGCTGGGGTTTGCCGTGGGACTGGGGGTCAGGCCTGAGCTGGGGGTGCCCCGTGGGACTGGGGGTGCTGCTGCTTGGGGTCCAGCTCCTGGTGATGGCGGAGGAAGGGGGTGCATGGCCAGGGGGGCTGGGGGCTCTTGTGGGTGCTGCCGTGGGGTGCAAGTCTCCTGCCGTGGGTGCTGGGGAGGAGCCGTGCGAGTGCCCCCCAAAACCAGGCTCGCTGCGCCCACTGCAGCTCACCCCAAAAGCCAGGCAGGGCTGGGCTGAGCCCCTTCCCTGGGAGAGCACCCCAGGCTGCTCCGGGCCCTCGCAGTGAGGATGAGGATGGTGAGAGCTGCCCGGGCAGGGCAGACCTGCCAGGCTGGCTCATCCAGGTGCCGCCAGGCAGACACCTGCACATCAGCGAGGTTTCACCCGGCGGCCAAGCTCCAGCCAGTGTCACAGCAAACCAAGGTCCCTGGGTGGGGAAACTGAGGCACAGCATCCCCGCGGGGCAGAGCAGAGCCGGGAGGTGGCCCCGAGTGCTCAGCTGGCTCACGAGACCGGTGTGCAGCCCGACAAAACCTCTTGCGACACCCGCAGCGGGGCTGTGCTGTGTCACCCGGGGCTGACTCACGCCAAAATCCTGCTGGCCTGGCTGAAAAGCCCCTCGCCAAGTGACGAAGGACGGGCTGGGGATTGTCCCAGCCGCTGCTGCTGCCCCGTTTCCCCGAGCTCAGCAGGTCTGCGGCACAGCTGCCATTCGGCGTCAGCAAAAAAGCATCCGGAGGGGAGCTGGGTGCCTGTCTCAGGGTGCAGCGCTGCGTGGGGGTGTGCTGGGGACAGGCAGCCCGTCACCGAGGGGCTGGGGTCCCTAGGGAGGGGAGATCCTCACCAAAACAGGCCGTGAGGACAGCCTGTGTTTATCCCTCTGTGCTGCTTGGTGTACCCAAAAGAGGGGGTTTGTGCCCCAAAACCGTGGCTGGGGGTGTGAGCAGTGGGAGCTGCTGCCCCCCCCCAGCCTGCAATCCAGTGTCCTTTATGTGTCCTGTGTCCCTTAGCCCCCAAATCTTCAAGGTGACATGGGGGGAGGGAAGGGGTGGGGGTGACCCCCACCACGCTGTCCTGATCTCCCAGGCTCTGGCAGCGACGGGCGCGGGGACACCGGATCATGGGGACACGGGGTCACAGGGACACTGGATCATGGGGACATGGGGTCACAGGGACACCCGATCATGGGGACACAGGATCGCAGGGCTGCGTGACACGTGTGTGGGAACACCATATCGTGGGGCTGTGCAACGTGGGCACCGGGACGCCAGATCCTGGGGACAACGGGTCACAGGGCTGCGTGACACGGGCGTGGGGACACCGGATCGCGGGGCTGTGCGACACGGGGACACCGGATCGCGGGGCTGTGCGACACAGGGACACCGGATCGCGGGGCTGTGCAACACGGGGACACCGGATTGCGGGGCTGTGCAACACAGCGGTGTCCGTTTCCCCGCCTGTCACTCAGGGCCGGGAGCCGGGCCAGGAGCTGCTGCCAGGTCGGGGCGGCTGCATCTTTGTCTCCTGTCCCCACATCTGTCACCTGAGGGAGCTACTGGCCCAGGTGACAGCCCTGCGCTGGATTTTGGGGTGTCGTCCGGCTCCCCACAGCCCCCTGCTCTAACCCCCATTCTCTCTGTCTCACAGATGGGCTGATAACTTCAGCGCGCCCGGCTGCGGGGGGACGGAGGAGCACGGCTTCCAGCACCCCTTCCTGCAGGTGAGCCCCCGCCATGGCACGATGGCCCCGCTGGCCGGACCAGCCCCCTCCTCACCTCCTTTTCCCACAGGCCGTGGGCATGTTCCTGGGTGAATTTTCCTGCCTGGGGGTGTTTTACCTGCTGGTGTGGAGGGATCGGCGGAGGCCGGAGCCCAGCACAGCCCTGGCACAGCCCTTCAACCCGCTGCTCTTCCTGCCCCCCGCCCTCTGCGACATGACTGGGACCAGCATCATGTACGTGGGTAAGTGCTGGGGACGTGGGGACGTCACCTCTGTCCCCTCTCGGTTGTCCCTGAGGCTGTCGGGCTGTGGGGCTCAATGGTACGTTAAGTTTTGGGGGAGGACCCTAAAGGGGTCTGAGCAAACACTTCTCACCTGTGCGATGAGTTGTGGCAGGACTCAGTAAGTTGTGTTCTTTAATGGAGGGGGACATGGGGTTCCTGTGGGGCTGTGTCTTGGCATGAACCTTCTCTGGTGCCAGCTCTGAGCCGGGGAAGACAGCGTTGCTGCCCCTTCCTCTAGTTAATCACCGCGCTGCTCTTAATTAATGGAATCACAGAATCATTTTGGTTGGAAAAGCCCCTCGAGATCATCAAGTCCAGCTGTTCCCCCACCCCTGGCACTGCCCCATGTCCCTGAGAACCTCATCTCCGTCTGTCCAGCCCCTCCAGGGATGATGACTCCAGCACTGCCCTGGGCAGCCTGTTCCAATGCCCCACAGCCCTTGGGGGAAGAAATTGTTCCCCACATCCAACCTCAACCTCCCCTGGCGCAACCTGAGGCCGTTTCCTCTCGTCCTTCGCTTGTTCCTTGGGAGCAGAGACCAGCGGTGGCCTTGGGTCAGCTCCGGCACCACACACAACTTACGGGTCTGTCTCTCCCCGCGCAGCCTTGAACATGACCAGCGCCTCCAGCTTCCAGATGCTGCGAGGATCCGTCATCATCTTCACCGGGCTCCTCTCCGTCGCCTTCCTGGGCCGCAAACTAGAGCTGAGCCAGTGGTTGGGCATCCTGGTCACCATCGTGGGGCTGGTGGTGGTGGGGCTGGCGGACCTGCACAGCTCCCACGGCCAGAGGCACAAGCTCAGCGAGGTGATCACCGGTATGTAGGGGGAAAGGGATGGTCACGGGGGGAAATAACCCCCGCAGGGCACTGCGGTGCTGCCTGGCCAGTGGGCAGGGGCTCAGTGCCCTGTCCTTTCCTTTTTCTTTTCCTGTCCCCTTTCCCCTGTCCTCTTTCCCCTGTCCCCTTTCCCCTGTCCCCTTTCCCTTTCTTTTTCCTTTTTCCTTTCCTTTTGCCTTTCCCTTCCCCTTCCTTTCTCCTTCCCTTTTCCTTCCCTCCCCTTCCCCTCGCCCTTCCCCTTTTCCTTCCTACCTTCCCGTTCCCCTTCCCCTTCCCTTTCCCTCCTGTCTCCCCCGTCTTTCCTTTTCCCCATCTTCTTTCCCCTTTGTTTTTCCTTTTCTCCGTCTTTCTTTTTCCCCCTTCCCTCCATCCGTCCTTCCCTCCTCCCATCTTTCCTTCTCTCCCCCTTCCTTCCTTCCCTCTCTCCTTCCCTCTCTCACCCCCATCCATCCTTCTCTCCCCTCAGGTGACTTGCTCATCATCATGGCGCAGGTGATCGTCGCCATCCAGATGGTGCTGGAGGAGAAGTTTGTCTACAAGCATGACGTGCACCCGCTGCGGGCTGTTGGCACTGAAGGTCTGTCGTGACATCGGTTTGGGGGGGACTGAGCACCTGAGGGGTGTCAAATCCTGCAAATCCGGGACAACCCCCGTTATCAGTCCAGGCTGGGGCTGGAGGGATGGAGAACAGCCCCAGGAGAAGGAGTTGGGTGCTGGGGTGAGACATTGGCCATGACCCGGCCATGTGCACTGGCAGCCCAGAAACCACCCGTGTCCTGGGCTGTGTCCCCAGCCCCGTGAGCAGCAGGTTTGGGGGGATCCTGCCCCTCTGCTCCACTCTGGTGAGACCTCGCTGCAGTGCTGGTCCAGCTCTGGGATCCTCAGCACAGGACACACATGGAGCTGCTGGAGAGGGGCCAGAGGAGCCCCAGAAATGATCCGAGGCTGGAACAGCTCTGCTGGGAGGACAGGCTGAGAGAGTTGGGGGGTTCACCTGGAGAAGAGAAGCTCCAGGGAGACCTTAGTGCGGCCTTTCTGGACTTAAAAGGGGCCAAGAAGAAAGATGGGGACAGACTTTTGAGCAGGGCCTGTTGCGATAGAACAAGGGGTGGTGGTTTTAAACTAAAGGAGGGGAGATTTAGGTCAGACATGAGGAAGAAATTGTTTGTGTTGAGGGTGGTGAGAGCCTGGCCCAGGTTGGCCAGAGAGGTGGTGGATGAACCATCCCTGGAGACGTCCCAGGCCAGGCTGGACGGGGCTCTGAGCAACCTGAGCTGGTGCAGATGTCCCTGCTCATGGCAGGGGGGGCACTGGGGGAGCTGGGAAGGTCCCTTCAACACAAACCATCCTGTGATTTGATGATTTTTTGACACCCGCCCCCCCCAGGTTTTTTCGGCTTCCTTATCCTGGCCCTGCTCCTGGTGCCCATGTACTACATCCCTGCGGGCAGTTTCAGCGGGAACCCTCGCCGGACGCTGGAAGACGCCCTCGACGCTTTCTGCCAGATCGGCCAGCAGCCCCTCATCGCCCTGGCCCTGCTGGGGAACATCAGCAGCATCGCCTTCTTCAACTTCGCCGGCATCAGCGTCACCAAGGAGATCAGTGCCACCACCCGCATGGTGCTGGACAGTCTCCGGACCCTCGTCATCTGGGCCGTCAGCTTGGCCGTGGGCTGGGAGACCTTCCATGGCCTGGAGATTTTGGGGTTTGGGGTGCTGCTGACGGGGGCTGCTCTGTACAACGGGCTGCACCGGCCCCTGCTCGCCCGCCTGCCCCGGCACGGGGAGGAGAGCGGCGAGGCAGCCGAACGGGAGGGTTTGCTGCACGGGGACAGCACGGCCATCAACAGCGACAGCTGAACCCCATGGCTGGCGTGGCCCTGGGGTTTATTTCCCTGGATCATTGTCCTTTTTCCCCTCCTCGAGGGGGCTCGGTGTGGTGGTGGGGACACCATGGTGGGGACACCGGCCGCCGTCCTGCTGCTGTTTGCAGGAGAAACCTCTCCCCGCCTCGCTGCGGGAGGGGGTGGCGAGGCCGGGCCTGTCCGGGGAGGGGATTGAAGCCTCTGCCCCTGTTCCCAAGAGGCTGCGGGGTGGGGGGGGCTGTGGTGGGGTTGGGGCTGGTCCCGCTGCTCCCCAACCTGTGTCTCCCCCCAGTAAAGAGCATCTGCCTGTGACTCGCTCCCTGGGTGTCTGTGCTGGTTGTGGGGTCCCTGTGGGGCTGGGGGACAGGGTCGGGGACCCCCCCAGGGCCCTGCTGTCCCCAGGGGAGGGTGGATGCTGTGTCCCCCCCGTCATGGTGGCCCTGCAGGACTTATCATCCATGTCCCCAAGGGAAGGTGAGGACCAGGACCTCTTTCCCAGGGGGTCGGGGAGAAGGCAGCAAGCCCCAGTGCCCTTGTGGGGGGTTCCTTCCAGCCCCGGTTTGGGGGGGCTACATGCTGCCCTCCCCAGTTGGCTCCCCCCCCGCCCCGCATTTCACAATATCCAACAATCATCCTCAGGCAGCTGCTTTCTACAACATTTATTTGCTCAGCAGGGGGTGCGCCCCAAAGAGGAGAGCATGGTCGGGGTGTTCGGCTCTACCTTTATTTTCTCTCTGGTTTGGGGCCCACGGTGGGACCCCGGCAGCGGCGGGGGGGAGCAGCGGCATTCGGCCCCCCCAGCACGGGGACGAGGTGGCGGGGGGTGCTCGGTGGGGCAGGGGGGAGCATCGCCCGGCTACTCTCTGTGGGAGGAAGGATTTGGGGGGATGGGGGTGAGCCATGGCCTGGCCCCCCCCAGCTGTGCCATGGGGATGGGGGGGGGTTGCAGACTCACACGGCATTTTGCTTGTAGTGCCGAAGCGCCTGCTCGGCCACCGTCTCCATGAAGCGCGGATCGTCCCAGGAGATGTCCCCGGGCACGGTGAGGGACAGCGGCTCCGAGTCGAAGAGCTGCACTGTCACCTGGGTGTCGGCGGGGGCCGAGGGGTCCTCGAGGTTGGGAGCCTTGGAGAGGACCTGGAAAAGGGGGGGACACACAAAGGGAGAGCCGGGCTAGTCCCCCGCGCCGGCCTCTCGCCCTGGCAGCAGCCCAGCCGCCGGCTTTTGTGCCTGGCCGGGCTCACAATCGCCTCTTTCTCCCCCTGACCCACTTTCCGTGGCTGCCGGCCCTGCAAAAATCGCAATGGGACGGGGGCATTTTGAGCCCTCCGGCCATGGGGGACGCACCGTGGTGACCTGGAGGAAGCCGTCGGTGCCTTGGGTGAGGTTGGCCAAGCGGGAGACCCAGCCGAACTGGCGGTTGAGCTGGTCCAGGAGGCTGCTGGTGTTGAGCATCTCGGCCTGGAAGGCGCGGAGCAGCTCGTCGTAGCGGCGGGTGAAGCGCTCGGCCAAGCGCAGGGCGTCCTCCAGCTGCTCCCGCAGCTGCTGCTGGGCAGGGTCAGTCTGCTGGCAGTCTGGGGGGGCACGGGGAGGTTTAGGGGGGCAGCAGGGTGCCAGGGTTCACCCCAGCCCCAGTGCTGGAACCCACCTCATCCCCTCAACCCCTACGCATGCACCCCTTGCATCCCTCCAAATCTCATCCCCACGCCGTCAGCCCCAATGCCTGCACCCCCTGGCACCCCACTGCATCTCATTCCCCCATCCCAGGTACCTGCACTCCTTTAAATATCACTACATTTAAACCCCCTCACCCCCAGCCCCAGTGTGTGCACCCCAACACATTTTATCCCCTCATCCCAAACCCTGGTGCATCCACCCCCTTGGCACCCCACAGCTTCTTATGCCTTCACCCAACGTGCCTGCACCCCTTTAAACCCTACTGCATCTAGCCCCCTCACCCTCAGCCCCAGTGCGTGCACCCCCTTGCACCCCACCACACTTTATCCCCTTGCCCCCAACTCTGGTGCATCCACCCCCTTGCACCCCAGAGCATCTTATCCCCCCACTCCCAGTGTGTGCATTCCCTTTACACCCCACTGCACCTCACCCCCTCACCCCCAAGTGCATGCACCTCCTTGCATATATCCCCCCCACTCCCAGCCCCATGCATATACCCCCTTGCACCCCTTTGCATTTCATCCCCACACCTCCAACCCTGCTGCCTGCACCCCCTTGCACCCCACAGAATCTTATGCCCTCACCCCCTGTGCCTGCACCCCTTTAAACTTCACTGCATTTAACCCACCCACCCCCAGCCCCAGTGCCTGTACCCCATTGCACTCCACTGTATTTCACCCCCATGCCCCCAGCCCCAGCGTGGGCACCCCCATACACTCCACCACATTTTATCCCCTCACCCCAAATCCTGGTGCATCCACCCCCTTGTACCCCACTGCACCTCATCCCCTCACCCTCAAGTGCATGAACCCCCTTGCACCCCATCCCTGGTGCCTGCACCTCCTTATACCCCACCACATCTCATCCCCTCACCCCCAGTGCCTGCACCCCCTTGCATCCCACCACATCCCACCTCCTAAATGTGTCCCTCCCACCCTCTGTCCCCCGTCCCCCCCAGCTCACCCACGGCGAGGATCTCCCGGCACTTCTCGCACTCATCCCGCATCCGCAGGCAGCCGGCCGAGTTTCTCCGGATCTCCCGACACACCATGCGGTCATCACTGAAGTTACGGAACTCTGCGGAGAGCCCGGCGCGGCCTCAGCATCCCAAAAACACCGCGGTGCAGGGGGCAGCACCGCAGACCCCCAACCCCACGGCAGGGCCGCGGCACCAACACCCCAAGGTGCCACGGAGGGGCATTAAAGTGCTTTTTCTGGGGAATTTTCCCCCCCGCTGGCTGTTTTTTCCAAAGCAAAGTGCTCCCTGCCAACCTGCGTTTCGAAATCGCCTTTTCCCAGCCGCCGGGGCCGCGGTGGCAGACGGTGACGGCACCGGCACTTGGGCAAAACAAACACTTTTCCGGGACGGCAGCGGCTCCGGCAGCCAAGATTTAAGTGGGGGGGGAAACCCAAAAAACACCCAGCCCAGCTCTGCGAACAGTGGAGCCTGTGATTCCTGGGCTCCCGCGGGGATTCCCTGATGTGTCGTTGAGCTCATCCTCTAAGTTAATCGCCCCCTAATAAGAAGGGGGGGCTTGCCGGGAATTCTGGCCATAAACACGCCGCTTCCAGCCAAACTGGGGAACCCATGACACCCAAGCCGCGGCCGAGCACCCTACCTGAGCCCGGGGCACCCATCGGGTGCTCCCAGCCGCCCTGCGCCTCCTCCAGCATCCGCTGCGTCATCTCGAAGAGCGGCTGGAAGAGGTGGTGGAAGCCGTGGTGGGGATGCTGGAAGAAGGGATGCAGCTCCCGGGAAAACCTCTGGCTGCGCGGGATCAAGCGGACGCGCTGGACGGGGGGGCGGAAAACCTCGCGGAACCCGCCGAAGGGCGCTCGGAAGAAGGGGTACATGCGGCCGTAGACTTGGGTGCTGTCCTGGAAGATGTCGTCCACCTCATCCTCCAGCAAGCCGAAACGTTCCTCCAGGTCCTCGAACTGCCGCTCCTGGCGCTGGTCCCGCTCCAGCAGCGAGTCGATGCGCTCGCCATTCACCCAGATGGAGAAGGGGGAGGAACGGTTGAGGAATTCCTCCAACTGCCGGGCAGGGGAGAATCACAGAGTGTCAGGGACTGGCAGGGACCTCGAAAGCTCATCCAGTGCAACCCCCCCGCCGGAGCAGGAACACCCGGATGAGGTTACACAGGAAGGTGTCCAGGCGGGTTGGAATGTCTGCAGAGAAGGAGACTCCACAACCTCCCTGGGCAGCCTGGGCCAGGCTCTGGCACCCTCACCGGGAAGAAGTTTCTTCTCATATTTAAGTGGAACCTCCTGTGTTCCAGTTTGCACCCATTGCCCCTTGTCCTATCACTGGTTGTCACCCAGAAGAGCCTGGCTCCATCCTCCTGACACTCCCCCTTTCCAGATTGATCCCCATGAATGAGGTCACCCCTCAGTCTCCTCTTCTCCAGCTCAGAGCCCCAGCTCCTCAGCCTTTCCTCACACGGGAGATGCTCCACTCCCTGCAGCATCTTCGTGGCTGCGCTGGACTCTCTCCAGCAGTTCCCTGTCCTGCTGGAACTGAGGGGCCCAGAACCGGACACAATACTCCAGATGCGAAGGATCAGGCCAAAAAAAAAACCCACCACCCCGAAAATCTCTCCCTTCCCAGCATCAGCGGGTGCCATGGGACCAGCTCTCACCTGCCGCCCCACCAGCCCCGAGCCGCTGTGGCAGGTCCGGGAGTAGAACCGCATGCAGGTGTGTTTGAGGCAGGGCTTGCACTCCTCCCACAGCGCCAGCATCGTCTCGTTGCAAACCTCCTGCTTCGCCGCCAGCTGCTGCTCCTTCTCCCGCGCCAGCTGAACCGCCTCCTGCAAAGCAGCCGCATCCAGCCCCCGGGGCACCCCCAGGAACGGCATCCCCCCGACCCTTTGGATACACCCAGGGGATCCCAGCCCGGGTACCAGCCGCCCTCCTCATCCTCACTCACCTCCTTCCTCCTCTTGGTTTCCTCCAGCGTGTGCAGGATGGCTCGGTGGTCCTTGCTGGTCTTGTCCATGAGGGTCTTCATCTGTTTCACCCCGTTGATGGCGTTTTCCACCTCCGTGTCGATGTATTTGCTGCCGGCTGCCGACATCTCTGGCGGGGAGGGGGAGGAAGAGCATCCCTCGGCTGGCTGCTCCCAAGGTGGGGGCGGGAGCCCCACCAGCACGCACAAATATTCAGGGAGGTAGAGTCCTGTTTCCTCGCCAACCCAAAAATCCCGCCCGGGCTGGAGTCGCATCTCCCTGCCCGTCACCCCCAATATTGGGGCAGCGCTGCCCACGAGTCCCCCCCAGCTGCCCCCCAGGAATGGCCTCATGCCAGGGTGGCCATCGGGCCGTGCTGTCCCCATCTGGCCATTGTCACCAGCTCTTGCCATGCCCACCCCAGCCCAGGGGGATCTCCGGGGGCAGAATCTTCCTTTCTTGCCCCCCAAAAAGCAACCAGCCCCAACACTGGGTTCCTATCTCCCCCAGAGATGATGCTGTGCCCCCCTCCAAGGAGCCCCCCCAGGGATGATGCTGTGCCCCCCAGGGATGATGCTGTGCCCCCCTCCAAGGAGCCCCCCCAGGGATGATGCTGTGCCCCCCTCCAAGCACCCCCCAGGGATGACGCCGTGCTCCCCCAATCCAGCCACCCCCACGGATGATGCTGTGCCTTCTCCATCCAGCCCCCCCATGGACACAGCACCCCCCCCACCACACAGCCATCCCATTTGCTCCCCCAGCCTACAGGGAACAATATCCCCCCCAAATGAAAGCCATGCCCCCTCCTAAGCCAGTGGGTCCAGCATCCCCCCACCCGGCGCTGCCTGGGGTGCTCCCAGGCCCCCTGCTCCCCCCACCCCACAACACCCACCCGGGCTGCCCCCCCCACACTCCATGGAGCCCCCACTCACGCTTGAGTTCGCTGGGGGGGACGAGGGCCTGGCCCCCCTGCCAGGCGAGCAGGAGGCCGAGCAGCGAGAGCGGCAGCAGCGCCATGGTCCCGTCCCTGCGCAGGCAGAGCCGGGGCTCAGAGCAGGATCCGCCCCCCCAGCCCCCCCGGACACGGGGCTCTGAGTCAGCAGCAGGGACCAGCCACCCCGTCCTCCCCGGGCATCATTTTGGGGACACGGCGATGATTGAGCTAATGCTGCGTTACCCAGGGGAGCTGGGGGCTGCAGCCCATCCCCATGGGGGGGTCTCTGGACGTGGGGGTCCTGCTCACAGCCCTGGCTGGGGGGCAGGATGCGTAGCCCTGTGTCCCCCCCCCGCCTGCCTGCGGGACAAACAAGCCCCAGGCCCAGGGCCAGGCGAGGCGGGTGGCCAAGGCAGTGACCGGGCACAGATTTCCCCCCCCACCGTGAGAGCCAGCGCTGCTTTTCTTCTACCCAGCAGGGATGCAGAGGGGTTGGGGGGGCTCTAAGGAGGGTGAGGGGCAAAGCCAGGCCAGCTCTGGGCCCCTGCCAGCTGCAGGCAGGGATGAGCACAGCTGGCAGGACCCCAGCCCCCCCCAGAAAGGTGCCATGCCCAAGGCACCCAGTGCTGGCACCCCCAGCTCAGCCCCCCTGGGGCTGTGCGATAGTGGGGCTTCCAACTGCCCCCCTCCCCGCAAAAAAAAAAAAAAGTTTGTGCAATGGCCCAGCAGCCGTGGGGCTCTGCCCGCCCCCCCTGCAGCACTGGCCCGGTGCCCTGCAGCACTGCAGCACCCATTGCAGCACCCATTGCGGGCACCGCTGCAGCCCCCCCTGCCCTGCTGCCCCCCCACCCCCAGTGCTGCCCCCTAAATAACCCCCCATCCCGCCCCAGCTCCATCCCGCCCGACCCGGGGCATTGTGGGAAACTCCTGCCCAACGGAATGAGCATCCAGCCGCTGCATCACCTCCCCCAGCACAGCGCGGAGGGGTAGGGGGGCACCCCGGGGTGCACAGCCCCCACCCCTGCCCCGCAGCAGCTCCCCCACACCCAAGGGTTGCTGTGCCCCCCCCCCGCACCCCCAAATCAAGCATGGAGCACCCAGTCCTCCCGCAGCCAGGGCAGTGGCACCCCAGGGAGCACACCGGGGAGGGGCGGGGGGGCTTCCAGCATTGGCTGAGACCGGGCAAAGCTCATGGCAGGGATGGGAAGGCGGGGATGGGAAGGCGGGGATGGGGGGGAGACGGGGATGGAGGGAGGCAGGGGTTGGGGGACAGGGATGGGATGGGGGGGAGACAGGGATGGGGAGCCGTACCTGCACCCCGCCGCCCCGACCAGCTCCGCCGCGCCCGCCCGCCCCCGCCCGCCCCTATTTATCCGGCCGCGGCCCCGCGGGTCCGCCCCGCTCCGGCCCCGGAGCTTTCTGGAACCGGCGGGACCGGCCCCGTCCCCCCCCTCCCCGCCCGGTGCCCGTTCCCCCCCCGCGCCCCGACGCCGCGGGGGCGGGCGCGGTGCCGCCCGCACATCCCTCCCCGCTGCAAGTGGGCATCGCCCCCCCCCCCCCAAAACGGGGGGTGTGGGGGGCGACGGGACACGGGCACCTCGCATTCTACCCGCACTCTCCCCGGGGTTCCCAAAATCCGGGTGCTGCGCCCTCAGGGGGGGAAAACCTCGCCGGACATTGCGCAGCGCCCCCGGGGGCCTTTGTTATCCCACCCCGGGGGGGCCGCTGCGAACGGGGCATCCCCTCCCCACCCGCGTAGCCAGAGGGGGCTGCGTGGGACCCCCCCCCCCAGCTCCTCCCCCTGCCCAGCTGCAACATCCGCCGCAGCCACGGGGGAAACTGAGGCACGGGGGAAACTGAGGCACGGGCCCCACCCGCCCCCGCTCCCGGCCGTGCCCCCCCCCGAACAGCCCGAAACCGCAGCTCCCCCCCCGCCCGGGGCCATAAACAACTTCCCGGCTGCTGGTCACGGCCCAGCGCCCAAAGGCGGCCTGGGGAACTGGAGGAACTGGTTGGCGCCCAGTAAAGAGGCGGGGCCGCAGCGCAGGGGCTGGGGAGCTGCTGCCCCCCCCTCCCCGCCGTTCCGGGCGGTGGGAGGTGCCCACGGCCCCGCGCGGCCGGAGCCGCCCCCGGGAGCGCTGCCCAGCCCGGCTGCACGGACGGTACCCGGGACGGGACGGGCCGGGCCGGGCGGGGGGTACGAGGGCCCCCCGGAGCGTGTGGGAGACACTCGAGTGCGTGTTGTCCCGGGACACGCGTGTGCGTGGGGAGGGGGTGATGGGGGTGCAAGATCTTCCGGGACTGTGTCAGGGACATGTCGGTGCATGTTCTGCCGGGGCGGGGCGGGGCGGGGGGGGAAGCCTGGGAAGGTGGGTGCAGGGGCGGGGGGTTAAGGAGGGGCTGGTGCTGCACCCAGCCCCCCGCACCCCCCCTTTCTTGGGGCCTCACAGCCCGCCCTGCTCCCCGCAGCCCCGGCGCACGTGGAGGAGGGGACATCCCCAGAGCAGCAGCCATCCTCGTGTGACATCCGACCCCCCCGGAGAGCCCCGACCAACCCTCCTCTTCCTCCCCAGCACGGAGCAGCCGTGTAACCCGTGCGCTGCCGCTCCCGCCGGTGCTGGCACAGACGGACGGACGTCCCTCGGTCCTGCCGTGGCACCGGGTGGCCAAGGCGAGGAGCCGGCGAGGTGACGCCCACTTGCCTTCGCGGTTTTCGGGGCGATGGCCTATATCTGGAGTAGGAAGAACAAGCGGAATGGGCTGGCATATGACGTCCCCCGGCCGCCGCTGTTTGGGGACCCGGAGGAGGAGCTGGGAGAGTTCTGGCCGTTCCGGATCCCCGGTAAGGGCCAGTGGCTGAGCGGGACCCTGCGGTTGCCGTTTAGGAAGAAGCAGATGCAGGAGGAACCTGGCGATGGGCTCCCAGTCCACCTTCTCATGTTGGCAGACGCCAGGATTGAGGAGCGGTGGAAGGAAGAGTTCCCGGACGTGTGGGCGCAGGACGAGACGGACTGCGGGCGGGTGGCCAGGGAGGTGGAGGTGAACGGGACGCGGGTGCCCTTCAAACGGCAACCCAGGCTGCCAGCAGAGATGGAAGAGGTGGCAGTGAGAATGCTGCGGAAGCTGGAGCTGGGTGGCGTGGTGGTCCGAGGCACCTCTCCCTCCAACAGCCCTTTTAAGCTCAGCAAAAAGCACGACGGGAAGACGTGGCGCCTGATGCTGGATTGCACAGACATCAACAGGGACACCCCGATGGTGGTACCTCCGGTGGCCCTGGATAGGACCAAGCTCGTCATCACCCTCAGCCCTCAGAGCAAGTGTTTCTCGGTGGTGGATCTCTCCAACGCCGCCTTCGCCATCCCCTTGGCGGCCAGTTCCAGAGCCAGGTTTGCCTTCACCTTCCGTGACCAGCAGTACCTTTTCACCCGCCTGCCCCAGGGCTTCCACAGCACCCCCTCCATTGTGCACCAGCGTGTGGATGAGATGTTGTCCCAGCTGGACCAAAAAGATAGAGCTTGGGTTTTATCCTTCGTCGATGACATCCTCATCGCCGGGAGAAACAAAAGGGAAACCGAAGCCCGAACGAGGGAAGTCCTGAGGCTGATCCAAAAAACGGGCTTTAAAGCCAAGTATGAGAAGGCGCAGCTTGTGCAGTCCAAGGTGGTCTACCTGGGGATGACGATTGGGCCCGAGGGGCGAGGGATCCCCACCAGCAGGCTGGAGGCCATCAGAAATGCACCCTCCCCGTGTGATATCCACAAACTCCGCTCGCTGCTCGGCCAGTTTGCCAACTTGCAGGATCACATCCCCAATTACTGGGAGCTGGTGCGGCCGCTCCAGCGCCTCACCCTGAAGCAGGTCCCGTGGGAATGGGGAGCGGAGCAGAAGCAGGCGCTGAGCCGCCTGAAAGACACCCTCCACGCTGCGCCCGCCCTGCGCTTCCCCGATAAATCCCAGCCCTTCGTTATCACGTTAACGACCAACAAAGAGACGGTGGCGGCCACTTTGCTGCAGGAGGATGAAGGGGACCGGCTGGTCCCGGTGGGACATCACTCCTGCATCCTGAAGGAGCGCGAGGTCTCCTGCCTGCCGCCGGAGAAGGGGTGCCTGGCGGCGGTCTGGGCCGTGCAGGCGTTCGAGACCCTCACGGGGTCGGCCCCCATCCGCATCCAGATGCCCCATTCCCCGTGGAAATGTCTCCTGTGGGGCGAAGGGTTGGGGTCCGGCGGGACGAACACACAGCCGGCGCGGTGGACTCTGTGCCTGGTCAACGGGGGGGTGACGGCAAGGGGACCCCAGCCTGAGAGGGGACATCCCCCCGCTGGCGTGGTCCCCACCGCTCCCCCGCTCCGGCTGCTGCCCCTCCATGTCCCCAAGGCCAACGTGTGGTTCGTGGCCACCAAGGAGCTTTCCTCCATGGGCTTTGCCGCCGTCAACCTGGAGGAGCGGTGGCTGCTGGGGGTGGCCGAGGGCCACTCGGCGCTGGGCGCGGAGCTGATGGCTCTCGGGGAGCTCATGCGCTGTCACCAGTCCTCGGCACCCCTCTACGTGTACACCGGCCGCTGGGCCTTGGTGAAATCGCTACGAAGCCATATGAGAAATTGGGAGCCGTGGCGCAGCTCTCGGGAGGGTTTGTGGCCGAGCATCTGCCGGTGGGTCCACGCCGAAGCGGGGAGACTGCACATCAGGTGGGTGGGAGGGGACAGGAGCGAGGACACGGAGGACAGGGAGTGGTGGCAGAAAGCGGGCAGGAGGGCCGGGGCGATGGCCGGCAGGGCCAGGGGCGTGCAGTGGGTTTGGGAGCCTTCCAAGCACGAGAAGCAAGAAATCATCGCCCAGTGTCACAGCCGCTGGCACGAGTGGGTGCAGGGGACCCTGGCGAGGGTGCGGCGGGTGGCGCGCTGGGAAGGCGACAGCCAGCAGGTGGGCTGGTGGGTGCAGAGCTGCCTGCAGTGTGCTGCGGGCAGGGGGGCGACGGGCAGCGTGCCCCCCCAGCGGGCGGAGGGGCCGTGGTCGCAGCTTCGCCTGGACTGCGTCAGCGGGCTCTCCAAGGGCGACGAGGGGCTGTGCACCCTCCTGGTGCTGGAGGATGAGTTTTCGGGATGGGTGGAAGCCTTCCCGCTGCCGGAGAAGACGGCAGAGACGGTGGCCAAGGTGCTCGGCCGGGAGGTTTGGGCACGGTACGGGACGCCGTGTGCCATCCACTTGCCGCGCGTGCCGCGTTTCCTGCGGGATGCCGTGCTGAGGGTGATGCCGGAATCCAGCGTGAGGCCGGCGTGGGACACCGTGGAGGCCGGCAAGCCGGGACCGGCCGCCGCAGCCCTGCAGCGGCTGGCACGGGCGGCCGGCAAGGAGTGGGTCAGGCTGCTGCCCCTGCTGCTGGCGGCCGCCAGAGCCGTGCGGGCGCAGGCAAAGGAGCTGGGCCCCTACCAGATTACCTGCGGATTCCCGGTGGAGATGTGGTGGGGATGCGAGAGGGAGGGCTGTGCCGATGGCAACGTGCTTGCCTGGCTCAGGCAGCTGGAGGAGGATGGGACCGGCTACAGGGACCGGATGGAAGCCGCGTTGCAGGGGGGGGGCTGCCCGGAGAGGGATCGTAGAATCATTGGATAGTTTGGGTTGAAGGGACCATTAAAGCTCCCCCAGTGCACCCCCTGCCATGAGCAGGGACATCTGCACCAGCTCAGGTTGCTCAGAGCCCCGTCCAGCCTGGCCTGGGATGTCTCCAGGGATGGTTCAGCCACCACCTCTCTGGCCAACCTGGGCCAGGCTCTCACCACCCTCAGCACAAACAATTTCTGCCTCATAGAATCACAGAATCATTTCAGTTGGAAGAGACCCTCAGGATCATCAAGTCCAACCATAACCTAACCAACTCTAGCAATAACCCGTGTCCCTAAGAACCTCATCTAAACACCTTTCTGAATCTCCCCTCTTTTAGTTTTAAACTGTTATCCCTATAGTTTTTAGTTTAAAATCGTTATCATTGTTGGCTCATGGCCAATCTCTCACCCCCAACACCCCAAGTCCTTCTCCTGGGGCTGCTCTCCATCCCTCCAGCCCCAGCCTGGACTGATACCGGGGCTGCCCCGACCCAGGGGCAGGACCTTGCACTTGGCCTTGTTGAACCTCATGATGTTCACATGGCCCCACTTCTCCAGCTTGTCCAGGTCCCTCTGGATGGATCCCGTCCCTCCGGTGCGTCACCTGCACCACCCAGCTTGGTGTCACCCGCAACCTTGCTGAGGGTGCACTCGATCCCACTGCATCATTGATGAAGATATTAAATTGCTTTGGGACTTTTAGGCCAGTCTGGGTGCTTTTAGGCAGGACTGGGAAGCTTTTAGGTGGGACCAAGCAATGCACCAGCTCTCGCTATGATGTTCAAGTGCAGGGGGGGAAGACTCGCTGGGTATACTGGTTTTGACTGGGGTGGGGTTGGTTTTCTTCAGAGCATCCAGCGCGGTGCTGGGCTCTCCAGCTGTGACCCCAGGGGTGCTGGGAGCACTGGGATGGTGTCTCCATCCCCAGGCCTGGGGCAGCTGGGCCAGCTTTTCCTCGGGACCGTGGGAGATGGTGAGCAACGGCCTTGGCATCACTCGCTTTAGTTTCTTTATTTTCTTTCCCTCTTTTTCTACTTCGCATTTATTAAACCACTTTTATCTGGAGCCACAAGTTTTCTTGGTTTTCCTCCTCCTTTCTGTACTGGGCTTGGCTGGGATAGAGTTAAGTTTCTTCGCGGCAGCTCACAGTGTGGGTTTGGGCTGGGAACGGTGTTGATAACAGAGGGATGGATGCTTTCGTTATCTCGCTGTGCAGCAGCGTCAAGGCCATTTCTGCTCCTTGTGCTCCTCTGCCCATGGAGATTCAGCCACCACACGGGGAATTGAGGCGCTGGGAGCGGTGGGGGAGGAGAGAGGAGCCACTGTGTCCAACACCCGAATCTCAACCCCCGCTTAGTGACCTCCAGATGATGTCCTGATGCTCCTCATGGTCTTCAAAGGGCAGTGGGTCCGTGTCCTTCTCCATCTCTCCTGATGGTGCTCAGGTTGTAGTCATTCTGCTACTTTAAATCCTAGAAATCGTTGAATCTTTTAGGTTGGAAAAGACCCTTAAGCTCGAGTTCAACAATTAAACCAAGTGATGGAGGGCGACCACAAGCCCTGCGAGCACACAGACCCCGGGGACCCGGAGCTCTGGTCCATAAGCTGGTTGAAGCCAGAGGAGCAGCAAGGTGGGAGCTGGGGGACTCACCTGGGCACCCCCAAATGATGAGTTGCCCTTGACAGCAGGTTCTGGGGCCCAGCAGGTAGCCCAGAGGCTGGTAGCCCAGGGACTGGTGGCAGGGACACAACTGCCACCCCAGCAGAAGTAAACTTAGTGGTGCTGTGATGAGCTGGCAGCCCAAGCGCCGAGTCAGCACGGATGAGGAAGAGCAGCCGCCGAGGATGAGGATGGTGAAGGAGACCTCAGGTGCTGGCCAGCGTCCTCCAGCCACCACCGCCTGAGCCCCAAAAAGATGCCATGGGCTGGGGTATCGAAGGACACAACCGCTGCGAGAGCATCACTCATGGGGCTCTGGCGATGAAGAAGTTGTTGTGATGAGCATTGGGCTGTTCTCTGGGTGGGGAAATCCTGGCGGTGGAGCAGAGACACCCCCAAAACGCTCCTAGGAATTGCCGGGGTGGGGGTGAGGGGATCAAAAAACATGGGATGGGGATGTCCAGCAGCCACGTTTGAGGGAGGAGGGACAGGCGGGCGCTGCTGCGGAGGATATTATAGAAAATGGACTAATACATCCCAAATGAGAGGGGCAGGGCTGGGCTGGGGTGAGCAGGGGCTGCTGCAGGGGTGGGGAGGACCCCCCCGGGGTCCCAGAGGTGGCCGGGGACCCTCGGAGGAGGAGGATGGCTGTGTGGGGAGGAAGGCTGGTCCGGGATCTCGGCAGAGGGCAGCAGCAGCCCGACCCAAAAGCCTCGGTGGGGAGGGGGTCTCAGCAAGGAGCCCCCAAACATCCCTGAGCCCCATGGGACTTGTGTCTCAGAACTGGGACCACTGCGCCGAACCACAGCAGCCTGGGTCCCAGCCACGACCCCAGACCCCGAACCACAGACCCAGGACCCCAGACCCATCACCCCGTATCCCAGATCCAGGGGCCAGACCCCAGGCCCATCTCCCCAACTCCCCATGTTCCTGACCTAGATCTAGGGGCCAGACCACAGACCCCAGACCCATCATCCCAGATCCAGGACCCAGATCCAGGGGTCATATCCAGGACCCCAGACCCATCACACAAAATCCCCATGTCCCTGCCCCACGTGCAAGGGCTATACCAGGACCGCAGACCCATCTCCCATGTCCCTGACCCAGATCCAGGGGCTGTACCCCAGATCCTACACCCCAACTCCCCATATCCCTGACTCAGATATAGGGGCCACACCCAGGACCCCAGCCCCATCTCCCTGTGTCCCTGCCCCACATTCAGGGGCCACACCCAGGACCCCAGCCCCATCTCCCCATATCCCTGCCCCACATTCAGGGGCCACACCCAGGACCCCAGCCCCATCTCCCCGTATCCCTGCCCCACATCAAGGGGCCATACCCAGGACCCCAGCCCCATCTCCCACATCCAGGGGCCATATCCAGGGCCCCAGCCCCATCTCCCCATTTCCCTGCCCCACATCGAGGGGCCACACCCAGAACCCCGGCCCATCTCCCCATATCCCTGCCCCGGGAATGTGCCCAAGCCCCAATCCTGACCCCAGCCCCTCATGTCCCCAAGCCAGACTCCAGAGCCACGCTGCCCTTAGCCCAGGACACCCCCCCAAACCAGCACCCCTTCCGCAGACCCCAGACGCCCCGAAATGCCGCTGGCCGAGGCCGGCACGGCTCAGCACAGCCCGGCACGGCGCCGGTCGGACATTTGTTAGCCATTAGGGCTGAGGGAAGGAGGGCGGGCGCCGCAGCAGCCTTTCTCCTCCAGCACACGTCCCAGTCTGTCGGTGGCTCTGCCGTCACCGTCCCTTGTCCCCGTCCCGCGTGGGCAGAGGCCATGGGCCAGCGGGCGGCCACGGGGATGTTCTACCAGCGGGGTGGCTTCTGAAAGGCTCCCCGGGAAGTTTTGGGAGCAGGGGGCCAGTTTGGGGGGGGGAACAACCCCGGCCATGCTGGCCGCTCGCTGACGCTCGCCGGGAAGAGCCGAGCCGGGGCGGATGCGGGAAGCGGGACGGTGAGGCCTGGGGGGCAGCAGGATCGGACCCACCGTCCCCCCAGCACGGGGGCTATGAGAGGTGAGTGGGGGCAGCCGGGGGGGCTGGAGCCGTGGGGAGGGGAGAGGGGACGCTGGCACTGGGGACAGGAGGGGACGGCCATGCCGGAGCGGGGGCAGCGGGCACTGGGGCGATGCACCCCCCGAATCCCACCGCATCCCACGGCCGGGGGCTTCGGCCATGGCCAGGGACCCCCCCAATCGGGGTGGGGGAGCAAGAAGGGCTGGGGGGTTCCAGGGCTCCCCCCGCTTCCTCAGAGCCCGTCACTTGTTGACTCCCCGGGGTAGAAAAGCACCATTTGGGGCAGAAAAGCTCAATTTGGGGCAGCTGAAAAGCAAAGGGTCGTGCAGGGAGAGGAGGGAGGGAACCGCCACCGCCCCACCCAGAGACCCCCCACCCACAGCCCCTCTCCTGCCTCCCCCCGCCGCCTTCGCATGGGGGAGGCCAGGCTTTATAAAGCCAGGCTTTATAAAGCCGGGGATGCCGGTGCTGCGGTCACCCTGGCTGTGCCCCCCTGTACCCCACTCTGGCCGGTGAGGAGGTGGGGGGGCCTGGGCAGAGGGGACTCTGGGCTCAGCCCAGCTTTGGGGTTTTGGGGGGCTGGGGAGGGGACACTGTCCCCCTGCCCCACAGCGTTTCCCTTTCCCACCCTGCGGGACCCCCCGGCTTCCCCACCCCGGGATGGGGATCCAGGCTGGGGTGGCACATTGGTTTTCCGGGAACCAGGAGCCATCAGCTTCTCCATCACCCGCTTTTTAGTCAAACCCACCCAAATTTCCCCAAATTTCTGGTTTGGCAGCACAAAGGTCCCAGCTGAGTCCCGCAGAAGCGGGGGACGTGTCCCCCAAGGGCTGGTGTCACCAGGCTGAGGGTGACAGTGGTGGCTTCCCAGCTTTTCCCTGCGGATGTCGGGTGACGGTGAGGTGGGATGGGGTCCCCAGGGACCCTCGGGGCCGGGAGCAGGGTGCAGGGTGCAGGCAGGGTGCAGGGTGCAGGATGCAGGGTGCAGGATGCAGGGTGCAGGATGCAGGGTCCAGGGTGCAGGGTGCAGGGTGCAGGGTGCAGGGTGCAGGGTGCAGGGTGCAGGGTGCAGGGTGCAGGGTCCAGGGTGCAGGATGCAGGGTGCAGGGTGCAGGATGCAGGGTGCAGGGTGCAGGATGCAGGATGCAGGGTGCAGGGTGCAGGGTGCAGGGTGCAGGCAGCTCAGATCCCTCCCGTGTTGGCTTTTCAGAAGACGGACCAGTGGGAGAAGAGGAAGAGGAGATGCCGACCTTCAGCTACCGAGCGAGCGGTAAGGACGTCCCCGGGGGGGACAAGTGGGGGGCGGCAGGGCCTGATCCTTCCCCCTCTGCCCTCAGGAAGGGCACGGAGCAGCTGCAGCCGCTGCCAGAAGAACCTCTCCCTCCAGACGGCCGTGAAAGTCCTCTACGGCTTCTCCATCCTCCTCATCGTGGCCGTGAGCGTCCTGGCTGCCGTGGGTGAGCACGGGCAGGGGTGGGGGGTCCAGCTCCTGCATCCCCTCCTGCTCTCCTCGGGGTTTTGGGGCTCTCCCAAAGCACCTTCAGCATCCGGGTATGGAGAGGAGCATCCAGCTCCCCCTGGGATTCATGTGAGATCCTGTGCGTGATGCCACCTCACCGGGAGATGGCTTTACCCCCATGGGGACCTCAGGAACCACCCCAGAGTCTGGAGGTTGGCACCTCATCACCTCCACGAGCAAGAAGGTCTTCCAGGTTCAGCAGAGGGATGGCTGCTCCCTGGGACCCCTGGAGATGCTTTGTGGACCTTAGAATCATCGAATCACAGAACCACAGAATGTCAGGGATTGGAAGGGACCTCGAAAGCTCATCCAGTCCAATCCCCCCGCTGGAGCAGGAACACCCAGATGAGGTTACACAGGAAGGCGTATCACAGAATAGTTTGGGTTGGAAGGGACCTTCAAAGGTCATCTAGTCCAACCCCCTTGCCACGAGCAGGGATTTCAGCCAAGCCCCGAACCTGAAGTCCCTTGGGACACCCACCCTGCAGAACCAGCACCCACCAGGCACCCAGCCTGGCTCCTCAAGCCCTGGCCACCCCCCTGGCCAAGGAACAAGCCCAGAGGAAAGGCGTGGAGGGACCACCACGTCCCGGCGCCCACCAGCCCTGACCCCCCACACCTTTCCTCCGCAGTGTTCAAGAAAGTCGACTCCATCTCCAACGACATCAGCTCAGCCCAGACCTACTACGAGAAGAAGATCATGTCCATCCAGGAGGATCTCCAAGGGTTGGGTGAGTGGTTTGTACCTGGACCTGGAGGTCTTCTCCAGGCTTTGGCACCACGTGTCCCTCCAGCCGAGCGGACCTCAGCCAAGGGCTGAAGCATCGTCACTTCTCAGGTCCTGGGGCTCCCCCAGAGCCAAAACCTCACGTATCTCCCAGGGTTTTGGGAAGGGACAACTGTACAACCCCAAGGGTGGGGTTGGTGGGGTTGGGCTTTTTGGAGAACACGCTGCACAGAGGTGGCAGGAGCAGGATGAGGGTGGGAGCTGGTGCGGGCTGGTGGCATCAGGGTTGTCCCAGTCATGGCTCTGTGGTGTCCATCTCCAGAGTCTGCAAGGACAGACCATGGTGAGGCTCCTTCCTCCACCCTGGTCCTCAACAGGAGGGTCTCCAGGCCCAGTGAGGGATGGGGTTGGGTAACAGACCCCTCTGCCCTTCGTTCAGATGAGAAGACCTCTGGAAATTGCTCCCTCTGCCATGAGACAGGAAAGCTGGGCCAGGAGATCACCAAGCTGCAGGGCGAGCTGGAGGAGATCCAGAAGATGCTTTTGGTTCAAGAAATCCTGCTCGATCGGACCGCCCAGACCCACAACCAACTCTCATCCACCAGCAACAAGATCACCAGCGAGGTGGACAACTGCTCCTTCTCCATCCGGCAGGTCAACGAAAGCTTGAGGCAGTTCTTGGCCCAGGTTGGGGGCTGGCAGGTGGTCACCTCCCAGCTGGACAACTCTCTCAAGGGCTTGGCCCAGGAGCGCTACGATGTCCGAGCAGCCATGCAGCAGATGAACTTCACCTTGGGGCAAACCTCCGACTGGATCCAGGTCATCCAGAGAAAGACGGACGAGGAGACGTTGACGCTGCAGAAGATCGTCACCGAGTGGCAGAACTACACTCGCCTCTTCGGTGGGCTGAGGGCCACCTCCTCCAAGACCAGCGAGCTGGTGAAGAGCATCCAAGGCAGCGTGGGTGCCGTGGCGCGGCAGGTTGGTCAGAACTCGGAGAGCATGCACGACCTGGTGCTGCAGGTGATGGGGCTGCAGCTCCAGCTGGACAACGTCTCCTCCTTCCTGGACGACCACGAGGAGAACATGAACGACTTGCGCTACCACAACAGGTACACGCAGAACCGCACGGCCGAGCGCTTCGAGACCCTGGAAGGTCGCATGACCTCCCACGAGATCGAGATTGGCACCATCTTCGCCAACATCAACGCCACCGACAGCCACGTCCACAGCATGTTGCGCTACCTGGATGACGTGCGGCTCTCCTGCACCCTGGGCTTCCACACCCACGCCGAGGAGCTCTACTACCTGAACAAGTCCCTCAGCTTGGTCCAGGGCACCACGGACTTGCTGCGGGAGCGTTACAGCTTGCTCAGCGCCCGGCTGGACTTTGACATCCGCAACCTGTCCATGGTGATGGAGGAGATGAAGGTGGTGGATGTCCGGCACGGGGAGATGCTGAAGAACATCACCATCTTACGAGGTGAGGTGCATCCTGGTGGGCAGGGGATGGGTTGGGGCCAGGCGCGTTGGGTGAGCGATTCTGGGGGCTGTTTCTTCTGTGGCTGAGCATGGCGAGATCTGGGGTCCTCGGGAGCATCCTGCACCATGGAGGAGCCCAACCACCATTTCTGAGGCCAAGGCAGAGCTGTGGTGTGCACAAAGGCACCCAGACACATGCCCATGGATGTAGAGGTGTCCTGGGGATGGAGCTCCATGGACATGCGTGGATGAGGTTCTCAGGGACACGGGTTAGTGCCAGGGTTGGGTTAATGGTTGGACTCGATGATCTTGAAGGTCTCTTCCAACCAAAATGATTCCATGACTTGGCTTGCAGAGCTGTCCCTGTGTGTGGGGACAGGGACAGCGGGGAGGTGACCCCTGTCCTTCCAGCACGGCTGGCCTGCACGCTGAGGCCAGTGACCCTTCCTACCGGTCCTGGTGGAGAGGCCCCTGGCCAAGGGTGCTCAAAGCTTCCCCCAGTGCCTTGGGTGGCCTGGGGATATCTCCATCCACGCTGGGGACATCTCCATGCACCCCGGGACCAGCGGGGCTGGCCCAGCTCCACAAGCCCATGGGCATCCCAGAGCTTCCCCCTCCACCATGGACCACCCAGCCTGGAGCCATCGTTATGGAGCTGCCCTAATTAGCGAGCTCAGGCCATTTCCTGGACCTGGTTTTAGGGGGAGCGCTGCAGTGGCGCCCCCATGGCACTGTGACCCCCGCTTGGAACCCACAGCAAGAGCTGCAGGGCTGGGAGAGCCAGGCTCAGCTGATCCTGGTCTTAGCAGGATCTGCAGGGCTGGGGGAGCCAGGCTCAGCTGATCCTGGTCTTAGCAGGATCTGCAGGGCTGGGAGAGCCAGGCTCAGCTGATCCCAGTCTTAGCAAGATCTTCAGGACTGGGTGAGCCAGGCTCAGCTGATCCTGGTCTTAGCGGGATCTGCAGAGTTGGGTCAACCACGCTCAGCTGATCCCGGTCTTAAGGAGATCTGCTGGGCTTGGGGAGCCAGACTCAGCTGATCCTGATCTTAGTGAGGGCTGCAGGGCTGGGGGAGCCAGGCTCAGCTGATCCCAGTCTTAATGAAGACCTGTAGGGCTTGGGCATCTCCCCATCCCTCTGTTTTGGGGTGCTGCCCCCCCACTCACCCCCTCCTCTCCCCCCAGGTGTTCCAGGCCTCCCAGGCCCCCGCGGCCTCAAGGGTGACATGGGCGCCAAGGGGCCCCCCGGACACGAAGGCGAGAAGGGCGACGTGGGCAGCCTGGGCTCGCCAGGCCCCCCGGGACCCTCCGGCCCCCCAGGACCCCCTGGTCCCCAGGGAGAAAGGGGACCCCTGGGCTTGAAAGGCTTCCCCGGCCTCAAGGGTGCCAAGGGCAGCTTCGGGCAATCGGGCTCCCGGGGCCAGGGGGGGCCCAAGGGAGACCCCGGCCCCCCCGGGCCGGTTGGGGTGCCTGGGCCAGCAGGACCCCCCGGCCCCCAGGGCACCCCGGGGCTGCCCGGGACCCCCGGGGCTGTGGGGCAGGTCGGCCCCACAGGGCCCAAGGGAGACCCCGGTTTGAGGGGCCCCCCCGGGCTGCCGGGCCCCCCCGGCCCCCCAGGACAGTAACCCAGCCTGCTGCTGGCCAGGGCAGCGGGGACAGGGGGGTCCCCATTGCCGCCCCCTGGACCCCCCGAGCATCCCCCGCAGGGGTGTGAGGCTGAGCCTCGCAGGACAGGGGGGTGGGGGGTCCCGGTGCCCCCCAGTGCGAGGGCCGGGGCTGGTCCCCGGCTCTCAGGGTGCTGCCGGCTCTGGGCTCAGCACTGGGGGGGTCCCCGTGGGACGGGGTGCAGCTGGTTTGTGCCCTTGTCCCTGCTCTGCTCTTCACTATCTCCCCCCCACCGCACGCTGTGTCCCCAATGTACTCCCTGCACAATAAAGCTGTTTGGGGACAGGTGGCTCCTGCCTTGGGGACACTGCGGGGGGGGACACCGGGGTGCGTGACTGTGTGTGCATGAGGATGTATGTGCGCGTGTGGGCATACGCACGCATGTATAGGCACACGGGGTGCCTATAGATCTGTGCAAGTGAAGGGGGGCTTTGCACCTGGGACCCCCACCACGGCTGGGAAGGTGTGTTGCTGCTCTGCTCTGTGCCTCAGTTTCCCCAACCGGGCTGCTCGGCGAGACCGACCACAGGGGCAGAAGGGAATGGCACCCGTTGCCACGTGAGCCAAACCCGGGGTCCCCAAGGCCGGGTTGTGAGGGGACCCACCGGGGCAGAGTGGGTGGCTGCAGGTCCCAGGTGCCAAGAGCATCGTGGTGCTGGGGACAACAGCCCCGCTGTCCCCTCCATCCGCCGGGTGCTCCCGCTTGGGGAGCCCCGTGCGCTGCCAAGGGCGCAGGATCCAGCCGGCCGGGTGGTTTATTGCTGTTGGCAGAGGCTTTTCCTGTTTTTGGTGCAGAAACAGGCCCGGGCTGGTTGGTAACACGGGCCAACGTGCCCCAGCCCTGCGCTGGAGCCACCATTGCTGGCGGGGCCGCACAGGGTGTGGGGGACTGAGCTGGGGGCAGAGACCTGGCAACTCGAGACACAGATGCGGCTTGGGCTGACAGGGCACTGGGCAGGGCTGGGTTCGGACTGCTGGGCTCTGGGGGACCGGAGAAAGCTGGTGGCAAGGGACAGGATGCAAACTTGCTGGTGGGTGGACATGGGGACCCTGCAAACCTGCCTGGTGCTTTGCGGGGACATGGGGACCCTGCAAACCTGCCTGGTGCTGGGGAGGGGAGAAAAGGGGACCCCACAAACCTCCCTGTTGCTGGGGGGACCCATGGGGACCCTGTAAACCAACCTGGTGCTGGGGGAAGAAAAGGGGACCCCACAAACCTCCCTGGTGCTGGAGGGACGCATGGGGACCCTGCAAATCTGCCCAGTGTTTTGGGAGGACATGGGGACCCTACAAACCTCCCTGGTGCTGGAGGGACACATGGGGACCCTGCCTGGTGCTGCGGGGGGGAGAAAAGGGGACCCCACAAACCTCCCTGGTGCTGGGGGGGGACATGGGGATGCTGCAAACCTGTCTGGTGCTTTGGGGGGACATGGGGACCCTGCAAACCTGTCTGGTGCTGGTGGGGGGGTGACACAGGCACCCAGCAAAGGGAGAACACCATGGGCACACGTCTGGGCTGTGGGTGCTGTCCCCACCATGTCCTCCCCTGCTCCGTGCCTCAGTTTCCCCAACTAGGCAGGCCCTGGCCATGCGGTAACCCCCACCCTGACCTCCTCACCCTTTCCCAAACTCCTGCGTCTGCAGAAAGCCAGAGCACATCTGGCCGGGGAGCAGAATATTGGGCAGTGGCTGTGCCAGTGTTTGTGGACCGGCCTCCAAAAAATGTGCAAGAGCAGGGTTTTCCCCCCGAAACCGGCCAGAGTTTTGCTTTCCGGGCGGTGCTGAGGGTGGGCGATGGGATTCCAGAGCTGGGAGCAGGAGGATTAATAAATAAACGAGGAGCGGAGGCAGGAAGGGCCAGGCGGGATGTGCTGACAGCAGCCGGGGCCGCTGGCCATCGGGGGGGCTGGTTTTGGCAGCTGTGGGGCCGGGGGTGCCACAGAGGGGAGCGGAGGGCTGGGGTGTCACCCTGCTGCTGGCACCCCTGTCCTGCCCCGGGGGTTGTCGCAAATTGGGTCGTGGCAGGACGGTGTGGAGCCAGCACCTACTGACCTGGGCAGCCATGGACAGGGTGCTTGGGGACACACAGGGTGCCTGGGGACATGTGGCCCCTTGGCAGTGATGCACAGGGTGCCCAGGAACACTCAGGGTTCTTGGGGACACATGGCTCTATGGCAGCAATACACAGGATGTCTGGGGACACACAGGGTGCTTGGGGACATGTGACCCTATGGCAGCAATGCACAGGGTGCTTGGGGACATGTGGCCCCTTGGCAGTGATGCACAGGGTGCTTGGGGACATGTGGCCCCTTGGCAGCGATGCACAGGGTGCCCAGGAACACGCAGGGTGCTTGGGGACACATGGCTCTATGGCAGCAAAACACAGGATGCCTGGGGACATGCAGGGTGCTTGGGGACATGTGGCCCTATGGCAGCGATGCACAGGGTGCTTGAAGGCAAATGGTGCTTGGGGACATGTGGCCCTATGGAGATCAATGCACAGGGTGCCTGGGGACATGTGGCCCCGTGGCAATGATGCACAGGGTGCCGGGGACACATGGCCCTGTGGACAGCCATGCACAAGGTGCTTGGGGACATGTAGCCCCATAACGGTGACACACAGGGTGCTTGGGGACACATGGCCCAATGGATATCAGTGCGCAGAGTGGCTGGGGACACGTGGCCTCATGGCAGTGATGCACAGGGTGCTTGGGGACACATGGTCCTATGGTAGCAATGCACAGGGTGCTTGGGGACATGTGACCCTATGGCAGCAATGTGCAGGGTGCTTGGGGACACATAGGGTGGCTGGGGATACGTGGCCCCATGGACATCCATGCACAGGGTGTCTGGGGACATGTGGCCTCATGACAGTGACACGCAGGGTGCTTGGGGACACATAGCCCCATGGATGTTGATGCACACGGTGGTTGGGGACATGTGGCCCTATGGCAGTGATATACAGGGTGCTGGGGACACATGGCCCTATGGACAGCCATGCATAGGATGCTTGGGGACACAGGCCCTATGGCAGTGACGCACAGGGTGCTTGGGGACACTAGCATGCTTGGGGACACGCAGCCCACAGTTGGCCATACACACGGTGCTTGGGGACAGGTGGCCCCAGGGACAGGTGGCCCCATAGACATCGATACACAGGGTGCTTGGAGACTGCGGCCCTATGGCAGCGATGCCGAGGGTGCTTGGGGACACACAGCCCCATGGTCGCTGATACAGAGGGTGCTTGGGGACACGCAGGGTGCCTGGGGACAGCCGGAGCTGCGGCCAAGCACAACAGTCAGCAGCTGCAGGGCCGGGCGGTGCCGATGGCAGCTCCACCACGTCACCGGCCAACACCCTGTCCCATCAAAGGGGCCATTGATGGTGGGGAGGGGGGTGGCCCGGCCAGGCGGGTCCCCCAAGTCCTCACCCCCACCCACCTCTGCCACAGGGAGGGGGGAAGAAAAGCAGCAGCTGCACTGTGCCTCGGTTTCCCCATCAGCCCCAGTGGTTCATCCCCAGCTCGCATGGCAGGTCCCTAAAGAGGTGGGACACTGGGGACAGTTCGGGGTGGCAGCAGCTGGAGTCACCCCAGGTTCAGGGCAGAGGAGCAAGAGGATGCACAGGCCACCATCATCCTCCTCCCAGTAAGGAACTGGGGCGGACAGGGGTCTGGACCCCTCCTTGCTCCCCCTGACCCTGCACCCAGATGCTGGGAAACACGTAAAATAACTTGATGTTTAAAACTTTACATTTACTTAAAAATAAAAAATAAAAAGTAAAAAAAATACTTAAATAGTAATAAAAAATAAAAAGAAAATTTAAAAATAAAATAACATAACAAAGTTTACTATTATTGGGACTTGCCCTTCTAGCAGGGTAGGATTTTTCTCCTGTAATAATTCAATAATTCTCTGCTGAGATCAGGATTTCTATTCCTTAAGATGTGCTTCCCTTTCACCTTTTTCTGCCCCAAAAATCCACCTTGGAGCAGAAATCCTCACTTTGCCCTGAGAAGCAAGGCCAGAGGTGGAAGGGCTCTTCCCCAGCTCCCATCCTGCCGAGTTTGCACCAAAACCCAGACTTGTGTAAATGTTGCTGTCCCCGCTCTGCTTGGGGGGGACACTCCGGTACCTCGCAGTGTTTTATCAGCACGGTATGGATTTAATGGTGACATATATACAGGGGCTGTCGCAATTATTGCAACCGTTTCATACAGAATTATCCACAAAACCTTAGCAAGCGCTCAGTCCGGCCGAGGCAGACGCTGCACAAAACTCCAAATCTTCTTCCCAAACTTCTCTCTCCTGAGATTTCCAAGGAACAGCCGAGAAATCAAATGTAATTTAAAAAAAAAAAAAAAAAAATACACTGTGGGACTACTTTCTGCTAACAGCCCATGGGCGAGGAGGCTGCAATTAGAGCTGAGCTCAAACTTCATCATTTGTCACTCGGTATTTAATGAGGAGCCACCAGGTTTCTGGTCTGCGAAGCACCTGTGAGCTTGTCCCGGTTTTACATCCCCCAACTGGGAGGAATCGAGACGGCGGCGTCACGGTTTTTCTTTCAATCTCATTGGGTTAAAAGCTACACCCGAGAATAAATATCATTGTCTTTGTAGAACTGAAAGTCTGTTCTGCTTCCGTCCACCCACGGCTCTGAAAAAAAATACAGCGATGTATGTACAGACATAAAAAATCTTCTCCTTCTGCGGTTCACGACACAGAGCTGGTTACGCTGCCTGGAGAACCAACTCTGTTCTGAAGAAATCGAGCCAGAGTTCACTGGTTTGGGTATTTTTGGTATTCTTAGCGACGGTGATATATTAAGACATCTCAAACCACCTTGAGATTGAGAAAGGAGAGAGACTTTATTTACATAAAGTCATCTGAGTCGTTGCCGTCCTGTGGGGAGAAAAGAGAAATCAGGATCGTTGTGCACGTGAAAAAGGAAAAAAATACGTTCAGCGGGATTTCAGAATTGCCATTTCTTCTGGTTTCCTGCCATTTCAGTACAAACACAGTGAAATCGGACCAAACAACTGCACGACGAGAGCTCTGGGGTGGGAAATTTGTAGTTTGCTCTTTGCTGTCCCTGCAAAGTGTCACTTCTTGGAAACTGCAGCTGGAAGGAACCAGAGCCTAGGATCCCATCAGCAGCACATGAACCATCCCTGTCCCACAGACCCTGAGCTTATTTCTGAACCGGGAGAAGGAAAAGAGCCTGGTATCACATGGGGGACAGGTGGGGAGAAGAGGAGACCCCCGGCACCACATTTCCACTGCGTCCCTCCCTGGGATGTGTCACTAATCGGCACAGCCGGGTCGTGCGTGTCAGGAGATGCTCAGACTTCAACCTGGTTCAAATTTCAAAGGGGACCTGCATGCCAACCAGGAGGAAAAACACAAATTCTCAAAAACCACACACCCCTCTAAGCAGTTAGGCAGGTACTAGGATAAATAAGGTGGGGTTTAAACTGAGGGTCACTCCCGGGAGCTCCAAGATCCGTTTACCCAAGGTCCCGCCAAGGAGGATGTTGAAGATGTGCCCGACCTCGGGCAAAGCAGAAACACATCCAGGGGCTCTTCTGAACTTCACTCTCCCTCACCAACCTCCTGTCCTTACACCTCCTGTTTACTTCTTGTTAAAAATACGCATTTTTTTCCCCTTCCTCGAAGTAACAAGGTGGCACGTGCAGGTCATGGTCACCGTTAGGGAGAGCTCCTCTGCTCGCGAGGCAGGTTATGCCCAAACAGCTCAGGAGGAGACAAATCTGGCACCTCACTTTGGCTCTACCTGCTCTTTCAGAGGGGTGGGAAGAGAACCGGGACAACTCCACACGTATTTCCAGCAGCACAAGCTCACGGAACCAACGGGGCCCTCTCACAAAGTGGCACCGTCCTTCGGCGAGGTGACAGCGATGTCCCCTGTCACACAGGAGTCACCCAAAGCAGGCTGCACCATCCCCATCCCGTGTGGAATCTCAGCCGTCTCAGAAAGGTTTCTGCGGGCATCAACTGGCTCTCACCTGGTTAGAGGACATGTTCTCAGCCTTCATTAATGACGAGTAGCTCCTGGAAGGGAAATGACATTATCTTGCATGATATGTTTTCAAAAACCCACCAACAGAGAGGCCTTTTTCATAAAACAGGACCGAGTACTAGAAAAACAATTTTTTTCCCTTTCTGAGCTCAGGCAGGCTGGACAAATATTTGCTTATCTCATACTCTCGGGCTAATTAAAACAAGCGGAGAAAGCCCAGGCGCTGCGCACGCTGGTTCTCTGCAGCTTTCTTCAGCAATTACCAGCTAGATCATCCCAGGAGGTAGAAAATCTTGACTTTGGGGGATGGCCAAGGGGACAAGGTTAAATAAGCAGGCAGGGCCCTCGCTCTGCAGCACCCACACGCCAGCCGGTGACTTCTCTTCGGTTTAGTTTGCTTCTCTAATCCCTCTTTTCTGACTTCTACATGTGTAGAAGCATTCAGGAAATCCCAGCGTTTCTTCAAATTCTGGCTTCACTGTCATTTACAGATAAAAACGACTTAATAAAGCTTAAAAGTGAGATTTTGGGACCATAAGCGCTGCACAGGGCGGTCAGTACTAAGGAACGAGCTCACACGTGCTGCAGCACAGACAGAAAGGTCAGTACGACATTTCAAACCACCATCACTCATTCTGTGTTTCAAGGAGCGTGCGACTGAGGATTCCCAGGTGTTTTAGTTAAAATCAGGGATGCAAAAGGAAGCCGGAGAACTCTAACAAAAGCTCAGTGCTTTGCAAAGCTCACGCAAAGCTGGAAGCGATCGCTCCCGTCCCAGCGACCTGCCCAATTTCACCCAGGTTAGGGACAGGTTTCGAAAACACACAGTCCTTTCTTTCCACGATGCCTTAACCTCCAGGTTTATTTTCGGTGAAATGAGGAAAATGCGTTTATTCCAAAGACAAAGGGAATCGCTGGGCTGTGCAGACGCCTGTGCCAGAGCGGGTCAGCTGAACACTGAGTGACGCCAGGACGACGATTCAACAGAACCCGCTGACCCACGACTCCCTCCCAGCGCCGACGGGAACTGCAGCGCTTGGCACAACAATTTAAGACTTACCTAAGTTCCTCCAGCTCTTTCTTCTTCTTCATCTCTTCCTTTTCCTTCCGCTTCATCTCTTGGATCTGGGCTTTTTTCTCATTTCTCTCCTCCCGGTCTCGGGCTTCTTTCTCAGCAGCCAGGTCTGGGAAACGCTCCACTTTTGTCTTCTCCAGCCGGTTCAGGATCTCGTTCACCTTCTTCTCCACCGTCAGCATTTTCACCTTTGGAGTGCAAAAAACTATGATCCTTATTAAAACAAAAACAAAAGAACAAAACACCACCCAAACTTTTATCCCGGCACTTCCTCATCGGAAAGCAAACACCCCGTTTCCACTTTACGCGTGGTTGAATACCATAAAAACAGATGCTGAGGAAAATCTGCCACCGAGGCCTATTCAGCAAGTTGTGTAACAGCAAAAAGAGGTGACTCCCAGCGCTTGGGAGCACAGAGCTGATAAGCTGAAGCATTTCTAAGTACATAAGCATTAATATTTTATTTCTGGGCACATAGCTGAACAAAGAGGCCAACAGACAAGAAGGGGTCTCTGCGGATCCCTGCAGAGGCTGCAGGAAGTCTCTGCAGACCGTTTTGGGAGAGAATCTCATGTGGTCATCGCTGACCGCAGGAATTTTTAGCATTTCTTGCCCTGGTACAGACCTATTTTAGTCAAAGAGCTGCATCTCTAGAGAGGCTTCTCTCCCAGCAGCCAATTAACCAAAATTTAAGCATAATATTATCTGCAGACACTAGGTCAGGCTTAGGAATAGCTTAGTACAGTGGCTTGATCCTATACCAGCTCTGCCTTTCAGCAGGTTTAACAAATTCAGAGGCAGGAGCAGGATACGACAGCTCTCGGAGCAGGGACGGTGAAGCTAAAATGGTGACAGGCACCTCCGGGACCCCCAGAGCCCTCCTGTTCACACCAAGGTCAAGTTCGGAGCTGCTGGGTTAGAGGGTGGACTGCCTGAGCTTACTGAATTATTGGCTGAACTGCTTCCTGTGGAGCTTATTTAGGAACTACTTATACAGAATTTGGTTAACATAAGTAAATTTGCTCAGTATAACTTCTGCAAGCTGTGAACCTTTGAACTTTCGGCTTTGTCAAGTAAAAAAGGCCTCAGAGTCTTCAAGCTGGAAGATCGGGGAGCTGCATCCCTGGACATAAGTAAAGGGACAGAACTGCCTCAAACAGTTTTGGCTGCTCTCAAGAACTTATTTTCTCCAGCTCTGGGTGCAAAATAGCAACTGAAGGTCAGAACTTTAATTGACAGCTCGCCTGGCAAAAATCACAGAATCATTTTGGTTGGAACAGACCCTCAAGATCATGGAGTCCAACTGTTCCCCCAGCCCTGGCACTGCCCCATGTCCCTGAGAACCTCATGTCCGTCTGTCCAACCCCTCCAGGGATGGTGAGTCCAGCACTGCCCTGGGCAGCCTGTTCCAATGCCCCACAGCCCTTTGGGGAAGAAATTGTTCCCCAGATCCAACCTCAACCTCCCCAGCACAACTTGAGGCCATTTCCTCTCATCCTATCACTTGCTACTTTAAGAGAACCGATGAAGAACAGGGGGACCCCGGACTCTATAATAATTTTGCAATTGGCCTGGAGTGATGCCCAGGGGGTGGGGACTGGATTGTAGGGGTAGAATTGTCCAAGTTTTTTCCACCTCTTCAGAAGGCACCAGCTCAAGCTGCTCTACACTGTACCTTGCAAATAAATTGTTTATTTTAGAAGAATTCCTGGAATCCAGGCCTCGGTCTCTGCTATGGGAAACCTCAGGGAAAAGGAACTTCGCAACAACTGCTCGTGAGCCAATGCAAAGTGACGGCTCGTACGCAGACTCAGCTGCAGGAAGAGAGGATTTCGGTGGAGATAAATTCAAGCGGATAGCACAGATTAACACGTGGAATCATTCGGTATGCACAGAGACCCGTCAGCTACACCATGCTGCATTTGGAAACACGAGGCTGACACTCAACCATGGATTTTCAGGTGATGTTCAGGCAAGTCCAAACATACCCCGGAATCTCTTTGATATTTCAAGAGCGGATGATTCCCTGGCTTTAGGGCAAATGCTGAAAACAATCCACCCAGTTCCTAACACAGAAATGTTCCAGTCTGCCACCTTGTAGCACTTACATCCTTCTGCCTGTGGAAGCCGATCTGCCCCACGTCCATGTCCGCCGTCTTCTTCAGGTTAGTCCATGGCGTGTACACCACATTGACGTTGTTCATCTTGCAGCCTGGGGGAGAAAGAAAGGGAAACGTTTCCGTTCTCTCCCTGCTGAAAGAGGTTGTGAAGTCTTTGGTGTGCATGGAAACAGGCAGTTATTGCTGTCACAAACATTACAAGCAAGGCGAGAAAGGAGAAAACGGAGAAGCCCTTCCAGTGTTACAGCGAAACAGAAGACCACGACATCGTTTTCTGCAGTAACACGAGCGCTGCAGCAGCATTAACGAACTCCAGATGGAGACCGTCCTTGCCAAAAGAGCGATTACCACGGAAGGGGGGCCCCAAGGTAGTGTTCGAGAAGAGACTGCGAAGCCTCCTTGGCTCAGACAGCAACAGGGAGGCACAAACAGGAACTTTGGAGATTTCAAATTCCTCCTTACAAAAGTATAACACGACATCTGCTTCCCGTAAGACCCGCAGGCACAGGCTTAACAGAGCGGCACAGCAGGAACGTCACAAAGGTCTGATCCAAAAAACAGGCGCTTGTGTGGAGCAGAAACACTCGCCTCACACCGATCTGCTGGGAACCGGCCTTACCTTGGATGCTGTTCGCCTTCACTAGGTGAGCACAGTCTATCAAAACTTCTTTGGGAATGTCGTCCACCGTCTGTCCCTGCGGCAGAGCAAGGTAAAGTGAGCGGGGGGGAGTGCTGCAGGGACCGACAGGCACGTGGAGATGCACCACGGCCCAAGAGATCTGTACCCTGCTTTTCTCAAAGGTATTCCCCATGTTTTAGTGGGGCAAGGGTTCTTAGACACACACCTGGTGTCAAGCAGAAATCAATTATTCTGCTGGGCCACAGGCAACTTCTCACTCCCCACCAGGTTATTTGGGAATGGAGGGTGGATATTCAGCCTCCCCAAACTGGGAGTTACCTGCACCCTCAGGGAGCCCTGTGGACTTTGCACAAGGGAAAAGACGGTCATATGCACAATAATCGCTCCAGAATCTGCAAGTGCAGCTCTTACACAGATGAATATTAATGTTTTTAAAGATACGTGTCAAAGGATTACCTTGTGCAACCGAAGGTACACGTGCGCGGAGGAGAGTTTATCCACGTGAAACCTACAGAAGAAAAAAGCAGCACATTTAACAGAGGGTAAGAGATGGTGATCTGCTCGGAAAGATTTATTTCCTAACTAGTAACAAAACAGCCACTCCACAGACAACAAAATTATAGAAATTGTCAGGAAAGACATGTTTAAAAGCAGGCAAGGGAGTCAGAACCCATCCTTCAAGAAACAGCAGTCCTCTCAATGAGAGACTGAAATAACAAAACCGCTTTCCCTTCCTTTGTTTTTGTTTGTCCAGCTGCCCTTCTCCAGACCTGTTCTAACTTTACTCTGTTTTACCACCTATTTTTTAAGCCTCTGTGCTGATCAACACTCACTCCAACCCTGCAAACCTCCAAGGACAGAGCGGGGGAACTGATCTCATGTCACCTCCCAACCTTTCTCAACACCATTTTCTTTATAATGGGATTTTTTCCTTCCTGCTGCAAGACAGAAAGCCCTCAAACACCAATATATGAACTCTTGCTTGTACCTCCTGAGCCTCCTATCCCGATTCCACTGGACCCCTCTTAAACAGAATTAAGTCTAAAAGGTGCCAGATACATTAGGAAAATAATTCTCAGGAGGCCTCTGCACAAGGACCTATGATATTTTGTTGAGATGGTGCTAGGATATGAAAAACCAACGGATTATGTCAGTGTGAGCTAAAAGACATGAAAGAGATGGGGAAAAATACTTTAACTGCTCAGGGAATTTGAGGATGAAACTCAAGGTCACTCCCAAATAACAGTAACACCTCAAATTACACAGCGATAGGACAAAAATGAATGTGATACTGCTACAGCAGTGTGTCATTCGGCTGAAGGACAATCTCTTCGGTTAGAAAAGAAAACAAAATATTCCCTTGCCAGTTAGTGAGTGCTGACAAACCATCCTCTGCAGAGAGTGAGTTACCACCCATTCAACCTCCAGTTCTGCCAGACATGTCAGCTCAAAGGGCACATGAAGAACAAGAAGCACAACCCAGGCGGTGATTCTTGTTTAGAAACCGGTAGCAAAGGAGAAGGCAGCAAGTGCAATACCTCTGCTCTGTGCAATAGTGCCTGACAGCAAGCAGACTCCTTCAGAAAAACCTCAAAAACCTCAGGCTGCAAAGTTCAAGGACTAATCCAGCCAAAGATGCCACCACTTGCTGCTAAAAGGTTTGGGAACTCCTCTTCTCTTGTTTTTCTCTTCTGATGACATCTTACTGTCCCCTCTTAGTGTTCTGGTTTTGCCTCTCCGTGCAGAGATACTCTTGCTACACTCAGGAGACGCTTTCTCTTACAAACACCAAGCTGGCCCCATTGATCTCTGCCCGTTTCCGCAGCGCAGTCAGAGCACCAGCAAACTGGCGCCGATATTCCGAAACTCAAATATCTGTGTGTGGAGTTACTGCTACTCCAGCAGCTGCATATGGAGAGAAACCCCAAAAAGCTTCACAAAGGGTCAGCTCTTTTGGGGAACTAAGTGGAGGGTTGAGATGCTGGGGGATGAATCGTTCAGGCTGGAAAAGACCCTCAAGATCATCAAGTCCAACCATTAACCCACCCCTGGCACTGCCCCATGTCCTGAGAACCTCATCTCCATCTGTTCAACCCCTCCAGGGATGGTGACTCCACCACTGCCCTGGGCAGCCTGTTCCAATGCCCCACAGCCCTTTGGGGAAGAAATTGTTCCCCACATCCAACCTCAACCTCTCCTGGCGCAACTTGAGGCCGTTTCCTCTGGTCCTGGCGCTTGTTCCTGGGGAGCAGAGCCCGACCCCCCCCTGGCTCCAAGCTCCTTTCAGGCAGTTCAGAGATCAGAAGGTCTCCCCTCAGCTCCTGTTCTCCAGGCTGAACCTCCCAGCTTCCTCAGCCGCTCCTCATAAGACACGAATCAACGGGTTCCCAACATCCGCAATCCGCCTCCACCCTGGGATTGCATCTAAACTGCCCAGTGGTCATGGAAAAAAAGAGCCTCTGTGGGTTGTTTGATCATTCAGCTTGGTTTTCCAGGGAGTTTTGGTACCTACCAGATATCTTCAGGCCAGCCGTACTTTATTAGATCTTCATCTGTAGGAATAAAAGTATCAATGAGCAAAGCCCAGGATCTCATCAACAACAAATCCAACTACCCAGTGAGCAGGAATCCTCTGCCGTGGGTCAGTCACTGCCCAGTGACCAAGCAGGATGGGAAAAGGGTTTTAACCCAGGCCTGGCAGAAACAGGGAGGGCAGGAACCACCGAGCAAGGGGTGACAACCAAAAAAACCCAGATTACACCTCGCTTCCACCCCTTCTGCCTCTCCAGCATTTTGAAATTTTTAAACGAAACTACGTTTCTTCAAATATGGATTTACTGGGGGGAGACTTTCAGGGCACGTCACCAAAATTGCTCTTCCCTTGGTTTCACATCAGCTCCCGATGTGGGAAGGGGAGACGCAGCAAAACCATGACCTTCACCTTGAGGGAAAGGATGAGAAACCTACGGAGTATGAATCTCTGTGGAGAGCAGAAAAATCCAAGCTGAGCAGGGACACAGCAGGTCGGTCTGCAAGAAGTTATCAGACACCACCTGAAAAAATTCTATTTTTTTCTAGAGAAGTTTATTTCCACTTAATTTAGTGTTCACTTGTATTTCAAGGCACTCACGCTGCCTAGAGGATTTATAAAATTTATCCTAAACCAGTAGATTTCAGAGGGGTAAGTCAGGATTACTTGCAAGGGTAGACAAGTTTTCGAAGAATATATCGAATTAACACGTAGAAAGATATCCTCTTTCACAATGACCTTAAATCCCCACAAATCACATCCAAGCCGTCAGGCATCATTACATTAACATACTTACTTTCGTACTTGTCTTTTCCCATGTAAATGGTATAAACGGAAGGAACAACTGAGGGAGAGAAAGAGGAAAACAAATCAAAAGGGGTTTGGACAAACTCTGCAAGGAATGACACACACGCACCAGTCTCCGGCACAGAAATTAGAATTAAAATCATCCATCCCACGTCCCTCCTGGGGCCAAAGGAAACTTCTTTTCTGTTTCCTCCAGATTTTGTCCCAAATGTTTTAAAGGACTTTGGAAAGTGTCGTTTCCAGCGCTTTCCATGGAAGATTATCCAGCAAGAAACAGCTTTCTGGGCAAAACACCCCTGACATCCAAGCGGTTCAAACTGTATCTGTGTCATTGTATAATTGTATAATCTGTTTGATCAAGGCTGTGCTGAAATCATGCTGTTCTTCACGAGGACCCACAGCACGAAGGGTTTCTGAGCGGGTTTTCAGTAGAGCAGCTTTGTGTCGGAACAGCCGGTGGCTCAAATAACCTGCTGCAGCACCACAGATTTGTATTTTCCATCCACTGTTGCAGAACAAACAGAATTCATGGTGGGATTTATAAAATTACTCACCGATACTGTGTAAATTAAGGACTGAGAGCAAACAAACAAAGTGCAGGTGACCAAATCCGCCTCCAGAAAGGATCCTTTGAAAATACAGCGTCTAATCTCTTATTTGCGAAGTCATTAAAATAATTAACACACTTCAGTTACATGTTACAACTCTGGCAGCGCAACCACTTGGGTACAGACCCAGTCCTTTCTGAAGAGTTTTTTAATCAGAAATCAAACATCGCAATCACAAAGCCCAGACAAAACTTTTCAATTTAGTGATGAGGTAATAAATATTAAAAATATGAGAGGATTATATGATGGTGGGAGTTAAAGATTGGGAAAAAATCCACCCTGGACACACAGGAGAGTTCAGAGAACGTGAGATCATCACGACTACAGGCGCTACGCGTAACATAAAATTAAATGATCAAAAATAAAGTTGCGTTAGTGACGCTTCTGTGAAAACCAAGCCCACCCTGCCAGAAGAGCAGTGGAACACTAACATATCCAAGGAGGATTTCACTCCAACTTGTAAGATTTAACACGCACTAGTAACAGCGCAACACATTTGTGCAATATTCTGCTTCTTGTAGAGCTCTCTCTGGCAGCAAAACCGATTATAACGTGTCAGGAACCTTCTGTGCAACCATCATTTACAAATAAAGGTGATTGTTCATTAGCAGAGTTAACTGCAGCTTGTCTGCTCCTGGTACCCGCCAAGTTACCCCACATCTGCCCAGCACCGCACCAGGCTCTTTTCTCCCAAAAAAAGGTCCAAGTGCAAGGAAATCTCTGAACTTCTCACTCGCAGCTGCTGAGCAGCTGAAAATGTTTCCATCCAGTGTCAGGTTAAGTGATTGACACAACCAGAGTGTCTGTTCCCTGGGTGTGTAATGGGCCCCAGCTTCCATAAGAGAAGAAAAAATGTTTTAAACAAAACCCAAGAACAAATTTATTTTAGAAACATTCACAAGACCGTTAAGTCTTGCCTTAACCGAAGAAAATCAAACAGCCAGACAGTCAAACCCTTCTCATCAAGCAAATACATCTCCAGAACTGAAGGCAACAATGCTAAAAATACTAGTTTGTGGTTACAGCAGGCAAGGGGTAAAACCATACAGAAACTTTCACAAGCAGGTTATACATTGGTGAAATGACTTTGGGCAAATAAAAAAGGAATATTCCTGTACTACCGTTTGTATTATCAGTCCATAGTGCATCAAACCACAGGTTTGTGATGCTTCATAATTTGTATATGGGCAAACAAAAGATCTGTTTCTATTCAAGGAAAAATGATGAGACAATTTACACATAACGCCTTCCCTCAAACTCCTGACAGAACTACACTTGAGGATGCCATTCAGCAGCCCACAGGGACCACTGCCCCTCAGGGACCATCACTAAGAGGCTCCGCAGCTCAGTGAACCCTTCAAGTCCTCAAATTACTTCAAGCTAAAGCCCATTTCGGCCCAAACCGGGATTTTTACACTCAGCCCAGCCCAGGCGCTCGGAAAAAAGGCACTGAAAGGAATAAAGAGGGCGCTCAGAAGGCCGCGTCGCTGCCGAGCGGCCCCGCTGGCTGAGGCACCGGGCAGGGCCGCGGCCCAGCGCTCCGCTCCCCACGGCGGGACCCGGCCCCTCACAGGCCCCACATCGCCCCGAGGGGACGCCAGGGCCTCCAGCCGCTCTCCCCTCGCCCACTCACCGTTGGAGGTGAAGTAAAACACCATGACGGCGGCTCCTCAGCCCGCCCGGCCCGGGCTCCACACGGAGACCGCACTCCCTCTCCAGCGGCGCCCGGCGACGGGTGAAGAGGAGAGGAGGCAGCAGAGCGCATGCGCAAGTTCTCCGGTTAGTGAAGCCATTAAGAGCTGAGCGCATGCGCAACACGGTGCTGGCAATTCCTGTGACCTATGCGCGTGCGCCGTCCGCCCCGGCAGTGCTGGCACGCCACGTTGCGCATGCGCAGTTTGCAGCGTGACGCCACCCCCTGTGCGCATGCGCGAGGCTCCTCCAGCCTGGTGTGAGTGAGGGCGTCTGAGGGCCCAGTTTATTTTATTGTTTTGATTTTTTTTTTCGGCGTAGGCGTAGGTGGCCCTCGGAGTGTTCAGCCTGGAGAACAGGAGCTGAGGGGAGACCTTCTGATCTCTGACCTGCCTGAAAGGAGCTGGGAGCCAGGGGGGGTCGGGCTCTGCTCCCCAGGAACAAGCGCCAGGAGCAGAGGAAACGGCCTCAAGTTGCGCCAGGGGAGGTTGAGGTTGGATTTAGGAACAATTTCTTCCCCAAAGGGCTGTGGGGCATTGGAACAGGCTGCCCAGGGCAGTGCTGGAGTCACCATCCCTGGAGGGGTTTAAAAGGACATTCTTATGGACGCGGTTAGTGCGAGAGTTAGGTTATGGTTGGACTCGATGACCCTGAGGGTCTCTTCCAAGTGAAATGATTCTAAGTTACTAAAGACGTATCCATCGTTAACAAATTGACGTGATCAATGCTTCCTGGCCACCTGTAGAACGAGGGATTATTTTTCAAGTTTTAGGGCCTTCTCCATGACAAGAAGGAGACAGGAGATTAAGTGACACATTGTTTAGAAGCAGAGTGCTTAGTTTATATTTAACTAATTATTAATACATGTAAGTAAGAAACCAATTATCACTAACTTCATACCAATCTCATGATTATAGATTGGTTATATGATATGTTAAAAATTATATATATGATATGTTAAAAATTTCCAAACATTGTAATGCATATGCAATGATTTATGTGAATATAACCAACGCAACAGCATCCAGTCATTGGAGCATTTATGGAGGATGATCCCCAGTGTTCCCCAGCGCCGATAAAATAGAGAATGCTGCTTAACAGTATAATTGATTCTGCTGTTCAGTTTATTTCTTTGTTTAATTAGGGATATGGGTTAGTGCCAAGGTTGGGGTAACGGTTGGACTTGAGGGTCTCTTCCAACCGAAATGATTCTGTAACGGAACAAAGGCCAGGAGCAGAGTTTCAGATCAGTTTATCCCTTCACCAGGTGAGAGGAGAGCCCGGACCCGCCGCAGATTCCCAGCACACCCTGCAGCCCAGGGCAATGGAAACGCTCCCTTGTCCTCGCTGCCCAATTCTGGGCGGCGGGGTTTTGCTTTTCAGTTACAATTTGTGGAGGAAGCTCTTCCCAGCAGGGCTCTGATGGCCCATTGAAAAGCAAAAGCATTGCTGAGCACCGCCTAAATAGCCCTTTAGCCTTCGCAAATGCCTCTCTATTCACTCCGTCCCTTCACATGTCAAAGTTCCCCCTTTGAGCCTCCCGGACTAGACGGACTACAACTCCCATCAGCCCCCGCGCTCCCGCCCCGGGCGGAAGTGGCGCTGTGCTCGCGAGGCACGCTGGGAGTTGGAGTCTCTCGGCTTGATGTGGCGAGCTCTGCTACCTGATTGGCTGGAAAACGCGTAGGGCGGGCACAAAGCGGCGCGCCGTAGTTAGGCCAATGGCGGTGAAATACATATGAGTGACGGGGCGCTCAGCCAATGGTAAAGGGAGGGTGGGCGAGCGGGAGAAGGCGCGCGGGTTCGAATGCGCGGGAGCGGTGGCGGCGCTGAGGTGAGGGAGTGGGGCTGGGTTTGGGGGCTCGGGGGTGTCCAGAGGGGCGGGAGGTGGCGGTTCGGGCCGTGTCGAGGCGCTGGGGGATCGAGGGGTGCGGGTGGCAGAGCCCGGTGCGGTTCTGAGGTGTCTGTGTGGGCTGAGTGCTGGGGGCGGGGGGGGGGGTTGCTGGGCCCGGGGTCTGGTGTGTGGGTTGGGGGGTGTGAGGGGGATCCCGAGCTCAGGGTTTGGGGCGGTGATGAGGTGCCCCAGCCCCATGTGCTTGTGCTGGCGGAGTGGGGACTAGGGGGGTGATGCAGGGTGGGTGCAGCGTGGGGCCGGGCCCTGGTGCTGGGTCAGGTGCGGGGGGCTTGGGACACTTTGAATCACAGGACGGTTTGTGTTGAAGGGCCCTTCCCAGCTCGCCCAGTGCCCCCCTGCCATGAGCAGGGACATCTGCACCAGCTCAGGTTGCTCAGAGCCCCGTCCAGCCTGGCCTGGGATGTCTCCAGGGATGGTTCAGCCACCACCTCTCTGGCCAACCTGGGCCAGGCTCTCACCACCCTCAGCACAAACAATTTCTTCCTCATGTCTGGCCTGAATCTCCCTCCCTGAGTTTAAAACCATCACCCCTTGTCCTGTCGCAACAGGCCCTGCTCCAAAGTCTGTCCCCATCTTTCTTATCAGTCCCTTTTAAGTACAGAAGGGCTGCAAGAAGGTCTCCCCTGTATCTGTATCCACAGATACAGCACTGACCTGTTGCTTGCAGATAGAGAAGCTCTTCTGGGCCAACAGTGCTGTGCCAGGAGGAGCAGGGCAGGCAGAACCTTACAGAATCACAGAACAGTTTGGGTGTGAAGGGACCATTAAAGCTCCCCCAGTGCCCCCCCTGCCATGAGCAGGGACATCTGCACCAGCTCAGGTTGCTCAGAGCCCCGTCCAGCCTGGCCTGGGATGTCTCCAGGGATGGTTCATCCACCACCTCTCTGGCCAACCTGGGCCGGGCTCTCACCACCCTCAGCACAAACAATTTCTTCCTCATGTCTGGCCTTTGGTTGGGCCATTTTGGTGGGAGAGCTGTGGGGTGCTGGGCTAAGGGGCTGGTCCCCAGTAGGATGTGCAGTGCCTGTGGGGTCCATGGGCTGGTGCACTGTTGAGGTTTGGGGCTTTAGGGGGTGCCAGAGGTGTGGGACTTGCTGGAGGAGGGAGCTGGTAAATGGACGATGAATATTTTGGGAAGGGGTGTGGGTGGCTGTGGCAAGCAGTGGAGACCTGTTCTGCAGTGGGTCTGGGATCCCCAGGTTAATAGTGTGAGTTACAAGTTGTGCCCTTTTCCTACCTTCTCCCTTTCACCTGCACCTGATATTTTATTCCCCAGGCGCCTGCAGGCTCCTTGTTTCCCTAGAGCCCTTGGCAAGTACCAAACCCCTCTGAAACAGAGAAATGAACTGAACAGCAGAATTAATTATACTGTTAAGCAGCATTCTTTATTTTATCAGCCCCGGGAACACTGGGGATCATCCTCCATAAGTGCTCCCAAGACTGGATGCTCTTGTGTTGCTTATATTCCCATAATTATTACATATGCATTACAATTTTTGAAGATTTTGACACACCATGCATCTATACTAAGAAATAATAGATGACGTTAGTTATAATTGTTTAGTTTCCTACTTACAATACGTCTGTTAATTATTAGTTAAATATAAACTAAGCACTCTGCTTCCAAACAGTGTTTTACTTCATCTTCTGTCTCCTCTTGTCATGCAGAAGGATCTAAAACTTGAAAAATATCCCCTCGTTTTGCAGGTGATTGGAAAGCATTGATCATGTCAATTGGTTAATTGGGTACGTCTTTTGTAACTTAATCAGCGTAGGTTAATTTAGCAGCTTCTCTTCACCCCAAAACCAGCAATGCTTTAACACGGGCAGGTTGGGAGGAACTTCCCCCTGCTGGCAGGTCATTGAATAAATGAAAATCGTTCTTTACGTGGTGTTCTAGCAGTTTATGAATATTTGTTATTAGTCCCCTGGGATATGGGTATTTGTTTATTCTGGGGTTTCAGTTGTGAAACGCCACATAACAGAGAAGTGAATATTGCGTGATAATTATCTCAAACTGGAAGAGATGGATCGAACAGCGGCGAGTGTTAATGTGGTTTAAATGGTTTATGTGTTAATGAAGGCTAAAAAAGTGGGGTTTGGGGTAATTGGCAGGGTGGAAAGTGCGACAGAAACTCTAAAAGTCCATTGTGTAAAGAGCTGCCTTGGCTGGGAGGTAAATACCAATGTGAAATCCCCATAGGAATAAAGTGTCCATGAATACAGGCAGGAACAGGCAGATTTCTAGGAACCGTGTCTGGAAGGAGCTTTGTCAGAGATGGAAAATAAAACATGTTTCTGAATTATCCGATTTCGCTTGAGAGAAAGGACTTTAGGACCCATTTGTCCGTGATGAACAACTGGACGTGAGCTGGAAGATCCTTTGTGTGTGCGCTTGTTTTACAGCTCACGCTCAAGAAAACACATCCCGACGTTATTTTAGCCTCTCATATTGTTTTCTTCCCAGTTCCCCACCTTCTCTTCCTTCTTCACTAAGTTTTGGTTTGGTTTTTTTTACTAGAAGTCTTATTTCAAGCCATTAAAAACGTGTTCTTGCAGGCGCTCTGCTGAAGACATGGCAGCCGTTACCCCCCGGAAAAGGAGCCGCAGTTCTACTGAGACCGATGGGTATGTTAACTTTTCATAATAAAAACAGCTTAATTGCTACAAGTAGAATAAAATAGATGTTTAAAATCCTTGAGAGCTTTTAATGCAAAGTGGAAAAAAATATTAAGATTGATCTGAGACACAGGTAGCAACGCCTCATGTTTATTATTTAGTGACTTATACCATGTGATTTTTTTATATTGTATTGAGCGTCTTGAGAGTTTTCATCTAATAGACAGGGAAACTGAAGCTAAAAATCTGTAGCATAGCACAGGACAGTTACATATACCTAAAAACGCATAGATTTTTTTTCCCCCCCCTAAATCTAGTGGAGGAGAAGCCTTGAACAAAAAGCTGAGCTTTAAACCCCAAAGCCCAGCTTGTTTCTTGTTCTTTCCTACCTCTATGAGCTGAATAGATTTTTCTCATGCTCGTCTTGTTCTTCCCCCACAAAAACATTCCTGGGAGGGTGGGACCAGGCGTGAAGTTTGGGTTCTGAATTCTGAAGGACAAATTCCCGAGATAAAGTGTAAACAGGCGCTGAGGAAACACCTCGTGGTGGTGTGCACCAAATATGTTACAACTGCGAACGGCTGAACATGGTTTTAAATAAATGTATTGTCTCCTCTGGGGCAGTGGGTTCAGGAGCAATTAGTGATTTCCTGATGAGATTTGAGATGCTGTCGGAGTGAGATTTTTGGGGCGCATCCTTCAGAAACTGCTGTAAAATATTGTGGGATCCCCCCAGCTTTATCAGTTTTATCTACAAGCGTGGGGGTGCACGCTTTCTCAGGGGCGCAAATCTGAAAGAAATCAAACATTTTATTTTTCTCCTTAATCATAAATAGTGCCGATCTGTGAGAATTCCACCAGAAAGCAGAACGACTGTTGTTTCCAAGTGCTTTAACAAGTTCAGGCAGGAAAGCAGAGTTGTTATTGAAAGAAAATAACGACGAGACGGTCTTAAGCTTTTTGATATTTGTATATTATATTTCGATATCTGATATTTGTATTTGTTACAGGGCGTATATGGGTACAGGCAACCAGGCTGAGGGAAAATTAAGTGCTATTTAGATAAAACAAGAATTGAAAAGCTCTCAGTAGTACATGTCATGTTTTGCTCTGTGATTATTTTCACAGCTCATCCTTCGAGACTCCCGTGAAAAAACCGATGACGGGCTTCGCCGAAGGCCCGTCTCCACTCAAGAAACCCAGAAATAATTGCTCTGCTTCTCAAATGAAATGGTCCTCGAGCTCTGGCGACGAGATGAAGGAAAATGAGGCCGTCCCGGTGAAGCCGGCGCTGCCGAGGAGGTTGGATATTTCACCTCTTCAGGCGGCCAGCGTTCCCGTGGCCGCACGGAGTGAATCCTCAGGGAAATTGTCCCCAAAAACTGCATCCTCCTACAAGCCCCTCATGCCCGTGGTGTCTTTTTATAGCAAGGAGAAGCGATACCTGACTCTTGTGGAGAGGAAACAATTGAACGAGAGTCGCTTTTTGGGCGAGGGGAACAGGGATGAACGTCTCCCTGCTGCCAGCAAGAGCGAGAAGATGAACGTGAACCTGAGCAGGAACACAAGCATAAAGCCGCCCAAGCACGCGACCAGCTCCAAACACGGCAAAACCGTCCCCAAAACGCTCAAGAAGGCAAAGGGAGGCGCCCCGGCGGGAAAAGCCGGTGTGGAGAAGGAAAACATGAATTGCTTAATTAAAAAGAAGATGGATTCGCCCTTCAGAGTGCTGAGCATGACGGTGAAACCAGCCCTGAAACTCCAGTTGGGAGCTGCGTTCTTTTCTGCCAGGAAGAGATCCCACTCTAAAAAAACAGTTGCGGACACTAAATCTCTGCAGGATCATCCCAAATCTCTGCAAGAAAACGATCAGCCCCAACCACCAACAACTGCAAAGTCTGATTTGGCTGAAAGAAACAAAGCTCTGGAGGCAGGTGGGGTACTGAGGAGGATTCCTGTACCTCAGCAGAAGGGAGATGAAGACAGGGAGCGCTTCACGAGGTGTGTGAATCAAGAGAGAGATTCAGTGTGTGAAGGAAAAACGTCCCCGCAGGAAAGTGGAAGCACCTCAGGTCTGTTCTGCGCGTCCGAGCCCGCGGCTGCAGGAGACAGTGATGCTGAGAATGTGGTGAGTTGTCACAGGGATGCTGGGGTGACACAGAGCTCGCTGAAGCTCCGGTGGTTTGAACACAGGGTTTTTATTCAGAGATATTAGTGGATTTTGCATAGGAAAGCTTCCACAGATTTATTCCTGCCTCACAAAGGCACATTGGCCAAGGCGGCCACCAGCGTCCTGGCTGGTACCAGAGACCGTCCTGTGCTGGGAATGGGGAGGCCAAACCTCCAGTCCTGGGGGCGGTTCTGGGCCCCTCACACCAAGAAAGGCCTTGAGGTGCTGGAGCGAGTTGAGAGAAGGGAACGGAGCTGGTGAGGGGCTGGAGCACAAGTGTGATGGGAGCGGCTGAGGGAGCTGGGGGTTCAGCTGGAGAACAGGAGCTGAGGGGAGACCTTCTGATCTCTGACCTGCCTGAAAGGAGCTTGGAGCCAGGGGGGGTCGGGCTCTGCTCCCCAGGAACAAGCGCCAGGAGCAGAGGAAACGGCCTCAAGTTGCGCCAGGGGAGGTTGAGGTTGGATGTGGGGAACAATTTCTTCCCCAAAGGGCTGTGGGGCATTGGAACAGGCTGCCCAGGGCAGTGCTGGAGTCACCATCCCTGGAGGGGTTGGACAGACGGACATGAGGTTCTCAGGGACATGGGGCAGTGCCAGGGCTGGGGGAATGGTCGGACTCAATGATCTTGAGGGTCTTTTCCGACCAAAATGATTCGACGACTCTAAAACTGTGGTAAATATTCAGGAAGTTTCTGTCAGCATCCCTGTCTCGCCATCTCTCCGTTGCACTAATATTCCATTCCTGACAGCTGAAAGGAACGATTCCTGCAGGATCTTTTTGCACAAGACAATATATATACATAATTATTTTTTTTGTGTGACCGAGGCCGAAGCTGAAAAAGTTATAAATATCCTTTTTTAATGATTATTTCTATTTTTATCAAGTCCCAAAGGCCCGGTGTGCCCCTGCAGAGCTGGGGTGGGTTGTGCACCCGCAGCCCCGGCGTTTTCCCCAGAGAACTCTGCAAAACCGGGGGAGCCGCAGCAGCTTCTCCGCACGTCAGCCCCTCGCTGCGTTTCTTGTTTTTCCCCAGACAGCAAAGTCATCGCACGCAGAAAGCAAAACCATTTCTAGAGCGTCTTCATTTGGAGATTTCTCCCATGTCCCGCGATGCTGCTGGTCGGTACAACCCATGCTGCAAATTCAAGGGGCGCGAGCGGGTTCGGAGCTGGTCTGGGATGATCTTTTTAGTGGTTATTTGTTATTTTCTTGTTAGGAGCTACATGTGCTAATCCAGCAGCTCCTTCTCCAGGGAAACGAGGCTGAACCCCAGTTTCTCCTGCTTTAACAAAGCCATGAGTTTGCTGGGCTGGGTTTGAAAAACTGGAACGGTCCTGTAGCTCATTGAAGGGATATGAACAGTTTAAGTGTTGGTACCTTAGCGGTGAACGCTCCTGGGGTAGAAAAGGGGTTGGTTGGCTTTTCAGTTTTGTTTTGGTTGTTGTTGTATTTTAATATTTTCTTTGTGTGGTGGTTTTTTTGTTGTTTTGGGGCGCGGGGGAGAATGGAGGGGAGAGTGGGGTGGTTTTTTCTTGTTTGTTTATTTTCTGGGTTTCTTCTTTTCTTTTTTCCTGGGGTTTTGTTTTGTGTTTTCCCTGTTTTGTTGGTTGTTTTCTTTTTTCCTCCTGTTTTTTTTTTTTGGTTTTTTTCCCTGGTTGTGTGGTTTTTGGTTTTGTTTGTTTGGGGGGGGGGTTGTGGTTTTTTTTATTTTGGTGGGGTTTTTTTGGCTTTTTTTGGGGTTTTGGCTTTTTTTGGGGTTTTTTGGTTTGGGGGTTTTTTGTTGTTGTTGTTTTGTTTTATTTTTTCCTGGTGTTTTCCTGTTCTGGTTTTATTTTATTTTTTTTCCCTGGGGTTTTTGTGTTGTTGGTTGTTTTGTGTGTGGGTTTTTTTGTTTGTTTTGGGTTTTGGTTTTCGTGTTGTGTTTTTTTTTTTTTTTTTCCTGGTGTGTGGTTTTTGTTTTTTCCCTGAGGTTTTTGTGGTGGTTTTGGTTTGTTTTGTTTTTTTTTTTTTTCCCTGAGGTTTTTATCCTGTTTTGGGGGTTTTTATCCTGTTTCTGGAGTTTTTATCCTGGTTGGTTTGTTTGTTTGTTTGTTTTTTCGGGGTTTGGTTTTTCCTGTTGATTTGGTTTTTTTCTCGTTTTCTTTTTTTTTTTTCCCCTGGGTTTTTGCCTTGTTCGTTTGTTTGTTTTGTTGGGTTTTTTGGTTTGTTTGCTGCTGTATTTGATTTTGTACCCACAATCAGCTTCCTGCACCCTCCGCCCCAGCCACTTCACACCCCACCCTGGCTCTTCATTCCCCATTTATCCCCAACTGTTCAGCCCGGGATGGGGATTTTTCCTTCCAAGGGGAAACCTCAGGGTGGCAGCGGGACCGGAACAGCTTTACAAACAGTTTCATCCCATTCCCTCGCATCCTGGCACCCAAAATGTTGGAAAGCAGGAAAATCCAGCAGAAAACTGCTGTAGGATTTTTATATTTATACCAGGTACCAAAGCGAAGCAGCGAACAAGACGGGAGCTGCTTTTATAGGGCTAATGTGGTTTATATTCCCGTGTCGCTCCAACAGTTTATTACCTCCTTTATTCACCTGCGCTGTTTTATTATCTCACATTCCTGGCTTGATTGTCAATATATTTTTTACAACGCAGCGTTAATAAAGCACAAATGTCGGCTTGCGCCGTCTCATCCTGCACGTGCGGTACGAAAAATACAACTTGAAAGTGTCTGATTCTGCTGCGGTGACAGATTTTTGTGTTGGAAACCAGTTCGCAGAGGTCAAATGGAAACACAGTGTTTGAAAAAGGAGCTTAGTGACTTCGTTACTGCAATAATTTATAATATAGACCAAGTTTGGCCATGATCTGGCCTGGGGTTCGGCCACAGCTTTACCTGATGGCTGTTCCTGATGAGATGGGAATTAATACACCGTCATATATAAAAAGAGCAGAATTCAAGGCAAAAATCAGTTTGGCGAACTTTAATTTTTTTATAGCATGTTAATGAGAGGGTTTCAAAAGCCGGGAAGATGCACAGTTGGAGTCGGAGAATGAGAAAGAGGCTGAGAAATGCAGAGGCGAAGAAATGATATAAACCTCTACAGCCAAGATTCGGGGTTTTTTTTAAAAAAAGGGGAAAAAAAACCCCGTATGCTGCAATAAAACCAAAGCAGAGGCATAAGCAGATGCTGAGAATCAAAAATATTTTCAAATTCGGGTTCATCAGGTGTGACTTTAATCACAGGTGAGACACGTGGTCTGCTAAACCTGCATTTTATTCTTGGAAAATCCGCTTCGTAATGTCAATTAACGCCCCTTGAACGTGTGGGATTCTGCGGCTACCGCCTGAGAACTCGATCAACTGGCGTGTTTTCTTTTTGCCCCTAAAAATATTGTCTTAATTTATAGGATGGCGATGAAATCGGCTCTTCTGCCACCTGTGAGTCGGATGATTGCGTTATTGTCTCCAGCCAGTCTCCGCGGAAGGCGAATAAACGAGGTGAGTTGGATACGTTTCGTTCTATGAACTTTGTTCCTGCAGGAAAATGAGGTGCAAAAAATCTCTATTTACCCGGTTTTCCCCAGCAGGACCCGCTCTGCTGAATTCCCATCTTCCCCTGTCGTTTGGTGTTTTAATTAGTGGTTTGGTAATTACGGAGATCCTGCCATCTCCCTGATAAATCTTTTAATCTTAAGCACTATAAATCGCTTTTTTCCTGATGTCTGTGACCCATCTTTCCTCTTTGCTTTACTGCATTCCCGGTAAGATTTGGGGAATTGTATTTGAATCCTATTATTATTTTCCCTATTCTTTTCTCCCTGGACCATTATCCCAATTCTTTCCATTTGCCTTTACAAACCAGGATTTTTAGGCATCTGACTTTTCATTTCTCTGCTTTCTCCAGACTGTGCTGCTCCCAAACCCAGCTGAGCCTCACCAGCACTAATTAGTAGGAAGGCATTAATTAATACACTTCACAAGCCCACATTTCCACAGAAAACTTTTGTTTTTCCTTTGTTTAAAGCAACCCAAGTGTTTTCCAGGCAGCTGCTGCCCTGAGGGTTGATCTTTATCTCTTATTTTCCCGGATTGCTACTCAGTGCAGTCGTTCCCTTATCCTTATTTCAATCTATTTGTTTCTGCCCGTTTTCAGTCTAAAGATTCTTTTAAAATTAAACTCTATGTGCTCGCTTTTATCTACAAAGTTACAAGGATATATTATTATTTCCTCTTGACAGTCACCGAGGAAACTCCACTCCATACTTTCTGTTTTGGCAACGAATCATCAACAATAATTTTTTTTTTTTTTTTTTTTTGTCCCAGTCGACTTTGACCCTTATGGTTGTTTTATAACCACTATATTTCCCCACTAACGCAAGGGAATTTTCAGAAGTTACATATATATTTCAAGGCATTGGTTATTTTTCCTCTTGGGGATAACAAGTGATAATAAAAACTAAAATACGTTGCTCAAATATTATTTTATTAAAGCCAAATATTGTGTTGGCCTCTACCTGCTGTCTCATCTCCCAAGTATGCGCTAACGTGAATGTTTGCAGGAGCTGAGCTCATGTTATTTTATCCTCATTTCCTGGTTTCTCCATTTTTTTTCCCTAAAATTATGCAGCATTTGCTATTCCAGCCTCAGCAGCCCTGGGTTAATTCATCTGAAAAGGTCTAATTTATCCGAGAATTCTCTTTACATCCTTCCCCAGCTGTGGAAATTCATCGCTCCTTTGCGTCTTAATTGCGCTGACGACCTCATCACAATCATTTATTTATTGGTGACTGAAACAAGAATGCGTGAAGCGTTTTGCCAACTGCTTTTAGTGGTTCCTCCTCTTTCGGCAGCGGAAACTTCAGGGTTTTCCCCTTGTTTTCGTGGCCTTCTCAGGCAAAGCTGATTTCGCAATTTGGCATTTTTGCCTCAAATCCTTCACGTTCCCACTCAACTTTCCCCAGGTTTCTGTTCCCCTTGCGATTCCTTGAGCGAGAAGAAAAGCTCCAGATTTATTCGTATTTGTCTCTTTCTGGCACATCTGCTCTTAATCCATTTCTTGCAGGAATTGCCAACACCCCTGAGCTTTTCCCCCCGCTCCCTTTAATTCTGCTTCATAGGGCAACTTATTTATCTGCTTTTGGAACTTATTTAAGTCCATTTTTCTGTAAGCTCACCCCTTCTCCAAGCCTGTTCTTGCATGCTCTGTGCTGCCAGCTGCTTTTATTTCTCTCATCTCCAGCTCCGTATCAAATATTCCTCAAATATTCCCACCTGTTTATAAAGCTGTTGCCGTCCCGTTCCCTGCGATCGCCTTGACATTTATTTCCCTGCCGGGGCCTTTCCCAAGAAGTGTCCTGGCTCGCGAGGATCCTGCATTTCTAGGAAGCCGTAGGCTTTTTATGGCTTGTTACTGTTTTCTTCATGACTCCTCAAAATCTTTCCCACTCTGCATATTCACAAGAGGCTGTTTGAATTGTGGCCTGTTTCCTAGAAACAAGCGGTTCCTCTCCGTGGGATATTTTTTGGAGGCTCTCAGGGCCGTTCTTCTGCTTATGCACTTCAGTATTTTTCTGTAATTTGTGTTTATTTGCGAATGCAGCCAGCGCATAAAACACTCTCGTACCTAAACCTTTTACACTGGAGGCAAAATATATTCCTAACTAATAGTTTGGTTAGTTTTACTTACCAAAATCTTTGCTAAATTATCCTTAAACTTGCGTGCTGTAATTTCGCCGTTTCTCCAGGATGAAGAAGCTGTGGGTTCATGCTTAGCCAAAATAATGGAAAATGGAGAAGCCTGTGCTTGATTAACACCCTTAATTAATAGCCAAGGAAACACTAAAGCTTGGATTGCACTTACGGAGATAATTTTTATATCCTGCAGCATCGCCAGCTTCCCACTGCTCTTATAAGCTCGTTATAGAGTTCGATTTCACTGTTGTGGGGCGTTCTGAAGCCTCCTTGGTGTTGGAATTTCTGTTTCCCCCCATCAACGTGTTCTGCAACAAAAAAGGATCTGAAACCACAATAACATCTCTTGTATTTTCCAGCGTCTCCTTCCAACGCTGTCGTCTACCCCATATTCAGCGCACCCCCTACCAGCAAGAAAAGGTGGGTTAATATTTGCCAGCTCTCTTCAAGAATGATCAAAAGTGTCATATCTGCAGAACGGTTATTTAAAAATAATAATAATAATCCTAGTTCTAAAAACAATAACTTCGCTTTCTCCTGGTCCTTGTAAGGTTTGGGAGTCTGAGGTTTTTATAGGGTTTTCTTCTTTTTTTTTCTGTTTAAAGGGAAGATGAAAGTTGTGTTGGTTTAGGGGGATATTAGCCCATGAAGAAGGAAATACACATTTGCTCACTGTCTGTAGTACATTTTACCTGTGAATTTGTATAATACATATTATTGAACTGATTATTTTATCTCACTAAAAAGGAAATAAGTTTTCTCATAGCTGTTGCTAATGATAAAATCATTAGAACAAGGGGGACTGTTTCAGGATATATTCATCACTAAGAATGGCACAACCTGGGTGTCATTTGAGCCTGTAGAGGGATTTTTAGTTATTTATGTGACTTCTGCATGTTCTGTATCTCTGTATCTGGAGCATCTATAACGAGCAGTTACTTCCCAGAGACTCTGGACAGCGCTAAATACAAATGTGAGTTGGTACCAAACCACAATGTCTTGGTTTTGCTCAGTGCAGGGAGGTGTCACCGTCCCTCGCTAGAATCTCATCCGGGGTTTGGCTCTTTTGTGCCCTTTAGTCCGTGCTTTAGACAGCAAACGTGATGCACCCTTGTGAGTTTAATCCACTGACATCGCCAGTCGTTTTTGCCACGTTTGAGGCAATTCTGCGTTTCAGTTCACTTCTTGAGCTGAGTGTGTGTCTGTGTAACCGGCTCCCTGGTGGGCTTCGCGCTGGAGATGCCGATGGGGCAGGTCAGAAATTCTGTCTGTGGCTCTCGCAGGAACCGGCAGCTTCTGTTTCAGTCGCACTCAAGAGTCTTTACCAGTTAAACCTCCAATATTAATTTTTAAACTATGAAATTACTCTTGGGGAAAAGCACTGGCTTAAAGTTGTACAGAGCTAGAGATTTCAGGGGGCTTGTTTTTACCTGCCTTGTGCAGGTGTTGTATTATCATTATAATACATATAAATATACATACATATAATTATGACAGAATATTGACCTGGATGAGGGAATTGAGTGTACTATCAGCCAGTTTGCTGATGACACCAAGCTGGGAGGAGTGGCTGACACGCCAGAGGGCTGTGCTGCCATCCAGCGAGATCTGGACAGGCTAGAGAGTTGGGCGGGGAAAAATTTAATGAAATATAACAAGGGAAAATGTAGAGTCTTGCATCTGGGCAGGAACAACCCCAGATTCCAGTATAGGTTGGGGAATGACCTATTAGAGAGCAGTGTAGGGGAAAGGGAGCTGGGGGTCCTGGGGACAGCAGGGTGACCATGAGCCAGCACTGGGCCCTTGTGGCCAGGAAGGGCAATGGGACCTGGGGGGATTAGAAGGGGGGTGGTCAGTAGGTCAGAGAGGTTCTCCTGCCCCTCTGCTCTGCCCTGGTGAGGCCGCATCTGGAATATTGTGTCCAGTTCTGGGCCCCTCAGCTCCAGCAGGACAGGGAACTGCTGGAGAGAGTCCAGCGCAGCCACGAAGATGCTGCAGGGAGTGGAGCATCTCCCGTGTGAGGAAAGGCTGAGGAGCTGGGGCTCTGAGCTGGAGAAGAGGAGACTGAGGGGTGACCTCATCAATGTTTATAAATATATAAAGGGTGGGTGTCAGGAGGATGGAGCCAGGCTCTTCTCGGTGACAACCAACAGTAAGACAAGGGGTAATGGGTTCAAGCTGGAACACAAGAGGCTCCACTTAAAAGTGAGAAGAAACTTCTTCTCAGTGAGGGTGACAGAACACTGGAACAGGCTGCCCAGGGGGGTTGTGGATTCTCCTTCTCTGGAGACATTCAAAACCCGCCTGGACACCTTCCTGTGTAACCTCACCTGGGTGTTCCTGCTCTGGCAGGGGGATTGGACTAGATGATCTTTCGAGGTCCCTTCCAATCCCTAACATTCTGTGATTCTGTGATTCTGTAATATCCATATTCTTTAAATTTAGCGTCAAACCGATTTCTCTGCCATCAGGTGCATTGTTTTTCCTCAATAACTCCTCCTGTGATTATACATTTGTAACTTAACAGCGCCGTGGCTGACACTGACCAACGTCTTGCACAGAAGTCACACCAATGCAAGAATCAGTTACTGCTCAGCTCTGGTTTGCGTTGCACTTCATTTTTATTTAAACCAGATAAATTTTCAGTGTAGCAGCACGCTCAGAAGTTTAGATCTGGGTGCCAAAGACAAGACAGAAGTTGTAATATTAATAAAAATGGGTGAAAAGGATTAACGGAATCTTCCCTTCCACTTTCCCGTGCTCACCTGGGTGCGTATTTTATAAATCTGCTGGGCCATGTTTGATATTTAGGCTGACAGAAACAAATCACAAACGCGTGAAATTTTCTTTTTGACTCTGAAAACCATCGTCTTGCTATAATTTTTTACTCACGAGGTGTGATTTTACTACCTGGTGTCTCTCCTTCCAATTAGCTGATTTCTTCAATCAATTTGCTGCTGTGCTCATAGCGGAAAAAGTCTTGTTTTCCCACACAAGAACCTGAGCCGCTAATCCCTCTCCCATATTAAATCGACTTCTTGATACATTTTGTTACCAATTCAAGCATTCTGAGTCGGGCTTATTGTGAACATATGAAAAAAACCCACTTGAAGTCGCTCCTAAAAGAGCCAAAATAAATGTTCCCAAGCTCGCTACTGTAGCGCTGTGCCACAGGAGTGTTGAAAGCGAGATCTGATTGCGATATTTGCTTTGCTTCCTCATGTGGCTTTTTCAAATCCCTCGGATGGCGCAGGCGGGACCTGGGACGGGCAGGAATCCCCGTGTTTGTCATTAACCACAAACACTCCCGGCTTTGCGGTTCCCTCTGGGGAGGCTGATGAGCACAAGCTTCCTCTCCATCAAGTCTCTGCTTCGGAAATTCTCCTTAGCAGCCAAATCTATAAAATTGTTTGGCGTATCTCTAAATTAGTTCCATGTTAAGGTTCATTGCGCAACAGTTACATTTTCCCACTTCCATGATTACTTAAGGAATACCACCCTAATACAGAAGCCTAAAGGCAGGTTAGATTATTATTAATTAAATTATTAACACCCCAAACTATGTGCTTCCCGGTAGCTGAAGCCCACCTTGTAAAGTCAAAAATTGATATAAAACGTCTATGGCTGGATCTCAATATGAAACAATTCCTCTTGGCCTAATTTTGTACACCTTGATCAAAACCTGGATGAAATGTTCCAGAAGTTATCTGGGTTCAATTTTTCACTTTATTCCCTTTTTTTCTCCTTGAGGGGCCAGTGGTGCTGGTCTGGTAAGCACCGTAGAGTCAGCTTTCCTCGCAAAACGGGAACACTGGAAGCTTTGTGAGATGGTTTTGGATGATGGGCTGGGGCCAATTGTCTGAGGTTCAACAAGGCCGAGTGCCGGGTCCTGTGCTTGGGTCACAACAACCCCATGAACGCTGCAGGCTGGGGAAGAGCGGCTGGAAAAGGACCTGGGGGTGTTGGTGACAGCGGCTGAACATGAGCCAGCGTGTGCCCAGGTGGCCACGAGGCCACCAGCATCCTGGCTGGGACCAGCACTGGTGTGGCCAGCAGGCCCAGGGCAGTGACCGGCCTGTGCTGGGAATGGGGAGGCCAAACCTCCAATCCTGGGCAGTTCTGGGCCCCTCACGCCAAGAAAGGCCTTGAGGTGCTGGAGCGAGTTGAGAGAAGGGAACGGAGCTGGGGAAGGGGCTGGAGCACAAGGGTGATGGGAGCGGCTGAGGGAGCTGGGGGTTCAGCTGGAGAACAGGAGCTGAGGGGAGACCTTCTGATCTCTGAGCTGCCTGAAAGGAGCTTGGAGCCAGGGGGGGTCGGGCTCTGCTCCCCAGGAACAAGCGCCAGGAGCAGAGGAAACGGCCTCAAGTTGCACCAGGGGAGGTTGAGGTTGGATCTGGGGAACAATTTCTTCCCCAAAGGGCTGTGGGGCATTGGAACAGGCTGCCCAGGGCAGTGCTGGAGTCACCATCCCTGGAGGGGTTGGACAGACGGACATGAGGTTCTCAGGACATGGGGCAGTGATGGACTTGGCAGTGTGAGGTTAATGGTCAGACTCGATGATCTTGAGGGTCTTTTCCTACCAAGATGATTCTGCGATGCTGCTTCTCCTGCTGATCCCGGCAGGGGAGGACCTTTGTCCCCGCCTGGTGTCACCTCCCAGAAGCCCAGTGCAGACCCCGAGCTGTGGTTCTGTGTGTCACCACCTACCTGATCATGCTTGAGCCGCCTGCTCCCTGTGCCTGCTGTGCCCACGTTCCCAGGCGTTCACAGCCACGGCTCCTCACGTTCGTCTCCCCTTCCATCCACGGGAGACGTCGCAAACCCACAGATCTCAACCCACCCAAGAGCAGAGACGCGCTTTAGGTGTGTGATCGTGGCTGTAATTTTGTGCACAAATTAAACAAGTTAGGAGAGTGTCTATGGGGGTGGTTAGGGCAGACTTCGGGTGTTTTGAATCCTGGTCAAGCTCGGGTGGCAGTTTCTTGGAGCTGAGCAACTTGCTGCTGAAAACCCTGAGCCTGCACAAGGGGGTTTGGATGTCCAGGGTTTGAGGAGCGACCTGCTGGATTTGGGCACCAATTTATTCGCCCACAGTTTCCACACTTCACGGACCTGCCCCTCTCCTCCTCACTTTGCTGTTTATCCCTTTGCCTGTTCAAGGAGCTGCTGCATTTCCAATATCCTGGGAATGGGATGAACGTGGAAGTGGGAGAGATGCTTAATCAAGAGTTATTAAAATTCTGGTGCAATTTCTAGAGCCTCTTCCCCCAGAGGAGCTGGCACCACAGCGGCCAAGAAGCTTTGCTGTACCTGGCTTAGTTTGGGCTGTTCTGGAATAACAGTCGCTACTCTGGTACCCAACAAATAATGTTAACCTTTGTCTGCACTGACTAATTTCCATCTCTCTGAAATAATTTTCATCCCTCTGCAACAATTTTCAGGCCGCAGGCTGCGCTGGATGAACTGACTTCTCCGTTTGGCTCCAGCCCATCTGCAAAACCATCTCACGCTTTGCAGAAAAGCAAGAAGGCGAAGGAGCTCAGCCGGAGCTCCAGGGACCAGATGATCATCGTAAGGTTCCCTGCGGGGCGCACTGGGTCCTCGGGGCAGCTTGGTGGTCGGGAAACAAGGAACATGTCTCGAGGAGAAGCGATAAGTGGATTTCCTCACGCGTCAACCTCAAACCAACCACGCTGACGAGCATAACAGGGCAGCGATTAACATGTTTAGTATTAAACGAGGAGAGGGTAGTAGCTGGGAAATAGGTTGTTATGGTTTCACTGGGACTCGCGCTTTATCACGTTTTAGAATTCAAAAGAGATTTATGGAACATAACGCTAAAAAAAAAAAAAGGCAGAGAAACTCAGCCAAGCGTGTATGGATGCTGTAGGAGTGAATTTGGCTGGATAATTTTCCTTTCCCATGGTTTCCTGGCCTGCTCTGGGAGCAGAATCGGCGCAGTGCTGTGACCGCAGGGGCAAACGGCAGCCAGGGGAGCAGGGACGTGCAATGGGGAGCAGGGACATGCAGTGAGGAGCTTGGACGTACGACGGGGAGCAGAGATGTGGGATGGGGACCAGGGACATGTGACAGGGAGCAGGGACGTGCAACAATGACCAGGGACATGCAGCGAGGAGCATGGCTGTGCGATGAGGAGCAGGGCTGTGCAACGAGGAGCAGGGCTGTGCAACAATGAGCAGGGACATACAACGGGGAGCAGGGCTGTGCAACAATGAGCAGGGACATACAACGGGGAGCAGGGATGCACAACCAGGGGCTGAGCCCCAACCAGCTCACTCTGAGAACAACCAGCTGCCTCTGGTAGCACCACACCAGCCTTCCCGCTGCTGCCCTTCAGCGTGGAGTACTGATTTTGGAGCAGGAGGAGGCCCAAACAGTGTTACTGAGGCTGGTGTGCCATGGAGCCATCACCTGTATGGGTTTCCAGAAAATACACCCTCAGCAATGAGTAATTTTTTTGTAAACTGTTCATTCTTGCTTGGTGACACGCCGACTTTTTCAAGCTGGTTTCCCAAGGGAGCAGGGCTGGTGTGGTCATTGTTGTCACTGATCGGCGCCTTTTGAGTCATTTGCGTGATTTCTGTCAGATTTGAGACCTCGCAGATACAAATTTTTAAGCATTTTGAGCGCTGAGATGAAAGCAGCAGGACATGCTCAGCAGTCACCACTATCCCGGCTGCGTGTCGAAGGGCTGGGCCCATGAGGGAAAACCTGTGGGTGCTGTGACACCAGGGGAAGCCCAAACAGGGACGTGGGGACAGGAGAGCAGCCAGTGCAGTGAAATAATGAGTCCTTAAACCTGGCTTCACCTCACTACTCAGAGCAACCTGCAGTTTGCTCACACAACTGCTGTTTGGTTCCTCAGTTCCTTCTCTTCCCCTCCCTGTACTGACAGAGATAGAAATGAGGTTGTTTTTAGGTCACTGATGAAAAGACTCTACAGAATTATACAGAATTTTCTCTTTTTAAAAAATTTGTGGTGCGCTTTTGCATTGTTTCCTCAGTGAGGATGTTGCTGAACTATTTCGGGGCCTGTTCCAAATAACGCGTTAATTGTGTATGTGTGATAGGACAAGGGGTGACGGTTTTAAACTAAAAGAGGGAGGATTTAGATCAGATATAAGGAAGAAATTCTTCACCATGAGGGTGGTGAGAGCCTGGCCCAGGTTGCCCAGAGGTGGTGGATGCCCCATCCCTGGATAATTTAATGCCACAGAGTTCTGAATATTCTGCAAATAAGCAACAGCTTGTCCTCCCCTTCATGAATCCAAATGAAAACAAATACTCGAATCTTTGATTATTGTATCTAGAACCGATTCTTAAGCTCATTCCTTAAACCGAACGTGGTTCTGAAGAGTTTCAGAGCGCTCAGCCGACTCTGTTTCTCACCAGGACGCGGGTCAGAAGCATTTTGGTGCCGTGGTTTGCAAGTCGTGCGGGATGATCTACACGGCGGCCAGCCCGGAGGACGAGGCGCAGCACATCCAGCACCACGAGCGCTTCCTCGAGGGGCTCAGATACGTGGTAAGGCCAAGACGAGTGGGGAAACCGTGTGTGACATCCAGCTACGGCATTTGTCACCCGCGAGGTGGGTTAAAGTGGAAGTCAAGCAGCTTCAGAGACCCTCTGCCTTCATCAGTTTGACGAGTGTAACTTGATTTTATTCCTGAAAGCTGAAGTGGTTCAGATCACAGCTTCGTCTGCCAGATTTTTCACCGAGTTGCTTCCTCTCTCGTGCTAAACCACTCGCTTCTTGTTTGTTTTCTCTGTTTCACCTCTGTGGCAGGGCTGGAAGAAAGAGCGAGTTGTGGCAGAGTTCTGGGATGGGAAAATTGTCCTGATTCTTCCAAATGACCCGAAATATGCCGTCAAGAAGGTACGGGCTTGTTGATTTAGGGGGTTTGTGTTGTAGATGAGCTTTGGCTCAGCTCCCAGAACTGATCACACGTCGATCAGCAGTGACGGGGTGAGCAGGAGAGCCAAGGGGGGCTGTGGACACCCACCCCGACACATCCCAACCCTGCGCTGACACTTTTGCTCTTATATGACCAACATAACCTGATTTTTTCCATCCTGAGGACTGCGGTGAGAGGCAGATGCGCTTTGCGAGAGCGTAGAGGGGTTAAGACACAAGTGAGAGCCCATTCTTTAACATTCTCCACATGATTAGGTCCTGATCCGGTGTAAAAACAAGCTTATTTGAGGAAACCAGGCCTCTTTCTGATAGTTTTTGCACCAAAGAATGTGCGTGTTATTCCCTAACACTCCAGTTTTGTTTTCTTAGGCAGAAGATGTGCGAGAAATCGTAGATAATGAACTGGGATTTAAGCAAGTTTCTTTGAGCTGCCCAGCCAAGACTAAAATGTATTTGTTTGTGTCCAACGAGAAGATGATCATTGGGTGCTTAGTGGCTGAGTCAATTAAGCAGGTACGTGGTTTTAATTAAAGGTGGGGGGGCGGGAAATTGAGAATAACTGGGGATGTTTGTGTGTCAGAAACCCTGGCTTAGTGTGGGATGGGGGGAGATAAAGCTAAGGAAATGAAAACAATTCTCTACAACTGCCTGGAAGGAGTTGGAGTGAAGGGGGGTCAGGCTCTGCTCCCAAGGAACAAGTGATGAGATGAGAGGAAACAGCCTCAAGTTGCACCAGGGGAGGTTGAGGTTGGATCTGGGGAACAATTTCTTCCCCAAAGGGCTGTGGGGCATTGGAACAGGCTGCCCAGGGCAGTGCTGGAGTCACCATCCCTGGAGGGGTTGGACCAACGGACGTGAGGTTCTCAGGGACATGGGGCAGTGCCAGGGCTGGGTTATGGTTGGACTCCATGATCTTGAGGGGCTTTTCCAACTACAACAATTCTATGAAAAAACAACCCCCCCCCCCCCCAAAAAAAAAAAAACCCAAACAACAAAGAAATTAAAGCAAACCTCGTGCTGTTATCAGGGTGATAAGGAGCATTTTGACATGTCCTCTGGTCCATGCAGGCGTTCCGGGTGCTGTCAGAGGCAGGAGCCGCCGCGTCCCCCGAGCGGGACGCCCCACAGCAGCCACAGCGCGCCTGGCGCTGCTCCAGCCACGCCGAGCCCGCGCTCTGTGGCGTCAGCAGGATCTGGGTGTTTGGGCCCCGGCGTGGAAAAGGCATCGCCCGGCGCATGGTGGACGTGGTCAGGTAGGAGCCGGGATCCCATCCCCAGGTTTATCCTTCAACAGGGAAAACTGGGATCGCAGCGAAAAGTGTTTATGGGTACAAACTGCAACACAGGAGGTTCCACTTAAATATGAGAAGAAACTTCTTCCCGGTGAGGGTGCCAGAGCCTGGCCCAGGCTGCCCAGGGAGGCTGTGGAGTCTCCTTCTCTGCAGACATTCCAACCCGCCTGGACACCTTCCTGTGTAACCTCATCTGGGTGTTCCTGCTCCGGCGGGGGGATTGCACTGGATGAGCTTTCCAGGTCCTTTCCAATCCCTGACATTCTATGATTATACAAATTTTTCCCTTTCCATCATTCAGTTTGAAATCCCCTTTTCATAGTGGAAGGATATAAATCAGACAGATATTATCTGTATATCTAATATTTTCATTTAAAATCTGACACAAGCATAGGCCAAGCTGTTAATTTCTGGCTAGAACCTGAAACACAGCTACACAGACTGGATTTTCCAAGAGAAACTTGTGCTTGTTGGGAAAAAATATTCTATGTTTTATTTTACTAGATGGGCCCAAAACACTTGAGATTTTCCAGGCAGGAAATTCTGAGCTTGAAAAGCTCAAAACAAAGTGGAAGATTTAAAATCTTCCCCTCATCATCTGATACGCATTCACTTGAGGGGGAGCTTGATGGTCTGTGGGTCTGTAGTAGCATGGATTTTATATCTACTCGCTCTGTGTATATAAAACATCGAGATATGAGTAGCTATGTATATATTTGTGTATAATCACAGTATTCTGAATGTTCTCCACATCCTCCCACGGTTCAGTGTTTGATGTGCAGCCTCCCCAGCTTCGCCCTTGCCGGCCCCGGGTGCCATGTTGGGCTCCACACGGGAACTGCTCCGAAATACTGAACTAAAACCTCCGGGTTTCCATGTAAAACTGTATTTTGGGAGTTTTATACCTGTATTTGCTCTTACATTGTCCTTCTCGCTCATTTTAAAATGCCTCCTGGTTATATCCAAGAGGACAAACTGGCACCTCACAACTGTCTTCTCTGGTTTCGAACCAAGCGATGGAAGCAAAAACAGCTCCCTGCAGAGGAGCCTTGGGGGAAAACACCTCGAAAATGTGTTTTAAGTGTCAGATAAAAGTGTTTGCAGCACCCTGATAGCCCTTTTCTTTCTTTTTCAGGAGCACCTTCATGTACGGCTGCTACCTGAGCACCAACGAAATCGCCTTCTCCGACCCGACACCGGACGGCAAGTTATTTGCAACAAAATACTGCCAGACCCCCAACTTCCTTGTCTATAATTTTATTTATACCAACTGATCCAACGTATTAGTACAAGCTGAGGTTTGAAATAATCTAAAAATCAATGTTTAAATGAACACTTAAGCCTTGCTAGCCGGCTAAAGGCCGTTTTCCTGCTGAGCGCGAGTTCTCCCTCCCCGTGTGAGCGAGCTGGGGGAGAACGTGTCACTTTGTGTACAGAGTTGTCTTATGGGTTAGTGTTTTTGGTAGGTTTGTTTCTTCTAAAACTAAATTCTATTGCAAGTAACTTAAAAACTTTAATTAATATAAAGATGGCTCTTTTCTCCCTGAGCTCCCTGCAGTGTGCGCTGTAAAAGGTAAAAGACATAGTACAAGCAGTTGCTAAATTTACACACTATGAGATGTCTTAAAACAACTGGATTTTCCCCCAGCGCCTAAGGCCTGGGAATCCTCACAGGGTTGTGCTGCAGGGGAAGCTGGCAGGGGGTTGCCTGCTCAATAAAAGCTGTGAAATGCTGCTCTTTGAGCTTGTTTCTCTGCGTACTTCCAATGCTCTCCTAATTTGAGGAGTTCAGAGGAGAGAGCGGCAATCCCTGAGCTCACGTACCCGTGCCGGGGAGCTCAAGTGCTGTTATTCCTGGGCCACACTGGCCTCCAGGACTTCCACGATGCACGCAGCCGATGGACGTTTCTTGGGGTCCTCGTTGGTGCAGACGGAGAAGAGATCGATCATGCACTGGTAGGACGGGTCCAGCTCGTCCATGTTGAGAGCCGGGCGGGTTCCCAGGGCTGCGTAAAACGCTTCTTCATCAAAGGAGTCTTCATCGAAAGAGTTATCTGGGTGAGAAGGTGGAAAAGGGGTTAGGGAAGGGTGCAACGGAGCTGGGGAAGGGGCTGGAGCACAAGTGTGATGGGAGCGGCTGAGGGAGCTGGGGGTTCAGCTGGAGAACAGGAGCTGAGGGGAGACCTTCTGATCTCTGAGCTGCCTGAAAGGAGCTTGGAGCCAGGGGGGGTCGGGCTCTGCTCCCCAGGAACAAGCGCCAGGAGCAGAGGAAACGGCCTCAAGTTGCGCCAGGGGAGGTTGAGGTTGGATGTGGGGAACAATTTCTCCCCCAAAGGGCTGTGGGGCATTGGAACAGGCTGCCCAGGGCAGTGCTGGAGTCACCATCCCTGGAGGGGTTGGACAGATGGAGATGAGGTTCTCAGGGACATGGGGCAGTGCAGGGGTGGGGGAATGGTTGGACTCGATGATCTTGAGGGGCTTTTCCAACCAAAATGATTCTGTGACAGATCCCCAGAGTAACTCAAACTTTCTCCCGTGCTTTATCAGAGGTGAGCGGGTGTTTCACAGCCAGGTGCAGCCCCTGTTCACAGCATCCCTGCTTTTGCTGCTTTTTTAGAAAGACTCAGCTGCCTTAAATATTTTGGTGCACCATTTCAAGCACCGCCTCATTTGAGGCTTTTCTGGCCGCATCATTTTAGTGGTATGGACGCAGCATCCTCCCCAGAGCTGCAGCTGTACAAATCAATCCTCCCGAGGGAGGAAAGCATTTCTAGGAGCAGCAGTTGCTCAGCGGAGAAACGAACCTTCGTCATCAGGGTCATAACGCAGGTTGACGTGGGGCACGGAGAGGGTCATCATCTCCCACAGCGTCAGCCCGAAAGCGAAGATGTCGGCCTTGTCGGTGATCACGCCGTCGTCCTGCAGAGCCTCCTTGGGCTTCCAGGGCTCAGTGCCCACGTAACACATCTCCGGGTCACACACTGGAAGGAAACAACACAGCTCCGGTGCCTGCTGGGACTTTCGAGGCCAGCAAGACACCGTCAGAGTGAGATTTTTTGTGGCCAAGCGTCCGAGGTCACGCAGAGCGTGAAGAACTGAAGGCGGGAGCTGTGCTCTGGGCTCAGCCCCACTCCAAGGCACCCCGCGATGAAGGGGGGGATGTTACCTGCGTTTTACCCACATGTGGCCCTTGCTCAGCTCACCCCGGGGTGACAGCACTCACAGGACACTTCCCTGTCCCCAGACAAGGCCAGGGGACAAAGCCAACCCCACTCCCCATGAGGCTCCAAAACCTCCACCCCGCAGTCCCTCTCTTTTCTTCACACCAGCCCAAACCAAGTCCTCACCACTTTGTTCAATTTAATGCCTCCTTGATCTTAATTAGCCTCAGAGAGTTGAAGTAACGATGAACGAAGCACCAGCTCCAACTCGATCCATTTTATCCCTCTTTAACTGCAGGCACCGCTCCCCAAAGCCTGGTGCTGCATTTCCCCCCCTTTTCCCCAGCAAATTCCTGAGCTGGCAGCAGATCTCAGCTGCTCAACAAACTTCTCTCTTGCAGGGCTGATCGAGAAGCGAATTCCAAAATCCCTCAGCGCTGTTGGGCTTTAATCCTTGGCTGCCACAGGGACGGGGACCCAGCACCCTCGCTCTTGGTGAGCGCGTGTTGTCTCCTCAAGAAGACAAGGAGGCAAAGCCAAAATCCAGGCTGGGCGGAGAGGAATTCTTCCTGTTAAACCAGCCCAAAACCTGATATTCTAACCGCACGCCTCTCCAGGAGATTACGCTGGGGCGCTGCCTCCAGCTCTCGCGCTCCTTATAAAAGGGAATGGCTACTAATAAAAATGTAATGGAGCAGCTTGATAAATTACGAGGTTGTCGCAGGCCCAAGCGCTGCGTAAAGCAGCGGAGGAAAGCATTCTTGTAATTAACCCAAACCCCTTCCTGCCGTTCGCAGCCAAGCCGCGACGCCATTAGGCATCTGCTCCTCGTTTACGCGCAGCCTTTATAACGCGTTTGGCTCGTGCTTCCTTCCAGCCCTGCGAGCAAGATTCGAGAGAATCTCCTCACCGCGAGCATCCCGCGTGCAGTGGCAATTCTGTGTCCGTATGAGCGTGGAGGGGCACGAGACGGACGGCACAGGGCTGGAGAATTAACGCTGGACCGTCCAGAGATCTTGGTGCAAACCACCCGTCGGTCCTTCCCTCCGAGGACACGGGAGGGTGAATGCGCCAAACTCAGAGGAGCAGCCTCAAAGCAGCCACCGAGGATTCGGGTCCTTTTCCCCCAGCCCAACCTACCGGTCATGTTCTCATCCAGGGGCAGCGACATTCCCACGTCACAGATCTTGACGGCTTCAAAATCACCTTTAACGACGACGTTCGAAGACTTGATGTCTCCGTGGAGCAGCTTCTTGTCGTTGTGAAGATACTGAGGGCAGAGAGAAGCCGTTAACACAGATACAGCAAGGCAGGAGGAGCTGTCAGATTCGGACAACAAAGCACCAACTTCTTAATATTTAACATATTTAGCCTTAAAACCTTGAGGATGGGACAACACCTACCCATAACGTGTACAAAACACAGGGTAGGTTGTTCCTCCAGCCTAATTTTGGAGGCTTACGGTTGCTTTTTACTAAAATGCCTCTAGCACCGAACACTTGAGAGCGAGTGCGACGCACGGGCATTAGCTGGTGGCCAACGACCCGTCTGTTTTATTCCTGGAGCTCCACAGCACCACTGAGTCTCCGTTTTCTCCCTTTTTTTCCCCCTAAACACAAGCTCGTTGAATCTCAAGCTTCAGGGCTCAGGTTTGACCTGAGTCTGTACAGCACCCCGGTAAAAAAGAACCCACCACGGCTTTATACGAAGCATCACAGCATCTGCTCTGCACCTGCTGGCACGGCCGCCTCACACACCAAATTCCTTTATTTTCACAGCGCGTACAGTTCCAGAACAGCCCCGGTTACGGTTAAACGTACCTTCAGCCCCCTCGCCATGCTCAAGGCCACTTTGAAAATGGTGGCAGCCGGGAAAGGGCCCAGCGCGTCCCCGCTTCTTTCTTCGATTAAGTCATAGAGAGATTTTTCTCCTCCGTACTCCATGGCCAGACACATGCTGCCGTCGTTGGCCTCGGTAAACGCCCGGTAACCTTCCAAAAGAGATTATTTGTTAGGGTCGAAGCAGACATGAGCATTTCTGTGCGTTTGCCGGCCTGATGGAGCATTTGGAGCTGCCGCCCTGGTGCTTTCCCAGCTCAGCTTTGCAGCCCGTACTGGGGCAAGGACGTTTACCCTGATTTTTACGGGATGGAGAAGCAGGAGAGGAGGGAGAAGCAGCAGATCTGTGGGACCGACGTCCCCCACTGCAAAAAGCAGGAGCCGCAGAAGCCACACAAAGGGTGAGGGGACGCTTGGTAAGTCAAACCCCAGTCTCACAGCGGCCATTCCACAAGATTAACACACATACAGACCGTCCCATCTTTTTTTCCTCCATGTTTTACTCCCGTCTATAAGCAATTCTCCTCAGGTGGAGTTAGAAATGGCAAAGTCTTGCATAACCGCATAGCAGAAGTCTTACCCTGTAAATGATTTACAGCACCTTTTACAGGAAAAAGCAGTGAAATGTTCACAATGTGAAAGGTGGAGACTATCTTGGCTCTTAAACTCCTGCCAGAAGGAGAGATGCCATTTCAGGGATACAAACAAAGTTCTTTGCACGCAGCGTTTCTAACACAAGTGACCTCAACGAGGTACTTTAAAGCACAAACAAAAGGATAAAGTCAAACAAAGCTGCTGCTCTGACCGGCACGAGACATTTTAGACAAGAGCAGAAGTTAAACACAGACTAAAGCACCTTCTCCAAATATTCCTGTTGTACAGAGCCAAGAGCATGACAGAGCCCCGATTGTCACGCGCAAAGGTGCAGCAGAGGGGGATCCGGAGCCTTGTTCCGCGCACAGAAGAATCCCGAACATCACTAAGGCGTTTCCCATGCTCCGCAATGTCCCTCTGTGCTCTGCAATGTCCCCTGGGCTCTCCCTGCCCTGACGCCACGAGCTAAAGCTGCAGCGCAGGTGCAGCCTTGGGACAGGCCCTGTTTCTCCAGAACCAGCTGGAACTAAATCCTGGGGCAGTTCTGGGCCCCTCAGGCCAAGAAAGGCCTTGAGGTGCTGGAGCGAGTTGAGAGAAGGGAACGGAGCTGGGGAAGGGGCTGGAGCACAAGGGTGATGGGAGCGGCTGAGGGAGCTGGGGGTTCAGCTGGAGAACAGGAGCTGAGGGGAGACCTTCTGATCTCTGACCTGCCTGAAAGGAGCTTGGAGCCAGGGGGGGTCGGGCTCTGCTCCCCAGGAACAAGCGCCAGGACCAGAGGAGACGGCCTCAAGTTGCACCAGGGGAGGTTGAGGTTGGATGTGGGGAACAATTTCTTGCCCAAAGGGCTGTGGGGCATTGGAACAGGCTGCCCAGGGCAGTGCTGGAGTCACCATCCCTGGAGGGGCTGGACAGACGGACATGAGGTTCTCAGGGACATGGGGCAGTGCCAGGAGTGGCTTAATGGTTGGACTCCATGATCTTGAGGGGCTTTTCCAACCAAAATCATTCTGTGATCTGCAGCAGAACAGCCAATGTCACTTTGCAGTCCTCTCTGAAGGCAGCGACCAGACAACAAGGTCTTTTTCAAGCAAAACAATTCTGACTCTGCCCCAACCACGCAGCCCCGGCAGTCCGGGAGCGCTTCCAGGTTCCCATCACATAGGGCAAGACTAAGAGAATTTAATAAGCTCCACAGTGGGCCTGACTAAAGCCATGTCCTCAATCCTCCCCCCGTGTGCCCCCACAGCCACCACAGCCCAGCCCCGCTCTACACGTCCAGAGCCGACGGGGAGGTCTGTGACCCAGAGAATAATTTAAGAATGGAATTCTTTGGGTTGAAGGGCCCTCCCCAGCTCCCGCAGTGCCCCCCTGCCATGAGCAGAGACATCTGCACCAGCTCAGGTTGCTCAGAGCCCCGTCCAGCCTGGCCTGGGATGTCTCCAGGGATGGTTCATCCACCACCTCTCTGGCCTACCTGGGCCAGGCTCTCACCACCCTTTTACCAGCTGCACCCAGCAGCAGCCTCGTGTCACATCAGCTGCCCCCAAACTCGGCTCCAACGACTTAATTTGCAATTTAAACAACACTCACCCACAATGTTGGGGTGCTGGAGGTTTTTCAAGATCTTGGCTTCGTCGTTCAGTCTCTGCTGGTAGATGCTTTGCTGCTTTGTGTTGCATTTCGGGTTAATTTTCTTCACGGCCCAAGGGGAGCGAGACAAACCTCTGGGAGACCTGCAGAAGAAAACCCGCACGTCTCAGAACAGCGGGCAGCACCAGGGTTGGAGTGCGGACAGGTCCCTGAGGAGCCATTCAGGAGAGCGTCTGCCTTTATTTGGCGGAATTAATAAAGAACAACGCTAAAATAAACTAAGATCTGCTCATGTGCACACCATAGAGGTGCATAATAACGCATGGTTTGAAACTCAAGGAGGGAGATTCAGGCCGGACACGAGGCAGAAATTGTTTGTGCTGAGGGTGGTGAGAGCCTGGCCCAGGTTGGCCAGAGAGGTGGTGGCTGAACCATCCCTGGAGACATCCCAGGCCAGGCTGGACGGGGCTCTGAGCAACCTGAGCTGGTGCAGATGTCCCTGCTCATGGCAGGGGGGCACTGCGGGAGCTTTAATGGTCCCTTCAACCCAAACCGTCCTGTGATCCGATGATTTTTACGGTTCTAGAGGAAAAACCAGGCGCGGCGCCGCTCCGAGCTCCACCCGCGCTCCCACACGCACCTTTTCATCAAGTAGACGTTGACCCCGGTGCCGTATCCCAGCTTCTGCATGAAGGGAGAGGCCGGGATGGTGACGGAAACTGGGCCCCCACCTAAAAAAAAAATAGATTAAAAAACCCCACCAAAATAAATATACATATGAATAAATACATATATAAATACATAGATCAAAACCAGCCCCACGTGTGACCCCGCACGGATCAAACCACCGGGAGAAGCTTCGCTGAACGGTCGGACTCGCCAATCATCAAGGTCTTTTCCGACCAAACCGATTCCCTGAGGGGTTTTGATGCTCTGATTACGAACGAGGGTTATCACTCCGCGCGCAGAACGCGTGCGGAGTTCTGAAAAGCTCCTTTCCAACCCGCCCGTCCCCCAATATCTCACCAAACCCCCACCCCGGGATGGAGCGTTGGGTGATGATGTTTTACCCGTTACACACGTTTTATCCCGGGGTGACCCCACCGATGTTTGGGGTGAACGGGACTCACCCGGTTTGTCCTTCTGGGCTGGATTGGGGGACTTGAAGGTTTCCATGGCTGCAAAGCGCAGGGGGGACCCGGGGTCACCCACACCCCCAGAACTGGGGGGAACGCTCGGGAGGACGCGCTGTGCTGGGGCCTTACGGATGTCACGGCACTACATTAAAATGCAATTAATTAAAAAAAAAATACAAAAAAAACTAAACAAGAAACCCCACAACAACAACAACAAACCCCACCCCACCCCCCCAAAAAAAAACAATCCACAAAAAGCAACAACAAAACCAGCAAAAATAGCCCAACCAAGACCAACAAAACAAGCACCCAAACAAAATTTGAAAAAATAATTAAAAACGAAAAAATTTTTTAAAAGTCAAATTAAAAGGTAAAAAAAAAAAAATCAAGGAGTTAAAATAATTTTTAAAAATTAAACTAATAAAAAAGTGAAAAATTAAAAGAAACGTCGAAATTAAAAGAAACGTCGAAATTAAAAGAAACGTCGAAATTAAAAGAAACGTCAAATAAAAATACAATAAAATTAAATAAAAAATTAAAATTAAAAATAGGAAAAGGTAACAGTAAAATAAAAATCAAATGAAAAACTAAAAAGTCAATAAAATACAGAGTCAAATTGAAAGATAAAAATAAGAACTAAAATTGATTTAAAAGCCAAAAAAAATTTAAAAAAATCAAATTAAAAAATCAAATCGTAAAAAATCAAATAATAAAATAACCATTAAAAAAGAAATAATTAAAAAACCATTAAAAATGGAAATAATAAAAACACATTAAAAATGGAAATAATAAAAACACATTAAAAATGCAAATAATAAAACTGCAAACGCGCAAATAATAAAAACGCAAACACGCAAATAATTAAAAAACCAGAAAAATAAATAAAATAAAACATCGGTAGGGAAATAAAACATCGGTAGGGAAATATAGGTAAAAACACCAAATAAACAAAATAAAACATCAAATCAATAAATAAAATAAAACATCAAATTAATAAATAAAATTAATCGAATTAAAACAACAACAACAACCAAAAAACCCAAACCCAACCAAACCAGCCCCACCGCACCCCAACAACCCGACAGGAAAATCAACCGATCTCCCAGCACCGCGGGACCGGACGCGGCCCCGGGCGCCCCTTGGGCTCCGCTCCGCGGGGACAGGAGCGGCCGCTCCCCCGCGTCCCCGCCCTGTCCCCCCGGACGGCTCGGGGGTGTCTGGGGCCCCGTGTCCCCCGTGTCCCCCCACCCCGTGACCATTACCCGCCACCGCCGTCTGAATCCCGCGCGCGGGAAACCCCGACCCCGCCCCCCGGCTACGGCGGCCCCGCGCGGACAAACCGGGAGGAAGGCGGAGGGGGGCGGGGCCAGCCCGAGGGGCGGGGCTTGTGGGGCGGGGCGGGGCTTGGGGTGGGTCTCCGGGGGTCCCCAGGCTCTGAGAGGGGGTTTGGGGGGGGGGGTAAAAGGGTCCCCGAGTGCTTTTGGAGGGACTCTTGGGGGTTCCCAAGGATTTGGGGGGGTAAAAGGGTCCCCGAGTGCTTTTGGAGGGGCTCTTGGGGGTTCCCAAGGATTTGGGGGGACGTAAAAGGGTCCCCGAGTGCTTTTGGAGGGGCTCTTGGGGGTTCCCAAGGATTTGGGGGGCACCTGAGAGGGGTCCCTGGGGCTCTGGAGGGGGCACGCAGGTCACCAAGGCTTTGGGGGGGCCCTGAGGGATCCCCAAGTGCTTTTAGGGGGGGCTGCATGGGTTCCCTAAGCCCTCAGGGGGGTCTCCATGAGGTCCCCACACCCTTGGGGAGGGACCTCATTGGGGCAGTGGAGTCCCCAAGCCCTTGGGGGGGTCTCCATGGCATTGCCACCCCCTTGCGGGGGGTCACTCTTGAACCCCCAGGCCGTGAGGGGGTGACTCTGAAGTTCAGCAGGGTGCCCAAGCCCTTGGGGGCTTTCCGAGCCCTTTTGGGAGGTCTCTGGGGGGTCCTCAAGGGGTGTCTCTGGGGGTGGGTTTGGGGGTTCAGGCACCCCGGGGTGCTCTGTACCCCCCACCCAGGGGCTTCTTGAACCAGGGCCAAGCCACACCCAGGGTCTGTATTTATAGCCCCCCGGGACCCCCACAAATCCCCATCGCTCTTTGACCTGCCCCCTCCGAACACGGCTGTACCAGCAGGGTAGAGAATAATAAAAAAGCATTTATTTCTCTAATAATAAAACCATTTCAGGAAGCACGGCTGAGATTCGTGGGGGACGGAGGGACCCCCACTCCCCAGCCAAATTTGGGGGCGCCCCGTCCCCCCCGTCACGGCGTCAGGCACTTGACGCCGGCGTCCTCGGCGTGGCCGCAGTTGGTCTTGCCCCAGCTGGAGAAGCTGCAGCGGAGGAGACTTTCCTCGGTCCCCTTGCAGGAGACGTCGTCCATCCAGATCCTCCCCGTGCCTGCGGAAACGGGGACACGCTGGGGGACGCCGGGATCGGCGCTGGTACCAGTACGGGCACCGGGAGCGGCACTGGTGTCCCGCTGCGTCCCCCGTGACCGCGGGAACATGCGTCGCCGGGGTAAAGCAAAAATCGTTCGAGCCCTTGAACAAAAGGCTTCATCCCTTATGAAAATCCCCCCCTGTAATTATTATATCGGTCCTTCTTTTTGGTAAAGTGTATTAACTTTATTTTATACCTATATATTATTTTTATATATAACATATAATATATACTACATAATATGTAACATGTATGTAGTATATATTACATATTATATGTATGATATGTAACATAGTACATAGTATATATTATATATTATGTATGATGTGCATGATATGTAACATATTATGTAGTATATATTATATATTATGTATGAAATATATGAAATGTAACATATTACATAGTATATATTATATATATGAAACATATTACATAGTATACATTATATATTATGTATGATACGTATGAAATGTAACATATGTAGTATATAAATTATATGTTATATATTATATATAAAAAATAAAAAATATATATAAAATAAAGTTAATACACTTTATACTACATAAATATAATACACTTTATAGTACGTAATATCATACATAATATATACTATATACTATATATAGTATATATACTATATACTATATATATAAACAATATATATAGTATATATGCTATATATACTATATACATGTATTATGTTATATATTATATGTTACATATTATTTTTCACTGTGATGTAATGAGGTAGTGGAGTTTCATTGGAGATTTTTTGTATTTTTCATGCTTAATTACAATAAAGACCTAGAAATAAGGATTTTGCTGCTTGGCAGCTGCCCATGGAGGTTGAGGGATGATGCTCCTGGAGAACTGAGACCCCACAGCATCCTACAGCCCACCCGACACGGGTTGGGGACTGTTCGGGACCCTCCGTCTGGGGTCGGCGATCGGGAGCCGGCGCACAACCGGCTCCAGGGATGGCTGGGTTGATAAGGAAGCAGCAAAATGCTGCAAAAATCCAGTTGCTTCGCAAGGTTTTCCTGTGATTCGTCATCAGAAACGCGGGGGGTGGTGGTTAGTCCAAGCGTGGTGCCCCTGACCCCCCTGTAAAACCACATTTGGGGTGCCCCAAATTGCCTGGGTCACGCCACAAACAGGAATAAATCCAGATTTTTCTAATTTTACACTTTGCAGCCCAGGTTTTCTCCTCGGCCAGTGCGAATTTTCAGGGCACGTCCTAATTCCCCATCGCTGCAGGTCACCAGCGCCAAAGCTCTGACGTGGGGGGGCCTCTGGGGAGGAAAATCCTTCCATGTCCTTCATGGGTCATTTTTTCCCAAGTCACTATTCCTAGTGAGGTGGGATGTCCCTCAAAGCACCCTACTGGGACCAAGACTAATTAATATCTTCATCAATGATGCAGTGGGATCAAGTGCACCCTCAGCAAGGTTGCAGGTGACACCAAGGTGAGCGGTGCAGGTGGCGCACCGGAGGGACGGGATCCATCCAGAGGGACCTGGACAAGCTGGAGAAGTGGGGCCATGTGAACATCATGAGGTTCAACAAGGCCAAGTGCAAGGTCCTGCCCCTGGGTCGGGGCAACCCCGGTATCAGTCCAGGCTGGGGCTGGAGGGATGGAGAGCAGCCCCAGGAGAAGGACTTGGGTGCTGGGGTGAGACACTGGACATGAGCCACCAATGATAATGATTTTAGACTAAAGGAGGGAGATTCAGGCCGGACATGAGGAAGAAATTGTTTGTGCTGAGGGTGGTGAGAGCCTGGCCCAGGTTGGCCAGAGCGGTGGTGGCTGAAGCATCCCTGGAGACATCCCAGGCCAGGCTGGACGGGGCTCTGAGCAACCTGAGCTGGTGCAGATGTCCCTGCTCATGGCAGGGGGGCACTGGGGGGGCTGGGAAGGTCCCTTCAACCCAAAATATTCCATGATTCTACAGCCAGGCGGCTGTACCAGCTTTGAGGGTGGCAGAGGACCGGGGTGGGAGACGGTGGAAGAAACCCAGGAGTGGGCAACCAGGGCACTGGTGGGAGGTCTCCCAGGGCTGGGGTGAAGGACACCAACTCCTGGAGAGCTCCAGCCGTGCTCGTGGAGAAGGTCTGACCAACCGACGTGTTCACGGCTGGATGACGGCCATGGTGGGTACCTGCTTTTGGGACCCATCATCTCCCTGGCAGCCCCAAGCGGCTGGGGAGAAAACAACTCAAGGAGTTAAAAAGCCAAAGTGGAAAGGGAGCTGGTCTGGGCAGAATCATAGAATCGTTTTGCTTGGAAGAGACACTCAAGATCATCAAGCCCACCCCACCCCAACGGTTTGGTGCCAAGGGCCGCCGCTCCGCCCACCAAAGCCTTCCTGACAGTTCCCCTCTGTTTTTAAAAGCTTTTCCTTTTCCTTTTTTTTTTTTTTTTTTTTCCCCCTCCCTTTTGTTATTCTAAAAAGAAAATAGATCTCAAAAACCACGTCCGGCTGGAAAACCCGAAGCGTTCGTTCCAAAACAACAAGCCTGGGGACGGCTCCGCAGCGCTGAGTCAGCGCGGGGACGGGGACGGGCCACCGGGGCCCGCGCCAGCGGAGGCCGCGCACGCGGCCCCACGAGCCAACGCCAAAATGTTTGGCTGCCCGTGCTGAATAAACTGGTGCTCAACTGGGCTGAAGCTTCTGGGCCCCTCAGCTCCAGCAGGACAGGGAACTGCTGGAGAGAGTCCAGCGCAGCCACGAAGATGCTGCAGGGAGTGGAGCATCTCCCGTGTGAGGAAAGGCTGAGGAGCTGGGGCTCTGAGCTGGAGAAGAGGAGACTGAGGGGTGACCTCATTCATGGGGATCAATATGGAAAGGGGGAGTGTCAGGAGGATGGAGCCAGGCTCTTCTGGGTGACAACCAGTGACAGGACAAGGGGCAATGGGTGCAAACTGGAACACAGGAGGTTCCACTTAAATCTGAGAAGAAACTTCTTCCCGGTGAGGGTGCCAGAGCCTGGCCCAGGCTGCCCAGGGAGGTTGTGGAGTCTCCTTCTCTGCAGACATTCCAACCCGCCTGGACACCTTCCTGTGTAACCTCATCTGGGTGTTCCTGCTCCGGCGGGGGGATTGCACTGGATGAGCTTTCCAGGTCCCTTCCAATCCCTGACATTCTGGGATTCTGTGATTCTTGGGCCACCGCAGCCCCTGTCCTGCTTGTGGGGGACACGCTGGATGCCTCCAGGCTCATTTTTGGTGGGTTTCTGGGTTGATTTATGGGTGTTGGTGGTGGATGAGGTGGGGTAGGGGTGGAGGGGTCCTACCTTGGCCGAAGCGGGCCATGCGGTACACCTCCTCGGCACCTCGGAAGCCCAGCATCCGGCACACCACGTCCCCGTCCTTCTTGTCCCAGCCGTCATCGCACACCGTGCCCCAACGCCGGTCGTAGAAGACCTCCACCCGTCCCTCGTGGGAGCCGGAGCCGTTCACCAGCCGAATCATCCCCTCCTCGGCGGCGGCTGCTGGGGAGACAGAAGAAGATCAGAGGGACCTTGGTGGCATCTCCAAGTGCTGCTCCTTGCCCACCTCGAACCACCTCCTGTGCCCTCAGCTGAAGAAAGCGCGGGGTGATGCGCCTCCAGGAGACCTGGGGACATCCCGCCACCATTGCGTGTGGTGCTAGAAGGGCCCCAGGGTTTTGTCGGGGGACAATGAGCCTTGCGGTGGTCACGCCAAGATGGGAAACCTGTTCACAGCCTAAAAGTGCTGCAGGGAGGGCAGGGACCGGCAAGGCCCAGTCCTGAAGCCACCAAGGTGAGACCAAAGGGAGACAGCTCAGGCTGGCGATGAGGAGGGAGATCCGAGCAACCACGTGGGAGGAGGACGATGCCAACAAACCCGGGGCACAAAGCGTTTCCAAAAGGGACTAGAAAGGGAATTTCAGGTGATTGTGAGGCTCTTCCAGCCTGGAGAACAAGGACCAAGTCCACGCTGCCCAGGTGGACCCTGACTTGGTGCTTATGGCTCCAGTTGGTCCAAAAAGCCAAACTGGGGTGGTGGGACATAACATGTTCTCCTCCCCACCATGGCTTTGCTCCCTCTGCTCCCTGTTGCTGCTCAGCCTTCCTCCTCCCACCATCACCCTCCTGCCAGGTGGGACCAGCGTGGTCACCCCAGGGAGAAGCACGGAGGGGTGGTGGTTTATCTGCCAAGGGAATGACCGAGGAGCTCAGCACCAAAACCAACCCACAACGGTTCTTCCTTCCACCCCCAGCCAAGGAAACCCAGCAAAAGGAACACGCCACAAATCCCATTATTTGGGATGAAAAAGGGGTCAAATGGAGAAAATCGCTGTCGGGCAGCTGGGCTCTGTGACTCACCGCAGGCTGGGACGGCGGCCACGGGTGGAGCTGGGCTCTTCCAACCAAGGTTGGATTGCAGCTGCTCGGAGATTTGTATTTAAAGAGATTTTCTCAAAGCCAGGGTGTTGGTTTGTTTTCTTTTTTTTCCCCTATCAAAACACACATTCCCATTGGAAATGCTCACTGACATCACTTCTCAAACGAGAAGATAAATGAGGTTTGGATTGCTGCATGAAGAAGCATTTCCAGGCAGACCGAAGTCTCCTCCTTGATGACCATCAACTCTCCAGCTCATCCTCCATGCCCAAGGCTGGTCCCCATTGGAGAACGGATCGGGGGGCTGCGCTCTGCTTCCATCCCACCAAAACCACCACAACCACAGCCACCAACAATATCCCAGCAGTGTAAACGGGAACAAAACCTCCTTATCTGCTGTGATTTTGCCCATACATGGACCATGGCAACTTCCCAAGGGATGAAACCAAAAGGTCTCCACACCAAGAGGTGACGATTGCAGAGGGAGCTTCAAAGAGCCGGGTAACATCTGACATTGGTCCCACTTCTGTTTTAATCTCATGGTGGTGGGATATCACAGAATCACAGAATCGTTTTGGTTGGAAAAGCCCCTCAAGATCATAGACTCCAACCATAACCCAACCCTGGCACTGCCCCATGTCCCTGAGAACCTCATGTCCGTCTGTCCAACCCCTCCAGGGATGGTGACTCCAGCACTGCCCTGGGCAGCCTGTTCCAATGCCCCACAGCCCTTTGGGGAAGAAATTGTTCCCAATATCCTATCTAATGTCGATCTAGCTCTGCCTCCAAAGCCACCCACATTCCCTGGTGCCAGGAGAGCAGGCAGGTGACCAACAGTCCAGGACCCGTTCCATATCTCCAACCCAAGCCAGTTGCTCACCCCAACATCCTCATTCCTCCCCCTGCAAGTCCCTCCTTGACCTGTTGCTTTGCTGGATGCCCATCAGAGCCTGTCCACGCTGCAGGACAACAACCCCATCCCCAAGGAGGTGTGGAATCAGGGCAGAGATCCAGGTACTACCAGGATGTTCCCATTAATCAGCAGGGTGAGGGCTGCTAATTAACTCTCAGAGCTCAGCCTTTCCACTTAGCCTCTAACAAGCGTTGCTTAGAGGGCTCGTAAAAGCTCATAAACCCCAGAAGTCTTCTCACAAAGTCTTCTCACTTCTCACAGTGTCAGCTGCCCATAACAGCCCAGCTTGTCCCAGCCCAGATGGTCCCAGCCCAGATGGTCCCAACCCAGCTGATCCCAGCCCAGATGGTCCCAGCCCAGCCTGGGGCTGTTTTGTGCCCACAGACCCTGGAGACCCTTCAAAAGCTGCAGCTGGAGTGGGGGCTGCGCTCGTGTCCTGGCCCCCAGGAGCTGGTGGAGCCATCGGGAGATGCTCAGGGACCAAAGCGGGTTGTCCACATCGTTGTGCTGCGGGAGGTTTGTCCAGGATCGGGGCCTCCCCAGCAGGAGCATCCCAGCCCTGCCTGCTCCCTGCCTGCAGCATCCTCCTGCCTGCAAAGTCTCCTGGCCCCATCCTGCTCCAACATACCCGGTAAACCCCCCAAACCGCCATTTCTTCCTCATCCTGGGCATGCGCGTTCGGTTTTTGCTGCAGCAATTCCCTCCAAACCCCTTGGCCTCTCCCCTGCCCAGCCCCCAAAAACCAGCAAAACGCGCAAGGAAAAGTTGAGGAGGAGAAATAACTCCCAGTGGCCAAGAAAACATGGCCTGATGCTTTGCAGCTGGGTTGAGATATCACCTCCCCCGGTGATGGAGACCATCTGCCCCATGTTCCCTGGACCCCCACCTCCCTCTCCTGCTGCCCCCGCTCCACTCCGGTCACTTTGGGTTGGGATTCTGGATGCAAACACCACGTTTCCAGGGGGTGGATGTGGGGTATGTCTATCCCAGGAAATTAAATAGTGATATTCACCCTCATTTGGACTTTGCAGATAGGAACTGGTCATGTTCGCCCACCAAGAGTGGCTGGAAGGGGTGGGGGTGCTGGGTCCTCGGGGTGCAGGTGCGTCCCACCACAGAGCTCCCTGCTCCCCTTACGACCCCACCACATCCTTGCTTGTGCTTGACGCCCTTTGGGTGTCACGGTGGCTGGTGGCAGGGACCTGGAGACCCTGTGTGGGCACCTGAGACAGGAGAGATGTCCCTGGGGTGGTGGGAGGGATGTCCCCAAGGAGGTGGGAGAGATGTCCCCAAGGAGGAATGACTCCGGAAAGGCAGGAGGGATGTCCCCACAGAGGCAGGAGAGATGTTGCTGGGGCGGCAGAAGGGATATTCCCAGGGAGGGATGTCCCCAAGGAGTGACCTCCCCAGGAAGGGATGTCCTCAAGGAGGCAGGAGGGATGTCCCTGGAGTGGCAGGAGGAATGTCCTCAGGGAGGGATGTCCCCAGGTTGGCAGGAGGGGTGTCCCCAAGGGAGGATGACCCTGGGGAGGCAGGAGGGATGTCCCTAGGGTGGCAGGAAGGATCTCCCCAGGGAGGCAGGAGAGATGTCCCTGGGGTGGCAGAAGGGATGTCCCCAAGAAAAGATACCCTGGACAGGCAGGAGAGTTGTCCCCAGAAGGGATGTCCAAAGCTTGGAGGAAACCATCAGTATCTCCAGGGGTCTCAGGGATGAGGTCCCTGCCCAGCACAGCCATAAGGATGGGCAGGATCCAGCCCTGGGCTTGCTCCCTGGCATTACTTTGCTCTCTGCAACTGCCTGAAAGGAGCTTGGAGCCAGGGGGGGTCGGGCTCTGCTCCCCAGGAACAAGCGCCAGGAGCAGAGGAAACGGCCTCAAGTTGCGCCAGGGGAGGTTGAGGTTGGATGTGGGGAACAATTTCTTCCCCAAAGGGCTGTGGGGCATTGGAACAGGCTGCCCAGGGCAGTGCTGGAGTCGCCATCCCTGGAGGGGTTGGACAGACGGACATGAGGTTCTCAGGACATGGGGCAGTGCCAGGGCTGGGGGAACGGGTGGACTCCATGATCTTGAGGGTCTTCTCCAACCAAAATGATTCTATGATTGAGCTTGATCCTATTTATCTCCCGGAAAAAGTGGGGTGCAGAACACCCCAGCCAGCTTCGGGCACCCTCAATCCAGCACCACCATCCCGGTCGGGGTCTCCACACACCAGGGGCTCCTGGGGCTGCAGAACAAGGTGCTTCCCCCTGCTTGGCTCTGCCTTAACGTCACGACCACTTCCCTTGAGCATCCTTGGTCTGACATCCCTCCCACCTCTCCGTTGCGCCGGTTCCTTCTTGCCCAAGGAGGAAAACCCAAACTCAGGGCTCAGCAGCCTCGTCCCGGCAGCTTTCCTGCCTGCTTTGCAGGAGGCATCGCCCCACAGGCTCCTAACCCCGCAAACACCACCAAAACGGTACCCAAAGCAGCGGGGAGATGACCGTGATCGAGAGCTTACCCGTGCTACCGCCTCGGTCCCCCTTCTCTCCCTTTGGGCCGCGGTCACCTGGGAAAAGAAAGCACATGGCATAAATCTTGCTAAAAATCAGATTTTTCCCGGAGATCCTGCTCTTAGGTGTCAGCAGCGCTTGGAAGGCTTTATCAGTTTGGGGAAACTGAGGCACGAAGCAGCAAATGACTTCTTGTCCCCTCTCCTGACCCCCCCAGCCATGCTGCTTGGCTATGGAACCTTCTCACCCCTCCAGCTTCTCCTGGGATGATGCTTTGAAGAGCAAAACCAACGTGGCCCTGGGAAAACGCGGCTTTGTGCAGGTTTATCCCGCGTGGGGCCGGCTGCTCCCCAGGCTCCGGGGGTTTGTGTTTCATGCCCAAAGTGGTTCTTTGCCCCTGTATCTGCAGGGGGGGTACCCCTTGGTTTGGACTCTACAATACCCCCCAGTTTGGGGTGCAGGGAAAGGATGGGAGGATGGAGAACACCCCAAAAATCCTCCTGGGGTGCATGTCCCATAGGAGATGGAGGACAGAGGGGCTGGTGGCCCCTCAAACCATCCCATCCGCTCTGCCCCCCCCTCCATCCCAAACAGTGGAGCAGGAATAAAGGAAAACAAACCCTGAGTCTGGGGCTAAAAAAACCCCCAAATTTGGGGCTAAAAAGGCCTCATTTTGCAGAGGTCAAGGGCAGGGACCTGGTTTCCCGCAGCCTCAGCGGAGCATTGACCCTCCTGCACCCAGCTGGTACCTCCCCACGAGCAGACTTGCTGAACCCAGACCCCGTATCCATGGAGAAGCAGCGATGCTGAGGGGCTTGGACCAGCTGGGTAAACAGGCTGCCTTCGAAAACACGCCTACCTCCATATAAAAATAATGAGCTCACTAATCATCTGTATCATGGCTTGGCTTTCCTCGCGACCCGCGAGCAAGGGCTGCCTCTGCCTGCACCCCACCACCCCCAAACCCCTGCCCACGCTCCAGCTTTGCCTCTGGCAGGCAACAGATGTGCTTTTCTGCGGCGTGCACCACTGAAAACACCATCCTGAGTGGGGCTGTGGGCTTAGCTTTGCCGGTCCTGGCTTTGCCAGTCCTGGCTTTGCCGGTCGTGGCTTTGCCAGCGATGCTCCACAAGAGAGCCCCAGCGCTGCGGCACAGCCCTGCTTCGCTACATCCTCTTTCGTCTCCGTGTAAGAACAACAAACAACACACACACGCTCTGAAATTTTGTATAAAATAATAATAATAATTAAAAAAAAAGCATGCAGGAAATTCTTGCCCTTTAACTTGGAGGCTGTGGGAAGGCGCGATGGGTCCCCCGGGCAGGCACAGCTGTGTGGGATGAGGAAAGCTGCCTGCAGCCCGGCCCGCTGATGGGAACCAGATGGGAACAGCCCCCCCGAGCAGCGGGACAGGGGCCAGAGATGCTGCTCCCGGCACGTGATGGTCCTGGGACACCGGAGCAGCCCCTGCTCTGCACCACCGGCGTTCCCCAGCCCGGAGGAAACGGGGTTGGAAAGATACAGTTATGGGGGGTTTGTGTTTGTCCCCAAAAATCTGGCTCTTTCAGAGCAAAAGATTGGATCTGGGGAACAATTTCTTCCCCAAAGGGCTGTGGGGCATTGGAACAGGCTGCCCAGGGCAGTGCTGGAGTCACCATCCCTGGAGGGGTTGGACAGACGGAGATGAGGTTCTCAGGACATGGGGCAGTGCCAGGGCTGGGGAACGGTTGGACTCAATGAGCTTGAGGGTCTTTTCCAGCCAAAATGATTCTATGACTCTAGAAGTGCCCTCCCTGCAGAGTCTGGGCTCCATCCTATAGGGCGTTGTATAGGAATGATGGAAAGAGGTGAAGGTGCAAAGGTGGAGCTTGAGGAACAGGAATGTATCGGCTGTGCTCGCAGAAAAGTCATGGACTGAAGCTCCTGGTGTAAATCACTCAACTGCCATATGAGACCGTTGCTGGTCTCATAGAGTCACAGAATAGTCTGGGTTGGAGGGACGTTCCCAGCTCCCCAGTGCCCCCCTGCCATGGGCAGGGACATCTGCACCAGCTCAGGTTGCTCAGAGCCCCGTCCAGCCTGGCCTGGGATGTCTCCAGGGATGGTTCAGCCACCACCTCTCTGGCCAACCTGGGCCAGGCTCTCACCACCCTCAGCGCAAACAATTTCTCCCTCATGTCTGGCCTGAATCTCCCCTCTTTTAGTTTAAAACCATCACCCCTTGTCCTATCAGAACAGGTTCTGCTAAAAAGTCTGTCCCCATCTTTCTTAGGGGCCCCTTTTAAGTACAGAAAGGCCACAATCAGGTCTCTCCTTGCTTTTCATTGCTCTCCAGGAAGGCTTTTCTCCTTCTTTTCTCTTTTTCCCTTCTTCCCATCTCTCTTTTCTCCCAAAACCTCTCTGGTGAGCAGAGAGGACATCCCCTTTGGTGGCACAGCTTGCTGAACTTCACGCTTGGGTCAAGCTCAGCTCCCTGAGGTGTCCGGGCTGGAGAACATCCCTGGCTGGGGACAACTTCCCTGTGAGCTGGAAGGGAGAGAACCTGGGGATGTGACAGAGCTCACGCGTTCAGCATCACCACTGGTCCTACCAGAAAGTCCTGCCTGGTGCCTTCACCCAACGAGTGTCAAGGTTTTGCTCAACCGTTTCCCACTGCAGGTCAATCAGCACAGCTCAGGCTGGTTTTTCTGGACCGTGCAGACAACTTTGGCACAGATGCCATGACAAGTGACCCTCAGCTCTTCCCACGGCAGAAGCTTGGTCCTCACTGACATCCTGCATCACCTCTGCTCCAAAAATCAGCGCTGCTAAGAGTGGCAGGGCACAAAACCTGCAAAGCTCATGGGATAGGGCATCACTGGAGGAGGGTGGAAAGAGCTCCTGGGTCTGCAGGGTGAGGTGGACCACCATGGTCCCAGAGCAAGCCCCAAGAAAAGCTGCCAACTCCCCATCTTCATGGGCAGAAACACGTTCTGCCTTCAGCAACATACCAGAAATTCCCTCCTTGCCTGCACGTGGTGTTTAGGAAGGGGACTTCTCTTATTGCCCTGAAATTATCTATAAATTAGTAATCCCTATCTTGGCTCATTTTCTGCTGTTTCCTCCTGAACGTGTTCCCTGCGCAATGTTCTCCATGGAAGAGTGAAGAAGACTGATGTATACTCGCTTTCCAGAAGAATTTTCCCCATTTGGAAACGAGAAAAGTAATACTCCACTGGGGTAATTTTGAGGGAAAATGCATCAAGGATAGGAAAATACCAACAAGGGAAAATACTCAGGACTCTGCTATGGACAGGAGAAGTTGTGACTTGACCAAGTCAGAACATCTCTGTGGGATGGTTTGACCCAGGATTTTTGGGGAGGAGGCTCATGTCCCCCAGGTTCCCCCCACCCCAGGACAGGCTGTATTTCCCAGGGAACTGGTTGCTCAGAAAAGTCATTATAGATGTGTAAGACTGGTGCTGCAGAAAAACAGGCCTTTGCTTGAAGCCTGGCCTTGGACCGTTGCCTGGCTCAGTATCTGTTTCCTATAAATTTCAGAGAATCCCATAAACTGTAGAAATTCAGAGCTTGCTGCCAGCGTGGTTTGCTGTTTGCTGGAGAAGGGATTGGATGAAAACCCCTTATCTGAGCACTCCTGACCTCCGGGAGGTGAGAAACGGGGGCTGTAGTTTGGGGTTCCCTTCGTAGGGGACACGTCCAAGCCCTGGAGGTGACATCCATCCACATGGGTCAACAGGGGGAGGTGGATGGAGAGACCTCTGTGCTGGTGATGGGCTCTGGTGGGACCTGGGAGTGGACCATCCCCTTGGGGAGGACACTTGATGGCTTTGCTGCCATGGAGTCATCCTCACCCCAAACCAAGGACGTCCCCAAGAAATGCACGAGGAAGGGGGTGCATCAAGGCCACGGCTGGTGGAACCCTGGAGATGGCTAAACCTTCTTCAAGTCAACGGGCCTCCTCAGATACAGGGATTACTCTGCACCCATGATACGGTGATAGCCTGAAGCAATGCACCGCATGGCAAAGACCCACCAATACTTTGGCATGCTCTCCGACCCATCACCTCCCAAAACCAATAGCAGAAGTGCTTGATTTCCCTGGACAAGGGGGCTTGAGATGAAGACCAGCTTTGGGGAAGGGTCACCAAGCTTGTGGGCGTTGATGCTCTACTACTGTGGTGTGGCCATGGTTCTCCCTTGAGGCAGGGGCTGGCTGGGGATGGTCTCCATCATCTCCTGGGCTGGGAAGTGCTGGAGAAAGGCTTCATCCTCAGTGTCGTGTCTCCAGAGAGCTCCTTGCTGGAGCCGCGACACCCACCACAGGGTCTGTTAACACATCTCAGCACTGACCCAGCACAGCAGCTGTTAACATTTTTGACTTAGGAGTGGAAACGTGATGCAGGAGCCCGTCAGTCTCCTCCCTCCAGAAGGGGCACGTCCCACGGGGATGCGCTTTGCAGAACAAATCTGTTATTTGGGCTTGGTTGTCTACTGGATCCTCTCTAGAACCTGAGGGAATGGCAGCAAGATGTGCCAGGGAGGGTCAGCTGGACATGAGGAAAAGGTTCTTCACCCAGAGGTGCTGGACACCGGAACAGGCTCCCCAGGGAGGTGTCACGGCCCCAACCTGACAGTGTTCAAGAAGAGACTGAACAACGTCCTCAGACACACGGTGTGAACTGTGGGGTGTCCTGTGCAGGGACAGGAGTTGGACTCCATGATCCTGTGGGTCCCTTCCAACTCAGGACATTCTACGATTCTATGATACTGAAGCCTAATTCAACTGTCCCAGGCTCTTTGGGATAATTTGCTCCTCTAATGAGCACTTGGCACTGGCCAGTGAGAAAAACCCACTTTCCTCTGCTCCAGGGAAGGGAAGGAAACCGCAGTCCCGAAGCACATTGTGGTTTTGGTTGGCCAACCTCAGTGTTTGATGCGCTGCCAGGAACATCTCAGCGCTGACGTCTCTCTCGCGTTAGCACCCCCATCCCTGCAGCCCTCACACCTTTGCAAGGTTTGTGTCAGGGACGTGTCCAGGGGCTGGTTTGACCTTCTGCAGCATCAGGCCATGTATTTTCACCCCACAGCTTGGATCACAGAATCACAGGATGGTTTGGGTTGAAGGGACCTCCCCAGCTCCCCCAGTGCCCCCCTGCCATGGGCAGGGACATCTGCACCAGCTCAGGTTGCTCAGAGCCCCGTCCAGCCTGGCCTGGGATGTCTCCAGGGATGGTTCATCCACCACCTCTCTGCCCAACCTGGAACAGGCTCTCACCACCCTCAGCACAAACAATTTCTCCCTCATGTTTGGCCTGAAAAAATCCTTTATCCCCACAACATGATATTGGCCATCCTACAGGCCACAGGTCCAAAAAACCCAAGTGATAGTGCTGGAAAGCAAGCACAAGATGCTGCTTGCTTTATTCTTGCAGCACATCCAGCTCTGTGCCCCGCTGGCAGCCTCTGCCTTGGTGGGAGGATGGAGACTTATCCCAGCTCCATCAGACCAGACAGAGCAGGAAAAGGACATTTTAGAAGGACATCTTCCTTCAGCTTTCACCCAAAGAGCTCACTGCATGGAGAGCTTGTAAGACAAATAACAGATGGCACCTCTGCAAGAAGGGACACCAACATCTCCTGCCCACAGCGCTGCCTGCAGAGCTCCGGGCATCTTCCAGACCTGGACACAGGTCTGTGGCTGTAACCCCAGGTCCAGGTGGCCACATCCCAGGTCAACATCATGCACCAGCATGAGATGAGGGGGGTTCACAGCTTGGGCCCCCTCCAGCTCTGCCCAGGAAGGTGCTGTGTCCTTGGGCTGGGCTCTTCCTGCCTCCTCCTGACCACAAGGCATTTTGAGGCAGAAAAAGCATGTTTTGGGATTATTCATCCTGGGTTAGGTTGCAGGATGGAACTTCTTTTAATAGATCTCCTGGGACAGATCCGTCCTGCTAAATAGGTGCGCAGCCACTTCCTACACCCACAGTTTCTCCCTGCTCTTAGCCGGGGTGTGGTGGGGAGCCGCAAGACCACAGCGAGCCAGAAAAGGTCACCAGAAAACAAACACGAGGCTCTTCCTAAAACCCCGACAGAGCCAAGCGTGGGAGGGCAGCCCGGCAGGTCCTCACGGGGCTCTGTCGAGGCCTGAGCCCCATTGTGTGGCAGGAGCAGCAAAAACCCAACGGTTTTGCCATTCTCCCTCTAGTCCCTGAACTCTCTCCACTTCTGGCTGGAAAGTTCTCGGTGCAGAGGTTGTTCATGTGCAGGTTCCCAGCCCAGCAAGATCTCCTCTCACAGAACCCCAGCCTGGCTGGGGCTGAAGGGACCTCTGGAGATCCCCCAGTCCAACCCACCTGCTCACGCAGGGTCACCAGAGCAGATCACACAGGTCGGTCCAGGGGGTTTGAATGTCTCAGAGAAGGAGACTCCACAGGCGCTCTGGGCAGCCTGGGCCAGGCTCTGGCACCTCCCAGCAAAGAAGTTTCTCCTCATGTTCACATGGACCCTCCTGTGTTTCAGTCTGTGCCCGTTGCCCCTCACCCTGGCGTTGGGCACCACTGACCAGAGTCTGCTCCATCCTCTGACACCCACCCTGAGATATTGATCCCATTGATCAGATCCCTCTCAGCTTCTCTTCTCCAGCTCAACAGCCCCAGCTCTCTCAGTGTCTCCTCATCACAAAGATGCTCCAGACCCCTCAGCATCTTTGTGTCCCTCCGCTGGACTCCCTCCAGTAATTCCTTGTCCTTCTTCAACTGGGGAGCCCAGAACTGGACACACAACTGCAGATGGGGCCTCCCCAGGGCAGAGCAGAGCGGGAGGAACAACCTCCCTCCCCCTGCTGCTCACACTCTTCCTCATGCACCCCAGGTCCCATTGGCCTCTTGGCCACAGGGCACGTTGTTGGCTCATGGTCACCCTGTTGTCCCCCAGAACTCCCAGGTCCTTCTCTGCAGAGCTGCTTTCCAGCAGCTCCACCCCAACCTGTACTGGTGCAGTGGGTCCCCAGCCAGGTGGGTCCCAAGCCGAGGGACCCACCCCTCTCACACCCACAACCAGTGTCTCTGCCCCTCATGCTGGTGGTCTCCAGAAGCCACTTTGCCGCCCAACAAGCCCAGCCAGACCCCACGACCCACCCAGGAGCAAGCGCAGGGGCTGGTCCTTACCTTTGAATCCCCGCATCCCCACTGGACCTGGAGGGCCAAGGTCTCCTTGGTCGCCTTTCAAGCCACGTGGTCCTGGTGGTCCTCTCTCCCCGGGTAGCCCTGGAGCGAGGACAAAGAGGCAAAATGACCCTCTTGTAGCTGAGACCTACACAAACCAGATGTGCACACACACACACACATGTCCTGCTTGCCAGCAAACATGGCAGGTGGTCTCTGGTTCTTTGCCAGGACTTGGGGATCATCCAGAGACACCCGAGAGTCCACCTCATGCTCTCTTTCTGCACCCCTGGGTACAGGATGGATTTAACCCAGCCATGGACTGATGATTGGAGCACCTGAAGGCTCAGCTTAAGGTAACTGGGCTCCAAAGCTGGACACCAAGGAGGAAGAGTGAGGAGCCAGGGTGGAGCAGAGACCCCAAAGAGACATGACGTGCCCAGCATGAGCTGCAGGTCCCTGCCATCCATGCATGCTGAGCAGGTGGGTTTGCTATTTATTGGAGAAGGGTTTGGATTAAAACCCCTTAGCTGAGCACTCCTGACCTCCGGGAAGTGGGAAATGGGGGCTTTAGTCTGAGAGCTTGGGCTCCCTTCATAGCGGACATATCGAAGCTCCAGGGGTGACCTCCATCCATGGGGGCCAGCGATGGATGGAGGTGTGACGGTGATGGGCTCTGGTGGGACCTCGGGGTGGTCCCACCATGTTGATCCAGCAGAGACTCAGCTTGAGCCTGAGCCTGGGGCTGGATCTGAAGCTCCTAGGGGAGAAGTCCTTGAGATGAAGCTCATTCAGCACCCGAGCTCAGTCTCCCGCCTGGCATGATGCTGTGTCTCCCCTGCCCATGCACAGGGATCACCGGGTTCCCTTGGCACTGAGCCTTCCACCCCTCCTGGGCTGGGCTTTTCCAGACTTAGTCACTCTTTTCCTCTGGTTTAAGAGAAAAAAAAAAAAAAAAGCTGCCAAGAGGAATTTGGGCACCAGCTTCAGTGGACGTGGTCTGGACTTAACTCTTCCCCTGCTGCATCCAGCCAACACCTCACCTCCCTGCCAGGGGGATGCTGCAGGGCCTGGCCGTGGGGTTGGGTGGAGAAGGTGGGAAAAAGGCAGGGTGGTAGATTCATTGTGCAAAAGGGATGCTTCACGAGCCTGGCTGCACCTGAACCTGACCTTCTCCTGCCCAAAGGGCTGGTGCTGTGACCGCCTCCAAAAAGCAGCAGAGAAAATGAGACAGAGAAACACCTAAAAATAGTGGCCCTTTCAGCAACTCTTCCTGAAGGTGAGCCCTCCAGAGTTTGTTTTGTTATTCCGTCTAAACAAAAAAAGAGGAAAGAAAAAAAAAAAGAGGGGGAAAGAAGCCAGACAATATATTTCTGATGCTTGTTACACCCAAGAAAAACAGCCATGAATCTGTCAACGCAAAAAAATGTAGCTGTCGGTGAAAGGCGCAGGGGCAGCCAGCGCTGAGCAGGGCTCTGGGAGAGCGGTCGGCTTTCCAAGCTGGATCTGCCCCACTTGGCTGGTCCTGCCGCCCACCGGGGTACCAAAATAGGAGGTTTTAAGCCCAGCTCAGTACCCGCAGCTCAAATGCACAGGGCCAGGGTGCTAAACCTGACTCTGACACCGATAGTCTTATGTAGTTCAGGTCTTCAGGAGACAAGGTGGAGCCAGGGCTGGAGATGGAGAAGGAGGTCCGTGCCCTGGGCAGGACAGATCATAGAATCACAGAACCATCTGGGTTGGAAAAGACCTTTAAGATCATTGAGTCCAACTGTTAATCCCACCCTGGCACTAAGCCATGTCCCTAGGAACCTCGTCTATGCATCTTGTCACCTCAAAAGAGCCTCTTGGGGACAGAAAGTCCTCACCGAAGGGGATCCTCCATCACCTCTGTGCCACTCCTGGCTCTTGGATGCAAAGCCAGTATTTCTAGGCTTGGTTTAAAATCAGAAACAGGCTCAAGCTGACTCCTGTTTCTTGGGGTAGGGGGTGTCTTCTGCTGTATTTTAATTGAATTTCTCTCAAAAAAAAAGGTTGAAATTGAGACGGGGAAAAAACTTGGCATTCTTGAAATTGAAAATAACGTCCTATGAAAAGCCTCAAGAGCTGCAGCTGGTGCCCGAGTCTCCTCAGCCAGCCTAGAGGGACCCTGAGCCGGGTCCCCGTGTGCTGCCGGGGGAGTGCGGGCAGCGGGACCAGCCCCAGGGCCTTGCAAGGGCTTGGTTCGAGTGACCATGTGGTGGTGGCCAGTTCCTGCCCAACGCTGGGCTGGGTGGCTGCATCGAAGGGGCCTGGGGGCACCAACCGGCAGGTGATGGACCCTTGAAGCTCTCGCTGTCCTGGTCCCAGCTGGGAAATCAGAGAATCCCAGCCTGGCTGGGGTTGAAGGGACCTCTGGAGATCCCCCAGTCCAACCCACCTGCTCACGCAGGGTCACCAGAGCAGATCACACAGGTCGGGCCAGGGGGTTTGAATGTCTCAGAGAAGGAGACTCCACAGGCGCTCTGGGCAGCCTGGGCCAGGCTCTGGCACCTCCCAGCAAAGAAGTTTCTCCTCGTGTTCACATGGACCCTCCTGTGCTTCAGTCTGTGCCCGCTGCCCCTCACCCTGGTGTTGGGCACCACTGAACAGAGTCTGCTCCATCCTCTGACACCCACCCTGAGATATCCATAAGCATATTTACACAATGAGAGAGACTTTTTGACCCCGAAGACTGACAGCCTGGCGGGAGATGGGGCAGCAGGTTAACCCTGTTGTTCTTCAAGACCTGTCCGTAGCCAGCGAGGTCCCAAGGGACATGTTGGGAAGTCACCAGGAGGTGTCCTGTTGACTCTATGGACTTTGGGTGAAGGTTTGCAGGGTTCTGGGCACCCTGGGTGTGATGTTCCTTACCTCGCAGCCCAGGCAGGCCGGGAAGACCAGGTTCACCCTCCATCCCTTTGTTGCCTTGGTCTCCTTTGGGTCCTGGTGGCCCTGAAACACAAGAGGGTTTGGAGTGCAACCATCGCGCCCCAGCTTTGCAGCCCTGCAGCAGGTGCATGAGCGCATCCACCCACCCATTAACCAGCCATTATCATTTAACAGGTGTCCGGGGACCTCTAATAAACCCAGATCCCTGCAGACAGGAGCAAAGCAACAGCAAGGGAGCTTGTCAGCAGCTTTCTTCCACAATCTGTGGATTTTAAAGCCCAACCACGACTCCATCAACCTAAGTGCCAGAAATCTTCACCTTGCAGCTCCGGCACTTCCACCTTGAGTGTGACTCTATGGGAAATTCCAACCTCCCGGAATTTCCTTTTGACCAAAAGTTGTGACATCTCCAATGATATAATGTTAAGAAAAAATCTTTAAAAAAAAGAAAAAGCATTTTAGAAATACTGAGATGACCCTTTAGGAGAGGATTTGCATCACTGATCCCATCAGAAACTGGCCACTTGTGATCACTTTGCGGTGTAAACTCTGGTGAGCGGGCAGAAAGTCCAAACCAGCAATAGAGTTCTATTGCTCAGCCTGCAAAGGGCCAGGTCTGCAAAGCTGAAAACAATTATGAGCTAAATCAATTGGAAAAAAGAATTTGAACAGGAAAAAAAAAAAAAAAAGACTCATGGGATGATAGAAAATAGGGCAGAGAGAGGCCTGGAAGGGCCGTTTCATCTTTGTCCTACCAAGCCAGGGTGATAATTGGAAACTGTTAAATGCTGTTTTCCTAGAAACCCCAAAAGCCATAATCTCACAGTTGTGTGGAAAGCAAACGACTAGCCAGGGCTCCAGGCGATGTGGTAATGCAGAAGGATCAGGAGAGGAAGAGAGCGGGGATGTTTAGCCATCCTAATGAATGAGTAATTAGGATCTGCAAATAATATGCAGAAATGAGCAGGTTCCTGAGCAGACGAACCACAGCGAGCTCAGGAAACATCCTGAGCTGGAGATGGTCATGGGTTTGGAGAGGACTACGGGGAAATATCGCATTTCCTTGGGTTTCCTCTTCTCTAGGTGATGCACATCTCTGGGCACTGAGGGGATGTGGGGATGGACCCCAAACCCTGAGGACACGTCTCCTGTTCTCCATTGGCAAAACAAAAGGATTCAAAGAACAGTGGACACCCGGGAGAGCCGAGTATGACGAGGAGGCATTTTTGCGTGGGAACAAGAGGAACCATGAGCAGCAGGGACGCTGCCTGCCCGGGGACAGGGAGGATTCTCCATGATGGAGAAGGTCCAGCAACATCCACAGAAGAATGTGGGGCAAAGTATGTGCTGTGTGGAGACACTGGGATGGCTGGTGGAATAGTTTTTGTTCCCATAGCATTAAAGAAGGGCTCTACAACAGCCATTAAATCATAGAATTGCAGAATGGTTTGGGTGGGAAGGGACATTCCCAGCTCCCCCAGTGCCCCCCCTGCCATGGGCAGGGACATCTGCACCAGCTCAGGTTGCCCAGAGCCCCGTCCAGCCTGGCCTGGGATGTCTCCAGGGATGGTTCAGCCACCACCTCTCTGGCCAACCTGGGCCAGGCTCTCACCACCCTCAGCACAAACAATTTCTTCCTCATGTCTAGAATGTCTAGAATGCAGAAGTAAAGAATTGAAACACGTCAACACCATTAATTTCAGCCTACAGGGCATTACAGAAAGCAGATTCTGCTCGAGATCGTGGCTTTATAGAAGTGATGGTGATTTTGAAGGGTTTCAGTGAGAGTGTCAAGGCAAAAGGGATTTTCTACTGGCACATCTCCTGCCCGAAGGTCCCAGCTGTCCCAGGATGGGCAGTGGAAACTCTGCATGACCCTGCCTGGGTTTGGGTCAAGTTCTTCCCTCCCCTGCTGCACCCCGGTGTAGTCACAGCAAAGGCTGGGCTGCTGAAAACCGCTGAATTAAACCAAACAGATGCCTTCCCACTGCGAGCAAAACTAAAAGCAACCCTGGAAACATCTGCAGTGGGAGCCACCGAGGAAAGGTCTCTCATTTTGTCACCTTGACTTTGCCCCAGCCGCTCTCTCTGAAGGAAAGGGGTCCCACACCAGTGACACTGGAGCAAAATCCTGCTGACATGAAATGTCTTTTGTCCCCCACGTCGGCACCAGCACAGGTCGGCTGAGGTCCCCTGTGCGGGGGCAGCTCCAGCAACTTCCATCTGCTCTGGTTTTATGGGCACATGTGGAAATAACCCATGCTAGGGCCCCACCTCGGTTCTGTTAACCCTGGAAGGGACATGGGACCTGCCTGCTTGGGGCACCTCTTGGTGGGATGGGGGCTGGAGCTGCCCTTCCTCCTTAAAATCGGTTGCTACAGTGCAGCCCCCCATCCTCCGCCACCATTTCATCATCTCATCATCATCTCATCATCATCTCATCTCATCTCATCTCATCATCATCTCCTCTCCTCTCCTCTCATCTACCACCTCAGAAAACCATCCCATGGGTCACCATGGAGGTCAATGGCATGGAGGGGCTAAGAAGGGGGCCAGGTTTCATGGAGGGTGACCATGGGCAGCAGACAATCTCATCAGCTCTGTAAGAGCTGGAGGCTGGGAGAACACGGTCAGGGAAGTTGTTCCTCATTCACTTTACCCAATGTCTGGAGTCAGAAATGGAGCTTGGGGATGGGCTGATCCTGTTTGCTGGCTCCTGGGTTGTGGCACCCATCCTTCACAGCTATTCCCACAGCAGTGAGCCCTGTGGTCCATCAGCCACCAGAACATCTCCAAGAGACACTGCCTTGGAGTGTCTGTTGGCTCAAGCTGTCCCAAAGGTTGGACACTGCCTTGTTGGTTTGGCTGGCCTGGGTCTGCAGGCTCCAGAGAAGCCCTTCCAACTCCTGCAGTGACCCCGTCATGAGGAACAAGGAGTCCGAGTGGTTCTGCAGGAGGTCCTGGAGCCTCCAGGCTCATCCCACTTCAGAGGCAGGTGCAGCAGCTTCAGAGGGGAGATGTTCTGGTGGCTGATGGACATCCAGGCAGCTCCATGAGCAGGCACGGTCCTGTCCCAAGGGACAGCTGGTGGGATGAGACACAGGGTGGGGTGGAGGATGGAGGAGCACGGGGAAGACAGCACTGCAGACACCGTGCCAAGCTGGTCCCCACCCCACCATGTCTGGGGTTTGCACTCAGGAATGAAAACCGCAGCCCAGATGCACTCTCCTGCACAGGGCTGGGCTGCATCAGCGGAGGAGAAAAACCCTCCCCAACTATCGGGGCGAGGACTTGCATGACGTGCGCAGCTCTGATGGCCAGATGGGATCATTGCCATCACCCCGGCAGACCCGCTGCGAGCCAGCGCATCCCACCCCGTGAGTTGTGCAAGCGGATGCAGGCGGGCGGTGGATCTTGGGCATCCTCCCTCCCGTGACACCCTCGTTTAAGACCCAGAGCCCTTCTCCGAGACACGCGAGCTGCTTGGCAGGTTCAGCTGTTGGAGATGAGCCTGGAGACCTCCCCAAGCTGCCATCACCAGCAAACAGCCCCAAAAGCCAGAGCCCGAGGCAGCTGAGGTCTTGGGGGAAGGAAAATGCTCCCCCAGGCAGGCAGCCCCGCATCTCCCAGCACCGGCTCTGCTTGTGTGAATCCAGTTGGGAGCACAGCAGATTCACCCAAGGACATCTGCAGCCAGGGTGAACATAGGTGGGCACAAGGGTCCTAAAATTATCCAGGCCCAGGGTCCGTGGGTGCTGACAGGGCAAGGAGGGAGGAGGGATGGGGAGGTGGGGGCTGCCAGGAATGTGTCAGCGCAGCAGCTGATAAATCAGGTGCTGGCCCGTTGGGAGGGGATTTGTTTGGTTTTCTGCTGGTGTTAATTGGAGTAACGTGGCGCATGGGCTCCGTGACAGTTCCCTCCCGGGTGGCTTCATCCAAGAGAGGGTGATGTCCTCCCTACGGCACTGAGGGGGAGAGAGGGCACCAAGGGTGGGTGGGCAGCTATGGAAACCTCCAAGCAGAGGGTCCAATGTGGTCCCAGCAGCCTCAAACCAGGAATCAGGAGCCAACATCCCCTGAGGACCAGACCAAGGACCATTGGAACAGGCTGCCCAGGGCAGTGCTGGAGTCACCATCCCTGGAGGGGTTGAACAGGTGGAGATGAGGTTCTCAGGGACATGGGGCAGTGCCAGGGGTTGGACTCAATGATCTTGAGGGTCTCTTCCAACTGAAACGATTCTATGATTCTATGACCAGGGAAATGACCTCAGTGAGCTGCTGGCACCCAAGGGTGGTGGTTGGCCTGGATGGGGAGATGCAGCTGCTGCACTTCAAACCACATCTGTCCCCTCCTGGCTCAGCAAACGGACAGACAGATCAAGTGCCTTGGCCTCAGCCCCATCCTTCGCCATCTGTTTTTTCAGCTGAAAACACCAGAAATGAGTAACAGCATCTCCACAAGTACAAACCAACAGCTTAGAAGTGGGGGAGCAACTGCCCCCCAGCCTCTTGCTTTGCCCCACGACCTTGTACTGGGCTCTTCTGTGTTTCTTCATGGTGTTTCCCCTCCCGTGGCCAGTTCGTTTGGGACTGAACGAGCCACCACAATCAGATATTTAGCAGCTATGGATGTGTCCCTTGATATCTGCCCAGCATCTTTTGGACCCACTTGGGTTTCTGCCTCCAAAAGCTCCTGCAGCGAGGAGCTCCAGCCAGGTGAGAGGGTGGCATGTGGGACAGGGGAAATTCATAGAATCACAGAATCGTTTTGGTTGGAAGAGACCCTCAGGATCATCAAGTCCAACCGTTGACCCAACCCTGGCACTAACCCATGTACCTGAGAACCTCATCTGCACACTCCTGACATAAGAGCGGAAGAAATGTCTAAGCAGATGGTTAACCCTGGCCATACAGCTACACTCATGAGATAATGGGGTGACAAATGGCTGGACCTTACAGATAATCAGGAAAAAGAGAGTAGATGCTTAGCAGACTGAGTGGGGATTAGAGAAACAACCATATAAGTACACAAAAAAGGACCAGCAAAACTAGGGGTAATGGTCAAGAGTGATCAGGGATGGGTTCGCTATTTCACCACGATGAGGGTGGTGAGAGCCTGTCCCAGGTTGGCCAGAGAGGTGGTAGATGAACCATCCCTGGAGACATCCCAGGCCAGGCTGGACGGGGCTCTGAGCAACCTGAGCTGGTGCAGATATCCCTGCTCATGGCAGGGGTGGCACTGGGTGAACTTTAATGGTCCCTTCAACCCAAACCATCCTGTGGCTTGATGATTTTATGTGCTGGAGATGCCTGAACACTGCTGACACCTAAACAGAGTTGTCTGACAGATTTGATACATCCTGAGACATCCCCACAGGACATCCCCATGCCACAGGGACCATTTGCACCACCACCCAAAGCACCGAGGACACTCCCCTCCTCACAACAGCCTCATGCACTGGCGAGGGAGCTGCTTACGAGAGGTTTTCAGCTCACCCTGTATCACGGAGATGTTCTTCAGTGCCACGGAGTGCTCCCAGTCCTTGAGCCGCAGGTCCTCGGTCACATTGTTGAGGATGGCCAGCTCGTGCTTCAGCTGCTGCTCCATGGCGATGTGGATGAGCCGCATCTGCCGGGCGTCTTCGGTGGCATTGCTGATCAGCACCTGCAGGTCCTGGATGCGGGTATGGTGGACGTTCACGTCGTAGGAGAAGGTCCTGTTCATGGTGTCCACCGCCCCGCTGACGGCCGTCACCTGGTCGCTCAGGCTCTCCATCCTGCTGCCCAGGTGGCTCAGGAGGTGGTCGTGGTGCTGCAGCAGCAGCCGGCTGCTGTTGCCTTCCACCGAGAGCTTGTACATCTCCTGCTGAGCCGCGTCGCTCTGTTGGCTCAAGCTGTCCCACAGGTTGGACACTGCCTTGTCGGTTTGGCTGGCCTGGGTCTGCAGGCTCCAGAGAAGCCCTTCCAGCTTCTGCAGTGACCCCGTCATGAGGAACAAGGAGTCCGAGTGGTTCTGCAGGAGGTCCTGGAGCCTCCAGATGTGATCCAGCACGTCCCCCTTCAGAGGTAGGTGCAGCAGCTTCAGCTGCATGTCCCGAAAGCTCTCGTTGAGGCGGTTGACGTTCCCCATCAGCGCCTTCAGGTCCTCGGGGGAAGTCTGTGGTCTGGAGACTGCAAGGGATGGAGAAGCGGAGGCATCAGAAAGCACCCCATGGAGAGGGGACCCTCCTGAGAGGTGCAACCCTGCCCATAGACGTCGTGGAGTCTCCTCTGGAGACAATCAAACCCACCTGGACACGACCCTGTGTGATCTGCTCTGGTGACCCTGCGTGAGCAGGTGGGTTGGACTGGGGGATCTCCAGAGGTCCCTTCAACCCCCAACCAGCCTGTGATTCTGTGACATCCACCTGTTCCTTGGTGCTTGGAGGTGGAAGCCCTACCTCAAACCCCAAAAGATTCATCCCCATCAGCTCCTCTCTGGCCCCACAGTTTTCTCCGTGGTTGGAAAAGAATGTTGGTTGCTGAAGGTCTGGAGAAGGAGACACCTCGCTCGGGAAGGACAGCAAAGGCTCCCAGCAGCTCTGGGCTTCGGGCTCTGGGCTCTGCCAGGTGGGTCAAGGTGCTACAAAGCTTCGCCCAGTTGTGTTTGCCTTGGGCCAGAGGACTGGCTGCTAAAAGCATCCGCTTCCCTTTCCTCAAAACAGACCTTCAAAACTGCTGCTTCCCCCCACTGAGGTTTTAATTTTAACTTTAACAATCAGGTTTCCCTTCTGGCCGCTGCTCCTGGGCCTGAGCTCAACCCTCTCACTCTGTAATGAAGACCAGCAGGTTGGCTTGGAAGGTCTCCACGGCTCGGGGTGCGGTTTGCTGTCAAAATCCAAGTACCGCATCCCGGGGCTGCCAGGGCTCTTCCCAAGGGAAGGATGGAGAGAGGAATCATAGAATCACAGAATCACAAGATGGTTTGTGTTGAAGGGACCTTCCCAGCTCCCCCAGTGCCCCCCCTGCCATGAGCAGGGACATCTGCACCAGCTCAGGTTGCTCAGAGCCCCGTCCAGCCTGGCCTGGGATGTCTCCAGGGATGGTTCAGCCACCACCTCTCTGGCCAACCTGGGCCAGGCTCTCACCACCCTCAGCACAAACAATTTCTTCCTTATACCTAGTCTGAAACTCCCCTCCTTTAGGTTAAAACCATCACCCCTTGTCATATCCCACCTCGGCTCAGGAGCATCCTTCATCCGCCACCTCTGCATCCCCGATGGGACAGAGCTCCTGGCCATCCCCACCCCAAACCCCTCCTGGTCTTGCACCAGCTCCCAGAGCACCAAGATGGGGTTTGGAGGGGGAACCTGGAAATCTGGGGGGAGCCTCTTGCTCTCAGCGGCTCCTAGCACTTCCTTAGTGACCCCCTGCCCAGCAAGCCCAGTAGCACCCAGTAAAAACCAATCCTGCACTCCATCACACCTTGGTGAACCCCAAAAATCACTGATCCAGGCAGGGGAATATCATCATCTCCCTCTGCCTTGCAGCGACTCTGGGTGTCCAACGCAGTGGGGGACTCAAAACCAAACCCCCGCGAATAATGAGATTTAAAACAAACAAAAAACCAACCAAACAAAAATCCCCATTGTTCCAGCGGCGCTGGGGCTGGCGTGAGGCTGCGGGCTGGCGTGGGACCGTCCTGGCAGCTCAACCCCCTCATTTCCAGGGAGGAGAAACCCAACGAAGGCGTTTGGTTCGAATTAAAATCGCAGGATTAAGGAGAGGGCAAAGGCAGCCGTGCAGGCACGAAGGGGCTGGGGCCACCCGCTGCGGTGGCACTGGGTGCCCCAGGGGACACACTGTGACTGGGGGGACCCACTGTGCTGTACCAGGGGACCTGAGCATCTCCCAGGCACTGAAAGCATCTTTTCTTCATTAATTAGCATCCATGAATTAATCTTGCTGCTGGATTGTCCCATCTTTCCAGGCTGGGGCATGCTGATGTTGTTTGGTCCCCTCTGCACATCCCTGCTTGTCACCTGTGTCACTGCAGGGGGGACACCTCAATGTCACCAGTTATATCACCTGTCCCTGCTGTGCTGAGAGCCCAGTGGGCACCATCTCGGGGGGCTTTTGCCCATGGGGGTTCACAGTTCAGAAAGCAACCAGGTGACATGCCCAAGGCCACCCTGAGAGGGGACAATTGGCAAGGAGGGACCTTGGGAAAAGCCACCACGGGGCTGGCAAAGGGCTGGGTGCTGCTGCCTCCTGCGTGGGTGACCAAAGCTGCTCCCTCGAATCCTTCTGGACCCAGAGTGCCCATAGAATCACAGAATAATCTGGGTTGGAAGGGACCTTCAGAGGTCCATGATGGGCATGGAGACAACCACGGCTTCCTTGCAAGGAAACCAAGGGGAGAAGCAACGCTGTGTGACCGGGATGAAGAGAAATCACCCATAATCCAGGTCCCGCGGTGGCCAAAGTTTGGGGAGCACAGGTGAGCTCCTCCCTTTGCACCTGCAAAACCTGAAGAGTTCCCTAAATTCCCACAAATCACTTAAAACAGCCATCTGAGATCCCTGGGGTTCTTCTCTGCCCAGCCCTGGAACTACAGCCACCAACCCCAGAGCAACTCAGGCTGCTCTGGATCATCCCTGGCACTGGCACTAAACTAAGTTCTCAGGGACATGGGGTAGTGCCAAGATTGGGTTAATGGTTGGACTTGATGATCTGGAGGATCTCTTCCAACCAAAACGATTCTGTGATTCTCTAACGCCCGCCCTGGTGTCTGTTCTTTGCATGAAATCAAGAGCTGGGAGCTGGTAGGTCATGGAGTTGCTGGGAGCCTGGAGCACATGCATAAATGCACGAACACAGCTCTTGTTTGCACATATGTGCTCACACACACATGCAGGCATGTGCACAGCACAGACACTTATGCACACTTGCACATGTATACCTGCACACACTCAAGTCTGCACAGAGTGAACACATGCATACATGCACACACAGTGCTGGTGCATGCAGACACATGCACACAGCACACATGCATTCACACATGCACACAGCACAGACGCATGCATCCACACAGCGTGCACACACCCAAATGCACACAGCACACACGTGCATGCACACGGTGAACACAAGCATGTGCGCGCACACAAAGCATACGGGTATTAACACATGCATGCACACGCATGCACCCTGCACACATGTGCACACAGCAGAGATGCATGCACACAGCACACGTGCAGGCACAGTGTGCACATACACACGCACACGTGTGTGCGCACACAAATGCGCACAGAATCCCAGCCTGGTTGGGGTGGAAGGGACCTCTGGAGATCCCCCAGTCCAACCCACCTGCTCACGCAGGGTCACCAGAGCAGATCACACAGGTCGGTCCAGGCGGGTTTGAATGTCTCCAGAGAAGGAGACTCCACAGCCGCTCTGGGCAGCCTGGGCCAGGCTCTGGCACCTCCCAGCAAAGAAGTTTCTCCTCATGTTCACATGGACCCTCCTGTGTTTCAGTCTGTGCCCGTTGCCCCTCACCTTGGCGTTGGGCACCACTGAACAGAGTCTGGTCCATTCTCTTGTCACATACGCACATGCACACACACACAAACACCCCCAGCACAGACCCACTCCCCACCATGGAGCCCCAAACCAGCTCCTGGTAGCGCTGCAGATGAGCTAACAGTCCCCAAAAGGCTCCTTGAGCAGCTGTTCCCTCCTGCTATTGTGTTTTGGGGACACACCGTCTTCCCGGCTGCTGTCCCCACCCCTGTTTGGAGGAAAAAAGCTTTGCAAGAACCCCACAGTGCTACCCCGAAAGCCTTCCCAGGCCCTTCTGCTGCTGAACAGAGCAGCCCCAGCCCCGTGCAAGGTCACACTCACATATGGGTGCGAAGGTGCTAAAGAGCTAATGGGCACGGAACGGCAGCGGCAAATAGATGGGGGGGTTCACCTGTGGAACCCCTCGCTGCAGGCAGTACAGGAAGAGAAATGCCTTGAGGTTACTAAATACACATATGTTTGTATAAATACATACATATATGCACGCAGCACAATGTGAATGTGCATGCAAGCTCCTGCCCTCTCTGCACATCTGCATTGCAACCTGTGCATATGCACCTGGAGCTGTGCACACACTGACACTCACATTTTTGCACAACAGGGACCACAGGCAGCTCTTCCCATCAGTTCATACCTGCAGGACGTGGGCTCTGGCAGAGATAATCCAGCCTTGATGGAAACCACCCCTTTGCTGGGGTGAATGGAGAATATGACCTGTGCCCTCTTGCTCCTAATAATCATTTTCATGCGACCTGTCCCACAGGAGCCTTGCAGAGGGGACAAGCACACAGACGCACAGCTGTACGTGCACACAGGAACCCTGCACCCCTGCATGAACCCCAAATCTCTCTTCCCCCCTTTTAGGCTCCACGGTGATGCTGCAAAGCAAACGTGCATGTTGTATGATTCTATGTTGAATATGGATGTTTTCACCATCCTTGACAATCCAACTTTTGCAGCATTATGTAGCTGCAGAAAACCGAGAGGCTGTGCACAAAGTCTCACAGGACACCTCAGTTTAGTGTCCAAGCTGAAGGTGCTGATGATGATTTGAACCCTGGGGGCCATCGCCACAGAATCCCCTGGGGTATTTTCTCTATGGGGAAGTCGAGCAGATGATTCAACACACAACTGGGTGCACAACGACAGTCTGGGCATCCCAAACCTCCAGCCCAACACAAAAACATTTCTTCCAGCATTTGGGAAAGGGTGGAAACTAAGTCCTGGGCTGGGAAAAGAGCTGCAGGAAAAGGATTTGGAGAAGGATGGGGAGCAGGGGACGGAGTGCAGCAGCAAGAACTTGGCTCCACCACAAGTTTCCTGGGGCTTACCAGCCCAGGCTGACGCAATGGTTGGGCTTGGGTTTTGGGGCTACGACCCTTGAAACGGAGGCTGCTTCTTCCTTGGATGCCACGTATGGAAATGTGGCCACTCTCAATGCAAATATCGGCACGGAGATGGGGTGCAGGTCGGATGCCCATCTGTGTGCATGTTTCAGATGCCCACACAACGGCGCTTGGCTCATTAGCAGAGTCTTAACGAGCCCTGTCTGGCTTCTCAGTGCTGCAGAGCCGCTCAGGGCTGGGTTCCCTGGGCACGGAGCCGGGTTAGGATTTGGGTTCAAACACCAAAGTGCAGGTCTGTGCATGCAGGCGGCTGGGATTTAACCCAGACCTTGCAAAAAAAAAAAATTAAAAAAAAATAAAAAAAGAAAAAAAAGCGCGAGGTCAGATTCCTAAATTTGGGCTAGGTGCCTTTTTGGGGGGCGGCAAGGGGGAGACAGGGGCGGGGAGAAAGAGCGTGTGCGTCCCCAGGAGCCAGAAAACTGCTGCCAGGCTTGTGAGAGAGGATATTAAAAGCAGGTTGTGTTGAAAGCGCTCCGGCTCTGTTGCTGAAAACATCCTGTTTCCGCAGCTCCGAGGTGGTTCCCGGTATTTTTAGCGGTTTGCTCATTTTCTAACCCATTTCCACGGAGGGTGTTGCGAGTCACAGCACACCTGCCCAAAATGATGCCTGGGGCAGCTGAATCCCCAAAAGCACCAGGTTCTCATTCTGGGGACACCAGCGTGTTTTGGGGTATCTCCAGGGGGGTGATTTTTCCTGCAACACCGCAGCCCTCCCAGGCAGCACCCTGGGGTGTGCGTGTGTTTGCACAGACACACGCATTTCTCTGTGTGTTTGCACACATACGTTCGTTCCGGGGAGGCTTTTGGGGAATTTTCCTCCTTTCCCGTGGGCAGGAGGGGAAGCAGTGGAGCGGGGCAAGTGGAGCATCCCCGCTCCGTGCTGCTGGCCCTGGATGAAGGATGCTGGCACATGGACCGGGGACACAGTTTCCCCATCACCCTTGTATTTTGGGGAGCAGCTGGGGTGTAACAGCTCCACATCCCTCTCCAAAGAGCATCAGGTCTGGAGATGTGCTGGACACCAGGCATTCAGATGTCTTGGGTGGGACAGTGTCTGTTCCAGGCGGGATCTGCTCCGAGCAGGGACGTCACTGCGGCTGTGGGAGGACAGAGGTGGCGTCAAACAGGGATGTTCCTCTTCCAGCATCATGAACAGCTCTCCCCAGCCCAAGCACGAGGTGAGGACAAGTTTTCTTCACTAAATGCTGTATCTTTCTGGGTATCTTCCCCTCCGACGGAAGGTGGGGGATGCCGGGCAGGTCTCAGCTCCGACACGCTGGTGTCTGTTCTCCATGAGCACTAAGTGGGATGTTCCATGGGAAAACCAAGCCCTCCGTGGTTAAGGGTGCCCAGGAATACCCAGTTCTGCTCCTCCGAAGACCATCGGCTCCAACATCGAGGTGACAGGCTGAAGCTGGGGACATCAGAGCTGTATCCATGGGCTACATGTGTGGATGGGGTCTCTGGTTAACGAGCTGCTCTTCAGCCTGTTGCCAGACCAGCTTGTGCCTGTGGTTTTTCTTTATGGGATAAGACAAGCTCTGGGCACCCGTGGTTGGCCAGGCCACCCCAGCACTTGGGTCAGCTACAGCCAAAGCCTTGGCTTAAAGTTCCGGAAAGCAATAACGAAAGAGATGATTTCTCTCTTCATTTTGTCCTTTCTTTTCCAAGATTGTGGCGCGCAACCCAGGGCGTAAAGTGGTTTTTACTGGGCTTTTCCTGAAAGCTGAAGTCCTGCCAGTCACGGGACTCCGGGAGACGGGGCTTTAAAGGTGCCCATGATCATGAACCTCCAGCTCTTCCAGATGCCATGATGTGATTGTTATTGCTGGAGCTGCTTTGGGGTGAGCAGCTGTAGCTCAGCCCAGGACAAGAGCGTCCGTCCCGAGCTCTTTGCACAATTCACGGCATCCCTCGCTCGGGGTTTCGCCGGCCAACAACAACATTCAAACAATGTAATGCAAGAAATAAGTGGGAGAGGTTTCAAAATTCCAGCGAAACCTTCTCTGTCCCTTCCACAGCCCAAGAAAAAAAAAAAAATAAAAAAAAAATCCACCCTTTGCAAAAGACACAAGCTGCCTTCACAGTGCCAGCAGCTGGAGTTAAACATTAAATCCATCACCCCCCAGCAGGCAGGGTGCAGAAAATCATCCCAAAGGAGGTTTGTGGCTGGAAAAAGGGGGGTTTTCATGTCTCGCCCCATGGATGCTGGGGTTAAAGCTGGGAAGGAGGTGGGTGGGAAGCAAGGAGCTGGTCTTTGGTGGTCGCATTTCCCAATTCGAGGCCATTTCCAAGCCCACCCCCCCCAGCAGAGCCCCACACGGGGGTGGTATGGGTGCAAGGTGGGGGTAATGGGGTTGTGGTTTCAACCAGGCATCTTTCCATCACGATGAGGGGGAAAACAAACTGGCGGTGACACGGACCACATGGGATGTGTACACGGGGGGGAGCTGGGAGCAATTATGGGCATTTGCCAGCAGCTTTCCCATCCCTGCACTCCCTAAAAAACACAGAGGGAAGGGGCAGGAGCCTTGTGGGGATGTGCTGTGCAAGAATAACACCCAGCCTGCATCGCCATCCTTACCCCGAGGAACACGGGGGGGGATCGGTGCCAACCCAGCAGCTCTGGGAACAATTCGAGCCTTGAACATGGGGCTCCTGAGCTTCGCCGTCCCCAAGGACATGAAGTTTGGACCCTCCGGCCACTCCAGCCTCAAAGCTTAAATCAAAAGTGCTCCGGACATGCAGTATGAGCCAGTGGGTTCCTGGCATTGTCCCCAGGGAGCTGGAAATGGGGTGTGAAGGCGATGCCCAAGGCGGGCATTGCTTCTGCACCCCACTTCTGTTGGATCCCAGATTTTTCTCCGCTGGATAGAATGGAAAACCCTCCCAAATGCCACCACAGTGTCACCAGAGCCATGGTCCCATGCTCACAGCCAGACCCAACTCACATTGCACCGAGATCCTGCACGGGGTAGCATCACCCTGGGGAACCGCAGCACCTTTACCTGCAAGGATGAAGACTCCGACGAGGATGAGGAAGACGAGCAGGTAGAGTCCCACCACGGCGTACTTCAGTGCAGCCAAGGAGCCCAACCGGCCACAGCGTCCCGCTGCCTTCATCCTCCTCCCGGGACCTGGGGACAGAGCGGGGTGTCAGGGGGAGCATCTCCCGCCCGGGGAAATATTGCAAATATAAGTTGGGCAACACATTGTGGGTGCAGAAACAGCTCTGCATGCCCCACTGTTGGCCCACATGACTTTCCCTGGGTTGGGACCATCGATTTGGGTCCAGAGGAGCCCCAGAAATGACCCGAGGCCGGAGCAGCTCTGCTGGGAGGACAGGCTGAGAGAGCTGGGGGGTTCAGCTGGAGAAGAGAAGCTCCGGGGAGACCTTAGTGCGGCCTTTCCAGACTTAAAAGGGGCCGAGAAGAAAGATGGGGACAGACTTATGAGCAGGGCCTGTTGTGATAGGACAAGGGGTGATGGTTTTAAACTAAAGGAGGGAGATTCAGGCCGGACATGAGGGAGAAATTGTTTGTGCTGAGGGTGGTGAGAGCCTGGCCCAGGTTGGCCAGAGAGGTGGTGGCTGAAGCATCCCTGGAGACATCCCAGGCCAGGCTGGACGGGGCTCTGAGCAACCTGAGCTGGTGCAGATGTCCCTGCCCATGGCAGGGGGGCACTGGGGGGGCTGGGAAGGGCCCTTCAACCCAAACCATTCTAAGACACCTGGGTCCTGACATCCCTGCCAGCCCCTGCTTGCCCAAACCTGTCCTTACTGAGATCCAGCTCCTATTCGATGCTGTCACGAGCAGCAAGAGCTGGGTGAGAAGGAGGTGGGTTTTAGGAATAAAGTAACTAGAAGGAAAATGTAAGGAAAGACAAGGAAAGGGTCCTGTGCCATGAACCCAGCGACAGGGAAAAATCATCTGGTTTTGGGCTTCGCACACATTCAAAACCCAAGCTGATGTTGAAATCTGGGCCAGCTCGTGGTCTTAGATAGGAGCCAGAGCCTGATCTGCATACAGACCCCACATCCTTCTGCCCCCAGCCCCAGGCTGCAGTGATGCTTCAGCCTGATGCCTTGGCTCCCTAGATGACCCCATGATGCTGGGATGGGGTGCAGCGTGTTGGGTGCCTGTGTTTTTGTGTTGGACCCTTGCAGAAACACAAGGTTTCTGAGAGCTGCTGAGAACCAGCAAGTTCATGCCAGGTCAACTGTCACCACCCAGGTTTGCTCCTTGCCAGACCTGAGATGTCTCCAAGGAGACACCAAAAGGTGGAGGAAGAGTCCAAAACCCCCACCCCCTGGAGATTTCATAGAATCATAGCATCATTTTGGTGGGAGGAGACCCTCAAGATCATGGAGTCCAACCGTTCCCCCACCCCTGGCACTGCCCCATGTCCTGAGAACCTCATCTCCGTCTGTCCAACCCCTCCAGGGATGGTGACTCCAGCACTGCCCCGGGCAGCCTGTTCCAATGCCCCACAGCCCTTTGGGGAAGAAATTGTTCCCCAGATCCAACCTCAACCTCCCCTGGCACAACCTGAGGCCGTTTCCTCTGCTCCTGGCGCTTGTTCCTGGGGAGCAGAGCCCGACCCCCCCTGGCTCCAAGCTCCTTTCAGGCAGGTCAGAGATCAGAAGGTCTCCCCTCAGCTCCTGTTCTCCAGCTGAACCCCCAGCTCCCTCAGCCGCTCCCATCACACTTGTGCTCCAGCCCCTTCCCCAGCTCCGTTGCCCTTTGGGTTCCTCCATCCCACTTTTCCTGCCCTTTCAGCCCTGATGCACCATGTAGCACCGACCCAGCACCTGCATCAACCCAGGAGAAAGGAAGAAGCACCACAGCCACCCCTCCTGGGGAGGGGACCGCGCTCATCCATGGCCAAGAGCAACACCCACCTGCACCCCAGACCAGCCCTTCTGGGCTTTGGGACCTCACCCCACCACCAGCCATGGGGCAGGAGCTCAGCTCCCCGTGGGACCAGGTCCTTGGGGTGCCAGAGAAGGAGAGGAGGTACAATGGGTTGGGGTGTCCTGGGCTGCACCCAGCTGATGGTCCGTGTGTCTGTCCTGCTGGAGCTTTGCAAATGCCTCCAGCCAGCGAAGGGTTACGCTGGGTGTATCGCGTAACTCAGCCCCATTTTTTGGCTCGGAAATGAAGAAGTGCTGAGGTCAGGCTGGCTGACACCCCAAGGGGACCCCGCAGGGACATGGGGTGCTCCATGCGCCCCAGCTCAGGTGCAAAAGGTGGTGCCTCCCCACCAAGAACCCCCCATCTGCAACTCGTTACCCGCACGCGGTTCCCATTTACTGTCACCGGCCAAACAGATGGAGCCGAGGGGGTTCAGAACGAGGAAAAACTGCAATATTTTTCTGACATTAACACTTCTATCAGGTCCTGGGAGGCTCCGGGAGGAGCTGGCCCCGCGCCCCGAACCACCCACTCCTTGGGGCAGAGCGCGACCGACCGCAGCTGCGTACGCTGGGTTTGCTCCGAGGAGCCCACAGGCGCGTTCCAGCCAGTAACCAAGGGGAAAAGCAAATATTTCTTCCCTCTGCCCATGCCCAGGGGAGCTGGAGCTCTGGTCCAGCCGGTCGGTGGGGATGCAGAAGGTGCGAGGCTGAAAGCAGCCAGGACTTGGTGTCCCCGAGCTCTGGGGGATCCAGAGCTGATGTCCTGGGGGTCACGGCAAGCAGCAGGTCCTCAGCCCCATGCTGAGCACTTTCCGTGAACCCAGAAGGGAGTCGGGTGGTCCCATCCTCATGATGAAGCTCTCGGGGTCGACTTTGCCCTTGGCCTGTGCAGCTACAGCCCAGACACAGCCCCACGAGCAACATCTCCTGGGGGAATTGGGTTCAAGGCCAGGCTGGACGGGGCTCTGAGCAACCTGAGCTGGTGAAGATGTCCCTGCTCATGGCAGGGGGGGCACTGGATGAGTTCCCTTCCCACCCAAACCATCCTGCGATTCCTTGGAGGGCCAGGGTGAGTTATGGTGAATTATGTCCTCAGAGGTCCAGGAAAACCTGCCACAAAACTGCCCAAGCCAGGGAGATACCTTGAACGCTGCCCACACCAGGGCAAGGTCTCTGCTGGGAAGGGTGGCCTCAGTCGTGGAGGACACCAACTCTTCCAGCATCCCTCCCTCCAGGCTCCACCACCCCCTGCCCTGTCTGGGGACATGGGGACAGTCCCTGGGCAGGATCTGCCCCTCTCTCTGCTGCAGGAAGGTGGGCAGAAGCAGGAGTAGACGCTGCTGAGAGCAGGGGGACACTTGCAGGGTGACATCAAGTTTGGGGAATGGCGTCAAGACTCAGCTTTCACCTGGAGGGGAAATCCACCCTCTGGACTCAAAATGTCCCCATCCCAGAGGCTGGAGGGCAGGAGGAGACACCCACACAGCAATGACCACCTCCTCTTGCAATGACCACCTCCTCTTGCAATGATGAGCCACCTGCGCCACACAAGCATCCAAAAGCAACTCAGCCAGGACTGGGTGCTCCCAGTTCACCCAGTGCATGTATGCATCTCATCCTGGCACAGGACATGCCCTCTGGAAGTGCCCAGGATTCTTCATCACATCCCAGGGATGCCCCACATGCCTAAAACCAGGAAGGTGAGTCCCCCATCACCGCGATCCCATGGTTGTGGTGGGGGACAGCAGCACTGGGAAGGCTGCTCAGAACACGACCAGTTTCCCCAGTGGCCCCACAGGACTCTAAGCAGGTCCCACATTCCCCAGTGGTTCTGTCCCCACTGCAGAGCATCGCTGGACAAAACCACATGCAAGAGAACCAGAGGCTTGAAGGAGGAAAAAGAATACCAAAAAAAGCCACCCCAAAAATCAGCCTTTAGCAAGCAAAGTGACCTTCCCTGGAGCACAGCCCGGGTCAGGGGCAGAACCACATGAGATCCTGGACACCCCCAGGGTCGTTCCCCATCAGACCAGACCAGGAGACAGGACAGGAGGCACAGACACCTCCTTGCAAGAGGATTCCCTGAGTGTTTCTCCCCATGGGGCTGTGCCAACAGGAGAGGAGAAGATTCCTGCTCCGTTTAGGACACACACGTTCATCACCAAGATAACCTCCCCCAGGCACCCCCAGGGCAGGGATCGCTCCTCTGCTCTGGTCCCCTGGGACCCACAGCTGGAGCTGAGCCCCCAACTCAGACCAGACACCTTCACCAAATCGCTGAGCTGCTCCCTGAGCAATCCAAGTCACTATGTCCCCCCCAGAAGCTCTCCAGGTTTCTGCCACCATGTTCAAAGCCCCTCCAGACGCATCCGCACGTGGAGCCCGTACTCACCGTCCTCGCAGAGGTTCAGTTTGGAGAGGTTCCTTCCCTCAAAGGGCTCCTCAAAGATGGAGCCGTTCTCCCTCTCGTTGAAGGTGTGGAGGTACATGGCTTTGTTCTCCATCCTGGTGGAGCAGAACAGGCACATGAGATGGTGCTGAGCGGCTGTGGTGTACCCTGACATGGCTAATCCTGTGCCCTGCATGGTGCTGGCACCGTCGTGCTGGGTCCATGGACCTGCTGCCAGGGGACCTTGTCTATCAAGAATAGTGTGGCCAGCAGGACCAGTGATGGTCCCCCTGTGCTGGGCACTGGGGAGGCCAAACCTCCAATCCTGGGGCAGTTTTGGGCCCCTCACGCCAAGAAAACCCTTGAGGTGCTGGAGCGAGTTGAGAGAAGGGAACGGAGCTGGGGAAGGGGCTGGAGCACAAGGGTGATGGGAGCGGCTGAGGGAGCTGGGGGTTCAGCTGGAGAACAGGAGCTGAGGGGAGACCTTCTGATCTCTGACCTGCCTGAAAGGAGCTTGGAGCCAGGGGGGGTCGGGCTCTGCTCCCCAGGAACAAGCGCCAGGAGCAGAGGAAACGGCCTCAAGTTGCGCCAGGGGAGGTTGAGGTTGGATGTGGGGAACAATTTCTTCCCCAAAGGGCTGTGGGGCATTGGAACAGGCTGCCCAGGGCAGTGCTGGAGTCACCATCCCTGGAGGGGTTGGACAGACGGACATGAGGTTCTCAGGGACATGGGGCAGTGCCAGGGCTGGGGGAACGGTTGGACTCCATGATCTTGAGGGTCCCCTCCCACCAAAATGATGCTATGATTCTGTCCTATGACCTGCCTGCTCTTGCTTGGCAAAACCGGCCACCACATCTCAGCCTGTGGTTTCTTGACCTGCCCATGGCCCAGGCTGGGCTTGGCAGTGCCCCAGATGAGACCCAGACCCTCTCAGCCAATGCAGGGAGAAGCTGGTGGGTGGGCTCAGCAGGACCACAGGTCCACCACCAGCAAGTCCTGCCTGTGTCCTTGCAGCTCAGTGAGATGCTCCCCACCACCACAGACCCTTTGTTGGCCAAGAAGGGGCTCCTACCACCCACCCGTGCTTGACCACCTGCCCTGCAGATGTCCAGCCTTGGTGTCCCTCTCCAGGGCTGGGGAGATGGGGGCCCATTGTAGCTATGTGAGCTTCCCAGGACATCTTTCACTCTAAGGACTTGGGGTACCCCTGCACCCCCAGATATCCCCGCACCCTGACTATGAGCCAAGCCCAGGGGCCTGATCCTGCTGTCACTGCCCCTCTGGTCAGGAGGCTGGATTTGGGCTGGTCTCATGTCCACAGCAAATACTGTGAGCCCTGGTGGGGTTGTGCCCCCACTGCCACCAAGGTTTTGTCACAGCACCCAGCCGGGGGGTTGGAATCGGCCCCCAGCAGGGCTCTGGTAGTGAAGGAGTTAAACTCACCCCCTAAGCAGGACCTGCTGAGCACTCCCAAACTCATTCCTGTGCGCTGCGACCCCCCCAGCTCCAGCTGGCAGCACATGGGTGCTGTGCCCCATGGGGGCCCCCAGCTCCTGCCATCCCCCCCGCTAACACCAGCCCCGCTGGGCACAGGGACCACCCTGGCCAGGAGCAGCATCCTCAGGCCCTGGTCCCTGTCCCACGGCGGGGGACATCACTCGTGTGACCCGGGGGGGTCTCACAGCACCGCGGGATCAGACCTCGCTCCTCCTTCTGCATCCCAGGGGGTGGCGGCTCCCCACGCAGGGATGCTCAGGGAGCACCCCCTGCACCCACCCCACGCAGGGGGTGTCCATCTCCACCCCCCATCCCTCTCCCCGCCCCCGCCCCGGAGACGCGTGTCCTCTGTCGCGACACCACTCACCTGCCGGGCAGACCCACGCAGGAGCGAGTTTCCCGTGGCTCCTTCCCCCGTCTTCTGGCTCAGTCCCCGGGCTGCGACATAGTGGCCGGGGCGGGGGGGCGAGGACAGCAAGGGGAGCCCCCGACCGCACCGCCAGCTCCCCCCGGGTGCAGAGGGGCCGCCGCTCCCATGGGTGGGGGGCGTCCCCGGCGGTGGGTGATGCGTGGGGCCGGTGGAGCGGCTGCGGAGCCGCAGGCTGTGAGCAAAGAGCGCCCGGCCGGGAGGGTTTTGTAGGCGGGGAACGGGACGGGGGGCCGGGCTCCACACCCACCCCCCACCCTCCGGGGCCGCCCCCGCCGCCCATTCGCCGGCCTCGGGCCGCCCTGGCCGCGGGGAGCCGGGTGGGGGGACCGGGGCAGGAGCATCCCCCGGGGAACCGGGGCAGGAACCGGTGGAGCCGGAACAGGAGCAACCCCCGGGAAACCGGGGCAGGAGCATCCCCGGGGGAACCGGGGCAGGAGCATCCCCGGGGGAACCGGGACAGCAGCATCCCCGGGGGAACCGGGACAGGAGCATCCCCGGGGGAACCGGGACAGGAGCAACCCCCGGGAAACCGGGGCAGGAGCATCCCTGGGGGAACCGGGACAGCAGCATCCCCGGGGGAACTGGGGCAGGAACAGGGGGAGCCGGAACAGGAACATCCCCCGGGGAACTGGGGCAGGATGATCCCCGGGGGAACAGGGCCAGGAGCATCCCCGGAGGAACCGGGACAGAAGCATCCCCGGGGGGCCGGGGCAGGAGAATCCCGGGGCGGGGCAGGAGCATCCCCCGGGGGGTGTAGGAGCATCCCCGGGGGAACCGGGGCAGGAGCATCTCCCGGAGGGGCCGGGGCAGGAGCATCCCCGGGGGACCGGGGCAGGACGCTTCCCCCGCGGGGTGTAGGAGCATCCCTGGGGGAACCGGAGAAGGAGCATCCTGGGGGGAATCGGGATAGGAGGATCTCCCGGGTGCGCTCGGCTTATGGGGGGGAGTTTCCCGTGGAAGTCCTGCCCCTGGGGCAGGAGGGGGGTGAGTGGGGCGGTCCGTGTCCCAGCTCCAGTGGGTCTCCACAATTTCCCTCTCCCCTCGGAGCCCAGTTCCCCATCAGCTCAGCGCACGACGGGCAGGAGCAACCGCAGCCCCCAGAGAGGGGAGAGGTGCTTGTTCCCTGCTGCACCCAGGGGGAAACTGAGGCACGGAGGAGCAGAGGGAAATATGCTGAGCTGACCCTAAATCACGGCTGTTCTTTGCCTTGGCGTGGGATGTGCACCCACTGTGGTCAGTCTCTGGGAGGGGACAAGGTGGGGGGGATGGTTTAAGGTGCTACTGCAGGTCCCTCGCTGGTTTTGGGGTGCTGCCCACTTCCCGATGCAGCCTGCAGCTCCCCCAGGCCACTCGGCGTCCCGAGGAGCCCTTGTCCCATCCCATCCATGGTCCCGGAGCAGAGCCAAGCACCCTCCAACAACTCTACAGGGCTGGGGGGGGACTGGCTTGGCTTGGTGACACCATCAGGATGGTCACCTCTGTCCCCTTGGGGTGGGCATATGTGGGTGCACTGCTCCCCTTCTGGGAATGCCGCCGGAGCGAGCACTGGGCAGACTGGGACGGTGGGGTCACCGCTGGTTTGTGCCTGGTTCACCACCCATTGGGATGATGGGGCCAGGCAGAGCCACTTGGTCCCCCCAGTGCCATCAGCCGGGCCATGACAATGATAACACACCCTTTTGGAAGCCATAAACATACTGGGACCAAGACCTAGAGCTGGAAGAGAGATGGCAAGAGCTGGGGGAGAAGGAGAAGCGCGTCTCACCCAGGGACATCTCACGATGCCATCCCGAGGACACCCATCACCTCTTCACAGGGCTGCAGGTCTCCTCCCACAGCCAACCCTGACCAACGTGTCCCCTTGGGCACCCACCAAGGCCACCCCAAAGCTCTGGGACAAGGAAACTCAACACACTCTGGGTCTGAACAGCTTGGGGTAGGGCTCTGACCCCTGGGCTGCCTTTCCTCGAAGAAAGGCCAAAAGCATCATCGACGCTTGTTCTCCATTCAGCCCCGGCCAAACATCTGCAAACGTTGCGCCAATGAAACCAAAACTACAGCAAATAAAGGCAATTATTGTAGAGAATTCCCAAGGATTCATCTTAATACAAAACACCTCATCAAGCAGGCTGGTTACTTCTTCTGCATTAAAAAAAAAAAAATACCAGTCACGTGTAATTCAAAAATGTTAGTATTTTATTAGATTTCAGGTGATTACCAGCAGAGTTGCACTTTTGCGTCTTTACAGCCTTCTCTGTTCATGCACCACACAATAAATTTGCCATTGGGCAGTTCTGGGTTTGATTCAGGTGCAGGTTGAGTCTCACTCTGCTGGGTTCTCCTGGAAAAGTGAAATACATGGGGGAAAAAGGATTTATTTTTATTAAAAGAGTATAAAAACGACGCACAAGCTACATCCAACTTTTAGTATAAATGCAATTAAACTCATAAGCTTCATCCATCATCCTGTTTCCTAAAAGACGTTCAACAAAGCAGTTGAGCAAAGCCAGCAATGGGGAAAAGTCCCTTCACGAGGGGCTGGTAGATGTGACATGGGACCTCCAAGAAATCCACACCCGCCTGGGTCCTTACGAGCCTGTGTGGAAGCTACTGAATCTAACCCAGAACATCGCTAAAATTCCCACTTGTATGGTGGTCAACACAGAAAAGCGATGAACTGGTGGGTTAAAAGCAGCAAATAAATAAATAAAGTATTTTTATGAATAAAAAGCAAAGGAAGACTCTTCTTGCAGGTCTTTTTGGTCAGCCCGGCTGTCACGGGGATTTTGGCAGAGCCTGGATTTCTTGGCATTCCTTCTGGAGAGCTGCAAGGAGAAGAGCAAAATTAAACATTTAATTGTCGACTTCTATATTTTTTTGTAGAAGGGGGAAGAAAATTATAATGTATTCAATAGAAATGAATGGGAACATGCAAGTATGATCAGCAGTCATGAAGCCCGGCTGTTTTTTTAGGAATATATGGTGGGAAAAGACACAGAGCACCCCAAGTCTGTCCCTCTCTCACCCACCACGTGTGTCCCAGACAGGAGGAGTTGGACCATACCTGGCAGCACCCCAACCAGTTGGTCCCACAGATGGAAGGTGAGGCTGAGCACATTGGAAAAGTTCTTCTCCAGCATCTTGATGATTTGCTCCTACAATCACAGAAGACGACAGCATCACGTAACAGAACCATTAAGCTCCAGGAATTTTCCACTATTATCTGCTGGCACTACCGAGGTCGTAATGCTGGTGATGGCAGCTCCGACCTTGTCATACCCAAAAAAACCTGCTGGGGAAGCATCAAAACAGTTCTTCAGTACCCAAAGCAGATGAGGATTAGGTAAGTCCACATCCCACCCAGGTGTCCACCGGCTCCAGTGGAGCCAGCGTGCCAGATATTTGGACGGCATAAAGGAACTTCACTCAAATAACTGTGATGAGTCTTGGTGGGCTTGACCACAGCCTGAATCCACCAGGTTTCAACACACATGAATGATCTGACTGGCCAGAGACGGGGTAGAAGAGCTCATGTGAGGTCAGAAATGAAGAGGGGACCAAGCCAGGAAATTACTACCTAGAAATCTAAAATTTTGCTTGCTGAGTAAGAAGATGGCAAAGCTGGTTTTGGGATTGAATCCAAACACAAATCAGCTGAAGCTGGTCAAGAGCTCATTATCTCATGGAAATTTCCAAACACCATCACATCTATAACTTCGCAGAACAACCTGCTCCTCACATGGTCACTCTGTCATCTTAGTAGCTGTGTCCCACATGGTCCATAAAACTTCACCCCATCTGCAGTGACCACCAGTCCAGCCATTAATTTGTCTGTCACATATTCTGAATTGATAACAGCAAGTTTTGAAGCGTCGCTCCCCATGAGATCCTGGAACTAGCTCTTCGTCTTCTTTGCTTTTTCAAACATCTCCCTCCCTATCTCCACCTCAACGTCATGTTCCAGATGGGTTTTTGTCTGCGTCTTCATTCTTATGAAATCATAACATCATTGTAGTTGAAGAAGATCCTAAAGATCATCGAGTCCGACCATTAACCCAGCCCTGGCACTGCCCCCTGTCCCTGAGAACCTCATGTCCGTCTGTCCAACCCCTCCAGGGATGGTGACTCCAGCACTGCCCTGGGCAGCCTGTTCCAATGCCCCACAGCCCTTTGGGGAAGAAATTGTTCCCAACATCCAACCTCAACCTCCCCTGGCGCAACGTGAGGCCGTTTCCTCTCGCAAACCATCTCGTGTTCCCTCAAGGACGAAGCAGGACCTGACTGTAGCTCAGTTCTGCTGCGCCAAATGCTAAATAATAATGACTGGTTATTAGAGGTCCCTCCTAAATGACTGTTAAATAGATGATGGGGTTTCCCCCGCTCACCGTCTCTCCTGGGGTCACAGCTTTCCCAAGCACAGGAGGATTTTGGGGACAGCAAGGGCAGGGCAGCTCCAATGCAAGGGAGTGTTGCAGATGGGAGTTGCTGCTGGTGTTGTCCCAAGGTCAATGTCAGAATCCTGTCCCCAGGACAGCCCAGGCTGAGGATTTGATCGTTGTTGGTTTATTCTCTGCCAATCAAGGCAAGCTTCTTTTATCACAAGACACAAGATTAATTCACTTCCTTCTTTTCTTTGGAGAATAGGAGATAGGAAGATAGTAATTTTCTTTCGTATTCTGTCAGAACCATGTAAAACACAGAACAGAAAAGGATGTGCTTGCAAACATCACCGTGATTTATATATTGCACACGTAACACAGCACACCAGCCCTGGTTTCCAGGTAAAGAAATTCTGAGGGCTATTGGCTGTAGGAAGATTAGAAGCAACATAATGAGAGATGAGCAAGTTGCTGAGATACATCAATCAATTAGAAGCCTTGCCCAAGTGAATTAATAATGATGAGACATTTTTAATTTGCTCAGTGGCTGGACAAAGTCATGACATCTGAGGTTTCTCGGGGAAGAAGAAAGACCCGAGTGCTTCCCAGACCAGGCCACCTGCAGCTGAGTTTCCAAGATTAGTTTATTGGTGGTATTTGAGAAGAGACCAGGCAAGGTTAGACAACAGTAAACATTTCACCAGACGAGTGTATCACTGGGGGAATGAAGGCAAGATGTACCGGGATACAAAAAGTTCTTTGGAGTTGTTTTATCAAGGATGACAGTTGGGCCATCTTGTCCTGCCAAGCCAAAAGCTTGGCTTATGAGATTTTGCTTCTTTGTGTTTATTTGGCTTTAGCAAGAGAATTCGCTCATTTGTTGCTTTGCATCTACTAAAACATGAGCGATGGCTTAAAAAATGTCAAAATTCCTGGTGGCAATTTTTACGTAACTGCCCAGAAAAACAAAACAAAACAAACTTCCATCTTTTTCTGCTCTTTTATCCATCCCATCGTGATCTGTTTGTTCCTGGATTCCCAGGTCATTCCTGCTTGTCTCAGCGTTTGGAACAGACAGCTGGAAACCCTCTGCCCCTGCCTAGTCCTCCCCACAGCCTCCTTCAGCCACTAGCAGCCTGTCTGGGCAGAAAGTAAAGATCTCTGCAGGATAACACATCCCATCCTAAAAGAGGTAGGGCTAAAACTACCTCCTGTGGAGCCTTTCCCTTCACCGGCTGTAGGACAAACCCAAACCACCAGCTCAGCTCAGATGACGGGTCTCCTACGCCTCACCCCACAAAGTCATGGAAGGAATTTTTGACACTGAGGATGGTGAGAGCCTGGCCCAGGTACCCAGAGAGGTGGTGGATGAACCATCCCTGGAGACATCCCAGGCCAGGCTGGACGGGGCTCTGAGCAGATACAAATATCCAGGGAGTTTTCTCCTTGCTAGATGCAGTAATTCTACCACCACCACCTCCCAAAGGGCTATTTCTGCAGCATGGCCTCTGCCCTCTCTAACACCCTTATCCTTCCCTCATTTCCCTGCTCCAGACCCCAGCCAGCCCATTCCAAAGCTGGAGAAGCTCCCGGGGCGCTCTGCAGGAGATGGCACTTGGCTCTCCACTCACTCCTATAATCCCTCCTCTGATATTCCCATGGGATGCCAAGAAGAACAGCTAATTTTCCCTAGGGCAGGGAGCTGTCAGAGATGAAACTCTGCTTTATGCACCCCCCTGGATCAATCCAAGTAGCCAAATCCTGGGTTTATTTTTCTCTCTAGAAACAAGCCTCCGCCAAACCCTCTTGAGCACGGCTAAACCTTGGAGCTAGATTTGTATTATTTGCAAAGTTCCCATTATTTCTTCTCAATGCAATTTGGTGGGGAAGATACCCAGGGCCAAGGGGCGCTTTTCTTGGGGAGTAATCAGAAAGAGTTGCTCCAGGTATGGGGAGCTGCTGTGGGATGCTCTGGCTCCTTGGACAAAGCACCAAGATTGCTCCATCATGGTGGATATTGGTCTGAAAGGCTCATCTCCACAAGCATGAAGAAGAAAAGAGGTGTGATGGCTGGGGAGACCCAAATAACATGATTAGAGGCATGGACACCCCAATCTCACTCCTCCTAGGAGAGCATCAACCCCACAGTCCAGGGTGATACCCACTACAAGGAGGCAAGGTCAGAGCAACCTTGGGATGGAGGGTCACGGCAGAAGGATGTGGGACTCATCATGGCACGTTGGGGATTGCACGGGACTCCTGTTTATGCAGGATCATAAAATACATACAAAATACCTTGGAAATGTTTTTATGGGGAAAAAAATGTCACCTGAGGTGATTGCTTAGGAATGCACAGAGTAAAGAGAGCAAGGCACGGACATGAATAATAAAACTGAATTATCTGAGACGATCCCCACAGTACTAAGCACCTCTGGCTGAGTGCTGGTTCTTATGAACGGTGTGGGTGTAGAAGAACTCATCCTGCAAGTGTACAAAGAAAAGAGGAGTCCATTAAAGACAGCTGGTTCACGGTAAATCTGTCACTTTTCTCTTGCTCCTCAGCCAGGGAAAGGTGACTCGCGTGAGAGCGAGCAGCTTTTGGGCAATGCCACAGCTAGGAGGTCCCGTGCCTCCAAACCAGAGGTGCAGGACCTGGTCCGCATGCACAGCACAAAACATCCCCTCCCAGGCTGCTGCACCGGGGCTGTACCTGGCAGCTCGCTGCCGAGTTGGTCCCGTGGGCAAAAGGAGAGGCTGAGCATGTCGGAGAAGTCTTTCTCCGTCTTCTTGATGATCTCCACCTGCACAACATGGCCAAGAACATGAGCAGGGGACAAGGCTCGGAGCCTCTCAGCCCACAGAACCCCCCCTGTTTCTGCCTGGCAAAGGAGCAATCAGATGTAGACGCAGCAGCTTTGAGCTGCTCCAAAGCCCAAATCATTATTAATTCGAGGGCAGGAGTGATGTAGTTACCGATTATGGATGGCAGCTGCTAGTCGTTAGAAGTTTGTGGGCAGACCGTCGAGTATGGGGCTCAGACCCACATCAGTGCCTTGAACCGCGTTGAGTCAACACTGGTGAGCAGCCATGATGGCTTAATGACATTAATAATGCTTTAGCCATCCCCGGAGATGACTTCTGCCCCAAAAGCAATGTCAATGGTGGCCTCCCAGTGTACGAGAGAGCCTCCTGATGCCAGCAGGTCCAAGGAGATGCCTTCGTGTTACCACACACATGTTCACCAGATCCTTTTTTGAGACATTGTCCTCCACCCCCAAACACTGCCCATGGCTGAAGAGAGGTCCCCAGGGAGCAAGAAGGTGCACAACTTACCTTCAGGTCCTGGAACTGCCTTCTCAGGTTTGCCTGTGCATTTTCAAACACCCATCATTCCACCTCTTTCTTTATACCCTTGCTAAAGATGGTTTGTGTCCTCTTGCAGGCCGGTGCTCCACTTCGCCTGGCAGCAGCTGTTGGTAAATTGGCGATGGTCACACTGAGATCCAGACCTAAGATGCCCATGGGGAGGAAGGCCAGTGGAGCGGTTTGGGAAAGGAAAATCATAGTCATAGAACGGTTTTGGTTGGAAAAGACCCTCAAGATCATCGAGTCCAACCATTAACCCACCCCTGGCACTGCCCCATGTCCCTGAGAACCTCATCCCCGTCTGTCCAACCCCTCCAGGGATGGTGACTCCAGCACTGCCCTGGGCAGCCTGTTCCAATGCCCCACAGCCCTTTGGGGGAGAAATTGTTCCCCACATCCAACCTCAACCTCCCCTGGTGCAACTTGAGGCCGTTTCCTCTGGTCCTGGCGCTTGTTCCTGGGGAGCAGAGCCCGACCCCCCCTGGCTCCAAGCTCCTTTCAGGCAGGTCAGAGATCAGAAGGTCTCCCCTCAGCTCCTGTTCTCCAGGACACTGTCCTGCTTAGGCTTGGCTAACTGGCCCAGCTGCCTATTTTTAGAATTAACTAATCAAGTAATTAAGGCGTCTTCCCAAAGCAAACATGGGTGACTTCTCAGTTCTGGGTTTTAAACTTTTTCATTTTCTGAGTGTGCCACCTACTGATGGGAAAGTGGTAACGAATTCGTGAGCTTATTACTTTAGGATGATAAAGGAGACATGAAGGATGTCCTTCAAAGATAGACGTATAACAATAAATTAATTCTAGGGAAAAAAAAATCCATAGTTTACAAGAATCAGCCAATTAATTTAAAACAGGCAGCTCATTTTCACTATTCGAGCATGATCTACTTTGGACTTCAGAAATCTCTCTGAGTTGATGACCAAGTGATCCTTGTGCCCTGTGGATTTCCTCCCAGCCTTTCAGCAGGCAGATTGTAAGCCTGGAGGGCTCTTCTGAGCCTGTATTGGGGTTATTCTGTAAAAATCAAAAGAATCTTCAGTGTAAAATGACAAAAAGATGAGGTAGCTGGTCACCCAGCAGGTCATTTTGAATGGAGACAGTAAGGGAGCGGTGGAGGCAGAGAAAATCATGAAAGAATTTGCAGAGAAAATATAAAACAGCATCTGCCATTTTACACCATCAAGCTAAACAATTGATGCAGCACATCCTTGGTTGAACACATGAGAACTGAGACAATGATGTCAGCTTAATTTTCCAAGAGTTGAAAGAATTTATCAGATTTAATCAGACTAAAGATTCTATAGGAAAACCAAGTCCAACAATTTGCAACAGAGGTGTGGAGATACTTAAACCTTTACATTAGAAAGAAATCTTCCCAAAAGTTACTGTCAATAAATACAGTATCAATTAATTAATCAGGCTAAAATCAGACGGCAGGTTATTTAAACAAACTACAGTCATTCAAACATCAACTGCATAAGAAGAAGAAGCATGGCCACAAAAAGTCCATTGCAAAAGAAACTGAAATTTATCTAAGTTTATACAACCTCTTAGCTTTGGATTTGTAGAGTTGTTGGAAACTCTTCTTGCACAGCAGAACCAGGTAAAACCTCAGCAAATAGGCAACTTATAGAAGCACAGAATGGTTTGGGTTGAAGGGACCTCCAAAGCTCCCCCAGTGCCCCCCCTGCCATGGGCAGGGACATCTGCACCAGCTCAGGTTGCTCAGAGCCCCGTCCAGCCTGGCCTGGGATGTCTCCAGGGATGGTTCAGCCACCACCTCTCTGGCCAACCTGGGCCAGGCTCTCACCACCTTCAGAACAAACAATTTCTGCCTGAATCTCCCTCCTTTAGTTTAAAACCGTCACCCTATCACAACAGGTCCTGCTAAAAGGTCTGTCCCCTTCTCTCTTATAAGACCCTTTTAAGTACGGAAAGGTCTCAACTTCTGGGGGACACAACCAGACCCATCACATGGAAGAGCCACCATGCCTATCTTTTTTCCCCAAGATGATGCACTTTTTCCAACATCTCCCTGTTGTCTCATTTCTCATACTCCTGGGGACCAGCAGCAACACCTGGGCGTTCACTGAAACCTTCCTCCCATGTTCTTCAACCTGTTTGCTCAGATATGGCCAGGACACCAGGTTTGTTAGTTGACCTTGGACATGACTCCAGCATCTTGCCTTGAGTGACCTGAGCTCAGTAGGATGGATGAGTTGTGGATTGCCCACCCTGGTGCCAGACGATGGCTCCAGAGGTCAAATCACATCTGCCCATGAATGGGTTGTCATTGTCCACCAAGAGGAACCCCAAATACACCATTGCTGGTGTCCCTTGTCCTCAGTCTTGCACATCAGCAATCCTGGCCATGTCACCTGCCACCCAGGCCATAGTGCTTGTGAAGCTGTAGGGACAGGGCACTTGGGGAAGCCATGGCAGGAATGAGTGGGACGGGGTCAAAGCAACCATTGTCACAAGTTTTGCAGATAAGCGTTACGCTCCTGTCCCATAAGATCTTGCACTCACTTCCTACACGAAGGGCACGGTGTCTATCTAAAAGGATCATCAACCTGCTGTCCACCTCTCCTGGGCATCCTGGAGAATTCTGCAGCTTCTCTTAGGAAACCCATGTCTCCTTCCCCATCTCTTGGGGATGCAAGTGCGGCTTGGACCAGCACCATTCGGGTTGGACTAGCAGGAATGGTTTCTAGGAGAGGAGGGACAGGAGATGGATCCTGAAGAGCATCTCCCACAGGTTTTGGGGTAACTGTGGTCCCACCTGGGAGAGGACACAGCCCATCTGCCCATGAGTGGTTTCTCTGACGCCATGAGCCAGGCTGGAGTGGACCTGGCAAACAGCCTTTTCCTCCCAAAATCCGCTTGTGTGCCTGTGCGAGGGGAGATGGGCTGAGCTCAAGGACCTGGATGGCACCAGCCCCAGGTTGTGCAGGGACACCAAGCCCCATCCCTGGTCCCCAGGGCCAGGCATCTCCATCGGCCACATGCCCAGGCTGAAAGCACAGGCTCGGACAAGTTCTGCTCGAAGAAAGGTCTTTATTGAGATGTTGGCTTGGACAGGAGGCACTTGAAGCTGTACAGGTTTTGGGGGACAGGGACCTGGTTCCCTCTGAGCTGCTGGTTTCCAGGAGAGATTTCCAGCCACCACAGAACCTCGTTAGCATGGAGATCAGAGCAAGCCCCTGCCCGTGGGGCCAGCCCTCGCTGCCTGCTGTCGCCTTGGGACCATGGAGGACCATAAGCTTTGGGGTGTCTCAAGAACTGGGGGTGATGACTGACTTCTCCTCCATCCCCCAAATTGCCCCTGTCAGTAAAACACCTTTTCCAGGTAGGAGTTCAGGAACATCCCGGTGGGGTCCATCTTCTCCCGGACAGAGCAAAATTTGGGGAAGGCTGGGTACATCTTCTCGAAGTCCTTCCTGGTGCAGCTGTGGGCCTGCAGGAGAGAAAGTGTCCAGGGGAACTTGTCACTGGCCCTGGACCCCACCACCATATGCTGTGGGAAGCACCTGCAGAAGTGGTGGGACCTCCATCCCCTTTATACATGCCCAGGGTAGGTAGCAAACAGGGGAACAGCATCTCCTTGAGGAACTCATCTCCCTCTGGGACCAGCCTGATGTGGGGGCTCTTCTCTGACCCCCACTCAACCACAAATTCCCCCTTCTATGTGATGGAGAAGGGGAAGGGACCCCCTGCCACATATCCTCTCCTCCCAGAAGAGCGGGGCCATCAGTACCTTTGCCCAGTGTGGTCTCCCACCGTGCTTCTTCATGATGCCCTCGTAGGTCAGCCAGTAGTTGAGGCGGGGGACGTTCTTCCCATAGGGCCTGGGGTGGGGGACAGGCAGGGGGGACATTAGCAGGGGATATGAGGGGATCTGCACACCCGGGAAACCCCCCTGAGAAACCTCCACCTGGGGAGAAGGACAGCCCCAGGGACCCATCACGGGATCTTTGACCAGCACTGGGTGATGGAAACCCTCTGGGAACCAGTATCCCAGCAGCACTTGGCCAGTGGACCCTGACGTAGGACAACATCCTCAAGAAAGAGGGGTGGGTGGCTCTAGGGTGCTCCAAGGCCACCCCAGCCCTTCTGGCTCAGTGCCTGCAAATGTCCAAGTGGGGTGGGCAGGCAAAGGTGCAGGAGCTCCTTCCATCCATCTCTCCAGCGCCAGCCAAGAGCTGGTGTTGATGTGTTTGAGCTGCATTTGCTGCTGCCGGGTCTCAGCACAGCTCCTGGAGCTCCACCAGACTGACTCGGGGAGGAAGAAGAGGAGGAGAGGCGGGTGGAACGGGGCCATGGCTCACCTGTACATGATGATGTTCATGTAGCAGCTGTCTCGCTGGAAGCAGGGACTCAGCCAGATGTCGTCCCCCCGAGCGAAGCGCACCTCCACGGGGTAGTGAGCCACCATCTTGGGGTTGTTCTCCAAGGCGGCTTTCAGCTCCAGCAAGGCTTCCTTCGTCTTCTCGCTGCCCAGGAGAAGCCCCCAGCCCAAATCAATGCCAGTATGACCACAACCAACTGCCTTCAGGTTTGAACCCCCATCCCCACAGCTCCATCCCTGGCCCCGTGCTAATTTAGGGAATGAGGTGGCATGTCCTACCACATCCCTGACATTGCTTTGGGCTCACAAAACCACAAAACGTCGTGTGACTTGGATTTGGGGATCTTATCAAAGCCGATAGATATCTCCAGGGTGGGTGTCAGAGGATGGACCAGACTCTGTTCAGTGGTGCCCAACGCCAGGGTGAGGGGCAACGGGCACAGACTGAAACACAGGAGGGTCCATGTGAACATGAGGAGAAACTTCTTTGCTGGGAGGTGCCAGAGCCTGGCCCAGGCTGCCCAGAGCGGCTGTGGAGTCTCCTTCTCTGAGACATTCAAACCCCCTGGACCGACCTGTGTGATCTGCTCTGGTGACCCTGCGTGAGCAGGGGGGTTGGACTGGGGGATCTCCAGAGGTCCCTTCAGCCCCAACAAGTCCGTGTACCCTGGGACAAGGATGCAGAAGGGTCCCCATGCTGAGCTTGCAGGTAGGAATGGCGTCTCCTAGCCAGGTCCCTTTCTCCATGGCTTTGGGCTGGGGCAGGCACAGGCAGGGGATGGGATGTGGTTTGGGTAGGGATTCCGGCTGGGGACCGACAGGGAGGGTCTGCAGAGCCATTTACATGGGGATGGCCCAGTCTTGAACGTGCTGCTTGAAACGACACTCGTAGTTGAAGATCTTGTAGCTGATGGCGATGTTCTCCACCCGGGAGCTGAAGAGGAGCCAGAAGAAGAAGCGGTTGATCCAGCACACCAAGCTGGGCACGAACGTGCTGCAGGGAGGGAGCAGGAGGTGAGAACTGACCCCAGAGCTGCTGCCCAGGGATTTGCCAAGGGTGTGAGATGTGATACTACAGCCTGGAGAAGAGAAGCTCCAGGGAGACCTTATTGCGGCCTTTCCGGACTTAAAAGTGGCACATAAGAAAGATGAGGACAGACTTTTTAGCAGGGCCTGTTGTGATAGGACAAGGAGGGAGATTCAGGCCAGACATGAGGAAGAAATTGTTGCCCTGAGGGTGGTGAGAGCCTGGCCCAGGTTGGCCAGAGAGGTGGTGGCTGAACCATCCCTGGAGACATCCCAGGCCAGGCTGGACGGGGCTCTGAGCAACCTGAGCTGGTGCAGATGTCCCTGCCCATGGCAGGGGGGGCACTGGGGGAGCTTTGACACTCCCTTCCAATCCAAACTATTGTATTATTCTAAAAGGCTGCTTTGCTGCTGCAGACTCAGGCTGCTCCAGCACGGCTCCATCTCTGTGCACACCAGAGGGCAGTGCAGCCCCAGACAGCCACCCCAGCCCAAACCCGCTCCTCCTGCACAGGAGCTTGCTCGGAGCAGAAAAAGCATCTCCTCCTTCCCCAGGATGGGTGTCACAATTCCTCCCTTGCCATCTTCACTAGGACATGCAGTGAAACAGCACAGGTTTCAGAGTAGAGATGCAGAAAACAGAGATGGATGAGTCCAGCCCTGGACAAACCTCCTGGACCCGTCTTGTCCCCCACCGCTGCCCAGAGCTTGCTCCTACCTGATCCAGAGCAGAAACTCCAGCAGATAGTAGCCAACAGCATAATCCCACAGCCAGCTGGCGGAGGAAGAGGGGGGCTGCAGAGCCAAGCAGAGGAAGATGATGATCGTTAGGGAGCAGCAGGGTTTGCAGGTTTCTTGCCAGCGGGTGTGAAGGTGGGAGCACGCGCCTGGACCAGGAGCAAACTGGGAGCAGGGGTTTGGATAAGGGCACCCCAGGACGCCCCAGACTTCTCTCCTGTGATGAAAAAGGGCTACATCCAGTCCCACGAAGAGACCAGTCTTTGTCATGAGGATGCTGAGAGCTTGGACAGCCCCAGCTGCATCTGTGTCCCCAAAAAATGTTCTTTCCCTGATCAGACACCCCGGCAGCCCTTGCACTGCAAGCCCAGCCTAAAACGTTGGCCCCGGAAGGGCGCTCAGCTTTGTGCACAGGCCCTTCTCCCTTCTTGCATGGAGCCCGGTGCGACCTGCCTTGTTGGTGGGGTCCTGGTAGATGACGCTGACGTTCTCGCTGTGAGGGAACCACAGGAATCGGAAATATTGGGATCTTTTCAGGTGGTCCCCAAGGTGATCAAGGACCTGCAACAACAAAAGGAAAAAGGTTGGTGATTTTTCCCATCCCAGAGCAGGGACCCCAGGAGCAGCGGGGTGGAGGCACCTCGGGGGACTCCTGGGGATGCCAGGGCAGGTCCGAGGAGTCTGTCTGCAGTGTCCCAGCAAGCACTGGGTTGGAAAGGAGTCAATAGAGCCCAGCCATGCACCAAGGGGCTAACAGGGACCATGGGGACCCGACTCTTGGAGAAGGGAACAGGGCATGTCCTTTGTCTCCTCTGCCTTGGCTGGGACAGAGCTCCCCATCCTGGAGATGCTGCTGGGGCTGTATCTGTCACACATCCGAGCTCAGATGCCATGTCCTCATACAATCACACCTCTGTAGCCCCCAGACTGCTCCATCAGGCATCACCAGACACGAGGCAGCATGGCCAGGGCTGGAGGGTCCCCCTGCAGCCACCAGCCGTTCAGCAGGACGTGCTGAGGGCTCCTGAAATCCACCTCCTGGGCCGGTGTCAGGGGTGCCCTTCCCGGGGCAGCACAGCCCTCTGTGGCTGGGATCGCAGAAACACAGAGTCATTTCGGTTGGAAAAGACTCGCAAGATCATCGAGTCCAACCATTAACCCAACACTGCCAAGGCCACCACTAACCCACGTCCCTGAGAACCTGGGCCATGGGCAGGTCAAGAAACCACAGGCTGAGATGTGGTGGCCGGTTTTGCCAAGCAAGAGCAGAGAGGTCATAGAATAGAATCATAGCATCATTTTGGTGGGGGGAGACCCTCAAGATCATGGAATCCAACCATTCCCACAGCCCTGGTACTGCTCCATGTCCTGAGAACCTCATGTCCGTCTGTCCAACCCCTCCAGGGATGGTGACTCCAGCACTGCCCTGGGCAGCCTGTTCCAATGCCCCACAGCCCTTTGGGGAAGAAATTGTTCCCCACATCCAACCTCAACCTCCCCTGGCGCAACTTGAGGCCGTTTCCTCTGGTCCTGGCGCTTGTTCCTTGGGAGAAGAGACCAACACCCTCCATAATGCAATGGGCTGCAATGGCGCGTGGAATTGGGATATGCCCTGTCCCAGAGATGTCCCCAGGTTCAAAGGCAGAATTGCCCAATTATTCATAAAGACAGCAAAAAGAGCTTTAAGAAAGGCAGCTGCCTGACACAGCAGCACCTGCAGAAATCAGAAGACCCTCCAGCCCTCGTCCCTTCTCCCTACCTGTGCATTCAAGGATGGAGGGACCCTGTGCTCGCTCCCTGCACAGTGATTTTTTGCCCGGACCAGCACCTCTCCCTCTTGCAAACAGCTTCTCCAACCACTCCCTGCTCCTCCTGCAGACATCTCCCACAGCTTTGCAGGCATCTCCCACAGCTTTGTACACACCTCCCACAGCTTTGTAGACATCACCCACAGCTTTGCAGACTTCAAACGCCAGCAGCTTTGCTTCAAGAAGCTTCCCTGACCCAGGAGAAGGCGCAATGACCCATGGATATAACCCCAGGAAGGTCATGGCAACCTTAGTTGTCACGTTGTTCCTTTCCTGCTGGGTCCTGTCAGTTATTTGTCTTAATGAGCTACTAATCACCAGGCTGGGCTGCTTTAGCACCGAGAATCTTGCTGTGACCCTGCCATAAGCTGAGGGTCTTTTGTAATGCCATGGTCCCATTAAATCACGGAGGATGGGAAGATAAATAGTATATTCCTGTAATTGGTGAGAATTAATGATAATGTTGTTGTCTTCATCTTCACATCTCCCAAAAGGCCACAGAATCTCTCTGAGATGGTCCCAAAACAGCCTATTTTCTGGCCAGAGAAGTTCTTATGTCAGAAACGCTTAATGATTGTGCAAGTAGAAGCAGAGCAAAAGCTACGACCCCACATTTTCAGTGGTTTGGTTTCGGAACAAATGCATCGAGTAGCTAAAACAAGTGGGGAAAAGACGGATGCAGCTTTCCCAAGGTGATCCTGCCCACGTCTGTTTGTCTTCCAGCCGCAGCATTTGAGCTCAGAAGCAAATTGCCAGCGGGGCGACCTTTTCAATGTGCGCTTTTGATCCTCGTGATAGAGAGGAATGTGGCTCTGAAGACAATAAGCCCCGCGACTTTGTAGGATAATTACAACACAGCGAGCGAGGCAGCTTCGGGAGTCCTTGGGGACACTGTCTGCTGGCTGAGCGCCCAAGTAGGAGCCAGAGGTTGAGTGGTGAAAATCTCGGTGCTATAACGTGGCCAATGCGCTCAATGAGACAACCCCGGAGCATGCAGAGACCTGGGGGATTTTGTTCGTCTTTGCTTCCCTCCCAGGAGTCCGGGATAAATCCTTTTGCTTCATAAAAGCCAGGTCAAAAAAAGCCACTTGCTTTTTTTTTGTTTGCAAACACCCTCAAGTGCTCGCTGAGCTGAGGGTCGGGCACCCCGCCTGCTGCGGTGCAGGTTTGGATGCTCCAGATGGTCCTCGGGGAAAGAACCAGGACGGGACAAGGGGCAGATGTGGAGGATGAAGCACAAGAAGTCACTTGCACATATCCCGTAGGTCCACCAGAGCAACAAAGGGGAGCCAAGGAGTGCGGAGAGGTAGCATTTTGGGTGAGGAAACGGTTATTTAGCCTCCTCTTTTGCCTGTGTGCTGCCTGCGCCAGGATCCCACCGCATCAGGGGACGATGTCTGAGCACCAGCTGGAAGAGTCACGTCCACGCACTGAGGCCAAACCAAGCGATTCTGGCGAGGAGGGATGAGATGAGGCCCAGCAGTGGTGGGGGGGGTTGGTTTTGGAGGAGCTGGGCTTGAGGGATCCATCCCAGGTGCCTGAGACATCCCCCAAAGGGACAGGATTCAGGTAAGGGTTAGGAAATGGTAGGCTCAGACCAAAAGAAGCTCTTCTTCACCCACCAGATCACTACGCTGTGCAAGTCTGCAGTTGTTTTAAAGTTTTCATGGGTTAAGAAGCAGATTAGAGACCTTCTTGCATGAGAAAATCATTGTGTTATTACATATCAATTGATGCATTGGTGGGGACAGACTTCTGAGCAGGGCCTGTTGTGATAGGACAAGGGGTGATGGTTTTAGACTACAGGAGGGAGATTCAGGCTGGACATGAGGAAGAAATTGTTTGTGCTGAGGGTGGTGAGAGCCTGGCCCAGGTTGGCCAGAGAGGTGGTGGCTGAAGCATCCCTGGAGACATCCCAGGCCAGGCTGGACGGGGCTCTGAGCAACCTGAGCTGGTGCAGATGTCCCTGCCCATGGCAGGGGGGGCACTGGGGGAGCTTTAATGGTCCCTTCCACCGAGACTATTCTATTCAGGGGAAGAAGCATCATATCTGAGCCTGACTCATCCTCATCAGCCTCGCAGCAGCTCTGGGGCAGGGGGAGGTTGGCCCCATCGCTGCCACCACCCAGGGATGCTCGGTGGGTCTCTCTGGTGACCTCAGCTGTGCAATGAACCCTCTCAGTCCCGTGCCTTGTTCCTGGCCACCGTCAGCAGCCAGAGGAGCTGCGTTTATCCCGGTGGTAAAGACAATCACGAGGCCAGAAAAGAAAGCATGCGGATCTTACATAACCACAAATCCAAGCCTGGCTCCGCTGACACATATATTATTTGCAATGTCTTAGATAACTCAGGCTTAAATATTTCAAGCAACCTGCTCCCTTGCCATTATTCTCTTCCGCTTGGCTGGGCCGCTCGACATGAAAGCCGGAGATCTGGAAGCAGGCGAGGAGCAGCAAGGGCTGAGAAATTGATAATGGCATTAATATTTATAGAGTGCATTCTCGTTTCACCCTGCTAACAGCCCCGAGGGACGGGGAAAGACAGGCTGAGCTTTGCAGGGGGTAAAGCCTGGGCAGATAATGCTGAGTAGAGTAAAGCTCAGCCTAAGCTACCTGCCTTGCTCAGGAAAGCGGGGTTATCCTGAACATGAGCTTAAGTTTCCTAGCTAAAAGGCAGATTAAGAAGCGTAAAACAACTCTCGCCCTGGCGATTTGGCTGAGGGAAAGTGCTAGAGGATGCAGTGAAGGTCCGAGCAGCCTGGTGCGGGGTGAGGAACGAGCTGTAAGGACCTGGCAAGTTCTCACCATATTTTAAAATATTTAAATGCATTTAAAGCGGGGAAATCCCTGCTGCAGGGCACCAGGGAAGTCTCAGCTCAGTAAACAAGCCGGCATTTCACAAAAGATACTCCTGAGCCATTTAACACAAATTCATCACCTCTGAAACTGGAAACACCGGTAGCGACCTCACTGCGGGATGGAGAAATGTCTCAGGTTTCCCTTATTCCCTCCCCACCTCCCAGGAAAAATAAGGCGCTGAAGCGCTCCAGCTCTTGGCTGCTCTGGTGCAACTGCTGGGAGGGGGTGACAGCAGGGGGGACATGCCGAGGGACCCGGGTGACATGCATGGACCTCTCTGTCCACCTCCCCAGCCAGCCCAGCTGGCACGGTACAAGGACCACTGCTTTGGATCAGCGATTACAGAAAAGATACTGCAAAAGTGCGTTAAATTCACGTTGGTGGTGGCGTTCGAGTCACCCCAATGGGGCACTGAATAATTCAGTCCTTAAAAAATTAAGGACGGTGCTTCTCAGAGCTTTACTGGTGCTGCGGCTCTGATCAATCCTGCAACAAATTTTGCTGCTTTTGTCCAAGGACTATTTATTTTTCATGAGCCAAACTTAGCGAAGGCTTGCGCTGTCGCTAGCCAGGGCTGGAACTGGACCTGTGAGACTCAAATGAGACAACGGATGAGGATGCTGCTGAGGATGCACCAGCGAGGATGTCAGACCACAGGAGGACAAAGATGATCAGTGGTTGAAGCAGATCCAAGCCCCTGGAGAGGTTCTTTTCCACTACCATCAATTCCTCTTCTCCATGGACTTTCTGCCTCAGTTTCCCCATCCAGAAATCTGCCTCCTTCGAGTGAACGCAGTGGGACCACACGGCATTTAGAAGGCCACCAGGTCTTTCAACTTGCAGGTGGCATCTCCTCTGTAGGGTTTAGCCCGTGCGATGCTGCAGCCTCCAGCGATGATCTGGTGCCAGATGGGATGAGCTGGATGACTGCTCAGCTCGAGGCAGGAGGTGACATCCTGATACGGTGGCTGTGCCGGGCTGTCCCAGCCGTGGAGGGGCTGAGCATCAGATGGAACAGCTCATTCCATCTGACTTCCCACCACCATGAGGGTGGGAGGGCTCCAAGGAATTGCGTGCAGCAGTTAAAAGAAGTTTATGTAGCGGCAGAGACATGGGAATTTGGTTTTGATGTGTTCCCAAGACAAAAAAAATCCCTTCAAATCGCTCTGTAGAAATGCCCATGGGGCCTTCAAAAGGCTTTCTGAGGGAACCGGATCACACCCACCATTGGCCACAGGCACATGGAGACTGAAGCTCATAAAGCCCAGGCGACGCGCAGCCCCAAAACAGCGCATTTTGTGCCTCTTTCGAGGGAAATCAGCCTGTTTCATGCTAGTTCGTGCTGGGTATGGAAAACTCATCTGGAGGTAACCGCTGCCCAGCATGGAGCATCTCTGTACCAGCACCCCAGGCCACTGTCCCCAGTGCCTCAGCCTTGTCCTGAGCAAGGACCTGAACTTCTCATGCTCCCCATGGCCAATCTAGTGCCCTTTCGTGGGCTAAAGGCAAGATGTGGTCTTCAGGCAGGACATGGCCACAAAAAGGGGACAACAAAGGATGGACAGATGGTGGGACAGCAGAAGAACTTGCTGAGGAGGAGACAGCCATAGGAAGCCTTCAGAGCTATGCGTGATCCCCATCTATGAGACAGCAGGTCAGAAACCCTGCTCAGAAAGCCAGCTCCCTTTGGGCTTGTCCCAGATGGGCCAGTAACCAGCACCATGCACCTTGGCCTGGGTGATGGGGACCTCTGGCAAGACGGAGACAGAGAAGGCCAGCAGCAATGTGACAGTCAGTTAAAAGGGAGTTTTCCATCACAGCTCTGGGGTTGGATCCCCATAAGGGATTTGTTCAGTCTGGCCCTTGAAATGTCTCACCCATCGCACTCCTACTCATCCGCAGCAGAGTTTGTCCCAAGTTCAGCTCAAAAGAAGAGTTCAGTCCAACTTCACACTGGGAGATCATAGAATCACAGGGTGGTTTGTGTTGAAGAGACGTTCCCAGCTCCGCCAGTGCCCCCCCTGCCATGGGCAGGGACATCTGCACCAGCTCAGGTTGCTCAGAGCCCCGTCCAGCCTGGCCTGGGATGTCTCCAGGGATGGTTCAGCCACCACCTCTCTGGCCAACCTGGGACAGGCTCTCACCACCCTCAGCGCCAACAATTTCTTGCTTGTATCCAGTCTGAATCTCCCCTCCTTTAGTTTAAAACCATCACCCCTTGTCCTATCACAACAGGCCCTGCTCAAAAGTCTGGCCCCATCTTTCTTATGGGTCCCTTTTAAGTCCAGAAAGGCCACAATAACATCTCCTCAGAGCCTTCTCTTCTCCAGGCTAATGATGGAGATGGGGACCCCCACCCCAAAAAACACCCAGACCTCATACACAAGAAAGGACCAACTTGTTTTCAAAAGCACAAGAAGTGCATGGGCTATTTTAAGTCGTTTGTCTGTCACTGGAAAAAACCGCCAAGCTCTCCGTTAGCCAAGCAGCAGGAGACGACGAGATGGGAGATGGCACCTCCTGGGTGAGCAGAGGGCTGGCGGAGCAGCCGTGCCCTGCGGGATGCTGCTCCTCTCCCCCGGGACGCGCTGCTGCCTGCGGGGATGCTGGCTCAGCGCACACACACTCTTCTCCCTCTCCTTGCTTAGTCCAGGCAGCACATCAGCCCGTCGGACCAGCCCAAGATTTCCAGCAAGGGCAGTTTTCTCCAGCTGGAACATTAAATCTGCGTTAAGCTTAGTCATGCGTGTCTGGGGTCACCAGATCTGCGAACACCGGGTTAAACAGAGCAGAGGTGTGGGCTCATCCATCTCCCGGTGATGTTGTCCGTGGACAGAAGAAGCTCAAGTGCTGAGAGTGGCAGCGCTGATGCCCCGTAGGCTCCTTCAGCATCTCTAATTCAATTGCACCGGAGCCTCCGTGCTCAGCCCCACGCGGCCCGGAGGCAGCCCAGGGAAGATGAAGCTGACGGCTCTGGGCAAACCTCCATCCCGGCTCTGGTGGGACTGCTGGCATCACAGAGCCCGGAGCAGCTCCCCACCACTGCAGCTGCCCATCCCATCACGGGGTGGGGGAACAGCTTCAAACCCCCAGGGTTGTACACAAGGGATAGGCGATAGCTGGAGGAGAAGGGTCCCATTTCTGTCATCTCTGAGCTGAGGCAGGGGACAATTGATGCTGAGAAGTGAGGATGATGCTGCAGGATGTGGGGACAATGACAGCAGTCTCATTGTCCAGACTTTTCCCTAAAGACGGCACTCGCTGTCTTTCCCGAGGGCAACCACCTTGCCAGCCCCAAATCTGAATGGGAGGTGAACTCAAGAAGAGGAGGAAAAGCTCTTCAGGCTAAACATGCCGAAGAAACTTTTTACACTGAGAGTGTGGTGAGAGCCTGTCCCAGGTTGGCCAGAGAGGTGGTGGCTGAACCATCCCTGGAGACATCCCAGGCCAGGCTGGACGGGGCTCTGAGCAACCTGAGCTGGTGCAGATGTCCCTGCCCATGGCAGGGGGGGCACTGGATGAGCTCTGAAGGTCCCTTCCAACCCAAACCATTCTGTGATTCTAAGCATTTTGACACTCTCCTCCCCTGCCTCGGTCCCACCGGTGACACGCAGCTGCTGAGCAGGAGCCACCTGTCCCCCTGGATCTCAGGTTTGCAACACTCCCCATGCCAACGCGTCCTCTCTGAGCTGGGGATCATGCCCAGGGATGCAAGCAGCGGTGCCTGCCCGCTGCCTGCCAGCCTCGGTGGTCCCAGCTCCTCTGGTGGGACCCAGAGGATGTCTCTGAAGGACACAGCCATGTCCCAGCACAGGGTCCTTCTCCAGAGCACAGAAAGTCTTCGATAGGTTCCTGAGAATACTGGAAGCCACCAGCCTTCTCCTGCAGCCATAAGCTGCCCGGGGGCTGCACAGAGGCTGATCTGGGACAGTAAAATCAAGCATTGGAACCTCAGGCTGGGTAAATGCAAAAATCTGCATCAGTACAGACCAGTTTTTAAAGAGAAGCCTGGGGGCAGCTCAGAGGTGAGCACGGCAATGATGAAAGAGGTGAGGTTTCACATCACCTTCACATCCCTAAGCTGTCCTGGGCCAGATGTGGAGCTGAAAGCAGCTGACGATGGGCATGACTTCTCCCAGAGAAGCTGCCAGATCACGCTCAGCCCTCGCCTCTCCCTCATGCAGCACCCCTGGGAGCAAAGTAAATGTCTTTCCACAGCACCAGGGGACTCAGCACCCCCATTTCCCACCACCCCACAACATGCAACCATGCCAGGGGCTGCACCCCAAACCCTGCTTTGCTCCTGAACATCAGCTGCACGACGTGATGATGGGGAGATGAGGTTCTCAGGGACACGGGTTAGTGGCAGTGTTGGGTTAATGGTTGGACTCGATGACCTTGAGGGTCTCTTCCAACCAAAATGATTCTGTGATTCCACGTACATCTCACTGCAGGTCCCAACCATCCACCGGCCCAACGTGGTGCAGAGGTGGCACTCATGAGTGCCTCTCCTCCCACCCCACTACCTGCATCTCTCTGCTCCCAGAAGATGTGGTTTCAACCCATGGGAAGTTAAAGTGGCATTTGCTAAGAAACATGGCTTTTCCTTCCTCTCATTTGTCACCCTGGAGAAGTTTCCAGCTTAAGGAACACTATAGGACGAGAGAAAACATCCTCAAGTTGCGCCAGGGGAGGTTGAGGTTGGATCTGGAGAACAATTTCTTCCCCAAAGGGCTGTGGGGCATTGGAACAGGCTGCCCAGGGCAGTGCTGGAGTCGCCATCCCTGGAGGGGTTGGACAGACGGACATGAGGTTCTCAGGACATGGGGCAGTGCCAGGGGTGGGGAATGGTTGGACTCTGTGATCTTGAAGGTCTTTTCCAACCAAAATGATCCTATGATTCTATGAAGATGTACAAAGAGTACAATGTACACACACCTGTGGGATTTTCTACATCGCCACTTCCCATCTCCCTCCAACCATGTCACCTTGTCAAGAACTTTGCTTATCCCCGTGGATGCTTGGGAAGTATCGCCCACGCCGTACCTCAGTGAGGGTGGAGGGGAAGGCCACCTCGTGCAGGTGGAACTGGGGCACGCACTGGAAGGTGACGGTGAGCACGACGCCCAGGCAGCCGAGGTGCAGGCGGGCAGCCTGGAAGATGTCGGCGTTGATGGACTCGGAGCACTCCAGGATCTCCCCCGAGGCCGTCAGCAGCGTGAGTGCCACCACCTGCCGAGAGGAGAGGTGCTGGTGTTGGTACAGGCTGGGGATGGAGGGATGGAGAGCAGCCCCAGGAGAAGGACTTGGGGGTGCGGAGGGGTGAGAGATGGGACATGAGTCAGCTGTGATAAGGGCTTTAAACTAAAGGAGGGAGATTCAGGCCAGACATGAGGAAGAAATTGAGAGCCTGTCCCAGGTTGGCCAGAGAGGTGGTGGCTGAACCATCCCTGGAGACATCCCAGGCCAGGCTGGACGGGGCTCTGAGCAACCTGAGCTGGTGCAGATGTCCCTGCTCATGGCAGGGGGGGCACTGGGGCAGCTGGGGAGGTCCCCTCCCATCCAAACCATCCTGTGACTCAACGATTCTGTGATTCAATACAAGAACTGCTTTCTCTTTAGCACAGAGCTCATTCGTTGGACCACAAGACCATAAAGCACAGGGACAGAGGAGTTTTCAGCTGGATCATATTTTGGCTGGCAGATGAGAAGGTCCCACTGTGCCTGGTGGATCTGAGGGTCCCCCACAGCAGCCCCATCCCTGGAGGACAGGACCCCTCCTGCTTGCAGTGTTCTTCTTCCTCACCCCAGGGTTGGGCACACCAGACCAGGTGATGGGACATCTCCCCTGAAGCCCTCAAGATGCTGATGATGTCCGTGCATCGACTCGTGTCTCACCTGAGTGGGGAGGATGCCATGCTTGATCCCAGTGTTGTGTGTCCCCGTCCCGATCACACCAGCTGCTGCCACCTCAGAAACGGCTCCTAAACTGGGAGCAGGTGAAGGGACTGAGTGAGGACCACAGTGTGTGGGACACGGCCCACCCTGCCAGGCATTACATTGTGTGCAGACCGTGCACAGAAACCCCCAGGACATGTTCCCCTGACCCAACGAGCAGAGTTTTCCACCCTTCACCAAATCCTGCAGCAATGGGTGGGTTTGTTGGCCACATGCGCTTGTCTCCATAGGACGTATCTATCAAGACGCTGCTATGGTCCATGGGGAGGAAGAAGCAGCTGGTGAGAACAGGTCACCATGGTCAGCTCAGCTGTGTCCCATCTCACAAGTCCCCATCTCTCCCCATCGGCATGGAGTGACTTGCTGGGCTGGAGGCATCCCTCTCATTTGCATTCAGAGCAAGGGGTGAGGAAACTGGATTTACCCCAGAAACCTCATTGTGGAGCAAAGCTGGAAGCAGCATCCACAAGCATAAGGGCTGCAGGCCAAGGTCCGTCCCTCCAACCACGGCCAAGATGGGCACGTGGGGATGGTAGAAGGTTAAAAAAAACCTGTGTTGTTCCTGTGATTTTCCCCAAATACATTTCCAGCTTCCAACAGCTGGGGAGCAGGGATCTCCTGAACCAAACACGGGTTTTATGACCATTGCAAGCCTTGGTGGATTCCTCCTCCATGAGGGAGTCCTGCTCAGGTGGAGCTTCTTTCTCTGAACCCTCACCCCAGTCCTGGCCAGGGCTCTGACAAATTCATCACTTTCATTGACAGAGGAACATAGATATTGAGTTAGACAGTAATTAAGGAGCAATTTCCTCCCTGAGGTCAGCAAATGAAAGAGATTGAGCGTGAGAAATGCTGTCCATGGCTATTTCCTTTGCAAACCCCTGTCTGAATCTGGCTCTCTCCAAGTCCTTGGCAAGACACCCTCTGCCAGGGAGAACCACATGTGTTGGAGCATCTCATCTTCTGCCCCAGATTGCCCTGGACCCCCAGCCCATCACTTTCACCCCTTCTTCGGGGGACAGCAGACATGCCAAAGCAATGCAGAGCAAAGATTCTCCCATGCCTCCTGCTAAGATATTCCAACGGCTAATCGCCCTTTGCCATCAAAAACTCATTCCTACCTAATTTTGTCAACCTTCAGCCTCCTTTGCCTGGTGCTGCCTGTCAGCCTCTGCTCCACGTGAGGCAACCCTAGGAGAGCTGCTCTTATCTTCTGAGGGACAGGGAATGTAGAGTTTTCCTTTGTGACATGGAAAGGACCAGCCTGGTGGGTGCAGTGAGAATACAAAGTTGGTGGGGATGAAGGTTCCCCTTGTCCAGCTTCCTGCTCCAAGGCAGGATCAGCTGCTCCATCATGAAGGGGGTTGACCTGTGGTCTGCAGGGCCCTGATGGAAAACCAGATCCTGAAGTAAACACCCCTATTCTGCAGCAAAAGCTCTTCAAACATCCCTGGTTTGACATGTCTCAGCACTTGACCTGGGGCAAGGATGGACACTTTGGAGGACACCCAGGGATGTGTCTCACTCACTTGGCCAGGGCCAGCCCATGCTTGTTCAGCTCGACGTTCAGATCCGAGAGGAAAATCCCACCTTCCACCGTCACTTGTTGCTTCTCCTTGTCCACCTGCAAAGGATGGGATGGGATGGGTGAAGGTCACACAGCTCAGAGAAGAAACACCCCATGGAAGACACCTCTGCTCTCACCAATACAGTTGATAATGTCTATATTGGAGAGCCACGTACCACGAGGGACTAGCTCCATCCTAAGCTGCCACCTGTCTCAGACCTTCACCCAACCCAAACTTCATCCAGCCCGTTGGTGCCACTGGATCCTGACTCTGGTCCATCTGCCACTCCCCTTTGCTCTCCCCAGTCTCAGAGGTCTGTAACCTCTCCCATAACTTCTCCCAGGTGTTGGTCAATGCAAGGGAGAACACACCACTCAGCAAAGCTCTACCTTCAGCAAACCTCTCTGCTCTGCCCTCCTGAGCTGTTTCCTTGCCAACATCGTCAAATGGAGCAATCGCTCATGGGCACGTTTCCCACCTGACGCAGGAACAAACCATGGACCATGAACAAGGAGTCCCATGGAAAAGCCAAGGGGCAACAGGTACAAGTTACTCCTGGGGAGATTCCGACTGAACACAAGAGGGAAATTTTTCCTGATGAAAACAATCAGCCGTTGGAATAATCTCCCCAGGGAAGTGGTGTGTTCCCCAGCATTGGACACATTGAAGATTCAGGTGGACAGGGTGCTGGGCCAGCTTGTCTAGACCAGGCTTTGCCAGGAAAGGTTGGACCAGAGGAACCGTGTGGTCCCGTCCAACCTGGGATTTGATGATTCTGCAGTTCTATGACTCTATAAACATCCAGCCAGGTCTTTGCCCAAGGCACCTTGCAAGCTCGCATCAAGTGAGATGTGACAGGTGACCCTGCCAGGCACCTCCACCCCATCCAGCAGACCCTGCTGTGATGAGGACAACGTGCCAAGGTTAAGCCCTCACTGAACACACGTTGGGAAGGCATCACTTCTTTACATTTGTATCGCTGTTCCAAATGCTTCCAAGGCACAAGGGATGATTTTACACTGGGAAGATGCCCAGTCCCTAGTCCTGCACCAGCATTTCAGGGTCTGGTTTGGGAAAACTCCGGGTTGTGAGAAGAGGAAAGCCTCTCCATCCTTCCACCTCTCACCCTAGTTATGACAGCGTTGGTGTCATACCTCAGTGGTCACACAAGCAGGGGTGCCACCACATTTCAGGGCCACCACCCCACCTCCCAGAAGCCAGTCTCACCTTGAGGACCCTGTTCATCTTCCCCATCTGGATCATGAAGTCATCGGTGCAGGCGATGTCTGATGGGGAGTGACCACCCCCCACCACCTTCACCCTCTTGTGCCGCTGTCTGGCCATATCCAGGATCTGCAGAGACAACAGGCAGCCCAGAGCATCCACCTTCTCCCCCAAAGCTGTGTGCTAAGGACGATGCCAGGGGCACTGTGAGACATCCCAAGATAAAATCTTACCCATCACTGACTCCACCTTCACTTGGATAACTCACCATCTGGGGTTAAAACCACCCTGGAGCCCAGACACCTCCTAAGACAGCCCTTGGGATCATCCTTGGGGGTTGGACTAGGTGACCTTTAAAGGTTCCTTCCAACCCAAGTCATTCTATGATCTCAAAAGAGGTGATGCCCACCTGAGACTGCCTAGGGTGACAGAAGCATCTCTGGGGTGACAAAAGTGACATGGGACTCCCACCCCTCAGTGTGGCAGCCGGGGCAGGTAGAGGACCCCAGAAGGACGCCAGATGCTGATGCCCAAGGAACAGGGTCCAACTGGGGCCAGGCGTGCTGGTTTTCTGCATCTTTTAGGTGTTTGGCCCATTTGGCCCAGTTCAGTAGGATGGGCCATCTCCTGGGGCTGCGGGAAGGACTTGTGCGGTCACCATCTGTGACCCCTCTGACTGAACACAATGGACCATCACAGCCCTTCTGGGCCTTTTCTCCTTTTCATTTCTCACGAGTTGTCTCCTGGAAGGACCCCCCTTACCTCCCGGATCTCCTCCACCGAGGTGGGCTGGAAGTACAGCTCCGGAGAAGAGCCATAGGTCTTGGCCCAGTTCTGGAACTTGACTCCTCCTTGGCCGTGAACCTGGACCAAAACCAAGAGCTAAAGCAGAAGAAAGCGAGTGCCACCCCTGCTTTTCCACACAGCCCGTTCTCCGTCTGCCAAGACCACTGTGCCAGAGCCACGTTTCCAAAAGGATTAATTATTTATGGGCACAGAGGATCGTCTCAAGCCCTCGAGTCCCTAAAGCGGAGATGTCTCCACGTGAGCAAGTCACCCTGGGCTCCCTTGGCAGTCACTGGGGAGAAGTGGGAGGATGCCCTGGTGTGCTGGAGACATGTCCCTCGAGCGCAGCCCACCCCTTCCTCCTACAGCGTGATGTGTGCTGGGGTCCTCTCGCTTTGCACCGTCTCTTCTGCCCTGGTCTCCTCTCAGCACCCAGATGTACCTTGTGGCTTCATGTCCCAGTGTCCCCAGATGGTCTCATCATGAGGGGCTGACTGGGACCAGGTTGGGACCTCCCTCCAACCTCAGCCATCCACCCTGAGACGCGGTCCCCAAAACACACAGCCCCATCCCATCTCCAGGCAGGGCTTAACCCAAAGCAGGGCTTAACCCAAGGCAGGGCTTAACCCAAAGCAGGGCTTAACCCAAGGCAGGGCTTAACCCAAAGCAGGGCTTAACCCAAGGCAGGGCACCCTCAGGGTGGTCTGGATGGGTCCTAGCAGGATGGGGACAGATTGTCCCTGGTCATGGCCAGCCCAGCTGGGGCTTGGGCAAGGGAGGACCTGGTGTGGTGAAACGGAGAAATAAACTTAACAGCAAAGTCAATTCTACTGTTAAGTGGCATTCTTCATTTCATCAGCGCTGGGGAACACCGGGGCTCATCCTCCGTAAGTGCTCCAAAGACTGGATGCTCTTGCGCTGCTTATACTCACACAATTATTACATATGCATTACAATGTTTGAAAATTTTGACATGCCTCTATACTAAGAAATAATTGAGGATGTTATAATTGTTTAGTTTCTTACTTACAATACTTGTATTAATTATTAGTTAAATATAAACTAAGCACTCTGCTTCTAAACAGTGTATCACTCAATCTTCTGTCTCCCTCTTGTCATGCAGAAGGATCTAAAACTTGAAAAATATCCCCTTGTTTTGCAGGTGGTCAGAAAGCATTGATCATGTCAATTGGTTAATGATGGGTACATCTTTTATAACTTAACCACAGTGTACATTTATTTAGCAGCTTCTCTTCAGTGGGTTTGGGCACCAAGCCCCAGAGAAGACGGTGGGTCCCCCCGCCCCAGGCAGGGCTGGGACAATGTTCTGCCCCACCAACATGTCCCACCTTGGCTATAGGGGATGATTTATTCCCTTGTCACCTCCTGCGATCTCCTTCCTCCAGCCTCCTCTCCATCAGCAAACCCCCCACCTCCCACCTTTCCACCCTCACTGTCCTTCTCCCCATCTCTGACGGCTTCAATTCCCACCCAAAAAGCAGACCCCCAGAACTGCCCAAACTTCTCCAGGGGTGCAGAAGGGGTGTCTGCAGCATCCTCCCTCCTCGCCACCCCCTTCCACCACCACCTCCAGCCCCCCAGGCAGGGCAGGGACAGCGGATGGCCCATCACTCTGCCAGGGAGGTGACACTGCCTGTGGCCAGGGCCATCAAGAAGCTATGGCAGATGTAGCCCAGATAGCAGCAGGGAGCCCTGGAGACAAGGTGGGGCTGGGGCTGCTCCGCAGCTTCCCCCCCATAAGATAAACCCAGAGCTGGGCTGGGAGCCAGGGAGAGAGGCAGGGAAAATTGAAGAAAAAAAAAAAGAAACTGAAAACCCGTGTGTTAGAAAACGCTCATTTATCCAGGGAATCTGTTGTTTTCCCTTCCCTCTCTCTTTTCTGAACCCCCTTTCCTATTTCTCATCATATTTCTCATTGGGGTTGGACTGGATGAGCTCCAAAGGTCCCTTCTGACCAAAACTATTCTGTGATTCCATGATCACGGCCATGTCGGCTATTAAATCCACATCCAAGTTGATTATGAAACCCTGTCATCCCCACCAGCCCAAATCGCTGCACATTGCCTGGACCACCCTTCCCACCCCAAAACCAAGAATTTCCCCTCTTTTGGCTTTTCCTTACCATCCTGTCGGCCTGTGAGATGCTGTGCAATGAGTGGGACTCCGGCTGCTCCGGCACCGGGATCCTGGCCGGACCAAGGCTGGTAGAGCTTGTTCCTGCCCTGAGGGTCAACAAGGAGCTTCTGGAAGGATAATGAATAACAGCCTGGCCCTTGGGCTCTGCCTGATTCCTGGGGGAGGAGAGGGGCCGAGCCGAGTGGGATCCGGACACGCATTTGAACCCGGAGTCCTGCATCCTCCAGGGATGGTGGTTTTGGGAAGAAGATGCTTTAGAGGGTTTTGGGGAGAAGCTGCTTCTCTTTTGGAGGGTCCTCACCCTGGGGAGGGTCCCCTGAACCTGCAGCCTTTGCACAGGGAAAAGGGGGGAATAGGGAAAAGGCGCTGCCAGGTTTGGGGGGACCCGGCAGTGGGTGAGGCGAAGGTCTCAGTGCATCACATTGCCACGAGCAAAACGCGTGCTGGGGGTCTTCACAGAACCACAGAACCATTTCGATTGGAAAAGACCCTCAAGATCATCGAGTCCAAGCGCTCCCCCAGCCCTGGCACTGCCCCATGTCCTGAGAACCTCATGTCCGTCTGTCCAGCCCCTCCAGGGATGGTGACTCCAGCACTGCCCTGGGCAGCCTGTTCCAATGCCCCACAGCCCTTTGGGGAAGAAATTGTTCCCCACATCCAACCTCAACCTCACTCCCTGTTCTGCAAGGCGGAGGGTGTTGTTTTGCACCCCAGATTTGCTCGGCTGCCCCACGGGGAGCAGAGGGGGGTCAGGATCTGGGCAGGTTACGGGTCTCGTCTGCAGGACAGCGAGCAGCAGCGATTTGCAGCTCTGCAACCGCGGCTGCGCTTTGGTGATAAGCAAAACCTCCCCAGTCCCTCATTAAGGAGGGGATGATAAGGATTTTTCTGTGCTGGCTAACTCGGACAAGGTGACCCCCTCAGGAGCACCGCTCCGAGCCCCGAGCGGGCAGGGAACCGCCGCTGCCTTCGCATGGTGCTCAGAGATTCATTTTTTCCAGCACAATCCCCCAAAATTGCTTTTTAATTCCAGAGCAGGAGTTGCGTAGCCTGCAAAGGACCTCGCAGCAGCTTTTTCCCTGGGTTTTCACATCCGCCTTCAAAGCTCCCTGACCTCCTGACCATCCCGAAACCCTGCTGAGGTTTGGTGGGTTTTTTTTCTTTTTCCTGGCTGCAACTCAGCAAATTAATGAATAATCCTCCCGCACGCCTTCCAGCCCAGATAGACCTCAGACTGGGGTCAGATACCTCCACGCTGGGTCCAAGTGCTGTGCAAAGGTCATCAAAACCTTCCCAAAAATACCCTCCGAGGGTTATTCATTAACAGTGCGGGGTGAGGGGGATGCAGGAGGGACTCAGCTCTGCCCCATCGCCTCGGTCTCCACCAGCTCTTGTTTTATGTAGGAGGGATGTCCCAGCTTGGCTAATGACTGCAGAACAGCAGGGAATAATTACATTAAATGGAAAAAAAAAAAGTGGTGTTTTGCCAGGTGTCAAAGCTATTTGTGAATTTATTTATGAATTTTTGGGTGAGATGGGAAATGCCCCGGCATGCTGCAGAGTCTCTCCTGGAGGGATCCGGGCGGCTGGAAAATCCAGAGCAGGGAAGGATTCAACCCCCCCAAAGTCACCCTGGGAACTGGGAGATCAGTTCTCAACTGGTGTAAATCACGGGAGCGCGATGCCAGGGGCTGCTGGGGGTGGGACAGGGTCCCTGCCAGGGTGACACAGGGTTATTGGGTGCCCTGGCCTGGCGGGGGGTCTCCAAAGCAGCCGAAATGGGGCTGGGGACTGGGAGAGACCCCTCTCTGCAGCCGCTGGTGCTGAGCCAGTGCAGCAGCAGAGTCCTGCCCCAGTGTCCTGCCTTTGCAGCTGCTTCTTCGCTGGCACATCTGGGACACAAACGGCAAATGCATTCCCAGATTGCAATGCACTGCTAAATTGCAATGAGTTCCCAAATGGCAGTGCATTCCCAATTTGTAGTGCATTCCCAAATTGTAGTGCATTCCCAAATTGCAATGCATTATCAATTGCGATATGTTCCCAAACTGCAATGCACGCCCAAATTGCAATGCACTCCCAAGTTGCAATGAGTTCCAAAATTGCGATGCGTTCCAAATTGCAGTGCATTCCCAAATCGCAATGTGCTCCCAGACTGTAATGCATTCCTAAACTGCTGTGCACTCCCAAATTGCAATGTGTTTCTAATTGCAATGCACTCCCGAATTGCAAGAGCTCCAAAATCACAGTGCATTCCCAAACTGCAATGCACTACCAATTGCAACGGCCTCCCAAATTGCAATGAGTTCCAAAATTGCAATGCATTCCCAATTTGCAGTGTATTTCCACACTGCAATGTGTTACCAATTGCAATGCACTCCCAACTTGCAGTGACTTCCCAAATTGCAATGCATTCCCAAAGTGCAATGCACTCCCAAATTGCAAGGAGCCTCCCTTGCTGCTGTGCGGGAAGGGTGGATGTGTGAGACTCTGCCTCTGAGCCCTTGCAGGAGCATGGAGATGTGATTTGCCCCAAAATTTGGCTTGTGACTGGAGCTTTCCCCCTGTCCCCTGCCCATCAGGCTCCTCCCCAGAGCTGCCTGCACTTAGAGGGGCTCCCAAAGTTACTGCCTCCCCTACAGGAGTGGGGAAACTGAGGCAGGGGTGCTTTGCCGAAGGTCCTTCAGTGTCTGGGCCAGGCAGAAATCAGGTGGGGTTTGGCTTTTTGCCTTCTTTATTCTCCGTTTAAAAATAAAACAGCTGAAATTTAATTATGGGCAGCTTTTATTCTTTACTTCTCAATCTCCAAGGGCTTTTTTTTTTTTTTCCTCTTTTATGAGTTAATTGCTTCCTTTCTGCAATGGGGCCAGAGAACAACGGCTGGAGGAGGGGAGGACAGGACTAGAGTTGGACCCTGGATGGGAGCAGGGACATGTTGTCCCTTCATTGTCCCCACCAGGCACAGCCACGGTCCCACCGTGTCCTCCCTGCAGCTCAGCATCCCTCCTGCAGCACCCATGGGTGCGTCACAGCCTTGGAGGGAAATGCCAATTAAAAGCAGAGGAAAACAGTACATTTCCAGGGGGTTTGGTCCAGGGGACAAGCAGAGACGGTCACATCGTGCCACCCTTGTGCCAGCGTGGGTTTGGGGGGGGTTGACACTGCAATTTGAGCCATGCAAAGACATGTTGGACCCAGAGGGACCTTCGCCCTCAGCACCCAGCAAACAGGGTGTTTTCAGGCCTTTTGGGGCTGAAATATTAACCGAGCATCCCCAGGGTAAAACCGGTGCTGTCCCAGAGTCCAGGGATGGATTGAAATTTAACCGGGTGCCATCAAGCTTGATGGGTGCAAGGGACCGCGGCGGGGTGCAGTCCTGCCCCCCAGCACCCAAACCCCAGGGGGCAAAGGGAACCCTGCCCGTGGGTGCCAGAGCCAGAGACTGGTATGGGGTAAAGTCATGGAAGTGCAGAATTAGGATTAGGATTAGGATTAGGCCCATCTCCTTCCCACAACAGCCCTGAGCCCGCGCCCCAAAGCAGCTGTGTTTTACCTGCATGTATATTCTTTTTTTTTTTTGTCCCATTGCAGGTTTCTCAGGAGCAGCCGGGCAGCCATGGGTTTTCCAGCCTACTCGTTGTGTGCGTGGGGCAGCATTGCCCCGACAGACCCTGCCAAGAGGTCAGCCCTGGGTTTGGGGCTCTGCACCCTCCTCATCCCCCAGCCTGGCCCTGCCAGGCTCTGCCTGCACCCTGCACCCCATGTGTGCACCCTGCACCCTGTGCGTGCACCCCATGTGTGCACCCTGTATCCCCTGTATGCACCCCATGTGTGCACTCTGCATCCCGTGTATGCACCCCATGTGTGCACCCTGCACCCTGTGTGTGCACCCCGTGTGTGCACCCTGCATCCCGTGTATGCACCCCATGTGTGCACCCTGCACCCTGTGTGTGCACCCCATGTGTGCACTCTGCATCCCGTGTAGGCACCCCATGTGTGCACCCTGCACCCTGTGTGTGCACCCCATGTGTGCACCCTGCACCCTATGTGTTCACCCCAGTACCTGCAACGTGCACCTCATATCTGCACCCTGCACCCAGTGCCTGCACCCTGAACCCCATGTGTGCACCCTGCACCCTGTGTGTGCACCCCATGTGTGCACTCTGCATCCCGTGTATGCACCCCATGTGTGCACCCTGCACCCTGTGTGTGCACCCCATGTGTGCACCCTGCACCCTATGTGTTCACCCCAGTACCTGCAACGTGCACCTCATATCTGCACCCTGCACCCAGTGCCTGCACCCTGAACCCTGTGTGTGCACCCTGCACCCTGTGTGTGCACCCCATGTGTGCACTCTGCATCCCGTGTATGCACCCCATGTGTGCACCCTGCACTCTGGGTGTGCACCCCCATGTCTGCACCCTGCACCCTGTGTGTGCACCCCATGTGTGCACACTGCACCCTGTGTGTGCACCCCCATGTCTGCACCCTGCACCCTATGTGTTCACCCCAGTACCTGCAACGTGCACCTCATATCTGCACCCTGCACCCAGTGCCTGCACCCTGAACCCTGTGTGTGCACCCTGCACCCTGTGTGTGCACCCCATGTGTGCACTCTGCATCCCGTGTATGCACCCCATGTGTGCACCCTGCACTCTGGGTGTGCACCCCCATGTCTGCACCCTGCACCCTGTGTGTGCACCCCATGTGTGCACACTGCACCCTGTGTGTGCACCCCCATGTCTGCACCCTGCACCCTATGTGTTCACCCCAGTACCTGCAACGTGCACCTCATATCTGCACCCTGCACCCAGTGCCTGCACCCTGAACCCTGTGTGTGCACCCTGCACCCTGTGTGTGCACCCCATGTGTGCACTCTGCATCCCGTGTATGCACCCCATGTGTGCACCCTGCACTCTGGGTGTGCACCCCCATGTCTGCACCCTGCACCCTGTGTGTGCACCCCATGTGTGCACGCTGCATCCTGTGTATGCACCCCATGTGTGCACCCTGCACTGTGTGTGCACCCCCATGTCTGCACCCTGCACCCTATGTGTTCACCCCAGTACCTGCAACGTGCACCTCATATCTGCACCCTGCACCCAGTGCCTGCACCCTGAACCCTGTGTGTGCACCCTGCACCCCATTTGTGCACCCTGCACCCCACTACCTTCACCGTGCACCCTGCACTCTGTGTGTGCACCTTGCACTGTAGGTATCCAGCCTGCACTCCCATGCTCTGACCCTGTATCCCGCGCCTTGTGTGTGCACCCTGCACCCTGGTGCCTGCACACTGCACACTCTGTGTGCACCCTGTGTGTGTACTCTGCACCCCCATATCCACACTGTGCACCCTGGGTGTGCAGCCTGCACCCTGGTATCTTCACCATGCACTCTGTGTGTGCACTTTGCACTGTCCCTGTGCACCCCAGCGCCCACACTCTGCACCCTGATGCCTACACGGTGCACCCTTTATATGCACTCTGCACCCCATGTATGCACCCTGCATCCCAGTGCCTGCACCCCGTGTGTGCACACTACACCCCAGTACCTGCACTGTGCAACCCATGCTTGCACCTTGCACCCCACATGAGCACCCCATGTGTGCATATTGCATCCCATTACCTACACCGTGCACCCCATGCATCCAGCGAGTACCCTGCACTCCATTTGTGCACCCTGCACCCAATGTGTACATCCTGCACCCTATTACCCACACCGTGCACCCCATGTTTGCAGCCTGCACCCTGCACTCCATTTGTGCACCCTGCACCCAATGTGTGCACCCTGCACCCTGTGTGTGCATCCTGCACCCCATTACCTACGCTGTGCACCCCATGCATGCAGCCAGCACCCTGCACTCCATTTGTGCACTCCGCACCCAACGTGTGCATCCTGCACCCCATTACCCACACCACGCACCCCATGTTTGCAGCCTGCACCCTGCACTCCATTTGTGCACTCTGCACCCAATGTGTGCACCCTGCACTCTGTGTGTGCATCCTGCACCCCATTACCTATGCCGCACACCCCATGCATGCAGCCAGCACCCTGCACTCCATTTGTGCACCCTGCACCCAATGTGTGCATCCTGCATCCCATGTGTGCACCCCATAACCCAATGCCTGCATCCCGTGCGTACACCCTGCACTCTGTGTACACCTTGCACCGTATGTATGCAGCCTGCACCTTGCACCCTGTCTGTGCAGCCTGCACCCTGGTACCTGCACCCCGTGTGTGCACCTTGCAGCGCAGCCCGTGTCCGCACCCTGCACCCCTTGCACAACATCCTGCAGACATTTCCCATCAGAGACTCATTGCAGAGACTCCGCTGGGCTCAGAGAGACAGGAGAAAAAGCTGGAGGTGACTGTCTCCCTCCAGATACACTTGTCCCCTGACTACAGCGCATCTGCCACCACTTTCTTCTCCGCAGCAGAGCCAGAACACCCACCTCTGCCACTGTCCCCTGCTGGCACCTTGCTCAAGCCCTAAAAAAAAACAGTGTGGGGCAAATAATGAGAAATAAAGCTTTAATTCCTGCAAACAGCCTGCAAGCAGCCTTGCAAACCCGGCCATGTCCCCAGGGCCAGGTCCCGGACATGCTGGGTGCTGTCACTGTCACCCACCCGCTTGGAGCAGCTGAGCCTCCGCTTCCCTGGGGACACAACATGATTTTTCCTCAATATCCATTTTCTCTGTTGCTCTCCAAGGTGAATGTTAGGATTTGTAGTGCGGGAATTGCAAGCTTGTCTTAAAAAATAAACCCAGCTTTGGTGAGCTGCCCTGGGAGCTCCAGGAGCTGCCTCTCGTGTCGAGGCTTTGCGGGATTATTTCTTCCAAGCCCCTGCTGGTCATATCAGGGCTTTGAAAACCCACCCTGAGCTTTTCCAGACATTTTCTGCTTTCTTTTCAAACCGAAGAGCTGAGAGAGGAGCAGGACAGAGCCACGGCGCATCACCCAGGTGGACACAACGTCATTTTTGCTGGTACGAGCTCTCCAGCTCTGCAGCATCCCGAGGAGCATGGTCCCTCTCCCTTCACCGAAATCACCACGAGCGGCTTCCAGCTGCAAAAAGCAACGGCCCAGAGGAGCTCGATCTGCAGCCAGATTTATTTCTTCATTTCAGGCTCCACCCGTCGCGCTGCGCGGTCGTTGGGGCAGCGGCAGCCGGTGCCGTCGCTCACGTTTGTGGGATAAACTCCCCGAGAGACCGAGCGAAGCCCCAGAGGAAACCAGGGTGGGATTTTGTGTCTCTCTTGCTGGGGTCTGTGTTGCCCTGGCCGCGCCAGCGGTGAGGCCCCAATCTGCTGGGGCTCTGCTGGTTTGCTGGTCCCCAATCGGAAGGTGTTGGGGTGTCTCCATCCCCACCGGGCACCTCGGACTCACTCCATCCCACCCGCCTGTGCCGGCATCAGAGCTCGCTGGACACACTGAGGATGGGGCACGTGTCCTCCTGTGGGGTGGAGGACGGGTGCACCCAGGGGACCGAGAACGTGGGACACAAGAGCACGAGTGTGATGGGAGCGGCTGAGGGAGCTGGGGGTTCAGCTGGAGAACAGGAGCTGAGGGGAGACCTTCTGATCTCTGACCTGCCTGAAAGGAGCTTGGAGCCAGGGGGGGTCGGGCTCTGCTCCCCAGGAACAAGCGCCAGGACCAGAGGAAACGGCCTCAAGTTGCGCCAGGGGAAGTTGAGGTTGGATGTGGGGAACAATTTCTTGCCCAAAGGGCTGTTGGGCATTAGAACAGGCTGCCCAGGGCAGTGCTGGAGTCACCATCCCTGGAGGGGTTGGACAGACGGAGATGAGGTTCTCAGGACATGGGGCAGTGCCAGGGGTGGGGAACGGTTGGATCTGATGATCTTGAGGGTCTTTTCAACCAAAATGATCCTGTGATTCTATGCACTGGGGCACCGAGGACCTGTGCACCCCAGGATCGAGGGATCCGCATGCAGGGTGCACCAAAACCACCTGCACCCGTGGGGCTGAGGACACTCACAGCCCGGGCGGGGGCGGGAGCCGGTCTGGGCTGCAGGAGCGGGGGCTGGGGGTGGGGGTGGGAATCGGGGGGAAGGGGCTGCTGGAGCAGGAGCAACGCCAAGGCTTGGGGCGCAGGGAGGGCTGGGCTGCAGGGGGGGCTGGCAGGAGCCTGCCAACACCTACAAAAACCTGGAAGGCTGATGCCAGCGCCACGGGAGAGGCTGTTTTGGCAGCACTCGCCTGGTTTTCCGGGCAGGGCTGTGGGGCGGGTGCTTGGCCGCCGGTCCCGGCTGCCCAAGGATGATGCTCTGGGATCTTATATTTCATGGGCAAACTCCAAAGCAGCCCCAAAACCCGCTCCCAGGGCTGCCCCCCAACCAGCAAACCCGGGGGGACCAGATTGTGGATAATGCCGGGCTGGGGGGAGCAGGTTCAAACCTCTCGCTGCCCACCCAGGGGATGTTGTTTTTCCCTCTCCCCTCACTCCAAATCCACGCAGCTCCTCTTTCAGGAACGAATCCGGATGCAACAACATTCCCGTGGGCTCGCTGGCAGAGCGGGGAAGCGCTGGGAAGAGAGACGCAGACAGACAAACCGCAAAGCCCTGGCTGAAAATAGTTGAGGGCTGGGGAGAATTCAGCCAGGGGGGTGGGAAATACCAAGCGTGTTTGCCCAAATCCCTACGCCATCCTGTTTTATAATGTCTGTTGGGGCCAGGAGAAGGGCTGGGAGCTCGGGGAAGGTGGATACAGGCTGGGGACGAGCCCTGACACCACGGGGATGGGCCACGGGGCGAGGGGACGAGGTGGAGAGATGCTGCAGGAACCTGCACCCCATGGACAGCGGGGAGAGCCGAGGCGCTCGGGTCACTTTGTGCTTTATTTCTCAGCGTGATAAGGCAAAAGGTGATGTCTCAGGCAGCATTAATTATTAGTAGTGCACTAAAACCTCCACACCAAAACCACAACCCGGGACCCTCCAGTCAACCCCCCTGAGCGAGGGAAGCCCCTGGGATGGGGTCGGGGTGATGTGGCAGCCCCAAGGAGGGGTTGAGCCCCCAACCATCTCCCAGGACCTCCGTGAGAGCTCCCGGGGACCCTGCACAAAGCAGGAGTCCCTGTGCCACCCTCCTCCCAGCCCCGGCTCCCCCATCCCTTCCACCCATCAAACCCCTCAAAAATACCAAACCAAGCCCTGAAGGCAAAAATCAACCCCTAGAGGTAAAAATGGAAGTGTAAAAGGCAGCATCAGCCCGGGGGGGAGGGAGGGCACGAGGCAGAGCTCTGCCCGCTCACAGCCTGGAGATCTTGGGCACGGGGGTGTCCGGGGGGAGCCCCTCCAGCCACTCCAGCAGGATCCTGTTCAGCGTCACCGGCCTGGGGGGGTGACACAGAGCTGGGGTGGGATCTGGCATCCCCTGGGGCAGGGGGAGCCGGATCCACGCCGTGCACGGTACCTCTCCATCTGCGTCCAGTGCCCGCACTCCTCGATGTGCCCCCGGCGCAGCTGCGGGATCTACCGGGGGGGAACACACAAGATGGGATGCTTTGGGCCAAGATCTGGCACAACTTAGATCAGCACAGCCCAACCCAGGCTGCCTCGGCATCCCCAGCTCTTCCTTTTGGCAAGAGGAACCCCCCCTGCCACTGCAGGCAGGAGAGGAGGCAAATGTCCCCCTCTCTCTCTCTGTCTGTCCCCCCTTCTCAAGGGATGTCCCCAAAATCCAGACCACATCTGGAATATTGTGTCCAGTTCTGGGCCCCTCGGTTCCAGCAGGACAGGGAACTGCTGGAGAGAGTCCAGCGCAGCCACGAAGATGCTGGAGGGAGTGGAGCATCTCCCGTGTGAGGAAAGGCTGAGGAGCTGGGGCTCTGAGCTGGAGAAGAGGAGACTGAGGGGTGACCTCATTCATGGGGATCAATATGGAAAGGGGGAGTGTCAGGAGGATGGAGCCAGGCTCTTCTGGGTGACAACCAGTGACAGGACAAGGGGCAATGGGTGCAAACTGGAACACAGGAGGTTCCACTTCAATATGAGAAGAAACTTCTTCCCAGTGAGGGTGCCAGAGCCTGGCCCAGGCTGCCCAGGGGGGTTGTGGAGTCTCCTTCTCTGCAGACATTCCAACCCGCCTGGACACCTTCCTGTGTAACCTCATCTGGGTGTTCCTGCTCCGGCGGGGGGATTGGGCTGGATGAGCTTTCGAGGTCCCTGCCAGTCCCTGACGTTCTGGGTCAAATCCCACCGTGGGGTCTCATGGAAGCAGGACAGGACCAGGCTGGCTCACCCACTGCTCCATGCCCTTGCTCATATTGGGATGCAGCACCACGTCCTTCCCGGCCGTGACCATCAGCGCTGGCATCATGATCTACAAGGGGACACAGGTGACAAGGTCTGGGGAAGGCGCCGCGTCTGCAAATCGTCCCCGTGGGACAGGATCGGTCCCCACCTTCCTGTCCTTGGCAGAGAGCGCCCAGCGCCAGTTGGGTTGTATGTTGCGGTACCAGTTCAAGGGGCCACTGGGAGAGAAGGGAACGAGCTGGAGATGCTGGGACTCGGCTCCTGTCACCACCGCAGGGACAATCCCACGGGATTGACAACGGCCTCCGCCCAGCAGCCTCGCGCCTTCTCGGGGTTATCAAGTAAGGCCAAGGTGGGTTTGGGGGTCCCTCTTCTGCATGGGGGGACCCCACCACCCACCCAGGCTCCTGCCTCTACCTGAAGCCGGATTTCTGGAAGCGCTGGATGTAATATTGCAGATCGGGGCCGTGCAGGATCTGGCTGGCGGGGGGGTCTTCTGGGAAGCCCACCAGCAGCCCCCCTGCAACAAGAGGCACAGCACTGCTGCCATGTCCCCCCCACGGCACCCCCACCCCACAGTGAGCTCTGTGTCCCCCTCACCTCGCTCCAAGACCGCATGGAAGTTGAGCTTAAAGGGCAGTCGGTCCTGCAGAGAGAGGTGAGTGATGGCAGGCAGGAGGAACACCATCCCGGGGGGGAAACCCACTATCGGGGGGCTCCTCAGGGCTGCCAGGCAGACTTGGGGCTCCATCCCCCTCCTCGCTGGGAGCAGGCACACAGCATCGCTGCATCCCGAGGGACGCAGGAACCAACCGAGCAGCCCTGCACTGCGAAGCCAGGAACAGGCAGGGAGCATCGCTGCATCCCTAAAGATACAGGAATCCATCAGGCAGCTGTGGGACACAGAGCTGGGAGCAGGCACGGAGCATCGCTGCATCCCGAGGGATGCGGGAATCAATCATGCAGCCCTAGGACACAGAGTCAGGAGCAGAGCATCACTGCATCTCAAAGGATGCAGGAATCAACCACACGGCCCTGGGATGCAGAGCTGGGAGCAGGCACAGAGCATCACTGCATCCCAAAAGATGCAGGAACCAACTGTGCAGTCCCAGGATGCAGAGCTGGGAGCAGGCATGGATCCCAAAAGATGCAAGAACTGACTGTGTAGCCCTGGGCTGTGGAGCCAAGAACAGGCACAGAGCATCACTGCAACCCAAAGGATGTAGGAACCAACCATGCAGACCTGGGATCTGGAGCTGGGAGCAAGCACAGAGCATCACTGCATCCCTAAAGATGCAGGAATCAATCACACAGCTGTGGGACAGAGCTGGGAGCAGGCACGGAGCATCGCTGCATCCTGAGGGATGCAGGAATCAATCACGTAGCTCTAGGACACAGAGTCAGGAGCAGGCACAAAGCATCACTGCATCCCAAAAGATGCAGGAATCTACTGTTCAGCCCCAGGGTGCAGAGCTGGGAGCAGACATGGAGAATTACTGCATCCCAAAAGATGCATGAACTGACTGTGCAGCCCTGGGCTGTGGGGCCAAGAACAGGCACAGAGCATCACTGCAACCCAAAGAATGTAGGAACCAACCATGCAGACCTGGGATCTGGAGCTGGGAGCAAGCACAGAGCATCACTGCATCCCAAAGGATGCAGGAACCAACTGTGCAGCTCCAGGCTGTGGAGCCAGGAGCAGGCATGGAGCATCAGTGCATCCTGAGGGATGCAGGAATCAATCATGCAGCCATGGGACACAGAGTCAGGAGCAAGCACAGTGCATCGCTGCCTCCTGAGGGATGCAGGAACCGACCATGTAGCCCTGGGCTGTGGAGCCAGGAGCAGGCACGGAGCATCACTGCATCCTGAAGGATGCAGGAAATCAATCACACAGCCCCAGGCTGCAGAACCAGCAGCAGCCGGCGGTGCCGGCAGAGAATGCCACCGGCAAGGCACAGCCTCCCACACGCTCCCGGGGTGCTTTTATTTTAAACGGCCAAGGTTTGTGCCCTGCAGCGAGAGATGAACATTTATTTGCAGGGGTGAAGGACGCAGTGCTGGCACTGCGAGGGCTGGGGAGAGCTCCAAGCCCAGACAGATTCCCCAGGCTGGGCTGTCTCTCCCCAGGCACCACGGCTTCCTAGAGCTCTTCTCAGTCCCTCCTCAGGGTCAGCTTTGAATCTTAAAAAGATGCAGGCCCTGCGCTGCTGCTTACAAGGATGCGTTCACTCTGGTCCCTACTGATGGCTGACAATGCAGACTTTCACAGGACAATAAACACGGGGCAGGACAGCCCTCAGAGTCACTGTGGGCCACTGCAAAGCCAGCCCTGAGCCCTTTTGGGAGGGTTTGGAGAGGAGTATCAGGCTGTGAAGCCCCCCAGGCCCACCCTCAGCTCCAAACGTACCTCCTGGCGCGTGGAGCGGATCAGCACCTTCAGTGTCCGGCCGATGTCCTTCTCCAGCTCCGCTTCTGCAACACCCTGCACGGGGCGGGGAGGAAGCACCGTGGGTGACACCGACCCTCCCCAGGGACCCCAACCCACTGGGGACTCCAGTTTCCCCCCCAGGCCAGATCCTGCCACCCATTGGGGTTCGGGGGGACGCTGGGGATGGGTTTTTGCAGAGTTCAGCTTGGGGACAAGGTCTGGCAGGGGGACCACAACCCAGCTGGGGTGACAGTGAGACCCCCACGGTGTGACACCAGGCGATGCCCAGGGGGTCCCCATACCCTGGAGTGAGGGGTTTGAGCCCCAAAAAAGTGGTGGAGGATAAAAATTGGGGTCCTGGACTCACTGGCTCCTGGAAGTAGAACTGGTATTCGAAGGTGGGAATGGTCTTCATCTTCTCCACGACATCCATGGCGGGGTCAGCGGGGCGGTACGGGGTGTTCAGCGAGGCCACGGCTCTGCCACATCACACACAGAGTCACCATTTGGGGTCCCCCGCGCGAGCCGGGGCTTTGCTGCGGGGACAGGACGGGATTTGGGGTGCCCCAACCCCCGGGGGGGACCCCGAGGACCCACCTGACCCTCTCGGGGTAGAACAGAGCCATGTTCCACACCACCGCGCCGCCCCAGTCGTGACCCACCAGCACCGCCTGCGGGATGCCCTGCGGGGAGGGGGTGTCAGGGCTGCACCCCCACAGCAGCACCCGAGACGCAGCAAAGACATCAGAAAACACCAATATTTTCTTTCTTTTGTGTTTTTTTCCTCCACTTTTTTGCGTTTTTTTTTTTTCCCCCACAAGGAACAAGCATTACCTGGATCCCCCTGAGCTATTTGCTCCCATTTAATGAAACATTACAAGTAGCTGCACTCTCCAGAGGAAAAAGGGTTTGATTTATCCACTGAAAACATGTCTGGAGGCTGCTTGTCACCCCGAGGTGACAGCATGGGGACATCTTGCTGTTGTCACAGCCAAATAAATCCCCAACCCCTGGGACGGGGCTCACAGCATCCCCCAGTGCGGATCCTGCGGTTCCCCCCCCACATTCCTTTTTCCTGACCCCTCTGGGCACCTACAAATAAATCCAATTAAACCCTGTGCTGCTGACGATGCAGCAGCCGGTTCATAATTAGCTGATATTTAGAAGCGTAATTAAAATTCCCTCCCGGCGGACGCGGCTCGGGGCTGGCGAGTCCTGCTCGCTGCTGTGTGATGGCGTGAAACCTGGTGTCTGAGACCCCCCCAAAGAGGGGTGGAAGGTTTGGGGGGATCCCAGCAGCTCCCACAGCCCATGTGGGGCCGATGGGTCCATCCCACCATCACCGCGCCGGCCCCTGGACCGCTCGGCATCTCCTGCATCTCCAACACCAGCACAAAGCCGCCGCCGTTCCTCGCACAAGGAGCCCTTGCAAAACCCTCCAGGGCTCTTTTTTTCCTCTCCATTGTTTCTTGAGTTATTCTGGGTTTTTTTAGCACTGTGTTTTTTGAAGGACTCGCCCCCTTGGAAGCTGTTTCGCAAGGAAAAAGCCCTGGAGGTGCTGGCATTTGTGGGCTCTGCCTTCCTCCCCCTCCACTTCATCTCTTTTGAAAGGCACAGGAATCAACCCCATCCTCTCGCCGGGATGGGAATTAAACCCAGAGCTCCCAAGTGGATGGGATGCCGAGACGACACCGGGTTCAACCATGCTGGGGGGCAGCGCTGGTCTCCCGGCCACCCCAGTCACTCAGGAGCTGCTACAATTGGGTTTTAATGGGGGACGGGGGCTGCAGCCCAGGATCCTTCCCCACAAGCATCTGACCAGCTTAGCAAAACCCAAACCAGGCACCACCAGCTCATCTCCCCGTCCTCAGCAAAGACACGACGCCCAGGAGAAGGTGACGTGGAGCTGGGGACCCTCCCAAGGATGGGATGTCCCCACCACGATGGGTTGGGGTAACGTCCCCGTCCTTCAAATCCCACCCACGGGGAACACAAGGACAGGGCTCGGTGCTACCCCAAGGGGTTTGGAGCAAAGTCACCAGGGACCTCTGGTGTCCCAGCATGGGATAAAGTCACCAGGCAGCTCAGCTGTCCCTTCCTGGGAAGGAAAAGGTGAAGGACAACCCGGGGCACAAGTGCCCAAACCTTGCTGAGAAATAGGGACCCATCGCGGGAAGCTCCTCACCAGTTTGTCCAGAAAAACCACCAGGTCCTGGGGACAGGAGGAGAGAAAGGGTCAGGTCCTGGCCGGGACCATGTCCCACCAGCCCACCGCCCCCGTGCTGCCCCTGCAGCTCCTCACCTTGCAGATCTGCTCCTGCGAATATTCTTTTATATCTGCACAAAAGACACAATGGCCATTATTTTACCATCTCCACATCTCTATGGATGTGTTCTGCATCCATCGGAGCTGCGGGAGGAGCAGAACAGCTCCCACCCCCCCCAGGAGAAGACTCCTCCACCCACCTTCTCCTGGGCTGGACCTCAGGACCGGCAGCTCCAGCCCCAGACATCCCCATCCCCAGTACATCCCAGTAAACCCAGCTCACCCGGCGGGGCCGTGGACTCCCCGTAGCCCTTCATCTCCAGAGCGATCACCCTGAATCCAGCATCGGCCAGCGCCGGGATCTAGGGGGAAACCATCAGCTTCTGGAGGGCACGGAGACCCCCGGAGCCCCCCTGCCCACCCCAGCATGCCCAGAGATGTCCCCGAGGGGCAGCTGGTGACCTGGAGGGTGGGGAACATTCCTGGGTTATCCCGTGTCCCTCAAAGCTGAAGGCAGGGTGGTGGGACAGTCCCAGAACCCCCCAGGAGTGCTGGCCGTGCACTCCCTCCACCCCAGCATCCCACCCCCATCCATCCATCCATCCATCCATCCATCCATCCATCCATCTCCTCGTCCCCTCCATCACCTGGTAGCGCCAGGAGAGCCAGGACTCGGGGAAGCCATGGCAGAGGCAGATGACAGGGCCATGTCCCAACTCCACAAAGTGCAGCTGAACGCCGGGCTGGAAGGGACAGAGACCCCTCACCAGCCCGGGGTGTCACCCCCCAACCTCCACTCACCACCCCCACCAGCACGGTTTGGCCACTGGGGTGGATGGAGAAGACCTGAGTGATGGGACAAGCTCAGCATCCCCCAGCCCAGAGGACAAGGGACAATGCAACAAGCCACCCCGCGGCTGGCACGTCCTTGCATGGAGCTCAAGACCCTCCCCAGGACACCTGACCACCCTCCACCAAGCCTGGGGACACCTTGTCACCCAGGCAGTCCCCTACCCGGATGGGCACGTAGCCGTGGGTGACGTTGGATGGGTCACACGCGGTCGGCAGTGGCTCTTCTTGGCCGAGAAGCTGCGGGGCGAGGAGCACAGGGTGAGCGGTGGCTGCAGCGGGATGTCCCCACCATGGGACAGCCACGTGTTTGAGGTCCGGGGGATGAGGTTATGGGCGGCGGGCAGCGTTTGCAGGAGGTCACTGTCCCCCTCACATTGGGTCCCAAAGCCACCCGCAAGTCCTGCGCCAGCACCGTGTCACGGCAAAGCCCGGAATACCTCAGGTTGGACCTGTAAGGGTCATCGAGTCCAACCCCTGCTCCTCACCGAAGCCTTACTAAAAAAAAATTAGTGACTTTACACTGAAATCTAAAAACATGAGTGAAGTGCACCATGAATGTTCAAAGTGAAACGTCATTTAAAAGAACCAAAGGAAGCCTTTAGTTTCCAAACAAGTTCTTAAACAATCTGTGCCCCCCAAAACATCAAATATCTTTACGGTCAACCTCATAAATCTGGGAGCCGGACACAGTTTGAGTTTGGCAACAACATGAGTCAAGATGCCAACTTCAGGTGGTTCCCTTGCGCATGAGGGGCCTCGACGGACCAAGGGGAGGAAGGACGGGAAAACAGAGGGAAGGGGGAACAAAGAAGATAAAAAATGGGTTGGTGACGCATGACCAGGTCATGTCGACACCTTTGCTTGTTTCTGCCTGTGCCCACCCAGCCATTATGTGCACGAAGACCAGCAGGATTTACGCTGGCGCTTCCGCTGTTTTTTCCTCGTTTCAACACTAAAAACTTTCCCTGCATCATTAGAAAGGGAAGAAGTAACTGTATAATTAAAGTGGAGGAAAAAAAAAACCCAAACCCGAAGCCCAGGACACAAGCACCACTTGCAGAGCAGCAGCGCTGCCCGAAGGGTCCATCCCACCCATCGCTGCAGGGACCCCAGGAGAACAGGGGGCAGGGGGCACCCAGACCACACCGTGTACCTGGACACCCGAGAGCCGCTCCAGCTCCTTCAGGACGGTGTCGGTGTCCCTGACGAGGACAGTGGCCATGCCCATCTCCCGAGCCGGCCTCAGGTTCTCCGCGATGTCATCCAGGAGGATGACCTGGAGACGCACCAGCCAGGGCTCAGCACCCAATCTGGGTGCTCGGAGGGACCCCCCGTGCCCTGTTATTTTTTGCAGGGGTGACGGCCGTACCTCCTGCGGTTTCGCCTGCAGAGCGTCCAGGGCGTAGGTGTAGATCTGGGGATCCGGCTTCTGCGCTCCGAGGCGGCAGGACTCGATCACCAGGTCGAAGTGCCGGTGCAGCACGTTCATCAGCGTGGCCGTGAAGAGCCGCCCGGTGCTGTCGTCCACCCAGTTGTTGGTGAGGACGCAGGTTTTAAACCCTAGGAAAGGGCTGGTTTTACCATGCCGGTCCCCCAAAAGCATTTGATTTCACTTCTCCTCCCCAAGCCACATCTCTCAGACCTTCCCAGCCTAAAATTTCCCATTTACAAGGCTCTGTCTGGAACAAGACAACCCAGCAGGAGATAACAGGATGCTCAGCAGGAGCTTACACCCAATTTGTACCTCTAGAAAAGCAAATCTGAACCTTCAGGACACCAGCCAGAGCTCGGGGACACCAAGATGCTGAGGATGAGCTGGTGGACCCGTCACGGTGCAGGGTGAAGGGCTATGGCATCCTGCTAATTGCTGGCTGGGTGATTACATGTCTGATGGATTTGGCAGCAGGCTCGGAATATTTAGTTAGAGGTGCTGAGAGAGCACTTTGATAGAATCACAGAATCATTCTGGTTGGAAGAGCCCCTCAAGAGTCCAACCATAACCCACCCCTGGCACTGCCCCATGTCCCTGAGAACCTCATGTCCGTCTGTCCAACCCCTCCAGGGATGGTGACTCCAGCACTGCCCTGGGCAGCCTGTTCCAATGCCCCACAGCCCTTTGGGGAAGAAATTGTTCCCCACATCCAACCTCAACCTCCTCTTGATGATGATGAGGGACTGAGCAGGGACCTCATGATGGGACCAACCAGGACCTCCACGGCACCCGCTCAGGAGGGCAGCAGCACCCTGACTCCATCAGGTTGAGAGAGGTTCTCCTGCCCCTCTGCTCTGCCCTGGGGAGACCTCATCTGGAATATTGTGTCCAGTTCTGGGCCCCTCGGTTCCAGCAGGACAGGGAACTGCTGGAGAGAGTCCAGCGCAGCCACGAAGATGCTGCAGGGAGTGGAGCATCTCCCGGGTGAGGAAAGGCTGAGGAGCTGGGGCTCTGGAGCTGGAGAAGAGGAGACTGAGGGGTGACCTCATTCATGGGGATCAATATGGAAAGGGGGAGTGTCAGGAGGATGGAGCCAGGCTCTTCTGGGTGACAACCAGTGATAGGACAAGGGGCAATGGGTGCAAACTGGAACACAGGAGGTTCCACTTCAACATGAGAAGAAACTTCTTCCCGGTGAGGGTGCCAGAGCCTGGCCCAGGCTGCCCAGGGGGGTTGTGGAGTCTCCTTCTCTGCAGACATTCCAACCCGCCTGGACACCTTCCTGTGTAACCTCAGCTGGGTGTTCCTGCTCCGGCGGGGGGATTGCGCTGGGTGAGCTTTCCAGGTCCCTTCCAATCCCCAACATGCTGTGATCCTGTGATTCTGTGATCACCCCTCGCCCCAACCCCCCCCGGCACCCACCGCTCCTCCGCAGCACCCTGGCCGCCTGCAGCAGGGGGGCATTGACCGTCCCCTTGGCCGCCATCTCCTCGAAGATGCGGGAGACGGAGAAGGTGGGCGGCAGGGTGATGCCCGAGGCAGAGGCGTGCTGCCGGCAGCCCTCTTCCATCTCCAAAAAGAGCTGGAAAACATCCACACAGTCATTCAATAAACCCCCCAAAAATAAAATAAAGCCCATCTCGGAGCCTGCGCTCCCCCAGCGCACCGGAGCATCCGTGATGCTCCACGGTTGGTACCCGAGGGCTCACCTGGGACAGGGTGATCTGTCCCCTCATCACTTTGGCGTAAGGACTGTCGGAGCCACCAGCAAACAGCACTTTTCGCAAGAAATTACTGCAAGGAGAAGGAGGGGAGGTCAGCTGGGGGGTATCCCAATACCGGAGGGGTGCTGGGGTGCACTATGGGGAGGGGGATGCTCCGTGCTGGGGATACAGAGCTGCCTAAATCAGTCCTGCTCCCTCGTCCATCATCTCCCGGGACTGGAGCACCACTCCATTACAGGACCGGGAGATCGCTGCCCATTTATTTCTCGCTGGCAGTTCAATTACTTCGCCCGCAGATAAATGAGCAGGGAGTTTCGACACGAACAACAAAAAAAAAGATAAAATAATGCAAAGAGTACGGGTATTTTGTAAGCTGTATCTCAGGGAAAATAATTTTCCCCTATCACAAGATCACGAAAGGCCTTCTTGGGTGGCAATAAAACAAGATTATAGCCACTGGCCTTAGGACAAAGCTCTCCTCCGAGTCGATAAAAATGCAGCTCAGTTAAAAATAAACGGCTTTACCTCTTCCAGCAGGATTGCTGTCATCTTTTTTTTAATATAAAACGAAGCAAAAAATATGTTTGATGGCCTGATAATCTGGGAATTTATTGCTCCATCTGCTCCACGTCCTCCAGCATTTAGCTATTTAATATTTTATTCTTTTTTTAACTCCTCGCCTTTTTTTTTTTTAAACACCCACACGCTGCCAGGAAATCCCAACATGTTGGGTGATACAGACAGAACCTGTTTGGCTGCTGTTTGGGAGCTTTGGGGATTAGTAATTCCCAAATATCTCATATTAAATGGGGCAAAGGGCTCAGCGGGACTCGAGAGGCTGTTTGGGACCCGCTCGGGGATGCAATTTTCTGGGTTTTGTCAGCTCCAGCTTGTGCATTTAGTTGTGTCAGGTCTCAGCGCTGGGGAAGAGATGAACTTATTTAATTATCTTGCTTAATTAAGTATTAGATGCTCTTCTTAGTGCTTCTGCAAACATCCCCTATGGCAACCTGGGGGTTAGTTTTAACTGCTGACCTGCACCCCACAAGCAGGACAGGATGCTCCCCAGCCTGCACCCCACATATACACAGGGACCCCAACCTGCACCCCACACTCAGGACAGGGGGCCCCCAACCTGCACCCCACACCCTGTCCTGCGTTGCTGCTGCCCAGTCGCGCACAGCCCGTGCGGGCGGGCGCCGCACACACAGTATTGTCGCCTCGTCTCTACGTGTCTCGGGCCGAGCGGCGACTCGCCGAGGCGCGGGCGGAAAAGCGCCGCCGGGCTAGGCCGGGCCGGGTCAGGCCATACCTGGGCAGAGCGCAGTCCCGCTCGCAGGAGCCCAGGAAGTGCTGCAGGCCGGGCCCGAAGAGCACGCCGCCGAGGTCGAACAACACGGCCCGCCGCGCCATGGCCGCCCCACCGCCGCCGGCACCCGGACTCGAACCCGTGATCTCGGCCCCTCCACCGCTGAGGCCCCTCCGCTCTCCCCCGCAGGCCCCGCCCCCGAGGCCTCGCCCCCTGCCTGGGCGCTGCGCTGGGTCCTAGCGCCGCCGTTCGGCGCCTGTCGCACAGGGCACCCCTGCACGGAGGCCATCCCTTTTGTCCCACCAGCACCCTCCCGGTCCCGGGGGGCTTTGGGGACCTCCGTCCCCACGGCTGTGGGTGGCCGCCCACCGCCCCCCTGCTGCTGTGGGTGCCCGCCCCTCCACTCGTTCCCTGTCTCTGCTCCCCGGGGTTTTGCCCGTAATCGCGTGTTTTTTTCCCATTAACGAGGAGCCCGGGACCCCCCTTCAGGTCCAGCAGCACCCCAAGGTGCAGCAGCACCCACTGACCCAACCTGCCTGCACCCAAATCCTAATGTGGCTGAAGGTGGGAAGGGGCAGGGGGGGCACAGGCCAGACCAGCCATATGTGCTGAAGGTGTGCACACGCATGTGCACGCACAGGTACACGCATGTGCATGCACACGTGTTCACACGCACACGCACCTGCCTGCATACATGCAGGAACACATGCACACATGTATGCACACGTGTTCACACCCATGTGCTGGCACACATCTCTGTGCAAATGGACAGAGAAAAATGCATGTGTGCAAGCATGCGCATAAACACGCATATGCAGACATGCATGTACAGCTACAGGCATGTATGCACACATACAGACATGCAAGTACACATACACACATGCCTGCACACATACAGACATGCACGCAGACATACACACGTATGCACACATACAGGCATGTATGCACACACATGTGTGCACATATATATGCAAATGCGTGCACACACATATGCACATATGTGTGCATATGCAAAACCCTTGTGTGTGTTTGCGGAGCATGTGTGCACACCACCAGGCACGTTGCTGAGGGGGTGTGTGTGCTCTGTTCAGCGCGTGTGTGTGTCTCCGAGCACGTGTGTGTGCACTGAGGCTGTGTGTGCTCTGCCAGGCATGTGCGTGCACACCGAGCACACGTGTGCACTGCTGAGCACGAGTGTGCACCACCAGGCATCCGTGTGGGCACTGAGCACGTCTGTCCACGCTCAGCACACGCCTGCATGCCAAGCACATACGTGCACACACGTGAACGCTGCGTGGCCATTTCAGCAGCCCTGAAGCCCCCCAGAGAAGCGGCCTCGGTGGGATACACGACCCCCCGTGCACCCCAAACCAGCCCTGACATACTCAGTGCCACACCCGTGTCCGTGGCGTGTCCGTGGGGACCCCTCCCTCGGGATCCACCGGCATTGCCGTGGCGTGGCGGCCGCGTCGCCGAGCGGTGAGCGGGGCGGGAGGGGGGTCGGGGGGGATCGGCAGCGGTTTCGCAACCCCAGCCCCGTGCCTCAGTTTCCCCACCTGCCAAACAAGCGGTGGGATGCTGGAGGAGGGGGGAGCTGGGAGGGGTAACTGCACCTCTGCACGGCGCAGCAGAGCTGGGGGGGCTTTTTTTGCTAGTGGCGAGGGACAGAGTTATTTAAGGGGGGGCTCAAGCCCGGACAAGCCACGCATTTATCAGCAGCGGGGCTCGGTGTCCCCCATCCCTTGTCCCCAACGTCCCGCTGTGCCCGGGACCCCCCCCCACCCGCTCCCGGGGTGGTCCAGCGCCGGGGGGTGGACGAAACCCCCCTGCCTGCCTCCCGCCAGCTCCCAGCCTTTTCCTCCTCCCATCGCGGCGGGGGCAGCTCCGGCTCAGCCCCCTCCGCTCACCCCAAACCCGGGGCCGGCAGCGGGGCCGCAGCCCCCCCGGACCTCCAGCCGCCGCCGCAGCGAGCCCAGATTCTCCCTTGGAAAAAAAAGGTGGGAGCATTCTTTTTTTTTTTTTTTTTTTTTTTTTTTTGGAGGGGGAAGTAGGGGAGAAAGGAAGAATTTTGCTGGGCTGTTGCTATTCCGGTGCAGCCGCGGTGCCAGCGAAATGCCAGCACGGCGACGCCTCTGAGACCCGGCCAACTCATGGCAGGGCTGGGCCGCCGCCGTCTCTGCTCCCCGCTGCCCCCCGCCCCCCCCTTTTTGGGGGGCCCTTTGCTCCGACCCGAACCCCCCACCCCCGCCACTCCTGCCAGGTGCGGGGCTGAGACCTGAGCAGCTCATTGCAGCCCAGGATGCTGGGGGGATTCGGGATGCCCGTGGGAGCCCCCTCCTCTCTGCAGAGGGGCTTTTGGGGGGGTGGGGGGTGCTGGTGGGGACCCCTCCGAACCCCCAAACTCCCCCACCCGCCGCCTCTGGCACCCGGTCCCGGCGCCAAGACTTTGCGGCGGCGGTTTTGAAAGAGCCGCATTGTCTGCACCCCCCCAGCGCCTGGCCCCCCCACCGCGGCCTCCTGCTTTGCCCTGGCTCCCCAGGCAGGGTCTGGGGGGACAAGGTGCCCCCCGGCAGGATCAGCCTCACCCCAGCCCTTCCAGCCTTCAACTTAACCCCTCACTGCCTCAGTTTCCCCATCGCTATGCTCTGTGTGTTGTGCTTGGGGGGGGGAGTGCAGAAAGGGTCCCCCCTTACCCCATTGGGGTCCTACATGGTGCGGGGATGGTGGGGTACAGCACCCCCAAATCCCAGCAGCCAGAGGTGCAGATGCATGGAAAAATAAGGGTGTTTAGGGGATTTTGCTGGTGTGAACTGGGGGGCACCCCAAAGGGTCTTAGAGGGGTCTCAGCCGCAGCCTCGACCCCCCGTTTTCTCTTTGCTCCTGCAGGACACCATGGGGGGCCCAAACTGGTGCCTGCTGGTGGGGCTCTGCGCCCTTGTCCCCCCCGTCACCACCCAGGGGGGACCAGAAGAGGACGTGACACCCGGCACCGAGACGGAGGAGCTGGGGTACCACCCAGCCCACGATGGGGACCCCCTCCGGGACCCCCAGCACTGCGGCATCACCTTCCACACCCCCAGCCCTTGCAGCCCCCCTGGGCCGCCCCCCTCCATCTCCCGCGATGAGCTGGATCATCTCAAGAACCTCTTGCAGGACACCAAGGCCAGCCTGAAGGACCTGGAGACGGCGGCCACGCTGGAGGACAACCAGACCCGTTACCAGGACGTCATCACCGAGGCGCTTCCCGCCATCCGTGGGGCCAACCTGGAATTTCGGGAGAGCCTGGAGAACGTCCGCAAGGAGCTGGAGGCTCACGTGGCTGAGACCGATCACCCACAGATGGCGGAGAAGAAGGAGAAGTAAGTGCCCTGTGGGGGGATGGACATGGGGAGATGCTCCATGGAGCCGATGCCCCAAACTCCATGCGGGGGAGGCAGCCCCAGGCTGGGGGCACCTTAAAGGGTCTGGGTGTCCCCAAGAGCCCCACAGCCTTTGTGGTGGCTCTTGGGTGACGTGTGGGGTTTGGATGCTCATCCATGTGTGTGTCCCCGCCCTAAAGCCACCGCAGCAGGGACAGTGAGGGGTCCGCAACGACAGGGTGGGGGGTGGGATGTCAGGAGGGGGGAGTGGTCACTCCCAAACCAGTGACCCAGCACAGCTGAGCCACAACGTGATGATGGAGCAGGACGGAGGAACTGGGGGGTACCTCCTCACCCAGGCTGGGGACATCCCGCTGGGACGCCCAGAACTGCAGCATCACCTTCTACACCCCCCTGCGGGGATGCTGGTGGGGACACTGAGCCCCCTTTGTCCCCCTCCCCAGGTTGCGGAAGGATGTCCGGGTGGTGGCCCACATGCTCCGGCTCACCAGCCAACTGGCCCAGAGCCTCGAGGCCGCGTCCCATCGGCTCCACGCCGAGCTGAGCCAGCGCCTGCAGAGCTCGGCCACCCACGTCACCGCTGCCACCGAGCCCTAGGACAGCGGGGACGGGCCCCGTGTCACCCCGCACATGGCCTTGCTTGCTGGTAGGACCCCAACCCGGCTCATCTCCCCGGCTTTTGGGGTGTCCGGGCTCTTCATCCTGGTCCTGGGAGCTGAGGTTCTGCACGGGGGGTTTGTGAAATGGTTGGGGGCTGGAGGTGGCAGCGCCCAGAGGGGACGGGAGGTGCTGCCTGCGAGCGGGTGCCATCGCACACGTGGTGCCATCACGTGTAATGCCATTGTATACATGATGCCATCGCACATGTGATGCCATCGCACATATGGTGCCATCGCACGTGATGCCATCGTGCACGTGATGCCATCGCACACACAATGTTATAAAAGGTGATGCCATCACACGCAGATGCCATCGCACGTATGCCGCCATCGCACGATGCCATCGCACGCGTGATGTTGTCACACACGGGATGCCATCGCACGTGGGACGCCGTCGCACGCACAATGCTGTCACACGTGATGCCGTCACACACGATGCCTTCACACGTGTGCTGATGCCATCACGCACGCGATGCCGTCACACGTGAGATGCCGTCACACACGTGACGCTGTCACACGTGGTGTCACACACACGGTGCCATCACACACGCAATGCCATCGCGCACACAACGCCATCACACGCGCGATGCCATCGCACACGCAATGCTGTCACACGTACGATGCCATCGCGCATGTCGTCACGCAGCAGAGCCCGGTGCCACCACGTGTCCCTGTCCCTGTCCCTGGGCAAACCCCTGTGTGGGGGCTCCGTCCCACCCCAGCACCCTCTGCTCCCCTCACTCCTCCATCCACCCAGGCTCTCGTTTCCCCAGCTCGCCAGCCCCGTGTGCCACCAGCTGAGCCCTCGCACCCAGACCCGTGCCTGAGCTGGGCTCCTGGGGCTCCCCAGAGTGTCTTAAATATTAATCCCAGCTTGGCTGCATCTTACCGGGTGTCCGTCATGCAGACAGAGCCGCTGCCAGCCCTGGTGAATCCTTCTCACCCTTGGCAGCACCTTGTCCAGGCTTGGAAGAGCCTTTTTGACCCTGAGCTCCGGAATTTGGTGCCTCTGGGTGGGCAGGGTGGAGGGGATGGGGATGGAGATGAACCACCCAGGAATAAACTGAAGCTGGCACCTCCGGTGCTCTCAACCCATTGAGGTTTGGGCAGTGGGAAAACAGCTGGAAGCGAAATAATCCCTTCTTGTTTGTAAGCCATGAGGCTGGAGGGAATGGCCAGGGCACCCCAGGGCACCCCAGTACCCCCAGTGCACCCCGAGCGGGGGCGGGAGGCAGGAACAGCCCCGGGCAGCGGCGCTTCTGCAGGAATAAAGATGCATTGCGCTCGGCCAGGCGTCAGCCTTATCTCTGTTTTCTCCCCATCCTCTGTGCTCGGAGGGAAAAGGAGGAGGGATGAGGTTGTTAATATACTGCCCCTCCACCTCCAAAACTGTGACCCCCATCAGGAGCCCAGCGAAGGGGACAGATCCCCCCAGCATCCACAACGTTTCCCACCACCCCCCAGCCTTCAATCCACCATCCCAGCAGACAGCTCCTTTTTTTTTTTTTTTCCTCCCCGGAAAAACCAATGTCGCTTGTCTTTTTTTCCTGATTAATTTGCTACGGTCTTACCTGACACATCCTTCTCCCTAATTCCCCTCCTTTGATGGGCCCGGATTGATCTCCTGGAGCAGCCCGTGCAATATCCGGCTGCTCCCCATCCCTCTGGCATCCATCGCTCCATCTTCCCCCCTCCTCATCACCCAGGTTTGGGGATCCATCTGACACCCAATGCCCTCCCTTTAGCTCCACAGCCTTGGGATGTGGCCATGGGCTGAGGACCATGACACAAGGACGGGGCTTTGCATCGCCCCGCTGGCTGTGGAGAGGTTCCCCAGGGCAGGGGAGGTTTGCCACAGTGGTTTGATACAACCATGACATGGATGATTAAAAATTGGAGTGGTCTGATGCAATCGTGACATCAGTGAGACATCTGGATCACCTCAGCGTGATGTTCGCATCGGTGACATGTTCCTGGAGAGAGGACAACCCGATATCTGCCTGGCTTTGGCATCAGCTGCCGTGGCGGTGAGATGGTGGGATGTCATCTCCCTGGTCGTCCCCATGGATTTCTGGTATCCAGCATCCCAAGGATGGTGGGAACAGTCCCATGGATGCGGATAGGATTGGAGGCCGGCAGCGGGGCTGGGAGAGCAGCAAATTCTGGTGCCCTCCGTGACCAGATCTGCCTTTTCATTAATCTCCCAGGGGAAAGGAAGCAAATCGTCGGGCAGGTCCTCCGGGGCTGGAAATTGCAGCCCTGGGCTTCGTTTGCAGGAAGGTCGTGCATTAAATTTCCTTGCAGGAAGGAAGGAGAGAGGCTGCTCTGGGTCTTCACCCGGGAGGTTGAGAAGCAGCGCGGAGCTCTGGGTTTCCCATCCTTTTGTGGTCAGACAACCACCTCTCCTGCCCAAAGCAGCCTTGTCCCCATCCCTGTCGCTGTCGCCTCGGATGGGGACACCTGAGATGGGAAGAGGGGTTGATGCTGGATGTTGCCATGGCTTTGCTTCCCCAATTTTGCCACTGTCCCCCTGGCAATGTTTTACGGGACAAAAGTGGGCTGAGACAACTCAAGACCTTGCGCCCCGTTTTAACGCAGAACAGGGGACATCACTACTTACTGGAGCTGCCCTGCCCATGGGCAGGTTGGGACCAAACCTGGGGTGGGGGACAAGTGGGGAAAACCTGGTCTGGTGGGGATGTGAGCAAGCAGCCCCCTGCATCCCCCCAACTGTGCAAGAGCCTGGACCTTTGCAATGCCCCTGCAATGCCCTGTATGATACCCTGAGCAATGCCACACACAATCATAGAATCATTGAATCATTTAGGTTGGAAGAGACCCTCAAGATCATCGAGTCCAACCAATGCCCCATGCAGTGCCCCACATGCTACCCCGTGCAATACCCCCTGCAGTATCCTGTGCAATAATCTGTGCAATATCCCATGCAAAACCTCATGCAGTGCTCCCTGCAATGCCCCATGCAATACCCCCTGCAATGCCCCATGCAATAATTTGTGCAATACCCCATGCAAAACCTCATGCAATACTCCCTGCAATGCCCCATGCAATACTCCCTGCAGTGCCCTGTGTGATAATCTGTACAATACCCCATGCAAAACCTCATGCAACACTCCCATGCAATAGCCCATGCAATACCCTGTGCAATGCCCCATGCAAAACCCCATGCAATGCCCCATGCAATACGCCCTGCAATGCCCCGTGCAATAATCTGTGCAAAACCCCCTGCAGTGCCCCGTGCAATAATCTGTGCAATGCCCCATGCAACACCCTGCAACCCCCTGTGCAATGCCCTGTGCAATACCTCATGCAACACACTCTGCAGTGCCCCATGATCCCCCCTGCAACATCCCATTCTGTGCTCCAGCTCCTCCACTCCTCAGCACTTTTTTTCCTGTTCTCCCTCCCTATGCTCACACACAAAGCCCAACACCCCCTTCCCAATCCCCCGGCTGAGCGATGCCTTGGGAGCAACCGAGAAATCCCTGTCTCATCCAGCCCTTTCCCACGCTGGGGATGCTCTGCCAGCGCATGGCGGGTGATGAGGAGGGCCAGGGGAGCTGGTGTCCCTCCAGCCTTCCTCCCCCTCATCCTCCCCTCCTTCCCTGCCTGGCCATGACTCTCCCTCCTCCCCCTGTCCCTGTCGTCACCGCCACCACTTTGAGTAAGAGCTGAGACACCGTCAGCGGAGCTCAGTCCTCGCCAGAGCCCTGCGTGGCACAGCAGCCCAACCCTGGCGTCGCGGAGGGAACAGGGACTTTGGGGACCCCTCCTCGCTCTTCCTGCAGCAGGTAAGGGGGTTCGTTTGGTCCAGGCTGGGTGGGAAGGAGAGAAGCTCTTTTTCCCCGCAAACATCCATGATTAAAGCTGTTTGCAGAGCGCTGAGGATGGGCAGGGAGTGACGGGGAGGCAGCAGAAGAGAAAGTTTTCCAGCTGTGCCTGAAGTTCCCACCAAAAACCAAAAAAAAAATCCCCCCACTGTCCGCCTTTAAAATCCAATAAATATTTATTCTCGCTGCCTCCCTGACTGCACGTCGGGATGCCGAGAGCTTTGTCGGGCTCGCCGCAGTCGCGAGCATCCTCCGGTCCAGCCTTTCGCATCCTCGCGGGGCAGGTTCCTGCATCCCCCAGAAAAGTGGTTGGCAGGTACCAGCCAGCAGCATTTTTGCAGGTACGGAGGTGCCTCTCGGGGCATCGCTGCTGCGGGGTCAGCAACACAGCAAACCCAGCGCTGGGGGTCAGGGGGCAACGGGGAATCTGTCAGGGAAACGGTTTGGATGTGGGGAGACAAGGCAGGGCTGCAGGTACAGGGCAGGACCGGTATATTGAGATATCTCAGCCAGGAACGTCCATAATTTCCTCTCCAGTCTGGCACAGTGGCCAGTGTTTCTCCTCCTGTTTCCCACCCCGCTCCACCATCCATGCATTAATCAGTTGAAAACTGCACAGAAGATGATGATGAGTTCAGGAGGATTTTGTGGGTTTACCGGCTCAGGGAGGAATTTAAGCCAAAGGAGCTTCCTGTTTAGCAACATCAGTGCTGACCTGGGAACCTCCTTCTCTTGGGGACGGAAGGAGTTGCCTCCTGGAGAGGGGAGGTGGGTCCTGGGGGCACAGTCAGGTGTGGAGGAGTCACCTTGTAAAAAGAAGAAGATTTTGGGACCTGGGCAGAGCAAGAGATTCCTCCCCTTGCAGAGACTGGCCATACTGGGGAGGGGAACCAAACACATCCATGGATAGGTGCATGGAAGGATGGATTAATGAACGTACAGATGCATGGATGGGTGGATGGGTGGATGGATGAGGGTGGATGGTAAAAGGGTGATCCCTCTTCTCAAAAGTGAGTGTTCCTGGAGAAACCAGCCCGAGGAGCCGATTTGGGGCTTGGTCTCAGCTCTTGGAGCAGCTGAGATGTTGCTCCCTCCCTCACCCTTGGGGAATGAAGCAGCTTGGAGTCAGGGAGGGCAGAAGGATGGTTGAAACGAGTTATTTTCTGGTCACCCCAGTAAGGTTTGCAGCACTGGGCTCTGTCTCTGCTATTAGATCACCTGGGGACCAGAAACAGGGACGAGATGCTTTGGGGATGTTTTCCCTTGGCCCTGCCATGGTGGCAGCTCAGATGAGCTCCAAACACTGGCTTTGAGGGGACCACAGTGTTGAGGTGGCACCACGGTGACAGTGCCACTCTCTGCTGTCTTTCCAGGGATGAAATGTGGGGCAGGTGACTTGGCAGAGCATCCCAGACCACACACCCACCCTGGACCAGCTGTGTCCCTCCTGAGGTTCTCCCAGCCCACGTCCAGCTCAACCCATGGCTCCTCCAGCACTCCTTAATGGTGGGGACACACAGGCCACCGTGTCAGAGGTCCCCTGTGGTGGCTTTCGCTGCTGAGCCTCCTCCTCCACCACCACCTGAGCTCGTCGCTCCCCTTGGTTGGCTTTGCAAACTGCTCCGGGGGGAATCCATGGGGGACACTGGTACCAGGAGGATGTGGCGGCTGCCCCATGGCATCGTCCCCCTCGTCATGTGGTGCTTTGTCACCTTCCAGGCAGGTAAGGACAGCTCTGGCTTTCCATGGGGTACCCAAATTTCCTTCCCTTGAGCCCTGCCTTCCCATGGGTGTCACCCACTGGGACCAAGGCGGGGGAAAAAAATCTGGGGAGAGGAGAGGGGAGGGGAAGCTGAGGGGTGCATGTGCATGGAAAACCAGTTCTCTCCCAGTTTACCCCCATGCAGTCTCCCAGCACCCCCAGTCTCCACGCTGGTGTGGTGTCCTCCACCACACACCCTGCTAGGATGGGGTTCGTGTCTTTGAAGGGCAGCTCAACACCAGCTAGACACTTGCGGGGGGACAGTCTGCTCTGGGTCACCCCCCAGGGGATGCACCTCTGGGACCTCACATCCAGCCTGTGCAAGCTAAAATCTTGCAGGAATGGGAAAAAAATGGATTTTACTCCCACCTCCTGTCAACGCAAGATCGCCACGGAGCTGAGCATCTTTTCTGTCCCTTCACTTGGGACCAGCCCTCCCCAAAACCTCTGAAACCTTCAATGCTGCTCAGCACATCATGCCTGGCCAAAGTTCAACAAGCAGGACCCTTGCTGGGCTTGCTGGGTATGCCGTGGGGCAATGCACCCATCCTTCTCCAGGGCAGAGCCACCCATTCAACGTCCCTTTGGTCACGCTTTGCTGTGCAAAGCCCTCCCCCGCTCCATCCCTTCCTCCTTCAGTGTCCCTGGACTTGCTGGTGGAAATTTATGGGGCTCTGCAGCGAGCGAGGACGGCCGAGCGATGCACTGCAAGCTGACGGCATCCGAGACCAACATCAACAATTTCTAGGCAGAGCGAAGAGCGTTGAGCTCCTTCCCAGCCCCATCTCCAGCCCAGTCCCAAGGGAGGACTCTGGGTGGGCTGCAGCCACCCCAGGGACTGGGTCATCCCTTCACCTTGCAAAGCCAAACCAGTTAGCACCAATAAGAGCAGCTGGAGGGGACTGGGAGAGGGACCTCAGCCACCCAAGATGGGGATTTTCTCAGTTGATGTTGCAAGTTGAACTTGCACTTCACTGCCCGGGGCAGCTTTGAGGAGGGAAATTCCCCTCTCTCCATGCCAGGGTGGGGTTCAGCATCGCTTGGGCACCCCAATTCAGTGGGGTCCATCCCCATCTCCCCACAGTCTCCTGCCTGCAGGACCAGCCGGGCAGCCATGCCGAGGAGCGTCTCTTCAAGCATCTCTTCACCGGCTACAACCGCTGGTCACGGCCAGTGCCCAACACCTCCGACGTGGTCATTGTGAAGTTCGGGCTCTCCATCGCGCAGCTGATCGATGTGGTGAGTAGCCCTTGTGGTACCTGACTTTTCCCAGTTGGTCCTACTGGTCTGCGAGACCGGGGGCTGGGGACCCTGGTGGGAGGTTGGGTTTGGGCACCAGCAATCTCTTGGCCATCTCCATCAGGTGACAAACCACCCACCCTGCCTCCCTCAGAGCTCCAACGAGCAGCAGGGTCTGCATCCCTCCTCTCCATCCCAAACCCTCCCTTGATGCAGGAGAACATCAAGGAAAACTGCGGTTCTTCCTTCTTTCCATGACCTTACCCACCATCTACCTGCCCTGGGGCACATCTGGGCTTTTCTGTCCATCCATCCCTCATTCCTCCCATGCACACCCATTCACCCACCCATCGACCTGTCCATCTATCCACCCATCTACCTAACCATCTGTCCACCTATCAGCCTGTCTACCCATCCAGCTGTCCATCCTTCCACCCACCTCTCCATGGGACTGCACATTTGTCTGTCCATCAGAGCAGCTCAGAGCTTTATGCTGCAATTTGCTATTTCTTGCTGCCATCTAGTGAGAAGATTTCTCAGAGAAATATAGTCTCTCCTTGGACTTGTACCAGTTGCTTCCAGGAGCTGAACCCCAGATGTGGAGGGCAGAAAGTGAAAGCAGTGATTTGGGGGAAGATGCAGTGATGGGACAAGCCCTCTCTTCATCTCCCCTCACCTCTCCCTCTTTCCCACCGCAGGATGAGAAGAATCAGATGATGACCACGAATGTCTGGCTGAAGCAGGTAGGAGCCTGGTCCCTCTCTGGGGCAAGAGCGTGTCAAGGAGGGGACAGCCTTTAAGACCAAGTCCCTCTGGGTGGCATCTCCACGTTGCTGTTCCTCTGGGGGATGCTGCCAGAGGAGGAGGCATTGGGCAGCTCTGTCCTATCAGACCCAAGGTGACTTGATGCCTTCCCCTCCATGTCTCCCTCCAGGAGTGGAGTGATTACAAGTTGCGCTGGGACCCCGCGGAATTTGACAACGTCACCTCCATCCGGGTGCCCTCTGAGATGATCTGGATCCCCGACATCGTGCTCTACAACAAGTGAGTGATGCTGCTGAGATGGGGCGGCCCTAGGGCCTGCTACCCCATCCCATCCCATCCCATCCCATCCCATCCCATCCTCCTCCGACCTTCACACCTCTCCATCCCCGCAGTGCCGACGGGGAGTTCGCCGTGACCCATATGACGAAGGCCCACCTCTTCTCCAACGGGAAGGTGAAGTGGGTGCCGCCCGCCATCTACAAGAGCTCGTGCAGCATCGACGTCACCTTCTTCCCCTTCGACCAGCAGAACTGCAAGATGAAGTTCGGCTCCTGGACATACGACAAGGCCAAGATCGACCTGGAGAACATGGACCACCACGTGGACCTCAAGGATTACTGGGAGAGTGGTGAGTGGGCCATCATAAATGCCATTGGCACCTATAACTCCAAGAAGTATGACTGCTGCACCGAGATCTACCCCGACATCACGTTCTGCTTCGTCATCCGTCGCCTCCCGCTCTTCTACACCATCAACCTCATCATACCCTGCCTGCTCATCTCCTGCCTGACCGTGCTGGTCTTCTATCTGCCCTCTGACTGTGGGGAGAAGATCACCCTCTGCATCTCCGTCCTGCTGTCCCTCACCGTCTTCCTGCTGCTCATCACGGAGATCATCCCCTCCACCTCGCTGGTCATCCCTCTCATTGGCGAGTACCTCCTGTTCACTATGATCTTCGTCACGCTCTCCATCATCATCACCGTGTTCGTCCTCAACGTCCACCACCGCTCCCCCAGCACCCACACGATGCCCCGCTGGGTGCGTAGCTTCTTCCTTGACTTCATCCCCCGCTGGCTCTTCATGAAGCGGCCCCCGGCGCTGCCGCCCCCCGAGGGGACCGCGGGGCAGTACGACCTCCCGGGGACCAGGCTCAGCACCTCCCGGTGCTGGCTGGAGACCGATGTGGATGATAAATGGGAGGAAGAGGAGGAGGAAGAAGAGGAGGAGGAGGAGGAAGAGGAGAAGACATACCCCAGCCGCATGTCGCAGGCGGGGTCCCACGGCCAGAGCACCCAGTGCCGCTATGGCTGCAGACGCCAAGCTGGGAAGGTGTCGGGGGGCTCAGCCCCCCGAGTGCCCCCCAAGGGGGAGGAAGAGGAGGAGGTGGGTGCAGAGAAGGGGCTGGTGCTGTCCCCCAGCATCCTGAAGGCCCTGGAAGGGGTTCAGTACATCGCAGACCACCTGCGAGCTGAGGACGCTGACTTCTCGGTGAGTGGGTACCCCCGAAGGCTGGGGGGGTACGGGGGGGTCCCTCACACCGGGTGCTGCCTCCTGCCACTTGTACCTCCCTGGGGGGTCTGTGCTGGGACCCCTGGTCGGTTCCCTGGCTGCTGAGGACCCAATGCTGGGGAGAAGATCAATGAGATGCCTGGTCCATGGGGTCAGTTGAAGGTTCCTCCAGCTGTGGGAGCACTGGAGGTCCCTTTGCTGTCCCTGGAGAGCAGAGATGGCCCATCTTGCTCTGCTGGGACCTGGCTCAGGGGCTGCACCCCTATTTTTGCCCAGATTGTTTCAGAAAACCCTGGGTGGGATTTGCTCTGCCCCAAGCAGCCTCCCCAGAGAGGTCCATCCCCAGCCCTGCTTCTCCAGGGTTCTCCCAAGGTATCTCCTCACCCTGAGGAGCCCCAGTTGGTCTCCTAAGCTCAGAGAGTTCTCACAAATTGGGGGGCTGCACCCTCTGCCCAGGCTCACAGCCCCTCTCTGCTCGGCAGGTGAAGGAGGACTGGAAGTACGTGGCCATGGTGATCGACCGCATCTTCCTCTGGATGTTCATCATCGTCTGCTTGCTGGGCACCGTGGGGCTCTTTCTCCCGCCCTACCTGGCGGGGATGATCTAGGGACCAGATGGTGGGGACCATGGGCAATGCAGGGTCCCTCCTCCCAGGGAGAGGGCACGGTGGAGCCCACGTCCAGGCGGAGCCTCACCTCTCCCCAGGAGGACACAGTCCCAACCATGGAGGACCCTTGGGTGCAAAATGCAGGCTGGAGCAAGGGCTGTGCCGAGGGGTGACCTGGGGATGGTGCGGAGGGACAGCTCCTTGCCATCCTGCCCGGGGTGGTCGCAGATGTCCTAGCATTGAGGAAGGCACGGGACAGCTTCCCCATTGCCTGAGCACAGCCTGGAGGCATCTAGGAGAGGTTTCTGCTTCCTCGAGCTGCTGCAAGTCCCACTCAGAACCCAAGAGCCATGTGTCTAATGTGCTGGGCAACCTCACAGGCACTTTAGGATGCATCCTGACCACAGGGTGCTCAGGACCACGGGCTGGCATGTTTGAGCATGACATGGAGCAGCTGATAACGCCTTGGATGGTCCATGGAGAAGGTCGTGAGGTGGTGGTCCCTGCTCGGCTGCATGGTTCAGGGGTCTCTGCTCTGCAAAGCCCAGCCCAAACATAGACCCTCTGCAACCCACCGGCACAAGCAGTTGCTTCCACGCCATCCCCCACCAGAGCTCGGGGCAGCAGGAGACAGGAACAGCTGCCCTAGGTGGCCAAGAGGCCACCAGCATCCTGGCTGGGACCAGCACTGGTGTGGCCAGCAGGCCCAGGGCAGCGACCGTCCTGTGCTGGGAATGGGGAGGCCAAACCTCCAATCCTGGGGGCAGTTCTGGGCCCTCATGACACCCCTTGAGGTGCTGGAGCGAGTTGAGAGAAGGGAACGGAGCTGGGGAAGGGGCTGGAGCACAAGTGTGATGGGAGCGGCTGAGGGAGCTGGGGGTTCAGCTGGAGAACAGGAGCTGAGGGGAGACCTTCTGATCTCTGACCTGCCTGAAAGGAGCTTGGAGCCAGGGGGGGTCGGGCTCTGCTCCCCAGGAACAAGCGCCAGGACCAGAGGAAACGGCCTCAAGTTGCGCCAGGGGAGGTGACAGGCAAGCACGGGCACAACAGGACTTTGTGCGTGGTTTATCTCAGCCGGAATGAACAGCGCTGTGGGAAGATGCTGGGAAAAAAGCCCAAACCGGACGGTTTCCAACTCAAAAAGCACAAACCGAACAGAGACTTGGTCTGCCGCCGTCGCTTAACACGGAGCAGCTCAGAGAAAAAACGCAGCTGGAAGAGGCACCGTTCTCCTGGTTTGTGCCACCGAAGGCTGTGGTCCCCGGGGTCCCATCCCTCCCCGTGCTCTGCGGGCTTGGGGACGGGCACGCTCCAGCCACCCACGCCGGACCCACCTCCCATCATTAAATAAATTCTTCTATACTATGTACAAGGAAATGCAAATGGTCCCTCCGGCCACCACTTTGATGGCCCTTGGGGACCCCTGTGAAGTCCCCTGGGATGCCAGCTCCCCCAGACGCTGTGACCCCAGCTTGGGGTCCAGGTCCCCATCACGACATGCCGCCCGCGGCCATCTGTCCTCAGACGGACACGCGGACCTGCTGGCAGCCGGGGAGCCGCCGAGCCAGAGGGATCTTCAGCTGCCTGTGGGGACGGCCAGGTCCCCCCTAGTCCTTTGTGGGGAGGAGTCACCAAATGCCTCCCTCCTTCAGAAGAGCGACAAGACGATGATAAAGACACGAGCGGCTGCAGGAGGAAGTGGGGACAGGGAGAGCAGGACGGCGAGGCCACGGGGGACACACAAAAGCCAGCTCCTCCGCAACGCCCTCCTCCATCTCCACCGACCAACGCGTAGTGGTCCCTCTCCTCTCGTTCTCCACCCCTTCTCCTCCCCTCACTCCAAGCACAGCTTCACCAGGTTGGCCTGGACCTTGGCTTGGTCCACGGCATCCAGGAGGTTCTTGGCGTCCACGGCCAAGGTGTGGGAGGCCGTCAGCATCTGCCGCTTGCACTCCTCGCTCAGCGAGGTGACGGCGTTCTGCTGCGCCAGGCGCATCTTGTTGATGAGGTCGGCCAAGTCCTTGTTGAGCAGCTTCTGGGTCCCCTCGATCTGACCGGGACATGCAGGGGTTAAAGGCACGGGTGCCACCAGCACCCAACCCCACACCAGACCCCTCTTCCTCCTCCTTGGTCCTACCTCGGTGCGGGAGCTGGCGGGCAGGACGGGCAGGATCTCGTCGACGCTGCCGATCAGCTTCCGCAGGGACAGGCCCACGTTCTGCGGGGAGGGCAGCAGGGTTGGGGTGGTCCATGGCACGGGGAAGTGGGGCGTGGGAACAGTCTGGGCCACTGAGTCAAGGATCCCGTTTGGGAGAGGAGCATGGCCAAAGGAGCCAACAGAGGAGCAGGGCATGTAGGAAACTCTCCCATTATTGACCCAGGACTCAATGGAAGAAGACGACATGTTGGAAACTCTCCTATCATTGACCCAAGGACCCAACAGAGGGGCAGGACATGTTCCAAATGCTCTCACCATTGACTCAAGGACCTAAAGGAGGAGCCAGACACGTTGGAAATGCTCTCACCATTGACCCAAGGACCAAATGGAGGAGCTGGGAGTGTTGGAAATGCCCTCACCATTGACCCAAGGACCCAATGGAGGAGCAGGACATGTTGGAAATGCTCCCACCATTGACCCAAGGACCCAATGGAGGAGCAGGACATGTTGGAAATGCTCCCACCATTGACCCAAGGACCCAATGGAGGAGCAGGACATGTTGGAAATGCTCCCACCATTGATCCAAGGACCCAATGGAGGAGCAGGACATGTTGGAAATGCTCCCACCATTGACCCAAGGACCCAATGGAGGAGCAGGACATGTTGGAAATGCTCCCACCATTGACCCATGGTCCCAAAGGAGGAGCTGGGAACGTTGGAAATGCTCCCTCCTACATGTGCAAGACCTTCCTGAGAAGGATGCTTGGTAGGAGTCGCTCAGCAGACTCATTCCCAGCTCCCTGCCCCATCCCCCTGGTGTTGCCCCCTCCCTGCCCACCCTACCTTCACCACCAGGATGTACCCCTCGGGGGGCAGGAGGCTGATCTCGTTCTTCAGCTGCAGCACAGCCCGCACCAGGTCCATGACGTTGCTGTACACCGTGTCATCTGTGCGGTCCAGGTTGGCGGTGGGGGCCGGGTGGATGGACTGCTGGGGAACGGGGACACAACGGTGATCAGATGGACCAAGGGGGCAAGGAGGGAAACACCAACACCTATGGGGAGCCCTGGCCAGGCCCACCCACCTCCCACCCATGACCTCGATGCTGCTGGGTCTGTCTGACCCCTCTGGTGCCTGGGGGAGTCAGGAAAGTCCCATCCTGCAGATGATGGAGGTGGAGGTGGACTATGGAGATGGAGAAGGAGAACCAGGACCACGGTGGCTCTGTCCAGAAAGGTCTTACCTGCACCACGAGTCTTGGTGGCTTCTGGGGGGGCCCCGTGAACTCCGCTACGCCGTCAGTAATGGAAAGGAAGGAGAGTCACTCCGGATGGTCCCTTGGACAAGCTGCAAGACCCCTGGGACCCATGACATGTCCTACACCATGTCCCACTGCAGCTGGACACCCCGACTGACCAGCTGTGCCACCTCCCCGCAGGGTCAGACCCCCTTAGACGCCCCATGCCCAGGACAGGCAGGACCCCCCCCCACGATCTGGGGTTTCTTCCATGGAGGATCCCAAATCTGGGAGGGATCCGACCCCTGAGGCTCCTCGCAGCTCAGCGCAGGGCACCCCGCTCGCACCCCCAAAGTGGCTGCCGGGGGCAGCCCCCTGACCCTGCGCAGCTCTGGGCACTCACTGTAATCCGTCTCCTTCTCCGGGAGCAGCTGTGGGGGCAAAAAACAGCAAATGAGAGGAAAAAAGTCCTGGCTGGAGGGAGCAGAGAGGGAGGAGGCATTACCATCCCCTCCTGGGGTGGGGAGCTCCGCACCACCAGAATTTCACCCCGTTAACACTTTTTCATTAATTCCTTCCAGCGAGGGGCATGTATATAAGTATTTATCACCCACCCATGCCAAAGCAAAGGGGGATCTCCGGACATCCCCCAAAAGAAGGACCCTCTGCACCCAAATACACCGGGACCCGGCAGCTTCACCACTCACCGGGGGAAGGTTGTTGTTCATAAACACCATCGGGTCCTGCAAAAGGGGAGAAGCTTTGTGAGAAAAAAAGGGAAATAAAGGAAAAAAAGGGATTTTCCTGATTTCTGGGATACTTGTGAAAGATATCACGGAAACAGATCTCTGCAGGGTCTGGAGATGTGTATGGGGAAGGGGCTTCGTGCCCATCTCCATCCCATCCCATCGCCCCTATCTGCTCCTGAGATACCAGAAACCTCAAAGTTCTGCTCCGAAGGAAAACGAAGCTTAATTCCAAGTGCTGTTTGCAGCCTCGGTGGGGGGGGGGCTGAGCTTTGCTTTATTGGCGCGTAAAGTCGATCAAATAAAAGATTTTCCATCTCCTTCCAAGCCTGTCTCACCACAAGCTGATGCATTAGTCACACGATAGCTATTTCCAGGTCCTTATTTCAAAAAGCTTTATAAAAGCTCGTTAAGACATGATTGAGTGTATTTTAAAATTGCCCAAGTTTCCAAATATTCATTTTGAAATCAAGCAGCTCCGTGAGATTTTTAAGGATGCAAAAAATAAAGAGGTGCAAGAGGTTTGGCTACTGGAGGAGCTGTTCCCTCTAGGAAAAGTGGCTTTTCCGGCCATGAAAAACAACATAATTGGTTTTTGTGGCTCTTCCAGCACCTTTGTGATGGTGCAAGATCTGGAGACAACACAAGGCCACTCACCAGGGACTTCTCCTCCTGCCGCAGCCACTGGTAGTCCTCCACCATCTGCTTCTGCTGCTTGTCCAGCACCTGCTGCATCTTCAGCCTCTCCATCTCCCAAAGCTTCTGTGCCTCTTCCCTGCTGCTGGGACGGAGAAAATCTTCCTCCTGGTGTGTGATGGGGGGTTCAGGACTCAGAGGCCACCCCAGTTTTGGCACCGGGAGCCAGAGCCCCGCTCCGCACATGCAAGCCATGCGCCGGACCCCAACAGCCATGCACCCCCAAACTGAACGTGGGGAGCACTTGTGGTTTCCAGCAGGGACAGGAAACCACTGGTTGGCCCCAAATCTCCCACCACCACATTCTGGAACTTTCCACGGGCCTGGGGAGCAGCTCACCGTGCTCGTGGCACCGTGGTGGTGCCGGCACAGACAGAGCGTCTCAGGATGTGCCCCACCACCCAGCTCTGATTTTGGGGCTAAAGTAACCAAGTCCAGGCTGCAAACCACCACTGGCATTTCAAGTGACACCACCGAGAGTGAGAAGCTGACCCAAAGCTCCGAGGAGCAGCGGCCACCTGTCCCCTGTCATTTTTGGGGACACCGTGCCAATGCTCATCCACCAACATGCCTTCACCGTGATGTGCGTGCAAACGTGCGTGTCGGGGGAGCTGGTGACACCCCAGAGCCCTTCACGGGCTCGATGGCTTCGTCCTGCAAACAGCACCCGTGGGTGACACGATTTGTCCCTCCTGCAGCCAGGGTGGCAGCGACACGGAGCTGAAAGCAGCGCAGACGGCAGCGCAGAGCGGAGCGCGGTGCAGCGAGCATCCCTCCTCCCGCCCGGCCCTCGCCTCCTGCCACGTCCACAATGTCCCCAGGATGTCCCCACGCGGGGCCGGGACGTCCTCCGGATGCTGCAGGATTTGGGCATCCCTCTCTTACCCTCATGCTGTGGCGCTTGAGGACGTTGTGGCGGTTGAGCGGTGGGGTGTGCAGGGAGGTGGCCGGCGACTGGTACTCGACAGGGCTGGTGAGGGTGGGCGAGCTGGCACACAGACCCTCGGGGACCTGCGAGGGGGTCAGCGGGGCGGCGCGGGCACAAAACAAGGCAACGGGGTTAGTGCAGACAGACAGACAGACAGAGCAGACAACGCAGGGAAGAGCGGCTTTTGCACCAGGAGCCTCTGCTCTCCTCTGTGCAGCAGGATCGGAACCTTCCTCCTACTCGGCTCTTCTTCACTCTGAGCCCATGTGGGCTTGAGACCTCCAGCGCTGCTGCCTGGACCCTGCCCGGCCCCAAAAGGGCACCCAAAATAGTCGCTCTTGAGGGTCTCACAGAACCCCAGCCTGGCTGGGGTTGAAGGGACCTCTGGAGATCCCCCAGTCCAACCCCCCTGCTCACGCAGGGTCACCAGAGCAGATCACACAGGTCGGTCCAGGCGGGTTGGAATGTCTCCAGAGAAGGAGACTCCACAGCCGCTCTGGGCAGCCTGGGCCAGGCTCTGGCACCTCCCAGCAAAGAAGTTTCTCCTCATGTTCACATGGACCCTCCTGTGCTTCAGTCTGTGCCCGTTGCCCCTCACCCTGGCATTGGGCACCACTGAACAGAGTCTGCTCCATCCTCTGACACCCACCCTGAGATATTGATCCCATTGATCAGATCCCTCTCAGCTTCTCTTCTCCAGCTCAACAGCCCCAGCTCTCTCAGTGTCTCCTCATCACAAAGATGCTCCAGACCCCTCAGCATCTTTGTGTCCCTCCGCTGGACTCCCTCCAGTAATTCCTTGTCCTTGTTAAACTGGGGAGCCCAGAACTGGACACACAACTGCAGATGGGGCCTCCCCAGGGCAGAGCAGAGCGGGAGGAACAACCTCCCTCCCCCTGCTGCTCACACTCTTCCTCATGCACCCCAGGTCCCATTGGCCTCTTGGCCACAGGGCACGTTGTTGGCTCATGGCCAACCTGTTGTCCACCTTGATTCACCCTGATGATGCTGTGGGGACCAGCACCGGCCCTTGCAGAGGACACCCAAACTCAGCCCAGGTAACACCAGAAGCAGCAAAGCCTCCTCTCCTCCCAGCTGTGCCTGCAAACCGGCTGGTGCCCAGGGTGCAAACTGCCCTTCCCTGGGGCAAAAGCCTCTCTGCCAGCTAAGAGGGACGGACAACACATGGGGTGAGGAGGGCTGAGCCCTGAGCAGCACAAGGTCCTGATTGCAAAGCATCAAGAGGCACTTGGTGGTGGTGTGGGACACCCTGGAGCCCCAAAATCCATGAGCCCCCAAGGGCTCGAGCTCCAGGCAGGGCTTTCCAGCGTTGACCCTGTTGCTCAGATCCCCATGAGATGCTCCAGATGTCCAGCCTCACCTGGAACTGCAGCTTGGGAGCCAGGAGGTTGCTCTGGGGTGGTGGTTTGTACCTGGGTCTGCTGGGCTGTGGGGAGAAACACATGGTGGGTGCAAGATCAGGGAGGTCCCACTTCTGCAGCACCCATCAGTGGGTCAAGGTGGGGAGATGAAGCCGCACGGGCTCTGCCATCTCCTCACCTTGGGAGGTGGCTCCTGGTAGGATGGTGGCTCCATGATTTTGGGAGGCCGGTGGCGGTTGTTCCTCTCCTGCTCCTTGGCCAGTTCCTTCTCCATCAGGTAAATGTCGCTGCAGGGGGACAGGGAGGGTGACAGTCCCAGGAGGGAGCATTGGCACATCTGCCATACCCCAAAGTGTGGATGGGCCATGGAAAACATGAAGGAGGGAAGAGGGATGGGAAGAGCAAAGGGAAAGGAGCAGGGGGACAGAGTGTGGTCCTGGCCAGCCACACCAGCATCAATAGAATCACAGGATGGTTTGGGTGGGAAGGGACTATTAAAGGTTGTCTGCTCCAACCCCTGCCATGAGCAGGGACATCTGCACCAGCTCCGGTTGCTCAGAGCCCCGTCCAGCCTGGCCTGGGATGTCTCCAGGGATGGTTCATCCACCACCTCTCTGGCCAACCTGGGCCAGGCTCTCACCACCCTCAGCGCAAACAATTTCTTCCTCATCAGTTCCCCCACCTCCCCGCTCACCTCAAGCTGCAAACCAAGTCCTTGAACTTGGGCCTTTCACTGGGGTCGTAGTCCCAGCAGCGCGTCATGAGAGTGTAGAGGATGGGGGGGCAGAGGTCGGGCTTGGGCAGGCGGTCGCCCCTCTCCAGCACCCCGATGACGTCCTTGTTCTCCAGCCAGAAGAAGGGCTGCTTGCCGTAGCTCAGGATCTCCCACATGCACACAGCTGGGGGAGCAACAGGAGCAACCTCAAGCCATGTTAAACCTGGGGCAACAGCCCCTCTGCTTGGGTTTTTGGGGATGTGGTGACATTGCCATGCTTTGTTGTGTGACGTCAAGTCATAGAATCACAGAATGGTTTTGGTTGGAAAAGACCCTCAAGATCATCGAGTCCAACCGTTCCCCAGCCCTGGCACTGCCCCATGTCCTGAGAACCTCATCTCCGTCTGTCCAACCCCTCCAGGGATGGTGACTCCAGCACTGCCCTGGGCAGCCTGTTCCAATGCCCCACAGCCCTTTGGGGAAGAAATTGTTCCCCACATCCAACCTCAACCTCACTTGGCTGCTTGGCCTTTCTGGTCCTGGGGTGGAAAATGCAGAGGAAAGAGCTGCCTGCTCCTGGTCACTGTTGGCCATAGGGCTGTTTGGGATGGACAGACAGACAGCTGAGCTCCAGAGGCCATGAGGATGGGCTGATGGGCAGCAGGGTGGATATTTGCAGGGAGCAGAGTTTAACTCAGCCCCCCCGACTGTCTTGAATTCACTGGAGGAAGCATCTACTGATGGTTGAGTTGCAAGAAGCTCTGCCTCAGGAGCCCCTTCCCCAAGGTCAAGGTTGGGACAACCCCACCGTTCTGGAGCAGGATTTGTCCCTGGGCATTGAGACAATGCCACGGGGGTTGGACAATACCCAGGACCCCTCTCCATCTCCATCCCACCACGCACCGAACATCCAGACATCGCTGGCCGTCGTGAAGCGGCGGAAGTTGATGGACTCAGGTGACATCCACTTGATGGGGAGACGGGTGACAGATGCTGGAGGGAAAGACAGAGGGTGGTCATGGTCACTGTGGTGGGGATGGATCAGCCCCAGCACAGGCAGCGAGGTCTCACCACAGTCTCCACTCTCACAGAGCCCCAACCCCATCACGCAGCTCTTACCTTTATAATATTCCTCATCCTCGATGTACCTGGAGAGCCCAAAGTCACCCAGTTTCACACACTCCGGGGAGGCCACCAAGATGTTCCTGACGGCAATGTCCCTGCAAGGAGAGAGAGCCTTGGCTGGAGAGGAGGGATGGAGGAGAGCTCACACCTGGACAAGAAGGGTCTACAGCAAATGATGCTGCCAATCTCTGCCCACTCCTGCTCCCCCCCAACTGTCCCCCCACAGTCCCTGCTGTCCCCTGCCTCTCAGGCCACCCTGCCCAGCTCCTTGTCCCTCCTGTCCCACCTGTGCACGCAGTTGATGGCCTCCAGGTAGGCCAAGGCTTTGCTGATCTGCAGGGCGTAGAGAACGAGCGTGGGCACGGCCAGACAGGGCTTGTTCTGCTCCAAGTACTGGCCCAGCTGCAAAGGGACAAATGATGTGGCTCAGAGACCCAGGGGACAGAGCAGGGGGTGGCAGGTGGACAGGTGGGACCCCCCACTCACCTCTCCGTAGGGATAGAGCTCCATGATGATCCAGGTGGGCTCCTCCTCCGCAATGCCGATGAGCTTCACAATGTGGGGGTGGTCCAGCTTCTTCATCAGCACTGCGGGGACACCAGGTCAGACCCCCTGCAATGGGGGGACCCCCCTCCAGGAGCCCACCCCCTGTCCTGAGGTGGGGGGACAGGTCCCTGCCATGGAGCCAGAGATGGAGCAGAAGGAACTAATGTCCCTAAAGGGGCTGGGGCTCCATCTCCCCAGGGATTTCCATCCAGGTGGTGCCCATCTGCTCCTACACGTGGATTCTGCAGCTTTTCTTCCTCCCTCATAACCATCTCTCCCATAAATCAGGTATTTTGGAGAACAGCCAAGTCACCGGGCTCCTCCCACTCTGTCCCACATCGCAAGGGCAACTTGTCCCCAAGCAGGGACCAGGAGATGCCAGGGCAGGATGGAGAAGGGATGGAGAAGGGATGGAGAAGGGATGGAGAAGGGATGGAGAAGGGATGGAGAAGGGATGGAGAAGGGATCCATCCCTTCTCCATCCAGTCTCTAACACCCCACCATTCCAATGCTGCGAACACCACTGGTCCTCCCACATCTCTCCAGGCTCCAACCCCTGGAAAGGGCAGCAGGACCCCCCAAAGGGCAGCAGGACCCCCCAACGTACCCGCTTCGCTCAGGAACTTGTCCCTGGTCTCGGGGCTGCAGTCCTTCTTGCAGGTCTTCACGGCCACGTTGACCCGCTCCCCTTTCTGCCAGGAGAAGAAGGGGTGGGGGGCGCTGTACCCGGCCCCCCGGCCATGGAGGGGGCAGGAGCAGGGCAGGGGGACAGGACACTCACCGGGGTGGTGTAGATCCCTTCATAGACCTCTCCAAAGAAACCTTCTCCGAGGATCCTGCCCAACGTGACATCCTCCCGGGAGATGCCGTAGTGCTGGGCTTCATGGACGGGGGGACAAGGGGACAGGGGGACAAGGGGACAGAGTGGCAGTGCCAGCATGTGGAAAGCTGCCTGCACCCCTGCCCACACCACGGGCAGAGCGCCCCATACTACGTGGGAGATGCTGACGGCACCAACCCTCTCCATCACCCCCCAGCGAGGACCCCTAGGTCCTGCCTCATGGCATGTGGGGTGACCCCAGCTCCTTCAGCCCTGGGGGTTTTTTTTTTTGGGGGGGGGGGGGGAGGGCGGGGCAGTGAAGGTAAAATCTTGTCCTCAGTTTTGGGGGGACAGGGTGGAGAATGGGGGTGGGCAGGAGGAGGTGGGAGGGCTTGGCTGGGGTGGTGGCACCTACCTCCAGACCTCGGTCGTGAAGATTCATCGAGGATTTCAGCGTAAATATCGGAATCTGGAGGAAAAAAGGAGGTTGCAGGCAGGGATGTGGGCAGAGGTGCTGGGATGTGGGCAGGGATGCTGGGATGTGGGCAGGGATGCTGGGATGTGGGCAGGGATGCGGGTAGGGATGCGGGCAGGGGCGCTGGGATGTGGGCAGGGATTCTGGGAGGCAGGGATGCGGGCACGGATGCGGGCAGGGATGCGGGGATGGAGGCAGGGATGTGAGCAGGGATGCGGGCAGGGGCGCTTGGATGTGGGCAGGGCTGCGGGCAGGGGGTTCTTGCAGCATCCCCAGCCTGCAGCATCTCCTGCAGCCAACCCAGCCCTTCCCAGGGCTGTTCTGCTGCATCTCAGCACCCCAGACAAAGGGCTGGGGGGGGCCCAGCTCCATGGAATTCCCCCAGATCCTGAGGCAGGGGTGTCCTGCAGCCCCCTTGTCCCCCCATGGGGTGGGAAAGGAAAAGAGCCAAAAAACTCACCCATGCTGGCACTGTCGGACAACAGGGACTGCCGCTCACCCAGGTGCCTGGCGGGGGGAGGAGGTGGAGGGGTTAGGGAGAGGGGTGGGGAGGTAGGATTTGGGGGGTCCCCAAAAATGTGGGGTCGGGGCTACTCACGGGGCTGGGATCTGGGGTAGACTGATCCTCTTCTCCCGCTCTGCAGAGGGGACAGCACACAGTCACGTCCCAGTGCCCCTTCCCAGAGCCCGATGGGCGCTGGGACCCCTCCCAGAACCTCAAGCACATGTGTAGTGAGTTTGGGGGTCTCAGCGGAGCTCAAGCCAAAGCCACGGGTGATGCTATGGCTGTGGAGAAGCGCTCAGGGGGGCACAGGTGGGGACCAGCCAGGGTCAGACCCCCCTCATCACAGCGTCACGGGCACTGTGGACCCCCCAAAACCTCACCCACACATGCAATGAGTTTGGGAGTCTCAGCTGGGTTCACACCAAAGCCACAGGTGATGCTGTGGCCGTGGAGAAAGGCTCAGAGGGGCACAGGTGGGGATCGGTGCCCCCCCAGGGCGCTCACCTCGCCTGGGGAGGATGATGAGGGAGGTGTCCGAGCCCCCTTGCAGGCGGCAGTAGCCGTCGATGAGGTCGGCCATGTTCTCCGCCTCGGCCAGAGACGCCGTCTTGATCGCCAGGGACTGGGGGAGACAGCGGGGAAAGTGGGGGTGAGCCCAGAGCTGGGGTGGGGGGTCCTGGGGTCTCCCCATTTTCTCCACCTCGGGGTCACTCAGTGACTCTGCAGTGGACCCAGTTTCTCCAGTATCATCCTTCCCAGGCCAACACACCCAGCACCAAACCATCCCTGGGCAGGGCTGGACCCTTGGGGTGGGGGGGGAAACCCCCAGTGCCCTATTTTGAGGGTCAGTCTCCCCTTGGTGGGGGTTCTCCCAGAGGAAATGCAGCCACCCACCACATCCTACCTCACCCCCAGGGATGCGATGTCACCCCACGGCACCGGGGGATCCCCCATCCCACCCGCACCCCCCCGGCACCCTGGGCACCCCCCCAAACGCCTCCTGACCTGGGGGGTGCCGCTGAGCCCCAGCTGCAGCACAGCCCGACCTTCCTCCACGCTGGAGCACTTGATGGACTTGATGTGCTTGAATTCGGCCAAGCAGGTGGGCTGGGGAGAGGGTCAGAGCCCCAGGGGCAGCTTGAACCCCCAATTTCAGAGCAGCCACCCCCCCACTCCCCATCCCCAAAAATGCACACACACCTTGGCTTCCTTGCTCGTCATCTGCCGGATGCCCTTGGGGCCGATCACCAGGTCCACTGTGATGTTCCATCCTTGCTGGGGGGACAGAAGGAAGAGGATAAAAATCAGGGGTGAGGGGTACCCCAATAGCCAGACCCCCCCGCAACCTGCTGCAAGGTGGGAGACACTTTGTGAAAAATCACCTTCTTGGAGAGGGGATGGTTTGGAGAGGAGATGGTATGAGCAAGTGGGTGCTTTTCCCCCTTCTGCCCCCAAAAAGTGGTGCCCAGCACTACTGGTTTGCCACTTTCTCACCCCAAAAGGGGTTCAGCAAATTTCAGACACTGGCTTGCAGCCACCAGGCTTGGACCCCTCGGGTGTGGAAGGTCCCTGGAGCCCCCCACTGCAACCCCAGCCCCACGAGAGGAAACGGCCTCAAGTTGCGCCAGGGGAGGTTGAGGTTGGATCTGGCAACAATTTCTTCCCCAAAGGGCTGTGGGGCATTGGAACAGGCTGCCCAGGGCAGTGCTGGAGTCACCATCCCTGGAGGGGTTGGACAGACGGACATGAGGTTCTCAGGGACATGGGGCAGTGCCGGGGCTGGGGGAACGGTTGGACTCGATGATCTTGAGAGTCTTTTCCAACTAAAATGATTCTGCGATTCTATCTCAATTCATCCCGTCCCACCTCATCCCACCCCAGCCCAGACGCACGATGAGCTCGCAGCTGTAGCTCTCCTGGTCAATGTTGGCGAAGGTGGCGAGGGTGTGGAGGAACTTGAGGATGCACTCCTCCTCCCGCAGCAGCGCGTACTGCTGGAACGTCTGCTGGATCATCTTGCGGAACTGCTTGGGCTGCGGGCACAGGCTCTGCTGAGCACCCCGGCTGTGCAGGGCACACGGCGGGGAGGCAGGCAGAGGGTGCGGGATGCACACAGACATGTGCACGGACACGGAAACGTGCACACACATAGATACATGCACATACACAGACAAGCACACACGCACAGGCATGTGCACACACATAGACGTGGACAAATGCAGGTACACGGACACATGCACACACAGGGGCACATGCATGTACACAGACACATGGGACATAGGCATGGACACACGCATGGACACATGGACACACAGAGGGGTGGTTATGTGCATGCACATGGACATGTGCACGCAAATGGACATGTGCACGCACACAGACACGTGCGCACATATGGACACATGCATACACACAGGCATGTGCACATACAAGGAGACGTGCACACGCATGGACACATGCATGTACATGAACACATGCACGCATGCACTCACCTGCAGATATAAATCTACCCCCACACATATGCACATGCATGTAAATTCCCCTTGACATGTGCAAGCAGACATGCCTATACATGCAAATCTGCCCTTGAACACTGATACACACACGGGCCTGCATGTGAATGCACACACAGAGGCACAAACACCTTAATGTGTGTGTGCAAAGCTCTATGGGTATGGGTGGATGTGCACATACACACGTGTGCAAACCCACTCACGCATGCTGATGTGCACAGCTGGCCCAGATGTGCACTTATTCAGATATGTATACATGTGTGTGCATGCAGATCTATCTCCACATGCATGACCACGTGCTAATCTCCATGCACACCTCGCTGCATGCACACAAGCACCCCCAGCCACATCTGTGCACTCTCACAGCCCTTGCACACGCGCACCCAGCTCTGCTTGCACACATCTACCTCCCAACATGCATCCCTTACCTTCAGGTTCTCCTGCATCTGGCTGGGGAAGAAGAGGTCCAGGCCCACCTCCTTCCTGCAGAGCAGAGACACCCCCGCATGTTAACGGCCCCGTGGGGACCCCCCAGGAGCTGCAGACCTGTGCAGGTGGGCATGCACCAAGAAAAGTGGGTGTGGAGAGCAAGGGGGGACTCCTGGGGGAGAAACTGCCCACCCAGCAGGGGTGAAAGGTTCCTGTATCCCCCCCTGCATCCTGCCCATCAGCAGGAATCATGGCTGCGGGGGGATGAGGAGCTGCGGGGGGATGAGGAGCTGCGGGGGGATGAGGAAGGCTGCCTGCAGCACCCCAGCCCCTGGGGGCCAGCTGGCAGGGATGAGGGTTTGGGGTACAGGGGCTTCTGCCCGGGGGGGCTGTGCCTACTCACTCCAGGAACTCGAAGTTGGATTTCTTCTCCAGCGCGTTGTGAGGCATGTCCTTGTAAAACCTCCTGCCAGATGGGGGGGTCATCAGCCCTGCACTCATGTCCCCCCACCACATCCTCCCATCCCGCAAACCCTGCCATGCCCCCAGCCACCGTTCCCATCTCCCCCAGCCCTCCCGCTGCTGCAGAGGGGCTGGGACAGGCAGGGACACGTACCTGAGCTCCAGGCAGCCCAGCTGCAGGGCCATACCCTCGCTCACCTTGCTGGCATAGTTCTGCATGTACTCGCTGCGGAGCTGCGAGGAGATGTGGGGTCAGGGGGTGCAGGGGGCATTCACAGGGGGTGCTGGCAGGGGATGCTTGCAGGAGATACTGGGATACTGGCAAAGATGCTTGCAGGGGATGCTCATATGGGATGCTTGCAGGGGATGCTCATATGGGATGCTCATGTGGGACACTTGCAAAGGATGCTGGCATGGGATGCTTGCAAGGGATGGTCACAAGGATGCTTGCAGGGAATGGTCACAGGGAACGCTTGCAGGGTATGCTCACAGAGATGCTTGTAGGGGATGTTTGCAAGGGATGCTTGTAGGGGATGTTTGCAAGGGATGCTTACAGGCACGCTCACAGGGGATACTTGTAGGAGATGGTCACAGGGATGTGCTCACAGGGGATGCTCACAAGGGATGCTGGCAGGGAATGCTCGTACGGGATGCTCACAGGGGATGCTGATGGGACATTTGCAGGGGATGCTGGCAGGGGATGCTCACAGGGATGCTGGCAGGGGATGCTCACAGGGGATTCTTGCATGAGACGCTTACAGGGATGCTGGCAGGGGATGGTCACAGGGATACTGGCAGGGGATGCTGGCAGGTGACACGTGCAGGGTCTGCACCCTCCCATGTCCCACACTGGGATGCAGCAGGTGTAGGAGGGGGGTGACAAGGCTGGGATCAGCTGTCCCCGATGGAGATGCACAGAACCAGCAACGGGATGGGACCCCAAGGGGCCATCCATCAGCAGCCCAGGGTGAGGGTAAATGGGCTGCAAGGTCTTGGGGCTCTCAGGACCCACATTTTTTGGGCTGGGGAGTAGGAAACATCCTCCTGGAGGTGGGGTGGGGGTCAGGGTGGCTGGAGAGTAGAGCTGGCTGAGGCTAGAAAATCCCCAGGGTCACCTCTGACCTGCTGGTAGAAGTAGAGCAAGGTGGTCCTATCCTCTTGGAAGCGCTCCATGAAATCCTCCGGCAGGTAGCGGATCTGGAGGTCGTACCTGGCAACAGGAGAGCCCCTCCATGAGGACCACACTGCAGGAACTTCCCCTAGAATAGGGCTCGGTGGTCCCTGTGTCTCTGGGTGGGTTTGGGGACACGGAGAGGGACACCACCCCCATGAGGTCCTACCTCCACTCGGCTTCCAGGTGTAGACACTCGTACTTCTCCTGCACTTCACCCACCGTCAGGTCTGGGTGCAGCCAGTGGATCTCGTCCGACTTGACGTGTTTCAGGCGCAGCCCGTAGCACTCGGCCAGCTTGATGTCGGGCCCGATGCGGCCGCTCACCAGGATGGACCTGATCACCTCCTGGGGTGGGACGGAGCAGGGCTGAGACCCCAGCAGCCCCAGCCGGGCTCCAGGTAGCGGGAAAATGAGGAGGAAACACAGCAAAACTGCAACAGAAATGTCTCCAGAGCGAAAATACAGCCCCAGGCACAGCCACCAGCCCCAGCCATCTCCATGTGAAGCCTCCAGAGATGCCTCCACCTTGCTCTGCAGCAACCCACAGCCTGGACATGTCTTATCCAACCTCCCAGGGGTTTTTTGGTCAGGGATAAAAACCCAGTTGGGTCATTTCCACCCTTCCTTGCACCTCAGCTGAGCTACACCTGGTGCACAGCATCAGTTGTAAGCAGGGAGCAAAGCAGACATTGGTGTTGCTGGAGAGCTCTGGTACCCAGATGGGCCTCTGCTCTCACCCTGGTAACCAAAAAGCCAACCAAAAGCTGATGGTTATTGACACATCTGGTGGCCAAGCTGTCCCTGAGGAGCGACCACCTCCGGCTCACTCCGCTCCTGCATCCCAATGGCTGCGCTCCCAGCCTTGCCTTGGGGACAGCTGGACCTTGGGGACAGCCAGACCGTTGTCAATTCATAGAACCACAGAATGTCCTGAGCTGGAAGGACCCACAGGATCATGGAGTCCAACCCCTGTCCCTGCACAGGACACCCCACAGTTGACACCGTGTGTCTGAGGACGTTGTCCAGTCTCTCCTTGAACACTGTCAGGTTGGGGCCGGGACACCTCCCTGGGGAGCCTGTTCCAGTGTCCAGCACCTCTGGGTGAAGAACCTTTTCCTCATGTCCAACTGACCCTCCCTGGCACATCTTCCTGCCATTCCCTCAGGTTTTAAAGAGAAAATGGGGATTTTAGTAGAGCAGCACCATCCCTTCATCCTTCCCAGCAGCTGTGGGGCCATAGTGGTCCCAAAGCTCAAACCATCACCAAGGATTGACTGATTCTGGAAGAGGCTGAGGGAGCTGGGTCTCTTGAGCTTGGAGAAGAGGAGACTGAGGAGTGACCTCATTAACGTTTATAAATATATAAAGGGCGGGTGTCACGAGGATGGAGCCAGGCTCTTCTCGGTGACAACCAACAGTAAGACAAGGGGTAATGGGTTCAAGCTGGAACACAAGAGGTTCCACTTAAATTTGAGAAGAAACTTCTTCTCAGTGAGGGTGACGGAACACCGGAACAGGCTGCCCAGGGGGGTTGTGGATTCTCCTTCTCTGGAGACATTCAAAACCCGCCTGGACACCTTCCTGTGTAACCTCACCTAGGTGTTCCTGCTCCGGCGGGGGGATTGGGCTGGATGAGCTTTCCAGGTCCCTTCCAATCCCTGACATTCTGTGATTCTGTGATCTTCTTGCCATTCCCTGGGGTTCTGTCACTGGTCACTAAAGAGAAGAGTTTGGCGCCTGTCCTTCGTCCTCCCCTGGTGAGGAAGCTGCAGCCACCATGAGGTCTCCTCTTATGGCTTCTCTTGCATTTCCCCTACCCAGGCATCTCCTTCCCAACCGGACAAGTCCTCTCCTGCTCTGACCACTCCTCTGAAACCTTCTGCCATGCCATCTCCTCCTGGGGACTGGACAGCCCTGTCCCCCTCCGTGTCCCACCAGCCGAGGAACAACCCCCAGCTCAGCTGTACCTCGGTCATCTCCCTGTGACTTCATTGCAATGAATGTCCCGAGGAAGGGTCAGCGTCACCCATTCTATGATCCACTTGTCCCCCGGCCTCCTCCCATCGCTCTCAGCATCACTGTGCCCAGGGATGTCTTCTCCAGGGCGAGGTGAACCAGGGCCTGGAAACTCCTCTTTGCTGCCCACAAAAGGGACCAGCAGCGACTCGTTGGGGCAGATCCTCACTGCAGGAACTGGCAGTGGGGACAACAAGCCCTTGTCCTCTCCAAGCTCCTATTGGGCCACCAGAGATGGCCAAATTTTCTCCCTGCTCTCCAGGTTTTGGTGCTTCTCAGCCATGGGGTGCCCATGCCATGGGAAAGGGTGTCTGAGTCACCATAGAATCACAGGATGGTTTGGGTTGGAGGGACCTTCCCAGCTCCCCCAGTGCCCCCCCTGCCATGGGCAGGGACATCTGCACCAGCTCAGGTTGCTCAGAGCCCCGTCCAGCCTGGCCTGGGATGTCTCCAGGGATGGTTCAGCCACCACCTCTCTGGCCAACCTGGGCCAGGCTCTCACCACCCTCAGCACAAACAATTTCTTCCTTGTGTTCAGCCTGATGTCTGGAATGGAGCCGGTTCTGATGTTCGGTGGACAAAACATCCCCCCTCCCCTGCCCAATCCCCTTCTCCCCACCTACCCGGATCTCCGTCGTGACAGGACACTTCACCAGCTTGAAGTTCTTGCCCAGGTTGAAGCTGTTGCTGTAGAAGCAGACCTTGAGGATGCGCATCTCCTCCTTGTCCATGTCCAACGTCCCCATGCCCAGGGTGGCCTCCAGTGTCCCGGCCAGGCTGCGGGACGAGCTGCTCCGTGGGCGACCCAAGGCCTCGGGGATGGACGTCATTGCCACCACGCCGGGGGTGCTAGGGGCTGAGCATCCCTTCCCTGCGGGACAGACACCGCGCTGGCACCTCGGGGACCCTGGGGACAGGCTGGGGAGAGGGTCAGGGGGATGGGGGAGGCAGGTGGGGACAGTGGGGACACCCCAAGGTAGGTGGGGAAGGGCTGGATGGAAGGGATGGAGAGACGGAGGGGTTTGGAGGCAGAGGTGGGGAGGGACAACAGAGTGGGACAAGGGTGGCTTGTGTCCTGTCACGCAGACCCAGTCACGCACGGCCACCAATATCACCCAGCCCAGCAACTCTGGCAGAGCCTGGTGTCCTTGTCACCTCCAGAGCAATATGTCTGCGTCCTTGTCACCTCTAGAGCAACATCTCTGTGTCCAACCACCTCCAGAGCAACACCCTTGTGTCCTTGTCACCTCCAGAGCAGAACTTCTGTGTCCCACCACCTCTATGTCCCTTCTCCTCCGGGCAGCACCTCTGTGTCCCTGTCACCTCCAGACCAACATCTCTGTGTCCCCATCAACTCCAGAGCAATACCTGTGTCCCTGTCACCTCCAGGGACCTCTGCGTCCCCAGCACTCACTGTTTTCTCCCCCATGAAACCCAGGTAAAAGCTTCGGGCTGCACCAGCCCAGCACAGGAACCTGCGGCTGGGGGTCAACAATGTGACCCCCCCAACCCAGCTGCATTTAGCAGAGAGTTTTGCAAAAAAAACCCAATACAAAGCAAACTGGGGTGAACAAGCCGGTTCCTTCTCACCTGGAAGGGCGATACTGGTTTATATCAATTTGCTCTTTTATTTTTAGAGGGGATAAAACCCAGAAGCCAGCTCAAAAAAATGCCATTTGAGCCAGAAGGGAAGTGGCTTGAGTATTTCTTTTGCTGAGAAAAAGAGTCTAATGGGGTATGTGGGGCTTGGATTATCCAAACTTTTCCTCTTCGGGCAGATTTTGGGTTGTGAGCTGGGCAGGGTTGGCACACAGGATGCCCTGGGCTGTTTTTTCCACCTCTCTCGACATGCACCCAGGCTGAGACCGGGCAAACTCAGCTCACAGCCCCACCAAGGGCACAGGGGTTTATCTCAGCCTCGTCACTGGTTTCTCAGGCCAGCACCGAGCTTTGCTGGGAACCTCGATGAGTAGAAAACCAGCCAGCACATCCCTTCACCTGCAGCCAGCCCCGGGGCAAATTCAGGTTTGCAAAGAGCAGCTCCAAACCACATTTTTGTAGGTGTGAAATAAAAATAATAAAAATAAAAATAAAAAAATATGGAAGTTCACCCATTAGGCTGTTTCTGAGCTGGAGCCCAGCTCAGCTCGTTCCTTGAGTTACTGATTAAACAAATAGGAGCGTCACGGCTCTCGTGTTGCGTCGCTGGGGTTTGCAACACGGAAATGACCCTCTGCAACTGCCTGAAAGGAGCTTGGAGCCAGGGGGGTCGGGCTCTGCTCCCCAGGAACAAGCGCCAGGACCAGAGGAAACGGCCTCAAGTTGCGCCAGGGGAGGTTGAGGTTGGATGTGGGGAACAATTTCTTCCCCAAAGGGCTGTGGGGCATTGGAACAGGCTGCCCAGGGCAGTGCTGGAGTCACCATCCCTGGAGGGGTTGGACAGACGGACATGAGGTTCTCAGGGACATGGGGCAGTGCCAGGGCTGGGGAACGGTTGGACTCGATGATCTTGAGGAGCTTTTCCAACCAAAATGATTCTGTGACCCTATGGTCTCTGTTGCCTGCCAGGGCAGGTGCTCATCAACACCAGCCAGCCCAGCCCAAACTTCACAGAATCACAGAATCATTTTGGTTGGAAAAGACCCTCAAGACCATCAAGTCCAGCCATTAACCCAACACTGTCACTAAACCATGTCCCTTCAAGGCCACTTGTCTCACACCACAAGCATGAAGTGCCGGGGGGGGCTGCAGCCGTCGCCCCATCACCGACCTCTGCAAAACCAAGCGCTGGCGGGGAAAGAGCAAAAAACAACCCTGCAACAAGAAAAACCCTACAGCAAGAAAAACCCTACAGCAAGGAGATGTCAGCAGGAACCCTTCCCAAATCCAGCTGCTGAGCTTTTCTCTCCCCATTCCCCGGTTCCTTGTTCCTCGCTGGGATTTGCACCATCGTTTGCAGAGCACGTCCCAGCGGTTTTTACAATTACAGCCTCCCGCGAGCTCGTGTGCTATCGGGACGCCGTGTGCTGCCTCCCGCCACCTTCATCTTTTTAAAGCATCTTGCTTGAGTCACCGGCCTAAAAATACACCCGGCGTTGCCTGACGCTTTTGGGTCCGTACGAAGGGGTTTGCTGTCAGTGGTGCAACACACAGACAGCCCCAAACTTTGTTTTCCAGGTAAGGGAATGGGCAAAAAGGCTCTGTATCCCCATGGCTGCGACGGAGCAAGGCTACGACAGCGATGGGATGCTAAATGTGAACCTGGGCAAGGCAGCAGCATCCTCGCCTCTGTACACAGGTCGGTGGACACATGGATGTGAGCTCGTGTGTATTTCGTGCATTTTTCATACCAGATTTTGTTGTTTGGTCGGTTGGGTTTTTTTCTTTCCGTTGGCCAGCTCTCTGCAGGTGATGCACCTCATAACCATGTCCCTTCTCACGCAGGGACAACCAGGGCGTCCCAATTTGCTCTGCCCTGTCTCTGGCCATCCCCCCTGGCAATATCACGGGTGCTACATGCAACACCAGCCTGCAGACCACATCCCGCTGTGGCTGCCCAGCATCGCGCCGTGCTGGACAAGTGTCTTCCACTAAATCAGGATCAACCAGAAAGAGGGTAAAGCAAAATCAGCAAATCCCCTGTCCCAGCTTGGTAGCAGGCGCAGGAATGTTCCACTTGAGGCTTTGCTGCAGCTCTGTGGAAGAGGCTGGTACCCAAAGAGCTTCTCCTCCGAGAAATATCTAAAATAAATATCTAAAAAGAAAATCCTGTTTCAGAGGGACCTTCTGAGGGGGTATCACGGTGGGGACAGTGCCCTGGTCCAGCCCCTGGGGAGAGGGAACTCAGCTCCTGGTTGAGAGATGGAGCTGCTGACTTAGGAAGCTGGTATTTCTCAGAGCATGTGCTGGGAATGTTTTGCTCCGGCTCTTCTTTTTCCCCACTTTCTCTGCATTTCCTGCTTTCTTCCTCTAGCCCCATGCCCACAACATGTCCCCTTGCCCTCTCGGGGAACCCATGGGGTCAAGGCTGGGGCTGGATGTCCCGTCTGTGTCCCTGCATTGACGAGTGATGCTGCTGGGGATAGAAATGCAGAGAGAGAGCGTCCCATGGATAACAGCATCCTGCAGGGCGCATCTCATGGATAACATCCCATGGATATCAGCATCGCAGAATCACAGGACGGTTTGTGTTGAAGGGCCCTTCCCAGCTCCCCCAGTGCCCCCCCTGCCATGAGCAGGGACATCTGCACCAGCTCAGGTTGCTCAGAGCCCCGTCCAGCCTGGCCTGGGATGTCTCCAGGGATGGTTCAGCCACCACCTCTCTGGCCAACCTGGGCCAGGCTCTCACCACCCTCAGCACAAACAATTTCTTCTTCACGTCCGGCCTGAATCTCCCTCCTTTCATTTAAAACCATCACCCCTTGTACTGTCACTACAGGAGCAGAGGGGCAGGATCCCCCCAAACCTGCTGCTCACGGGGCTGGGATGCAGCCCAGGACACGGGTGGTTTCTGGGCTGCCAGCACACATGGCCGGGTCATGGCCAATGTCTCACCCCAGCACCCAAGTCCTTCTCCTGGGGCTGCTCTCCATCCCTCCAGCCCCAGCCTGGACTGATACCGGGGTTGCCCCGACCCAGGGGCAGGACCTTGCACTTGGCCTTGTTGAACCTCATGATGTTCACATGGCCCCGCTTCTCCAGCTTGTCCAGGTCCCTCTGGATGGATCCCGTCCCTCAGGTGCGTCACCTGCACCGCTCAACTGGGTGTCACCTGCAAACTTGCTGAGGGCGCACTCAATCCCACTGCGTCATTGATTAAGATATTAATTAATCTTGGTCCTAGTACAGACCCCCAAGGGACACCACTTGTTACTGGTGTCCATCCACATCCAGACATTGTGCCATTGGCCACTACTCCCTAGGTGTGACCATCCAGCCAGTTCCTCATCTGCCGAACAGTCCACCCATCAAATCCATATCTCTGCAGCCATCAAATCCATACCTTTGCATCCCGCAGAGAGCATCCCATGGATACCAGCATCCTGCAGAGAGTATCCCATGGATAATATCCCATGGATATCAATACCCTGCAGAGAGCATCCCATGGATAACCTCCCATGGATAACAACATCCCCCAGGGAGCATCCTGCTGCCCCTGGGCAGCACCTCTGACCATCCTGGCCAGAGTCCGACAGGGCTGGCGGCCGCCAGGGTGAACAAGGGCACATCCCGCGTTTCGATGTCCCCTCAAGCCCAGCACGGACACAAGGGACGGCTCCAGCCCCGCCAGCCAAGCACCCCAAGTCTCGCAGCCCCTGTATCCCCCCGGGCACATCCCCGCCTTGCCTGGGCCAAGATATTTGTTCAAAATAAAGCTGGGGAGGGCAGCAAAGGCACCACCTGCACCCTGCCTGCATATCCCAGCTGCTCCCTGCCAGGCACCCATTTGGCTGGAGGCTGGAGAAGGGGAACTGGCCACAGCCCGAGCCCCCCTGCAGCCACCCCACCTGCTCACCTCCCCTCCAGGGTGGGGACACATCCCAAGGGACCCCAGATTTGTCCCAAACTGTGTCAGACGCAACACAGCCCCAGCCAGGCACACGGTGACGGAGGAGCCCACGAAACGAAACCAAGAGCTTCCACCGCCACCAGCGTCCCCTCGCTGCACCCTACCAGCCCCTGCTCCCTTCTCCTGCAGGTGACACCCCAAAATGTCCCCGCAGCCGCTCGGAGCCACCCCCGTCCCGCACCCGGCACAGCCCAGACCAGGAAGTTTTTTTCCGGTCGCTCCCACACTCTGCGAAAAGTTCGGTACCCCAAGTGCCGCTTCCTCCAGCCCCATCCCAAACCCCGACACACCTGGGCTGGCGGCCACCACCTCGTCCTGCCCCAGGGACACACGGAACCCCCCCGGCCCCTTCCCTGGCTCCGCGTGACGAGTTTGCAGGTGCCCAGCCCTCCACCCACCTCCTTGTGGTGAGGGTCTCGGTCCCACCGTCACACCGCGGGACACCCAGGGACGGGGGAGCAGGAGGCAAGCGGCACTTACAGCAAGGTGGCCGTCCCCTCTGTCCCCAGGGCCAGCCCGGGCTGACGGAGCCGGCGCTTCCTGCTGCGGCTGACAAGTGTGCGCAGAAGTATTTGCGTAGCACCCCGGCAGCGGGCAGGCAGCAGGCAGGGCCCACGCGCAGGCAGGCTCACACACGTGCTGCAAGCGGCTGCTCGAGCCCGGCATATGGATGGGGAAACTGAGGCACGGCTCACCCAGCCCGGGACCAACCAGTTTGGGTGGTCCCAGTGCGAAGCGGCGGACGCAGGCAGCAGGCAGGGCAGGCAACAGGCAGCAGATGCAGGCAGCGCGTATCCCCCTCCTCCGCAAACCCCAAAGCCCACTGAGCAACGCCACGACCCCAAAGCGCCGGGGAGAATCCAAGCCGAGGACGCTGCAGGAAGCAGGGGACGGGGACAATGGTGACTTGTGACTCACCCTGCGCACCCACGAGGGTCTCTGGCTGCCAACCAGCCCCATGGGCTCCATCATCCCTCACGCCGGGACCCAGCGCATCCATCCCCAGACCATCCTCATCCCCTTTTCTCGGCCAAGTGGAATGCTGGCTCCATCCAAGCCTGTCCCCGTGGTCCCCGCCCAGCGTGGGGACCCCAGCCCAGCCGGAGTCACCCCAAAGGCAGGGGACAGGGGACAGGGGACGCGCAGGCAGGGCCCCAGCAGGCAGGGCTGCCTGCTCTGCTCCCGGCCCTTCCCCTATCTATGCAGGTATTTAAATGACTCACGACTTTATGGCTCGGTTCCCCAGGGAACAGACGGGCTCTCACCCTGTTTGGCACCCCACTCCAGCCTTGCTCCGCCACCGAAACCAGTGAGTTTCCACCATTTAACTGGGAGAGGGGGTGGGTGCTCCCAGCTTTATCTCTTATTCTCTGTATCTACCTCAAATCTGCCCTGCCCAGCTCCCATCCATCACTCCAGCCCTGTCCCCAGTGGGAAGCAGGTTTTTGCCATCCTGACGTAGATCCCGGCCAGGTATGGAGGGTCAGTGACACAAAAACACGGCGTGTGGCCTCAGGGTGCTGCTGGGACCCCCATGACGGCTGGGAGCTGAGCTCCAGCCTGGTACAAACCTCTGCTGGGGGTCCTGCCTTCCATCCCATCCCAACCCTGTCCTCCATCCCCTGTCCTGACCCCCAGGGCATCTCTCCCCATTCCCACCAACGAGGGTTCATCCCTGTGGGATTTCACCCCAGCTGGACCGCGGCACATCCCTGGAACACGCAAGATGCTGCTGGGATGCGACAGCCCTTGGAGGTGGGATGGGAGGTGGGAGAGTGGCCCAGAGGTGGGAGCTGGCTGGGGGGCACTGGGAGGGTCCCACTGTCCCTGTCCCCCACCCCGGGCAGGCAGCACTGGGGGAGGATGGGGACAGAGGGCTCCTCACGTGATGTCCCCGCAGAGGAAGCCTGTGTTTCGCAAAGCTAAAGGAAGTGACACAGGCTCCTGCCTGGCCGCCTGAGAGGGGGGTTGAAGCAGGTATAGAAGCACTGTCCCCTCTGCCGAGAGACCCCAAAACACAGCCCCCCACTGACGCCCCCACGCCCGGTGCAGCAGCTCCCCACAATGGTTGCAATCACCCCCAGCAGATGACAAGCATCCCCCAGACCTCCTCAGGTCCCACCACGTTTCTGTCCATCTGACACCCATCCTACTACAACAGCAGCCCAGGACCCCTCATTCTGTCTCTTGTGGGGGGCGGTATCCTCCTCTCCCAGGCAGGCACCCTTATTTTTCAGACTGGGAAAACATCGGCGGGGTTGGTTTTGGGTGCAGGGCTGGGCATGGACCCACACCCCATCTTCCCCATCGCCCCCTGCATCCCATCACCTCCTGCATCCCTTCTCCCCCGCCACACACCATCACCCCCATATCCCATCTCCCTCGTCATCCTATATCCCCCGTGTATCACATCACCCCCTGCATCCCATCTCCTCCTGCATCCCATCTCTCCACGCATCTCATCTCCCATCCCACATCCCATTTTTTGCTGCATACCATCAGCCCCCCACCCCATCTCCCCCTGCACCCCATCTCCCATTCCATCTCCCCCTGCATCCCGTCTCTCCATGCATCTGATCTCCCCCTGCATCGCATCACCTGCAGCATCCCATCTCCCACCCCACATCCCATCACCTCCCGCATCCCATCACCCATCCCACATCCCGTTTTCCCCCACATCCCACCTCCCATCCCAATGCCGCGACTGCGACCTGCACCCCGACAGCCCATGCGACGGCCGGTACCGGTGACACGTTCCCGGGGAATTAACAATAACACCCGGCGAGCTGCCGCACAGCCCACGCACGGCAGCTCAGCTGGAGGGGCTGACTCAGGCGCGGGGACAGATCTCCGTGTTCCCGGCGCCGAGCGGCACTGCCTGTCTGGAGCAGGGATGGGATGAGGCAGGACCATCTGGGGAGGAAGGGCTCACCAGGAGATGGTGACAACAGGCTGCCGGTCCCCGAGGTGACGGGATGCCCGTGTGAGGCTCCCCACGAGGATGCATCACAGTGAGGGGCTCAGGGACCCCCAGCCCCACTTTTGTTTGGCCATGACCAACGTGGTACCCGGTCTTGAGGACAAAACGTCACCTCTGAGCGCTGCTAGCTGCTCCTGGCCACCTCCTCCCCAGGCAGGGAAGCTCTGCAGCCACCCCCCAAGTATTCGTGGGCCCCATAGCTGCGGGGGGGGTACAGCATCCTCCCCCCAGGCCAGGCTGCCCGGGTTTCAGATGCAAAGTTTGCTACAACCATCCCTTCTGGTCTGCACCCCTATTGAGATCTTCCTGCCAGAACTGCCCGAGTGTTGCCCCTTGGCCACGCCAGAGCCATCGGTATCTCCGCTGATCCAACCAGGCGCAATCCCACAGGGGGAAAACACACCCCCCGAGCAGCCCCAGGCTTTGCGGGGCAAGGGGTCCACCCAAAATCCCTTGTCTTTTGTGCCACGAGAGAAACAACTCACACCCGAGCCAGCAAAGCTGTGTTTTTATATCCCCCTGCAGCTGCCAGGAACGAAAAGGATCACGGGCAGGCTCTGAAATCTGGGATCAAGGTCCCAGGGCTCTGGTGCTTCGATCCTGTATCACGGGATCATCCTGGGGCTCCCACTCATTCCTACAATTAATAATGGAATTATCATTTGGTCCATGGCTTTTTTCTCTTGTACCTCCACAACACAAATGGGTCCAACACCGCTCCAGCCAGAACGACGCGACTGTGGCGTTAGGAAAAGGGTCAAACAAGCCAATAGGCTGGAAAAGCTCCCAAAATCAGGCCTGGTGGGGATCCAAAAGCCTCGAGGAGCGTTGTAGGAGGGGTGCGGGAGATGCTTTTTGTTCTGGGACGATGCAGGGGGACGGGGCTGAAGCACCATCCCCAGGCCAAGGGGCTGGCAGGGCTCAACCTTCCCCCCCAAAACCAAACCACCCCAGCTCACAAAATGTCACCAGGCTAAAAATAACCCCCGAGCGGCATCAAAGCCTCCCCTCGGGGAGGGAAATCAGCTTCCCAGGAGCAGGGTGGGCGTATTTCCCGGGAACCTTGCTGGGGGAGAAGGAACCGGAGCAGGAGAGGGCTCAAAGCATCATTTTTTGGCACGGTGGGATGTGTCCCGGTCGCCAAGCATCCCTCCCGGTCGCCAGGCAACCCCCGGGGATCACAGGAGATGCTGCTCCTGCTTCGTTTTGGGAAAGAGGAAGAAAAAGAAGAGGATCTGGGGTAGAAACCCCAGGCGCTTACATTAATTCCACTTATATTCATCTCAGCTTGCTGAAGGAAACTCATTGGCAAAACTCCTGGCGGGGCTGTGGCTTTTTTGGGGCAGAAATTTCCCATCCGGGTGCAAAGCTCCAGCTCCTCCAGCCCTTCCCCTGCATCAAAGGGGAATTTCAAGCCCCAGCTGCTCCGTCACAGCCTGGAAAAGCCCTCGGCCGTGGTCACACCACACGGTGACAACTAAATTATCTATACTGTCCTATATGGCTTTACAGCCACCTCCCAAGCCTGCGTTAGAGTTGCGTGATCCCAACACACTCAGCTAGGTTTGCAAAATGTGGGAAGTTTGCATGTCCCAGGGGAATTCAGCTGAGTTTGGGGGGAAATTAATTGCTGTCGTTTAATTAAGCATTTTCTTTTCTTGCTCGTCAATCATTTCCACCGGGTGATATCGCGCAGCCGCACAGGCTTACGCAAGACCGGCTCGCTACCAAACTGCAAGTTTTTTTACCCTTTGCAAAGTTTTCAGCCCTTTTCTCAGGCAGATAAGCATTTTAAATCACATTTTTTTAAAATTAAATAACCCAGGTGACCTCCCCGAGGTGCCTTCAACTGTCTGCCCGCCTGACCTGAGCTGCAGATGGACCAGCTCAGGCCAAAAATTGATGTTTATCCCCCTTGAACTCCCTCAATTTCTAAACTACTTTCAGTATGAGGTCTCTAATTTTTTATCTCAAGGGGTTTTTTTGACTTGGGGCCAGGAGTGCAGGTCCCAGCGGGGGGAAAGGCGGCTTCATTTCATGTCACCCCATCTTGGGATGCCAGGGATGCTACGGAGCATCCCCCACCCTCTCTGCAAGGGGAAGGGTTTGGGGATTTCCCACCTGAAATCCCTCGGTGTTTCAGCTTCTGGAGATCAAACCAGGCAGCAAAATGCCCCGATTTCTGCCAGGTGGAAATTCCCCGTGTGCTGGAAGCTGCCCCAGCAGGGCCCCATGGGGACCGGCCAGATCCTGGCAGGTATTTTGCCTCTGGCTCTAGTGGCACAGGGAGGGGAAGGCAAATCCCCATCCTCCTCCTCCTCCTGGTTTGACTGCAAATTAATTAATTAGTTAATTAATTAATTAGTTTTTTTTTTTTCCATGCAGTTAGAAGCCTTTCTTTTCTGTAGCTAGCACGGTTGCTGCTTGCGTTTAGTTTGAGAACATGCGGATAACGCCCCAGGACAGAGTTTTAATTACTGTTTTCTGAGAGCCAAGGTCTCTGCCCACAGGTGTGGGGCAGCGGGTGGGACAGACCTTGGCTGACACCAGGCTGATCAGTGACAATATTCCGTGCCATTAGCATCACGCTTCGTATTTAAGGAGAGTCGGGAATCTTTTGGCTTAGGGTTTTTCGCAGCCAGGATGGAGACCTGTTTGGGAGTTTCTTTATTTCAGCCTTTCATCAGCCTGCTTTTTTGCAGGGGCCTCTGGGCCTTTTTCTCTCTTTTCTCCCCCAATGGGCTGTTCAGGACCAGGTGCGGCTGCCTGGGACTGGCTGCTCAGTGCAGACAGTTCGTGAGCAATTGCACTGAGTATCTTTTATTTTATATTCTATTTCTATTTTGTACATCTTATTAAGAGTAGCGTATTAGCATTTTGTTATGTTATTAAACGGTTCATCTCGATCCACAAGCTTCTCCTTTCCCTTTTGATTCTCTCTCCTATTTGGGGGCGAGGGGGGTGAGCAAGCAGCTCTTGTGGTTTTATTGCCAGCTCAGGTTAAACCGCGACAACTGCTCAATGCCAAGGGAAGGGATGGCGGCCTTGGGGTTGGTTTGCACGCGACGTAGCTGGGCAGGGGGAGCGGGACGTGCAACGTGGCTGGGCGGGCAGCGTGGCAAGATGTGCAATGTGCCACGGCGTGCAGTACGGCAGGGTGTGCAGTACGGCAGGGTGTGCAGTATGGCACGGCGTGCAGCGTGGCAGGGTGTGCAACAGGGCACAGTGTGAAGTGTGGCTGGTCCACGGAGTGTGGCAAAGCATGCAACACGGCCAGGTGTGCAACACGGCCAGGTGTGCAACATGGGCAGGTGTGCAACGTGGCACAGCGTGCAGCACGACTGGGTGGGCAGCGTGACAAGGTGTGCAGTGTGGCGGGGTGTGCACGTGCAGCGTGACACAGCATGCAGTGTGGCTGAGTGTGCAGCTAGGCCGGCTGTGCAATGTGGCAAGACGTGCAGTGTGGGACAATGTGCAGCACGGCTGCGTGTGCAGCGTGGCTGGGTGTGCATGTGCAACATGGCTGTGTGTGCAACGCGGCTGGGTGTGCATGTGCGATGTGGCTGGGTGTGCACGTGCAACATGGCACAGTGTGCAGCTTGGCAGGGTGTGCAATGTGGCATGGTGTGCATCATGGTCGGGTGTGCAATGTGGCTGGGTGTGCATGTGCAATATGGCTGTGTGTGCAACGTGGCTGGGTGTGCATGTGCAGTGTGGCTGGGTGTGCATGTGCAGTGCGGCTGGCTGTGCATGTGCAACATGGCTGTGTGTGTAATGTGGCTCGGTGTGCATGTGCAAGATAGCACGGTGTGCAAGTGCAATGTGGCTGGGTATGCACGTGCAACGTGGCACAGTGTGCGGCATGGCTGGGCATGCAGCATGGTCATGGACGTGGCTGGGTGTGCATGTGCAGCGTGGCAGGGCGTGCAGCGTGGCAGGGCGTGCAGCGTGGCAGGGTGTGCAGCGTGGCAGGGTGTGCAGCGTGGCACTGTGTCCTGGGCACGCAGCTCAGCCAGGTGTGCAATGTGGTAAGATGTGCATGCAAAAAAAAAAAAAGTGTGCAACATGTTGGGGTGTGCAGCCTTTCAGGGCGTGCAGCGTTTCAGGGTGTGCCACACTCTGCCCGAGGCTCAGAGCCCGAGCACCCCAGGTGACACTCACTGGTCACCTTAGGACACAAGACTGAGGTCAGGTTGCCCGCGGTAAGCAGGGACAAGGGCAGGGGACAGGCAGGGACAGGGCAGGGGACAGGCACAGCTCTCCTGCAGCAATTAACAGGGCCAAGATGCCCAAAACCTCCGTGGAAATCACCTCCCCGGGGCAAAGCATCACTGTGCAACTCTAAGGAGCGAAGTGGACACTCTCAGGCCCCTGTTTTTGGCTTCTTCCCAGGATGAAACAACTCACACCCTAGAAATGTCATTTTTTTTCATGCCTTCAAGCGGCTCTGCTCAAAGCTGTGGCCTCCGGGGTGCACAGACCAACAACACGGCCCATACCCAAATCCGCAGCACTTCCTTCCCCCCGGCGCTTCTCTGCACATCGCAGCCATCCCAGTTCAGCCCAGCGCACCTGCTAACCTCCCATACTGGTGGTTACAGCTGGGGAACGTGGCTGCTGGGTTTTTCCTCTGTGGGAACCAGAGTTCTGCTGAAAGTTGGGTTTTTTTTTAGCAATTTTTTAACACGAAACATAGCAAACCGCTCCGAAACTGAGTCCTGCGAGGTTTCCCCGTGGGGCTGATGGGAGCCACATCTCCAACGCGTCGTGTTCCTGTTCCCTCTTTGAAGCCGCTTCCCCAAACAGAGCCGAGTGACTTCACTGCGATGCCACCAGCACTGTCCCACGGGAGCTGCAGGAGGATTTCCCTGGGGAAAAATCTGATTTTGCCCCCCGTGGTTCCCTAGAGAAAGGTCCCCCTGGGATTTTTGTGCTGGGTTTTACCCCTCCTGCATGCCAGGATGCCTCGGTGGAGGAGACGTGGGGATCACACAGGATCTGCCACCCTATCGATTTCTACCACGAGCACGGCTTTGCAGGGAAGGTTCCCAGCTCCGTCTGCCCCTCATGAGTAATAACTCAGCCAGGGAAAAAGCAAAATGATTCAGACGCTGCTTTTCCCAGCCCCCAGCGCCTAGAAGAACCTTTTATGCTGAATATTAAAAATAGGTGAGTGTGAAGGCATGGAAACGTAGAGCTTGGGGACGGTGGCACTTGTGGCCCCGCACACCGGAGCCCTTGCACACGTGTGTGTGTCACTAGCGTGTGCAAAGCATCACTGGCTAAAGTGAGGGTGTGTTCCCCGTGCACACACACACTGTGCATCACTGCCCGTCCTTTGCAGTGGCAGCAAGGAGGGGTATGTGACAGATGCAATGGGACACTGTCCTCTCCCCGACAGACCTCAAAGTCACCTCGTCCTGGAAATGCCCCTGTGCTGGGCACAGTTTCGGGTCAACAAAGGGCTGCAGGAGCCTCGCAGCATCACCTTGCCCATGAAGCCACCGCCGCTGACCTCTCCCCACCTCCCTGCCCTAACGTCGGTGTCTTGTCCCCTGCAGTCCCACCAGCAGCGTACAGCACGCACACAACCATCACCGGCCCCCTGCCACCTCCTGGGGACAGTCCCAGCCCCATGTGGCACCTTCGAGCCTCTCAAGTCCTTCCTGATCCCTGAACAAGAGGCCAGACAGAATGACAGAATCATAGAATCACAGGATGAAGGTTTGAAGGGACCTTCCCAGCTGCCCCAGTGCCCCCCTGCCATGAGCAGGGACATCTGCACCAGCTCAGGTTGCTCAGAGCCCCGTCCAGCCTGGCCTGGGATGTCTCCAGGGATGGTTCAGCCACCACCTCTCTGGCCAACCTGGGCCAGGCTCTCACCACCCTCAGCATAGAAAATCCCCTGATGTTCCTGTCCCGGGGGATCCAGCCCTTTCCAGCTGGGCGGTACAGAGCAGATGGACCCGGCCAGAGCTGAGGGAGGAGAAGCAGCGTGTCCCAGGGGGACCCTCTGCCAGGACGATGTGTCCCCAGCTGTATGTCACCCCAGGAAAAAGCACACGGGGCTGTTCCATCAGCCCCCTTGGACCACAACGCTCCCGTCTCCGGCTTTGCCCCCGCTGTGCTATGCTGGGGAGCACAGACGGACACGTTCACCAGCAGGAACCGCCCCGCCGCTGGGCAAATATTGAGACGGCAGAGCCCGGGCACCTCCCGACCGCTGCTCCCTGTCCCCGAGCACCCCAACACCGCTGTCCCCTCCACACGGGGGACCCCCACCACGGGTAGGGGTGCCCCTCTCCTGCACCCACCCCCTGCCTGTCCTCGCTCGGCTCTCCCTGTCCCCCCCGGCACCAGGTGTCCCCCCAGGGGGAAGCAAAGACTCTCACCTTGGCAGGGGTGCCTTGGCCCCCCGGCTGGTGGCAGGGACAGGCGGTGGCGTCGCCGGCGGGGCCGGTTGTCCCGGTGGGTGCGTGTCCCGCGAGTTGGCACCGGTGAAACCACTCCTCCCCGGCGCCCGCTTCCGCAACGGGCTCGCTGGGGCTGGCGGTGCCAAGGAGGAAGAGGAAGGCAAGGAAGGCGAGGAAGGCCCAGGACTCCTCGGCTGCCCACCCAGCCTGCCCCTGCGGGCGCGTTGGGGCAGGTTTTGGGATCAGGCAGGAATTTGGGCAGGGAGCCCGAGGCAGCCGGCGTTGGGGCTGGTCTCGCTCGTACCCGGGAGGAGCTGGCAGGCTGCCCATGGGGCCCCCGCCGCAAGGGTGTCCCCCCAAAACCGCCCCAGCACTGCGGAAGAATCCAAGGCAGCAGGAAGGAAGATGGTGCAAGAGCCACCGGGGACGACGTTCCTCGTCGTGGGGTGGCCGTCCGGCACTGTCACACCCCCGGGGCACAGCAACAGCTCCCTGCTTCTGGGGTGCACCAGGCCCCCCCTTAATGCTGCTTTAAAGCTCCTCTGAGGACCCCCCCCATGCCTGGACATCAAGGCTGGCGACCCAGATCCCCAGAAAACCTGACCCCACGGTGGTTTGGGCAGCTCTGGGGATGCCACGGGGCCGAGGAAGAGCTGGAGGAAGAGGGGAGCAATGGGGTGCACTCCACGCCCCCCGGCATGCAGTGGGGCAGCCACGATCCCAGGGAGCACTGGAGGTGGTGGGGGGCACCCCTGTGCCGAGCGGGAATAGGGAAGCGGTGGGGTGAAGCAGTTCCCCAAATCCCAGGCAGGAGTTTGCAGGGTCCCGGGGAGCTGCAGCCCCCCTGGGTTTCCCCCCACCCATTGCTCAGTGGGTGCCTTGCTGGGTCACCCCATTGGTGGCTGCTCCCCAGCACAGCGGGGTCCCCCCTGGGTGGGCATCCCCTGCCTTGGAGAGGTGTTCAGAGGCAGCTCTCACCCCATCTTTCTTAGCAGCTCAGCTCCCCCTCCTCCCCAAATTAACCCCCCCACAAGGTGTGATGCCTGGGAGCGACTGATGCTACACCCGGACACGGCCTCACCCCGCTACAGCCACTGGCACAGTCGGAACATCCCTGAGACAGCACAGAGGGGCAGCGGGACCCCGGGAGATGGGTGGGGGAAGAGGCAGAGAGACCAAAAAGCTTCTGGACATGAGCAAGACCATCTCCAGGGCCAGGAGAGCTTTGGACGGACACATGTCAACCACCGTCACCCTGTTCCCAGCCTGGCAGCCGTGCCCGGAGCTCCCGCAGCCGCTCTCCCACGCACGGAGCGCGGCGCTGACAGCCTGCGCCCACTCTCCTGCCCGACGCCAGCCAAGCGATTGAAACGCCTAAATATCGTCAAAAGGATGGAGCCACCTCCACATCCCCCCGGCAAGGGGCAGGGGGAGCAAGGGGGGCAGCTGGGGGGGGCGAAGGGAGACCACCGGCTGCGGGGACCCCTCTGCTCGCTGCTGCGGAGCCGGGGAGGCGGCACCAGCGCTGTGCACCCCTTTGCCCTGCACCCCTTTCCCTCTCCATCCCCTCGCCCCCGTCACATCCCGCCCACGCGCTCCCAAGGAGGTGCCTGGGCTCCAAACATTTGGGAGAGACCCTGGCACGCTGCTCCTGCACCCACAGCAGCATAGCCCCCCAGGGAGCAGGGCGGCCCTCTCCCCCTGCTAATCCCTGCCAAAAATTACCCCAAGAGCCCCCCCACAAGCCCCCCCGAGAGGATCCAGCCCCGTGACTTACAGGAAAGCTGGTTGAACAGCCTGCTGAGCCATCCCATGCTCCTGCACCGAGGGCGAGCTCGTAGCTACGAAACGCTCGAGAGAAACAGGTTTCCCCCGCCCCGCTCCTACTGCCTCCCCTTTCCCCAAACCACCCTCTTCATTGGCACAGAGAGAACCGATAAAATCTGACGGGATTTATTAATAGCAGTTCTCCCATCACTAGGGAGCGATGCTTCAATAAACGGCTTTGAGCATCCCAGCACAGGGCTGTGGGAGGGAGAAAAGCATCAACTTACTTTTGCCAGGGAGCAGGGCCGGGGCCGGAGGGCGGAGGTGATGGAGAAGGACACGGGTTGCAGCTCCAGGGCCACCACAAGGTCTTTGGTGGCACCAAGAAGGGGCAGAAGAAGTTGCATCGTGAGAGAGCCGTGGGGAGATGATGCCGGAAGAAGTGGCTGGGGGTGTCCTCGGAGCCAGGAGGGTTGGATGGAGCAGTCCCCACTCGTTCCAAGAGGGCAGAGGAATGCTGCAGGTTATTGCTGCCACCTCGAGGTTGGTCAGCCCGAGCTGCAGAAATACCCTCTGGCCCCCCACAGCACCCCGGGGAGTGTGAGGCTCCCCTCAGCCCCCACAACCTATAGCAAGTTCCAGCAAAGTGGTTATTTTTATCATTCACTTTGATAATCAATCTTGTTTTCACCTGCAGGGGATGACAAATCCTTTTCCCAAATGGCTCAGACCCCAAACCCCTAAAAACAGCAGGAGTGGGGGGGGCGGTTCTGGGAGAGACAGGGTACCAAGCCATGGGTGGAGCAAGATTCGGGATGCTCGGGTGGTTTTTGGGAGCTGTCAGAAGGAGCCAAGACAAGTGCTAGTGCCCCGATATGGTCATCGCCACCCCTGGGAGCACGGTGGGGTCCCCGTGGGTGCTCCCCGCCAGCACCCCATCTCTCCTCAGCCCTCGGGAGCGGTAGGGTCAGGCCACCAGGGCTGGAAGGGGATGGTGGGACAGGCCCTGAGGATTTGCAGGAAAGCACCCGATACGGGGGAAAGCACCCAACATGAGGCTGGATCTGCTCTTCTTTTGCCATCTGACGGTCCCTGGCGAGGAGGCTGCTCAGCTTGCTGGGTCCTGGAGCTTTTCTGCCCGTGACACCGCAGACCCTCAGAGCCTGGGCTGTCGTCCCTCACCCAGTCCAGCCACCACCCTCCTGGTGTCTCGGTCCATCCATGGTGGGTTCACCATGAACCGAGATCCTGCCAGTAGCTTGGAACAACCCCAAAGTCCTTCCCCAACGCCCCACTTTGGAGGGGGCCTTTGGGTCCTGTCCCAGGGCAAATAAGTGTCCTCTGAAAGGGGCTCCCTGAGGTCCAGGTTGGACATGAAGCTGCTGATGCAGGCCTGGAAAGGCAGGACCATGCCAGGCTGGGGGACATGCAAACCCAGCCCAAGGATGATGGATGAGGCTGAGATGACCACGTCTGGTCACCTCAGGGCAGCAGGACCACCCTTTCTCCTCCACCTGGAGCTACTGGTGGTGACCACTGCAGGGTTGGAAGGATGGTGGCCGTGAAGTGCAGAAGAAGAGGTCTCCAGCTTCAGCACACCCGGGCATCCGCCCGCCTCTGGGCTGTGGGAACTGGTGCCATTGCCTGCGCTGTTGCCATGGGGTTGCCATGGTATTTGTATCTGTGGTTGCCATGGAGACGGGAGGAGGCTGGGATTGGGGGGCTGCTGCCAGGATGTCCCCAGGATGCCCTGGATGTCCCCCAGAACCCTCGTTCCCCAGGTCCTTCTTGAAGATAAGAGTGACGTTACCTTCCCAGGGAGCTGAACCTCCTGGCTGGAGTGCCCTACAAGCAGCTCTGCCACCTGTGTGTCCTCTCTCCTGCCTGAGTGGGTGGGACAGGAGCCAAGCTGGACCCAAAAGTGTCCAACAAAGGGGGGTGGTGGGGACGGGCTGCACTAAGGTCTCCCCAGAGTTTCTCTTCTTCAGGTGAACCCCCCAACTCTCTCAGCCTGTCCTCCCAGCAGAGCTGTTCCAGCCTCAGATCATTTCTGGGGCTCCTCTGGCCCCTCTCCAGCAGCTCCATGTGTGTCCTGTGCTGAGGACCCCAGAGCTGGACCAGCACTGCAGGGGGGTCTCACCAGAGCAGAGCAGAGGGGCAGGATCCCCCCAAACCTGCTGCTCACGGGGCTGGGGACACAGCCCAGGACACGGGTGGTTTCTGGGCTGCCAGCACACATGGCTGGGTCATGGCCAATGTCTCACCCCAGCACCCAAGTCCTTCTCCTGGGGCTGCTCTCCATCCCTCCAGCCCCAGCCTGGACCGATACTGGGGTTGCCCCGACCCAGGGGCAGCTACCTTGCACAGTAGTTTGTGAGTTCTCATGGAATCATAGCACAGTTTGGGTGGGAAGGGACCATCCCAGCCCTGCCATGAGCAGGGACATCTGCACCAGCTCAGGTTGCTCAGAGCCTCGTCCAGCCTGGGATGTCTCCAGGGATGGGCCCTTTGTGGCAGGTTCACCTCTCCAACCACCACCCTGAAAGCACCAGAAACCTCTACACCCACAGACCACCATGGTCATGTACCTGCTCCTTGGTCAACAGATGGGGCCCTTGACCAATGAAACACCTCAGCTGAGAGAAGTTTCTAGATCACTGTCCGTAAATGGCAACAGCAGAGGTTCAGCTTAGGGTATAAATGGAGCTGCCAGAGACTCCCATTGAGTTGGTGTCCTTGGAGCAGCAAGGTTCTCCTCCTCAGACTGGGATGGCCTCTAAGGAATGCTCCTTGAGGATTCGGCCATCTTGCTGGCCTGGGGAGTGATCTTCTGGGGACCCTTGAGAGTCCTCACTTTGTACGAGTGGGAAGACGCACACCTTGAACCATCGTGCCAGAGTTTGGGGATTCCTTGAATTTGAATCAGGTGTGCAGTAATTAAACTCCCAACCAGTACCCGAATCCATAGCGTTTAATATTGTTTAATGTTGTCAGAGTGCTGACTAATTTTGGATAAACCAAATTTCTAGTTGGTTCTCTGGTAAACAGTTCTGGTTAGAATAAAGCCAGTCTGGAGCTTATCACCTGCCAACATTTATTATTAGGGTGTTTCTGCAGCAGCATTGCTGCTCCAAACCGAAGACCAAAGTGCAGGAGAGCGTCGGGGCAAGCGGGGCTGGCTGGGGACACAGAGAGCTCAGACCCACCGGCACCACGGGAGGGGACCGGTCACCCCAGCCCATGGCTGGTCCCAGGTCAACGGGCTCTTCCACACCATGGCCAGGGCAGCGTAGGGAGTGCTGGCCAGAAAAGTCACCCTGACAGCTCCTGAGGGTGGACAGGAATTTCACTGAGGAGCCTTGAGGGGAATTGGCCCAACTCGCCCCCATCCTTCCCCCTCAGGTGTCCCTGCGGCCACACAGACACCCTGACAGGGTGTCCCAGGGCCTGGCCAGGATCCCTGGGGCAGGAGAGGGGCCGAGAGACCAGCACAGTGTCCCTGGCTGCTGAGAACCCCCAGCCCCTGGGGATGGCCGCTCTGACTCCCCGTGGGGCCGCTCCCCGCAGGCCCTGGGCCGTGTCCTGGGGTGCATGGGCCCCCAAACCCTGACACAGGGGCTCTCTGGGCGGCTGCACCATCCCCTGCGCCAGCTCAGCCCTGGGTCACTGGGGCAGCCCTTGTGTGTCGATGTGATGTCACCGTTGCATCACAAACGTGGCCCTTATTTAAGTGGGTTTCGGGGAGGCTCAGGTGTCATTTCGACTGCAAGCGAGCTAGCGAGCGAGCCAGCGAGCAAGCGAGCCAGCAAGCGAGCTAGCGAGCGAGCCAGCGAGCAAGCGAGCCAGCGAGCGAGCGAGGAGATGGGCAAGCGTGTGAAAAACACATCAAAGATGGAAAGACAAGCAAAGGCGCAGGTAGGAGCGGGTGCTTCGGTGTCACCCCAAGCTCTCCTCACCCCGGGGATCTCGCCGGGTTTCTCGGCTTCCCCAGCTGATCCTTTGCACACCCCCTCGTCCTGCAGAGACCCCAGAGGAGATTCTCGCTCTGCGTCAGGAACATGGCGGACTGGCAGCTGACCCTGCTGATCTTCATCATAATCCTGCCTTTCTGGGTCCTCTGCAACATCCTGCTGCCCCGCACCATCATCTTGTTGATCATGGCTGTGAGCATCTACGTGGACCATTGGGCCAACACCACCATGGCCAAGGTCAGTGTCCGTCCTGGGCCACATTTTGGGAGGGAACAGTGAGCAGTGGCCATTGCCCAGCCAGCCGGGCCCCTGCCCTGGAGCCACCTCCGCTGGGCACCAGGCTTGGGGCTGGGACACTCCTGTCCCTGTCACTCCAGACACCCTTCCCAGGCTCCTTGTTTCCTGGCCGAGGAGGGACACCCCGCACTAACCCGGGCTTTGCTTCCTGGGGACAGGGCAGGAAGAGCCCTCGGAGCAGCAGCCGGACGGACGCCATGGGGGAGCAGCCCCGTCCCAGAGCTGCCCCGAGCTCCACCGCGGCTCCCGGCCGAGACAGCCCAGCGCAGCCAAAGCCCTGGGAAGATGAGGAGGGGTCTGCAGAGAGCCCCAGGCCCGGGTAAGGAGAGCCCTTCCCTGCAGGGGGGCAGCCCCTCGGGAGCCCCTGCCTTGGCCTGAAGGTGCCCGGCCCCTCGCTCTGCCTTTGTGCTGCTGGGCTGGGCTTGGCCCATGTCCCCAGGTCCCCAGCTCAGCCAGCGATCCCAGAGCTGGCAGGGCTGGCACCGGGGAGCTGGGTGATCTCCCATGGGATGGGAGAAGGCAGAGAGAGGGTGCTGGGTCTGTCCTGTCCCACACCAGCCCCCACAGTCCAGCCGCTATTTCCTCCACAGCGGGTGGATTCCCCAGCAAGGAGAGTTGTGGAGAAGGAGCTGCGGCGGAGAAGCAGCCTCTGCAAAGGAGCTCCCCCAGGAGACAGAAGACAAGGGTCCAGGTGGACATTCACAGGCTGACAGCAGCTCTGAGCTCCCCAGGAACCAGCCCTCCATTGGCAACGTAGAGGAGCTCAGCAGATCCCTGATGGACTCCCTGGACATAATCGCAGTCTGCCACGACCTGATGGAGGAACCAAAGGCAACATCTTTGAAGAGCAGGGCTCCAGTCTTGCACAAATCCAAGAGCAGAGAATACCTGGTCTGCCTGCAGTGCCGTCGATGCGTCACCAGCAGCTGCCCACACTGCAGCAAGCCCGAGGAACAACAGGACCTGCCCGTGCTGGTCATCATCCTCCACGGATACTATATGATGGTGGCCAAGGGGAAAGTGGTGGAGATGACGCTGGAGCTGAAATTTGAGCTGCTCATCGGTGGGAAGCCGGTCTACACGTGGGAGAAAGCCCAGCTGCTCTGCGAAACAGACCCTGAGACGTACTACATGGACTGCAACGGGTCTCTGCCCATAAGCCTTTGGGGCAGCGAGCGCTCGAAGGCCCCGCACCCCGTCCTCAAGACACCACAGGGACAGATGGGACCGGCCAGGCAGGACACATGGGCTTCTCCTGGGCAGCAGCCTTGGACAAAACGCAGCGATGCCAGCAGTGCAGACCTGCAGCCGGCTGGGCAGGGGGAGTCTCTCCCCACCGGGGTCCCCACTCAGGCCAGGAGCCCTGGGGACAGTGAGACCTCGCAGGTCTCGTGTCCCAGCCTCAGGGCCCCGGGAGCACCACAGGGACAGACAAGACCAGCCAACAAGGACACAAGGGCTGCTCCACACCTGCAGCTGGCTGGGCAGGGAGAGTCTCTCCCCACCATGTTCCCCACGTATCCCTGTCCCCCATGGGCACAGCCCCCCTCCCCTGTGGCCCTGGAGCGGCTGCACAGGGCTGGGCTGGAGACACTGCCCCCGGTGGCGTTCAAGGGCCTGGGGCAGGGGCTCAGTCTGCAGCAATGCATCCGGCTCTGCTGCACGACCATGAACAGGAGACTCGGGGCTGCACTGGCCTATCTGTGCATCGCAGAGAGCTCGGAACCCACCGACATCGCGGAGTGGGAGCAGACGGTGCGGATGGATCTCCAGCGCAGGGCTGACATGCTCTCACACACCACGGAGGTGGTGGTGTGAAGAGCTCCGGCAGGACAAGGTGGGACCGGCAGGAGCGTGGGCAGGGGCAGCACAGTGTGGGAGGCCGGGGCCGGGCTGTCTCGTGCGGCTGTCGGAGCTGGGTTGGTCGGGAGGTGTTTCTGCAGGATGAGGTCCTGTGGAGTGTTGGGGTGGTGCTGGGAGACGGGGTGGCCTCTGCTGCGGTTGGTTTGGATGGGGCTGACACAGAGTGCTGACTCCCCACCAGCTGGGTCCCCTTGGCCCATGGAGATGCTCCAGCAGATGGCACCTGGTTCCTGTGTGCGCTGAGCCAGCTGCCCCCACCCTGCTGGGGCCCAGGAGATGCCCGATGCTGCTGCTCACACCCCTGACCCGTTTGCTCCCTGTGCAGCCGCAGGACCAAGGACAGGAGGAGCCCCCAAGCGCCTCGAGCTCTGCTGGGATGGAGCGAAGATCCGCCTGTCGCCTCTGGAGGCCTCGAGCAGCAGAGAGCCCCGAAGAGCAGCTGTGAGCGGACAACTCAGCGCTGACACGAAGCTTCTGTCAGAATAAAACTGTGGAAGCCTTGAAACAGCCTGGAGAGCTCTTCATTTAGGGAATAAAGCGGGGGAACAACCTCCCTGGCTCCGCGGGGCTGCCGGGGGCGGGATCCCGGGACAGGCCCTGCGGTGCCTCGCAGGGGATCTGCTGACCCAGGCGGGACCAGCAGCGCAGCGCCGAGCACACAGGACCCAGCGACCTCTCGCAGGGCTCCCGGGGCCGTTCTTCAGCACCAATAATTCCGCCCTGACCCCCCTTTACCGCCCCTTCCCCTCGGGCCGGGCTGCGGACGTTACTCGCCCTTCTCGGCTGCTGTGAGGAGGCGGGAAAGCGCCGCGCATGCGCAGTGCGCAGGTGCCGGGAGCCGCCCAACGCGCATGCGCGGTGCTGCCGTTGCCATGCACCGCGGGGACGCCGCAGCCGCCGTGCGCATGCGCAGCAGCCGCCGCTCCGGGCGGGCCGGGGCTCCATGAGCCGGGCAGCGGGCGCGGATGCGGGATGGCGGGCACCGGGCCCGGCCCCCAGCGGCCCCGGCCCCCAGGAGCGCATCGCCGCCCGCCGCCGCCGCATCTCCGCCCGCCTTGATGCCAAGCGCCGGTGAGAAACGGGGCTCGCGTCTCTCCCCCCCGCCTGCACCCCCACCGGGTCCGCCGAAATCAGAGCCGGGCCCAGGCCGCTCCCTGCCCCACACCGCAACAAGCCCCGCTCCTTCTGCCCAAACCCCGTGTCTGGTCGCAGGTGATCTCCTCTGCCCCAAACTGGCGCTGGAGTTCATGCCCCCACGCCCAAACTAGTCCCAGTTCCCTCTCCCAAACTGGCACCCGGTGCCGAGCCCCCCAGGACCAGCGCGGGCTCGGAGACCGGCCCCAGGGCTCGGAGCAGCCCCCGCCCCGCACCAGCCCTGGGGCAGGACCCCCACCGCCCACCGCGGGGGGCAGGGAGCCAGCATGGCCTTTCCAGCCCTCCTGGGCCCCGCTTTGCGGATGTCGGTAATGTCTCTGAGGTAGCCTTGGGTTGTTATTTTTCCCAGTCGGTTCTGTGCTTCCCAGCAAAGTGCAAACTGGACGTTACCTTGCAAGTGTTCAGTGTAGTTTGTAGTTGCTTTTGGTAAATATGAGCAGAACTTTACAGCTGAAAATTTTAGCAAATCCAGCTTACCAAGTAACATGAAGGAAAGAGTACATTAAATATCATACAACCTTATATCTCTAAATAATTCTTTATATTTAGTGCGCATCTACTTAAGCTAAATGATTAGTATCAAACTTAATTGGGCTCATCCACTGACCTGTGAGTAGTAAAACCATCGCCACACAGCTCACTTCTTTAGCAGGGAGAGCTCACAGTAGCTCACCCAGGCTGTCGCATTTATCGAGTAAAGTGGGTGACTCGTAGTCAAATTGCACACGGTAGGAAAAGTCTGCACGAGACTCCCTGAACCCACAAGCCAACGTGTCCGGTTCCCGTTGTGCTTCCCGTGGGTCTCCGGGAAGGAGTTCTTGGCCTGGCTGCGGCTCAGGCCTTTCCCTCCTCTGGAGCCTGCACCGAACCGCTCTGGTTTGGCTGGGGGGTCGAGTGAACCCGCCACACCTGGGACTGAACCCACCGTGGGGAACAGAGAGCGAATTGTGCTGTGCTGATCCAGCTGGGATCCCAGATCCAAGGGCATCTCCGAGCATTAGGGTGTAAAATGTTCTGCGTTTCCTCTTTTCTGCCCAGGGCGGCCCTTGGAGAAGATGCGGAGCCCACTGTGGTCGAGGAGGAAGAGCAGAGAAGGAGCCGTAAGGAGATTGAGGAGAGTGGGCAGGTGCGGCAGGAGGACGGGAAGGTCCTCTGGTGTCCCTGACCTCTAGACGTTTGGCTTTACCCTCCTTTTAGCTTCGTGCGGTGCTTAGTGCCACACAGCAGCGCTTATGTGAGAAGCAGCAGGGACAGAAACTCCTCAGGACTGGGTGGGGGGTGAGTCTTGGGCTGGATCCCGGGAGATGATTCCCCTGTGACAAACAGCCCGTGGGCTGGAAGGATCTGGGACTGTCGCTGTGCACCCAGACCCCAGCCCAAATCCCAAGCCCCATCCGCACACGCAGGGGAAGCAAAATAAGCAGGAGCTCTCAGCACATTCCTCTCGGTGCTGCTGCCGTGCAGGGCTTGCCAGGAGAGGAGCGAGCCCGGAGGGCATGGAGGTCCTTGCAGTGCCCATCAAACCCCACCAGAGCATGGAGAAACGAGGGGTTTGGGTCTGCACAGGCATCTCAGCGCGGGGATAGGAGCCAGACCCCAGGCAGGCATAGCCAGCGTTGCTCCAGTATCCCTCCAGAGTGTGAGATGGCTGTCACTCAGCTCCACAGTTGAAGAAGGACAAGGAATTACTGGAGGGAGTCCAGCGCAGGGACACAAAGATGCTGAGGGGTCTGGAGCATCTTTGTGATGAGGAGACACTGAGAGAGCTGGGGCTGTTGAGCTGGAGAAGAGAAGCTGAGAGGGATCTGATCAATGGGATCAATATCTCAGGGTGGGTGTCAGAGGATGGAGCAGACTGTTCAGTGGTGCCCAACGCCAGGGTGAGGGGCAACGGGCACAGACTGAAACACAGGAGGGTCCATGTGAACATGAGGAGAAACTTCTTTGCTGGGAGGTGCCAGAGCCTGGCCCAGGCTGCCCAGAGCGGCTGTGGAGTCTCCTTCTCTGGAGACATTCAAACCCGCCTGGACCGACCTGTGTGATCTGCTCTGGTGACCCTGCGTGAGCAGAGCTGGGGCTGGGGGATCTCCAGAGGTCCCTTCAACCCCAACCATTCTGTGATTGTGTGTGACACTTCACAGAGGCTGGCCAAGCTGCTCTTTGAAGGCACGCAGATGGTGACAAACATCCAGGTGGCTGCTGACCTGAGGGAAACTCAGAGGAGAGCAGAGGAGGCAGAGCTGAAGCTGCAGAGGTGAGAGACTGCGTGGTGGATCTTTACAGAGTGCAGCAGGTCAAGGCTGGTGGCTTCTCCACGTGGCACTTAACAATCTCCTCCAGACCCCTCGCATCTCATATCTCTCTACAGAACTGCCTGAAAGGAGGTTTTAGCCAGGGAGCTTCGGGCTCTGCCGCCAAGGAACAAGTGGCAGCGTGATAAGAAATGGCCTCAAGTTGCGCCTGGGGAGGTTGAGGTTGGATGTGGGGAACAATTTCTTCCCCAAAGGGCTGTGGGGCATTGGAACAGGCTGCCCAGGGCAGTGCTGGAGTCACCATCCCTGGAGGGGTTGGACAGACGGACATGAGGTTCTCAGGACATGGGGCAGTGCCAGTGTGAGGTTGATGGTTGGACTCAATGATCTTAAAGGTCTTTTCCAGCCAAAGCAATTTTTTTATTTTATGTCATAAAGATCTTCCTCCTTGGACACACTCAGCACGTGCCTGGATGGGGCTCTGCACAACCTGCTCTGACTCTGAGCTTAATCCTGCTGTGACCAGGAGTCGGTGATTTCCCAGAGCTCTTCCAGCCTCCATTATTCTCTGACCCATCTGTGTCCCTTCCTGGGCAAACCTGTCCTGCTGCACCAGATTTGCTGGGCAGCATCTGCGGGACAGGCTCTTTCAGTCCTGTCCCCAGGACGGGGAGATCAGCTGGGAGACACGGAGTCTTTGCTCCTGCTGCCTTTGGAGGGCACTGCAGGAACATTTTATGGGAGGCTGCCCGTAGCAAGACACCTGTCCTTGCTCAGATGGATGGTTTCCCGGTGGGAATCTCATTAAGAAAGCAGGTGCAGTGTCCAGAAACTGTCTGTAGAGCAAGTTTAGGGGTGACAAAGGTGGCTGCTGTTCAACCTGACCCTTGGGCCATCCCCAGGACACACTGGATGGTGCCTCTGGAAGAATAAAGACTTTTGTAATATCGATGTGAGGTGTACAGTGCTGCACCTCCAATCCTGGGGGCAGTTCTGGGCCCCTCACGCCAAGAAAGGCCTTGAGGTGCTGGAGCGAGTTGAGAGAAGGGAACGGAGCTGGGGAAGGGGCTGGAGCACAAGTGTGATGGGAGCGGCTGAGGGAGCTGGGGGTTCAGCTGGAGAACAGGAGCTGAGGGGAGACCTTCTGATCTCTGACCTGCCTGAAAGGAGCTTGGAGCCAGGGGGGGTCGGGCTCTGCTCCCCAGGAACAAGCGCCAGGAGCAGAGGAAACGGCCTCAAGTTGCGCCAGGGGAGGTTGAGGTTGGATGTGGGGAACAATTTCTTCCCCAAAGGGCTGTGGGGCATTGGAACAGGCTGCCCAGGGCAGTGCTGGAGTCACCATCCCTGGAGGGGTTGGACAGACGGAGATGAGGTTCTCAGGGACATGGGGTAGTGCCAGGGGTGGGGTAACAGCTGGACTCCATGATCTTAAAGATCTTTTCCAATGAAAACACTTCTATGATTCTATGATTTGGTTTCTGGACAGTGTGACTCCTAAGTCCAGACATAGCTGGGAGGCTGATTGTCACTGCTTGTCCACCACCTCATGCCCAGAGACAGCTCACCTGGCAGAAGGACTAGTGCTCCTTGCTCCCTGCCAGGGTGACTGCTGCTTGAGCTGAGCTCTTGAGTCTTTTCTCCTCCAGGTCAGCAGTTGTTAGAGCACTGGGCAAGGGCAGAGCTGGGGAATTGTCTGTCTGAAGAGTCTGCAGGTCTCCAGCTCTGCCCTTGCTCTAACAACCACTTGCAAGAAAGCTGCTGCTCCTCTTGATACCTTGATACCACTTTGAATCCAAACTGGGTTACGCAGGGAAGTGCTCCTGTGGTGTGGGCCACCGAACCCCGTCTGAAGCACTTTCTGCCCCAGCTCCCTGTTTGCCATGTGCTCCTCACTGCTGCAGGCTGGAGAGGCTGGACAAGGAAGCCAAGTCTGGCACGGCCAAGTTTGAGGAGATCACCTCCAAGTGGGCCCTGGCCACAGAGCGGATGATCCCGCAGGAGCTGTGGCAGCTGCTGCACCGGCAGCAGCAGCGATGCACGCGGCTTCTGGAGCAGAAGAACCAGCTCATCGGTGACCTGCAGCAGGTGGAGTGGGGAACAGGCAGGGACAACCAGCAACCACAGAAAAGTTTGGGTTGAAAGCACCGTTAAAGGGCATCTAGTTGGGGTGTTCAGTGTGGAGAAGAGAAGCTCCGAGGAGACCTTATTGTGGCCTTTCCGGACTTAAAAGGGGCCCATAAGAAAGATGGGGATGGAGTTTTGAGCAGGGCCTGTTGTGATAAAACAAGGGGTGATGGTTTTAAACTAAAGGAGGGAGATTCAGGCCAGACATGAGGAAGAAATTGTTTGCGCTGAGGGTGGTGAGAGCCTGGCCCAGGTTGGCCAGAGAGGTGGTGGACGAACCATCCCTGGAGACATCCCAGGCCAGGCTGGACGGGGCTCTGAGCAACCTGAGCTGGTGCAGATGTCCCTGCTCATGGCAGGGGGGGCACTGGGGGGGCTGGGAAGGTCCCTTCCCATCCAAATCATTCTGTAATTCTGTAATTCTACCCTCTCAGTTAGCCCCTGAGGATTCTTGGTCAAATACTTCTCTCTGATTTCTGCATCTGCTCTCCTCCAGGAGCTGAAAAACAAAGACGAGCAATATGTGCAGGCCATTAAGAAGCAGTCGGATGATATCAACCTGCTTTTGGAAAGAATGGAGGAACAGATCAGGACCATGCTGAAAACTTACCGTCAGGAACTCCTGCAGATTGAGGTAGCCAGTTCGTGTGGTGGTAGAAGAGTCCCCTGAGAAAACCTGCAGCCACTTGCATGTCCTCTCCTGGAGGCCGCTGGGTACAGTTGGCAATGAGTGGTGATGACGTGATGGTGAAGGGTTCTCTCTCCTTCACAGAAAGCTTTTGAGCTCGAACGGCGAGAGCTGCTGGACAGCAACAAGAAGAAGTGGGAGGAAGCCATCCAGGCCCACAACACGCAGGAGGTAAGGTCCATGTGAGATTTAAAATCATAGAATTGTTTTGGTTGGAAAAGATCTTTAAGATCCTTAAGATCATCCAGTCCAACCGTTAACCTCACGCTGCCAAAGCCACCTCTAACCCCTGTCCCTGAGAACCTCATCTCCGCCTGTCCAACCCCTCCAGGGATGGTGACTCCAGCACTGCCCTGGGCAGCCTGTTCCAATGCCCCACAGCCCTTTGGGGAAGAAATTGTTCCCCACATCCAACCTCAACCTCCCCTGGCGCAACTTGAGGCCGTTTCCTCTGCTCCTGGCGCTTGTTCCTGGGGAGCAGAGCCCGACCCCCCCTGGCTCCAAGCTCCTTTCAGGCAGGTCAGAGATCAGAAGGTCTCCCCTCAGCTCCTGTTCTCCAGCTGAACCCCCAGCTCCCTCAGCCGCTCCCATCACACTTGTGCTCCGGCCCCTCACCAGCTCCGTTCCCTTCTCTCAACTCGCTCCAGCACCTCAAGGTCTCTGCTGCAGTGAGGGAGCCAAGGCTGCCAGGACTAGGGCTGCTCTCCAGCACTGGGTGCCTTGAAAGACCCACATGCATGAAGACAGTTGGTTCCTCAGGACCATGGGGGCCAAGGGACAGTTTTTCAGCCTCCTCTGCAGGGGAATTATCCTTGTGTGACCTTGCTTTGTGCTAGCAAAAGGTGCTGTGCTCACAGGAGGAACCTCTCACCACTGATGGATGATGTTCTTCTACCCGTAGCTGGAATACATCCATGCCCGCCTGAGGAAGGTGGAAGAGTTTGAGAAACAGCTGAAACAGCTGCTGCTGCAGGATGAGGAGGAGTATAACAGCATGAAGATCCAGCTGGAGATCGAAGTGCAGGTACAGAGAAGGCCGGTGTGTACCGTGTGGGGAGGCGGTGGAGCGGATCTCCCTGGGCTTTTCTGCGTGTAGCTGGCTCTGGGGGACAGCTGCATGTTACGAAAGCTGCAGCTGGTGACCGCTCACCTCAGCTCTTCAGTGTGCACAGTCCATCCCTGTGTCAACAGGGGGATGGAGCTGTTGTTCCCTCCTCTCCATGGGTCCTACACCACAGTGTCCATCTGCCCGTGGCTCTCAGGGCTCTGTAGTACCTGAACTGTAGCTCTAGGACATATGAAGATCCTGGGAAGGTCAGGGGTTTGCCACTTCTGACATCTTGATTGATAGGAGGATTGAATAGTGTGAGTGTCCTGACATAAGGTCATTTCAGATCAGCCCAGTTTCCTCCTTCATCAGTGCCTTGGCATAGGAGGTGGGAACTTTTTCCCCTGACATTTGGCCATGGCCTGGTTTCTCTAGTGCCCATGAAGTCCACTTGGTCTGAGAACTGTCGTGAGTTTGCCCTTGCCCACGTGGGAGGCCGTGCAGTGGGAGAGCACAGCCCTGGCACACGGCTGGTGCACAGGCACCAGGGGCCCTCACTGCACACCCAAACCTTGTAGCCGTGACTGCCCCGAGGTACAGGGGACACCTCTGAATTCACTGCATTCGCTGCGAGCAACGGCGTCAACAGAGCAGCGCATCTGAGACTTGCTGTAGTCATAGAGACACAGAATCCTTTTGGTTGGAAAAGCCCCTTGAGATCATCGAGTCCAACCATTCCCCCAACCCCAGCACTGCCCCATGTCCTGAGAACCTCATGTCCGTCTGTCCAACCCCTGCAGGGATGGTGACTCCAGCACTGCCCTGGGCAGCCTGTTCCAATGCCCCACAGCCCTTTGGGGAAGAAATTGTTCCCCAGATCCAACCTCAACCTCCCCTGGCGCAACTCGAGGCCATTTCCTCTGCTCCTGGCGCTTGTTCCTGGGGAGCAGAGCCCGACCCCCCCTGGCTCCAAGCTCCTTTCAGGCAGGTCAGAGATCAGAAGGTCTCCCCTCAGCTCCTGTTTTCCAGCTGAACCCCCAGCTCCCTCAGCCGCTCCCATCACACTTGTGCTCCAGCCCCTTCCCCAGCTCCGTTCCCTTCTCTCAACTCGCCCCAGCACCTCAAGGCCTTTCTTGGCGTGAGGGGCCCAGAACTGCCCCCAGGATTCGATGTGTGGCCTCACTGATTCCTCAAACCAACATGAAAATCCCAGCTGGGTTGAGGAGAGAGGCCCAAATGGGTGCCCCACTGAGCAAAAGCTGGATACAACTTCAGTCCATTCTCCCTTCCCCAGACGCGGCCCCATAGCTTGTACTTATGGAGAAACAGCATCCCACCACTCACCCCTGAGTGATGCCATGTGGCCAGGGGTTAGCTCGGGACATGTCCATGGGAAGATGGGGTTTGGAGATGCAGGATCAGCAGGATCCAGGCTTCCATGTGGCCTTTGCTTATGGCACAGCTTGTTTTTGTGTTTTTTGAAATGCCAGAACCTGGAGAAGCAGCTCCAGCAGATGAAAGCCGCCTATCAGCTGACCCAGGAGAAGCTGGACTTCAACCTTCAGGTGCTTAGAAAGCAGGACGAGGAGAACGCCATCATCAGAGGCCAGCAGAAGAGGAAGATCAACCGGTAAAAATCCATCCTTGGAAGATGGGCTCTGCCTTACCTGCCGTCACCTCCCATACACCATTTTTTTTGGAGCCCATCACCTAAAAGAGGCCAACAAGCTCCATCTGAACCCATCCCTGGGCAGGGGTCAGCCCAGGGCAGGGCCACCCCCTGAGAGCTTTGAACAGCTCGGCCATGGCCTTGGCACTGAGTAGTCACTAGTAGGTGAGCAGCCCCAAGTCCAGATACAGGACACACATGGAGCTGCTGGAGAGGGGCCAGAGGAGCCCCAGAAATGACCCGAGGCTGGAACAGCTCTGCTGGGAGGACAGGGTGAGAGAGCTGGGGGGTTCAGCTGGAGAAGAGAAACTCTGGGGAGACCTTAGTGTGGCCTTTCCGGACTTAAAAGAGGTCAAGAAGAAAGATGGGGACAGACTTTTGAGAAGGGCCTGTTGCGACAGGACAAGGGGTGATGGTTTTCAACTAAAAGAGGGAGATTCAGGCCGGACATGAGGGAGAAATTGTTTGTGCTGAGGGTGGTGAGAGCCTGTCCCAGGTTGGCCAGAGAGGTGGTGGCTGAACCATCCCTGGAGACATCCCAGGCCAGGCTGGACGGGGCTCTGAGCAACCTGAGCTGGTGCAGATGTCCCTGCTCATGGCAGGGGGGGCACTGGGAGAGCTTTAATGGTCCATTCCAACCCAAACCATCCTGTGATTCGATGATTTTAAGTCCCAAATCCTTCATGCAAGCTGGGTGCGCCCAAAGGTGCCTGTTTGGGGACGCCCAGCTTGGCTGTCCCTCCCCAGGCTCTACACCATCTTCAGTAACTTGAGAACAAAACTGGCCAAACAAGAGCAGCAGTTCCGAGAGGAGAAGCAGAGCCTGGCCGCCCACTGCGAGCGCATCGTGGGGAAGTGCAAGGTGGTGCAGAGGAAGATGAGGTGGGGTCTGCGCGGGCATCCACCCATGGGGAGGCCTCTGAGCACCTAACTGAGGCGCCAGGGGAGCAGAGTGATCGTTTTGGGGCACGGATTCCCCTTCCAAGAGCCATTTCCCTCCTCTGCAGGCACTTTGCTCTCAGCGACAGTGAGAAGTTCACAGAGGTCTGGCTTATGAACGAGGAAGAAGCCAAAGGGCTGATGCGGAAAGCCCTGGATGCAGATTTCGTCATTCACACGCAGCAACTGGGGCTGCACTGGGAAGAGCCTCGTTACTGGTTCCTGAACAACGTCGGCCCCCTCGGGTGTTACAAGGCAAAGAGGAGGGCGACCGAGCTGGCTGCGCAGATCCTGACAGGTGGGACACACAGTGCGCTTGTCACCCTCGTGTCACCAGGACACCCTCACCTTCCTCTGTGACAGCCCCTTCTGTCACTCCTGTTCTTGCCATTGCAAGGTGGCATCTTGCAGGGGTGACATTGTGAGCCCACGTCCCCAGCCCTGAGCTGGCTCATGCCAAACCAGTCTGGGGATCCTTGCACTCCACATTACCCAGTGCTCCCAGTTCCAGACAAGCTGACCAAGAGCCAGCTCATGTCCCGAGATCTTTTTGGGGTGCTTTCCAAGTTGCAGGGAACAATTGTGATTTCCTTCTCCATATTTCAGAGAACAGCTCTGAGGGACAGGAGGAGGAAGAGAGAGAGAAGGATATGGAAAAAGTGGGCAGTGGAGGAGGAGGAAAAGAAAACACAATGAAGGTTGAGGATAAAGTCACACCTCTGCGAAAAATCTGCAAGAAAACTGCCAAGAGGATCCTGGAGCTCATGAGCGACGAGTCGGTATGTGATGATATAGCACATGGCTTGACCAGGGAGCAGGCGTGCTGTTCCCTGGTTGCTCCAGCTTGTACTGGATCTTTTCTCACACCAAGAAAGGCCTTGAGGTGCTGGAGCGAGTTGAGAGAAGGGAACGGAGCTGGGGAAGGGGCTGGAGCACAAGTGTGATGGGAGCGGCTGAGGGAGCTGGGGGTTCAGCTGGAGAACAGGAGCTGAGGGGAGACCTTCTGATCTCTGACCTGCCTGAAAGGAGCTTGGAGCCAGGGGGGTCGGGCTCTGCTCCCCAGGAACAAGCGCCAGGAGCAGAGGAGACAGCCTCAAGTTGCGCCAGGGGAGGTTGAGGTTGGATCTGGGGAACAATTTCTTCCCCAAAGGGCTGTGGGGCATTGGAACAGGCTGCCCAGGGCAGTGCTGGAGTCACCATCCCTGGAGGGGTTGGACAGATGGAGATGAGGTTCTCAGGGACATGGGGCAGTGCCAGGGGTGGGTTAAGTGTTGGACTCAGTGATCTTGAGGTTCTTTTCCAACCAAAATGATTCTATGATTTTGTGATGCTAATAAAAGGTACTGGCAGGCACAGCCCCCTTGCCCAAATCCACAGTTGCCCAGACCAGAATAAGCCCAGGGTTCTCCATCCGATGCTCCAGGCTGTTCCCCATCTCCGGGGACAGTCAGCAGAAGTTTCAGACCATGAGGTCCTTTTGGCATCACCGTGCTGATAACTCCACCTCCCTTCTCTGCTGGGAGGCTGTTCCAGAGCCTCCTCACCCTTCCCAGCCGCTGCCCGCTCGGTCTGTCACCGCAGGATGGCACAGCCGCAGTGTGGCACGGGCTGGCTTCGCGGCAGAGATGCAGGCACTTGCTATTTCTCCTCACCCTCTTCTCTGCGTGTCTCCCAAGGGTTTCCTCCTGGAGGGCAAGCAGCTGAGGCTCCTGCAAGCGCTGGGGAGGGACGACCGCATCCTCATGAAGCTCAACTCCATTTTCGAGGTGAGTTGTGGCTGGGGAAGGGAAGCTGGTGGTCACCAGGGAAAGCTCTGCCCCATGTCCACGTGGTGTCGGACTGAGCCACCCCAGGCTCAAGGCCATCCTGCTGAAGAATTAAACATCTCCAGGGCCCCTCCAGCCTCTTCTCAGACTCTCCCACCCATAAATACACCCAGGCTGTCCCACACTAACTAACCACTTCTTACCACCCATTCACGCCTTGCATGGCATGGCCAGAGGGGAACCTTCTGCTCTGGGGAAATTAATAATAACTAATTAATAATTTATAATCATGACCTCGTTAATGTTTATAAATATATAAAGAGTGAGTGTCAGGAGGATGGAGCCAGGCTCTTCTTGGTGACAACCAATGATAGGACAAGGGACAATGGGTGCAAACTGGAACACAGGAGGTTCCACTTAAATATGAGAAGAAACTTCTTCCCGGTGAGGGTGCCAGAGCCTGGCCCAGGCTGCCCAGGGAGGTTGTGGAGTCTCCTTCTCTGCAGACATTCCAACCCGCCTGGACACCTTCCTGTGTAACCTCATCTGAGTGTTCCTGCTCCGGCGGGGGGATTGGGCTGGATGAGCTTTCGAGGTCCCTTCCAACCCCTGACATACTGTGATTCTGTGAAATGCTCTTTGTTTTGTCCCCAACTCTTGTGATGTCTCCGAGGGATGCTCACCTGGTTCCTCTGCTCCCCAGGCCCTCGGGATTGACAGTGAGGATGACCTGTACCAGCTGTTGGATTTTTTCCTGAAGTACAAAGCCCGGGAGGTGACTGTCAGGCAGGTGAGACCACCAGGGACAGCAGAGCTGGGTGTCCAGGAAAGGAGGACAAGAACATTTGAACACCTAGAGAAGGAGACCAGCATGTTAACCCTGAAATGTTTCCGGTGAACATGCCAGGGCTGAGATATTGTAATCTTCTTCTGCCATGGCTGAGTAGAGCCTCTTGCACGTGAATTCTTGCCTCAGCTCCCTGAATTTGCCAAGGGACAGAGCTGGAAGGTCCCGGGGGAAGGTGGCTCTTGGGGAGGAGGAGGAAGTGGAAGGCCCAGTGCCCAGCTTGCTGGCTTCCCTCCAGAGCCAGGGCAGCTCCGGAGGAGAAGATGTCACAGATCCAGCTGAGGACAGGGACCACGGTGGATCCAGCCCCAAGAGGGACGAGCTCAAACGCCCTCAGAGCCCGCTGGCCTCCCTTCCGTCTGCGTCCATCTGCGCCGATGATGTCCTGAGGATCCTGAACGCGTTTATGCAGGATTTTAACAAGCCAAGGTAGGACCTGGGGCAGAAAGGGGCTGTTGTCACTGCGGGGGGAGCCAAACTGGGGCGCAGAGGGGGCGGTGGAGGGGTGCGGGCAGGACTGGGGGTGACAGATTGTCCTGGTAAGAGCTTCCCCTGCAAGATTAACGGTTGGACTTGATAATCTTGAGAGTCTTTTCCAACCAAAATGATTCTGTGATTATAGAGGGGTGGGGAGGGTCCCCCTCAGGGAAAGGGGGTACAGGCAGTGCCGGAGTGAGGGGTGACAGGGGACAACCAGGCAGGAGGTGACCAGCAGACTGGGGAGGAAAGCAAAGCCGTGGGGCAGGAAGGTGCCAGCTGTGCTCGTTGGTGTGACGATGGCGATGGCACTCAGTGCAGCTGAGGGAATCATCGAATCATAAATGTCCTGAGCTGGAAGGGACCCACCAGGATCATGGAGTCCAACTCCTGTCCCTGCACAGGACACCCCACAGGTCACCCCGTGTGTCTGAGGACGTTGTCCAGTCTCTTCTTGAACACTGTCAGGTTGGGGCCGTCACACCTCCCTGGGGAGCCTGTTCCGGTGTCCAGCACCCTCTGGGTGAAGAACCTTTTCCTCATGTCCAACTGACCCTCCCCTGGCGCATCTTCCTGCCATTCCCTGGGGTTCTGTCGTTGGTCACTAGGTACGGGGCTGTTCTTCCCCCATGAGGAGCTGGGCCCCAGGGCTTTGTTCTGTGTCCCCAGGGAGAAGGACGAATCCCCGAAGGAGGTGCTACCAGTACGGGACAGCTCCAGGGACGAGCAGTACTGGGCAGCGCTGGCACACGTTATCCCCCAGCCCGTGTTGAAGCTGTGGGACGCGCTGGCGGCGGCACTGGAGGAATATTAGTGAGTGGCTGGTGGTGCTGGCGGGGACGGGGCAGGCTGGTGGCATCGCTGGGGACACCGCAGCCATGTCAACCCTCTGTCCCCCTTGCCCAGCAACGTCCTGATGTCCCGGGCCACCCTCCTGGCCGAAACATCCATCCTGCAGCAGCAGAACTCGGAGCTGTGCATGCTGCTGGAGGAGTACGTCAGCTCCAGGGTGAGCGTGTCACCCTTGTCCCCTGCAGCTGGGGACACCCCACCACATGTGCCCCACACGGAGGTCCCAGACACGGGGGTCACTGCCCTGGAGACCCCACTGCTGTCAGGCTCACGGTGTTTTTTTCCGCGCAGGTGAACAGCGAGCTGCTCTGCCCTCCCACAAAGTGGATGGACTTGAGCTTGGCCTGTCCCAGGGACGCGCGGTGAGTGCCCAAGGCCAGGGCAGGGATTTTCTAGGCCCCGAGCTGTGTCTGGAGCCGGGGCTAATAAATCTTTTCTAAATCTGAGCTATGAGTGTGCGTGTGGCCTGCGAGGAGCATCCCTCTCGCCTTCGTATTTACCTGATTTTACACTTTATTCCCCACTTTTGCTTTTGCTGCCCAAACACCTTTTCTCTCCCCAGACAATCATCCCCAATTACTTTTCCCTCTTTGGTCCCAGTGCTGCTACATCTCTACCTAAATTCTAACAACCCCAGGTTCCAGTATAAGTTGGGGAATGACCTGTTGGAGAGCACTGTAGGGGAAAGGGAGCTGGGGGTCCTGGGGACAGCAGGGTGACCATGAGCCAGCACTGTGCCCTTGTGGCCAGGAAGGGCAATGGGACCTGGGGGGATTAGAAGGGGGGTGGTCAGTAGGTCAGAGAGGTTCTCCTGCCCCTCTGCTCTGCCCTGGTGAGGCCGCATCTGGAATATTGTGTCCAGTTCTGGGCCCCTCAGTTCCAGCAGGACAGGGAACTGCTGGAGAGAGTCCAGCGCAGCCACGAAGATGCTGGAGGGAGTGGAGCATCTCCCGTGTGAGGAAAGGCTGAGGAGCTGGGGCTCTGAGCTGGAGAAGAGGAGACTGAGGGGTGACTCATTCATGGGGATCAATATGGAAAGGGGGAGTGTCAGGAGGATGGAGCCAGGCTCTTCTGGGTGACAACCAGTGATAGGACAAGGGGCAATGAGTGCAAACTGGAACACAGGAGGTTCCATTTAAATATGAGAAGAAACTTCTTTATGGTGAGGGTGCCAGAGCCTGGCCCAGGCTGCCCAGGGAGGTTGTGGAGTCTCCTTCTCTGCAGACATTCCAACCCGCCTGGACACCTTCTGTGTAACCTCATCTGGGTGTTCCTGCTCCGGCGGGGGGATTGCACTGGATGAGCTTTTGAGGTCCCTTCCAATCCCTGACACTTTGTGATTCTGTTATTCTGTGTTTTCCGAGGCAATATCAGCCCAAAGCGGTGCTACTGGCAGAATTATCTCCACAAGGGCCATGTGGCATCCATGACTCCCTTCCACTCCTGTGCTTCACACCAGTTAGATCTCATTCCCAGTACAGGTTTCCTGGCCAGTTTTATCTTTAGCCTTGGCTAAAGCAGAACCCTAAATTACACCCCCGCAACAGCTCCTCTGCCTAACGCTGACACAGCACAAGGTTTCTCATACCAGAGCACAGTAACACAGTCTTCTGTTTTTACTCACGGGGTATCTGTGCCCTTGAATAGTTCTTCTTTTTCTCCCGATCCCCACCAGGGGCTCCAAGCAGCTTCCAGGGCGGGTGATCCCCTGGGATGGCTTCCTCACTGTATCCATGGGTTGCAGCGGGATCCACGGGGCAGAAATGCAAACACGAAGGGCAAGAGCGAGGAGGTGGGAGACAGGGAAAGGTTTTTGGGGCAGTGAAAGGGTTTTGGGCAGGGAAAGGGATTTTGGGGCAGGGAAAGGGATTTGGGGGTAGGAAAAGGGGTTTTGGGGCAAGGAAACGGGTTTGGGGCAGGGAAGGGGGTTTGGGGCAGGGAAAGTTTTTTGGGGCAAGGAAATGGTTTTGGGGCGGGTAAGGGTTTTGGGGCAGGGAAAGGGGTTTTGGGGCAAGGAAAGGTTTTGGAGCAGGGAAAGGGTTTTGGAGCAGGTAAGGCAGGGACAGACACACTGCCTGGGACCAGGGGACAGCAGACACCACCCGGCACATCTCCGCTTGCTCTGCTGAAGCGCCAGCTCCTGGAGTCACAGGATGACCCAAGAACCTGGGACCGAGCAGCCTCCTCCAGCTCCTGGGAGGGAGGTAAGTGGGGATCAGCGGTCCCGGTCCCACGGAGCGGGGCAGGGGAGCCCTAAACCCCCCACCCCACTCCGGACAAGCACGGGGCGGGGCTCATGAACCGGTGCAGCAGAAGCAGAAGGGCTGGAACCCGGTGGGGTTGGACCGGGAGAACCTCCGGAGCGGGGGCGGAGGAACCGTGGGGCCGTGCCCGGGCGAGGTCCCTCCCCGGCGGCTGCAGCCCGGCCCCCTCCCCGTCCCCCCCCGGCCGTCGCCAGCACCGGCCGAGCCCCGGCCCCGCGATGCTGCAGGCGCTCGCCCGGGCCCCCCCGCGCCCGTCGCGGCGGAGGAGCCGCTGCAGGCGCTGCCACTCGCCCTCGGCAAGGTAGGAACCCCCCACCTGCCCCCGGGGACGCGGCGCTGGGAACCGGGGACACCGGGGCTGCCACGTGGGCTGGGGGTCCGGGCACCGGAGCAGCCCTGGGGGGCCCGGTCGGGGAACCGGAGCAGCACCGAGGTTGCGGTACCGGGGATGCTCCGGGCGTGGGGTTCCGGGGCAGAGCTGGGAGTGGGGGTTTGCGCACCGGGGGTGCGGATCCGGCTCCGGGCACCGGGGCTGCTCCGGGGGCTGGGGTCCGGGCAGCGGGAGTGGGGGGTCCGGGTCCGGGCACCGGGGAAGAGCACGGGGCTGGGGGTCCGGTCCCTGGGGAAAGCACCGCGGGCCGGACACCAGGGCTGCCCGCGGGAGTTGGGTCCGGCTCCGGGCGCCGGCGGAGAGCACCGGGGGTGAAGGTCCGGGTTCCGGCACCAGGGCTGGGGATCCGGCTCCGGGCACCGGAGCTGCCCCGGGGACCGCGACCTGGTCCGAGCACGGGGGCTGCACCGGGGGTTGAGGGTCCGGGTCCGAGCACCGGGGGGAGCACAGGGGATGGGGGTCCGGGGAAAGCACCGCGGGCCAGGCACCGGTACTGCCCCCGGGATGGGGGTCCGGGTCCGGGCACAACCGGAGAGCACCGGGGGTGAGGGTCTGGGTCTCGCACCGGTACTGCCCCAGGGATGGGGGGGTCCGAGTCCGGGCACCGGGGCTGCCCACAGGATGGGGGTCCGGGTCTGAGCATCGAGGGGGAGCACCGGGGTTGGGTGTCCGAGCCCCGGGGAAAGCACCGGTGTTCGGGCACCGGGGATGGGGGTCTGGATTCGGGCACGGGTCTGCCCCGGGGACTGGGGTACGGGACCGGGTAGGGGGGCTGCCTCGGGGATGCGGATCCGGGTCCGGACACAGAGTCTGTCCCGGGGGTTGTGGGTCTGGGGTGCCCCGGCGTTGGGGTCCGGGAGCGGCCCGTTCCCCGCGGCCCCGGCACATCCCGGCGCGGCGGCCGGAGCCCGCCCGCCCTTGGTGGCTGCCAGTGGCCCGGGGCGGTGTCACTCAGGCGGGTCCCTGCCCGGGGAGGGAGCTGCGGGGTGAGTCACCGGCAGGAAAGCGATTGCATCAGGAGCAGGGCTGTTTTTTCAGCCGAGGCTCTCGGAAAACCCCGCTCCAGCTTCTCTCCATCCATCCCCTCTCTCCCCAGCGCCATGGAGAAGGGAGCCAGCCCCTCGGCCAGCAGCTCGGTGGCCTTGGCCCCATCCTCCACGGCCACCTTCAAGGAGGAACTGCTGTGTCCCATCTGCTACGAGCCTTTCCGGGAAGCCGTGACGCTTTGCTGCGGCCACAACTTTTGCAAAGGCTGCGTGAGCCGTTCCTGGGAGCACCGGCACCACGTGTGCCCCGTCTGCAAAGAGCCCTCCTCGTTCGACGACCTTCGCGTCAACCACACGCTCAACAACCTGGTGGAGATGATCCTCAAGGAGGACGGGCAGCGGCGGGGCCAGGCGGCCGCCCTCTGCCCCCTGCACCATGAGGAAGCCAAACTTTTCTGCCTGGAGGACAAGGAGCTGGCGTGTTTCACCTGCCAGAGCTCCGAGCAGCACGAAGGACACAAGATGCGGCCAGTGCAGGAGGCGGCGGCGGATTTCAGGGTGAGGGATGCTCCAGGAAGGGGGGGAGCGGTGGCATAGAGAGGCACCCCAGGATCTGGAGGGGTGCAGCTTGCTCATGCCCTGGCACAAACTTGCCAGCGCATGGCTTTGGCTCGTGCGCAGCGCGGTTGTACCCGCCGGCGTGCTGGGATGAAAACAAGCCACACCGCGAGGGTGGGTCCCTCGGGAGTGTCCCGGCCGCACCGCTACCCCACGCTCTCCCTGCTCAATAATTACCCAGTGCCACCCTGTCCCCTGGGACACAGCCCTTTGCCCTGCGGGAAGGGGGAGCGGGATGATGCTCTGAGGGGTTTGACCCGCTCCCCACATTTCCTTGGCTCATTTTTCCTCTGCCTGAATCTGGCCACGCTGGTTATTGCAGCAGCTGGTTATTGCAGCAGCTGGTTATTGCAGCAGCGCCTCGGGGCTGGGAGCATGTTTGGGATGGGGGTTGCACAATTCCCCCAACTGGAGGGACACAGAGTGGGGAGGCAGCACCGAGCCCCATGGAGCCGGATGGGCCACGGCTGCGCGGGGAGGAGGAAGAGGAGGAGACGGGCTTGGCCGGCAGCCGGGCATTGTGCCAGAACCCGCCGCGTTTCCCAGGCGGGAAAGCAGCCGCTGCCGCCCTGACTCAGCCCGTGGGGACGTGCCAGATTTCAAATATCGCGGGGCGGCCGTGGGGCTGCTGTTTTGCAAGGCTGGGCAGGCTGCCCGCGGTTCTGAGCCGTCCTGGGAGCGCGGCAGCGGCTGGGACAGGCAGGGACTTGATGGTGCATCAGTAAAAGGGCTTAAAAAACAAGGGAGGATTCGCCACGAAGCAAAGCTCCTCTGCCTCGCTGCACGGGGACGGCGTGTTTGCACAGCCCCGCGCAGCGCTGCTAAACCTTGGCTGCAGGAGGGTAAAGGGTGGATTGAGCAAGGATCCGGCTTAACCTCGTCCTACTGGGTTTGGGGCTCTTGTTTTTCCGCACTGGAAACCCTGGGCGTAGGGTCCTGAAGGCGTCTCGTCCCCGCAGGCCAAGCTGAGGAACATGGAGACCTCCCTGCGGGATAAGGCGAAGGATTTTGGGGCCGTGCATCGCTCCTACGAGTCCATCGCCAAACACAACCAGGTGCGTGGTCCCTCCTGGCAGGGAGGCGATGAGCCTGATCCTGACACGTGTGTGCACACGCGTGCACACGCCCTGGGCAGAAATGCAGCTGGTTTTGGGGGTGGAGCGCTGTACCCATCCTGGGCTGCTCCATCCCCGAGCGAGGAGTGTGATGCCGGGTGGGAGGAAGGACTCGGATGGGGAATTGGGGAGCCGGGTGATGGGGTGTGCCTGCCGTGGCAGTGGGGACGTTGATTTTGGGAGGGCAGTGGGAGCACTGGAGCTGGTCGGAGGGCTCTGGCTGGGCATTTGGGGCCACCCCAGCATTGTTGGGGGCTCCGAAGGGAGGTGCTGACATCCCGCCGCGGGGCAGGTGGAAGCGGCGCGGCTGGAGGAGCAGATCAGGAGGGAGTTTGAGAAGCTGCACGAGTTCCTGCGGGGCGAGGAGGACGCGCTGCTGGCCCGGGTGCGGGAGGAGACGCGCCGCAAGGACGGGCTCATCCAGGGCAAGATGAAGCAGCTGGCGGAGGAGAGCCGGGCGCTGCTCAACGAAGCCCGCCAGCTCCAGGCGGACCTCAAGGAGGATGACTACACCTTCCTCATGGTAAAGCCCTGCCGGGGTGCTGCCCCCATGCCCAGCGGGGTGTCACCCTCGCTGTGTCACCCTCTACTGGGGTGCTGGGGGATCATTTGGGTGTTTGCAAGCCCCTGTGTCAAGCTGAGGTTTGATGCCTGGTGTCTCTTCTCTTTCAGACCCACAAGAACCGCAAGCGCAGGTAAGTGCCGGTCCCTGCTGCATCCCCTGCTCGGTGACACGGGGTGATTGGGGTGGCTGAGCCCCCCCATCCCCTCCTGGGGGCTGAGCGGGGTCTCCTGCCCCACTGCAGAGTGGGGTCTCTGCCCCAAGGGACTTCCCATACCCCCATGTCCCCTCTGGGTCTGGGTGCTCCACTAGAATGTGACGGGGGTCCCCAAGGGCGGGCAGCACCCTTGGGTGCCTCCGGGCAAGGGACACACACACACACATGCAGGAACAAAACAGCATTGGGGGAAGCACTGAGACCCTGTTGTTGGGGGGATTTTGTGCTGGGACCTTCTTGACATGAAGAGAAGTCTCCAGGAGACCTTATTTTGGCCTTTCTGGACTTAAAAGGGGCCCATAAGAAAGATGGGGACAAACTTTTGAGCAGGGCCTGTTGTGACAGGACAAGGGGTGATGGTTTTAAACTAAAGGAGGGAGATTCAGGCCGGACATGAGGAAGAAATTATTTGCGCTGAGGGTGGTGAGAGCCTGGCCCAGGTTGGCCAGAGAGGTGGTGGATGAACCATCCCTGGAGACATCCCAGGCCAGGCTGGACGGGGCTCTGAGCAACCTGAGCTGGTGCAGATGTCCCTGCTCATGGCAGGGGGGCACTGGGGGGGCTGGGGAGGTCCCTTCAACCCAAACCATCCTATGATTCTTCACTCTCCTGGGGTGAGAGCAAGGTTGTGGAAAAGCCCAGGAGAGATGTAGGGTGCTGGTGGGGTGGCTCCTGCCAAAACACAGGGTGGCGGAGGACCCAGTGCAGTCCCTTCCTCCATCCCTGGACCCGTCTCCATCCTCTGCCCCAGGATTGCCTGCACGGCCGAGGAGCCGGAGGCCGTTCCCTGGGGGATGCTCCTTGATGTCGCCAAGTACCTGGGCTCGCTGCAGTACAACGTGTGGAAGAAGATGCTGGACATCATCACCGTAGGTGAGGTGTTGGGTCCCCCCAAAAGGGTGGTTGTCCCAGGGGTGGTGGGCGCCGGAGAGTAGAGGAATGTGGAGCAGCTGTGCACATGGCTGATGAGCCTGGAGAAAGGGGATGGAGAGCAGAACGGGTGCCCTGGGGTACTTGCTCCCTGAAAAGGAAGCCCTGGGGAGTGTATTTCTCCATGGGTCGTCCCCAGAAAGGAAAGGATGGGGAGATGCAGGGCTGCAGTTTCTCCATAAGCTCATCCCTACAGCAACCCAGGCTCCTACCATGCATGTCCAGAGAAGGGAGCGGAGCTGGGGAAGGGGCTGGAGCACAAGTGTGATGGGAGCGGCTGAGGGAGCTGGGGGTTCAGCTGGAGAACAGGAGCTGAGGGGAGACCTTCTGATCTCTGACCTGCCTGAAAGGAGCTTGGAGCCAGGGGGGTCGGGCTCTGCTCCCCAGGAACAAGCGCCAGGACCAGAGGAAACGGCCTCAAGTTGCACCAGGGGAGGTTGAGGTTGGATGTGGGGAACAATTTCTTCCCCAAAGGGCCGTGGGGCATTGGAACAGGCTGCCCAGGGCAGTGCTGGAGTCACCATCCCTGGAGGGGCTGGACAGACGGACATGAGGTTCTCAGGGACAGGGTGCAGTGCCAGGGCTGGGTTAATTGTTGGACATGATGATCTGGAAGGTCTCTTCCAACCAAAATGATTCTGTAATTCTATGTCCTCACCCCAGTCCCGTTCAGCTTCGACCCCAACTCCGCAGCAGGTTGGCTCTCGGTGTCCGAGGACCTCACCAGCGTCACCAACGGCGGCTACAAGCTGCTGGTGGAGAACCCCGAGCGCTTCACCTCGGCTCCCTGCATCCTGGGCTCCCGCGGCTTCTCCACCGGCTTCCACACCTGGGAGGTGGACCTGGGTGGCATGACGAACTGGCGGGTGGGGGTGGCCCGGCCCCACAGTGGCACCCACTGGACCTTCCACCACGACGCTCGCTCCGGTTTCTGGTACATCTACCGCCTGTCCGGGAAGGACGGCAAGAAGTGCCGAGCGTCCAACACGGCGCGGTCGGAGGCGGCGCCGGGCGACCTGAGGCGGATCCGGGTGGAGCTGGACTGTGACGAGGGGGAACTGTCCTTCTACGACACCGACCGCAAGACGCACATCTACACCTTCCACGAGAAGTTCGGCGGCACCGTTTTCCCCTACTTCTACGTGGGGGTGACGCCGGTGGGCGCGCAGCCCGAGGCGCTTCGCATCTGTCCCCTCCGGGTCCGCGTCCATGAGGATGTCCCCGTCTAGTGGCCACCATCTCCTGCCACCACCACCGCCTTTGCCTGCATTTGGGGCTCTCCAGATGCTTTTTTCAGCTTTCCTTACAGAAAAAAAAAAATTAAGGGAAAAAAAGAATTTATGCACGTACTGCCTCTTTGGTTTTTTTTATCATTAATAAACACTCTGCTCTTCTGGTACGGCTCCGCACCTCTCTCTGCCCAAATCGCTCCTTCCCTGTCCCTCTCCATCAGGGATTAAAGCCAGGAAGGCTTTGGGGAGAAGGTATATCCCTGCCAGGGGGCTGGAAATAGTAAATGAAGCCATCTCTGGGATTTCCAGGTTTGTAGAAATGTTGCAGCTTGCAGGCTGCAGGTCTCGCTGCGGTGGGTGAAGCAGGGGATGGGGACCTTTGGCTACACGCCTCGGGGACGGGAAAATCCCACACGCTTGGGTGGACGTGGGCAGAAGCGTGAGTTTCCCTTGCACACACAAAAAAAACAATGGGAACATCATTGAGAGTAACAACCCATCTCCTCCAAACCTTCTCCCTGTGACTTTACGCTTTTGAGGGGCTTTTCCCTAAATCCTCAGCTCCGGGAGTCAAGTGATGATGTGCGGTTGGTGTTTAGAGGTGGAAAATGCTCAGAGGTGTGATGGGGGAGACAAAAAACACCCTCTGCAACCCCATGCTGGGGTATTAATCCTGCTGGAAAAGGGCTTTTTCCTCCATCCTGGTGAGCACTTGGTGTTGAAGTTGATGCTCTATGGAAAGGGGGGGTGCTGGTGGGCTGTGCTGCCCGCATGCCGATATTAACGGGTGGTTTCCATGGTTTCTCCCTATTTGCATAGGATGCTCCTTAGGAACAAGAGCTGGTGGTGGGGAAAAAAAAAAAAAAAAAAGGCAAAAAAGCCCAAAAGGCAGATGTTGTTGGAGGTGTGTGGTGTGGGGGCGACCCCGGGGGTCCGTGCCTTCCTGACGTGGGCTGATGTTATCGGTGACCGACCCAGCATCCCTGGGTATTGGGGCGAGCATCCCACCTCGCGCCGCACCCCGATGCTGCGCATCACAGCCCCTGCCTGGAAATCTGGGTATCCTGCGGCCGGTTCGGTGTTATTTGGAAATAATAAAAAGCTGGCGAAGCTCTTTGGGTTGTCGGGGCTGGAGCAGGATGAGGTGTTTGTCGGGTCCGAGGGAGCATTTCCCTCCCTGGTGTAAAAAACAACGAGAAAGGGTGAAACGCGACATCGCTTTGGGTGGCGAAACTGAAACGTTTTGACTTTTTGTCCGAATCATCCGGTGAAAAATTGGTTTGCAGGAAACAATATGAATTAATGAACTGGTTGATTCCTTAAAATTCTGCATTTTTTAGTGTGATAAATGATACCCGCACTTTTCCCCGAGCTTAATTTTATTCCCACAGAGGCAGAGAAACGTCTTTAAGCAGAAACGTAAATCCTGCAGCCACGGGTGATGTCTCCCTGGGACTGAGCGTTTGCTTGCACATGCGACATCAGAGGAGGAATTTGGGGAAAGCTGCGGGAAGGAGCAGGTGGGGTTTGCGTGGGACCCTCCTCTGCAGCCACCGCGACCCCCCCCGAAACCCGAGATCCTGCCTGGGACGCGCTGGTTACTCACAGGACCTTTTCTGAGCTCAAATCTTTCTTGCAGCAATCAGAAGGGCCTCATTTTATAATAATTATTATTATTAACACAATAATCACAAATAATATTTTTTAATTATTTTTACTTTTATTTTTTATTTTTATTTCTTTTATTTTCTCTTATTTTATTTTATTTAACCTTATTTTTATTTTATTTTCTCTTATTTTATATTTATTTTATTTTCTCTTATTTTATTTTTATTTTCTCTTATTTTATTTTTATTTTATCTTATTTTATCTTTGTTTATTTTTAATTTTATTTTATTTTTTGTATTTTATCCTATTTTACTTTATTTTTAATTTTTATTTTATTCGTATTTTATCTTTATTTTCTTTTTCTCTCATTTTATTCTTTTATTTTAATTTTAGCACCATTTTGGGTTGCTCACGCCCAGGACGAGCAGCGGGGTACCCGGGATCCCCATCCCATCCCCCCCTGCAAGAGGTGGGTGGGCACCCCTGGTCCCCGGGTGGGTGTGGGGCTGTATTGCCCCCCCTCCCCGCCTCCGCGTCCCCCCCCCATTTATAGTGACGGGCGATATTTCGGAGCAGCAGTCGGCTCTTCCATTGGCTCGCAGCCCGGCGATGATGTCATTTCTGCCCAATCCGAGAGCGCAAAGCACCTTTTCCCCGCCCCCCCTCCCCTCCCCAGCTCCGGGTACCAGCCGGTGCATCCCGGGGGGGTGGGGGGAACAAGGGGGACCCCCCCAAAAGGAGGTTTCCCGGGGTGGGGGCGGCCCGGGGGGGTGCAGGGGACAGATCTGCAGGTGGGTACCCAGCGCTGGAACAGGTTCAGTGACAGTGATGGGGGGACATTTATGGGGAGGTTGGGGATGTCCTGGGGAGGGAGGGGGGTGCAGAGGCCACCCCAGCCCTGAAACCACCCTGAGCACGGCTGGGGGATGGGAAAGGGTCTGGGGGACACCTTATCTCCCTGGGTGCCCAGGGTCAGCAGGAGCATCCCGGGACACTCTTGGTTCAGCCCGGGATGCAGATGGGTCCCACGCACCCACGGCAAAAGGTTTTTTCAGTCTCTCCCATCCGTGTCTGGGAAGGGTTTGGCCGCTGGCACCGGGCAAGTGTCCCTAAGACAGAGGGACAGTCATGGGGAGAGGCAAACCCTTCAGCTGGTGCTTCTCCTGGGGCCTCCTCTTTTAGGTTGCATCTTGAGAACAATTTCTTCCCCCAAGGGCTGTGGGGCATTGGAACAGGCTGCCCAGGGCAGTGCTGGAGTCACCATCCCTGGAGGGGTTGGACAGATGGAGATGAGGTTCTCAGGGACATGGGGCAGTGCCAGGGGTGGGTTAATGGTTGGATTCTATGAGCTTGTGGGTCTTTTCAAACCAAAATGACTCTATGATTCTTGCTGTTGGGACTCTTTCCTCCCCAGAACCAGCTCCATGGCCAGCCTCCCCTCCAGCCACCTCTTGCCATCTCCTGTGCTGGAGATGGCCCCACACCAACCTGTCCCCAAGGAGAGTTTGGTGGGGACAATGTGGATGGCAAAGGGGCGGCCCATGGTTGCCCTGGCTAGACCCAAATCTTCTTCATCTCCTTTTTCTACACCTCGTTTAGTTTAGAGCATCACATAGTGCTGGAGAAAAACAGCTCCCAGTGCTGGAGCAGCCAGGAGGCTTCATGGGGTGGAGGGTGACAACCCTCAGGGATGGTGGCCACCAAGTGTCCCCAGAGCCACAGGAGCTGGAACCAAGCGCTGTCCCCCCCCAAATGCTGGTCCTGTGGAGCTGGGGGACAAGGAGGCACCTCAAAATGTGCCCCCGCCCCAGCGCTCCCAGTATCTCCACCGGCTTCAGAAACCCCCGCCAGCCATGTGGCCACCAACGCGGGGTGGCAGGGTGGGGTTTGTGCCCTGAGCCTGGATCCGTGGGGAGCTCAAAGGAGTATTTGAGCAGATCCTCCTGCACCCTCCCGCCGTGGGGTGTCACGTAACCCAGTGCCAGCCACGGCAGGGACCGTCCCACAGCCACGTGTGTCCCCACAATGGCTGTTTGTCCCCCAGTTGGCCGCTGCGTCCTGACTCTTTCCTCCCCTTGGCTCCTCCAGCTCAGGGCTGGTGCTCTGGCCCCTTGGATGTCCCATGGGCATCCCACCCACGGCACCCATACCTGGGTGGGCACCCGAACCCTGCCAAGCCAGGGAGGTCCGGTGTAGATCCTTCTGGAGGGAAGCAACGTGGCGTTGAGTTTCACATGAGCTAAATGGCTGAGCTGCGGTGTCACACCTGATGTCACCCCCATTTCCAGCTGGGTCACCGTGTCCTTCCCCATGTCCTGAGGCCACAGGGCTTTGCAAAGCCACCCTACATTTATTTTCCAGGGGGGAACCACCTCCCCACAGCTGCCCCGATGCTCATTGCATAATGGAGGAGACCGGTGCCTAAATATACCCGTACGGTTCCCCGGAGGTGCCGGGCGTGTGATCGCCGTCAGACGCAGCTGTCAGTGATAAATAGGTCAGGGTGAAGAAGATTTGGGGAAAGAAAAGTCACTTTATGGGAAGGACATGGCCCGGAGAGATGTCCTAGCTCTACTGGGGCTCCCCGAGGACCTTCGCTCACCCCGACATCCCCAGTGGCTTCACACCAAAATAATTTCGGAATCTGGGACTTGGCCTCTCCCAGTTCCCGTTGCCCTGTTTGCAGGAGGATAATGAGTCCTCACGTGGCTTTGGGGACAGGGATGGGTCACAGTGGCCTTGTGCCACATCCCGGTGCTGGGAGGATGGAGAGGATCCAACCATTGCCCCCTAGCATGGGGACAACACCCCACAGCCTGGCTTTAGGGGAGCAAGGTGGTTTTATCCATTGGAGATGCCACCAGGATCCCATTAGACCCTTCCAGTCCCCTTCTTTGTCACTTTGTCACCCTCCCAGCTTTGTCCTGCTCTAGCAGAGCACCAATGCTTGCTTCCCACCATGCGCTCAGCCCTTTTCATCCATCACCCCCCAAAAAAACCCCCTCAAACCCCCTTTTCAGGCCAAATCCAGCCCCTCACCTCCACCCGCCTTCTCTCCCAGCTCCCCCCTTTCCTTGTATCATTTTTTTAATGTGATTTTTAAATATTTTTTTTATTTTTTCTTCCCCCCCCACCCCAAGACCCAGCCTGAAAATAGCTGCTGGGGCGTGATGTCATCGGGCTGGTACCCGGTTCGCACAGTCCCTCAGCCAATCAGCGGCGGCAGCGCGGATGCTCCAATCGCGGAGCGGAGCGGTGATGTCATGGGAGGGGGGGAGCGCTGGGGGCCCCCCCGGGCTGGGATGCTCCGCGCGAACCCCCCGCGCCCGCGTTAAATGAGCCCGAGGAGCGCGGAGAAGCAGCTCAAGCACCGGCGGTGGGGTGAGTGCTATGGGGAGGGGTGGTTGTTGGCGGGGGGGGGGTTGTTTTTTCTTTTGGAAGGGGAAGCGTTGAAAAGTTTTTGGGGAGGGGTTGAAGTGTGTTGGGGGGAATTTTTTCAGGGGGTCACTGAATGTCGCTTTCTAGCTGCGACACCCCGCTTTGTCCCCCTCCCCATCCCTCCAGCATCCTCCTCGCTGTGCCGGGACACCCCCGCACCCCCATTTATTTTGGGGTGTTACCCACTCCCCCCACCCTCAGAGGGGCGCTTTCCACTCCCCTGGACACCGGGAATTAGCCGGGGGTACGTGTGTCCCTCCCCACCCCTCTCAACAGCCGAACTGGGGCTTCTGGAGAACCCCTACAACACGGGGGTGCAGGGATGGGGTTCAGCATCCTCCACCTCGCCCCAGCATCCCGGGGGGGTCCTACACACTCAGCATCCTCGGAACACCCAGGGGCGTGCATCACCTTGCCTGGACCACCCCCCCCACACCCAAATATGGGTGCAGGGATGCGGAGCCCCCCCGGAGGCCAGGGCCAGGCTGAATTATTGATGGTGGCAGGATGCTGGCGGAGGTGACCTGATAGATTTATTCCAGGGAGGGGAGAAAAGCGAGGGGGAGGGAGGAGGCGGCTGCCACCCTGCTTCACCCCCGGAGAGGCGGGGGCAGAGGATCCATCCCTTGGGAAGGTTCAAGAGAAGGAACTGGCAGCCCCCCCCAGCTTTTTCATCCCCTCCGTCTCCGGGTGCTTCTTCTTCCAGGGAAGGGGATGGGAGATTTGCAGGGGGGCGTCCCCACTGTCTCGGGGGATTTTCAGCAGAGATCAGGTTGTGAAACCAGGCTGCAGCTTTTTTTGGGGGGATGGGATCGGGTCCCCTCCCTGCCACGTGCGCCTCTCTGGGAGCAGGATCGCTCCCGCGGCCGCTCTGTGCCGGGGATTCGAGCGAGGTTTAAGCATGGGGGGGGACAGATTTCAGCCTGAGGGGGACAGATTTCAGCCTGGGGGTGTCAGCAGCAGCAGGACCCCCAACCACACCCCTGGTTGGGGCTGGCGGAGGGGGCACCGGGGCTGGAAAGCAGAGAAGGAAAGGAGCTAAGCAGGGAGGGGTTTTCCTCTTGGAAAAGCCCCTGAACATCTTGACCAGCATCTTCATCCAGCAAGGAGGAGGAATAGGGCTGGTATCCTTAGGGATGAACCCCATTATCCTCTACATTTTCTGTCCGATGGTGACCTCTGCATTTTATTGTCATGAATGCCTATAAGAAGGGGTTCTCTAGCATGAAATTTGTTCAGGTGTGTCCCCCGCTCAAGCAAACCCAGGGAAAACGAGGATTTGGGTGGTGACACAAGGGGTGGGAAGGGAAGACGAAGGCTGTCAGAGCTCCCGGCACAGCCTCGTGTCGCCACACGAGCCATTGGAGCATCCCCACCCTGCCTGGGCAAGAGCCAGTGGGAGAGAGCGAACCCCTCCAGCCAGGGGGGTTCACCCCTGGGTAACCCCCAAACCAGCCTTGGCTCCGGGGGTCACCTAAAAGAGGGGGAGCATCTCCAAAAAAGGTGTCCCCGGCAGTGTGTCCCCACATTTTGTTCCTGTTCCCTCCCTGGCAGGTTATTTGCGAGATCCCTGTGTTGGATCTCAGCAGGATGGGGTTGAGGGGTCAGGATTTATTGGGAACTCCCCAAGTCGGGCTGAGTTGGGGTGTGTTGTGGTTGTGGAGCTTACAGTACCCTGGTGTCCCCACGATGCCCATGCTGGGGGGTTACCCCATCTCTGGGGGGCTGCAGGGATTTACAAGTCCCCATTTTAAAGAAGGATTTTATTTATTTTTTTCCCTTAGAAAAAAACCCCATGAATAATTCAAAAAATCAATCTCAGCCCGTGCTTTGGTGCTGCTGGGAAGGGCATTTCCACCGGGAAACCCCTCTGATGCCACCAACACCCCCTTTGTGCACCTCAGAAACCCTGGGAGAGGGTTTATCCATATTTTAATGAGTTTTTGAGTGTTGCTGCCCCTTGCCAGGTCTGGTGCTCACCCTGGGGATGGATGGGGTTCCCAGGGATGCCCCCACTCCTGACCCACAGCCACAGAGACCCCCCGGGAGGTTCCCGGTGGGATGCAGGAGATGGTCCTGGTGCATCAGCCCATCTGCAAGGGGCAAGATGGGTACTGGGGCTCTCTAGACATGAGTGGGGGTGACAGCAGGGGTGGCCTTAGGACACATTGGTGTGTGTCACCCCAACATCACACCAGTGTGTCCCCCACATCACACCAGTGCCCCGGCCCCTGGGACACCTCGCACTGACCCCAGCTCTTTCCTCCCCCAGGAACTCTCTTGCTGAGGACGCCCAAGGATTTCCACGCCATGACTCTGGCTGGTATGTCACCCTCACGGGGCCACGCGTGGGGACAGGGGACAGCACGGCTCACCCAATGCCATGAACCCAACCCTGGCACCTACCGCATACCGGGGCACCCCTAGTTTGAGTGCGGTCCCATGCAAACCACCCTGGGGGTGGCTCTGCCTTGGGACACCCACAGGTTAACATCCCAAGACCGACAGAACCCCTGTGGCCATCAGTAAAGCACTCTGCCTCTGCGTGCCTCAGTTTCCCCTTTGCATGCCTTGCTTTCCCCACCCTCATCACCCTATTTGCAATATCTGGGCAAACTTTGGTCCTAATCCTTCCCTGACACGTGGCAGCCCCTGCCCCAGATACTTGGCAGGATCCCCCCAAGTCCTCTGACCCCCAACCCCACCATCTCTCCCCAGCTTACAAAGAGAAGATGAAGGAGCTGCCTCTCGTCTCCCTCTTCTGCTCCTGTTTCCTCTCAGATCCCCTGAACAAGCCGGGGTACACGTACGAAGGTAGGATCCTGCTGCCTATCCGTGATCCAGGGGTGCAGGAATGGTGGGGGCTGTGGGGGGCTGCAGACCCCCCCCCGGCATGAGCAGGGTCACCCTCAAACCCAGAGAGGTGGCTCCATGGTCTGCTGGCACTGGCTGGAAGCAGGGGACTGGATCAGGGTTTGGGGGGACTTGGGCAGCCCCACAGTCCCCCCTCTATTGCGGCTACACCGCACGAAGCGGCGAGTGTGGGCTCAGTATTTTTAGGCAGCTGGTTCTCAGTGATTCAGGCTGATTCACGTTGGCGGGTCCAGAGACGAAGGAGGGGGCTGCTCAGCCTTGGGGGGCTCCTCCTGGCTGGGATCTGCAGCTGGAAAGGGGCTTCATGGTCCCATCCCCAGTCCCCAAAGAAGGGCTGATCTCTGTGTCTCCCTTGGGGAGATGCCTGACCCCCCAGTTCACCCCAAAATTCCCAGGTCATTTCTCATGATGGGTGTCTTGGAGTCCCAACTCCAACCTGTGACATTGAGGCTGAACCGCAGGGGTGCATTTGGGATGTGGGGGTTTGGGTGGAACCCATGGACCTCGAGGAAGGTGGTGGCCCATTGTGGGGGCTGCAGGTGCCTTTTGAGCAGGGCCTGTTGCGATAGGACAAGGGGTGATGGGTTTAAACTAAAGGAGGGAGATTCAGGCCGGACATGGGGGAGAAATTGTTTGTGCTGAGGGTGGTGAGAGCCTGGCCCAGGTTGGCCAGAGAGGTGGTGGCTGAACCATCCCTGGAGACATCCCAGGCCAGGCTGGACGGGGCTCTGAGCAACCTGAGCTGGTGCAGATGTCCCTGCTCATGGCAGGGGTGGCACCGGATGAGATTGGAAGGTCCCTTCAATCCAAACCATCCTAGGATTCTATGATTCTACGACCCCGGGATGGTTTGCCCAAAGGGGTGGGATACATCTGTGCCAGTGGTCAGCCCCTGCCCCTCTCCCAGCAGACACAGTGGACCTCACCTGGTGCGTCATCTCCGATATGGAAGTCATCGAGCTCAACAAGCGCACCTCGGGGCAGTCCTTCGAGGTCATCCTCAAGCCCCCATCGTTCGATGGCATCCCCGAATTCAATGCCTCCCTGCCCCGGCGGCGTGACCCTTCCCTGGAGGAGATCCAGAAGAAGCTGGAGGCAGCAGAGGAGAGGAGGAAGGTAGGTCTGATGGCTCATGCACAGCAGTGCAGCTTGGGGACGTGCCCTGGGGACACCAAACTTGGGCTCAGGATGCTCACTCAGTGAAGTGCACCCACCTTTGGGGATGCTGCTGAGTTTGGAGAGGGTGGTTTTGGCCAGGAGGAGAAGGGACCCATGGTCCCCATGGCCATTGCATCTCCTTTGCCCACACCAGTACCAGGAGGCTGAGCTGCTGAAGCATCTGGCGGAGAAGCGGGAGCACGAGCGGGAGGTCATCCAGAAGGCCATCGAGGAGAACAACAACTTCATCAAGATGGCCAAAGAGAAGCTGGCGCAGAAGATGGAGTCCAACAAGGAGAACCGTGAGGCCCATTTAGCCGCCATGCTGGAGCGCTTGCAGGAGAAGGTGAGAGCCTGATGAGGAGAGAGGGGGGACGTACTGGGACACCAGTCCAGGAGGGTGTCACAGGACACCTGGGCACCCTCCATGGCTTTTGGGGTGGCATCATCCCCTGGGGACACCACCAAAGAGGGGGTCCTTCTACCCTCCCACTGTGCAGCAACACCCAAACGCAATGTCCCACCTGGGGTGGGGGGGTCCTGCCTGACATGTCCATAGGCTAACGAGTGGTCGGCGGGTGGAGAACTGGGACCTACATCTCATCCATAAACATGCAAAGCGTTTGCTTTCCCCATGTCCCACCGTGGTGGCCTTGACCCACCACCGGCAATTTTTCCACCTCCAGGGTGGCAGATCTTCCCCTGGTCCCTTCGCCAGAGGCCATGGAGCCATCAGCTCCCTGGTGGAGCTAGAAGGGTCCATATTGTCATGCTTGGGAGATGCTTCCACCCTGTCAGCCGGTGCAGACCTCTTCTCTCTCCCCGAAGCAGGTCTGTTCCCAGCCTCAGCATGGAAGGTCCCACCCTCACCATCTCCAGCTCCCTCCAAAACATCCCTTCTGCAAGGAGCTCGCTCAGTGCCCTTCACCAACCGCCTCAGCTAGCCTTGGGTCAGAGGTGGAGAGCACCAGATAATGAAGGACAATCCGAGCTAACCCCATCTCCTTGGGGCTCCCGGTCCATCCCGTCTGGTTGACATCTACCTCCTAGCTAGAGGGCGAGGACAATCTGTCCCCGAGTGCCTCCAGAGTCCTTAAAATCACCCCAGGGGAGGAGAGGACGCTGTTGACCCATCGGTGGTGTCCCTCGGGGGATGAACCTCATGAAACGCTCTCGTGCCTTCGAACCCCTCCGAAGCCGCTGGCCAGCCCATGGGGACCCCGAAGTCCGTCCAGCTAATGCGTGTCCCCCCCTTCCTTCCCTCCTACCCCCTCCCCGCAGGACAAACACGCAGAAGAAGTGAGAAAAAACAAGGAGCTCAAGGAAGAAGCCTCCAGATAAAGAGGCGATGGTGGGACTGACAGCTCCGGGGAGGTGGCGGAGGCTGCCGCAGCGCAAGGTCGGATGGTGGAAGGGTGGACGTTCCTCTGCTTTCTTTGTTTGTGAATGTCAAGAGTTGACAAGTGAAGCCATCCTAGTCGTTTCGGGGAGGGTGGGGAGGGAGGAGGAAGGAGGGAGGGTGGGCGGGAGGGTGCCGGCTTTGGGATGCCCATCTCCTTGGTGGGTACCACGACCCACCCGTCAACCATGTTTGGAGGAGACAGCTGAGGGCTGACGAAGTGGAGGAGGTGACCCCCCCTGGGGAAATGCCAGGGGGGATGGAGAGGGTGGGGAGGGAAGATTTGGGGGGAATTGTGCGTCGTGTGTGACTTTAATTTGGTGCTGGGCAGGCAGGGCGGGCAGGCAGGGCATCCCTGTGGCTTCCTTCTTCTCCACTCCACCCCATCAATGGGCAGCGGCATCTCTTGGTGTCTCTCCCTCCCTTGTTCCTGCCTGGACTCAGGGCCTTTTGCCCAAAGCAGGTGTTATTTGCCCATAAACCTTACAGAACCATTTTGGGGAAGGGGGAGAAGAGACCCTCCCTGTTGGAGGTGTTCAGAGAGTGAGGGTCACTTGCTCCAAAGGTTTTACTGGGCTGTAGGAGACCCTGATGATCCTTTTCAAGGGTGAAACTCAAAAGCCCCATGACTTCCCAAAGAGCTGCATTTTTTTCTAAGAACCTCTTGAGAATCACCTTGTGGAAACTCAGATGAAAGCCCCTTTTCTGCGGTTAGAGCAGCTGGAAAGCCATCAGCTTTTAGAGGTGGTTATTCAAAAAGGAAGATGGAGAGCGAAAGCAAGAGAAGAAAACAGGGCAGGGTTGTGGAAACTATGATGTAAGGGATGGGGAAAAACAAGAGGGAAAATGGAGCTGGGGGAGCCCAGGCCGGAGAGCTGGAGGTGGGTTGGCGATGCCTCCCTGGAGAGCAGAAGACAATGGCCATAAGGAACCCCTGGGGACAACGATGGCAGCTCCTGGTGACAATAGGGCAGGAGAAAGGCAAGTTTGGGAACCCATCAAGAGCCCAGGAGGTGTTTTGTGAGAGCTGCTGGGCAATCCCCTAGGTGATCTTTGCCTCCAGGGAGGGGGAGCAAAGCAGAGAACTTGCAGTGAGTTCCCTCCCAACGGGAGGGGTGGCAATGTCCCCTCCTCTCCCAGTTGCCAGCAGGCACTGGTCCCAGTACCACCGTGCCCTGGCGTCTCAACAGCCTCCAACCCTGATGCTAATAGAACCTTTGGTCTCCACTATGGTCAGACAAGGCTTCCCAAGCTCTGATGGAACCACATGTCTTTACCCGAGCTGTGAGATGCTCACCCAGACCCCAGAGCCCCTGGGGGGACCAGTCCCGGTGGGGGAGCATGGGAGAGGGCAGCAAAGGAGACGGAGGGGGCTGTTCTAGCTGTGGCACGAGCTGTCCTTTTTTTGTATACAACTATTGTAAATAAACTGCCTTGGCATTTCTTTTGTTTTCTCATGAACTGTGCAGTGTCTTCTGTGTGGTGTTTGTGGTTTTTTTGGGGGGGCATCCCAAGGTCACTTACACTGGGAAGGGGAAAGGGACTGGGAGGGGGAAATTAGGGTGGGAGGCAGCGTGTGCATCAGGGGGATGAGTATGTTTTACCCCAATGCCCCAAACACCTCGTAGATCCATTTGAGGTGTTCTTAGAGTTTCCCATCTGGTTCCAGAGGGCCCCATGTCCTGTGGACCCCATGTCACCTCTGCCCACCCCGTGTGCCAGCCATCGATAGCCCACGAGTCTCCAATGGCAGAAGACACCCACACCTGGGTGAAGGGTTGGAGCTCAGAGCCTCACACCTGGGCATCCTGCACCAAACATCAGAGAAGAGACGATGGAGACCAGGTCCTTGCCTACATGGTGGAGTCTTCTCCTGAAGCATCATCCCATGGGCACACCCTTGATATATAAGGGGCAAGCACAAAACAAAGATTTGGTACTTTCAAGACGCCTCCCAAGGAGACATTTCATGGCACATGCCAGAGTCTCAGGGCTGAGACCTGGACGGATCTCTGTACCTGATCCCACCTCTCCTACTTGATGCAATCCCATCTGTAAATCCCAGCACAAGCAAGACCTGTGCTATGAGTTGCACCTCCTGAACATCAGAGGCTATTCTGCAGAGCAGACACGACAGATGCCACTCAGCTGCTGACCTACATGTGGGGAAAGGAGTGCTCGTCACTGCAAGGTGACACATAACAGATCAAAGCACCTACAGAAACAGCATCCTAGAAGGGCCACCAGGACATCAAGTGAAGAGGTGAATCTTCCTGCCACCAGCCCACTGTCAGGCTCTGGGCTTTTTCTGGCTTGTGCGTCACCGACACTGAGCAGGGACATTTCTGCCGCTTCATGTCCTTCCTCTAGTCCATAGCCTTGTGCTGGTTTCTCAGAAATTCTTTATTTGGGCAAGGTTCCAGCCATTCATTCATGGAAAGCTGGCACTGGTAAGCAAGGTGTATGGTGGGACCATTGGATGTCATAACCAGCTGGGGCCTCTACAGGGAACTGGGGGAGTCATTAAAACTATTCAAGGACAAGGGTCATAGAACCATAGAATCATAGAATTGTTTTAGTTGGAAAAGACCTTCAAGATCACCAAGTCCAACCGCTAACACTGCCAAGGCCACCACTACCCTGCGTCCCTGAGAACCTGATTTCCGCATCTGTCCAACCCCTCCAGGGATGGTGACTCCACCACTGCCCTGGGCAGCCTGTTCCAATGCCCAACAGCCCCTTCCGGGAAGAATTTTTCCCTAATATCCAATCTAAAAGGATGCTGTGTGAACTCCAAACCAGTATGAAAATCACATTATTCTGTCTACTCCTCCAGCATGGAGACTATCTGCGGGTGAGAAACCATTTGGGTGAGGTGGAGGAGTCATGTCTGAAGTAGAATGATTCATCTTAGAGAGTGTGCTCCAGTCTGAACCCGATAACTGCAGGGGAGCTTTGGGGTGCAGAGTCTTGCAAAGCCACCATATCGGTAATGCCCTAGAAGGTCAAGATTCTCTCAATCATGACATCAGATATAACAAATTTGAGTAGGGATGTCACAGAATTGTGACTAATAAGGGGGGAAAATGTAATTAGGGGTAGATTATTTGGGCTGAGAGAAAGAGATGCTAAGGCAGAAATAGAAAAAAAAAAAAAGAGGAATAAGGTATGAAAGCAGGTAAGGAACACAGGAGGATGGGATCTTTTGGTGGTTGGAGGATGGACGCCTACGGACGGTGGTGACAATGACCTGGGGACCCAGCCACATGGAATGTCATTGGACAACTGGCTGGAATATCCATTGGGGCTGTGTCCAAAAGAGGGTAAAAAGGGACACACTTGCACCCTGGTATGAAGAGTTGTGGGGAGTGAAGGATGGTAGAACTGTAACTCAGCAGTAGTAGTGTGTGATTTCTACAGTTTAAGAGTGATACCTTTATCATTGTATTTAATGATGTGCAAAATCAGATTGTAGATTAATAATGATAATGAGATCATTAGTTCATTAGGTTGTTGCTTATTCAAGTGATTTATCAGTCTCTTCGTAGAGTATTGCTTAACCAGGGGATATCCTGGTCTTTGGGATGTCTGCAGTCTAAAGAGGGAAGATTGGACCCAAGAGGGAAGATTGGACCCTGAAGGAACCATGTTATATCTGAGACACACGTGCCATGGGGCAAGAGATCTCTCTCCACATCTGGTAGCGCCCAGATGTTCACCGCAAGTGATGGTACAACAGCAGTGTGGACCAGCCCACGGCAACTCCCAAACACCATCTGATATGTCTTGGGGACACCTCTCAAGGAAGACTACCAAGGCAAACCCAACAGAGGGAAAGACAAATAACATTCTTTTATTATCTGGGGGATATTAGTTTGTAGAATGCTTGGAAGATATTTTTTTTTGCTTGATTTGCCTATGAGAAAATGAGGTTCCAGGCAAAATATTGTCCAGAAGAGTGTAAAAGCTACAGAAACCATCAGGGAGCCAGAACATCAAGCGGGAGACAAGTAGTTGGGAGGGACGGTGCTTTGTCTGTAATACATCTGCCTCTCCCATTCGCTGAACCATCTTTGAACTCATCTGCACACATGAAACACGAAAAAGGTAATTTCATTAAATATTCATCACCAAACACAATCAGGGCTGAGGCCAAGTCCCAGCCTCCATCTCTTGATCCTGCGAGGAGGCAAAGTCAGGAAAAAAGGAGGGTCACTTGCATCAGCTACGAATGGAAAATGAAAAGACAGCAACGATTAATCCAGAGTAAGGCAGTAAAAAAAGTCTTAAAATCATGTCTGATCATTCCTACAGACCACTTTTAGGGTGGACAGAAAACTCATCAGAAGTTCTTTGCCAGAGAAAGGACAGAAAAGTTAAAATGGAATGGAAAAATTGAAATCCTTCAGCTTTTAAAATGTTTAAATATTTTCATTTGGAGTATTACTATCGCAGCCAGCTAATGTCCACATGTGTGACACAACCCCTGCCAGGGAAGGCGAGGGCCACTTCAGACCTTCCTCCTTGTTTGCCCATGACACTGTCCCTGGGCTATGAATGCTGGGTCTCCTGGCCATCTCAGCATGTCCTGGCCATCTCAGCATCTCCTGGCCCTCTCCTCAGGGCCATCTCAGCCCCTTGGAGCCACTCAAGCACACCCCTGGGGTGGTGGGACCTTCAGTACCAAATACCTACGTGGCGATGTGAACTCTGCCAAGACCAGAGAGGTGCTCATCTTACAGCAGAAGAATTGGTCTGTCACGTCCCAGGTGGAAAACTCGTATAGAATTGCTGGTTCTTCTCTTCCCTCTAAAATACCATTGGGTTGGTAGCCAGAGACCTCAACATCACCATTCAACATCAGGTCCAGCCTCAGTGTGTGGCTGACTCCCATCACCAACTGGATTTATTCTCAAGCCTTGGGGATGCCCAAGCCTGCTGCTACCCGGTGAAACTGTGAGCCACATGTTTGTCTTTGCAAAGCCCTTCTCAGCAATCACCTCCATGTTTTCAGGAGAGCTTTCACCACTCAAACACTTGTTGAAGGTCTTGACACATCTGATGTTGGTTCCATTCTCTCCAAAGCAAGCAGGCAGCAACAGGCATGATGGCTCAGTCCCTCAGGGATCTCCAGCATCAGTTTTTTGCTCACAGCAAACTTTTTCCAGCCCTCTCTCCCTGGTGAAATGAAGAATGTCCCAGGCTCCTTCATGGGGAGAGGTGGGGCCGGAAAGTGCGTGGTCGAATCATCATGACCACCTTTCTCAGGGAGTAATAGTCTGTGTCCTTCCACGAGTACCACACGATACCGTCCGGCCCCAGGATCTTGCGGTTTTTAATGGAGTATCGGCCACCCTGTGATGCAGAGAAAGAAGGATGGTCAGGCATGGGAAACACATGGAAGCATCATCTGGATGGGAGCATCTGAAAACTGATTGCTCTGAGCAAAGAACTTAATGACATTGCAGTGAAAAGAGCAAGTAAAGCCCAACATTTTTCAAATGGTCCCAATGGAGCTGCCATCCATCCATCCATCCATCCATCCATCCATCCATCCATCCATCCATCTATCCATCCATCCCAGGCTGCATGAGTCACCCATACCACAAGTTTCCACCGTGTGGTCCCAAACCCCAGTGTACTGAGGTGTCTTAAAAAACATGTCTGGCCCATGGCACTGAACAGGCTGGATTGCCTCAGTGCCTGGAGAGCAGAGGTTGGTCAAGCCAGGAAAGATTGCTATGATATGAGGACCAACAGTCTCCTCCAGCGCTTGGATCTTGTGTACTAATACCTGCATCCTCATCCTTCCACTTTACTTTGTAGTACAACCCACTGAGTTTGAAGAAACAGCACCTTGCATCCTCATCCCTCCACCTTACCTTGTAGTACACCCCGTTGAGGTTGGAGAAGAAGCACTGGTGGTACCACCAGCCTCCATGGGAAATCTCGGCGCAGATGTTCCCCGAGTCGGGTGTGCTGAAGCTCCTCTTGTTGTGGTACCAGGCAAAGGAATCCTCCACCGTCCCGCTGAACCCATCCACATGCAGGCGGTAGTAGTTTGCCTCGTCCTCAATGCTGCAAGCAAGGAAGGTTGGACTTTTTAATGGGGAGTGTTTGAGTCCCCTGTCCAACCTGGATCCTGCATTCCTGGTGTGGACACTTAGCAATCATCGAGCTGCTCTGGCCAGGCTCCCTGCTGTGATTCATCACCTCTAAAAGCCAACGATGATGTATTTTTCCCTTCTGTGGGATGTAGATGATTTTGTAATGACTCAGGGCACTTGTTATAGGGCTGAACTGGGCAGAACGTGACTCTAAAACCACAACAAAGGACCGTGGCAGCTTTGGCAAGAATGTCCCTCTAATTACACAGCCCTGCCTCCTCTCCACATAACAAGCATTCCACTCATCACCTAGACTGAGCTAATTAGTAACCTGGCCCTGGGCTAGCAAAGGCTGAAGGTCACTGCCACTACACATGACGTCTGAGGAGAAAAATTGGGGTGACCATTCATAGAATCATAGAATGTCCTGAGCTGGAAGGGACCCACAAGGATCATGGAGTCCAGAGCACACATTTGCTGGTGGAGGATGCTCCATGACACATTCAATGTTTGTTTCGTTTTGTTTTGTTTTGTTCTGTGTTTTTGTTTTGTTTTGTTCCGTGTTTTTGTTTTGTTTTGTTTTGTTTTGTTTTCCAGCAGTTTTGGGGTCTACTCAAAGCCCTCAGGCTTCAAGTGTCCCCAGGGTGCAGTGCTCCCTTGAACATCCTCCCATGGTGGATTCCTCCACAGTCACCCATAAACATTTCCAGTAGAGACAGTGAAGGAGTTAATTTGGGACAGATCAGGTCATCCCGGATTAAGAAAGGATGTGGCTGATGTGGTATGGATAAATAAAACACCAGAGGAGAGGAGGAGCTATGCACACCAATGGACACTACGTCAGGCCCAGCAAGTAAAAACCACAAGTAAAGAGGGTGAAAATCAAAACACGACTCTAAACCAGGAACATGCTGGAGGACCTGCCCAGCAAGACCACGGGATTCTAAACTATTTTTGACACAGAGGTTGATAATTTCAGCAGAAACGAAACCCCTAAACAGCTTGGGACTGTCCATTGGGTCCTACAGCTCCCTTCCCCTGGGGCTGTGGATGTTGGCCATGGCCAAACAGGGCTGCACATTCTCTAGCTCACACCCAGGCTTCAACCCGGAGCAAAAATTGGTCATCAAATCCAGGTGGGGAAGGAAGGATAGACAGCCTGAGCCCAGTCTAAAAAGCTCCCTAGATACAATCATTCTGGCCTAAACAGGGTTCCCATGTCTGAAGGTCTCCCATCATTGAGCAAGTTGCATCTATGAGAAGCAGGGAAGGCCACCCCACTTTCTACCTGAAGACCTGGTAGAAGGCGTGCTTGTGCTTGCTGTTCCAGTCCTCCAGGTCGATGCGCAGAGAGTAGTCCCCTTGGCTTGTCATCTTGTGGATGTTCTCATTGCCCAACCAGAACTCGCCGTTGAGGTCCCCAAAGCCCTCCTTGTACTCGTTCCAGGTCCGGTTGAAGTCAACTGAGCCATCCTGACGCCTCTGGATGACTGTCCAGCCCCCACCTGCCAGGAGAGAGACGAGGTAAGATGGGAGTCTCCAGAGAGCATCCAAGGTGTCCCAGACAGACCCCTTAGTGGTGCCACCTCTGAGGATCCATCTGCAGCTCAGCAAGGTGTCTCCTTGTCAATCCTCCTCCCACCAAGTGGCAAAATACAGTGTTGGTTGCTGCATGGGGATAATGTAATGCCCGTCATAGCTCACAGAAAAGGGCTCCTACCTCTCCCATGTTGGTTCATGGTGATGTTCCCCTGTTGTCTGTCCCAGATCTGGTTTTAAATGAGAGGGAGATGGTAGTTCTTGGGAGGCAAATGTTTGGGGACTGGAACAAACTAGAGATCCTGGAGTTTGGAGATTATTATGTACTGTTCCTGCAGCACCACCAAGGCACACAAGCTCTCCCAGTATTGTCTCACTGTGTCCATCTGCTCTCCCATCTGTCCAAATCTCTCTTTTCTCTCATTTTATTCCAATATTGAAAGCTTGGGGGGGAGACAGGGGACTGGGACAGTCTTTTTGTTTGCTGTTTGTACAGTCTGTCACTCTACAGTGTCCAAGATTGTGTTGATGGTCGTGCAAATAATAGTGATGACATAACAGTGACCACATTGTCTGAACAGCCTGTTTCTTAATGAGCACATGCATCCCAAAGCTGCAACCGCCTGTAGATAATACAACAGGGGAGATATGTACATGTGGGGAGCTGAACCCCTTCCTCCAGCATGGGATGTGTGGATGTGAGACATCCATCCAAGCAGCAGCAGGTCCATGGGGCAAGGAACTGACGATCCACCACCCCGTTTCCCTGATAATTGCCATTATTCTTCCAAAACTCGAATGTCACAAACGAATTTTGTCAGTGAGTTTACACCTTGGGATGACAGTAGTGCGCTCCAGATGGATTTTTAGACAGCAAAGGTGTGGGAGGTCACCTGCTCCCTCATTTACACTCCAAAATACCTGTGGGAGAGGATCTACCTCCCCTCTCCTCACATCAGCACAGCTGCAAGTAGTGGTTGCCCACACATGGACCTCAACTACCCACAGATGCTCCAGATACCTCCCAGTGACCAGCTGCCACTCCAGGAGGGCTTCTTTTTCTGCAAATCTTGTGATGTATCCACTAATGTGCTGCAAATGTCTTGGATGCATGAGGACATCTCAAAGAACATTAAACATCTGTATTTATGCAACTATATCCTATAATGTCTGATTTGAACTATTCATCCAAACCCCTTCTATAGCCAGCAAAGAGGATAAGTCCTCTGTCCCTGGAGAAGAGCCCTACTGGAGATGCTGCCCTCAAAATAATTCAGATATAAGATGCAGCTCTCAGATGAGACAAATCCCACCCAAAGCTCTGCTGGAAGATGTTGTAGGTGTGTCCTGCAGTACCTTCAGTGTCCATCTCACACAGCACTTCAATGGGCATTCCTCCGACCAAGGGCATGATGCTGTAGACCCCAGAGCGCCGGAGCCCGTTGTAGTAAACGGAAGCACAGTCAATGGGGCAGCTCCTGACGTGCTTCACCTCTGAGTGAAAAAGCAGAGAAACACGGCATTTAGTGCACGGTGTGGAGAAAAGGGCTCACAAGCAATGCTGGTTTTGATTTCATGCAATCGTAATGTGGAGCTGGACAAATAATCCTGGATTCAGAGCTTCTCCTGAAGCTGAAAACCTCTGCAGCAGGCTGGCTTCACACCTGAGTGAAGTGGCTTCTTAGTGATAAGGTTCATTAGCACAGACCTGCACTGAAGGATGATGTGGTTGAGGGATGATCTGCAGTTCAATGCCAACCTGCTTGTCAGAGCCTGAGCTGGTCCCTGAGAGTGTCTCACCATCCGTGGAGAGACAAAGAAGCCAACGAGGGACAGGACTATTCTCTTAGGAAGCGTGGAAGCCATCCCAGAGATGTCCATTGCCCTGAGGAGCCCATCTGGATGTCTCAGAAAGGCAGGTTGGGTGAGACAGAATATTAGAATCATTTCTGGCTGGAAAAGACCCTCAAGATCATCAAGTCCAGCTGTTAATCCAGCCCTGGCACTGCCCCATGTCCCTGAGAACCTCATCTCCGTCTGTCCAACCCCTCCAGGGATGGTGACTCCACCACTGCCCTGGGCAGCCTGTTCTAATGCCCCACAGCCCTTTCCAGGAAGAAATTTTTCCTAATATCCAATCAAAATAGGTCTCTAGATAGGACTCGTGGCCAATGCAAAGGGGATTTAAAGCAGTTTTCCCACACCCTTTCCCTACAACCCGCCTCAAGGGAGGCTGTAAGGGCAAAGCATCCCCCCCAGCCAACCCCAGCAGGTCCCCATCACCTGGATGGTGCATCTCCTCCTGCAGCCTCATCTCGGCAGGGCTGAGGCAGGTGGGGTTGCGCCAGGCCCAGTCGGTCAGGACGGAAATGTTGTTTATCTGTGCCTGCATGTCGTAGAGCAGCGTGGCCTGGATGTGCTGCAGGGTGCTGGCCTCGCTGTACCGGTGCTCCAGGTCTTCCACCCGCTGAGCCAGGCTGCGGTTCCGGCCGATCGCCTCCTCATGCTGAGGGGAGGGAGAAAGGTGGGATGGGGGGATGCCTGGGGACTGGGTCATGGTCCCAGGAACTCCCCAGGGATGGCCAGCGGGTGGAGGGAGGGGATCCTGCCCCTCTGCCCCGCTCTGGTGAGACCCCCCTGCAGGGCTGGGCCAGCTCTGGGTCCTCAGCACAGGACACACATGGACCTGCTGGAGAGCGGCCAGAGGAGCCCCAGAAATGACCCGAGGCTGGAACAGCTCTGCTGGGAGGACAGGCTGAGAGAGCTGGGGGGTTCAGCTGGAGAAGAGAAGCTCCGGGGAGACCTTAGTGCAGCCTTTCCAGACTTAAAAGGGGCTGATAAGAAAAATGGGGACAGACTTTAGAGCAGGGTCCATTGTGATAGGGCAAGGGGTGATGGTTTTAAACTAAAGGAGGGAGATTCAGGCCGGACATGGGGGAGAAATTGTCTGTGCTGAGGGTGGTGAGAGCCTGGCCCAGGTTGGCCAGAGAGGTGGTGGCTGAACCATCCCTGGAGACATCCCAGGCCAGGCTGGACGGGGCTCTGAGCAACCTGAGCTGGTGCAGATGTCCCTGCCCATGGCAGGGGGGCACTGGGGGAGCTGGGAAGGGCCCTTCAACCCAAACCATCCTGTGACTCAATGATTCTATGGGCAGGCAGGGGAGCAAGAAGGCAGAGAGGCAGAGGAGCACTTGCTGCCTGCTCTCCATGGAGACCAAGGGTGGTGCCTGCACCCTCAGCCTCACCCTGCAACCCTGCACCAGCCCCTAGCCCATCGTGGGAGCCACAGGCAGCTTAATATTCAGGTGCAGAAAGGCCACACACAGGCAAGCCCAAGTTTGCAAGAGCAATGCAAGAGTATAGGGTTCCTCTCCAAACACCCTCCAGTCTGCAGCCCATCGCAACATGGATGTGCTTTATACATATTTAGCAACCACTTTTGCAGTTTCCTTCCAAAAAGCTGTCTGATCTCCCCTTGAACTATGTGATATTTTTATAACATTATAAGGTTCTCCACAGACTATCAGAATGTATCATGGTGAGCCATCTCCTGCTCTTTGGGCAGCCGCTGGTGCCCGGTAAATAGCAATGACAACAACCATGCTATGCAAGGAGTGGGTGTGATACAGGACCCCAGCTCCTTTCGTGACCCTTTTGCTGGTTGTTTTTGTGACAAGCGGTTTCTAGTCCTCTGCAAAATGACCATGCAAGGTGGCTGGAGATGCTCACAGCTCGTATCAGGAGATGGAAGACCTAGAGCCCCAGCAGCACACACCGGACATGCCCCAGACACACAGTCACTGCAGACTCGCTCGTCTCTCTTGTTCAGGGCTCCATGTCCATTAGATGGCAGAGCAGACCTTAAACAGCACCTCCAAAATCCCACAGCAGCCTGGGAGACCTCCCCACCTCCCCTGGACAAGGCAACAGCTCCACACCTTCTCCCCAAACCCTGCCCAGGGTCCGGCAATCCTGGACCCCCACCTGCAGCGAAGGGATGTTAGTTCTGCACCAGCACTGCCCTTCCCTGTCCCCTGATGGGGACATCTCTTCCTCCATCACCCACTCCGTGTTGCTGCCTCAGGCTCACGAGCCACCCCAAAGCCTCTGAAAATAAATTAGTTTATTTTCTCACCTCCCCATCCCCAGCATCAGGGGTAAATCTGGATTTTCAGGTGCCTGTGCAAGCTTGTGGCTTGTTAAGTATCCTTGGGGACACAGAGATCTGGCACTTGGCTCATCAGTACCTGCAAAACCACAGTGGTGCTGTCGAGGGTCGGGGATTTCCTCCACCTGAAGGGGTTTGCGTGCCCAGAGCATGTTTTCTTCCCTTCCAGCTTCTCCCAGAACCCAGCCCAAACCTCAGTCCCCATGTCCTGCCAGGACACGTTGCATCTTGCTGTTCCCAGGAGGTGGCATCACCACCGCTGAGTTATTGTACCAATAACTAACGGCAACTCTATAATATCCTTCCCACTGCCCGCATGACCCTGCTAAAAGCCCACCAAGCTTTCCCCCATCCCCAAATCCAGATAGGAAAAGGTAGCAAAGTGGGGATTATGGCATGTAACGGCACTGTGTTTTCCTTCCCAGCCTTGCAATGTCTCCAGCTCTAACATAAATCTGCTGTCCCCCCCACCTGCTCTGTGAGCTGTGACTGATACAGGCTTCTTCCAGCTCCCTTCACCCACGCATCAGCTCTCTGCGTAAACCCTGTGATGCTTTCTCCCAGACAATCCCCTCCTCCACAGCTGATACTTCTGGTTTTTTTTCTTTTTTTCCTGCTGCTGATTAAAACCAGCACAGCCAGACCCCCACCAAAATGCCCTGATGCTGCTCCCTTCACTGCATCCCTCTGCTCCAGTGGGACTGGGATGTATTTTTGCACCATGGGGTCCTGTGCGTGTCCCAGGTGTGCAAATGCAATAGTGCTGCAAATGCACAGGGAGGGCTGGACGATGAGAGTCCTTTTGCTCCCTAAATCGTGTTGGAAGGAGGGAAGTGGGATGTGAAGAAAGGACATAGATGGGGCAAATTCATCTTTATTGTTCTCAACAACTGCCTGAAAGGAGGCTGGAGCCAGGGGGGGTCGGGCTCTGCTCCCAAGGAACAAGTCATAAGGTGAAATGGCCTCAAGTTGCGCCAGGGGAGGTTGAGGTTGGATGTGGGGAACAATTTCTTCCCCAAAGGGCTGTGGGGCATTGGAACAGGCTGCCCAGGGCAGTGCTGGAGTCACCATCCCTGGAGGGGTTGGACAGACGGACATGAGGTTCTCAGGGACATGGGGCAGTGCCAGGGCTGGGGGAATGGTTGGACTTGATCTTGAGGGTCTTTTCCACCCAAAATGATTCTGTGATTCTGTGACCCAACTTAGGTGTCCCCGTCAACCTGAGAGGAGCTGTGACCTTGAAGAACCTCTTGCTCTCAGCTCAGAGAGACGTCTCCGCTTGGACAGACCAGCCCACGCCGAGCTCCCAGATAAATCCTGATGGCAAAGCCCAGGGAGACCAACCAGCAGCAGCCAGAGGCTAATTTATGAAGACGGATTAAGGGAGCAACAGCTCCTTGGTGGGAGGAATGGAAATGGAAGAGACGTACCCATGCTGACACAGCGGGGAGATGCGAGGCGATGAAGCATCTTCCCAGACTGGGCACAGGTGCTGGGAAGTGGCCAGACCAACACAGAGGGAAAACTCCTTATGGGAGCATCCCAAAGCCAGCAGGGAGCAGAGACAAGCAGCTCAGCAGCTCTTGCTGCCTCTGGTTCTGTCTGTTTGATTATAAATCCCTGCTCAGCAGGCAGCTTTGCTTCATGCTTTCCCCCACTCTGGTGCCACATTCATTTTCATTAGCTGAACTCTCCAGATTTGTTTTACCTCTTTCTTCTTCTAGGCTTCCCATCCCTTTGTTTTTTTAGATTAATGGGAAAAAACCCTGACGTTGGAAGAAATGGCTGGAGGTCTCCAGCCCACCCGCCTGCAGAGAGCAGGGCCAATTCCCAAGCTGGATCCTGTTGCTCAGGGGCCTTTTCCAGTCGAGGTCTGAAACTTTATAAATGATCTCAAAAGACCTCAGAGGATAGAAACACAGGATCATTTTGGTTGGAAGAGACCCTCAAGATCATTGAGTCCAGCCATAACCCACCCCTGGCACTGCCCCATGTCCCTGAGAACCTCATGTCCGTCTGTCCAATCCCTCCAGGGATGGTGACTCCAGCACTGCCCTGGGCAGCCTGTTCCAATGCCCCACAGCCCTTTGGGGAAGAAATTGTTCCCCACATCCAACCTCAGCCTCCCCTGGCGCAACTCGAGGCCGTTTCCTCTGCTCCTGGCGCTTGTTCCTGGGGAGCAGAGCCCGACCCCCCCTGGCTCCAAGCTCCTTTCAGGCAGGTCAGAGATCAGAAGGTCTCCCCTCAGCTCCTGTTCTCCAGCTGAACCCCCAGCTCCCTCAGCCGCTCCCATCACACTTGTGCTCCAGCCCCTCACCAGCTTCAGGATGTTCCCCTCTTGAGTGCCCCAATATCTTGGTGGCACAGATGTTGTTGACACTGTCCACAATGTATGAAGCACTTGGAGACACTTTAGACAGGACCTGGGACATGGCTGCTCCAGGACACCTGGGTCCACCCCATGTCCCCCTGCTCTCCTTGTAGGGTGAGGACACCAGCAGCATTCCAAAACAGACACATCTCCCTCAAAGCTGCTCACCTGGGCTCCTGTTGAGGTGAAACAAGCTCTCCCAATTCATCTCACCCTCCAGGAGACATCCAAGAGGTCCTAGCAGCATCTATGTCTACATTCACTGTTTAGATCCCTATGAGATCAGTTGGATCTCATAGAGACCCTTGCATGGAAGTGGGCATGAGAAATTCCCCTGGTTTGGTGCTGCTCCAGAAGTACCCTCATACACCAGCTTCTGTGCAGCTGTGAGACAAAGCAGGTGAGCCAGGGTATGATGTGAGAGCATCCACAATCTAAGGATGATTCAGTACAAAAAAAAAAACCCAAACCAGCAAGTAGCAGGGAAATGGATAACACAGTTAAAAAAAATAAAAAATAAGTCATAGAAATTTCCAGGAGGGTGACAGAGAGACAACAAGAGCAGAAGCTTCAGCCACTGCTGATGGGCCAGTAAGGGACCTGCTGGGACATGGCCTTGAACAGGGCCCACCTCAGCCCTGCAGCACATAAGAAGGGGGAAACACAATTATCAGGAGTATTATGGGCTTCTGTGTCTGTGTGAGACTATTGCGGAATCATAAAATGGCTGGGGTTGGAAGGGACCTTAAAAATCAGGTATTTCCAGTCCCTGCCATGAACAGGGACATCTTCACCCAGTTCAGGTTGCTCAGAGCCCTGTCCACCCTGGCCTGGGATGTCTGCAGGGATGGGGCATGGGCACATTCATGTCTATGTGCATATATATATATATATATATGCACGTGCATATATATGTGTATGTGCTTGTATGAGGGGTCTAAACGACAGCGGCTGGAAAGACCTGGAGTGTTTCTATTTCCCCAGTGAACTTAATTGTGTGTATAAGTTGCTAACAAATGTCAAGATGGACCAGCTGGTGAACAGGAGGAGACCAGCAGGGTGAGGAGGTGCAGGATCTGGGCATGGATAAGAGACCAACTGAGAGCCTGTGCTCCACATCTAATTCCTCCTCCTGAACACCGAGTGTCCTGTTTGAGGCCATCAGCTCAGGTCCCTCTACAGCCACCACCAGGCAACCAGCATCTCCAGAGGGAGATTCGTCCTCCTGCCTCCTCCCTCTGACTCTGAAGAGACCCTGCCACAGACGACTTTGCCCTTAGATGGGTCATTTCAGACCCTGGAAATAAAGAATGCATTAAGAGCATGAACGCTGCAGGGAAAACCTTTAGTGTGTTACCATCCATCTCCCTCCTTGACTCTGAGCTGGAGACGTCGGTGAAAGAGCTGCAGGTCCAAGGAGCATCAGGAGTGTGTTTTGGGGCCAGTGCAGGGAACTGGGGTTGGGGAAGGAGAGATTAAACAGTCCAAAATGTCATCAGGGGATGGATGTGGGAAGTCAAGAGACCAAAGACCTGTTGCACCAGCTTGTCCCAGTGCAAGCGCAAGGAGAAAATGGGAAAGTGGGTGAGAAGATGGGGACAAGGGCCAACATGAGAGGAGGGACCCTGGGTGGGGGGCATCAAGTGGGTCTGCCTGAGCAGGAGCACCCATCCTGACTCACATACCCCCCTCCCTTCCTCTGCCAGCCCAGGAACAGCTTGCACCCACGGAGACATCCACGGCACAGCCGCCCACCCAACAGTGTGACCATCAAACAGCCCTGCCGCCTCAGCACAGCCTTGCTTTCCCCACGGGGCTGCTTGAAAGAAATTTTCCAAACAGGGACTCCAAGGGTGAGGATGAGAAGAAGCCAAATAGAGAATAAACCACCTCCAGAGCTCAACCATGTCAGACCTCACCTCCTCCAAGGGCAAAGACAAAGGTGCTGGTCACCCAGCAGTCTCAAGGCTCTTCCATTGCTGCTGGACGTTCTGCACGTCTCTTCAACAACCCCATGAGACATCTTAGATGGGAAATTACTCCTATGGCCAGAAAAACACACCCTGATCCCTCCCTGCTCCTGGTTAAAACCCTGGGCAAGCTGCTGCTTGCTGCTGCTGACAGCCAAGCCAAGGGTTTGCTGGGTAAAATCATGAGGCAATGCCAAACCTCTGAGAGCTTCAGAGGTGCCAAACGAGGTTGGAAAAAATGTGTTAGTGTGAAGCTTCAGGCTGTGAGGCTGGTGAATGGAGCTGGGGTGGGATGAGTGCCACAGAATCATAGAATCATTTTGGTTGGAAGAGACTCTCAAGATCATCGAGTCCAACCATTAACCCAACCCTGGCACTGCCCCATGTCCTTGAGAACCTCATCTCCGTCTGTTCAACCCCTCCAGGGATGGTGATTCCACCACTACCCTGGGCAGCCTGTTCCAACACCTGACAACCAGAAAGGAGATTCCAGGAAGGGTGCCACGGGCTGAATGTCAGGTCTTCTCCTTCTCAGCCATGGCCATCAGAGATATGGTCCTTCACTGGCCACCCAAAACTCCAGGTCTAGCCCTGGATCCCGCTATGGGCAGTGGGACGGATCAGCAACCCCTCCTAGGCAGGCTCAAAGATAGCACAGATAAAACACCAAAGGGTTTGTGGCTAATGCTAAGAAAGATCAGCCCTGGAAGGCTTCTGGACCACGGCAGGAGGAGCAGCTGGGGTTTCATGGATATCCCAGCCGTGGTCAGAACAACACCACATGCTTCACCAAGTGTCCTCCTGCAACTGCTGGGAGCTGGAAGGGACCATGAGGAGGGACCAGGGACACCTGTGAAGGGGGGTTCTGCGAAGGGCAGCCCTTTACCTGGAGCTCAAGGACTTTGATGCGGTGCCGATGGTTCCTCAGCTCCTCCTGTAGCTCTGAAATCAGTTCCCGCAGCTCCAGAACTTGCTGCTTGCGCTCTTCGTTCTCATGGAGCCAGTAGGACACCTCATCAGTGCAACGAAACATGTCTGGGCATCGCTGCTCGTCCCCCTGGGGCAACGTGGCCACGATCTTACAGCGGCCATTGGGCAGGACCTGGTTGCTGTACTCGCCGCACTGGATCAGGCCCGTGCTCTCCTGGGGACCCTCGTGGTCTCTGTACCCAGCGGGCAGGGACTTCTGCAGCGAGCGGCTGCTCAGCGTGGCCACCAGGATGAGGGACAGCAAACCCACCCTGGTAGAGCTGGTGCTGGAACAGACCTCCATCAGGCAGGTGAGGATGGTCCCCGGGGATGAGCCCACGTGTCTCATCATCAAACACCGTCAGGGGGAAAGTGGGAGATCCCCAGGACATAACATCGGGTCTTCTCCTGAGAGTCAGTGAGTGACATTGCAGCTGTATGGGAACAGAGCATCAGTATGGATCCCAGAGCTCCCACCAAGGGGGTCGCTGCAGGCAAAGGACCTGCCTGTCCCCGTAAAGCATCCTCCTTGGTGTCACCCTGTGGCCACCAAGCTGCTACCAGCTCTGGTGGGAGATCTTCCACTGTCCCAGCCAGGCTCCACCGGCTTTGTGGGCTGCGTTTCCCCTCCTGGTTGGCTTGGAGGGTGCTGAGGTCTGGTTGGGGGTGGTCAGCCCCTTGGGCAGGGCTTTCTGCCCATGCAGGACCATGCACGGGAAGGAGGTGGCTCTGTCAGATGGGGCATCTCGCTACATCATCACTCCCTGAAATGGGAACCAGAGCAAGGAGACAGGTGTTAGAAAGGAAGGATGAGCAACCAACCCTCCTCATCATGCTGCCCACCCACAGCCACTTTCTCTGGCCCCTTCCAGCCATCCACACAGTCCAGGCACACAGGGCACAGATTTGGGGCTCACTCCATGTCCATGTGTATGACTTTTCTTGGCAGATGGAACTACAAATGGAATTAAAAAGTGAATGCTGGTCATCTACATGGGCAGCCCAGATCACCAGCTCAACCCTGGGCAGGGTTAGACCGCCCTGGGGCAGTCTGGATGGACCCTGGCTGTTGGGTGATTGTCCCAGGTGGTCTCAGGTCCAAAGAGGGGGCGGGGGATGGAGGGGTAGTGGCCAGGTCACCATCCAGGTGAGAAAAATATATTACTTGATCCCTTTTATCCAGAGCCCCATCCCTGGAGACATCCCAGGCCAGGCTGGACGGGGCTCTGAGCAACCTGAGCTGGTGCAGATGTCCCTGCTCATGGCAGGGGGGGCACTGGGGGAGCTGGGAAGGTCCCTTCCCACCCAAAATATTCTGTGATTTAGACAAATCGAGTTCCCCTTGCAGCCAGAGCTGCTCTCTGATCCCTGTCTCACATCAGGGCTCCCAGCCACGGCATCACCCTCTGGGTCTGCTCCCAAGGTTTGTCCCCACCAAAAGCCATTCCCATCCCAGTCCAGTGAGGATGAGGAACTGGGAGAGATGCCACATCTCCCCAGCAGCACCCCAGCTCCCAACATACCTTCAGAATTCCTGGTCAGGCTCTTGGGCAGCAAGACCAGAGAGCAGCGAGCACCATGAGAGCAGGGTGTGATTTAAGGGATGCTAAATGCTTATTCCCCCTGATCCTATCACCGTGCTATAAATAGGGCCAAGAGAGCCGCCGATCTCAGACGACGCATGGGAGGGAGGAGCGCGAGTCCCGGTGTGAACTTATCAGCATATAGGGGATTAAGCCGGTGGCTTGGCAGGAGAACAAGGCTTCCCCTCAGCTAGAAAACCCCCCTGTTCCACCCCTGGGGTGTGTTTTGGGAGAGGGTGGGTTCATCTGGCATGCCCCATGCCAGCAGTTTTGGCAGGAGAGCTTCTCAGCCTGGCCATGGATGGGGGCTCAGGGCAGCGAGCAGCCATTATTTATTTTATCCACTAGCCCAGGGCTTCCTCTTTGCTTTTGCAAGGCAGTAATGCCAACAGGCTTGGTTAATTACATCTGCTAATCATTCAAGCAAAACTGAAACCAGAGATTTCCATGTTGAACAACAGTGTCGGCTGTTGTGTTTTCTTCCCTTAATGTAAAGAGTTTCCAGATGATGTTCCCAAACTGATTCTCACAAAGGAGACACTCAAACCATCTCAGATGGCCACCAAAAACAGAGGAACTGCCTGGAGAAGGGGAGTTTTGTTAGCAAACATCTGCTTGGGTGGTTGGGAGAGACGCTGAACCCCACCGGTCCTCCAGCAGCTATCCCAGATGGCCAGGTGAATGTCCTTGGGAGGACCTGTCACCTCCATGGACAGGACCCTCCTGCACTGCCGGTGGCCAGCAGCAAGGCTGAAAGGAGGCTGTGGGTGACAAGGGGGGGGACACAGCTTGCATGACACCCCAGCATCCTGACTCTATGTGCCATGGTGAGGCCATGTCCTGCCCTGACTTCCCCACAGCTGGATCCAGCCCGGCAGATGCAGTCTCTCTTCCCCTGAGAAGGATGCAATCCCAGTTTAGCTCTAGGCTTAGGCAGAAAAACTAAAAGCCCAGCTGGATCGCCAGCCCACAACCAGCTCCCGGCTTTGCTTTCTATGGGTAGAAATGTTTGGAGAAGGGGTTTTATTTGTTTTCTTGGTCTCTGCAAGGGAGATGCTCAGGGCAGAGCATGGGGATGGAGAAGCGGGGGGAGTCCTGCCTCTGAGTCCTGCCAGCTCAGGACGTGTCACTGTGTCCCTGGGGAGATTTCTGCATCTCCAGCACAACAGGAATCTCTGGGTCCATATCTACCACCCAGAGAGGCTTGGAGAAGGGACCTCAGCAGTAAGTCCCTGTGCAAGCTGAGGTTGACCCAAGCTCATGCATTCTTTTAATGAATGGAGTCATAGAATCATAGGACCACAGAATAGTTTGGGTGGGAAGGGACCTTCCCAGCTCCCCCAGTGCCCCCCTGCCATGAGCAGGGACATCTGCACCAGCTCAGGTTGCTCAGAGCCCCGTCCAGCCTGGCCTGGGATGTCTCCAGGGATGGTTCAGCCACCACCTCTCTGGCCAACCTGGGCCAGGCTCTCACCACCCTCAGCACAAACAATTTCTTCCTCATGTCTGGCCTGAATCTCTCCCTCCTTTAGTTGAAAACCATCACCCCTTGTTTTATCATAACAGGCCCTGCTCATAAGTCTGTCCCCATCTTTCTTCTCGGCCCCTTTTAAGTCTGGAAAGGCTGTACTAAGGTCTCCCCGGAGCTTCTCTTCTGCAGCTGAACCCCCCAACTCTCTCAGTCTGTCCTCCCAGCAGAGCTGTTCCAGCCTCGGGTCATTTCTGTGGCCATAAATGAGGTTGAAGCATCCTCACAGAAGGTGTGCCAGCCCAGCAGGCAGCCAGCCTGGACAGCAGTGCTGCGTAAAGCACAGAGGGAAGAGGGACCCTGAGATCATCCTGCAAAGCTCTGCCATGAGGGACACCAAGAAGAAGTGCTATGTGAAGGAACACCACAGGCAGAGGATGGGAAAATGGGGCTGTAGGCAATGGAAAGCCAGAGAAAAGTCATTGCAGGGAAGGGAAGAGTGATGGTCCATCTAGACGTGACGAACGTGAAGACCGTTCAGTACTGACACTTCTCTTTGGGCTGGATCCCACCACTGCACCAGCAAAACCCACTTCACCACCACAAGATTTGTTCATCTGGCCAGATGTAGATATTTACCCTCCAGGCTTGTCCTGAGCCACCCCATGGCCAGTGGAGAAAATAAGGATGTGAAGGTAGACACCAGCATGGCTAAAAGGTGAATTGCACCCCATAGCCATCTCTTTATGGGGTGGTTTGGGGGATGTTGGGGCAGGGAATCAATATACTCTTGAATGGCAGCCAAGAGCTCCTCCAGCACGGTGAGCTAAAGACCAGTTTTCCTTTATTGCACACGAGTGGATAAACATTTAACGTGCTTGTCTATAATGAAATCCATTATCCTCATCTTTCATGGAGGCCCTACAGTTCTGGTTCCCCCTTTTCAAGGTCGGTCGTGGTGGAGGAGAGGAGGTGGAGGAGGGATGGAGCCACATACAGCCTGACCCTTTGTGCAACCACTCAGGAGGCACTCTCCCAGTAAATGTTTGGGCTCCTAAATGGATCTGACCTCTCTCCTCCAGCCCCTTTCCCTTTCATTTTCCTCTCCCTATTATTCTTGAAAAAAAATTTTTAAAAAAAAACAACCCTCATCCGGATCATTAGCGTCAGAGGCGGAGACGGGCGCCGAGTGCCACATGGAAGAGGCGAACGTACATTTTGTTCAATGCCCCCTCGAGTGGCGTTTCGCTCAAGGCTGCTCCTTCACAAAGGGAGACGTGAAAATGGTCCCCGCTGGCAGCTCATCACCGGCTGCCCTGACAGGGCTCGCTGCAAAGCTGCCTCTTCAGGGAGACAAAGAGCGGCCATTTCTTCTGCCTTCGATTGATGTCTGAGTTGTTTGGGGAGCATTTAGAGAAAAAGGGGAGCGGGGAAGGGACTGGGGGGAGGAATTCAATGAGAGAGTCTCGGTGATGCTAATAGAGATAGATGGCTCTGAAAGACCCAAGGTTGAGCGCTCCGTGTTTGGTCTGCTCATCTTCAGCATCCTTCCCTGCTCTTTGCGGGGACATCAGCTACAACCCCTCCAGTGGTCCAGGATTTCTGGTCTCATCCAGAAAGGAAGTGAGGAAGCAGACTCAAGCCGTGCCAGGGGAGGTTGAGGTTGGATCTGGGGAACAGTTTCTTCCCCAAAGGGCTGTGGGGCATTGGAACAGGCTGCCCAGGGCAGTGCTGGAGTCACCATCCCTGGAGGGGTTAGACAGACGGACATGAGGTTCTCAGGGACATGGGTTAGCGGTGGACCAAAATTACTGTATGATTGTATGATTCTATGATTAATTGAAGCCAACGCTAAGAGAGCTGAGTACCGCTTGGCCAACTCTTTTGCAAGCCATAGATACAGATCACAGAACCCTACTCGTTTTCAGGCATCCCAGTGAGCAGCTGTTGTTGAGCATCCATCTCCCCAACATGCTGTGCTGAGCAGCACCAGGAAACCCCTGGCACCTCCATCGTGCCCTGCCACAAGCACACAATCACAGAATCATTTTTTTGGAAGAGACCCTCAAGATCATTGAGTCCAACCATAACCCACCCCTGGCACTGCCCCATGTCCCTGAGAACCTCATCTCCGTCTGTCCAACCCCTCCAGGGATGGTGACTCCAGCACTGCCCTGGGCAGCCTGTTCCAATGCCCCACAGCCCTTTGGGGAAGAAATTGTTCCAAAGATCCAGTCTAAACCTCCTCTGGTACAACTTGAGGCCATTTCCTCTCACCCATGTCTTCTGCTTCCTCTCAAATGCAGGAATGCACAACATTTCTCTGGGTATTGAAATTATTGTATTGCTACCCCATCCCAAATCCCATTCCATCTGCTTCTTTCTGTAGTTTCTGGAGAGACGAGGTCCCCACCACCGTCTCCTACATGCTACAGCTTCTCTAACCTTCAACAGCTCACGTGCTCTGTGTGCAAACAGCCCACCAGCTCTCACGTGGTCTCTCTTTGAGGGAGAAATGTCAAAAACTGCAATACTTCTCCATTTCTTGTTCCTGCACAATGGAGTGAAGAGACGCTCAAAGTAACCCTGGATAAGCCCCCAACCTTCACCCTGTCTTGGTGTCCTGGAGGAAAAGACAAACTAATCCAACTCTACTAACCCCAATCTCTTAGGATTGCAATGACTTGGATTAGCTCCCAGCACGAACACCAAGAATTGGTGTTTTGCTATAAAATAATAAGCAGTAAGAGGCAGTTCAGAGGTTCCCGAAGACCAGGGAACTCCAAATCAGAGCAAACTTTAGTGCTGCTCCACTGCCCACGCTCATGCTCCATAAATATCACCAAAAGCTGTACCCTGAGGTACAGGGGCCATAGCTTTCCAGGGCTCACGCTCTACACCAGCCCCAAGCCTTGGATGCAAAACTGCCCCAGGATGCCCTGCCCGGGGTAATCCCGGCCTGGGGAGGGTACGGGGTGGGCCTGGGGGCATCGGATGGAGATTTAGGGTCCAGCTGGAGCTGGGGAGATGTGCTCAGGAAGGCACTGCAGGTCTCGGGGCCACTTTGGGATCCGGCTCTGCCCAGGGGCTTTGCTAAGCTCCTTCGCCCTTAATCCAACCCCGGGAGCACCAGCCCTGGGCAGAGGCAGCATCGCGAAGGGATGAGCAAGGCTGTTCGTGCTCCTCTCTCAGCTCCCCGCAGCCTCCCAAACCCCCCTTCCCATCCTCTCTTCCCTGCTGCAACTTCAATGTGGGGTTTAAAGAGAGTTGAGGTCGCAGAAAGGAGGAAAGCGGGACACGGCTGAGCATCCCGGAGGCTGGAGAAGGGGCTGGGTGCAGTTCTCCTCCCGCGGGACCCTGGAACGCAGCAGAGTTACAGGGATAAAGTCCCTGCGGGGCTCCTAAACCCCGCTGAAAGCCGGTTCCTCCCCTCTAAGAAGCCGTAATCCCTCTTAGGGGCACAGGCAATAATCGGGGATTTGGCTCTGGGTGTGCAAATGCGTGTGTGTGTGTGTCTGCATGTATATAACCGGCTCAAAAAAGAAAAGAAAAGCAGCGTGAATGAGGAAAGAAAATGCTGAATCGGACAATTTTGGGTTCCTAAGCCCGCCTCTTCTATTGCCCTGTGGCTGGGGTACACGCGTGCCAGGCAGGGGGGGACAATCCCACCCCCAAGGGACAGGAGCATTTGTGCCCAGCACTTTTAGCCATCCAAAAGTCAGGCAGCTCCTCCCAGTCCATGGTCTGGGCTGGCTCTGCTGTCACTGGAGAAGAAGCCACATCCCAGGGGCACGTCCATGTCCTCGGATGGGTGACAGTGACCCGAGGGATGTCCCCAGGACACCCCATTGAGAGGGTCATGTCTGTGCCCCTACCCCAGCCAAGGATTTGCTGATCCTGTCCTTCCAGCCCAGACAACGGGACAATTTCCAAACCCAGGAGCTGAAATGAGGTTAATTCAGTCTAACGTAAGGTGCGATATTTACTGACTGTTTTGTGGGTTTTTTTTATTACCAGCAGCTGTAATTGAGCAAGAAGTGCACCTCAGGGGGGTTGTCCCATGAGACACGATGTCTCAGTCCTGAGAGCTCCTTGCACCATCCACCAGAAGGGCAACTGCCCTCCTCCTGCCCTCCCACCTGCTCTGAGCAGTTCCTCAAGAGAAACGGGACTTATTCCTCCCTAAGCCATCATTCCCTGCTGAGGGTTACAGCCCCAAAGCCCTGTGACCATCTCGCTGCTCCTACAGTACACTTGCTCTGGGACATCCATGTCTTTCCTGTACTGGGGGTGCCCAGGGGTTTTTTGGTCCTCTGCATTTCCAAGAAAGCGAGTCAACTGTATTTCCCTCAAAAACTCTTAATGAGAGGGATATAAATAGCAATGGATGGGGCTCAAGACCATTAGTTTCTGTTTGGCAGCTCTGTGCATGCAGGAATTGGGGGCATGGAGGGGCTGCGAGCCCTGGTGATGCCTGGTGGCACCCGGTAATACCTGGTGATGCCTGGTGACACCTGCTGATGCTTGGTGATGTTCTGGTGACATCTGGTGATAACTGATAATGCCCTGGTGATGTCCTGATGATGCTTGGACTTGCCCTGGTGATGCTTGGTGATACCTGATGATGCCTCGTGGCACCTGGTGATGCCCTGGTAAGGCCCTGGTGGTGCTTGGTGATGTCCTGGTGATGCCCTGGTGATGCTTGGTTATATCTGATGATGCCCTGGTGCTGCCTGGTGACATCTGATTATGCCCTGGTCATGCCTGGTGATATCCTGGTGATGTCCTGGGGATGCCCTGATGTTGTGCTTCTAGCATCCCAGTGAGGAAAATCTGGCACACGTGAGAAAACCAGGTGCACTGGAGAAAGGTCATGGTGGTATTTGTCCTTTCACTGCTGTCCAAAGAGATTGGTGTTAAGAGGCAAAACCAGGACAAACAAAAATTGTAATGTCTGTGCTCAGCTGCCAGAAGATTAGCAATTATTTATGCAGCTGAGAGACTCTTCTGAGCTAGCTTGCTCCTCACTAGGCAATGCCACCACCTTGATCACTTGGAGGGCTCCGGGAGAAAGGCAGATGTAACAGGAATAAAGCCACAGAAAACTTGGGTCAGCTCAGTTGTGATGGTCGAGATGAGCCCAACTCCAACTTTCCAAAGCCATGGAAAATCAAGCTGCAGACTCCTGTTTTAATTTCTGATGGGATCAAGACGGAGCTGCAGGACACTTCCAACCAAAATGCTTCTGTGACAGATAGGACGAGAGGAAACGGCCTCAAGTTGCGCCAGGGGAGGTTGAGGTTGGATGTGGGGAACAATTTCTTCCCCAAAGGGCTGTGGAGCATTGGAACAGGCTGCCCAGGGCAGTGCTGGAGTCACCATCCCTGGAGGGGTTGGACAGACGGACATGAGGTTCTCAGGACATGGGGCAATGCCAGGGGTGGGTTAATGGTTGGACCTGATGATCTTGAGGGTCTTTTCCAACCAAAGTGATTCTGCAATTCTATGATAGGGCTTCCCTGAAAAGATTTTGCCAGTTGGGATGACCTTTCTGCCTGGAAAAATCAAGCTGAGAAAGACAACGGAATTCTGGAGGTGCCAGAACATGTTGCCATTTTCCAGCCTATCCATATTTGGGGAAATTCAGCCACAACAGGGGATAAATGTGCCAAGAGGTGCTCAAACCTGATGTGCAAACCAACACCTTCCCTAGAGAGAACATTCCGCAGCCTGAGCTGCATGTCCCAAATGACAAGTGTTCCCTCATCTGCTTTTCCAGGCTGCCTTCCGCAGCATCTTTTGGGGTCACGCACACCCCTCCCCAGGTGCAGATGGTCTTTCTCCTCCTGTTTTTGGCTCTGCTCACCAGCTACATCTGCAGCAAGACCAGTCGCTGCCTGGGAGCATCACACCGTGGCCACCCAAAGCCCTTTCACCCAAAGCTCCCTGAGTCTCTGGGTCCCCATCAAACTCCACTCGGTGCAAAACCAGTGCCACACACCTTGTCCTGATGCAAGATGTGCAACTGGTACCCACCAGAGCATCATTTCTAAGGGAGATCAGGGTCGTGAAGGATGATCGGGAGCTGCCAAGCAACAACAAGCATCCTTTAAAACACTTGTGTCATTGGAAACGTTGCTCCTATAATTAAAAAAAATGCTGTATTTCTTTACAGAGCAGGGACATGGGCTGTGCAGCTCCCAGCCGAGGATGCTGTAGGTGCTGGAAGTTGATTGGCTTGAAGCAAACACTAGAAAAGATGGTGAAAAAAGAAATCCATGGAGGGTTATTAAGCACCGTGACCCACAGATTGCTCTGGGCATGCGCTGCAGAGTTGTGTGCTTCACCATGAACTCGGAAGAGCAGCAGAAACAAGCCTGTTAAAGCTGTAAAGGTTCTTGTCCCTGCAAGAGCTTCCTTGGGGACAGGGTTTGCTGCAGCCTTGCACGGGTCCTGCAATGATAGTCAATGCATGATCTGTCCAGTGGGGCGACGTGACTCAAGTTTTTTGCAAATATCGGGAAGAAAAGAGGATGCCAGAAAACACCAACAAGCAAAAATACCAGTACTCTCAGAAAATACTTACAAGCAAAAATATCAAAAGTAATCCCAGAAAATACCCACAAGCAAATATATCAGTGACATCGTTCAGATCCCAAAATGCCTTTAGCTGCCTCTTCCTAGAGAAGTGCCCAATTTTGGTTCAAATCAGAGAGAATCAGGCACAATTAGAGATTTTTGCATGTAAATAGGGTTAGGGAAAGTCGTTGGCATCAGTAAGCTTAGGCAGAGCAGCAATGAGTCCTACCAGCTCCCGTGCCACATGGCCATTTCTTTCTTCATTTTAGGTCTGATCTTGATTTTATCAAAGTCAGGAGGAAAATCAGTTGACCCCAGTAGAGGGGAAAAGGTCTCCCCTCTCTCTGATAAAACTCATGTGTGCCATGTCCCAGCCAAAAAAATATTTTTTTTCTACTGGCGGCTGCCCTGAGCTGCTCTTGCTGTGGAGCTCAGCACCTTCATGTGAACTTAAACCTGGTACCAGGTGGTTGATAGGCCAAGGAATGGGTGGTGGGATTCCCAGCCCTTAACTTCAGAGCTGCTCTTGCTCCTCCAGAGGAGATACAACCAAGCAAGCAGCAGCGTTGTCCTCCAGGAGCAAGGTGGGTGACTTGTATTCCATTGACTTCCACGGACTCAAGGCAGGCACAGGTGGGTTCCGATGGGACCCCTTGATCCAAGCCAGCTGGAAACCACATTTCTGGGTGTTCACAGAGCTGATCGCCTCCATTTATGCACCCAAAAAGGCCCTGATCCTATGGGTGATCTACCAGTCTCTACCTCCAAGGCTCAGTTTTACCATCAGTAAGTATTTTCTGGATTTAAAATCTTCAAAGGATGGAGATATACGTAGTTTTATGGTGGTGATCCAACTGTCTCTTCATCTGGATGCCTCCTGGGTCCTTGCTCACTATACCCTGCACAAGCCCTTAATGCAACCACCTTGCGGATCCATCCTCATCCCATTTCACCAAACATAGGATGAAGATGGTCCAGATGGACCAGGGTCCTCAGCACCACCAGCTGCACCCGGGCAGGAGCAGAAGTGGGCACTGAGCCCAGGAGACCTGGGTCGACATTCTGCAGGGAATCTGTCCCCAGGTAACAGGGAAGGGGACTGTCTCAGCACCCAAAGGCACGTGGCTGTGCCAGAGGGACATGTAGGTCCTAGGACTGGCCATCGTGGCCGTCACGAGGTTTTTGGAAGCCCCAGAGCACCTCTTGCCCCCTTGGCGCTGGTGTTTAGAACCGGGTGGGATGGCAGCTCCACGTCCCACGGGATTTGAGCACAGCTGTGACATTCGCACGGCGGCTCATTCACACCCAGGTGAGACCTGTTCTCCAAATTAAATCGGAAAGGCCAGAAATCACGCAGCTACCGAACTCATTCACCCATGGATGCCTCACCCCCGTGTCCAGCCCTGCCGGGAAAGGGCTGCACGTCCTGAGCGTGTGGCTCTTACGGGGACAAGGTCGTGATGAAGCCACCAGATCTCATTCAAGGCACTCCTAAAGTGAGGTCTCCATGGCTGATCCCCGTGGGCTTGCCTTGCTGCTGGCCACCCTCAGAGCCAGAGATGAAGGATGGTGCTCTCGCAGTGTAATTATATGGCCCTGGATGCTCTTCAGCTCTCCCCTGCTCAGGGAGAAGAAAGAAGAGTCATAATGGTATTTTCTCCCTGCGGGAGGGTCCTTTTCTTCTTGTCTTGTCTTCCCATCACTCCCATTCGTCTGCCTGGGAGTCGGCTGCATCCACTAATCACTTAAACAATGGACTCCCTTTGGAAAAATTAAAAAAAAGTAATGAAAAGATTTTGCAATAAAATGGGTATCCTGTTGTTACACTGGGAACAGTCCAGCACTGGGAGGGGTAACTGCTTACGCCAGCATCCCAGTTTCAAGGGTGGCACTTCTGCATCCTCCAGAGATGCTGGGGCACCAACATCCCCAGGAGATGCTGAGCTCCCTGGCATTGAGAGTCTGAGCTCCAGCTGTGGTTGTCACCAGGAGGGAGGACTGAAAGCACCAGTGGTGAGACCAGTGAGGGTGGCGATATCGGACACGAAGCCATGGCAGAGGATGCTTCATCTCAGCCCCTCACCTGCAGCCACTCCGCTCACAGAGGTTTCCTAAACAGATTTTGCATCTTCCTTGTAAACATAAACTGCTCAGATTGGCCTAATGAAGATGAAAGAGCCTTTAAAGTGGGAATCATAGCTCCGGTTTGGGCCATAAAGTATCTCAGAATAGCTCTCTGTCATGGAAAAATATTGCAGATGGGGGGATCCGTCGGGGAGGACGGAGGCAGCTGACGCAGTTGCGGGTGCTGGGGTGAGATGTGGATGGTCTGGGGATGGATTTGGGGAGGACATGGGGTCCGGAGAAGATGTGAACCAAACTGAAATGCTGCAGAGGGTATTCCTTGAACCCCTGGTGCTTTGCCTCGTTAGTAACCCCTCTCTGGAGGGTTTCACCCGGTCCCAGGCTACGCAGGTGGATCTGTTGCATCCCGATACCCCTTGGCAAGGAGATGCACGTCTGAGCCCTCTGAAGGACAAACCACGTCCTTTTTTTTTGTTTCTTCTCAGCCTCTTCTCTCTCCGTAGGAAAGAGAGGAGGATGTCCAGAGCAGATCTCTGCGCGACGGAGCATCTCCACCCCAAGGCAGATGTGTGGACGAAGAGGCTCAACCACAGTCTGGGTCTCTCCAGTCCCAGCATCCTGCTTATGGGCTGCTCTCCCCCAGGGTGGCTCCTCTCTCTACAGAAGACAGTATCGAGTAAAATAGGAGGAAATTCTTCTCCCACCCAAGGCGAGACCACATGTGCTCTCTGCTGCTATGATTGTGGGCAAACCCCCATGTGTGGCTTTGCTGTTCCCTGCAGCTTGTCTTCTCATAAGCATGTGAAACAACAACTATGCTTCATACAAGCTGGGGAGAAGAACGCCCACAGCCCATGTCCAGCTCTTGCCTGAGCCCAGACGCAACAAAAATCACTGTTAGGTGCTCCAGAAGAATGGTCCAGCCTTCAAGGGCCACCTTGGCATCACACCCTGAGGATGGAAAATCCCGATGCAGACATTTTTCTCCGCTTGGGTAGGCCCACAGCTGGAAAAAAAAAGACCTTAAAAATCTTAAAATCATCTCCTGATCCCTACATGTGGCTGAGAACCAATGTCACCACAACGGGATGCTTGTGGAGAGCAGCCAGTGGAGGTGATGAGCAAGGTTAGAGGCAAATCCAGCTCACACACGCAAGACACAGGGTGTAAAAGGCCCTGCAAACCTTGGTAAACCTGCTCTGAACACTGTCCTGCTGCTGCTAAACTTCCCATGTGAGGCTTGGCGGGGTTTTGGGATGTGGTTTTAACCTCAACGAGCCCCAGAGCAGCGTCAGGAGTTAGTAAAGCCCCAGCCATCCGCAGGGGTGGTCTGCACATCGCCACCCTCTTTTGGGTGGAAAAATAATGCTGAGCCCTCCAGGCACGAGCCAGCTGGCCTGGGGCAGCTGGAAACTTGGCACTGGATGAGTTTCCCCATCATTCCAACCTCCTTGGTCCCTCCATCACCCCCAGCCCCCTTCCAAGGTTCTATCCTGCAACAAACGTTGTAGAGCATGGAGCATCCCTCCTGCTAGCCCATGTAAGGCTTGGCCAAGGAGTATGAAGGAGCCTCCTGGAAGACAGCACAGCTCTTACATACAGACTAGCCAAGGCCAACTCTATAGAAAACATGAGTCATAGAATCATTTTGGTTGGAAAAGACCCTCGAGATCATCGAGTCCAATCGTTACCCCACCCCTGGCACTGCCCCATGTCCCTGAGAACCTCATGTCCGTCTGTCCAACCCCTCCAGGGATGGTGACTCCAGCACTGCCCTGGGCAGCCTGTTCCAATGCCCCACAGCCCTTGGGGGAAGAAATTGTTCCCCAGATCCAACCTCAACCTCCCCTGGCGCAACTTGAGGCCGTTTCCTCTGCTCCTGGCGCTTGTTCCTGGGGAGCAGAGCCCGACCCCCCCTGGCTCCAAGCTCCTTTCAGGCAGGTCAGAGATCAGAAGGTCTCCCCTCAGCTCCTGTTCTCCAGCTGAACCCCCAGCTCCCTCAGCCGCTCCCATCACACTTGTGCTCCAGCCCCTCACCAGCTCCGTTCCCTTCTCCCAACTCGCTCCAGCACCTCAAGGCCTTTCTTGGCGTGAGGGGCCCAGAACTGCCCCCAGGGTTGGAGATGTGGGCCCAGTCCCACTGGGTTTCACATCGCTGTGCAATAGGGAAAGCGTCCGCAGCCCAAAACTGGTCCAGCTCTAGTGGAGCAGGGAGACTGGGGCTTGTCTTGGGTGCAGAAAGGGAGTGGTAAGCCTGGGCAAGCCTCACCTTTCTTGGCCTTGCTTTCTCCCTACACCATTAAAAACCCGGACATGCTCTGGAAAAGCCACCCCCCAGGCTGGAAATCCCTCTCCCAACGTTTTTACCCCAAAGCCGGTGATCACAGGACTCCCCGGCACAGCAGGCAGAGATGCCCGTTGCCTGCGCCCTGCCCAGCTGCTGCTGACCCGAGAGGTTTACTTTTGACCAAATCCCCTTTTATTTCACAACAAGACAACCCCAAATCCTCAGCACCCATGGGAGCACCAAGCCCTCCCACACCTGAGCCTAAGGAGTGACGGACACTCCTGTCCGGCGCGTTGGTAATAAACAACCCGTGCCAAACCCATCGCCGTGGCTCATAGTCTGCAAAAGACTTTCCATCCAACCCCCCCCCCGCCCCCTCCCCCGGCTCCAAAGCTGCAAACGCAATTAGCAGCATCGTCCGTAAAAACTTTACCGGCTGCGGTTTCGTGGAGAGATGCTAATCCCTCCATCCGCCGCGGGGCCGGATCCGGCGAGCGCCCGTCGCTTGCTCATCTTTTGTTCGGTACCTGGAACGGTCCCTCTCGCCCCCCCCCCGCCTTCCCTCCGCAGACGGATGCGATCGGCGTCGTTGGGGGGTATAAAAAGCCGGCGGGTCCAGCGGTTGAGTGGCAGATGCTCTCGGGGAGAAGGGGACGGAGGACGCGCGGCGGCCGTCGGGCTCCCACCCCACCCACAGGTAAACCCCCCAGAAACCAACCACCCAGCCCTGGGGGTCTCCCCGATGTGTTTTGGGTTCTAGGAGTGGGGGGGGGGGGAGGAGAAGAAACTTTGCAAAAATACGGGAGGAGTGGATGGTGGGGATCGGTCGCTGCAAAGGGGTGACACGCCACGGTGGGTGGCAGGGGTTTCGCAGCGAGGGATGGGCAATAAAACAAATAAACAAATAAAACAAATAAACAAAACATCCCCTTCCTGCCTCCGCTTTATGGCCCCCTCGCCTGCGTTTATTGTCGGGTTTATTTGCATTATTGGGCGTTAATGTGTTACAGAAGTGCTGCCGTGCTGGGGGGTCCCGAGCAGCGACACCTGCAAATTCGGTCAGATGACAGAAAGATATTTTTGTTTAAATCTGGTCTGTCTCTCTGGTTTATTCCCCTTTCTGAACTGCTATTCACCATCATAAATCCAGGGTGTTTTTTTCCCCCTGCCAAGGAAAGTTCCCCTCCATCCAGGCTCGACCTGGTGGCTCTGACACCGGAGGGGAGGGTCAGCTCTCCCTTCCAGACACACATTTTGGGCCAAAATGAGAGATGTCATCTGTTTTCTTTCAATGTGGGATGGGGTTTTCCTCCTTGCAGCACGGGGGAAGGTGAGACATGAGTCTAAACTGAGTTAAATACAGATTTTCAGGAAAGAGTTGGGGTTTGCAGAGAGAAAGCAACCCGGGCATCCTTGGGGACCCTCAGCTGCATCCTGGGGGACCAATCGCAATCTCATCCTTGATGGCACAGCAGCAACAACCCTCCAGCCCCAAAGTTTTTGCCAGATTTTGGGTTAATTTTGGCAGCCCTGTGGGCACGCCACATCCCAAACCCCACCATAGACCTTCCCAAAAGCCAAGCCACCCATTCCAATATTATTTCTTGTAAAATACTCACGTCTCACTCTCCTAATCCTAATTTAATATTATTTGCAGCCGTGCCTCCCACCACGCAGGAGTTTCGCAGCCGCTCGAGGGGCATCGCAGGACAGGTTAGGAAGGAGCATATATTTATTTTTTAGAGGACTCAGTTTGCAAGCTGCGAGTGGTTGGCAAGGGATGAAACCTGAAGGCAGGTCCCTAACGCTTTCCCCTCACAGCATCACTCATCTTTATGGGGTTTTTCGGAGGCGGCTGCAATCCCCGCCGACAGCCGTTGTCACCGACGGTAGCGGTGACAAAGGACCTGGGCTCCAAAGAGACGTTTTTCTGTTGGGAAGGCTAAAGGAAGAGGCAGAGGGGGGATGTTACCTGTTTTTTGGTGCGGTGGAACAGGAGCAGAGTGATGCGGGTGCAGGAGGCAGCTTCAGCTGTCGCCTTCCCTTTTCCGTGCCTCAGTTTCCCCTCTGGTGGAAAAAAGTCCCCCCCAAGGTGACAGTGAGGAGCATCCCTTGAGGATGGAGGAAAACTTTGCAGAAGGAGGGGTTGGCAGCACTAACGCATCTCCCAGGGGACAGGCAAAGGGACAGGGCTGGGGGGGCTCAGCTGGGGGGACCCCACTCCTGCAACCCCAGCAGAGGTGACTTCAACAAGGGAAAGGTGGATGCAATAAAGAATAAAAGAGGGGTTTTAAAAATTTTCTCCCCATAGTTCCTGCACGGATCCCGGACCCAAAGCCCCTCGCGTCTCCCCCGGGAGCCCAGCGGCGATGCCGAGCGTGCTGTGGGGCAGCCTGCCCGTGCTGCTGGGGCTGCTGCTCTGGCACCCCACTGGTGCCACTGGTCCGTGCTGGGAGAGCAGCAGGTGCCAGGACCTCACCAGTGACGCCGGCGTTCTGGTAAGCTCGGGGGTAGTGATTGCGCTCCGGTTGCTTTGGGTTCTGACCCCGCCAGGCACTGGCACGGTGGGCTGGGGGTGGAGGTGACAGGGATGGTGTCACCACAGGGAAACTTGCATCAATGTGGGGTGATGCTTTGCACTCAGTGACCCATGGGTTTCGGGGGGCTCGTGCCTCTCGGCTTCATGCTGGGGGATGATGCTAAAATAAGTTTTTGAGTTTTCATCCCTCCTGCATTGGAGTCTCCTTCTCTGCAGACATTCCAACCCGCCTGGACACCTTCCTGTGTAACCTCAGCTGGGTGTTCCTGTTCCGGCGGGGGGGTTGCACTGGATGAGCTTTCCAGGTCCATTCCAATCCCTGACATTCTGTGATTCTGCATGGGATGAAGCAGCAATTTGAGTATTGGGTTTACCCCATGGGTGCTCACGGAAGGTGGTGGTGACAGCAGGTCACAAGTTTGCTCCGGGGTCCCCGCAGTGTGGGCTGTGCCCCCCTCCCAGTAGCGTTTCAAGCCAGCCAGGGCTGGTTTGGTGCCTGGGCACGACGCTCAACCATCAAAGGTCCTCACCAAAGGTGTGGCACCACATGGGGACCTCAGTGGGGCACAAGCATCTTGTGAAAGACCCACTCTGTGCAAGCAGCTCCCTGCAAACCCGCCCCAGATGATCATAGAATCATAGCATCACAGAGTGGTTTGGGTCGAAGGGACCTTCCAAGCTCATCCCATCCAGCCCCTGCTGTGGGCAGGGACATCTGCACCAGCTCAGGTTGCTCAGAGCCCCGTCCAGCCTGGCCTGGGATGTCTCCAGGGATGGTTCAGCCACCACCTCTCTGGCCAACCTGGGCCAGGCTCTCACCACCCTCAATGTGATGTTCTCCCCTTTCCCACCCATCTTTCCCCGGTTCAGGCGTGCGTGGCGGCGTGCCGAGCCGATCTGTCGGCCGAGGCTCCCGTCTACCCGGGGAACGGGCACCTCCAGCCCCTCTCCGAGAGCATCCGCAAGTACGTCATGAGCCATTTTCGCTGGAACAAGTTCGGCCGGAGGAACAGCAGCAGCGGCGGGGGCCACAAACGGGAGGAGGCGGCGGGGGGGAACCCACCCCCGGCATCGCTGCCCGCCGCCCCGCCGCCCCACCGCGAGGAGGAGGAGGAGGGAACGGGGCTGGAGCGGGAGGAAGGCAAACGCTCGTACTCCATGGAGCACTTTCGCTGGGGCAAGCCGGTGGGACGCAAGAGGAGACCCATCAAGGTCTATCCCAACGGAGTGGAGGAGGAGTCGGCTGAGAGCTACCCCATGGAGTTCAGGAGGGAGCTGGCGCTCGGCGGCACCGGGGCACTGCCTGGCGAGGAGGAGGAGGAGGAGGAGGAGGAAAGCCAGGAGGAAGAGGAGGAGAAGAAGGCCGGCGGGTCCTACCGCATGAGCCATTTCCGTTGGCACGCGCCCTTGAAGGACAAGCGCTACGGGGGCTTCATGACCTCGGAACACGGCCAGACCCCGCTAGTGACTCTCTTCAAAAACGCCATCGTCAAAAGCGCCTACAAGAAGGGGCAGTGATGGGGGGAGAGCCCGAGAGGCGTCCTGCCCTCCCCCTTAGCTTCAGTGTCCCGCTGGCATGTGTTTCACTTAGAGATCACTCGTTATGTCCTTCTTAATTAGTATTCCAAGGGGGGCTGCTCCCGGGTGTCACTGGGTGGGAACAGGTTTGGGATAAAGACGTCACCGCACCCGGCAGGGATGCGGGGATGATGCCCAGTTTGGAGCACGCTGGATGATTTTCATATATTTTCACCGAGCTGTACAATACTGTAAATGATGGATTAAAAGAATTCTAAAAAAAAAAAAAAAAAAAAAAAAAAATTAAAAAATAATAATAAAATTTTTTGCAAGCTACCTGGGTGTCGGCAATGTCTCCAGGGGTGCCTGGTTGTTTGTGAAGGGGTGGGGAAAATAATTGCAAAGTAAAATCCTGCAGCTGGGGGGTACAGAGAAAGGCTGGAAATCATAGAATCACAGAATAGTTTGGGTGGGAACCATTAAAGCTCCCCCAGTGCCCCCCCTGCCATGAGCAGGGGCATCGGCACCAGCTCAGGTTGCTCAGAGCCCCGTCCAGCCTGGCCTGGGATGTCTCCAGGGATGGTTCAGCCACCACCTCTCTGGCCAACCTGGGCCGGGCTCTCACCACCCTCAGCACAAACAATTTCTTCCTCATGTCTGGCCTGAATCTCCCTCCTTTAGTTTAAAACCATCACCCCTTGTCCTATCGCTACCTCCACCCAAGGATGGACGCCCCGTGCAGAAGAGCTGCAGATGGGATGAACCCACCCCCATCCAGGCCCTAAACAAGAGCTTTTAGGGCTGGGATGGCCACGCAGGCGGTTGTGCATCCCCACACGTACATCGTGAACCCTCAAATAGCTATTCGGGTGGTTTATTTCCCATTTTGGCCTTGGCAGGGGGGTTTGCACACATTCAATCACAGCACGAACAGAAGTTGAGGACCTTTCCCCACGGCTCTGTGTGCTGTGGGATGGGCAAAAAATGAGGAAATACTGAATTATAAAGGGTGGTGAAGCCTAGTTTGGGTTGGATCCGAGGGAAAGAAGCTTGTCTGTAGCCGAGACCATCCTCCTCCTCACTGCGGGTCTTCTCCAGCCCAGCTCCGACCACCACTTTTCCTCTTCCAGGGCAGAAAGACGTTGCCCGGGTGCCGTGAACACACCAAGACAGCACAGCCCCAAAGGTGGCAACATCAACATTTATTCGAAAAGGGCATTAAGACGATGCATTTGAAAATATTTACGGCTTCTCGGCCCTTTTTTAACAACCCCCTTCCGCTCGGCTAAACACAAATGCCACAGTGCTCAGAAATACAGAGATGGAAACACACACATGCACCTGAAACCACCCCATTTATAGAAATATATATGTATATTTCTATATATAAATATATAGAAATATATTTGTCATCTATAGGTACACAAGTATCTAAACTAAACGTGATGTACAAACAGGTCACTTACACCGTGTGTGTGTGTGTGTCTTGGCGGGGGGGACATTTACAGGTGGAGTTTGGGTCCCAAAATGTGGAGGGGGTCACGGTGGGACATGCCGGGGGACACAGCCAGCGGGGAGGTGACAGCCCCGGCCCCGTGGGACAAGCATTGGGACCGGAGGGACAACAGGGAAAACCCACGGTCCAGGTCCTGGGAGCAGAGCCCAGGGGTATTTTCTGTCCAAAAAGGGACGATGGGCACCCCAAGATGTGCCCCACGGTGTCCCCGTGGCTCCTTCAGGGCGAGCAAACCTTGTGCTCATCTTTCCACCTTTTTTGTGGTTTTGAAGAGTTTTGGAGGTGGTTTTTCCCTGCAGACACACAATTCGGGACTTACTCGCTTTTCCTACTGTGTTTTGTTAAAAATTTTAGTGGGTTTTTTTTTTCATTAGAACGACCACAGGAGCAAACCCTCCATTCCCACTGCCCACCCCAAAACCTGCCCCAGCCAAAACTTGGGGTTCAGCAGGTCTGGGCATAACTCGGGGAGCAAAAAGGGGTTGGGGACACAGCCCAGAGACACACGGGGACCCCAAGGAGATCCTCAGGCGACGCTGCGAGCAGGGACAGCGCCGTGATCCAGCCCGGGGACCGAAATAAACCCTGTTTTTTCCTGTCCTCTTAAGCTAGATCGCTTCCTAAACCCGGATTACAGCGCGGCCACACAAACAAGCGGTGACCTCGGGGCGATCGCAAACTGTATCCGCCACCCAAGGGAAAAATAAAAAATTTAAAAAGCGGAAGGCGATGTGTAATTACAGCTTAAAATAACGGAAGGTCTGTAGCGAGGGGTGTCGGAGAAATGGGTGGTGGCTGAAGGAAGCCAGGGGGACATGGGGACGCTGCTGTCCCCCCCCCCAGCTCCAGTTCAGATGTTTCTGTGCCTCTTCATGTGACAAAGACAGAAGCGGCGAGTCCAGAGCTTGAAAGAGACCTCCCTGGACAACTAAATACCCTCTTTGAATGACTAAATACCCCCCGCAAACAACCAAATACCCCCTGCGAATGGCTGAAAACCTCCTGTGAATGACTAAATACCCTGAGAAGAACTAGATACCCCCAGAGAACAACTAAATATCCCTTGTGAATGACTAAATTCCCCAATGAATGACTAAATAGCCCAATGAATGACTGAGAACGCTCTGTGAATGACTGAAAATGCCGTGAACACCTAAATATCCCCTGTGAACAACCAAGTGCCCCTGCGAACAACTAAACCCCCCGCCGTGAATGACTGAAAAACCCTGTGAATGACTAAATGCCCCCGCAAATGACTAAATACCCCCATGAATGACTGAAACACCCCTGTGAGTGACTCAAACCTCCCTGTGAACCACTAAATACCCCCGTGAACAGCCAAATGCCCCCATGAATGACTGAATATCCCCTTAAATGACTCAAAACCACCTGTGAACAACTCGAAACCCTCTGTGCATGACTAAATACCCTCATGAACGAATAAATACCCCCTGTGAATGACTGAAAACCTCCTTTGAACAACCAAATACCCCCTGGGAACAATTCAATAGCCCATGAACAACTGAAACCCCTCTGCAAACAACTAAATACCCCACGAACAACTAAATACCCCCTATGAATGACTCAAAACCCCCTGTGAATGACGAAACATCCCCTGTGAATGACTAAATAGTTCACGAATGACTGAATACCCCTGCGAACAACTAAATACCCCCAAATGACGTGTCCTCCCCATCCCAACCGTCTTCACCTCGCAGTTTTGGTTTCGTAGGACCCAGAACATTCTACCATGTGTGTCCAAAGTAAAACTCTCGATAGCCTCATCCCCCCCCAGCCCAAATCCAGGTTTATGCTCTTGTGCAAGAAGAGGCGCGACCACGGCCCATCAGATGCAGGGTGGACCCAGTAAAACACCTTTTCTCTCAGCTAATTCCTGCAGCGTGGGGGTTTCTTTGTGGTTACGGCTCAGTTGATGCAAGATGGGACTTTATCAAAGTGATTCTGCTAACAACAACTAAAAAAAATAATAATAATAATTCTTTCTTCGAGACAGGAGCCCCAAAACTGTGACAACCCAAACCCAAAAATGTGAAAATGGTGGGTTAATGAGTTAATATTCCCCAGCATGGTGGTTGCTCGTGCCTCGTGTCACCGCTCTGGGTGTCCCACTGCGGGCTCAGCCGGGCACTCCTGCGGGTTTTCCCAAAAATAGTGGGTGCTCCCAAAGAAATCACGTCTTCAAGTGACCTGGAACCAGCCAGGCTGCTGTGTGTGTCTCCATGCTGGGATGGGACAATCACCATCCTCACCGGGCAAACTCTCCATCGGGGACATGGGGACACCTCGAAGCACCCAGGGGAACTGTCCCCGCACCGAGGGGGCTATGGGAAGATGCGGGGGGACCATCCCCTCGCCAGTAACCTGCCCCAAACCCAGGCTTTGGTTTTTGGGGCTGCCCCAGGCTCCAGCACATGGCACCCCAGATCTTCTCCTGCCTTTTCTAGTCTTACTCCCTCCATCTCCAGCCTTACCCCTCGCCAGGGGCTCTTGATGTGGTCAATGGATGATGTGGGGAGGGATTTCCCCAAGAGACGGGTTTGCTTTATGCTGGGAAGATGTGCGTGCTCAACGTGCTCTGCCCAGAGCCAGGGCATCTCCTTTCTCCTCTCCGAAACTGGAGAGGGACATCACAGCAACCTGCCCATGCCACCGTGCCCCGAGCCTCCTGCACCACCAACCACTGCAAAAACGTGGCTGCGGAGGCAGCGAGTCCAAAAAGAAAAGTACAGGACACGGGTTTGTGGTGCCAACAAATCCTGGGGTGGCCTCGGTGTCCGTGTCCCCACCCGTCCTGCACGAGGAGGAGCTCCCCGTGGGGTCGGCGGTGTGTCCCCAAGAGGTCCCTTGGTGCGAGCTCGGTCCCGCCGGCACGGCCGCCCTCAGTACACGCACAGGTCCGGGAACTTCATCTCGTACACCGGGATGGAGTGGTTTTGGGGCTGGCCGTAAGCAGCTGTGATGGTGCCGGAGGGGCTCGGCGGTGGCCTGAAACACAAGAGGTGGAAGGTGGATGAAAAGGGCGGCTGAGAGGAGACCTTCTCGCTCTCTGCAAGTGCCTGAAAGGAGCTTGGAGCCAGGGGGGGTCGGGCTCTGCTCCCCAGGAACAAGCGCCAGGAGCAGAGGAAACGGCCTCAAGTTGCGCCAGGGGAGGTTGAGGTTGGATTTAGGAACAATTTCTTCCCCAAAGGGCTGTGGGGCATTGGAACAGGCTGCCCAGGGCAGTGCTGGAGTCACCATCCCTGGAGGGGCTGGACAGACGGACATGAGGTTCTCAGGGACATGGGGCAGTGCCAGGGCTGGGTTAATGGTTGGACTCGATGATCTTGAGGGTCTCTTCCACCCAAAATGATTCTACGATTCAATGAGGCAGTTTCCAGAGAGGTTTGTGGAGGAAGCAAAGCCTGGTGTAGAAAACACATATTCCTGCACCATTGCAGGCCTCCCCAGTGCCACCACAGCAGAGAACTTGGGCAAACAAACCAGAGCTTGCTCCCAGCAACCGCTGTCCCCTCTGCCACTGCACAGGCCCCAACCCCAGGCTGGGACCCACCCCCAGCACATGAGTTTCCTTGGTGGGGAGGGACACGTGGCTCATGTTGTCCCCCACCCCGCAGTGGCCTTGTGGTCAGACACCCCCCGCTCCAGCAGCAGGTTGTTGGATGACTTGACAAACTGTGCTGGACACAGCGCGCTCGGCTGTCGCCCTAACTCACCGTATGGTGATCTCGAAGATCTGGTTGAGTTTGCTCTGCAGCAGCGTTGCCTGCAACACAGACACAGAAGCCGTATGAATGTCGGACCACGGTGGTACAAATGGGACAAACACCCTGTCGTCCACCCCAGGTCACCAGAGCAGCTGGAAGGTGGTCTGGCAAAGTTCAGAGCTGCATCATCTGGCAAAATTCAGAACCACATGTGCCCTGTGGCCAAAGGCCAATGGGACCTGGGGTGCATGAGGAAGAGTGTGAGCAGCAGGGAGAGGGAGGTTGTTCCTCCCGCTCTGCTCTGCCCTGGGGAGGCCCCATCTGCAGTTGTGTGTCCAGTTCTGGGCTCCCCAGTTCAAGAAGGACAAGGAATTACTGGAGAGAGTCCAGCGGAGGGACACAAAGATGCTGAGGGGTCTGGAGCATCTCTGTGATGAGGAGACACTGAGAGAGCTGGGGCTGTTGAGCTGGAGAAGAGAAGCTGAGAGGGATCTGATCGATGGGCTCAATATCTCAGGGTGGGTGTCAGAGGATGGACCAGACTCTGTTCAGTGGTGCCCAACGCCAGGGTGAGGGGCAACGGGCACAAACTGAAACACAGGAGGGTCCATGTGAACATGAGGAGAAACTTCTTTGCTGGGAGGTGCCAGAGCCTGGCCCAGGCTGCCCAGAGCGGGTGTGGAGTCTCCTTCTCTGGAGACATTCAAACCCGCCTGGACCGACCTGTGTGATCTGCTCTGGTGACCCTGCGTGAGCAGGTGGGTTGGACTGGGGGATCCCCAGAGGTCCCTTCACCCCCAGCCAGGCTGGGGTTCTGTGACTGTCACCATTTGCCTCTCCCCAGCAGAACAGCCACAGGGATGTCGAGTGCCCCAGCCCCGACTCACCCGGGCACCGCAGTGCGCCGCAATCTCTTCGAATGGGGCTTTCTGGAATTTCTCCACCACTTGCCGCCTCCGCTCCCGCTCCTGCTCCTCCACGGCGACGCTGTCTACTGAAACAGAGGGGAGAGATGGTTCTGAGCTGCTCTTCACCCCGTGCTGCATCCCCACCTCCCCAGCAGACAGCACGGATTTGGGCATCACTAGAAAGCCAAGGAGAGGGTTTCCAAGCTCTGGCTTTTGGTCCAGCCCCCCAGGGACACCCCCAGGGCCAGGCAGAGCTGCAGAGGTGCCATGGTGAGGTGGTGAGGATCCATCCATGGTGTGCGCAGATAAACTGGGGTGACAGCACCCACACGTACACACCACGCCAGCCGGTTCCCCCACCTACCTATTGCCTTCTTCAGGGTCTCATACGTGATCTCTTCCGCCGGTGCTCTCTAAAGGAAGGGGGAAAAAGCAGACAATGCTCAACACACAGCACAGGACAGCGTTCCAGGATCACAGCAATGCAGAACCACTGTCCCAGGCTGTATTCTGGGAGATGCCCCATCCCTGGAGACATCCCAGGCCAGGCTGGACGGGGCTCTGAGCAACCTGAGCTGGTGCAGATGTCCCTGCTCATGGCAGGGGGGGCACTGGGGGAGCTTTAATGGTCCCTTCCAACCCAAACCATTCCATGATTCTCTTCTTACACCAAAACACAACCTGTCCTTAAAGATCAGTGATATCTTTCCTGGCAAAATGCACTTTTAAAATGTTTTTTCGGGCTGGACTAACCACCTCCCCAAAGGCTCTCGTAACTCAGAAACACACATATAGGGAAAATAAATATTTTCTACCCAAATAGCAGTGGGAAACCCTTCCTGCTGTGCCGCTCCCCCTGCCAGGACCTGCCTGCACCCGGAGGGGAGTGTCAGGGGGCAATTGGGGTCTTTGTGACCCTACCCACTGCCAGACACACCAGGGCTGAGTTATGAGCCCTTGTGATTGCAGTCAGAGGAGAAATTATGCGTGCAGCCAAATGAAGAATTAGAGAGGGCTTAGTTGCCCTCTGCCAGGCTGCTAAGAGCAAGGGGTGCTGAAGGGATGAGGCGTAACACGGTACCTGCTCTCGCTCCGGGCTGTTTCTCGACTCCACCTCGACCTGCAGAGAAATGGTCTCACCAATGCTCTTCCTCTTGGACAGTCGATCTTCATCTGTTGAGGAAGAGGAAGGGCAGAAGAGCTAATTGGAGCCACTTCACACAGCTTCGCGTCCCACCCCCAGGGTAGCAGCCCACCTAAAACATCCACCCAAATTCACCCAAATCAGCAGAATCGAGGATGGAGCCAAGCCCAGGGAGCCTCACAGCTCCTTCCACCCAGCCACACATGGCAACCCCAACCAGCTCCCAATTAACCACTTTGCGCCTCAGTTTCCCCAAGGCTGCACCTCTAACAGAGAGGAGAAACACAACAAGCACATGCATGGGGCAAGAACTTCACAGTCCCGTAACTGGGAGCAGCTTCCTCCCTTCCCAGCTTCCCGGGATGCCCCGGGCTGGTGTGTACCCGTCAGCTGGGGGATATAGGGGGTGCTGAGCCGGTCTGAGTTGTAGCCGCTGCCGCCCAGCACCTCGCTGATCTTGCTCTGCCAGAAGAAGACCTCCGGACCCAGACAGTCAAGGCTCTTGCTTAACCTACAGAGATGGAGAAAAACCAAAGGAGATGGTAGAACCGTGCCAGCAGAGTTTCCAGTCCCTTTGGGTCAGAAACAGATGGCTTCCGAAGGTCCTTTCCAACCCAAACTATTCTACGGACACCAACTCCTTGGCAGTAGGTAGAAGGTCTTTTCCAGGCTCTTACCTGGGTTTCTCCACAAACACATCTTCAGGGAGCAGATAGGGAGCTTCCCTCTGGCGCATCTGGATGACCTGCAGAAGACAAGCAAGGAGCCGAGCTCAGACCCTGCAGGTGGCCAGGAGAGCCGATGGCAGATCCCCGTCCCCAGAGCCCCCAGCACCTCGTGGATGTGCTGGCAGAAGGTGGGCACGGTGGTGAGCTGGCTGATGAGGTTCAGGTACGCTGCACCCAGGGCGAAGAGCGCGCAGCGGTTGTAGGCTGGCAGGTTGTCCTCATTGATCTGGGCAACCTCCTGCAACAGAGACACGGCTCCATGAGGTGAGGATGGATGAGGCCGCAGCGTGGTCTCCATCCAGCTCATGGCATCACCTACCCTCCAGATCACAGAACCACGGAACCATTTGGGTTGGAAAAGATCCTCAAGCTCATCAAGTCCAACGTTAACCCAGCCCTGGCACTGCCCCATGTCCCTGAGAACCTCATGTCCGTCTGTCCAACCCCTCCAGGGATGGTGACTCCAGCACTGCCCTGGGCAGCCTGTTCCAATGCCCCACAGCCCTTTGGGGAAGAAATTGTTCCCCACATCCAACCTCAACCTCCCCTGGCGCAACTTGAGGCCGTTTCCTCTGCTCCTGGCGCTTGTTCCTGGGGAGCAGAGCCCGACCCCCCCTGGCTCCAGGCTCCTTTCAGGCAGGTCAGAGATCAGAAGGTCTCCCCTCAGCTCCTGTTCTCCAGCTGAACCCCCAGCTCCCTCAGCCGCTCCCATCACCCTTGTGCTCCAGCCCCTTCCCCAGCTCCGTTCCCTTCTCTCAACTCGCTCCAGCACCTCAAGGCCTTTCTTGGTGTGAAGGGTCCAAAACTGACCCCAGCTTTTGGAGTTTGGGTTTGTTTGCAGCATTTCAGAGGCCGACAAGGTGACTGGGGTCCCTCTCCAGTGTGTTGGTTTGATCTCACTATGGTAGGATATCAGATTGGATCTGGGGAACAATTTCTTCCCCAAAGGGCTGTGGGGCATGGGAACAGGCTGCCCAGGGCAGTGCTGGAGTCACCATCCCTGGAGGGCTTGGACAGACGGAGATGAGGTTCTCAGGACATGGGGCAGTGCCAGGGGTGGTTGAACGGCTGGAATCAATCTTGATGGTCTTTTCCAACCAAAATGATGCTGTGATTCTATGATTTTATGGTGGGAGAAGCTCAGAGCAGACGAAGCACTTGCATCCCCCTCCCTTACAGACCTCAAATCCAAAACAACCCCCCTCCCAGACGCTCTGTTCCCATCACATCCCAGCCCACCCACAGCAGCACACCCACCCCCTCACCTACCTGCACTGCCAGCACCAGGCGGATGAGATCCACCACCACCTCCTCGTTAGCCAGCTCAATGCTAATGAGCATCAACATGCTGTACAGAGCCTCGTAGTGAGCCTGCATGTTGCTCTCCTCCTTGCATATCAGGTAGATGTGCCGGTAGAGCTGCTGGCCGTGCTGTGGGGACACAGAAGGATGCGGTCACCTCCTGAGCATCCCCTGCCATCAATGCAGAGAAAGAAAAGCAGTAGGGGCAGGCAAAGGGATTTCCAGCCATGTGGGAGGGAGCAGAGCTCCTCTGGTCCCCCCAAAAAAAGAAGAAAGCCCCAGGGAGAGGGAGCTGTGACCATCCGGTGGTGTTTCGCCATCCGATGCTGGACCTGGATGGGGCAGAAGCACCAGCAGGTCCAAGAGCAGAGCCCAGGGGAAAGATTCCTCTTTTGAGAAGCATTATAGAAATCGCAGCAGTAAAATAAAAGCCCTGAGACACATTCCTTGATGTGGGACAGAGCAGGGCAAGGGAAACTCAGCTCGGCAACAGATTTGTTTTAGGGGCTGCATTGCTGCTCCCTGGTGTGCACAAGGCAATAAACGGATCCTCTCTTGGCCCCAAGTTTGCTCCAGAGGGGTTTGCATCAGCCCTGACAATGTTTTAAGGGAGGTAAATGGAAAGAAGGCAGGAAGGAAAGAAGGCAGGAAGGAAAGAAGGCAGGAAGGAAAGAAGGCAGGAAGGAAAGAAGGCAGGAAGGAAAGAAAGAAGATGATCCGTCAACTTTGAAAGCCACTTGATAAATAGCTTTTGGGACAGCAGCACACCCTGGGTTATTCATTCCTTGGGGCGAAGAACAGGTTGAGGAGTCTAGAAAAGCCCCCGTGTGAAGCACTGATGGAGACTGAATCCCACCGGCTTTTCCCAGGGACATCCCCAGGTTCAGAGGCATCACAGGACACCGTCATGGCTCAGTGTCACTCAGGGAAACAGACACATGTTCCCTACATCAGTCCACACAAGGACAGCTTGTCCCAGACCCTGCCACTACCTTCTTCATGAAGACGGTATCTTGGCGCGAGCATTTGTCCACTTTCAGCTTCAGGATGGAGATGTCGCTGATGGTGCTGCAAGGAGAAGCCAAGGGGAGGAGAAAAATCAGACATCAGAGGGAAGAGGCACAATTTCCACACACCTGCAGAGCTGCTGGCCAGCAAGCAAGGGGGGAAGCTAAAAGTGGCTTTTAAAACCCCATCAGAGCAATTCAGATATTCAAGAGTACTGAGCCAAATCACTACAGGATCTCAGGGCAGCGGAGCTCAGGAACACAAAGGCAAGTTGAGGAAGATGCGTGCAAGCAAAGGGGATTAGCAGGACCACAGCAAAACCCACGGAGATGTTTCCATCTGGGATTACAGTCGCCTTCTTCCAAGGTAACACAGCACGGACAACACGATGAACCCACTCAAGAAGGTTATTGCTCCTGCGCATCCTCCTGGGACCACTGTCTAACCACGGTTATGTTCAGCAGGATGGTCCCACATTTTTCAGAAAGACAGCCCCCACCTCTCTGTCTCTCTCAGACCACTGATCTGCAGCATTAAACCACCCCAGAGGTGGTCCCAGATTTATTAATAATCCTACCAGTGCTCCCAGCCCAGCAGATCTCCCTCCCAAGGCTGCCCTGCAGCTCCCAGCCCTGTCAGGGACACCCCAGGACATACGTGATGGTGGAGAATTTCTGTCGGTTCCCATGGCGATCGATGAAGCTGATGAGGATCTCAAGGACGAAGAGGCGGATCTCAGCGTCCTCCATGAGGGCTGCAGAGAGCAGCCTGTCCAGGAAGGCGCTGGGAAGTGCCGTCAGCATGTTACTGCACTGGAAGCCCACGGAGACCTGGAAGCATCCGAGAAAAAGGGAGACAAGGTGACAGTGTCACTTGGGGTGGGTTAAAACACACCAATGCAGAGGGGATACAAGCAGAGAAGACTAAGCACAGCTTGAGCTCTTCCTAAAACAGCCCAGGGGAGAGGATTCCTGAGCTCAGCTCCTCCATGCCAGCAACATGGGGGCTGGACACTCCTGTGGGGACGGTGACATGTTCATACCTGGAGGAGGGACTTCAGGAGCATTATCTGTGTCAGCCGATTCCGGTTCTCCCTGCCACGGAGAGAAAGAAAAAGAAGTGGTAAAATCCAAGTGAAAACGAGACAATGCAAAGGATGGAAAAGCCTCAGAAAGGGCAGAACCGCTTTCCCACAGTGTCACCCCCACGACCAGCCACACTGTAAAGGTCGCCAGCAAATGAGCTCCAGATTTAATAGGTAGCAAAAAGGCTGTGAAAGGAATGATGAATATCAAAGTGTACATCCTGCCATAGGCATCAGAAATGATGCAGAATTCACATCTCCAGGCAGGCAGAAGCTCAGGTCAGGAAGATTAACCAGCCTGTGCATGTCCCCATCCCACAGCGACTCCTGCAGGGGACACCAGACACCGGCTCTGAACAGGCTTCTCACTTTTAAACAGCTGAAAATCAGTGAGACAAAGCCCAAACCCTCCTGTCCATGGAGGTTCCCCTGCTCCTCGCTCCTGCCTTGCTTCTTGCAAAGACACCATGAGCCATGCTTCCACTTCAGCAACATGTTCCTTTTCATTTTAATGCAAAAAGAGGAAATCTTGATTTTTCTATAGTCTGAACTCAGTCTTTCCTAGCCCTGCGGGGACACATGGATCTCCTAAGGGATTTCCAGGCTGTCTCACGACATGCTGCCCATTCTTCGTATCTCTGCCCAGGGATGGAGCTACACCACGCACAGCAGCATCCTGTCAGCTGAAGTACAGGCTGCAGCTCTTCTGCAAACCCCGGGTTCACGTACACACCCAGAATCATCAAATCACAAGACGGTTTGGGTGGGAAGGGACCTTCAAAGCTCCCCCAGTGCCCCCCTGCCATGAGCAGGGACATCTGCACCAGCTCAGGTTGCTCAGACCCCGTCCAGCCTGGCCTGGGATGTCTCCAGGGATGGTTCAGCCACCACCTCTCTGGCCAACCTGGGCCAGGCTCTCACCACCCTCAGCACAAACAATTTCTCCCCCATGTCCGGCCTGAATCTCCCTCCTTTAGTTTAAAACCATCACCCCTCGTCCTATTGCAACAGGCCCTGCTCAAAAGTCTGTCCCCATCTTTCTGCTCAGCCCTTTTAAGTCCAGAAGGGCCGCACTAGAGGTCTCCCCGGAGCTCCTCTTCTCCAGGTGAACCCCCCAGCTCTCTCAGCCTGTCCTCCCAGCAGAGCTGTTCCAGCCTCGGGTCATTTCTGGGGCTCCTCTGGCCCCTCTCCAGCAGCTCCATGTGTGTCCTGTGCTGGGGACCCAGAGCTGGACCAGCATTGCAGGGGGGTCTCACAGAGCGGAGCAGAGGGGCAGGATCCCCCCAAACCTGCTGCTCACGGGGCTGGGGACACAGCCCAGGACACGGGTGGTTTCTGGGCTGCCAGCGCACATGGCCGGGTCATGGCCAATCTCTCACCCCCACACCATTCTTCACACACCATCAGACGAGATTTAAAGTCTCTCCCAGAGGCAGCTGACAAGCCCAGGGACTGGGCTACACTGCAGGTGTCAGGAACTACTCCCCCGTGAGCGAGGAGCGGAGCAGCCGGCAAAGTCTCTCTCCCATCAGAGACAAGTGGGAAGAGTCTGACTGTACTTTGAAGATAAATATAGCACGAAAATCTGTTTGCTCCTTACCTACATGTTTCAGCGCTGATATCCTCGCTCCAAATAGCTCTTGTGGTCTGTTCCCACACTTCTCAAGCAATTATGTTGTTTGGGTGTTTTCCCTTCCTTCTCTTCCTCCACCACCGGGTATAAATATCACCTCCCGCTCAGCATTAATAAAAGCTCAGAGGCAGCTTGGAGAGGGGATGCAGTGATGAGCAGCCAGTCCCACAAAGCCACACTGGAACAGGTTGGCCAGAGAGGTGGTGGCTGAAGCATCCCTGGAGACATCCCAGGCCAGGCTGGACGGGGCTCTGAGCAACCTGAGCTGGTGCAGATGTCCCTGCTCGTGGCAGGGGGGGCACTGGGGGAGCTGGGAAGGTCCCTTCCAACCCAAACCATCCTGTGATTCTACACATGAGCTTCTCAAAAGCCACCAGCAGCCACCTCACTGCCCTGACACATCTGAAATTACTCCCCAAATATTATTTTCCATTCCTGGCTTGTTTTGGGTGGCACCCCAGGACCGAGCTCCTGACAAACGAATCTCTCAGCAGGCGCCTGAAAAAATGCAGATTTCAACTGCCTGTGAATATCTTTCCTTGTTGACACTCCGGTGTTCCAAGGGGCCTTTGTCATCACATTTGCAGCAAAAAAAGACAGGATTTTAAACAACGATTGCACATTTCTCAGCTTCCTTTGCTCTTCAATGGAAGTTCTCGATGCTCAGCCTTTCCAATAACGTCCCCACGTCCCACTCTGTCCCCAAAGGCCACCTCAAGGTGGGGATGGTTCCAGGAGCTCCGCGTTCAAAGTTTTACACCCACATGCAGGGGACAGGGAGAGGAGGGCAGGGGGGAGGAAGAGGAGGGAGGAAAGCGCTCGTTCTCACCCGGCTTTGCCCGCCTCGATGGCGTGCTGCGAGGAGGGCAGCGGCACCTTGTTCATGATGAACACCATCACCTCGGACTGCTGGTAGGTGGGCAGCGTGCTGGCGAAGGACCCTGCGGGGACAAAAACGCGCTGGCAGTGTGCGAGGAGCAGCTCAGCGCCCCGAGAAGCACCCAGTGCTCGGGGGTCTGTCTGCCTGTCCCACTCCAAGCCGGCTGCCAGACCTTCATAGGCAGATTGGGGTAGGACAAAGCCCACCTGGATGTGGCATCTGCAGGAATTTTACCTTCAAACCCCAATAAACACCTCCCAAGTGGGGCAGGTCCAGGCCCAGGCAGGGGGACGCTGAGAGATGCCAACCTCGGTCTCTACCCTTTTCCTTTTTGGGGCTGCTGCATCCCCATCCTGCTCTTTTTCCCTACTCCCCTTCCTCAGGGAGAAACACGGATCTGCGGGTGCCCAGCAGCTCTGCGGGGATGGCTGGGGCTGCAATGCCACCTGCTGATAACCCGTAACCCACGATAAATCTCATTTCCCATCACTGCTTTTAGCACGAGGGTGACTTTGTCTCACCCTGGATAATCCTGCAGATACATAAAAGCAGAAACTGTAGAAATGAGGAAGAAATTTTTGACATTGAGGGTGGTGAGAGCCTGGCCCAGGTTGGCCAGAGAGGTGGTGGCTGAACCATCCCTGGAGACATCCCAGGCCAGGCTGGACGGGGCTCTGAGCAACCTGAGCTGGTGCAGATGTCCCTGCTCATGGCAGGGGGGCACTGGCTGAGCTTTAACAGTCACTTCCCCCCAAACTATTCTATGATTCTACAAAACCCACAACTCAAGGTGTGACCCCCACAGCGTGTCTTACCAATGGTTTTAATGACAGCCTCCTGGAACATCCTCTCCTCGTGCTCCTTGATGATCTTGGTGCTGACACCAGCAGCGCAGTCGTAGCTCCCGGTCAGCGCGTAGTCAATGCTGAGCCGCAGCTGCCGCAGCAGCGTGTTGAACACCTCCAGCACCGTGGGGCCTGCGGTGGGGAGAGAGAAATCACAGAATCATTCTGGTTGGAAGAGACCCTCGAGATCATCGAGTCCAACCGTTCCCCCAGCCCTGGCACTGCCCCATGTCCCTGAGAACCTCATCTCCGTCTGTCCAACCCCTCCAGGGATGGTGACTCCAGCACTGCCCTGGGCAGCCTGTTCCAATGCCCCACAGCCCTTCGGGGAAGAAATTGTTCCCCACATCCAACCTCAACCTCCCCTGGCGCAACTTGAGGCCGTTTCCTCTGCTCCTGGCGCTTGTTCCTGGGGAGCAGAGCCCGACCCCCCCTGGCTCCCAGCTCCTTTCAGGCAGGTCAGAGATCAGAAGGTCTCCCCTCAGCTCCTGTTCTCCAGCTGAACCCCCAGCTCCCTCAGCCGCTCCCATCACCCTTGTGCTCCAGCCCCTTCCCCAGCTCCGTTCCCTTCTCTCAACTCGCTCCAGCACCTCGAGGCCTTTCTTGGCGTGAGGGGCCCAGAACTGCCCCCAGGATTCGAGGTTTGGCCTCCCCAGTGCCCAGCACAGGGGGAACTTCGCTGCAACCGCAACAAAGGATGAAGGGATGGATGGAAAGGATGAGTTTATCCAGTTACCGACAGATCCGGAGGCTGCGATCACAGCTGCCTCGGACAGAACCTCCACAATGCCGGCGCGCACGGTGGCTGCACTCTTGCTGTTGGCATCCAGGTGCCCCAGGAGCTGCTGGATGACGAGATGGGAATGTTGCGGCTGGAAGGAGAACAGGAACATCAGCACAGCTGCTGCGTCCACAAGGTGACAGCCTGTTTCTGTGACCCAAACAGTGACTGGGGACAAATCCTGCACACATGTCCTGTCCCTGCCCAGCTGTGGATGCAAAACACAAGGAAGCACCTGGAAGAATCCAGCTTTATATGACTAAGCAAGAGCTTGGAGCAATTTGCACAGGAAAAACGATCTAAAGAGCTGTACAGATCTAAAGGAAATTGTGACAATTAATCCTGGGGATTTCAGGGGGAAAGGATTTGATTTTTGCCTGGGTTTCCCCAAACACGTCTCTACTTCAAAAGGGTCCTGCTGAGTTACTGTGACCTGACACCTCCAATATGCATTAAAAGGATTTTATAAAATCTAGTAGTGTTGTAAAGGGTTTTAGGCAGTTTACAGGATTGAAAACAAGGAAAGACAACAGGGACTGGTGATTTGTTTCTCACAGTTCGAGTTGTCCAAGCAGAGCTGTGGCTTGGCCGAGTCTGAAAGTGAAGCAAACTTCATTTCTGCTGAAGTGGGGCAGCAGGTCTGGGGCAGCCCCAGCAGCACAGGACGGGGTGGGAAGGCGGCACCGTGCCCAACATCACGCGGGGACACAGGCAGAGTTTTATCAAGATCCATGTGGAAAAAGAAATGATGGATTTTTTCCCATCACTTTGGATTTAGCTAAATGGCATTTCCGTGGCCCCAAGTGAGAAGAGCCTGGCAGAGTCGGTCTCTGAGCATCCCTGTGCCTAAGGACAGGGACAGAATCATAGAATTGTTCTGGTTGGAAAGACCTTTAAGGTCACCGAGTCCAACCATTAACCTCGCACTGCCAAGTCCACCTCCACCCCATGTCCCTGAGAACCTCATGTCCGTCTGTCCAACCCCTCCAGGGATGGTGACTCCAGCACTGCCCTGGGCAGCCTGTTCCAATGCCCCACAGCCCTTTGGGCAAGAAATTGTTCCCCACATCCAACCTCAACCTCCCCTGGCGCAACTTGAGGCCGTTTCCTCTGCTCCTGGCGCTTGTTCCTGGGGAGCAGAGCCCGACCCCCCCTGGCTCCAAGCTCCTTTCAGGCAGGTCAGAGATCAGAAGGTCTCCCCTCAGCTCCTGTTCTCCAGCTGAACCCCCAGCTCCCTCAGCCGCTCCCATCACACTTGTGCTCCAGCCCCTTCCCCAGCTCCGTTCCCTTCTCTCAACTCGCTCCAGCACCTCAAGGCCTTTCTTGGCATGAGTGGCCCAAAACTGACCCCAGGTTTTGGAGTTTGGGCTTGTTTGCAGCATTTCAGAGGCTCACAAGCTGACTTGGGTCCCTCCCCAGCGTGTTGCTTTGACCCCACTATGGTGGGAGAAGCTCAGAACAGATGAAGCACTTGCATCCACCTTCCTCAGAGACCTCAACTCCAAAACGACCCCCATGTCCCCCTCACACAGCAGGACCGCCGGACTACGCCTGTCTCCAGCTCGTTTTGGAGCACACTCAGAGCCCAGCCCATCGCGAGAGCTCAGACTCGGCACTGCCGGGATGCGGCAATGCGGCCGCGGCTCTGACTCAGCCGTGCAGGCAGATGCAGGCGCTCCCAAGCATCCCCGTGTGTCCCCAAACGGTGCCAGCAGCCAGAGCCCCCACCTGGATCGAGTACATGATGATCCTGAAGCAGCACGTGGCAAAGATCTTCGGCTCCCAGAGCGAGTGGTTGTCCAGGTGGCTGGGGAAGAGATGGAAACGGAGGGGAAAGTCACAGTGGGTCCCCAAAACCATGCAGGGGTGCAAAGCAGCACTCAGGAGCTGCATGGAGCAAACGCTGCAGGCGAGAGCAGGGACACAAACTCCTTTCCAAGGTGATTTTTCTCAGCGACAGGTATCTATCCCATGCCACCTTCCCCATCGCATCCAAAGATAAAAGAGCTCAGCCTGCAACCCGGTCCCCATCTCCAGCACCATATCTTCGCCCAGCTCCTGCCTGCGGTTTCCCCGTGCCTCAGTTTCCCTTGTGCCAAAAACCGAGGGACGCGGGACTCACATGAGGACGGGTTTGATGGCGTTCTTGATGTTGCCATACGCCGCCCGGCCCAGCAGCTCCCGCAGACACCGCTCCGCCAGCTCCGTGGGACTCTCCTTCTCCTTCTCGGCGGCTTGCAGCGGGGAGGGGGAGCGGCTGCGAAAGCACAGGGGGGCGGTGAGACCGGCACCGAGCCTGCGGCAGCAGTTGGGTGGGAGAAGAGGAACAGAACTGGGCAAAACGGAGCAAAACGGTGGCGGCATCGGCCCCCGCGGGGCTGTGGGTCACCCCGCAGCAGCCAAATGTCACCCTGCCAGGGACACGGGGCAACTCCATCCCACAGAGCCCGGTGATAAAGCGCTGCTGGGTTGGAGCCAGATCAGAAAGCAGCTGTGGCACAGGGATTGCAGAGGAGGGGGATGTGCCAGCAGCACCGGGCTGTGCCAGGCAGTGGGGCAGCCCGTGTCCCTGGGAAGGGAGGGACAATCACAGGGAAGGATCTGGAGCCTCCAGCACACGACACACATGGACCTGCTGGAGAGGGGCCAGAGGAGCCCCAGAAATGATCCGAGGCTGGAACAGCTCTGCTGTGGGACAGGCTGAGAGAGCTGGGGGGTTCGGCTGGAGAAGAGAAGCTCCGGGGAGACCTTAGGGCGGCCTTTCTGGACTTAAAAGGGGCCCATAAGAAAGATGGGGACAGACTTTTGAGCAGGGCCTGTTGCCATAGGACAAGGGGTGATGGTTTTAAACTAAAGGAGGGAGATTCAGGCCGGACATGAGGAAGAAATTGTTTGTGCTGAGAGTGGTGAGAGCCTGGCCCAGGTTGGCCAGAGAGGTGGTGGATGAAGCATCCCTGGAGACATCCCAGGCCAGGCTGGACGGGGCTCTGAGCAACCTGAGCTGGTGCAGATGTCCCTGCTCGTGGCAGGGGGGGCACTGGGGGAGCTGGGAACGTCCCTTCAACACAAACCATCCTGTGATTCTATTTTCTTATCGGTGAGGACGCAGGACATAACATCCTCCCACGGTGGAAACAGCTTCCCAGGGGAGGAACAGCAAAGCACTCCCAGCCCAGGTCCAGTCGCATACTCCCCAGAGCAGATGCATCCCTTTTTCCATACTTGAGCTCGTTTGGCACCACACAAACACCACAAATGCTTTTACCACCGTGATGCTTCACTTTACAAGAAAAAAAGGGAAAAGGCATCTGGCCAGAAGCCAGCTTCCCAGGGCTGATACATCTCTCTTAACCTTCCAAAGGACAATCCCAGGAGGAATTTATGCCAGCTCCTCTGCCCTGTGCTTTTCTTCTACGCTATTCCGCTCCAAACACCCAGCTGGTGGCCAGCACGCAGCTGGCGGGAGGTTACGTTGGAAGAACGGAGGGTCAGCGAGCAAAACCATCTTTTAAGTTCTTCAGATTCCTCTTGCCTGGCTTTAAAACAACAGCTTTGGGAGTATTTTAGCAGGAATCCCTCACAGAGGTCAGCTCGCAGCTCAGAGCCTTTGCAAACAGTGCATTTGAACTGCAGGGACTCACCTCTCGGTCTCCTCCACATGCTGCAAGTTGAAGAGCAGCGAGGGGACGATCTTGTCCATGTGCTGCGGGTCCCAGATGTTGGCTTGGAGCTCGTCGTTCACCGTCTTCCTCACCACTCCTTGCAGGCCTTTAATGCCGGACATCCGGATCCTGGGGAGCAAATGGACACCAAAATGCTCCATATCTATACAGCATACGTAATTTTACATTTATATACACAAATATATACGTGGGTGAAACTGCAAGAAGTTGGAGAGAAGACACTGATTTGGTTTGGCTGTGGGATGTCTCCATTCTCTGGCTGCGGTTTTCCCATTTTTCCCCCTTCCCAGAAGCTGCATCCATGGGGATGATGGATGCTCAGGAAATCCAGGTGCTTTTTGATATCTGTGTCCTTTCTGAGTCCAATAAAATCATCAATAAAAATTTCCTGGCGCAGCAGGATTCCCAGGGCTGGAACCAGCCGCTCAACACCCACTGCTGACGCCTGAGAAAGACACCACACGCTTATCTGCAGAAATAAATGCATTAAATAACCCACTCTGAGGTCTCCGTGACACATTTTGCAGATCTAATCAAGGCAATAATCCGACTGAGACACGAGGAGCTCTGAGCAGGACCAAGGGCCCAGGGAAGCGGCGCCTCCGTTTTAATTACAGGAGCTGCAGAATTTGTCTTTTCCAATCTCCAGTGCAATTTAGCTGGCGTCACCAGTGCCCTGAAGGCCAAATGGAAATAATGAGCCTTCTGCATTATTTCCTTATTAAGGAAATAAAAGAAAAAAACCCCTGTGTGTCTGCAGTGGTGAAAAGAGACAAGCCTGGTCTTCGGAGACAAGGCTCCGTGAGCAGTGGTGAACCTCAGGGGTTCATCCCTCTGCAAGAAAACTGGTCCCTGGTACCGCAGCTCCAGGAACAGCATCAACACCATGTGCTGAGATGCTGCCCGACATCTGGGCTCGACAGAAATCTGGTCCTTGGCAGCAGAATCCTCCTGCTCGGAGCTTCCCGGTGAGAGCCATGAGTGCTAAACCATCGGTGCTACAGCATCGGTGCCTCCCAGGACCATTGCAAACGCTGGGTCTTTTTAAATACATCCCCGACAGGCCTGGCTTGGGTGGCAGTAAACAACATTAATCTGGCTGCTTTAGCAGTAATTAATCCTCCCGGGTGCATTTCCCCATCCCAGCAAAGCAAGTGAGTCCTCGATGCTGTCTAGAGAGATGTAACCACCTTTAAACATGGAAAATAAGAGCACGGGGCTGCAGGAGGCAGTTTTTGAGCGAATATTCATGCTGCTAAGAGTGGGGAGCCTCTTCCCATCATCATCATCCTCCTTTTGGGGTCAGGATCACTCCCTTGCCTCCTGCTCTCAGCTCCAGCTGCCCTGGACTGAAGGCGAGAAACGCTTAAAGATGTACTGGGGTAGCCCCGTGATGGGCAGACTGCTCACGTTTTGGCCCAAAAAACCAAGCTGGAAGCCCAAGGGCAGATTTGTCCCTTGTCTTGTCATCAGTTGTGGCCAGAGTGAGCATAGCTGCCCTGTTCTCAGAACAAAAAAGGCAAACCAACTTCTCTGGCACACGTGTAATGCTGCACACAGTATCCCACACAGCAATAGAGGCTGGATATGTGCTCTAGTGTGTTTTCCAGGCTCCTGCTTCATCCTCCTGTGTAGTCAGGAGGGTTTAATGCCTGGAAAATAAAGGAGGGTTGAGAACAGCAGCCTGAGCAGCTCTGGGGTATCACTGAGCAAATCCATCACGGCACAAAGCAACCGCTCCCCGCAGCCTGGATCCAGCCTGTCCCCAAAAGCAGGGGATTGTCTGCTCTTTTTTTACAATGGGGGTGGTGAGAGCCTGTCCCAGGTTGGCCAGAGAGGTGGTGGCTGAAGCATCCCTGGAGACATCCCAGGCCAGGCTGGACGGGGCTCTGAGCAACCTGAGCTGGTGCAGATGTCCCTGCTCATGGCAGGGGGGGCACTGGGGGAGCTGGGAACGTCCCTTCCCACCCAAACCATCCTGTGGTTCTAAGAAAGGCAGAGGCTGGGGGCACAGGCCCCCCGAGATGTGCTTGCAGAGCCAGGGACACCCCACGGGTGACACTCACTTCGTCCGGATGTCCAGGTCGTCGTGGCTGGAGTGGCACATCTCGCTGAAGCGGGAGACAAAGAAGTCGTAGCTGCGGTGATAGGATGGGGTGTCCTCTTCGATGTTGGCAAACTTCACAAACTGAGAGAGGAGAAGAAAGAGGGGGGTCAACCCAGAGGGCACGACAACAAAAATATCCTTAAAATTCCTCTCCAAAGCAGCAGACGAGGCTCTGAGTTAAGGATCACTAATACACAGCACATATTAGTAACAAGAGATAAATTTGCCCCCAGCTTCTTTCCATCCTCCCAGATGGCACAAAATCCGGCCAACATTTCCCAAACTTTGCTGCAGGGGTGAAAACAGCCTTGGAAATGCCAGCGGAGAATCCAATTGTGAGCAGGTTGTTTAACCACATCCCAGATCTCGCCTGCAGCACCAGGACCCAGCGCGGCCGTGCCAACAGGTGCGGAGCTCGCCAGAAACACCAGCGGAGCAACGGAGCTGGACTTTAAGCTTTCGTGGAGAGAATTAAAGAGGAAGAAAAATTAAACATGTTTCTGAAGCTTTTGCCTGAATTCAGAAAAGATGAGAACAAAGGGTCAGGAAGGAAGGGGGAACCTCAGCTCACCCTGTCGTGCTGAGAGGGGTAGCTTGAAAAAAAGGAAAAATAAATAAAATCTCAACAGAACAAGAGCTGCCATGAAATGGCAGCACCAGCTGCTGGCTGGAACACACAGAGCGTTCAGTCTGTATCCACCCAAGAGCACCGGGTGCTGCGAAGGGATGAGGTTTATCCTTGACCTGGGACAAAAATGTGCCACTGAGTCTCTGTGCTTCATCCTCCCACTCGGAGCAAGGGTGTAAGCAGCTGCTTGCCAAGATTTAGGCAGAGAAATCTGCTGGCTGCTTTCATGGGGACAGACTTTTGAGCAGGGCCTGTTGCCATAGGACAAGAGGCGATGGTTTTAAACTAAAGGAGGGAGATTCAGGCCAGACATGAGGGAGAAATTGTTTGTGCTGAGGGTGGTGAGAGCCTGTCCCAGGTTGGCCAGAGAGGTGGTGGCTGAACCATCCCTGGAGACATCCCAGGCCAGGCTGGACGGGGCTCTGAGCAACCTGAGCTGGTGCAGATGTCCCTGCCCATGGCAGGGGGGGCACTGGGGGAGCTTTAATGGTCCCTTCCCACACAAACCATCCCGTGATTCCATGACTTTGTGCTCCTGTGCTGCACTGAGGCCATTTGCACAATTAAGGGACAGGATGGTCCTTGTCCAAGCAACCCCCCAACCACCCTGGCTGTTCACTGCTCTCCCAGTGTTACTGGGAGATGCGATGCTGGTGCAGCTCCATTGCTTACGACAGCTCTGCAGTCGCACCGAGCGATCCCACATCACTCAAACTGTCCTGGATCGAGGTACTACAACTACTGGGTTTCTCTTTCAGCTGGGAAAGGAGGTTGTAGCATGGAGGGTGTTGGGCTCTGCTCCCCAGGAACAAGCGCCAGGACCAGAGGAAACGGCCTCAAGTTGCGCCAGGGGAGGTTGAGGTTGGATGTGGGGAACAATTTCTTCCCCAAAGGGCTGTGGGGCATTGGAACAGGCTGCCCAGGGCAGTGCTGGAGTCACCATCCCTGGAGGGGTCGGACAGACAGAGATGAGGTTCTCAGGGACATGGGGCAGTGCCAGGGGTGGGTTAATGGTTGGACTCAATGATCTTGAGGGTCTGTTCCAACCAAAACGATTCTACCGTTCTATGACCTAACCCACCTCCAAGGGGTTACGTGCCCACCTGGCACTTCTCAGGGTGCTCAGCACGCTCTGCAGATGCCCAGCCACACGGGAGCTCCTTCTTCACCCCCATTCTATCAGCGGGCTTTTCTCACTTCTTGCTTTCTGCATTTTTTGACATCCAGCCCTGCCAGAAGAGAAGCAGCAGCACCCCCCCGGTGCCCCTCACAGCTGGCACAGCCATCCCACCCATCTCAGTCCATCACGCTGGCGCTGATGAGCGTGTACCCGCTGCTATTAATACCAGCAGCTGCAAAGTCTGGCTCTGAGCAAGCTCAGCCCCGCCAGGAACCATTCCCAGAGTGCAGGGACCGGCTCCAACTGATAAACTCCTCTTACTCACCAGAAAAATGCAGGTTTGTTATATAAGGAACCTCCGTACCAAGCAGAGCTCAAAGTAGGTTTTTTAGATTTTTTTTTTTCAGCTCATGGCAACTCGACGTGCGACCGGAGGTGAGGGAAGGATGCAGAACAAGGAGCAGTAACGGGGATCCCCGCGGCAGCTCTGGGAGAGCCGTCCCAAGCATCCCATGGCCAAAAAGTATTGTGAAATCAAGGAGAAAAATGGCTTCTCCACAGCCAGTATCTGCAGGTATCAACCCCACACCCACACAAGGGACAGCAGCTCATTTTGTCCCATCATGGAACCAGCTCATCCCTGCCCAAAGCCCCGGGGATTGCCAGCCGACCCATCCACGCCAGCACCCAACCGGTTCAGCTCCTGGCCCGGTGCCACTCTGCCCAGTGACACTGGATGTGGCACGGGGGTCACATCTGCCCACAGCTGGAGGCAGCTGCCCTCCCTGCACCCATCTGTAGCAGGGCCAGAACTTAGAAAAAGCAGCCAAGAGCAGAGACAAACGGGCCTCGAAGCCTCCTTGCTCTGCCAATGGGACATTTTTAGGACTCCGCCACTCGCTCACAGACTGTTGCATTTTTCCAAGAGGCGGCTGTCCCTGCGAGGGTGACTACAGGACATTGAATCACAGAATCATTTTGGTTGGAGAAGACCCTCGAGTCCAACCGTTCCCCCAGCCCTGGCACTGCCCCATGTCCCTGAGAACCTCATGTCCGTCTGTCCAACCCCTCCAGGGATGGTGACTCCAGCACTGCCCTGGGCAGCCTGTTCCAATGCCCCACAGCCCTTTGGGGAAGAAATTGTTCCCCACATCCAACCTCAACCTCCCCTGGCGCAACTTGAGGCCGTTTCCTCTGGTCCTGGCGCTTGTTCCTGGGGAGCAGAGCCCGAGCCCCCCTGGCTCCAAGCTCCTTTCAGGCAGGTCAGAGATCAGAAGGTCTCCCCTCAGCTCCTGTTCTCCAGCTGAACCCCCAGCTCCCTCAGCCGCTCCCATCACACTTGTGCTCCAGCCTCATTCCTTTCTCTGAACCATCCAGAAACAAAAAGCAGCACCAGGATACATGGAAATGACCCACTGAGAGCTGCACTGGCAGGAAAGGAGGCATCAAACCTTCAGGGAAAGCAACTTATTTTCACTAACAGGCAACGCATCCCAGCCAAAAAGCTGCTTTGCAGCTTTACGTCGTTTTTCCACTAAGAAAACAGTTTAAAACATTGAAATGCAACACTATTTCTGCTTTGGTTTGTGGGGGCGCAGGGCTGGGCAGCTTGGGGTTCCCGTGCCTGGAGCCAAGAAGCTGCAACTGCAACACGGCTGGGAGAGCAGAGAGCAAGCGCGGGGAAGCGCGAGGAGAAGCAAAACAACGGCTGGGAAGGGATAACGCCGCCTCCTAGAAATACATCAGACATAAATACATCAGAAGAGGAACATCAAGGCGGGGGAAGAGCCGTTTAAATGGAAGATCAATGTTGGTTCGAAGGGAAAATAAAATAGAAATGACATGGAGCTGGAAATTAGATGGTTCCTACCCAAAGCGGGGAGGTTGCCCTAACGAGGATGAGGAACCAAAGTGGATTGAAGCTGCAGCTCCATATGTTCACCCTGGGGATTACAGGATGGGGTTATAGCGATCAGGGGATGTTGGATTTTCGCTGCGGCCGTGGATCCGGGCGGGCTGGTCCCCGGGATCAGCCCCTGCGCAGCCCAACCCCTCGGTGAGGTGGGAGATGTGTTCCAAGCCAGATTTTCACGCCGCGGAGAGTGACTCACACGGAGCAGGTTTCTATAAACAACCTCCTCCCGCCTTCGCCATCAGCTCCGTTATTGTGAAGATTGCTTGAGACAGCACCCTCTAATTAAGCACGAGCCTGAGGCACATTTCTCATTAGCAGACAGAGGAAGAAGTGTCTCATTATCATTACTCACTTTTCTATAAAAGCCCACAAGTTTTCAGTGCTGTTTGTCCTCTGAATGCTGCCACCAGTGAGAACCCAAAAAAAAAAAAGCATCACTAAACCATCATTCCTGATCTGGACTCCTCAATAAAACAAGAGGGAGGTGATTCTGCCCCTCTGCTCTGCTCTGTGAGACCCCCCTGCAGTGCTGGGCCAGCTCTGGGTCCTCAGCACAGGACACACATGGAGCTGCTGGAGAGGGGCCAGAGGAGCCCCAGAAATGACCCGAGGCTGGAACAGCTCTGCTGGGAGGACAGGCTGGGAGAGCTGGGGGGTTCAGCTGGAGAAGAGAAGCTCCGGGGAGACCTTAGTGCGGCCTTTCTGGACTTAAAAGGGGCCCACAAGAAAGATGGGGACAGACTTTTGAGGAGGGCCCGTTGTGATAGGACAAGGGGTGATGGTTTGAAACTAAAGGAGGGGAGATTCAGACTGGATACAAGCAAGAAATTGTTTGCGCTGAGGGTGGTGAGAGCCTGGCCCAGGTTGGCCAGAGAGGTGGTGGCTGAACCATCCCTGGAGACATCCCAGGCCAGGCTGGACGGGGCTCTGAGCAACCTGAGCTGGTGCAGATGTCCCTGCCCATGGCAGGGGGGGCACTGGGGGAGCTGGGAAGGTCCTTTCAACCCAAATCGTTCTATAATTCTTTGATCCTCCTCTCTGTGGCTGCTCTCTGGACACTTCTCAGGTCCTTGCAAGGTGTCCAAGCAGAGCCCAGCATCAGAGGGGCCACTGGCACCTGGCACGGAACTGAACCTCAACGGGAGCTGCTGGCGTGGAGCCAGGGAGGGGACAGCCCTTACGGTGCCACGGCAGAGACTTGAGGGGACCAGTCCCGTGACAGATGTCCTCAAGCAGGAGGCATTAGGTCAAGGCAAGATAGAGCCCTGCCTCATTTTTCATGCCCGTGTGGGGCAAACCTCCCATGTTCAGGCAGCCATGGAGGTGAGAGATGGTCATAGAATCATAGAATAGTTTGGGTTTTAGTTTAAAACGATCACCCCGTGTCCTATCACAACAGGCCCCGTTAAAAAGTCTGTCCCCATCTTATGGGCCCCTTTTAAGTACTGACAGGCCACAATAAGGATGATCAGCTCCATTTAAACCCGTTCTTAGAAAGCCGCAAGGACAGATGCTGCTTGTCCAAGCCAAGCTACTGGGCACCGGCAGAGGCCTCGCAAGCCCAGGTGTCAAGTACACCCAGTGTTCCCAGTGAAAACCAGCAGAAAGGCCATGCACACGTGGCTGCCAGCCAGGACCAGCAGTTTGGATGCTGGGAGGACGTCACCTTTGTTCATTCGTCCTCCTTTCCCCTCATTTCATGTCTGTGACCGGCACATCCCAGCCCAGCTAAGCCACTTAGTGCAAGCCACGGCTTTGTTTAAGCCAGCCCTTTGCTGAGCACAAAGAGCTCCCAAAATCCATGGGGATCACCTCCCGAGCTGGTCTGTTGTCCAGAACTGCTGACAGCCCCCCTGTGCTCAGGCTCATTTAGGAAAAGCTGAATTCAAGAGTGAGAAGGCAGCAGAGATCAGAGACCAGCGACAGCTCACAGCAAACAGCAGGGACAGCACATGGGGTCTCAGAAACCTCGCACACGAGAGGGGACACCATAAACCCTCCCCTGCAGCCTCTCCCCATCCTTTCCCAACAAGTCTTCCTGTCCTGGCAGAGAAGTGGGGGTGACAGACTGGGTGGAAAGCCCAGGGAAGGGTCAGCGGGGTGCTGTGCCACCACCCGCCGCGTTCCTCCTCACCGAGTTGGTCCCCAGGATCTGCAGGTTGGGCTTCTCCGACTCCAGCAGCTTGGCCACCATCTTGAGGAAGCTCTCCACGAAGAGGTTGATGCTCTGGCAGTGGCAGGCCATGAGGAGCTGGTCCAGGGCCTCCATGGCAATGCACACGTAGCTGCGAGCAGAGAGGCCGAGGTTAGCTCCCAACAGCAGCATGGGCCCACGGCCATCCCTCCTCATCCTCCCTCCCAAACCCGCTGCGTGCCCACCAGCAAAATGCCAACCTCTTCCACTGGCTGACCCACGGAGAAATTTTTTACACCCAGAATAACCTTGGAATAGTGTTAGGTGCTGCTGGCTGCTCCCAGCATCTCTCCTCTGAGTGAAGACCCAGCAACACTTTGCATCTCCCCGCACACCGCCTGTGGGCCTCCCTTGCTCTGAACTGGTCTTTATATTACAAAATCATAGAATCATTTTGGTTGGAGAAGATCATCAAGTCCAACCATTACCCACCCCTGGCACTGCCCCATGTCCCTGAGAACCTCATGTCCGTCTGTCCAACCCCTCCAGGGATGGTGACTCCAGCACTGCCCTGGGCAGCCTGTTCCAATGCCCCACAGCCCTTTGGGGAAGAAATTGTTCCCCACATCCAACCTCAACCTCCCCTGGCGCAACCTGAGGCCGTTTCCTCTCATCTTCTTGAGGCCTTTCCGTACTTAAAAAGGGTCAATAAGAAAGCTGAGGACAGACTTTTGAGCAGGGCCTGTTGCGATAGGACAAGGGGTGATGGTTTTAAACTAAAGGAGGGAGATTCAGGCCAGATATGAGGAAGAAATTGTTTGTGCTGAGGGTGGTGAGAGCCTGGCCCAGGTTGGCCAGAGAGGTGGTGGATGAACCATCCCTGGAGACATCCCAGGCCAGGCTGGACGGGGCTCTGAGCAACCTGAGCTGGTGCAGATGTCCCTGCTCATGGCAGGGGGGGCACTGGGGGAGCTTTAACGGTCCCTTCCCACCTGAACCATTCTATGATATCTTGATTTCGAGCACAATTCCTCTTTTAACCTCCATTTTCGAGCCAGCTCCTTTCCCGGCCGATTTGCAGCCTCGGTGTCCTGCAGCAGCCACCAGCTTGTGCTGCAAGAAGAAAACTCAAAAGCACCGGGCTCGGCGGCAGCGACGTGGGCAGGAGCTGCACATCTGCCTGCACGTTGACGGGCAGCTGGGGAGGCACCTGCTCTCTCAGGGGAAAAAGAAACTGTCTGATAAAGCCTGGACTTCCAGGTTCCAGCTGGTACAACACAGCAAGATCCATCCCATCTCCTGAGGCCCCAGAAATGTTGACATCTGGCTCCAGTCTTGAGTAGATTCTCCGGTGTCTTGTAGCATGGTTGAGCCTCTGCTGCAGCTTGTCTGTCCTTCAGACACTGCTACAGCTCTTCTATATATGGTGAAAATAAGCAGCCAACTCTTCCTGGATCTGTGAAGCTCTTGCCCATCTGTCAAACTGGGCTAAAACTGGCCCAGAGGGAAAAAAAAAAAAAGGTATGAAGAGGTGACTGACAAGCAGTGTGAAGCATCAAGCTCCTTTCTTATTGGAAACAAGGCTGAAAACAACATTCTGTGTCCACTATTATTGCGACAGAGTGGCTTCTCTTTTGGGGACAACTGGACACAGGCCACTGAGAGGGAAAAGGGACACCTGTGGAGTTGTCACGTCCCAGCCACCCTCTTACAGATGGTGAGTTGCATTGCTGCGAACTCAAATGAGAACACTTTCTCCTTTTAGTGATAAAGGTAACAAAAAGATGAGACCAAACAGCGCTGAAATCAAGGCTGCCTTCAGCTCACAGGCAGGAGAGGCACCCACGTGCCCTGCTGCTCCCCCCAGCGCCGACCCACAAACGAAAGGTTGATGAAATGCCTGAAGCGGGTTTGAAAAGTTAAGACTTTGAAAATTAGCTCGTGCTCCAACCCAATTACATGCCTCTAAGCACAGGCGGCGGAGGAAGGAATATATCCCCCCCACACCCGCCGAGGCTTGTCATCAGATGTCAAAAAAAATCTTTGAAAGCCTTTTCTTTTCCCAACATAGCAAGCGGAGCCTGTTAACAGCCGCTTAACCGCAGAACATCAGGCAGAGCTTTGAATGCCCTGTCACTCCGGATGACGGGTGATGTGGATGAGGCTTTGAAGGTTTTCCAACTTCTAGCACTTCTCCGGCAGGCTGCTGCCTTCTCTTCCCCCAGGATAAAAGGCAGGCTGGAGTTCGCAGCATGAAGCTGAGCCGTTGTTTGTCTGTCGTGGCTTTGTTCAGGAGACGACGAGAATCAAGCCAGGAGGGATTTCAAAGGGAAGGAGCCCTCCCCGTGCTCCCCTGGAGTTTCTAATCGGGCCAGCCAACTATTTCCAGGTGGGCGCTTCTCTCCTTGCAGTAAACACGGCAAAGCTGGAAGCGATGTGGGGAGGGAGGGCGAAGGGAACAGGGTCCAGTCAGGACCACACAGGTGAGTGGGACAGAACAAACACAGCAATTTCCATCCAGTCCAGCGCATCCCTATCGCGTGCTCTCTGGAAAAGCGTCAGCACGCTGCCCCTCATCATAGAATCCAGCCTGAATCTCCCTCCTTTAGTTTGAAACCATCACCCCTTCTCCTATCGCAACAGGCCCTGCTCAAAAGTCTGTCCCCATCTTTCTTATCAGCCACTTTTAAGTCCAGAAAGGGCCTGAATCCCCTCCCTCCACCTCATCCTTGATCCCACTTGTACGACATCACCAGAGCTCAGCAGAGGTGTTCATGGGGTACAACACACCCAAGCTTGTCCTGAATAACTCCCAGCAAGCTGCAGGCAGGGCCACCCTGCCCAGCTGCTTGCCCACAGCCAGCCAGACTTCCATCTGGCTCTAGAAGAGCCACTCTGGGCTTTTAAAGGCCTGGAGGGTGCCACAGGCTCCTGATGATGGGCCAGGGGATGATGGCAGTCCTGCTGCTGGGAACAAACACCATACACACACAGACTACACAAATATGGACAGGACGATGCCAGGGAAACGCTACGTGGCTCCCGGCTTGCCTGGTGCCTTGCAGCTTAGGTAGCTGACCATGAGCCAGCGTGTGCCCAGGTGGCCAAGAGGCCACCAGCATCCTGGCTGGGACCAGCACTGGTGTGGCCAGCAGGCCCAGGGCAGTGACCGTCCTGTGCTGGGCACCGGGGAGGCCAAACCTCCAATCCTGGGGCAGTTCTGGGCCCCTCACGCCCCGAAAGGCCTTGAGGTGCTGGAGCGAGTTGAGAGAAGGGAACGGAGCTGGGGAAGGGGCTGGAGCACAAGGGTGATGGGAGCGGCTGAGGGAGCTGGGGGTTCAGCTGGAGAACAGGAGCTGAGGGGAGACCTTCTGATCTCTGACCTGCCTGAAAGGAGCTTGGAGCCAGGGGGGGTCGGGCTCTGCTCCCCAGGAACAAGCGCCAGGAGCAGAGGAAACAGCCTCAGGTTGCGCCAGGGGAGGTTGAGGTTGGATGTGGGGAACAATTTCTTCCCCAAAGGGCTGTGGGGCATTGGAACAGGCTGCCCAGGGCAGTGCTGGAGTCACCATCCCTGCAGGGGTTGGACAGACGGACACGAGGTTCTCAGGGACATGGGGCAGTGCTGGGGTTGGGGTAACGGTTGGACTCGATGACCTTGAGGGTCTTTTCCAACCAAATTGGCTCTATGCTAAGGAGTTTGCACATCCCTGCGTGATCCCACATCTCACTTTCGGAGGCAGGACGCGCTCGGGTCTCTCTGTGCTGTGCTCACAGCTTCAGGACAGCGCGGAGCACACAGGAGCTGTGTACCCCACACACCCCAGCCCTTGCCTGCGCCCCTTCTGCTGTCTGGTGTCCCATCATTGTGCAGCCACTGGGGTGGCTGGACCAGCCTCCCAGCCCTTACCCATATCGGTGCCGGCTCACGTCTCGGATGAGCCGCTCGGAGAGGTAGGCACCGATGCGATCCAGCTTCTCCGGGGCAGAAAGGGCATAAAACGTCAGCTTCTCCATGTTGGTCTTCACCAGCCCATCCTGAAAAGGAGCAGCACAGGGTGTGACAACCTCGCACCCACCCCGGGCAAACATCAGGAGCATTTCTGCAGCAAGCCTTGGCAGCGATGCCAGAGGTCTGGTGCACGCTGGTCCTGTCCCAGTGCTTCTGCACACCTTGTACACCACGGGAGGCAAAGGAGGATCATATTTAACCTCAGCTTGGCCTCCATTGAGCACCCCAGACTGTAAATACAACAAGAACCACTTGTCAGCCTCGAGCAATATCCCAGCCCCAAGCGGGACAGGGGCAGACATGGACCTGCTGGAGAGGGGCCAGAGGAGCCCCAGGAATGACCCGAGGCTGGAACAGCTCTGCTGGGAGGACAGGCTGAGAGAGCTGGGGGGTTCAGCTGGAGAAGAGAGACTCTGGGGAGACCTTAGTGCGGCCTTTCTGGACTTCAAAGGGATGAGAAGAAAGATGGGGACAGACTTTTGAGCAGGGCCTGTTGTGATAGGGCAAGGGGTGATGGTTTTAAACTTAAGGAGGGAGATTCAGGCCAGACATGAGGAAGAAATTGTTTGTGCTGAGGGTGGTGAGAGCCTGGCCCAGGTTGGCCAGAGAGGTGGTGGCTGAACCATCCCTGGAGACATCCCAGGCCAGGCTGGACGGGGCTCTGAGCAACCCGAGCTGGTGCAGATGTCCCTGCCCATGGCAGGGGGGCACTGGGGGAGCTGGGAAGGTCCCTTCAATCCAAACCACCCTGTGATTCTATGGAGCCAAAGCATTGCCCGCCTCCCAGGAGCTCTTTCTGGGAAAGTCGCACGACATCCCTGCAACCCAAGCACTGGAGCTTCGTCAAGTGAAGCAGCATTTCATCTACCTCTGGGTCCTCGGGGAAGATGTTGTCGACGAGTCTTTTGTAGCGAGGCCGCAGGGCACCACAGCAGCCGCACACGCCTGCAAGAGATGAGACAGAGCCGGTGAGCAGGGACAAAATCCTCAGCTCCTGGGCAATCCCCGGCGTGAAGGTGCCTTTGGTGGAAAACGCATCCTTGGATTCAGTGGGGAAGCCTTGGAAGAGGACATGGCACCAAGCTGATGACATCCCAGAGTTTTGCAGCCAAAAAAAACCAAGGGAAGAACACCGCAGCTGCGAGGCAGGGAATTGGCTGGCGACCAGCATCATTTGACGTAGGACTGCAGGGTTATCTGCTTTTCTCACCCAAGAAAGCAACCTCCAGAGGCCACAATGTCCCAAGTTCCCCTAAATCTGGGCCTCTGTGTCTTGCAAGATCCTCTTTTGCGGGTCCTCAGACCACGAGCTCTTTCCTCCGATGATTCACCCAAGGGCACATCACTCACAGCCTGCCCCGTGCAGTGACAACGAGAGCTCAGGCTGCTGGAGATGGCGACAGAAAAAGAACAGAGAGCATTTTATGAAGGCTACAAAAGGAAAACGCGTTTTTCCTGTTTGCAGTTCCAAAGCTGAGCTGTTGAGAATCACCAAACCCCTTCGATTGCCCCTCTACCTTTGGGCTGCCGGACCACGGTCTGTCTCCCCCGAGGGGACACCAAGGGACCTGTGTTCCGCAGGACACCGACACAACCATCCCCATCCTCAATTTTTGAGTGGCCTCAGATGTGCCAGCAGCCTTTCCCTGATGCACAAGCCTTGAGGCAAAACCTCTTGCAGCAGCAACTTTGCAGAGCAGCAAACACCGGGCATCACCCTCATCCCGACTCAGAGCAATTAGCCCCGGCCACCAAATGTCCCAAACGCAGCCGCCATCCCCTGCTCTGCTTTCAGGGGGCTGCCAAGGCAGGGGTTTGCAACCTGGGTATTTATCCCTGTGCCACATCCCGTTTCTCATGCTCCACAGCAGCCAGGGATGCCCCAATCTTCAGTTTGGGGGTGGCCGGTGGTCCAGGAGGGCTCCTGAGCATCCGCTGTGCTCCCATACACACGGAGCATGGGGACAGTGGCAGCAGCAGAGGGTTCAGCATCTCTGGGCACCTCCGCGCTGCTACATCCCCCCCCGTGGAAAGCTGTACCAGCACTGCCCGGCCTCCCAGCCACTGATTAATATCTGCAGAGTTTGTTTATTTTAAAAAAGGGGAAAGAAAATTAGATTGCTGGATGCGCTACCCTCCCCAGCGCCGCTCTGAGGGCTTTGCACGCCAGGACCCCCCGGCTCCAGCACAACGAATATTTTCCCCGGCGTTTGGTGTTACTGGGGTGCTGCACCCACCGGGGAGATTGGTGTCAGCCCCCGCCAAGCATTGGCTTTTGTGAGCCCGGGGACACGTGAGCAATTCGGGGCTGCTTTTTCGCAACTGCCGGCGAGACGCAGAAGCCGGGGGGACAAAGGCTGCGGCGGCGAGAGCCGGGGATCGCTCCGCTTGGAACGCATGAGCTCACGGCTGCTCGTGCCAGCTCCCGGCACCCGTGTGCTCACACAGGGGAGGTAGACGCTTGTTTTGGGGTCCCCTTTGGGGTCCCCAGGCCCAGCACTCCCAGCAAAGAGCTCCTTTCACCCCCCGCACATTCCCGCTAGCAAATATTTTATTTCTGAGTCTCGCATCCGCTGCTCTCCCTCCTCCCTTCTCAGCTGCTTGCGATCGATTTTGCTTTTTCCAAAGTACCTTTAAACTGGCCTCTTAATAAATTCTCGTTTGCCATTCACACAAATGAGCTTCTGATGATCTCCTGCATCATCTTCATGAATTCCCCTCGCCCCGGACGGCCGAGGCAGCGCGACTTATCCCACCGCGCCGGTGTCCCAGCAGGGGCCACGAGCTCTCCCTGCAAAATATCTGGAAATTTTCCCCATAAATGATCCCATTACCCAAGAGACCTATTCCCTTCCACCTCCTGCAGCCTCTTCAGTGATTATCTCACCTCCAGAAATGTGACTGTGGAGTATTTTTGGGACAAATGTACATTTCTAGCCCTGGGAAAGGAGCACAGAGCCCAACCGCGTTCCCAATCCCCCACCCTCATCGCGATGAATGAAGCTGAGGAGCAGACACAGCACGGATCCCATCAATAATAATCGCATAATTAAAGCTAACGCCTTCCCTCTCACCTAACACGACCTCTTCTTCCAGAAGCAGGAGATTTTTAAAGCCTCACCTAAAGAAATTCAGCAGCAGCAGAGAGACGAAAACCCGAAGCACCTCCCAGGAGAGGGGACCCGGGGGACCCATCGGTCCCATGGCGTGGGGGGACAGAGATGGTCCAGACGGGGTGAACGGGAACGTTGCTCAACCCAAAGCCACCGGTGAGGTCCCACCACGGCCCAGCAGAAGGACAAGGTCTCCAAAGGAGACTCTCTGGTGTCCAGTGAGAGGGCTGAGCTCCCTGAGCACAGCCCTGAAAGGGTCTCTCCGGCATCAAACCGAGAATAACTTTCCTGCCCCAAACCTCTGCTTGCTCTCGGTTCTGCCCGACATACACACGCACAGACAGAGGGACCAGAAATCCTTAAAAAAAGCAGAATAAAAATGGCACAGACCTTGAGGAAAGAGGAAATTTTCCCCTTGTTTCATTTCCTCCCTCCCAGGACTTTCCAGAGAGCAACAAACCCCAGTCTGGTCCTGATGCCGGGGCTGAAATCAGGTCTGGATGGGACCCCCCCAGACCCTGACAGCACCAAACCTTAACGCTAGGGCTGGCAACAACCCCCCGCTAAAAAGGCTCTCAGACTTTTTTTTTTTTTTTCTATGATTCTGTTTTTCCAGATGCTGTTTTCCTTTAGCACCCACCACGCCGTCTCCATCCACCACCCCTGAGCAACGCACCAACTTGATGGCATTCCGGGGGGGACACACACAAAACCCTGCAGCTGCAACGCTGGCACAAGGTGTTTAAAAAAAAAATAAAATAAAATAGAAAGATGACACCGAAGGTCACCGGCAGCCACAGCAGCTTGTCCCTCCCCGGAGATCCGACCCAACACCCTGGGGTAAAAAACACAAAACGAGGGGACGGTACCTGCTCCGGCCACGTGCAGCATCTCCCAGGAGCAGGCAGGGCCAGCGGCACAGAGCCGCAGTGCGGGGCTGAGAGCCCAGCTGCTCAAAGCCATCGTCTCCGGAGCAAACCGGGGGGTTCGGGGCACCGGGTACCGCTCTGCTCCTCGGCCAGCGGCTGCGGGATCCGGCCCAGCAGCAGCATCGCTGCGGGGAGATGCTCAGTCGAGCGAGGAGCCGGCGTTTAAATAAAGAAGGGAGTTTTTCAGCGAGCGCTGCTGAGTCACCCGGGGCGGCTCCGATGGGAACCGCGCTGGGTTTGCTCCGCCGGCGGCTGCACCGGGACGCGGGGGCGGCCGGGGACGCTGGGCATCTCGTTGAGCCCCGATGCGGGGGGTCAGGGTGGATTTTTGGGGGTCCCTTGAGCCTGAATCTCTGCCGTTTCAGCACACGAAGCGTCGCTGGTTTGCGCTAACAAGGGGGGATGCTCGGAGCTGAGCAGCATCCAGGGATGCGGGGACCCGCGCGGCGCATCACGCTCTCCTCCTGCTGGCAGCCCGCCGCTCCGAGAGCCCAGGACACGGGGTTTCTTAAAGAGAAGGTAAATCTAGGCAGGGAGAAACATGACTCAACCATCTCCGTATGGAAGGGAATAAGGTGGGAAGCTCGGGAGCAGCGTCGGCTCCCGCAGCCGCCCACGACACGTGTGTCACCTCCGTCTCGCGCCCGCCTGGGACACCCCACAGCGTTTATTTGGCTCTTCACCGTCACCCTCAGCCGTGGCAGGTCACGTCTACACCCGCTGGGGCACAAAGCGAGCCAAAGGACCTTTTCCTTTAATAATTCATCTCCGAGAAAGTCATCTAATGAAGGATAATTACATTTTTTCAGTCCCAGCGAGTGCGGGTTGCTGGCGTAACCCCCACGTAGCCACTCCGACACCAGCACGAGCCCCGAGGCTCTGAAATAAACTCATTACACGTGTTTCCAGGAGGAGGGTTCACTGGTACCAGCTGTAACTGGGGTTTTGGGACAGAATATGGCCCATTGAGAACAGGACACAGGCCCAGCTCACCTCCCAAAATGACCACGCGCTCGCCTTTCCTCATTAATCCCCTCCCGTCCCCATTTTAACGACACTCTGGCAACAAGCACGGCCGGAAAACCTTATGGCCATAGTATTCGATGCCTGGAATTTACTTAATAAGGGCATTCCAACTGATTGCAAAAAGATCTTAATTAAATCGCACAAAATCCCTTATTAAACCTAGTATCCCGTGAAGGTCACCCGCTTAACCCCAAGCAAAACCACCGTCCCGAAGGTAGCCCAGCCCTGTCCTGTCCTTCCCCGCACAGAACCAGGGACCTTTCCCTAATCTGCTTAGCAAAATCTCATTTACGCAGCCAAAGCGAGAGTCTCCTTCACATCCATCCATCCTCTGACTCCATCAGCACTTTGGCACCCGGCGGGTGAGTCCGCCCGGGGAAAATGATGAAATGTCCCTGCTATCCGTTAGAAATGTCACTGAGCAATATTCAAGTTGGCCCTGAGACGCTTTAGTCCTATTTTCCATCCACCCCGGGGTGGGCAGAGGGATGGAGCCCACGGGAAGGGGAGACCAAAACAACAGGGAAAGCAAGAAACAAGCAGAGAGAAGGGGCGGACCCGGTGCTACCAGGGATGGTGGGAACCAAGAGAGATGCCGGGGTCGCAGACCCACTTCTTCTTCTTCTTCGCTCGGGTGCTCCTCTGAGCTTCTGCCACCGACTTAAGAGGCAGGAAAACCTACATTAAAAACCCAGTTTCTGCACCAGCCAGCCTCCATTTGCCTCCCAAGGTGGCTCAAGCAGTTTGGATCAGCCCAGTGCAAAGAAAATTTGTTGGAAAAGAGCAGCCGCGAAAAGAGGGGGGACCCTGGGCGGCTGCATTAAACCTCTGCCATATTTAGTTGGGGAGGGGGCTGAATCCAGCTCGCAGCTCTGTAATTCAGAGCAATGCCCTGATGTTAATTAATAGCTGCCGACCTTCCTGAAGGGTTCGGGCTGCACGGCCGCAGCTCGTTCCCTTGTTCATTAATCGCCGCTCATCCAAGTGTCCTTCGCTACAAACCAGCATCTGCAAAGGGGTTTGATAAAAGCTGACAGCTCCTCGGTGAGCAGAGACGCTTTTGGGGACGTTGCAGAAGACCCAAACCTCCGAGGGCAGCACAAGGCAACGCTGGTCACAGGGAGACGTGTCCCTTGACGCCGGCACGAAGGGACAAGGAAATATTTTGAGGCACCGACAGCACAGGCAGAGACGCCCGGGACTGGCGAGCCAAGGCTGTCGCTGCCAGGACGTATTTCTCACGTCGCTGAGCGGGATGGACGGGAGCGTGTCAGACAGGGAAACGCTCTCCCAGACATCGCTTGGAGCCGGTGGTGCAAAGCCTTTTAGCTCAGCAATTAAATTTGCAGCTTCCCCCTGGCGCTGCTCCACGTACCGCTCTCTCTCTGCTTCCACTGACGCAGCCGGGGTGCTGAGCCCCAAATTACAGCTCTGTGCTGGGGCAGGGAACCCCTGACGGGAGCAGGTCCAGAGGCTGGATCCACACTGGTGCCACATCTCTGAATCCCACCTGGATCTGCCCAACTAATCACAGAATCATTTCGGTTGGAAAAGCCCCTCAAGGTCATCGAGTCCAACGGTTCCCCCATCCCTGGCACTGCCCCACGTCCCTGAGAACCTGCCGCAGAGATGCTCCTGATGTTTGCCCGGGGTGGGTGCGAGGTTGTCACACCCTGTGCTGCTCCTTTTCAGGATGGGCTGGTGAAGACCAACATGGAGAAGCTGACGTTTTATGCCCTTTCTGCCCCGGAGAAGCTGGATCGCATCGGTGCCTACCTCTCCGAGCGGCTCATCCGAGACGTGAGCCGGCACCGATATGGGTAAGGGCTGGGAGGCTGGTCCAGCCACCCCAGTGGCTGCACAATGATGGGACACCAGACAGCAGAAGGGGCGCAGGCAAGGGCTGGGGTGTGTGGGGTACACAGCTCCTGTGTGCTCCGCGCTGTCCTGAAGCTGTGAGCACAGCACAGAGAGACCCGAGCGCGTCCTGCCTCCGAAAGTGAGATGTGGGATCACGCAGGGATGTGCAAACTCCTTAGCATAGAGTCAATTTGGTTGGAAAAGCCCCTCAAGGTCATCGAGTCCAACCGTTACCCCAACCCCAGCACTGCCCCATGTCCTGAGAACCTCATGTCCGTCTGTCCAACCCCTCCAGGGATGGTGACTCCAGCACTGCCCTGGGCAGCCTGTTCCAATGCCCCACAGCCCTTTGGGGAAGAAATTGTTCCCCACATCCAACCTCAACCTCCCCTGGCGCAACTTGAGGCCGTTTCCTCTGGTCCTGGCGCTTGTTCCTGGGGAGCAGAGCCCGACCCCCCCTGGCTCCAAGCTCCTTTCAGGCAGGTCAGAGATCAGAAGGTCTCCCCTCAGCTCCTGTTCTCCAGCTGAACCCCCAGCTCCCTCAGCCGCTCCCATCACACTTGTGCTCCAGCCCCTCACCAGCTCCGTTCCCTTCTCTCAACTCGCTCCAGCACCTCAAGGCCTTTCTTGGCGTGAGGGGCCCAGAACTGAACAGCTCATTCCCATCTTCCCCCCCTTTCCAAACACTGACAGCTGACGTATCAAATCCAGCTTTAACAACCCCACGGCGGGACAAAAATCAGCCCAAATTCCCGCTTACACCAGCGACAGATTCTCCCCTCCATTATTTAAGCTTCCGAGCCCGCTGCTCCGGCACCGCAGCGCGTGTGCAAAGCTTCCACAGCGGCCAAATTAATTAATATTTCACAGCGGTGATTAGATTCCGGCATTAAGACCGCACCAGCCCCTTTTGCAGGCAGGGGAATCCACCCATGAAAGGCTGAGCTGGAGGTTTGCATCACGTACCTGGCACCGGTTCGAGGGGAGAAGGGGAGTTAAGCGCCTTAATGGGTGCCTGGTTTTGTTATACAACACACGGCAGAGGGAAAGCTGAGGGGGGAAAAAAGCTTAAACAGCAGGAAATTCACTCAAACTCTGGCCTCGATGCGAGATGTTCACCAGTTTTCGCCTGGCTGGTCCAGATCACGTAGGTGGAGAAGCTCTGATGGAGGCTGAGGGTCCACCCAACATCAGGACCAGCCTCCGAAAGCTGCTTAATTAAGAGAAGAACCTTAATTAAGGCTCGTTTTGCGAGCCCAAAGCTTTGCCCCACGCAGCGCAGAGCCGGATGCGACAGAACAGCCAAAGACACGGGAGGGTTTGCAAGTTTGAAAGGTTTTTAGAGGAAAAAAGAAACAACAAGCAAACCCCCCACTCTGTTTCGCATGGTCAACACAAAACACAATAAGGGCCTTTGTGAGATGCTGACCACGCACGTTTCTGCGGTTTCCTTTTTCCCCAAGAAGCGCTACATCAAAGCCCACAGCCAGTTCTAACTTTGGCAAAAAACGTGAGCAAAACCCCTCATTTAAAGAGAGACAGAATTGTGATGGGACCAGCCACAGCCACACTTTCTCTCCAGCCTTCCTTCTTTTCTCTTTTCCCTTTTCTCCTTTCCCTTTTCCCTCTTCCCTTCTCCTTTCTTTTTGCCTCTTCTCCCTTCTCCCTTCTTTTTGCCTCTTCTCCCGTCTCCCTTCTCCCTTTTGCTTTCTTTTTGCCTCTTCTTTTTGCCTCTCCTCCGTTCCCCCTTTTCCTTTCTTTTTGCCTCTCCTCTTTTCCCTTCCCCCTTTTCCTTTCTTTTTCCCTCTTCTCTTTTCCCTTCTCCCTTCCCCCTTCTCTTCCCTTCTCTCTTTTCCCTTTTCTCTTTTCCTTTCCCTTCTCTTTTCCTTTCCTTTCTTCTCTCTTTTCTCTTGATTTTCTTCTTTAGCAAACATAACTGACCTCCAGCCACCATCACAACGGTCTCTCTTTGGGCTTTCCATCAATCAGGGGTGAAGTGCTGGGCATTGCTAGGTTTGGACCGGCAAAAATGAAGGAAAGTGCATTGATATATCTCTTGAAAAACCTGCAGGGCATCTCTTTGCCGCTGCCTGCTTTGGACAGAAGGATCCTGTTTGTGGCAGGTATTGCAAATTCAGTCGCAGTTTGCGGTCCTTACCCAGCATCTGTAAACCTCTTCAAAGCATCGGATTTTTGCTCTCATTCAACTTTCTTATCCAAACCTTCGGGTCTGAGGTTGATCAGTAATTCTTGACCCTGGGAGTTTGGTGGTTTGGAGTGTCTGTGGCAGGGGAACATCTCCAATCCCCACGGCAGAGCTACGGCTGGGAGCGAAACACCTCTGGAAATGCATTTTCTTGTGCAATTACTGATTGCACAAGCAATTACCAGAGGCCTTAAGCACTCGGGCTTGATGAGTTTCGAGGTGAGCAATGTCAGCTCCTGGTCTGGCACCGTCTCTGCCAGGAAGAGGAGTCCCCATCTTCACTTTAGGGGTCAAATCCTGCCCGGACACGGCAATGCAGCAGTAAAAAAGCCCTGGACTTGGCTGTAGTCATCGGGGTTTAACACAAACCCTTATGAGAGCCACGACCAAGCAGCTCAGAAAAGCCCACGGCGCTGCCGGCACCACAAACAGCCCCTTTTCCTCTACGAGCATTGAATTAATTTGCAGATCATTTAGTTAAAACGTATAGAAGTGGGGGGGGGGGAAAAATGCAAAGGAAAAAAAAGCGCTTAATTGCATTTCACATTCCCCTGCTGAGCCATCCAGTCCCACCAAGAGCTATTTATTTAGCACAAAACCCATCCGCTCGCGCGGCTGCTGGCTGTGGCTCGGTGGCACGTGGGCAGCTCGTGGGGACCTCGCTGGCACCCACCGCCAACAACGCCTCCTCCCCAGAAAAACCTCATTTCCCCTCTTCCAGCTGCCACCGAAAAGAAAAATGAAAAAAAAAAAAAAAAAAGGGGGAACCTTCTTTCTCTATTTCCAGCTTTGCTGGTGTGGGAGGAGACAGCTCATGCTGGCAACCAGAAAGCAAAGCGAGGGAACGTGGAGGAAATAAACTGCGATGAGCCGGGCGGTCGAGATTCGGTTTGTTGGCTGACACACGCGGCCGCCCCAGTAAAAGTGGGGGGGGGACTGGAAAGGAAATCCCGCTGGGAACCCCCCATGGAAGGGTTAACCCCATCCCGCAGCTCCCTGCTCCCCTTACGTCCCCGTTCCTGGAGCGCCGTCAGCCCAAGGAGCTCATTCTGCCTTTCGTAGATGTTTCTGAATTAAAGCCCAGGCTCCTGGAGGCAGGAGTGAAGCAGGAAGTTTTTGGGGGTTGGGAACAAAAAGCACTGGGCTTTTCCCACAGCCAAGGCCACTGCACAGCCCCAAGCAGGGGGGAAACACGTTATTTTGCCAGCCAAAGCCCAGCTCTGGTGTGAAATCCCCCGTGGAGCAGCTAATCCCTAAGCCAGGCTTAGGACAGTGAGCTCCGACTGGAGACGGGGACACCAGCCCGATGGTTCGGCTCACAAACCTGCGCTTTGCACGAAACCAGCCATCCTTGATAGGACAAGGGGTGATGGTTTTGAACTCAAGGAAGGAGATTCAGGCCGGACATGAGGAAGAAATTGTTTGTGCTGAGGGTGGTGAGAGCCTGGCCCAGGTTGGCCAGAGAGGTGGTGGCTGAACCATCCCTGGAGACATCCCAGGCCAGGCTGGACGGGGCTCTGAGCAACCTGAGCTGGTGCAGATGTCCCTGCTCATGGCAGGGGGGGCACTGGGGGGGCTTTAACGGTCCCTTCCCACCCAAACTACGAGATGATTCTATGATCCAGGCTGGCACAGCCACGGTTGAAGCTCAGCTCTCGCGTTTTGACCCGTGATGCAAAAAGAAATGGAATCGGGGCTGAAAACGGGCGCAGATACACAGCGGGGCCCCACGCCACGATCTCCCACCTCTCACACACAAACACCGGCCCAGCACAAGGTGCCAGTGCTGGATGAGGGGGGATGCGAAGGGTGGCCCGTGTCCCCCTCCCAGGGAGGCAGCAGGTCCCCCCATAACGGAGCAAGTGTTCTGCACCACTTCATCCTGTCCACAGAGAAAAAAACCCAAACCATCGCCAGACATCCACCGAATCCTTCTCCCAGGCCAAGAGATGGTTAAAAAAGAGATTAAAAAGATGCTGATAATCCTGTGCGTTTCTAATGCACCTTTCATCCCAAGTATCCCACAGAGCTTTCCAGCTCCTGGACGCTTTCCAGGGCCACAAGCCGCAGCGATGCTCAGCCCCGAGCGCCACCGTGGAAGGGACCAGCCTGGCTTTGTCTTCAAAGTCACATTCAGGTCCCCAGAGACGCTCTGTCCTTCCTCACCCTGAGGAAACGCCGGGTATTTTGGAGCAGGGGCTTCCCCAGAATGTAAGCTGGGGGTAAGAGGAGCCGCAGCCCCATGTGGCGTTGCCATTCGGGATCCAGGGGACAACCAGAGCACGTCACACCCCTCGGGACAGGTTGTTAAAGTGACATCGGGGGGGCTGGTGGGGGTTTTGGGTACTCAGCTCTCCCCCAGGTTTGCAGAGGGTTTGGGGTCCCCTGCAGCTCCCCAGCAGAGGATTATTAAATGCTCCAGGGTGCTGCAAATTGCTCGGATGGCGACAACAGCTCCCTGCTTGCCAGCGGCACAAATTGCCAAAAAAAACCCCAAAATTCAGCCCAAACACCAACACGGATGCAAAAGCCCTGAGCGAGGGGGGAACTGGGCACTGTCGGGAGGATTTGGGCATCGGGGATGTGTGTCCTGCAACGCGAGCATCGCTGCCATCCCACGCCAGACAGACGGGTCCTGCGGTGGGAGCGGGCGAGGGAACCCTGGCATGGGGGGGGCTGCAGAGGGACCGCGTCCCCGGGGACACGAAGCATCGTCACCGAGCCAAGGAGGGGAGGGAAGCATCCCCCTCGTTTAGCGGGTGGAAAAATACCAGCTGGGAGACCTGAATGACTCAACGGAGGCCACGGAGGAGTCAGCACCGGGAGGAGAGGAACGGAACGGTGTGTCCTGCCTCGGATACCCCCCCGTGGGTAACACCCCCTCCCCAAGCCCCCCAGCTCCCCTCCCTTCCCGCAGGAGGCACGTGCTGCATCCCGACACATCTCAGGACCTCCCCACGTATGCACCCCATTGTACCCCAAAACAAGCACCCCATCACCTGTTGGGGGTCCAGCACCCTGCCCACCCACCTCACCCTGCCAAAATCACTCACCCCCGGCACCGCAGCTCCTCGCAGAGAGGGGGCTCAACCGAGAGCCCCAAAACAACCCCGCAGCCCTCGGGGGGGGCTGGGACCCCCCCAGGAAGGGCAGCGGTCGGCGGGTCCCTCCTCCGTGGTGCTGGCCCTGCGCTGACAGCACAGGGAAGGATGCTCGGGCGGCGGCTGGTGAGGATTTAAGAGCCACCCGGCCACCCCCCACCCCTTCCCAAAAGCTCCCAGCGGCTTAGCATGGCCCGCTGCCCCGGGGGGGGCACCAGCTGCTCCACCAGCTGCTCCCCATTACGCACACGGCATCACCCCGCCGGGGATGTGGGACCCCATATGTCCACCCTGCACAGAGGGGTGACAACGGGGGGGTCAACGGAGGGGGGGGGAACGGCAATCCCCCAAACACCCCGGGGTGCACCAGCCTATGTGGGGCTGCCCCACGCCAAGGACCAGGCAGCTCCCCGGTATGGCGGGGGGGTGGTTGCATATAGGACTAAGATCCCCCCTGATCTGATGGGGGGGTGACACTTTTCCCCCAAATAACCAGGTGGAGCTGAAGAGCCCTATATAGCTCCCAAAGCTTCCCCACCCCAAGGACTGGGTGAGCCCCCACCAGTACGGGGGGCACTGGTCCTATAGAGGAGCAAGGTCCCCCCTGCCCTGGGGAGCAGGTGACCCCAGGAACCCCAGCTCGGGGGGGACGGTTAACGGCCCATGGTCCCCCAGGGAGGGGGCAATGTCTCTTCATAGGACCATGGCGTGTGTCCCAGCCCCAAAGAGGGGGCACCCTCCAGAAACTGGGGGGGATGCACAGCCTTGTAAATGAGCAAGGTCTCCCCAAAACCCAAAGAGGGGGTGACATCCCCAGTAACCACGGAGATGCACAGCTCTATATAGGACAAATGTTCCCTCCCAAACCCAAAGAGGGGTCACCCCCAGTAACTAGGGGGACGCACAGCCCTGTAAATAACCAAAGTCCCTCCCAAATGATGTTGATCCCCCCATACCCAAAGAGGGGTCACCCCAGTAACCAGAGAGATGCACAGCTCTATAAAGGACCGAGGTCCCCCAAAAACCCAAGGAGGGGGTGACCCCCCCCCCCAGTAACTTAGAGGGTGTGCTGCCCTGCACAATACCAAGGTCCCCCCACCCGCAACGCGAGGTAACCCCCCTGCAAATGGGGGGTGCACAGCTCTTCATAGGACGGAGGTCCCCCCCACCCCAAAGCGGGGATACCCCCCAGTAACTGTGCGGTGCACCGCCCTACAAACACCGAGGTTCCCACTAACCAGGCCCCGGGGGATGCAGCCCCAAGTCCCCGGGAAGCGGGAGCGGGGGGCGCGCACGACCCCGAACCAACACGGGCACCGGTACCGGTACCGGTACCGACAGCGGGCTCGGCCCCGCGGGCACTCACCGTACATGGCGCTGCCGCCCGGCGTGGCCCGGCCCGGCTCGGTGCGGCTGCAGGCGACGCTGCCCGCCCCGGCTCTGCCCCCTCCCCGAGCGGCACCGGGGGCGGCACCGGGGGGCGGCACCGGGGGGCGGCACCGGGGGCGGCACCGGGGGCGGCACCGGGGGCGGCACCGCGGCCGCGGCTCCTCCCGCCCGCGCGGCCGCAGCGCCCCGCCCGGCCCCCCCGGGACGGTTCGGGGGGAACTGAGGACCCGGGACCCGCTGCCCCACAGCCGGGAGCAGCGCGGCATCCAGCACGGTGCAGCCCCCCCGCCCCACGCCGCACCGCACGGCACCCACCCCCCCGGCACCAACCCCCCGGCACCCACCCCCCCTGCACCCCACAGTACCCACCCCCCCTGCACCCCATGCACCCACCCCCCTGCACCCCACAGTACCCACCCCCCCTGCACCCCATGCACCCACCCACCTGCACCCCACAGCACCCACCCCCCTGCACCCCATGCACCCATCCACCTGCACCCCACAGCACCCACCCCCCTGCACCCCATGCACCCACCCCTCTGCACCCCAGGACACCCACCCCCCACAGCACCCACCGCCTGCACTCACGGCACCCACCCCCTGAACCCCACAGTACCCACCCCCCCTGCACCCCACAGCACCCACCCCCCCTGCACCCCATGCACCCATCCACCTGCACACCACAGTACCCACCCCCCACAGCACCCACCTCCTGCACCCCACGGCACCCACCCCCCCCTGCACCCCACGGCACCCACCCCCCCCTGCACCCCACAGCACCCACCACCTGCAAGCCCACAGCACCCAACCCCTGCACCCCACAGCACCCACCCTGTGCACCCCACAACACCCAACCCCTGCACCCCACAGCACCCACCCTGTGCACCCCACAGCACCCACCACCTGCAAGCCCACAGCACCCAACCCCTGCACCCCACAGCACCCACCCTGTGCACCCCACAGCACCCAACCCCTGCACCCCACGGCACCCACCCTGTGCACCCCACAGCACCCACCACCTGCAAGCCCACAGCACCCAACCCCTGCACCCCACAGCACCCACCCTGTGCACCCCACAGCACCCAACCCCTGCACCCCACGGCACCCACCCCCCGCTGCACCCCATAGCACCCACCCTGTGCACCCCACAGCACCCACCCCTCTCTTTATCCACTCTGCACACCCCACAGCACCCCCAAACTGCACCCTGGGGCTTCACCCCACACCTGGCAGCACAAGCCCCAGTGGCAGCAGCTCTACCCTGCACATTTGGGCTGTGCCAGCGAGCCAGGACCCCCCCGCGCCCCCCAAACACACCGGTGAGCCCCTGAGCATCCTTCCCCAGCAGGTCAGCCGGCCCCGAGCCCCATTTGGGGACCCCGAACCCCAGCAGAGAGGTTTCCTTCCAGAGCTTGGTCACCCTTTGCATCGCTCATCCTGAAAATAAGCACTCGGGGGTGTTAAATCCCCCCACTTTCCCCATGCCGGGGAGACCCTGTGTGTGCTCCCCCCATCCCGCTGCCAGCCCCACGGAGCACCCGCCCTGGCATCTGTGGCCACCCGAGTGGCAACCGTGGCCTTTCCCCGCACCGGCCGCTGCCAGCCTGGCCAAGTGGGAGCTGCGCCGGGCTCCCGAAATACGGATGCTGCAGAGGCCCAGGTCAGCTCAGCTGCTTCTAGAAAGTTCTGGAGAGTGAGACGGGGAGGCTCAGACTGCCCTGGAGAGACAGGGATGGCAGGGAAGGGGCTGAGAGCATTTGGAGGGGGTGAGGAATAAGGAAAATACCTCCCCGAGGTGCCTTAGCAGCACTGAAGCGATACAGCAACGCCAAAGGGGAAACTGAGGCAGGGACGGCCCGCGCACCACGACACTGCACGGCACAACACAGCGTGGCACTGCAGAGGACTACGCAGCAACGCCCGGCACGGCACGGCACGGCACAGCACCACCTTTTCTCCTTTACATTTACGTTTTCCCCACCGTTTGGACCCATTCTGCCTATTTTCCCAGCTCCCTTTTTGCCAGAGCCTCTTGTGCCACAGCCACAACATGTGAGCCCGAGCCCTCCCCGTGCCAGACCCTGTCACGAGCACAAGTGACCCCCCATTTGGGGACAAGGACAAGGCTGGAGGTGACAGGGCTGAGGAGGGACAGGGGGCACAGGAGGTGCTGGCACCGGGCTGCCGCAAATCTCCCCCTCCCTGAGCTTTTTGCTGCAAAGCCCCCCGGGTTGGATCATCTAATTAGGCAATAGCTGGTGCCTCATGATCCTCCTCACAGGGAAATTATGTTTTAATTAAAACATTTCGGGAGTTCGTCTGTGTTGCCAGTTCCCCGGGTGATGGAGCAGCCACACGAATTGCCGCGTTCCCAGGGGACCGGAGGGTTTTGCCGGGGGACACGGCAGCAGGGACAGGCCAAGGGACAGAGCTCCTGAGTGTCCCTGGTCAGGCCCAGCCCCAGAATCAGGCACAAAGTCCTTTTTATTGTGAATTAAAAAGCCTCAGAGTAAAACCTGATGATGAAGGAAGAGCCTGAAGCAGACGTGGCCAATCCCCCCAGCCCGGGAACCCTCGTCCCTTTGCTCATGGGGATTTGCGAGGCCACCAGCCAAGGGACACGGCGGCCAAGGAAACAAGTCCCCACAAGCCTCGAGTCCCCCCCAGTCCACACCCAAAACACATAGGGCTGGTTCAAACCCCTCGAAAGTCATTGCCACTGGAAAAGACCGGCAGAATCTCTGCCCTCGGGATGGACACGAGCAACCTGAGCAAGCTGCTCTGGGTGCAGGTGTCCCTGCTCACGGCAGGGGTGGCACTGGATGAGCTTTGAAGGTCCCCTTCAACCCAAACCCTTCTGTGATTCTACAACCCCTGCCCAAGGCCAGGTTGGATCCATGGAGGTTGGGGGTGGGGGGCAAGACAAGGGCTGAGAAGAATCAAACCGTGCCTGCTGCCAGCACTGCTCCTCAGCCCCCACCTGTCCTTGTCACAACGGGGACCCCAACGTGCTCCAGCCTTGCCTAGAGGGACACAAGCGTGTGTCTTGGGCGCAGCACAGTCCCCTTACCTCTCCAGCAGATAAAGGGCGGGACGCCAAATCACTCGGGGCAAGGGATGCTCTCGGGACACGTGGCCGTGGACCTGCCTGGGGCTCAGAAACGCTGTGCAGAGATCGGCATAGAATCATAGATTCATAGAACCGGAGGATCATTTTGGTTGGAAAAAGCCCTCAAGATCACGGATTCCAACCGTTACCCCAAACAAGGTGGGCTGTGGTGGGGAGCTGGGCTGCGGTCACGTCCTCATCTCCAGCCCTCGGGGATCCTTGTGGTCCCAGCTTGTGCCCAAGCTCTTGAGCTCCAGCTGCAGCAAGGGAAATGTTGTTAAGTTGTAGGGAAGAGTTTCTAAGAGCCAGATCTGTGTGTGAGGAGCACTGGAAGCTGCATTTCATTGAATCACAGAATCATCTTGGTTGGAAAAGCCCCTCGAGATCGTTGAGTCCAACCGTTACCCCAACCCCAGCACTGCCCCATGTCCCTGAGAACCTCATCTCCGTCTGTCCAACCCCTCCAGGGATGGTGACTCCACCACTGCCCTGGGCAGCCTGTTCCAATGCCCCACAGCCCTTTGGGGAAGAAATTGTTCCCCACATCCAACCTCAACCTCCCCTGGCGCAACTTGAGGCCGTTTCCTCTGGTCCTGGCGCTTGTTCCTGGGGAGCAGAGCCCGACCCCCCTGGCTCCAAGCTCCTTTCAGGCAGGTCAGAGATCAGAAGGTCTCCCCTCAGCTCCTGTTCTCCAGCTGAACCCCCAGCTCCCTCAGCCGCTCCCATCACCCTTGTGCTCCAGCCCCTTCCCCAGCTCCGTTCCCATCTCCCAACTCGCTCCAGCACCTCAAGGTCTGCCTTGCATCCTTCTCCCCATCCCCCTTCCCCGCATCCCCCCTCTCTCCCGCAGCTGTTTCCATGGCCACGGAGCTGCTGCAGTAACCACAGCGGGGTCTCCGGCGCTGAGCCACAGATCCTTTCCTGGCCATCACGTACCCAGGGCAGAGCCAGACCCCCGGTCCAGACCCCCATGGCTGTTCCCACACACCAGCACTTGGCCTCGGGGCGTTTGCACCGGTTCTCGCACACCCGCACCCATTCTGGCACCAACACCCGCCACGTCACTCGCACGACACCCAAGGACGGGCTCTTCCCGTGCCCCGATGGTTCCCACGTGCGATGTGCCACCTCTCACACATCCCCGCATCGCTTTTTGCGCGAGGGTCCGATTCTTGCACACGCGTGGCACAGGAGGGACAGGGGAGACACCGTCACAGTGCAGGGTGATGCTGCCCACACATGGAGCGCTCACAGCCAACGGAGCGGGATCTTTGCCAAAAAGCCGAGCGCTGCCCTCCCTCCAGCTGCGAGGGGAGCACCCGTGGGGGTCTCTGCTGGGAGCACTGGTGTGAGATGGCTACAGGACCATCCCCAGCCCCTCTAGACATTCCCAGTTATTCTGTCCCAACACGAAGTCTGGGGACAGCGCGGTGCCCTGCACCACCTCACCAACACCCTGGCTCCTGGGTGGGGAAACTGAGGCACGCTCTGCCTCTCACGCCCAAACACCACCGGCTCTTTCCCCAAGCCCAGCGAAGCTGTGCAGGCCACAGGGACACTCAGGGGATAGAGATAAATTGTTTATCCTTAAGGCTGCTGGGCTGGTGTCTGTTGCCGTATCCCGAACGGATAAGTCGGCAGGGCTGCTGTGAGCCCTTACGCTGCCCAAACTCGGTGGAGAAGTTGGCACGATGCTGTTTCCCTCATCCTCCTCTCCAGGCACAGAGGGGTTTTGTACCTCCCAACCCAGAGAAAACCCCACAGAAGGCTTTATATCTGGTACCAAAACTAAGAGAAAAAAAAAAACCAACAACACCCAAACAAACCACTACCTTCTTTCTTTCTCCTTTTTTCCAAACAAACTAAAGGAGACACTTGGCCCAGGATGAAATTCCCCCCAAAAAAAAACCCCAACCTCTTCTCTTCCACGCAGCTGGGATGGGGGCAGGACAGCACGGGTCTCCTGCATGGCAGTGGGAATTACAAGCCCATTTTCACGCTGTTGCTGAGCAGGTGGGATCCCTCCTGGCTTGAGAAGGGGGACGGTGCCCTGGGCCAAGGTGGGGGGCTGCCCAGAGGTGTCCCCAGCAGCATCTCAAGCAGGAAGGGCTGAATTCAGCTGCCAGACAGATTTGTAAGAAACAATAACACCCCTAAGACCAGGAGTGTTTGTACACAGATGCACAGGACCAGCGGAGCAAGGGTTAAAGGAATCAGCATAAATTGGCACAGAGACATGTGCCTGGTTTCATCAAGAGGCCAGAGAGCGGGAAGACGGAGAACAAACCCAAGATAACAAAGAAGAACAGAGCTAAAGATAAGGTGACATGAAGATGAAGAGCAGAGCTGGCATCATAAACCACCCGGAGGGACGGATAATGGCAGGACTATTTAGGCAAAGATTTATGAGACCAGATAATGAGGCAGAAGATCCCAAACAGCCCATAACAGACCTGTCAAAATGCAGCTTCTTGTTGCCAGTCTGGAGCAAGCCACGAGAGATATTGAGGACACAACCGCCAGCATCCCCAATTTGGGGACACACCGGTGACACCCACCGCACCCGCAGCACCCACTTCTGCCACCCCCCCCTTCCAAACTGGGCCCCTCGCCAGCCAGACACACGGTCCCAGCAGGACATGGTGGGGGGTCACAGGATCCCTCAGCTCTGAACATCTCAGCCAAGGACACCCCATCCCACATCCGTCTCTATCAAGTCCCCAGAGATGCTCAAACCCTGTGGGTCCTGCCTGGGGATCTCCTCGCCCAGAGGTGGCTGTGACCCCCCCCGGGAAGGAGACCTCAAAACCCATGTGTCCCCTCCTCGTACCTCGTCTCCGCAGCATGATGGAAAAGTTCCTCTTCTTGACGGGATCTTGCTGGCCTGCAAGGAGCAAACAAGGACATCATTTACAACCAGGGTCCCCGTGGTTGACCCTGCCCCACACAGGGGTGGGTCCCTCTACTCAGACCCCATGGGCTGTGTCCTGGGGAGCCATGGGGACAGTGCCAGCTCTGGTGTCACCTAAGGCCACCTGCCTCAGCAACATCCTCCCCTCAAGAACTTGTTTTATGAGTGGTCCATCCTTGAGGAGATCCTGTTTCCTCCACTAAGAACTGATTCAATGTCAACCCCCGCAACTCCTAACCAAGATGAAACCAATATTTTCTATCTAACCCGCCCAGAAGGCTGTGAGCTGCATCCCACCAACTGGGACATTCCCATCCTGGCCTAATTAATTCCTGCAGGGACCCAGATGAAGCAAGAGTGTGTTGCCTTGACAGGGGCAAACACCCCACTATGGCCATGCAGCAGGTCATGTTGGGGAAGGAGATCATAGAATCATTGAATCATAGGATGGTTTGGGTGGGAAGGGACCTTCAAAGCCCATCCAGTGCCCCCCTGCCACGAGCAGGGACATCTGCACCAGCTCAGGTTGCTCAGAGCCCCGTCCAGCCTGGCCTGGGATGTCTCCAGGGATGGTTCAGCCACCACCTCTCTGGCCAACCTGGGACAGGCTCTCACCACCCTTCATTAGAAACAATTTTTTCCTCATGTCTGGCCTGAATCTCCCTCCTTTAGTTTAAAACCATCACCTCTCATCCTATTGCAACTGGCTCTGCTCAAAAGTCTGTCCCCATCTTTCTTATGGGCCCCTTTTAAGTCTGGAAAGGCCGCACTAAGGTCTCCCCGAAGCTTCTGTTCTCCAGCTGAACCCCCCAGCTCTCTCAGCCTGTCCTCCCAGCAGAGCTGTTCCAGCCTCGGGTCATTTCTGGGGCTGCTCTGGCCCCTCTCCAGCAGGTCCATGTGTGTCCTGTGCTGAGGACCCCAGAGCTGGACCAGCACTGCAGAGGGGTCTCACTGGAGTGGAGCAGAGGGGCAGGATCCCCCCAAAACCTGCTGGCCAATCGCTTTGCCTTATTAGGTTGGTGCAAAAGTAACTGCAGTTTCAGATCATTAATTTTAAATCATTATAACCAGGCTCAAACGCATCTTCATTAATCAAAATCAGAACCATTACAATCGACACATTTTTGCCAATGAGAAATAAGTTTGTTTATTCCTGTAGCATAAAAATCCATGCTTGGGGATTCAACAAACACTTTGAAAGCATTTTCTGCATCCTGCTGGTTGTGGAAGCGTTTTCCCTGCAAAAAGTTGTCGAGATGCTTGAAGAAGTGGCGGTCGCTTGGCGAGAGGTCAGGTGAATGTGGCGGACGAGGCAAAACTTCGTAGCCAAATTCGTTCAACTTTTGCAGCGTTTGTCGTGCGACGTGCGGTCGGGCGTCGTCGTGGAGAAGAATTGGGCCCTTTCTGGTGACCGATGCTGCTGCGGGCATTGCGGTTCTGGTGCATCCCACCGATTTGCCGAGCAGACTGCTCAGATGTGGCCGTTTTGCTGGGATTCAGAAAGCTGCAGTGGATCAGATCGGGAGCAGAGCATCAAACCGTGACCTTTTGTTGGTGCAAGTTTGGCTTTGGGAAGTGCTTTGGAGGTTCTTCTTGGCCCAACCACTGAGCCGGTCGTCGCTGGTTGATTTATAAAATCCACTTTTCATTGCACGTCACAATCCAATCCAGAAATGGTTCATTGTTGCATAGAATAAGAGAAGACAACGCTTCAAAACGATGATTTCTTTGATTTTCGGTCAGCTCATGAGGCACCCACTTACTGAGCTTCTTCACCTTTCCGATTTGCTTCAAATGCCAAACGACAATAGGATGGTCGACGTTGAGTCTTCAGCAGCTTCTCGTGTAGCTGTAAGAGGATCAGCTTCGATGGATGCTCTCAATGGGTCGTTGTCACCTTCCCATGGTGGCCACCATGCTCCCCTTCAAGGCTCTTGTCTCCTTGGTGAAACTTCTCGAGCCACCACTGCACTGTACGTTCGTCAGCAGTTCCTGGGCCAAACGCGTTGTTGATGCTGCGAGTTGTCTCCGCTGCTTTACGACCCATTTTGGCCTCGAATAAGAAAATCGCTCGGATTTGCTTTTTGCCTAACATCATTTCCATAGTCTAAAAGAAATATAAAATAAACAGCGGGTAATAAGTCGGTAGTGAAAAAAACATAAAGCGAGAAAAGCTCATTAAAATTATGCATGACATAACCACCTTTATTTAGGAATGTATTCCAGTATCAAACGGGAAATTCCAATGATGCAAAAACCGCGATTACTTTTGCACCGACCTAAGCCCTGGAGCTCTCCAGGGCCACGCAGCCCCTCCCAGGGAGCACCCAGCAAAACGTGACACTACGTGCTGCTGTTTTCCAGCCCCTGGAGGTGCCGGGACAGGGCGGGGGAGGAGGGGAAGGCCTGGCGGAGGTGCCACCCCGTCCCCGCTCCACTTGGCGGCGAGGGGACGCGAACCGCGGTCCCGTGTCCCTTGGCTACGGCCCTACCGCACCTCACTGCCGCCCCCTGCTGGACGGCAGCGGCCCCCGGCAGAGCGGAGCGCGCCAACGCTCTCACCCAATCTCGCGAGAACTTCGGGCTGCTGACGGGCGCGGGGGGTGAAGTCTCGCGCGAGCGGGAGCCGCAGCGCGGTGAGGCGGCCCCGGGCCCGCCGCGCTCCGTCGCTCCCTCCGTCTTTCCGCCGCCTCAACCGAGACGGGCCGGCGCCGCCCCGGCTCGGCCCGCTCCGCCCCGGGCCGCCATGGAGGCGAATCCGCCGAAGCGGAAGGAAACGCGCAAGTCGCTGCGGATTAAAGTCATCTCCATGGGCAACGCGGAGGTGGGCAAGGTGAGGCGCTGCCATTGGCGGGCGCGCAGTGGCGGGCAGGCCAGCTATCCAATGGGGAGCCGGGTGCAGGCGTCTGCCCTGCTAGAGAGGCCGCGGATTGGTGGCTGTGCCGGCTGGCGGGAGCCAATCAGGGGCAGGTCGTGCCGTGTGGTGCGAGGCGGGTGGTTGGGGCGAGTGGAGGATTGACAGCTTGGGGGCGGGGCCGCGCGCCGTAATGCCGGCGTTTATTGGCTGCGTCGAAGGGGGCGGGGCCTACGGGGGTGCGGGTGTCATGGCGGCGGCGGAGGGGTCCTCTGTCTGTCCCCGTATTTCTTCTTGGCCCCTTTTAATGGCAGAAAGGCCGCAATCGGTCTCTCCAGATCACCCCTCCCAGTCTGGCTTTAGTTGGAGTTTCCTCAGCAGCTCCTGTTCCTCCTCCTGTGCTGAATTACCATTCTCTTCTATGGTATGTTATTTCTTCTCCCAACCAGGTTCTGTTATGAGGAACTTCCCTTTTTTGTTTGCAGAATAAATCTAATCCTGTTAAACTGCCGACAGCACGAGGACTCCCCGGGGGCAGACAAATGCCTCACTTGGCAGTAAGAAAATCCAGAAGGATCTTGCAGGACAGAGTGGGCAAATAGATGGCAGGCGACATTTATCCTTATGGCATTTATCTCTGCAGCCGACTCCTCTGCTCTCCTTAAACAGTATCTCTGCCAGTCAGGGCCAAAACTGGGGCTGGAGGGACCCACTGTGACCCTGAATGTGCTTCTTATGCTGCTGAAATGTTTCTTTTGTGGTTTTGGGGGAGCTGACTGTCCCCAGGATCCTGAATAAACAGCTCCTCCAGCTGGATGTTTTCTGTAGGGAAATAAATTGGATGTTTGTGGCACTACTGTCTCCAAACAGGTAAGGAATAATTGACTCTCAGGGGCTGCAATCTTGCACTTTTCTTTCTTTTGCAGAAAAAAAGTTACTCCTGGTAGAGGTTGGTGCTTTGGTTGTGGGTTAATTAGTTAGTTTAGGGACTATGGGCAGAGTTCATGTCTTAGCAGCCATCCAGCTGACTGGGGCTGTTGGTGAATTCTGTGTTAATGTGACTATTACGGTGGGTGGTGCCATACTGCTGAAACTCCCCTTTCCCTTCTTCCAGAGCTGCATTATAAAGCGCTATTGTGAGAAGCGGTTTGTTCCCAAATACCTGGCGACCATTGGTATCGACTACGGTGTCACAAAGTAAGTACCTTTGCGGTGAGGAGTTGCAAATGCCTGGAGAGCGGGATGAACCACACGGTCGTAAACAGCAGGAGTGGGTCTGCCAGGGCCTGTAGTGATAAGACAAGGAGTGATGGTTTTAAACTAAAAGAGGGAGATTCAGGCCAGACATGAGGAAGAAATTATTTGTGCTGAGGGTGGTGAGAGCCTGGCCCAGGTTGGCCAGAGAGGTGGTGGCTGAACCATCCCTGGAGACATCCCAGGCTGGACGGGGCTCTGAGCAACCTGAGCTGGTGCAGATGTCCCTGCTCATGGCAGGGGTAGCACTGGGGGGGCTGAGAAGGCCATTCAACACAAACTGTTCTGTGACTTTCTGGCCATTAAATCACAGCACTCAGAACTTTGTATGGATTTTCCTGTCCCCAGTCACCCAGCTCTTTAGTGGTGACACAGCCCATGCGAGGGCTGAGCTGGAGCCTTCACAAGCATTTCTCTCCTCTCTTTCAGAGTGCAGGTCAGAGACCGAGAGATCAAGGTGAACATCTTTGACATGGCGGGGCACCCGTTCTTCTATGAGGTAAGGCAGACCCATCTCAGAAGTGTTTGACATGTGTCAGCTTTCCTGAGATCTGCCTGAAATCTGTCTGGGGGTGGGAAACTTGAAAATACGTTTCTTGGGAGCTTCCTCTGCTACAGCACACCTCCCTCTTTCCTGCCACGGACACCTAATGCAGGGCAGCACTGGAAGAGGAGAGATTCAGGCCAGACATGAGAAAGAAATTGTTTGTGTTGAGGGTGGTGAGAGCCTGTCCCAGGTTGGCCAGAGCGGTGGTGGATGAACCACCCCTGGAGACATCCCAGGCCAGGCTGGACGGGGCTCTGAGCAACCTGAGCTGGTGCAGATGTCCCTGCTCATGGCAGGGGGGCACTGGGGCAGCTGGGAAGGTCCCTTCAACCCGAACCATCCTGTGATTCTATTCTATGATTCTGTACAAGCCCCAGAGGCTACAGCCCCGCTCCAGCTGCTGTTCCAGACCCCCTGACACACACCTGCACAGACAGACAGACATCCTGCCGATCCCTCCAAGAGCCACGGTTAGACATCACAGTCCCTGGGGTGACTGCCCCCAGTCCTTGCTCTGACTCGTGCACAGGTCCACACACAAACACACGTGCAAATGAGTCTCTTGGTCGACTCCCAGACCTTCCAGTCCTCCCAGGAGTTGGTGACACGTTTGTGCTTCTGTGCTTCTTTCTGCGTGTGATGAGCCTTTCATGGGCTGATCACACTCCTGCAATGGGCCTGGGGGCAGCGTGGTCAGGTTATTATTTGCTTTCCCCCACCCGTCCTTTTCCTGTGATCTTCTGTTTGTGTGGAGATGAGATTTTTTACTCCAGAACCAAGTAGGTGCCAGGTGAATGGTGATCTCCGAAATTTTCCGGGCGATGTGCTCTCAGCCTGCCTGTCACTGGTGTCAGCGCCCTGTCTTTGTCCCCGCAGGTGAGGAACGAGTTTTACAAGGACACACAGGGAGTCATCCTGGTTTACGACGTGGGACAAAAGGAATCTTTCGATGCCCTGGACGTGTGGCTGGCAGAGATGAAGCAGGAGCTGGGCCCTCACGGGAATATGGAGAACATCGTCTTCGTTGTCTGTGCAAACAAGGTGGGCTGTGGTGGGGAGCTGGGCTGCGGTCACATCCTCATCTCCAGCTCTTGGGGATCCTTGTGGTCCCAGCTTGTGCCCAAGCTCTTGAGCTCCAGCTGCAGCAAGGGAAATGTTGTTAAGTTGTAGGGAAGAGTTTCTAAGAGCCAGATCTGTGTGTGAGGAGCAATGGAAGCTGCATTTCATTGAATCACAGAATCATCTTGGTTGGAAAAGCCCCTCAAGATCATAGAGTCCAACCGTTACCCCAACCCCAGCACTGCCCCATGTCCCTGAGAACCTCATCTCCGTCTGTCCAACCCCTCCAGGGATGGCGACTCCAGCACTGGCCTGGGCAGCCTGTTCCAATGCCCCACAGCCCTTTGGGGAAGAAATTGTTCCTAAATCCAACCTCAACCTCCCCTGGCGCAACTTGAGGCTGTTTCCTCTGGTCCTGGCGCTTGTTCCTGGGGAGCAGAGCCCGACCCCCCCTGGCTCCAAGCTCCTTTCAGGCAGGTCAGAGATCAGAAGGTCTCCCCTCAGCTCCTGTTCTCCAGCTGAACCCCCAGCTCCCTCAGCCGCTCCCATCACACTTGTGCTCCAGCCCCTTCCCCAGCTCCGTTCCTTTCTCTCAACTCGCTTCAGCACCTCAAGGCCTTTCTTGGTGTGAGGGGCCCAGAACTGCCCCCAGGATTGGAGGTTTGGCCTCCCCAGTGCGCAGCACAGGGACAGTCACTGTCCTGGGCCTGCTGGCCACACCAGTGCTGATACCAGCCAGGATCCTGTGGCCTCTTGGCTGGTGTCACCAACACGCCCAGGTTCTTTTCTGTCGGGCACTTTCCAGCCTCTCTTCCCTGAGCCTGTAGTGCTGCCTGGGGTTGTTGTGACCCAAGAGCAGGACCCAGCACTTGGCCTTGTTGAACCTCATACAATTGGCCTCAGCCCATCAATCCAGCCGGTCCAGATCCTTCTGTATGGCCTTCCCACCCTCCAGCAGATCAACACTCCCGCCCAGTTTAGTGTCACCTGCAAACTCACTGAGGGTGCACTCGATCCCCTCGTCCAGATCACCGATCACCCTTGGAGCTGTGTTCTTCCCACTGCTGCTGCAGCCCCTGTCTGAGCTCTGATCTCTGTATTTTTTCTCGCTCTAGGTCGACTGCACCAAGCACCGCAGTGTGGATGAAAGTGAGGGGCGGCTCTGGGCAGAGAGCCGGGGCTTTCTGTACTTTGAGACATCAGCACAAACAGGAGAAGGAATCAACGAGATGTTTCAGGTGAGGTGGAATGAAGGTGCTGAGGGTACAGACACCACACCGAGCCAGGATTCCATGGCAGAATACTCCCTGAACTGCCTGGATCCCACAAAACCCATGGGCCCTCTGCCCCAGGGGTGTCTTCCCGGTGAAATGCCACCCTGAGAAACCTGTGGCTGTTTCAGGGTCTGTACTGGTCCCCTCAGTCCTGAGCTGGCCTGAACTTTACATTGCTGGGAACACAAAGCAGAGATGCCTGTGTCACCTCTTTGGGTCTAGCACTGAGCTAAAGTAGGTTTGAGGTAAATGTGGGGTTGACCTTTTCCTCAGCTTGTCGTGTGGTCCTTGCAGGGACCAGATCCCCCCAAACTGGGGTATCCCAGCCCCACTGCATCCCAGGCAGCAGGGAGTGAACATTCAGCATTTGTGCAAATGCTCCCCTGTGCTTTGGAGGAGGCGCCCGCAGTCAGTGAGGGCAGTGGGGTCTGCCGTGTACTGTCACCACCTTTGGGGACTGTTCTTTGAACGTATTTTACTGAGCAACCTGTCTCAATTTTATTTCATGGCAAAGAATTATTTCATGTGTACATTTTTTTCCATTTTGAATTCATTGTGTTTTATACTCTTCGGCTATTTCTTGGATTTTGATTACTTGGTTTGCTTCCCGAAAATTACATAGTACAATTTGTCATTACCCAGCAGAAATCTGTTTGAAGGCGTATTTTTCCTGCTAACTCCTCCTTATGTCCTCAGAGTTTCTACTCCGCCATCATTGACCTGTGTGACAACGGTGGGAAACGTCCTCCTTCCAGCACGGGGGTGGGCTTCACCAAAGAGCAGGCAGATGCCATCCGCAGGATCCGCAACAGCAAGGACAGCTGGGACATGCTGGGGGTCAAACCTGGAGCCACGAGGTGAGGGACAATTCAGCATTTTCCTGGCTGTCCCTGATCTTTCTGACCCAGGAGGCTGGTGGCATCTGTGATCTTTTAGCGACCTGATAATTTCGCTTTGGTTTATATAGCAGCTAGGCACAGAATTGAGGCAATGCAAAATAAATCCTCAATCCTGAGCAGTGAATTTCCCCTTTTAACAGAGAAGCCAGGCTGGAGGTGAGATGGGAATGATGAACATAAGAGCTTCAGCCCTGCCCTGCCTCCTGCCTCCAGCCTGAGCTGTCTCTGGCCACTCACTTTCCAGACATGTCCGGAGCAGCTCCAGCTTTACTTTCCTTGCTCTCCACTCCTGGAGAAGCTTTTTAGGCTGCTGTGCGGCTGCTGCCCATGTTAGCAAAAAGGGGTTGATGTTACAGCTCTCCCCCCTGGAAACAGTATTTCCACAAGACAAGCTTTCTCTTGTCTTCCTCGCCAGGTGGAGTTGGTCATTGCCTGTATAAGAGGTTGGATATCAAACCTCCCAGTTCTGTATGAATTAGGCAGCTAAAAGAAGCTCCTAGAGCTGTGCCTTGTTTTCTTTCTGAAACATGAGGACTACAAGAAAGCCCTTGAGGTGCTGGAGCGAGTTGAGAGAAGGGAACGGAGCTGGGGAAGGGGCTGGAGCACAAGTGTGATGGGAGCGGCTGAGGGAGCTGGGGGTTCAGCTGGAGAACAGGAGCTGAGGGGAGACCTTCTGATCTCTGACCTGCCTGAAAGGAGCTTGGAGCCAGGGGGGGTCGGGCTCTGCTCCCCAGGAACAAGCGCCAGGGGAGGTTGAGGTTGGATGTGGGGAACAATTTCTTCCCCAAAGGGCTGTGGGGCATTGGAACAGGCTGCCCAGGGCAGTGCTGGAGTCACCATCCCTGGAGGGGTTGAACAGACCGGAGTTGAGGTTCTCAGGGACATGGGGTAGTGCCAGTGTGCGATTAACAGTTGGACTCTATGATCTTGAGGGGCTTTTCCAACCAAAATGTTTCTGTCATGCTATGACTACCCTTGTGTACTCCTCGCGGAGGGGCTGGAGGGTGGATTTTTGGATACTGTACGCTGTTAAGGACTCACGCATCCTCTCGCTGGCTCTCTGAAATGTAGGTGTCGAGTCCAACCCCTCCTCCAGCCCCTTCCCATCCACGGGGAGGGCACAGCACCTCCACAAGGCAGTTTTGCTGTGATCACCAGGACAGACGGACTCGCCTCCCTCCGGAGGTGCCTCCCTCTCCGCACAGCCTGCAGCCGGAGTCGAGATGTCTGCCTGGCCCAGACACCCGAGGCTTCAGGGGCTGAAGTGATTTGCAAAGCCCTTGCCCAGAGCGCGTAGGCGGTTTGATGCGAAGCTGAGTCAGGGTGCGTGTGCCCCCACGCTGTCTCCCGGCTTTTTGCTTTCGTGGTGCCGGAGTCTCAGCAACCGAGGCACATGTCACAGGCACGTGTCTGTGATGGGAACGTCCGTGGTGGCACAATCCTGTGGGGAGAGGCTAGATCTGCCCCAGGAGAGAGGTTTTCCCCCACTGCTCATAGAATCACAGAATGGTTTAGGACCTGTCAGAGCAACGCCACTTCCAGAGACTTGGTGTTTTGGTGAGAGTGAGTTAAACCTCCAAGAAGAAGGTTTAAACCCCAGGAAGCTTGGCTGAAACCTCAGCAACCCCTTCTCACCCAGAGCAGATGATGCGGCACTTTTTGTTTTCCAGTCTCTAAATTTTTCAAGAGTTTGCTGTTTTTCCCTCCTTCCTTATATTTGCTTTGGCATCATTCCTTCTTGCCAACATGCCAAAGACGCAGGGGATGAACCCGGATCCCTGGTCCTGGCTACCTTGCTGGCATCTGCTCAGGGTTTCTGTGGATGAGCTCTCGTGCCCGCGGCGTGGATCGCCTGCACTGATCTTGCTGAAATGCTTTCAGGAGCTGCGTTCGCCTTAGCACCGGTGACACGAGCGTTAGCAGAAATGCCCGTGTGCTGCCGAAAAGCAGGCTCTTTCCCCATAGCACAGATATTTCACGTATTTTGGAGTGGAGGTGTTCAATGCTGAGTGGAGAGGTGGGTCATTGGGGAGCCAAGATGTGTAACACCCCATGGACTACTCAGTTGCAGGAGATAATGAAGCTGGTAATGCTGGTTTGCATCAAATCACAGGATGGTTTGGGTTGAAGGGACCTTCCCAGCTCCCCCAGTGCCCCCCCTGCCATGAGCAGGGACATCTGCACCAGCTCAGGTTGCTCAGAGCCCCATCCAGCCTGGCCTGGGATGTCTCCAGGGATGGTTCATCCACCACCTCTCTGGCCAACCTGGGACAGGCTCTCACCACCCTCAGCACAAACAATTTCTTCCTCATGTCTGGCCTGAATCTCCTTCATTTATTTTAAAACCATCACCCCTTGTCCTATCGCAACAGGCCCTGCTCAAAAGTCTGTCCCCATCTTAAGTACAGAACATCCTCTTTCCTTGTGTCATGTCTCCTAGGGACGAAGTGAACAAAGCCTACCGCAAGCTGGCCGTGCTGCTCCACCCCGACAAGTGTGTGGCTCCCGGCAGTGAGGACGCCTTCAAAGCCGTGGTGAACGCCCGGACCGCGCTTCTCAAAAACATCAAGTAGGGAACAAGAGCCACTCGGAGCTGGAAACTTTCCCCTCTTCCCAGCCAGCTCCCCGGCAGCCTCACGACTGTGGGGCACCGCTCTCCTCCTCACACGGACACCTTTGCTCCCTGCATCCAACTGTGGTGGCTTGCGAAGGGGACAGCGCTGAGGAGGGAAGAGGGACCCCAGAGCCCTCCCTGCATCAGTGGCCTCAGGTTGTGGCTGGCGTTAAGTGCAGGAAGCAGCGATGTCCCCACCTCCCCGGCCGTGTGTCACCTCCCGGGTGTCAGCAGCGGGGAGGGGTTTGGATGTGCGGTTCTAACCTGTGGGTGCAGCGAGGGCAGAGAAAAATCTGACCTGAGAGCGTTGGTGTGGTGGGAGGAGGATGCCTGGGAGGGCAAGGGGTTGTCAGTCCGTCTGGGTGATCCTAGAGCTGCCCATACCAAAAAACTGCACGGGCACTGCCAAGCGCCAGGGCCGTTCAGCTCCTTGGTCAAACCTGGCTCCTTCCAGCAGACACCCAGCGCTGCTGTGGTGAGGAGAAGGGGGTTTGCTTGAGGAAACCTCTCTGGTCCTGCAGGGAGAGACTGTCCCCTAGTGTGTCCTTTTCCTCCCCGAGCTGTCGTGTGGCCAAGAACGGCCCCTTTGGCAGGACCAGGGCTCTCCCACGGGCACCCACCTCCTCGGCACAGCGCAGAATCTCCTGCTGCCACCTCCATCCATCTCCCCGAGCTCACATCATCGAGAAGAGCCCCTCAAGCCATGCGCTCCCCGTGCTGGCGAGCTCTAGGAAGGTGCCACCAGCCCCTGCAAGGGGCTGTCCTCAGCTGCGGGTGGCCCTGGCTGTTTGCAGGCAGGAGGAGGGTGCTGCCCCAAGGAGGAGGCAGTTGGGTCCCCAGTGCGGCTGCCTCTGCGCTCTGCTCCCCCTCCCCTGGGCCAGCCTTGTCCCCCGAGTGCCACCCACCCCGCGGAGCTGCGTGGGTGCCTGTGATCTCCCCACTCGCTTGGCCCTGTGATGCTCTCAGGTGAGGCTAGTGATGGAGAGGACACATTCTCCCCCAGCCCTCTCTTCTCATCACCCTGCGTTGCTGGTTGCGTTACAGGTTGGGGATCAGCACGTGGGTGCGTGTTGCTCCCTCCTCGTCACAACTGGCGTTTTCTTTGAACAGTCTTGATTTAGAGGGGGAGCGTTGCTGCTCAAACCAACAAGTGCTTGTCAAGGCTCAAGATCTGGCTGTCGCGTTCCTGAGGCGGTCAGAGCTGTGATGTCTGCCAGGCTCTTAGGGGAGACCAAAATGGAGGTTCCTTGGGCTCCTGTGGTTTTGTCAGCACCCAGTTTTACCTCCTTGCTGTGCTGTGAGCTTGGCAGGGAAGGGCAGGACGCCGAGCTACAAAATCCTTACCCCACCGCACAGGTACCCTGTTTAAAAGCATTTTCTCCTATGGTCAGTGCAATATTTTTTTTTAATTTATTTTCACTTCAAGGCAGCTCTTTTTATGTTTCATAAAGCAACAGTAGACACCCCCCCTCCTTTTTGGCAGCAAACGTTAAAGGACTTTAAAACCAGCATCACTTTGCTCTTGCTCTGGTTTTTCGTGCTGAGTTACTGGGAAGAAGACAACCATCCCGCTGGGAGGCACTTTTTGCTCCTCTGGTGTAGAAATAACCAAGGGGAGATGTTTCCACAAGATATTAATGTTTAAAATAGCTCCATTTTTCCTCTTCCAGGTGGGGGAGATCAGCCAGACGGGCTGTGGCAATTTACACTGACAGGGTCTTGTTCCACGTATTTTATAACGTTGCGGAGTTCACTGGAAACTTCCCCACTTGTCTGGTAGAGGAAAGCACTTAATCCTGGTTTCAAAACTCTTTCTCTGTATTTTTTTTTTACCTCTGAGGAGGGTAAATAGCCTTGTTGCTGAACGGTACACTTCACTTGGAGGGCGAAACCTCAGTACCTGGAGTGGTTTTGAGGCTTCCGCGGGTCCTGCTGCTCAGGGGCTCTCCAGGCCCCTCGTGCCGCACACGGTCCCTCCTGTTTTGCTCCTCAGGTGACTCTGGCCACCGGTCTCGGGGTTTCTTTGTCTGTTTACAGAGCTGATGGGATGTTCAGAGACAATTGCATGTGCGTGTCACGTCTAGCGATGCCGGTGACCTTCTAAGTTGTGTTATTTTTATAAATTAAACCCCTCTTTGGAACAAAGGAAGCCCTGTGAGCCGTCCTCCCGCTTGCTGTTAATGTTTAATTGCCCTTTGACTCCTTTCTCTCCCGAGCTGGGTCTGACTGAGGCTGGTGGTGAAGAGCTGCCCTTGAGGGTGATGATGGAGGTTGTGAATCAACTCTGCAGGAGCGGGAGCTGGATCAGGGATCAAGGGAACAGTCCCAGAGGGATGTGAGGTGGGATTCACTGAGCTGCAGTGGGGCCTGGTGCTGGGCAGGGGATGCAGAGGGGAAGAATCATCGAATCACAGGATGGTTTGGGTTGAAGGGACCTCCAAAGCTCATCCAGTGCCCCCCCTGCCATGAGCAGGGACGTCTGCACCAGCTCAGGTTGCTCAGAGCCCCGTCCAGCCTGGCCTGGGATGTCTCCAGGGATGGTTCAGCCACCACCTCTCTGGCCAACCTGGGCCAGGGTTTTACTACCCAGCAAAGCTCCGTGCACACACGTCTCACCGACAGCCCTGGTTGTGTGATGATTCCTCCATCCCGGCTCCATCGGCTCCCTCCAGCACCAGCCACCATCCAGGCTGTGAGTCCCACGTCCTCTTCCATCACACAAAGAGCAAGTCCTGCTGCTGGAGTGTCCATCCTGCCACAAAGCCTCCGGGATCTGAATCCCAAACGAAGGGACTTCCCATTCCACAGCCAGCAACACAGCCAGGAGCCACCTCTAAAGATCTCTGGGAATGAAAATCCTCCCTCGCGGTGCCCAGAGGCTCTGCCTGCTCTCCACCTGCCTCCTGGTGCTCAGCAGAGCTGGCAGGTGGGGAGGACACGAGGATTTCTGCTCTGGCCCCGTGCCCAAGAGCCACGATCTGCTCCTTGCTGCCGCTCCAGGCTCCTGTACCCTTTAGCACATCCACGCAGGGCCCGGGAACAAACCCTCTGCCTAGATGAGGCTTCACAAACCAGAGCTGGGTCCCCTTGCCGGCCTTCAGACCCATTTAGGTATTAATTACCACACAGAAGCAATTACTTCCCCTGGCAATGCAGCCGCGATGGCCTCTCGTTGGAGGACACCTGGGAGCACAGTGACTCCGGCCGTGCAGCAGCTCCATGGGGCCCAACGTGGTTTTCACTTGGAACCACAGCTGGTTTTCCAGATCCAGGGGAACAGGTGATGGCTGAAACATGAGGAAGAGGAGGGGGGAACTTTCTGAAGAGGTTTCAGTGGGGTATCAGTCAGCACGGGGGTGATTATAGCCTGGAGAACAGGAGCTGAGGGGAGACCTTCTGATCTCTGACCTGCCTGAAAGGAGCTTGGAGCCAGGGGGGGTCGGGCTCTGCTCCCCAGGAACAAGCGCCAGGACCAGAGAAAACGACCTCAGGTTGTGCCAGGGGAGGTTGAGGTTGGATCTGGGGAACAATTTCTTCCCCAAAGGGCTGTGGGGCATTGGAACAGGCTGCCCAGGGCAGTGCTGGAGTCGCCATCCCTGGAGGGGTTGGACAGACGGACATGAGGTTCTCAGGGACATGGGGCAGTGCCAGGGCTGGGGGAACGGTTGGACTCGGTGATCTTGAGGGTCTATTCCAACCAAAATGTTTCTGTGATTTGGGCAGCGTAGGCAAAGGGGGATGTGCTGGGGGAGAAACCTTTGGTTTCTCTGTTCCAACTGGTGGCTGTGACCTCAGGGAGGACCACGGGGTGAGTTAGGCTGGCAGGTTATTTGGGTGCAGAGGGTGTATGTCCCAGCACCCCCCTCACCCCCTGGGACTGGGATCACTGGCGCCCAGCGAGGCCGCTGGTTCAAGGTACGTGGGGGCTGCGAGCTGCCGGGTGGGGGAGAACGGGGTGATGGTGAGGATGGCGTGGGGAGCAGGAAAGCAGCACTGGGACCGAGGGAGCGGCGCCAAACCAGCCGCCGGCACCGAAAGGGTTACGGGGGGCGGAGACGCCCCGGGACGCGCCGGTACCGGCGCAGCCGGCGGTGGGTGCCCGGCCCCGGGGAAGCCCTGCCCGCTGCACCCCCCCGCCACCCCCGGAGCCGCTGCCATGGCCCCGGAGCCGCCGCTGCTTCAGCCCCGGCCCCGGGGAGGCGGCGGGGGCGGCGGGACGGGGCGGCCCCGGCCGTAGGGAGCGGGGGAGGCGCTCCGGGCACCGGAGGATGCTGCCGGCGACCGGGGGAGGCGAAACGCATCGTTCCCCGGGCTGCGACAGGTGGGATCTTCGCCCCCCCCCCAGCACCACCGCCCCCGGTCCTTCTCCATCCACCCCCGTGGAACGGAGCGGCTGGGAAAGGGGGAAAAAGAGGGGGAACGGGGGGGATCGCCCCCCGAAGCGGCTGCCCTCGAAGGAGGAGCGGGGAGGCATCGCGACATCTTTCTGGCTCCGCCACGTTTCGGTTGCAACCTGGCAAGTGCGCAAGGGCTGGGGAGGGAGAGCTGGCGGGGATCGCTGGGCTCCCGGCCTCCCCACGCCACGCCGGCCTTGGTTTATCCTTATTCCCTTTTTCTCTCCTTCGGCCGCTCCTCGGCACGCAGCCGGATTTGGGGCTACGGCTGCGGGAGAAGGGGAGAAGCCTCGCGGTTCCAGGGGGATGCTGTGGGTGATGCCCCGCTGAGCATCGGGACGCGGGGGACCGCGGCGTTTCTGCAGGGCCGGAGCAGGGACAGGTGCCGCGATGCCCAGGAACAGGGACTTTTCGGAGCCCGAGTGCTCGGCCGAGTACTCTGCCGACTACTCGGTGAGCCTGCCGTCGGACCCCGAGCACGGCGTGGGTCGGACCCACGAGGTGACGGTGCGCAGCTCGGGCCCCTGCCTCTGCCTGCCCCGCTTCATGCGCCTCACCTTCGCTCCCGAGTCCCTGGAGAACCTCTACCAGACTTATTTCCGCCGTCAACGCCACGAAACCCTCCTGGTGCTGGTGGTCTTCGCCGCCCTCTTCGACTGCTACGTCCTCGTCATGTGCGCCGTGGTTTACAGCGCCGATAAACTGGCCCCGGTGCTGGCGGCGGCGGCCGGGCTGGTCGCCCACGTCTTGCTCTTCATCCTCTGCAAGTACCGGCTGCTTCCCGAGCGGGTGACCCGCAGGTTCCTGCCTTACGTCCTCTGGGTCCTCATCTTGGCCCAAATCTTCTGCTACTTGGGGCTCAACTTCTCCCGCTCGCCCGAGGCCAGCGACACGGTGGGTTGGCAAGCGTTCTTCGTCTTCTCCTTCTTCATCACCCTGCCGCTGCGCCTGGCGCCCATCGTGCTCATCACCGCCGTCTCCTGCGGCATCCACACGCTGGTGCTCGGTGTCACCGTCGCCCAGCAGCAGCAGGACGCCCTGGACGAGGGGACGCTGCTGAGACAGGTACGGGGCTGGCGACGGGACACGGGGACCCCCGGGGTGGCGGGGAGTGATGGGCAAATCACCTCTGTTTGGTGTTTCCGCGAGTTACTGTCCCTGTCCTAATGCCCTGAGCCTAAAGCTGGGTTTGATCCGCACCCTGCGAGCTGATTGTGGTGTTTGCTGGGAGCAGGGGGCTCCCCAAAACACCGGGGTGCTGGGGAGTGCGGGAGCACCCACCCATGCACATGGCCATGGGTCCATTCCCAGGAGCCACCATGGGCACACCGGCTGCGGTTGGGCTGCTGGGGAAACTGAGGCACGGGGGGGCTGCAGGCTCCCCCACCCACCCTGCCCAGCAGCTTTGCTTGTGCCGACTTGCCTTTGAACCGCAAAAATGGCCAAAAATGGCCATTTTGAGCAGGAATGTGGCAGGATCCCAGCTTCCGGGCTGGCAAACAAACAGGCACCGGCGCTTTCCCATCACCAGCCCCGCGCCCGGGCCAGAGCCCGAGGACTCTTTGGGGTGATTTTCTGCACCAGCAAAGCTGGAAAAACAGCATCCCCAAGCCCAAACGTGGCCCTGAGGACGGGCCACCCATTCACATACACAGCAAAAGAGGGGACGTGGGGGTCGGTCGGGGGGAGAGCGGTCCCTGGCCCGTCAGGTTCTTAATATTGCCTGGGAAATACCCGCCTGGAGCAGCTAAAACCTCTTTTTATTCCCTAGATCAGTGTGTTTCACAGCTTGGCCGTGTGCCTTTCCTCCCACCAATGTCCCCATCGATCTGGGGAGCCTTTCCATGGCCAGGGTGGGGGGAAAAAGGAAAAAAGCCTGAGCTGAGAACTCGTGTTGGCGGCTGCTGATGGCAGAGGAGAAAATCCCACTGGAAGCATCCGCTGTGCCCGTGATGGCGTGGGCTCCGTGGGAGGATGCTGTGGGAATTGGGGATGCTCTGGGTCAGGTCCCAGGAGACCTCCAGCTGCTCCCAGCCTAAACAGGAAAGGAAATGAGGCGTATTTATTCACTTTTTGGGAAGTTTTGGGAGCGTCAAGCCTGTGGTCGCACCAGGAGTTTGGAAAATGGAGCCTGCTCACCAAAAAGCCCCAAAATACTGGTTTTTTTTTCCCCGTCTCTGAGGCGTGTCGTTTGGGGCTGGGACATCTGGTGTCACATGGGGTTTTGCAAAGAAAAGCACTTTTTGGGCGCAATTTCTGGAGCGTGCCAGGCTGGGTGCTGGGATGACGCCGTGGGTGCCCTCCCAGCAGTGCCCATTTGGAGGAGAAATCCCCGTGCAGCAGCAGCTTTCCCAGTTTTTACTCCCCACCCGGGATGTAAACGCTACACGTGGCCGGTGCAAAGCCATGAAAACCTCTCGCTGCCACCAGCCCCGGTGCATGGAAAGTGAGGGGGCGCGTGTCCGGCAGTGGGCATGCGTCGCCGTCACCGCCGCGTTAATCATTGCCGCGGCACGGAGAGTCCGGGGCCGGCAAAACCTTGGCAACGCTGCATGCCTCAGCCTCTGCCTGCCGCAAAAAACGGAGGAACATTATGTCCAGAAATAAACATCAGATGCTTTATTATTATTATTATTATTATTATTATTATTATTATAGCCCGGAGGGCACCGCTATTAATAGGATTGTCGCTGGAGCGGGGCTGGCGCGGACCGAGGGGGTTCATGCGAGATGCTGGCAGCTCCTGCCAGCGAAAGCTGAATTGTTGGGGTTCGGTGGCTTTTGAGGCCGTTTCTGCTGTGGTTTGTGCACAAAGCAGCTGCAAAACATCCTCAGGCTCGGCTGACAACCCGGTCCTGGTTTGGATGGGATCCCAGCAGGATCTTTCCTGGATGGGGAAGGAGGGATGAGGCTCATTCCGCCGGCCACGCTGCACGTGTCTTGCTCTCGCTCCCCCCAAATTACTGAGTGCAAATAATAACCAGTGACCGTGCCGGCAGCGGGGTCTCCTCCGTGTCGGTGTTTGGGGTGCCAGGAGGTGTTTTGCAGCTCAAGGCATGTGGGCATGTGCTGGGGGAGGGTTTTGAGGGAGGATTTTGGGGCTGAGCATCCACTGCACGGCTGCGGAATGCAGCTGGAAGATGCTCAGCGTGGGCCACGGCTGCATCGACCAGCGTGTCCCCGGGGTTTCCAGTGGCCCCCCTGAGCTGCCCCATCCCCATCCAGCCCTGGGAAAATGGCCCGTTGTCATGACAACCCAAGAGGCTGGTTAAAAATAGCAAGTGGCTGCTTGTTTTGGGGGTTTTTCCGGCTCCTCGCTCGCCGCCTGCCGCGCTGTGGGTGCGGGGGGTTCCCGGGGATCCCCCCGCTGCGGTGGTGGGACCTGGGGCAGGATCAGGCCCTGGGGCACCAGCTGGGGGTCCTGTATTTATTGCTGCACCAGGCCTGTTTCATCAGTGCCTCAGTTTCCCCCTGCATGGAAGGGTTTGGTAGCTGCTCCCTATCTCCATGTGATGAGACCAGGCTGCTGTTGGGTGGTAAAACCTCCAAGGACAGGGACACCCAGGGACCAGGGTCACTTTGGGGTTTTCCTCTGACCAGGCTGAGATACAGGAACAAGGGAGGGGACAAAGTTGGTACCAAGGAGGGGACAAGGTCTATACTGGGGAACTGGGGACGGGACAAAGATGCTGAGCGCAGTGGCACAACCCCGATGGAGAAGAGCCCAGAGGTGGCTCCGTGCCATTGAGAGGGATGCAGAGGGGCAGGAGCGTGCATGAATACATGGTTTTAGAGTTTGGCTGTGTTTTTATTCGCTTCCTCTGCACAAAGGGCTGCGATTCCCATGGCGGGGGGACGGGAGCGGGTGGCACGTGAGCCGCTCGCCTGCAGCATCACCGTCCCCTGCGGTTGCGCCCGGTCCCTGCCGACCTGCTGCCTTTTTCCAAAACATCTCTGCAAGTTTTAATGAAGTGGCGTCACCCACCGGGGACCACAAGGGCTCCTGGGGTGCTCGGGGTGTGATTCCCCGGCTGGATCCCTCCTGCAGAGCCACTGGGATGGTCCCCATTGAGTCCCCCCAGCAGATAACGGTGGCTGTGGGATTGTCCCCTTGGTCCCCAGTGAGTCCCCCCAGCAGCTGACGGTGACCATGGCTCGGTGCTTTATCCCCAGGCTGTATTTTAAATCCTTCTCCACCACTTGAATATTTTTTTTCCACTCTCATCCAAACCAGGACTTGCGGTGACCCTGGCACCGTCCCCGGGGGCTTCTCAGTGTCTCCGCTCACCCCTTGTCTCCTTTCCTCTGTCCCCACAGATCCTGTCCAACGTTGCCATCTACCTTTGTGCCATCACGGTGGGCACCATGTCCTACTACATGGCGGACCGCAAGCACCGCAAAGCCTTCCTGGAGGCGCGCCAGTCCCTGGAGGTCAAGCTCAACCTGGAGGAGCAGAGCCAGCAGCAGGTAGGAGCCACCGCTGGGCTCGGGGACAGCGCGGGGACAGGGGATGGCGACGGGACAGCGGCGTGGCTTTGGGACGTGGACACGGCGCCCACCCTGCGCGGTGTGGAGGGACCGTGGTGGGCGGCGATGGGGACAGGAGGAGCCAAGGTGGGAGGTGCATTCGCAGCTTTGCACCCTGTGCTCAGCTTGGGGATGTTCCGTGTGTGTCCATCCTCTCCCAGATCCTGCCACGGCCACCACCAGGCTGTCCCCAGCCCCAGTGCAGACCTGTAGCAGGTCCCCAGGAGCAGCTGTATGGCAGGTCCCTTGGTGGGACCACAGAACCCCAGCCTGGCTGGGGGTGAAGGGACCTCTGGAGATCCCCCAGTCCAACCCACCTGCTCACGCAGGGTCACCAGAGCAGATCACACAGGTCGGTCCAGGGGGTTTGAATGTCTCAGAGAAGGAGACTCCACAGCCGCTCTGGGCAGCCTGGGCCAGGCTCTGGCACCTCCCAGCAAAGAAGTTTCTCCTCATGTTCACATGGACCCTCCTGTGTTTCAGTCTGTGCCCGTTGCCCCTCACCCTGCCGTTGGGCACCACTGAACAGAGTCTGGTCCATCCTCTGACACCCACCCTGAGATATTGATCCCATTGATCAGATCCCTCTCAGCTTCTCTTCTCCAGCTCAACAGCCCCAGCTCTCTCAGTGTCTCCTCATCACAAAGATGCTCCAGACCCCTCAGCATCTTTGTGTCCCTCCGCTGGACTCCCTCCAGTAATTCCTTGTCCTTCTTCAACTGGGGAGCCCAGAACTGGACACACAACTGCAGATGGGGCCTCCCCAGGGCAGAGCAGAGCGGGAGGAACAACCTCCCTCCCCCTGCTGCTCACACTCTTCCTCATGCACCCCAGGTCCCATTGGCCTCTTGGCCACAGGGCACGTTGTTGGCTCATGGCCAACCTGTTGTCCCCCAGAACTCCCAGGTCCTTCTCTGCAGAGCTGCTTTCCAGCAGCTCAGCCCCAACCTGCACTGGTGCCTGGGGTTGTTCCTCCCCAGCTGCAGGACCCTGCACTTGCCCTCGTTGAACTTCACCAGGTTCTTCTCTGCCCCGTCAGCCTGGCCAGCTCTGGCTGGATGGCAGCGTGGCAGGTCCCCGGGTGCAGCCACACATCAGGTCCCTTGGCAGGGCCACGTGGCAGGTCCCTGTCCCCATGCACAATCACATTGCGGGTCCCCAGGTGCAGCCACGTGGCAGGTCCCCATCCCCGGCCAGGTCCCCATCCCCGGCCAGGTCCCCATCGGCAAGAGGAGCAGCCAGAGGGGACCCGGTGTCGCGGTGCAGCCGTTCCAGAGCCCTGTTGGGTGACAAGCCGGGCTAATTTTAGCACCTTATCTGGGGCCTCTCCCCCGTCTCCCATCTCTTATCTGGTGGATCCACTGCCAGCAATTTGCTCCCAACGGCAACAAGAGACACGTGGTGGGGCCGGGTCAGTGCCACCAACGTGCTCTTTGCTGCAAAACCTGGGGGGACGCTCCGATGGCTCCTAAGGGGTTGGATTTGGGGGGATGTTGGGTGATAAGGGGGAATCCTGGGGCTGGGGGATGCTCCGGGTGAGGGAGCCTTGGAGACCCCAGCTCGTGGCTTTAGAAGGATCCGGGAAGGGACATGGGGATTATTGTCACATGAGCTCTGTTTCCTTGGGGAACTGAGCTAAAAACAGCCCGTGATCCTGCAGGAAAAGCTGCTGGCGTGGGGCCGAGGCGCTGGGGGCAGAGAGCGATGCTGGGTCCATCCATCCCTGCTCCCTCCAGGCCATCGGTGGTGGCTGAACCAGCAGCCCCGTGGGCAGGACTGAGGTTAATGGGAGCTGAGAGTGGCCGGGGAGCTCCGGCGTGTGTCCCCTGCCAGCAGCCCCTGGGGACAGGGACAGGGATGGGGACACGGCGCCGTTTCTCCAGCAACGGTCCCACCGCGGCTGCGTGCAGAAACAGCCCCGTCCCGGGGGAAAACCCGCTTCGTTAACCGAGTTACTCACATTCAGTGCAAATCCCCGCGTGCAGCCGGCCAGATTTATCCTTTCTCCAGCTGCGGGGACAGCAGCGGGTGCGATGTCCCCAAGTGGGCTTGATCCTCCTGGGTGACCTCGGTCCAGTCCTGTGCGTGGATGTGGGGTACCCACCACATTTTAAAATTGATAAATCCTCCCTGGCGTGGTTTAATCCAGGTCCGTTCACTCAGCCCTGGGGTAGGACACCCCAGGGCAGCTCACAGAGACGTTGGGGGACATGGGTGCAGACCCCGAGGTCCCTCCCAGCACTGTGTCCCAGGTTTACCCGGGATAAACCCTTGGCCAACCCAATGCATTTTCATTCTCAAGCTCCTGGTGAGGGGCTGGGCAACATATAGCACCTGCAGAACAGATCTGGGCTGACCAAGCAAATTTCGCAGCCGGTGTCCAAATCAGCATGTGGGACTGTCCCTCCTTCCCATGGTGACAGGGACAGGGAGGCTGGTGGCACAAAAATGCCACCCTCCTACTCTCCCCTGGCTGGAACTTGTTCCCACTTGCAAAAATCTTTGTGAGAACTTGTCAAATAAGGAGGAAAATGGTAAAAGCAGCAGCTGGTATCCCTGGCAGAGCATGGCCAAGGGGGACCTGGCACCCATGGGTGCATCCCCTCCACCTGCGGGTGTGGGTTTGGGGTTGCGGTGATGGCTCCCAGCTCCCCGGGGTGCCCTGGGACACCCCGCTCCGAGCTCAGCCTGCTTGTTCCACCCATTCTGTCCCCATGTGTGGGTGACATTGGACCAAAGACCTGCCTGGGCCTTGGGATCCTTTGGGGACGGGCAGCTCCAGCAGCCAGCGCCCAGGAGCTTGACAAGCGCCAGGACCAGAGGAAACGGCTTCGAGTTGCGCCAGGAGAGCTTGAGGTTGGATGTGGGGAACAATTTCTTCCCCAAAGGGCTGTGGGGCATTGGAACAGGCTGCCCAGGGCAGTGCTGGAGTCACCATCCCTGGAGGGGTTGGACAGACGGAGATGAGGTTCTCGGGACATGGGGCAGTGCCAGGGCTGGGGGAACGGTTGGACTCGATGATCTTGAGGGTCTTTTCCAACCAAAATGTTTCCGTGATTCTGTGAAATGTCACTTTGCTGCTCTCTGTCCCCATGGAGAGTGGAATGCTCAGATCACAGCGCACGCAGCGTGTGTTTGCACCGTGGGGTTGCGTTGTGCATTTGCACTCCGCATTTGCAGCATGTGTTTGCGCTGTACGTTTGCGTCATGCGCTTGCATTTTGTATTCGCACTGTGCATTTGCACCGTGCATTTAGTCTGTGCGTTTGCACCACGTATTTGTACTGTGCATTTGCACCATGCATTTAAACTGCCATTTGCATTGTGCTTTTGCACCATGTATTTCCAATGTGTATTTGCACCATGCGTTTTCTTTGTGCGTCTGCATTGTATATTTGCGCGGTACATTTGCACAATGCATTTAAGACTGTGCATTTCCACCATGTAGTTGCATCTTGTATTTTGAACTGTGCATTTGCACCACACATTAAGGCTGCTGTTGCACTGTGTATTTGCACCATGCGCTTGCATCATGCATTGACGCTGTCATTTGCATTGTGCATTTGGACTGTAGATTTGCACCATGTATTTGCACTATGCGTTTGCATCGTGCACATGCACCGTGCATTTAAATTGTGCATTCGGACTGTGTAACTGCAATGTGCATTTGCACGTGTTTAAGCTGTCATTTGCATCGTGCACAAGCTGTCATTTGCATCGTGCACATAGACTGTGCATTTGCATCATGTATTTGCTTGCACCATGCGTTTGCATCATGCATGTGCACCGTCCATTTAAATTGTGCGTTTGCACTGTGCATTTGCACCAGGCATTGAAACGGTCGTTTGCATTGTGCATTTACACTGTGCATTTGCACCCTGTATTTTAGTGCCAGCATTGGTATAATGGTTGGACTGGATGATCTTGAGGGTCTCTTCCAACCAAAATGATTCTGTGATTCTATGTTTTAGACTGTACCTTTGCACCATGCCTTTGCATTTAGGCCGAGCCTTTGCACCATGTGTTTGCACTATGTACTTGCGCCATGAGTCGCTGCTCTTGGCCCGGGCTTGTCTTTGCCTGGTGACGATCTCCCTTCCCTGCTGTCCCCAGGAGCGGCTGATGCTCTCCATCCTGCCCAAGCATGTGGCCGACGAGATGCTGAAGGACATGAAGAAGGACCCGAGCCAGAAGGAGATGCAGCAGTTCAACACCATGTACATGTACCGCCACGAGAATGTCAGGTAGGATGGGGAAAAAAACCTTTTTTTTTTTTTTTTTTTTTGGCAAAAAATGTGCATTTTGCAGTTCCTGCTAGAAAAGAGATGAGAAATTGGGGTAGTTTGCAGTGAGAGGGGACGGTTGCCAACCAGACCATGACTTGGGGCCCCTTTGTGGTTTGCAGAGCATCGTTTGCAGGGCACATGTGGGTGACATTGGGCCAGAGACCTGCCTGGGCCTTGGGATCCTTTGGGAACAAGCAACTCCAGCAGCCAGGGCCCAGGAGCTTGGAAATGTCACTTTGCTGCTCTCTGTCCCTATGGACAGGGGAGTGCTCAGACTATAGCGCATGCATTGTGTTTGCACTGTGCGTTTGCATTGTGCATTTGCACTGTGCATTTAGACTCGGCATTTGCACCATGCATTTGCACCGTGCATTTAGACTGTACATTTCTACCCTGCCTTTAGACCGTGTATTTGCAGCGTGTGTTTGCACTGCGCGTTTGCATTGTGCATTTGCACTGTGCATTTGTACCGTGCATTTAGACTGTACATTTCTACCCTGCATTTAGACCGTGTATTTGCAGCGTGTGTTTGCATTGTGCATTTGCACTGTGCATTTAGACTCTGCATTTGCACCATGCATTTGCACCGTGCATTTGTACCGTGCATTTAGACTGTACATTTCTACCCTGCATTTAGACCGTGTATTTGCAGCGTGTGTTTGCACTGTGCATTTGCACTGTGCATTTGCACTGTGCAAACTAGACCATGGCTTGGGGCCCCTTTGTGGTTTGCAGAGCATCGTTTTTCAGCCATGTCCCAAAATATCCATTTTCCCGGTGAAAAAGGCGAGAGGGGAATTGGGGATTCTGGGGTGGGTCAGGGGGGTGCAACACTGGGGGTGAGCCGCTCGCCCTTGCTCCCTGCAGCATCCTCTTCGCTGACATCGTGGGCTTCACCCAGCTCTCCTCGTCCTGCAGCGCCCAGGAGCTGGTGAAGCTCCTCAACGAGCTCTTCGCCCGCTTTGACAAGTTGGCAGCTGTGAGTGTGTGTGTGTCCCCCCCCCGGCAAAAAAATAACCCACCTGGCAGGTCTCAGCCACCACCCCGCCCTGGCTCCAGGCAAAAGCCGCATCCCGGGATGGGGAGGAGGAGGTTAAAATGTTCATCGCTCTGGGACGTGGGAGACGCCCCGCGCTGCAAAAATAGAGTTGGGAAAGGGGGGAGCCCCCCCGAGCTGAGCCCTCTGGGAAGGCGGGATGGGAATGGAAAATCCGATTATTTGTGTCCCCGCCAGGCGCTGGAGACGCCTGTGTGGGTCAAGGTCAGGATGGGGGAGGGATGGGCTTGGGGGGGTCCCAGCTGATGGGTTTGGGGGTGACGCCCACCCTCCCATCCCCAGAAACACCACCAGCTGCGCATCAAGATCCTGGGCGACTGTTACTACTGCATCTGCGGGCTGCCCGAGTTCCGGGAGGACCACGCCGTCTGCTCCATCATGATGGGCTTGGCCATGGTGGAGGCCATCTCGTAAGGGTTGTGTCCTCGGGGCGGGGGGAGCATCACCCCCCAGGGTGGGCTGGGCATCCTGGTGGGCTGGGGGGGGTGTAAAATGCATTAAAATACAGAGGGATGATGATTAATGATGGCGGTTGGGATGGAGATGGGTCACCCCCAGATCATCCTTGTGTTCCCCCCAGCTACGTGCGGGAGAAGACCAAGACGGCGGTGGACATGCGGGTGGGGGTGCACAGCGGGACGGTGCTGGGGGGGGTGCTGGGCCAGAAGCGCTGGCAGTACGACGTGTGGTCCACCGATGTCACCGTGGCCAACAAGATGGAGGCGGGTGGCATCCCCGGGTGAGCATCTCCTGCGGGGGAGGCGGAGGGGGACACGGGGTGTCCCGCACCCACGGGTGACGCTGGCACCCGGTGCCGGCAGGCGGGTGCACATTTCGCAGAGCACCATGGATTGCCTGAAGGGCGAGTTCGAGGTGGAACCGGGAGAAGGTGGCACCCGCTGCGAGTACCTGAAGGAGAAGGGCATCGTCACCTACCTCGTGGTGGTCCCCAAGCAGCCCCTGCGCAACGGCATCAACGGGGTGGTGAGTGGCGGCGCCGCCGCGATGAGCTGGGGCCGGAGGGGACACCTCGCTGCCACCCACCGCCTCCCACCTTGCAGAAGCTGTCGCTGACCTCTTCCCATGGTGGTTCCCCACCGTTGGTCAACACCAAGGAACTCAACGGCAGCCTCAGCCCCGAGGAGCCCGAGGAGCCCGATGCCAGGGTGAGGGGCACCCTGGAGAGTGGGGAGGAGGATGGAGAGGTACGGCCCGTGCAAAGCGCATCTCACCTGCATTTGGTGGCCATGCTGGGGTGGTGGGACATCCCGGCGGTGCCGGTGTGGTCTGGTTGACACCTCGTTGTGCGGGTGCAGGCGGTGAACCCCTCCTTCCCCAACCCTCGGCGGCGGCTGCGCCTGCGGGACCTGGCCGAGCGGGTGATGGACGCCTCGCAGAACGAGCAGGAGCTCAACAAGCTACTCAACGAAGCTTTGCTGGAGCGCGAGTCCATCCAGGCGTGAGTCACGCCGGCCGGTGGCACAGCTCGGCAGGTCTCTGGTGCCACCGGGCGCTGATGGGCCGTGTCACCAACAGGCTGAAGGGGAAGAGCACCTTCCGGCTCTCCATGCGCTTCATCGACCCTGAAATGGAGACGCGCTACTCGGTGGAGAAGGAGAAGCAGAGCGGAGCTGCCTTCAGCTGCTCCTGCGTCGTCCTCTTCTTCACCGCCTTGGTGGAGGTCTTCATTGACCCCTGGTACGGCAGGGACCTGGTGGGGATGGGTGGTCCTATGGCCCCGCTGGGCTTCAAACCTGTCCCCTCTTGGGCTCTTCGGCAGGTTGGTGGCCAACTACGTGACCTTCGTGGTGGGGGAGGTCCTGCTGCTCATCCTCACCCTCTGCTCCTTGGCTGCCATCTTCCCCCGGGTGAGACGGGACGGGCTCACCGCTCATGGTGATGGGTCATTGTGGTGGCTCATCGCTGTGTCCTGCCTGGGCGAACCCCTCCCCACCGTCCTCTCCTTGCAGGTCTTCCCCAAAAAACTCGTGACCTTCTCCACCTGGATCGACAGGACCCGCTGGGCGCGCAACACCTGGGCCATGGCCGCCATCGTCATCGTCACCATGGCCGACATCGTGGACATGGTGAGCCACCAGCGGGGCTGAGCCTGCTCCAGCCTCCATCCAAGCAGCCCATAATTGATCATTAAAGCAATTAGCAGGGCTGCACTATAGGGCGGAAATTTAGGTCGGGTCACCTTGTCCTGCTCTGCAAAGCACCCTGTCCCTTTGGGTGGCCATGCGGCCCAGGGAGAGGTGACCCCCATCCCCACGTCCCCCTCCTCACGCTGCCCTCGTGCCCCCAGCTCAGCTGCTGGCAGGACCATGGTGGGACAAGCAACATGACGATGGGGCCACCGTGGCCGGGTGGCTGCGGGGAGCAGCCCAAGTACTACAGCTACATCGCGCTGCTGGCCTTGGTGGCCACCATCATGCTGGTGCAGGTCAGCCACATGGTCAAGCTGACCCTCATGGTGCTCATCACCGCGGCCACCGGCACCGTCAACATCTACGCCTGGGAACATATCTTTGACCAGTACGACCGCCGCCGTGGCCAGCAAAGCATGTAAGGGGTGGCAGGGGGGTGGGCACAGCGTGGGGGGTCACAGCCACGGCCACCACCCACCACACCTCACTCCTTCTGCTGGCAGGTCCTCACTGGTCCCCTCCAAGTACTCCATGACCGTGATGATCTTCGTCGTGATGCTCAGCTTCTACTACTTCTCTCGTCACGTGAGTGACGCCCCGACCCCGGGAAGGTCCCTCCCTTCCGCGTCTTCACTCTCAGCCCCTTATTTCTTGCAAGCTCTAAGGCAGAAGGATTTGTCCCCAGCTGTCAACAGCATCTCCAGCTCTTCTCCAAGGAAGGCCACCCAAGGGCTCTCCAGGACCACAGCAGTGCAGGGGACACCTCTGTCCCACCCCCATGGTTAGGGGTGGCCCCCAGGCCCGTGTGTGCCCCATGAAGGTCCTGTTTGCACCTTGGAGCAGGTCTCATGTCCCCAGTTAGGGCTTCACCTTGTCCCAGAGCCTTCTCCCAGGCTGTCCCCAAGCCCAGACCGGCCCCACAGTGACCAGGATGCTCGCAGTGCTGAAGGGGACCCACCGGTGGGTGGGAACTGGGGGTGCAGCCGTGTCCCCCCCACCCCCAGGTGGAGAAGCTGGCCAGGACCCTCTTCCTCTGGAAGATCGATGTCCACGACCAGAAGGAGCGGGTCTACGAGATGCGGCGCTGGAACGAGGCCCTTGTCACCAACATGCTGCCCGAGCACGTGGCCCGGCACTTCCTGGGCTCCAAGAAGCGGGATGAGGTGAGGGGCACCTGGCAGGGGATGTTTACCTCCATTTTTTGGGGCGGGGGGGGTCCTCTGGATCTGGAGGCTTTGCCATAGGTTCTGGCTGAGCACCTTTGGTTGGATGAAGATGATGTGTTGGCCATGCAAGGTGATGTTGAAGAGCACCCTCGTGTTTTCACACATGACAAGGGATGATGGTTTCACGGGAGGGTTTGGGTTTGCTGGAGGTGCGGGTGACTCGCGTGGGCAAGTCCCCAGCTCACGGCCACTGTCCCTCTCGTCCCCAGGAGCTGTACAGCCAGTCCTACGATGAGATCGGTGTCATGTTCGCCTCCCTCCCCAACTTCGCCGACTTCTACACGGAGGAGAGCATCAACAACGGGGGCATCGAGTGCCTGCGGTTCCTCAACGAGATCATCTCCGACTTCGACGCGGTGAGTCGGGATGGAGCCGGCCATGGGGATGGCATGGGGCTTGGCCAGACCTTCTCTTCTGGGGGCAGAAGGACCTGCCATGGCCCTGGGGTGCCTGAGGGTCTTGTCTCCACACCTCAGCTCCTGGACGAACCCCAATTCCGGTGCATCACCAAAATCAAAACCATCGGCAGCACCTACATGGCCGCTTCTGGAGTGACCCCCGATGCCAACGCCAACGGCTACAGCACCAAGGTGAGAGGTCCCTGTGGTGGGGGGGACAATGGGCAAGGGGTGCGCAGAGCTGACCGGTGCTGCCCTTGCAGAAGGAGACCCTCTCAGATAAGGAGCGCTGGCAGCACTTGGCTGACCTGGCCGACTTTGCCTTGGCCATGAAGGTGACGCTGATGAACATCAACTACCAGTCCTTCAACAACTTCATGCTCCGCATAGGCAAGTCTGGGAGCATGGGGCAAGTTCTGCCTCGGTGTCCCCCGTCTTACCTTCCCCACCAGTGCTGGGACACTGGGCAGCAGCCGGGCTGGGGTGGGACCTCATTGCCCCAACCCCTGGGATGGACTCTCCTGCAGTCCAGGATGTCCCATCCGTGTCACCAGGCATGGAGGTGATGTCCACTCCCCGTCTTGCACAGGCATGAACAAAGGGGCCGTGCTGGCGGGTGTCATCGGCGCCCGCAAGCCGCACTACGACATCTGGGGCAACACTGTGAACGTGGCCAGCAGGATGGAGTCCACCGGCGTGATGGGGAACATACAGGTGGGGTGACAAGGGGGACCCATCGTAGAATCACAGAATCACAGGATGGTTTGGGTTGAAGGGACCTTCCAAACTCATCCAGTGCCCCCCCTGCCATGAGCAGGGACATCTGCACCAGCTCAGGTTGCTCAGAGCCCCGTCCAGCCTGGCCTGGGATGTCTCCAGGGATGCTTCATCCACCACCTCTCTGGCCAACCTGGGCCAGGCTCTCACCACTCAGCACAAACAATTTCACATCTGGCCTGACATGGGTGCAGCTGTGGGGGGGCTGCAGCCCTCAGAACACTGCAGGTTTGGGTGGGAGGGGGAAGGTGCTGGCAGGAGCACACGGGGACGGTTGGAGCTGGTTGAGGGGCTCCTGGAAGCTGGGGATGGGGCAAGATGATGTTCAACAAAGAGCACCCCAAAACAATGGGGTGGGAGCCAGGCTGGTGGGTAGACCTGTTGTCTGAGTGGCACAAGGGGGGCCCTGCTCCCCACGTCACGTGCCAGGTAAGCTCCCCCCAGCATCCCACCACGTCCTCTTGTCCCTGCAGGTGGTGGAGGAGACTCACCTCATCCTGAAGGAATACGGGTTCCGCTTCGTGCGCCGGGGAGCCATCTACGTCAAGGGCAAAGGGGAGCTGCTCACCTTCTTCCTGAAGGGCCGGGAGAAGCAGGGCTCCTTCCTCAACGGCTCCTCCGTCACCCTGCCCCATCAGGTGGTGGACAGCTCGTGAGCGAGGGTCCCGCGCCCACCCGCCACCACGGCCACCACCTCCTGGCACCGAGCCGGGGGGGACACACGGCACCAGGGAACGTCCATCCCACCGCAGTCCGGATCTGAAACCAAACTGGAGACACCAACCGCGAGACACCAACCCCTTCGCACACCGGAGGTTTCTCCTGGGGAGTTCGCTCCGTCGCAGGAGGGGGACACGAGGCCACCCCGGTGGGATCCTCCGGCCGGTCACGTTCACGCACAAGCTCGCAGACGTGGGGCTGGGGACACGCTGCTTGTCCCTGGGTGTCCCAGGCTTCACCGGGCAGGTGGTGACACCATCGAGGGGACAACACGGACATTAAAGTAGCATCATGGACTGGCCCCGGCCACCATGCGCTCGGCATGAGGAGATCCAAACTCAGGGCCGGCTGGGAAGCCACCGCGTCGCTCCTGCGTGCCAGGAGCTCCAAAGCAGGAGCATCATCCGGGGTTTTGCTGTTGGTACCAAGTTCATCCTCGTCACAAAGCACCGTAGTTAAATCGGAGAGATGGAGAGTGCAGCGCCGCCTCGGAAGAAGAAAAGAACCAATATTGTGTATTTCAGATATATAAATATATCTAATATAAGATACAGATTGACATTTATATTTTTAACTGTGCCTGTTCCCTCCCCGCGCTTGTCCGGACACCGCTGTCACTTACTGTCACTTGCTGGAGGAGCAGGGACCGGCCCAGGAGGGGACCGGGGTGTAAAACACGATGGTGCCAGGGCCAGGGGGGAGGCTGGAACCCGCAGAGTGTAATTTTGCCGCTAATTTCTTGAATAGAAGCAGCTGAATTTCACAGCCAGATTCTGCACCTGCTTTGTTTGGGGCAGGGGGTGGATGTGGTGAGGGGGGTTTGACCATCCATGCGAGGGGATGTGGGGTTTTGGGAACGGTGACACGAGTGATACGGGAGTTTAATCCCCACCCCATCAGGTGGAAGGAAATAAAATCCACACCAAGCAGCACCCACAGGAACCCAGAGTGATGCTGGAGTCTTAAATCCCAGACCTGCCTCCCTCTGTCCCACACAACCAGGGAGTTGAGCCCAAGACCTGGGTTAAGCCTGGCTTTGTGACAACTGCCTCAGTGACAAGCTGTGGCACTTTAGCAGCCTAAGTGCCCATTTTCCGCTGAATTCCCCCCAAAAGCCTAGCCTAGACCTTCACTCCACGGCAAGGTCTGGGCTCTGCCCAAGGTTAGGTGGGGACTTACACGTAAACCTGCGCTCTGCAAACTCCGCCTGCCGTCAGGCCAGGCACCAAGCAGCACTTTTTCCGCTTTCCAAATATTTTTTTCACCGAAGAAAACACAACCACAGAATTAAAAGTGATGTGGGATGATGAAAAGGCCTTTGGTTGGAGCACAGGTGGAACCGCTACACCGAAAAGGCAGAGGTTACATTTAAACAGGTTGTCCAAGCTGGACAAGAAGCTCTAATGATCACAGAAATAATTTAAAAAATTATAAAGTGTTTTCCCTGTTGCTTCATCGCATGTGGGACCAGCTTAAAAATAAGACAGGAGAAAATACTGTCATTTAAACCCCATTTTTTATATATATATATATAGAGAGAGTAATTTAAACCCCATTTTGTTCTACTCAACCACATTATAAGTCTCAGAGAAAACAAAAGAAAATTTTTTTTAAACACCACAATTTCAGTAACTTGTATTTGATTTATTTAATGAACAAGTCATTGAAGTACTGTTACAAACCAGCAAGTTTTTAAAGATCTGACCCAGACTTGAAGCACAATGCCTGAAGGGAAGGAAATTGCAGGGGTGACGCTGCTGCGAGGGAACTTTTCTGGAAAGTTCAGTGTCACTTCCGTCCCTCAGCCGCTTCCAGCTTCTGACGCAAAGTCCTTTATGGCTGTAGGGCACAGATTATTCCGCTCGCTCCCCTCTTTTTGAGGTGCACGGTGCTGATCTCTAAGTTGTCATCCCCAAAACACTGAGATTTTGCAGTTCAAATACAGTTTCTGATTTCAGCTGCACGATGTTTCCTGCAGCTGTGGAGATCGGCGCTTGAACAAGCGAAGCAGCACAGCGCCGAGGAGAGATCCCCTGCAACAGACACCCCCAAAGTCTCAGGAAAACATCGATTTCAAGAACCAAATGGGGCCACGGGGAATATTTGCCCGTCGAGGTGACTCCCCGTGGGCAGGGGAGCTCGGAGAGATGCGTTTCCAAGGAAAGGCCGGGCGGTCACTGAGCTCCATCCAAGCGTTTACCCGTGCTGCCAAAGGAGCCGAACGCTTTGTGCAGGGCCAGGCGGCGAAACAGGTCCGAGTGCGCTGCTGCCGTCTCTGCGAGGGCTGCAGGAGCATCCGCTGGAGACAAAGCGATAGTTAAAAGGGAAAGAAACACCATTTTACCAGCGTACGTACAACTGTTGGCTTCTCTTTCATCCCTCGGGAGTCTTGCGCTCGCCCTCACCATGCAGTATTTTTTCTCATAACCCTTCTCTCTCCTTCCCAAGCCTGCGCATCCTGCAAACCCCACGGGATTTGATGGCTGTGGAAAGCGCAAGCGCCTTAAGAAACACCCACAGCTGAAGGGTGAGGACAGTAACGTGGGAGCCTCAGCCACGCAGCTGCTCTCTGAGCCCAGAAAAAACCTGAAATTTAGAATCATAGAATCATTTTCATTGGAAGAGACCCTCAAGATCATTGACCACTTACATGCAGAGGAAACGATGACTTCGGTGGGGAGGCTGCAACAGAGATCTCCGTAAAGCAGCCTCGCGTTGAACGGAAAGGTCTCGCTTTTACTTGACGGGTTGTAATTAAAGACCAGCAAGTTACACAAGGAGTTTCTCTGCATGGTTCCTTCTATCTGATCTGAAAAGTGCTCCTGGAGGGACAAACGCATGAAAGTTAGGAAGAGAGAATAGCAGGGTAGGACGGGGAGCTCGCTGAGCTCCAGCCCAGCATGTCTCTATACTCTGGGGTGGCCGTGTGGGAAAGACTTTTAAATAAAATAATGCTTGGGCACATCTTGAGCCACGTGCTCCAGGGGCTTTTTACAACATTTCAGCTGAGGGACCTCCGGAGAGGAGGACAGCTTTGCATTTGACAGTAAATTTTTAACGAGTAAGACATCCAAGTAGGTGATAATTGACAGAACAGACAAAACAAACAGAGTTTATAGTCACACAATAATTTGTGAAGTTCTAAAAAAGCAGAACTGTGAGTGCTCCAAAGAGAGAAAACAGTCCAGATTCCCTCCAGCACTCGTAACGCTTGGTACATCAAAGGGAAAAGGATAGTGACCAGCACCATTACAGCCACCGGTACCTGTAACTGGTCTGCCTGGTACCTCCTCCCTACGTAAGCGTTCAGGTGGTCGGACAGCACGGACAAGAAGCGCCTGATGTCTGTCTGCAAGTACTTCTTGGCGATCTGCTCCAGGGGGATGAAGATGGGAATGGAGTGGTGGTGAATCCGCACTTGTGGCTCGGTGAGCAGATCCAGGTGGTAGGAATCCAAGTAGGTGCCCTCGTAAGCCGTGCTGATGCAGAAACACACGCCCTGCTTGGTCAGCTTCCCACTGATCCCTTGGGGGAGAGAGAGGGTTTACTCAGTGCTGCTCTCATCAGAGAATCACAGAATCATTTTGGTAGGAAAAGGTCCTTAAGATCACCGAGTCCAACCGTTCACCCACCTCTGGCACTGCCCCGTGTCCCGAGAACCTCATCCCCGTCTGTCCAACCCCTCCAGGGATGGTGACTCCAGCACTGCCCTGGGCAGCCTGTTCCAATGCCCCACAGCCCTTTGGGGAAGAAATTGTTCCCCACATCCAACCTCAACCTCCCCTGGCGCAACTTGAGGCCGTTTCCTCTGGTCCTGGCGCTTGTTCCTGGGGAGCAGAGCCCGACCCCCCCTGGCTCCAAGCTCCTTTCAGGCAGGTCAGAGATCAGAAGGTCTCCCCTCAGCTCCTGTTCTCCAGCTGAACCCCCAGCTCCCTCAGCTGCTCCCATCACACTTGTGCTCCAGCCCCTTCTCCAGCTCCATTCCCTTCTCTCAACTCGCTCCAGCACATCAAGGGCTTTCCTGTAGCGAGGGGCCCAAAACTGCCCCCAGGATTGGAGGTTTGGCCTCAACAGAATGATACAGTTCAGTAAATAATAGACCCTGCAACATCCCAGAGGCCTCCTGTGAAAGGCAGGGAATTATAAGGTTATGGCTCTTCCGATGTTTTGAGACTCTAAAGGCTCCAAGCATAACAGCAGCATTAACAGGGAATCATAGAATCCCAGAATAGTTTGGGTTGAAGGGACCTTCCCAGCTCCCCCAGTGCCACCCTTGCCATGGGCAGGGACATCTGCACCAGCTCAGGTTGCTCAGAGACCCGTCCAGCCTGGCCTGGGATGTCTCCAGGGATGGTTCATCCACCACCTCTCCGGGTACCTGGGTCAGGCTCTCACCACCCTCAGCGTAAACAATTTCTTCCTCATGTCTGGCCTGAATCTCCCCTCTTTTACTTTAAAACCATTGCGCTTCACATCAGGCTAATTTTCCTCAACTTAGCACCCCAGAAATGCAGCCGTTGGCAGAGCGCACACAAATCTCGAGATGTTACCTGTGAGGTAAAAGACCTGCAGCGTGGACTTAACTTTTCTAATCTTCCACTCTAAAACAGCCTGAGCACTGTGCTGTGCTGGATCTGACATGGCTCCTCTTTTCCCAAGTTGCTACAAAAGGCAGAAGAGAGGTCAGAAACCACTGGCATGAATGTGTCACCTGCACTCAGGCTACCGAGAAATAATAAACAGCTCTGGGGAAAGCGAGACGGCGTTTCAAGCAGAATAGGGGAGAAATGAACAGGAGAGGAGAAAAACTCAAGCGAAGAATTCAGAAGTGGCCACACGACCTCCAAGCACGTAGACCCAGCAGCTCTGGACCACACAGTACTGAAAACAGGGGACACCAGGACTGTACGTCACTTAAAAAGGGAAAAGTTAAACGTAGGAGTTGGCTCTGCATGAATAAGTTCAATAAATCCAGGTTCTGAGAGCCAGAGCGCACCAGAGCCCTCTGCCAGGTCTCTGTGGGAGCCTTTTCTCACCCCCTGTTCCTGCAGCTCCACTTTAGCCCGCAGCTCATCCCGCTGCTGTCGCAGCTCCTGCACTCTTGCTTCCAGCCTGGCCAGCTGCTCTTTCCGCTGCTCCGCGGCCGCTTGCTTCATGGCTGCCTCGCGAGCCCGCGCTTCCAGCATCTCCAGGTGAGCGAACACCCCTGTGAGGAAAAGCACGAAATGCTCAAAAATCTAGGCTACGATTGTTCACGGTCTGCACTGGTTCCATGCAGATACATAAAGAAACCGCTTACAACAGCTTTTCAAAGAGGCAGAGGACAAGCAAACATCTGGCAAAGAAGCTTTTGGGAATTTTAAATAGTGAGGCTGAACGCCAGCAGACCCTAAACGCTGCCCCACACAGAATCCCAGCCTGGTTGGGGTTGAAGGGACCTCTGGAGATCCCAAAGCCCAATCCCCCTGCTCATGCAGGGTCACCAGAGCAGATCACACAGGTCGGTCCAGGCAGGTTTGAACATCTCCAGAGAAGGAGACTCCACACCCGCTCTGGGCAGCCTGGGCCAGGCTCTGGCACCTCCCAGCAAAGAAGTTTCTCCTCATGTTCACATGGACCCTCCTGTGTTTCAGTCTGTGCCCGTTGCCCCTCACCCTGGCGTTGGGCACCACTGAACAGTCTGCTCCATCCTCTGACACCCACCCTGAGATATTGATCCCATTGAGCAGATCCCTCTCAGCTTCTCTTCTCCAGCTCAACAGCCCCAGCTCTCTCAGTGTCTCCTCATCACAAAGATGCTCCAGACCCCTCAGCATCTTTGTGTCCCTCTGCTGGACTCCCTCCAGTAATTCCTTGTCCTTCTTCAACTGGGGAGCCCAGAACTGGACATACAACCCCAGATGGGGCCTCACCAGGGCAGACACCAGCAAGCTGAGCTCCTGAGGAGCAGAACAAGCAACCAAACACACCCTAAATTAGCTGAGAGCGACTCAAGACAGGACTCAACGAGCCAGGGGGTCACGTCTGTCCCCCAGCCTTTCAGGGTTCACTCCTGCAGCAGGACACACTTTGCACTGGGCTGTCCCACACCCCACACCCCACAGCTCACCCCCTAGTGAATGCGCTTTCCCTTCCTCCATCCTTCCTCGCCACTCTCCTGCAAGTGGGCAGGTGGGTGTCAGCCCCCCCGGCCGGGCTCTGTCACTTGAGATGCAGAAATGACGTGGGGACAGCGACAGCTCTTCCTTGGGGGGACCTTCCTCTTCTTCCAGAGACCTTCTTCTTCCTCAGGGGGCTTTCCTCTTCCTCCAGAAATTTTTCTTCTCCCCAGGGACCTTCCTCTTCCTTTGCGAACCTTCCTTGTCCTCCTGGTGCTGCACCAGGACTCCAAGAAGTGCCGAGGGCAGGTCTGGCACCTTGTCCAGCGCCACACGCAGACAATCCCACTGAAAAGACACGTTATAACTCCCCATTTTCTATGAGCTCCAACCCCCATTTTCTATTAGCCTCCACTCTTCACATCAGCCCCATAAAGAAACCCCTCAGGGTGAAGGCACGGACAAGATTGAGTGGCCTCGGCCAGAAGGATGAGCCACCACAGACCTGGGGGGTGACAGGAGGTGCTGGGGGGTGACAGGAGGCGCTGGGCAGGGGGTTAGTAACCTAAACACTGAAACTAGTAACATGAAAGTCTGAAGGAGGCTTCCAATTTTACCTAAATGCTACTCTAAAGGATGCAATAAAACAAACAAACAAACAAACACACACACCACACACAGAGAAAACCCAACACCAAACTAAAAATGTAACAACCTGTCAGAGAATTACTGCTGGGCAAATAGTTGGCCGATCATGAGTCCGAACACCTGTTAATCCATTAAAAACTGCAATAATACCATTGCCACCTTTTATTATAGATTTCTTCGTTTAAATGGCTGGTCTTCCCACTGACAGCTATTTTTAAAAAACAAAGGCTATTCAATGCAAGTTTGCAAAATTACGTTGATTTTAAGAGTAACGCATCAGTTTATATATTTATATGAAGCATTGACATCTTTCACTTTTTTTTTTTTTTAAAAGACAGGAAGATACCGAGAAGATTAAAGATGAAGGACTATCCAGGAGCCCTCGGGGCGGGGGAACAGGAGGCCCTGAGGGGTGACGGGGGCCCTGAGGGGTGACGTGGGGCCCTGAGGGGTGACGGGGGGCCCTGAGGGGTGACGGGGGTCCCCGGGGTCTCCCCACACGGACGGGCCGGGCTGGGCCGCGACCCCCGGGGTCTCCGCCGAGGGGGACGGGGACGATGGGGGAGCTGAGCAGCGGGGGGCTTGAGGGGACCCCGCCGAGGGGCTGGGGGCGCAGGGGCCGGACCCCCCCGGGCCGGTTCCCCACCGGCTCCGCACTCACCACAGCAACCGCCGCTCGAACTGCGCGCCTCAACGCCGCCGGAAGGACGTTTAGCCGTACAACAACATGGCGGCGGCGCTGCCTCCCGACTTCCGGCCGCGTCCCCCCCGCCTCCCCCCCGCTCTCCCCAGCAGGCTTTGCGGGCGCCGTACGGCAGCATGGCGGCACCTGGAGCGGCGGCGCTGGTGCAGTACGTGGTGCTGCGGGGTGACCTGGCCCGGCCGCCGCTGTCGTGGCCGCTGGGCGCGGTGGTGGCACAGGCCTGTCACGCCGCGCTGGCCGCGGTGCATACGCACCGCCAGCACCCGGACACTGGCGCCTACCTGGAGCTGGGCGGCGCCATGCGCAGCGTGGTGCTGGAGGTGCGCGGGGCATGCCGGGAGCGGCGCGCTCAGGGCGGGGCGGCGGCCATGTTGGGCGGGAGCGGCGGGGCCCTGAGGGGCCGGGGGGCTGAGCAGGCGGAAAAAATGATTTAAAAAAGCGCGTGTTTTGGGAGTTTTCCGACCCCTGCTGGCTCACAGCCCTTCCAGGGGCTGGTGGCGCAGCAAGAATAAAACGCCTTTTGAATAAGATGTGGAGTACAGAGACTGCCCGCCTTAATCTCTGCGTGTGCGCAGGTGGCCCTGCGCCCGGCCTGGCCACCGCCCTCAGCACAACCGGAATTTCTTCGCTTCTGTCCGGGCACCAACGCCCCTTGCAGCCCTCCCCTCACTGTCTGCCCTGGGGAGGCCGCGTCTGGAATATTGTGTCCGGCTCTGGGCCCCTCGGTTCCAGCAGGACAGGGAACTGCTGGAGAGAGTCCAGCGCAGCCACGAAGATGCTGCAGGGAGTGGAGCATCTCCCGTGTGAGGAAAGGCTGAGGAGCTGGGGCTCTGAGCTGGAGAAGAGGAGACTGAGGGGTGACCTCATTCATGTTTATAAATATATAAAGGGTGGGTGTCAGGAGGATGGAGCCAGGCTGTTCTTGGTGACAACCAGTGATAGGACAAGGGGCAATGGGTGCAAACTGGAACACAGGAGGTTCCACTTAAATATGAGAAGAAACTTCTTCCCGGTGAGGGTGCTAGAGCCTGGCCCAGGCTGCCCGGGGAGGTTGTGGAGTCTCCTTCTCTGCAGACATTCCAACCCGCCTGGACACCTTCCTGTGTAACCTCATCTGTGTTCCTGCTCCGGCGGGGGGATTGGGCTGGATGAGCTTTCGAGGTCCCTTCCAATCCCTGACATTCTGTGATTCTGTGACTTTATCCCCCAGGCTCCGGATGAGGCGGCGCTGGTGGCACTGGCAGAGACCTTGAAGCAGCACGACATCGACCATGAAGTGTGGACTGAGCAGCCCGAGGACGTGGCCACTTGCCTGGCGCTGCGGCCCTACCCCAAGGAGCGGGTGCACCAGCACCTGAAGAAATTTAAATTGCTCAAGTGACCGTGACCGGGCAGCTGCTTCTCATAGGGAGAAGGGGCTGGGGGAGGCTGCCGTGTGCTGGGAGCACCGGGCTAAGAGCAGCAGGATCAGAGAATCGTTTTGGGTGGAAAAGACCTTCAAGATCGAGTCCAACCATTAACCTCACACTTGCACTGCACCGTGTCCCTGAGAACCTCATCTCCGTCTGTCCAACCCCTCCAGGGATGGTGACTCCAGCACTGCCCTGGGCAGCCTGTTCCAATGCCCCACAGCCCTTCGGGGAAGAAATTGTTCCCCAGATCCAACCTCAGCCTCCCCTGGCGCAACTTGAGGCCGTTTCCTCTGGTCCTGGCGCTTGTTCCTGGGGAGCAGAGCCCGACCCCCCCTGGCTCCAAGCTCCTTTCAGGCAGGTCAGAGATCAGAAGGTCTCCCCTCAGCTCCTGTTCTCCAGCTGAACCCCCAGCTCCCTCAGCCGCTCCCATCACCCTTGTGCTCCTGCCCCTTCCCCAGCTCCGTTCCCTTCTTTCAACTCATGTTACATGGTGTGAAACGGGCTCGTTGTGGGGAAGATTAAACGTTATTCTGTGCAGAAAGCAGCTGCGTGTTGTATTAATCTGCCGTCCCCTCACTGCCAGCGCAGGCAAATTTTTTCCCTTCTGCTGCACTTGAAAATATCGCGGGTGCGTTTTAGGGGCGTCTCTCCCACCTCCACCCCCTGCTCCATCATGCTGGGGTCACTTTTTCCAGGGAGCCCGGTTTGTCTGTGACTTTATTTGTGCGGAGCCGTGCGAACAGCAGACGGCAGCATCGGGACTCGCTGCGGAGCTCCTGCCTCCTTTACAGTAAAAATGTTTGAAGCAAAATCACTTTAAATTAAAAAAAAATGCATTGTCAGCGACAAGCGCGCATGTCCCACCTCTCCTCGTCCTGCTCGTGCTGTTAATTCCGCTGCCACCCCCCCAAATTTCCCCTTTTCCAGGTGAAAACAAAACAGCTCTTTGTGGCCGTGAATTTGGGCCATCGGCACAGAAACAACCAAATGTTCGCTGGCAACTCGGGTCCTTTTTTTCTCTTTTTTTTGGTCATCTTTAACTCTTGCAAATGTCAATCAACAAAGCTACACATTTTTTCCACGCACCAGTGCGATTTTTAGAGAAGAGGGGGGAAAAAATCCCCCATAGCCGCCCTCTGCCCCCCATAAAGTCAGCAGTGAATATTAAAAGCGACCCGCAGCTTAAAAGAAAACAAATTTATACGGAGCTCAGAGCTATTTACAGTGACAGGCTTGAGGGGTAAAAAAAAATAAGCTATCTCCCAACAGAGAATTCAATTATTATTATTATTTTATTATTATTATTTTAAATAGTTTAAGCTACCTCAGCTGTTAAACACAATCAAAGCAGAAAGAACCGACTGCTTAATTTTATTTAATATTTAATCAGAAAATTTTATCTACAATAATTGACAGAGCCCTCCCCCCGTCCTTCCCCCTAAAAATTATTGCAGTTTTTCCCCCAAACTGTTGTTTTTTTGTATCACTTTTTTTTTAATGTCTTTTTAGATTTTTTTTCCTACTGCTGTTGTCATATACACATTGTAGCCCCCCCTCCCCGTTTCGTTCGGAGGCCTGAAACCAGCATAAAACATGGAAAAAATGCTGGGTCAAAATACTCTGTTTTTTCTTTTTCTTTTTTTTTTTCTTTAAAACCAACAAACTCACGATTGCTAGAAAAAGCTGATTGTACGCACAAGCGGGCGGGGGCGGAGGGGAGAGAAGGGGTTTGTTTGTTTGTTTGTTTGTTTGTTGTTGAAGCGTGAATTAAAAAAACGGCTTTTTCCCGCAGAAATCCAGCGCCGATCCCCTTCCGTGCCCCGAGACGTGATCAGTGACAGATCCAGCTGAAACTGAGAGTTTTTTTGTCTTCTTCCTCCTCCTCCTGCCGCCGCCGCGCTCCTCCAGCTGGGAAACCTTCCTCCGGGTTGAGAAGCCAGCGACGTGATTTACAAAAATAAGAATCATCTGTGATTTTGGCTCGAGAAACCGACCGTCCTGCCTCGGCGCTTCGCCGACATCCAACGCTTTTAAAAAAAAAAAAAGGGGAAAAAAAGGAAAAAGGAAAAGGGGGAAAATGGGGAAAAAGGGAAGAAAGGGGGGGGAAAGGGAAAAGTGGAGGAAAGTAGGAGGGAAAAGGAATAAAGGGGGAAAAGGGGAAAAGGAAGGAAAAAAGAAGGAGAAGGGGGAAGGAAAAGTAAGAAAAGGAAAATAAGGGGGGGAAGAAAAAAGAGGAGAAGGAAGGAAGGAAGAAAAAAGAGGGAAAAGGGGGAAGGAATAAATAAGAAAAGGAAAATAAGGGGAAAAAAGAAAAAAGGGGGGAAAGGAGGGGAGAAAGGAAGGAAAATGGAAAAAAAGGGAAAGGGGAAAAGGGGGAAGGAAAAATAGGAAAAGGAAATAAGAGAAAAAAGGAAGGAAAAGAAAACAGAGGGAAAGGGGAAAAGGGGGAAGGAAAAATAGAAAAAGGAAAGAAAGGGGGAAGTGAGGGGGAAATAGGAAAAAAGGGGAAAAGGTGGGGGAAGAAAAAAGGGGGAAAAGGGAAAAAAGGAGGAAAAACAGGGGAAAAGAGAAAAAAAGGAGGAAAAAAGAGGAAAGGGGATCAAAAGAGGAAAAGGGAAAAAAGGAAAAAAAGAAAGAAAAGGGAAAAAAAAAAGGGGAAAAAACCCAACCCTCCCCCCCAATCAACCAAAAAGAAAAAAAAGACCCCTTTTTGCTCCAAACACTACGAGCTGAAGAATGGCTGCGGGTTGAGATATCAAAAATCTCAGAAAAATATATAATATATATATATTTATATATCTCTGTACGTCTTCTTATTTAAATTTCACATTCCTCGAAAAAAAGAAACCAAAAAAAAAAAAAAAGAAAAAAAAAGAAAAAAGCGATTTATTCAGTCAGTAGCTGCTGAAGGAGACTCTTCTGCTGGCCCGGCGGCGGGGGCGGCGGCCCGGCGGCGTTTTTCGGGGTGCCCAGAGGAGCCGGCGGATTGAGGTAGGGATCTCCTACCAAATTCACTGTACACTGCACGTCGGCAAAGACCTGAACCTGTTGTACCTGCTGGGACACAAAAAAAATAAGAGGGGATTTTAGCGGGGCCGGGGCAGGGGCCGGCGGCGGCGGAGCTGGGAACTACGTGAAGCGTGAACTCACTAGAGAACTTCCTCTAGTCTGGAGCCACCCCAGAGAAGAACTCTTCTGTCTTCTTGTCCTATAAAAAGAAAACCGCTGCAACTCATTCGGCTCGGGTCCAAAAATTAAAAAAAAAAAAAAAATTAAAAAAATGAGGTTTTTTTGGGGAAAAAAAAAGCCCCAAGCCTGGCATCCCCTGGGGGAAGGTGGTTTGTGGGGTGGCTGCGGTGGTGAGCGAGGTCCAGCGCGGCTGTTTGGTGGAAATTCAAAAAGAGTTTTGGTGCGTCGGCGGTGCTGCCGGCGCGGCCCCGCGGGCTCTGCGGAGCGGGGAAGGGGCCGGCGACGCCGCGGCGAAGCCGGGGACGAAGCGGTGGCATCATCGGCGCTGCGCAGAGGGACGGGGGCAGACGCCGTCCCCACGGCCTCCCCCGGCCAAATTTCCTCGCCGGTGACAGCCCCACGGTGACACAGGGGCCACCGGTGACGGCCAAGCCTAGGAAAGAAACCCTCCCGGGTGACGGTGAGCCGGGGCGAGGGGTGTTTAGCACCAACTCTCGTTTATTTTTGTTTTCCAGCTCGGCTGCGGTGTCACCCCGCTCTTCCACGCCGGTGAAAACGGTGACGGCAGCGGCGCGAGTTTGGATGCAAAGAGGGTTTGTGAGTGGCACCGACGTCCCCACGGGCCGGCTGTCACCCAACGCCGGTGGCTTCAGCCTGACCCTGCTGTGCGGGGCCAGCTCCGGTGGAAACCCCGGTACGGCCGGGGACGTTCAGCCTTTTCGGGGGGGGATTTTAAACTCCTGGGGGTACCTGAGATGTGCTTAGCAGTTTCTTACTGACCTGCGCCCCATCTCCTTCCGTTTTCAAAAGGTCAGTGGAGGAAAGCTGGTTGCAGTAAAGGCCTGAGGGTCTCAGCGCCGCGTCATTTACCTGGCAAAAGCAAAATCAAGGCTCAGCCAGGGCTCCTGGATGTTGGAGGGACAATCGCTACCTTCCTGAGCTCAGTTTTTGGGGGATTTGGGGAGGAGAGGGGGTGACTGTGCTGCCAGCACCCTCCCTGCACCGTGAGCTGCAGGGTTTTGGGGGGACCCTAGGGAGCAGCTGGGACCTTGTTCAGCTGTCTCCCCACCCCCTGCAGCTTCGCCTGGGGCTGCTGCTGGCCCTGGGGGTGTCTCACCCCACCAGGGAGCATGAAATGTCACCCAGCTCGCTCCCTCATCGCCGAGCCCTGTGGCTTCTCCCCGGGGAGGCTGTGAGCCCTGGCCCGCAATGCTCCTGCACCAAACCAACGAGGCAAGTGTGTCCTCCAGGAGCTTCACGGCACTGAGACAAACCCCGGCAGCTAAAAAAGCTGGAGGCATCTTGATCTGGCCAGGGAGGATCTCCTGGAAAGGTCCGTATCCAACCGTTCCCATTCTCCATTTCCCATTCCCATTCACAGCTCCCCGGGGACACGTGGCTACAAATGGACCCACCATGAGGGCTGGAAGTTCTGGAGATGCTCAGCACATCCCTGCACCCCCCAAGGACACATGGGACACCCCAGAGCACCATGCGGAGGCGGCTGGACCGTTGCCGCGTCCCCCTTTGGGCACTGGTACCCCCAGGGCCAGAGAAGGGGACACCGGAGCTGGTGACCGTCCCAGGAGCAGGGACTGACCTGCTCCGAGCACATGGAATTCATCCCGGGCATCTGCAGCGAGTTCATCTGCATCTGTCCGGCCATGGGGTTCATGTTCTGGACGTTGGTGTTTCCTCCTGCCATGGAGACAGTGATGCTCATGTTGTTGTACATGCCCTGCTGAGCGGGTGCCGGCTGGTTCTGTCCTGCTTGGCCGAAAACGCTGGGAAAGAGGAAAAAAAAACGTTACTCGGGTGTCCGCAGCAGGTGCTGACAGGTCCCTGGGGACAGCGGGAGGGACAGGAGGAAAGGAGGTGGCTCTCGGTGTGATGGGGTAGAGCAGGAGAACCTCCAGTGCCGAGAGAGGGATCGTTACGGGGCTTTGGGCTGGATTAAGGGCCAGTCAGATGCAAAGCCCTGGTCCGTGTGACACCGAGCTGTCCCCTTCATGTCCTTCCAGTGTCCTCCTCGACACCCGACCGTCCCCACTCTGCTCCAGGCAGGAAGACAACTCTCCATCGCCAGGTGAGGTGAAGGATCCCACCTCATCCCACCCAGTTACCTGCTCCACGCTGCTTGAGCAAGACGGGTCAGCTGAGCTACCTGCACACACCCAAGGCATCCCCCAGGTGAGCTTTTTGGTTTATTTTTCCCCATTTCTGAACATCAGAAGCTCAAACCTGACTCATGCCAAAAAAGGCAACAAGTCTGGTGACTCTTCAATTCGCCTCCATGAGTCAGAGCTGGACACACCTTAAGAAGGTCATGCGGTGACCTGGGACCGCTGGTCTTGACTTGGTTTATTGTCATGTTTCCTTAGGCCACTTTAGTGACACCTAATTAAGCCACTTCTTATATTAGAAGCCAAAGACCTGCTTCATGTCTTACTCAACACATGCTCATTCATTTAACTGCTGTGGGCTTTGCGTCAAGGTGATGACGAGGACATGGGCTGAGGGGGTCTTCTGGAGGACATCGTGGAAGGAGGACACAGCCTGAGCTCGGCACGTGTCCCCAGCCAGGTGTCACCTAGAGGCACCACAGCCCCTGCCAACACACCTGGTGGTGACCACTACCTCAGTGTCACCTTCTGGGTTGAGAGAGGTTCTCCTGCCCCTCTACTTCGCCCTGGTGAGACGGCATCTGGAATATTGTGTCCAGGTTCTGGGCCCCTCAGTTCCAGCAGGACAGGGAACTGCTGGAGAGAGTCCAGCGCAGCCACGAAGATGCTGAAGGGAGTGGAGCATCTCCCGTGTGAGGAAAGGCTGAGGAGCTGGGGCTCTGGAGCTGGAGAAGAGGAGACTGAGGGGTGACCTCATTAATGTTTATAAATATATAAAGGGGGAGTGTCAGGAGGATGGAGCCAGGCTCTTCTGGGTGACAACCAGTGATAGGACAAGGGGCAATGGGTGCAAACTGGAACACAGGAGGTTCCACTTAAAGATGAGAAGAAAGTTCTTCCTGGTGAGGGTGCCAGAGCCTGGCCCAGGCTGCCCAGGGGGGTTGTGGAGTCTCCTTCTCTGCAGACATTCCAACCCGCCTGGACACCTTCCTGTGTAACCTCATCTGGGTGTCCCTGCTCCGGCGGGGGGATTGCACTGGATGAGCTTTCGAGGTCCCTTCCGATCCCTGACATTCTGTGATTCTACCCGTGTCACCCAGGCTGTCCCCACCACGATCTTACTTGCTGTTCCCCATGGCTCCTTGCTGCCAGGTCTTCATGTCCGGTGACTGGTAGCCCGGTGTGGGTGGCGCCGGCTGCAGCATGGGGCTCTGCGACGGCGGGAGCTGCGGTGACATCAAGGGGCTGCTGGGGCTGAGCGACGGGGCAAAGGTGGGTTCGCTCTGCTGACCCATGCCTGGGGAGGACAGACGGTGTCAGCGGTGCCGAGACCCCCCCGCAGCAACCCCTGTTCCTTCCTCCTCCCCTGCAACAGCGGGGCTGCTTCTTCCCACTGTCGGGCATTGGAACAGGCTGCCCAGGGCAGTGCTGGAGTCACCATCCCTGGAGGGGTTGGACAGATGGAGATGAGGTTCTCAGGGACATGGGGCAGTGCCAGGGGTGGGGTTACTGTTGGACGCAATGACCTTGAGGGTCTTTTCCACCCAAAATCATACTATGACGTTTGGTCTCGGGGTCTCTGGTTTTCATTTCGAGCAGCTGTATTGCTCAAATGGCAACATTTCAGAGATGAATGAGCAGGGAAACCCCCTCCTCAAGTGTTTTCCATCAGCAGATGTTCCTCTTTAGCATCACACCCGGCTAGAAAACAACCAGGGGAACGATGTGATGATGATGCCAAAGGAGGTTTCTGCAGGGCTCCTGCAGCCACACTGTCATTTTCGCTGCTCGTCAGGTATGTCTGCCTCACTGAGACCCTGCACTGATGCTTGACCCGTCTGCACGAAGTCCGTGCTGGCTCACCCATCTCCTACGAGCTGGGTGCCCACACGAGCGGTGCGAGCTGCCTGCAGCCCGTTCCAGCCATCTCAGCACGGCCTTGGCCGTTTTCAGAGCAGGGAGTTTTAAGGAAGTGCACTTTAAAGCATTGTCTTGCAGTTCAATTTGCAAGGAAAGAGGGAATTATTTACACAGATGGTATCTTCAGACCAGACACGAGGAAGAAATTGTTTGTGCTGAGGGTGGTGAGAGCCTGGCCCAGGTTGGCCAGAGAGGTGGTGGATGAACCATCCCTGGAGACATCCCAGGCCAGGCTGGACGGGGCTCTGAGCAACCTGAGCTGGTGCAGATGTCCCTGCTCATGGCAGGGGGGGCACTGGGGGGGCTGGGAAGGGCCCTTCAACCCAAACCATCCTGTGATTCTATGATTCTATGATCTTTTATTTTTTTTTTTCGAGATTCAACCAGAAAATGTCCCCTTGGGAGGTGGAGACCAGAGAGCAGACCAGTTCTCAGGCTGGGTGAGATGGTCGGGGATGAAGCCCGGGGTGAGAGATGAGCATTTTCAGCATCCTGGGGGGTCCCAGCTCTGCCCCCGCCTCTCCCTCCCCACTGCCGGACGCCTTTCCCGTGCACCCAACGGCTCTACGTACCCGATCCCGAATACTGAAAGATGTTCTGCTGCATCTGCGGGGTCATCCCGGCGCCGAACTGTCCTCCGACGGCGCCCATCATCCCTCTGTTCACCATGCTGCCGCGGTTAGCCAGCGCGGCCTCGGGGTTGGATGCCAACGGCGAGAAGGGGCTGGTGGAGGTGGGAGGGTTTCCTGGGCTCGTACCGTAATTTGGGGGGTAAGGGAACTGCTGAGGGGGTGCTTGGGGCAAGCGAGCGGCTCCGATCTGCACCGGGAGCCCGGCGGAGGGGGGGAGGTTGTTCCCGAAGCTTTGCTGTCTCATCAGGATGGCTCGTTGCTGCATGAGCTGCCGCTGCCGGTGCTGTTGGCTGTAGAGCTCGCGCTGCCGCTGCGCCAGCATCTGGGCATTGAGGGGAGGCTGTGGGGAAGGAGGGGGACGCCTCAGTTATCACCGTTGCCCTCCGGTTCTGGCAAACAGCTCAGAATTCCCCTCCACCTCCCGGCGCGAGGGCTGCGGGTGTTCACCTTCCCCGGCTCGGGACACTCGTCCTCGGTTTGCGAGGAAAGCAGGAAAAACCCCGAAATGCTGTAAATCGGCTTTTTTGTGCCGCCGCAGGGCAGAGCAGGTTGGTGATATTGAAAGTTTGGCCTCTGGATGTGCCTAATGGCAAAACTACAGGGGCCAGAGAGTCCCCCATGCTGGGAAAAGATAATGTGGGTCACCTGGCTGCCCCCAACCACCCCTCTCCCCCATGGGACCCACTTGTGCCCTCACTGCAATGATTCTGGTTTAGGGCTGGAGTTGGGTTATGGGTGGACTCGATGATCTTGAGCGTCTCTTCCAACCAAAATGATCCTATGATTCTATGATCCCATGAGCCAGAGCCCAGGATTCCTGACTTGGACTCGTTCAGTTGCAAAATGTTTAAAAAAAAAAAAATCTCACAAGTTTTGCCATCACCACGGGCTCATTCCCCCTGTGGCCGAGCCAGATGTGTTGGAATTAATCACCTTAAAAAGCCTGACAAAGCCATCAGCGGCTGAAATCAGAGCTATGACGGGAACCGTTCCGTCCCTATTCCTCACTGACGCTCCCCACGGCGTAGCGGGGACGTCACAAAAATGCAAAGGCTTCTCCAAAAAATGGAATAAAGCCACCAGAACTCAGCTACGCTTTCCAACTTCTCCTCGCACCCAGATGTTTTATCCACTTTATTAGAAGCCAAACAAGAACTTTAGGGCCTGGGGGATTTGCAGGATCGTTAAGAAGATTGACTAGAGATTCTGGTATTTAAAGGATGGCATCTATTTCCTAAAGATCCTTCTCAATTAAATGCGTTAGCACATCATCGTCTAAGTAATAACGAAGTATTTATACCTTAAGCAGGTGGAGGAGCTGGAATTAAGGCTGAAGCAAAAAAACCCAACCTACAGCAGCTCATCTTGCAGACATCTCTCTGCATGCTGAGAATTTTTCTGTCCCATTAATTAAAGAGACCAGATTGTGCGAACCAGGTGACATGAGGATTAACCCCTAATTTGGACCCAGGAGGGAAACTTGGACATAAGGGGGAAAATTTTCATGACACAAATAATGGTATAATCCCCCCAGGGAAGTGGTGGATTCCCCAACACTGGACATTTTTAAGGTTCAGCTGGACAGGGTGCTGGGCCAGCTTGTCTAGACCGGGCTTTTGCCAAGAAAGGTTGGACCAGATGATCCCTGTGGTCCCTTCCAACCTGGGATTTGACGATTCGATGACTTTTTTCCATGCTGCATCCCCCTTACCTGCGGCGTGATCTGCTGCTGCATCCCCGCCCGCATGTTGATGCCCACCGGGGAACTGGCTGCAAACTGGTTGAGGATCGCTTGCCGGTTTTGATGGATCAGCTGGAGAGGAGGAAAAAAACCCAGGGACATCTTAAAAACTCAGATTCAGAAGCTTCCCATCCCTTCCGATCCGGATGTGGGGGCTGCAGGTGGGACTGAGGGTCCCTCCGTCCCCTCGGGGATGTGGAAGGGGAAAGAATTGAGCAGTGGAGGGGAAAGGGAGCTGGGGGTCCTGGGGACAGCAGGGTGACCATGAGCCAGCACTGGGCCCTTGTGGCCAGGAAGGGCAATGGGACCTGGGGGGGATTAGAAGGGGGTGGTCAGTAGGTCAGAGAGGTTCTCCTGCCCCTCTGCTCTGCCCTGGTGAGGCCGCATCTGGAATATTGTGTCCGGTTCTGGGCCCCTCAGTTCCAGCAGGACAGGGAACTGCTGGAGAGAGTCCAGCGCAGCCACGAAGATGCTGCAGGGAGTGGAGCATCTCCCGTGTGAGGAAAGGCTGAGGAGCTGGGGCTCTGGAGCTGGAGAAGAGGAGACTGAGGGGTGACTCGTTCATGGGGATCAATATGGAAAGGGGGAGTGTCCCGAGGATGGAGCCAGGCTCTTCTCGGTGACAACCAGTGATAGGAAAAGGGGCAATGGGTGCAAACTGGAACACAGGAGGTTCCACTTAAATATGAGAAGAAACTTCTTCATGGTGAGGGTGCCAGAGCCTGGCCCAGGCTGCCCAGGGAGGTTGTGGAGTCTCCTTCTCTGCAGACATTCCAACCCGCCTGGACACCTTCCTGTGTAACCTCATCTGGGTGTTCCTGCTCCGGCGGGGGGATTGCACTGGATGAGCTCTCGAGGTCCCTTCCAACCCCTGACATTCTGGGATCCTGTGAATTACCTGCTGCTGGCCCTGCAGCCGCTGCTGCAGCTGAAGTCGCAGCTGGTTGGGGGCCGTCGGGGGCCTGTTGAGCGTCTGCCGGGGCTGCATGGCCATGGTGGTGGGGAAGGCGCCGCGGGGCGGAGGGACCTGCACCGGCACAGCTCCGAACGACGGCTTCTGCCTCACCATGCCGGGGAAGGCGCCGGGGAGGCTGGCGGTGGGAGAGGCGGAGGAGTAAGGCTGGGGGTACATGCCAGGTTTCTGCTCCATCATGAGCGGCGGGGTGGCTTGTTGGGGTTGGAACCGTTCTGTCAGGGCTTCCAGCCCGCCGCCCTGGTGAAAGCAAAAGGGAGGAGGTAAATATATCACTTTGGAGCCCCACCGGTAGCTGTTCTCTCCTGGGAGTGCTCAGAGGGGACGGGGGGACGTGCCTGGCACGGGGCAGCTCACTCCTGAGGATGCTGCTGCCTGGAACCCGCATCCCTGGGATGAGCACCGTGTGGAGGAGGGCATTAAACGCCCGCTCCCCAGGGCTTTGCAAACCTTAGAGGGATATGAATTATTTCTTTTGGCTTGCTTGGGAGCCAAAACCAAGGCCAGGCTTTTCAGAAGGGCTCACAGCTGATGTCTCTGGGCTGGCAGGGGATTGCAGGGGAGCGGCAGGTATTGCTGCCTTCCCCTGCCTTCATCTGCCTTCCCCTGCCTTCATCTGCCTTCCCCTGCCTTCCTCTGCCTTCCCCTGCCTTCCTCTGCCTTCCCCTGCCTTCCTCTGCCTTCCCCTGCCTTCCTCTGCCTTCCCCTGCCTTCATCTGCCTTCCTCTTTGTTCCCCTGCCCTCCTCTGCCTCTCTCTGCCTTTCTCCGCAGGGTTTGCTATGCCAAGCTGCTCATCTGGTCTCCGAACATCAGCACGCCCAGCTGGACCCAACCTAAGTCTTGGCGGATCAGCCTGAACAGGGGAAATAGTTTGTACTCTCCCTCTCCTTTCCTATTTTTATGTGGCTTCGGAGGGAAGCTCAGCTGGAGGAAGAGTCACCATCTGCCCCAAAAGCACCTCGGACACAGGTGACCTCCAAGGACCTGAGCCATAGTATTAGGTTGGTGCAAAAGAAATCGCGAGTTTTGCATCATTGAAATTTCCCGTTTGATACTGGAATACATTCCTAAATAAAGGTGGTTATGTCATGCATCATTTTAATGAGCTTTTCTCGCTTTATGTTTTTTTTTGCTACTGACTTATTACTTGCTGTTTATTTTATATTTCTTTTAGACTATGGAAATGATGTTAGGCAAAAAGCAAATCCCAGTGATTTTCTTATTCGAGGCCAAAATGGGTCGTAAAGCAGCGGAGACAACTCGCAGCATCAACAACGCGTTTGGCCCAGGAACTGCTGACGAACGTACAGTGCAGTGGTGGCTCGAGAAGTTTCACCAAGGAGACAAGAGCCTTGAAGGGGAGCATGGTGGCCACCATGGGAAGGTGACAACGACCCATTGAGAGCATCCATCGAAGCTGATCCTCTTACAGCTACACGAGAAGCTGCTGAAGACTCAACGTCGACCATCCTATTGTCGTTTGGCATTTGAAGCAAATCGGAAAGGTGAAGAAGCTCAGTAAGTGGGTGCCTCATGAGCTGACCGAAAATCAAAGAAATCATCGTTTTGAAGCGTTGTCTTCTCTTATTCTATGCAACAATGAACCATTTCTCGATTGGATTGTGACGTGCAATGAAAAGTGGATTTTATAAATCAACCAGCGACGACCGGCTCAGTGGTTGGGCCAAGAAGAACCTCCAAAGCACTTCCCAAAGCCAAACTTGCACCAACAAAAGGTCACGGTTTGATGCTCTGCTCCCGATCTGATCCACTGCAGCTTTCTGAATCCCGGCAAAACGGCCACATCTGAGCAGTCTGCTCGGCAAATCGGTGGGATGCACCAGAACCGCAATGCCCGCAGCGGCATCGGTCACCAGAAAGGGCCCAATTCTTCTCCACGACGACGCCCGACCGCACGTCGCACGACAAACGCTGCAAAAGTTGAACGAATTGGGCTACGAAGTTTTGCCTCGTCCGCCACGTTCACCTGACCTCTCGCCAAGCGACCGCCACTTCTTCAAGCATCTCGACAACTTTTTGCAGGGAAAACGCTTCCACAACCAGCAGGATGCAGAAAATACTTTTAAAGAGCTCGTAGAATCCCCAAGCACAGATTTTTATGCTACAGGAACAAACTTATTTCTCGTTGGCAGAAATGTGTTGATTGTAATTGTTCTTATTTTGATTAATAAAGATGTGTTTGAGCGTGGTTATAATGATTTAAATTTAACGGTCCAAAACTACAATTACTTTTGCACCAACCTAAAACAACCGCTCCTGTGAATTCGAGCCTTATTACAGCTGGGGGACGGTTTCCACACCAGCAAATAAGAAGACCTGCGCTGCTCCAGCTTGGCTCAGGCACAGAAATGTGGTGTTTGAGCTGTGAGAAATAACACCGAGGAGCCAGAATCCTTAATCCGAGTCCCACAGACTAAGAGCAAGTTGTGTTGAAGGAAACGGCACACACAAACCACCCTCAAATCCCACCGCCTCGGGGATTTGGTGAGATGGTGCCCACCAAAGGACTGAGGCAGGGATGAGGATATGGGAACGGTGAGGGGGAAAACATACTGCTTAGGATCAATTAAGATGGTGGTGGGGGAAAATAAATCGCTTAAGATTAATTAAGATGGAGGTTATACAGATACCAGGACATAAAACAGCAGCTGGTGATGGCCAGAAACCACAGACCTGCTGAAATGAGGCTTTTTTACTCTTCTCTCCCCAGATTACCCGGTTTCCAGCCTGATTAAACTGGGTGCAGATATCTCCAGCACCTCATCCCACCTGTGGTCGCATGGTGGGTTTGGTTAAGCCAGACTAAATCCCCAAACTCTGCCCCAGGGGATGCGAACCCCTACCTGCCAATAACACATCCCAACTATAACACGTTTTCTTCCCAAAGATGCCTTTATGCTGATGTGTTGTTTCTCTAAAGATGTATTTCAAGTCCACATTTCATGGAACTATTTCAAAATATTTCTGAGGTTCAGCTGAAGCCACAGAAAAAGCCCAAGATTCCCATTAATGAAATGATCCCTGGATGGGAGCGACGCTGGGTCGGGGTCCAAACATGAGATAATCTCCCAAACCAGGTTGTGCTTGGCAGGGGAAGCGCCGGCTCGGCGTGGGGACACTCGGTACCATCCAAGGGCATCTCAATCCAGCGGTGCAGGGAGCTCTGCCAGCTGAGGCTGCAAAACCCTCGTGAAAACACCGAGCTGTTGCAGCTGCATCTTTGGCAAGAGCATCTCTGGTCCTCCGTACCAGAGAGGCTGAGCTTACTATCCCTGATTTGCAAAAAAAAAAAAAAAGGCAGGCGGTGATTTTGGATGCGGAGACTTGAGAAAAAGGGACGTGGCAAATATCTGAACTCGCACGTCCCTCAAATCGCTGATGAAAAGATAAAACCTCCCAGTAGCGCAGCCACAGAAGATTTGCCACCTCCGGGCTTAAATGATGCAGGATCAGGCATGGAGCAGCCCGAGGGATTTGCTCTGAGAAGCTTCTTTCTTAGGACATCCCATAAATTAACAACCTTTCGATTCTGTTCCTTGTTTTGGAAAAAGCGTGCGTGTGCTACGGGGCATGGAAAAAGAAACCGCTCGATGACAAACCCCAACCGATCCGTCTGCATTTTCTCATTTTCCACGTTCCTCGCTGTCTCCCCCTGCCATGCCTTGGTATTTATGACTCTAAATATTAATTCGGCCCCTTCCAAAGCATCTGCCCCCACGGATCTCTGCAAACTGGGAGTCCTCACCGGAGCTCAGCTGCAGAAACCAGGGCCCCAGCACCACTAAAAACAAACCTGATTTTTTCCCCACCCCGCATTTCAACCCCAGAGGGGCAGCTGCACTGTAAGCCAATCTCGACGGTAAGGGCTGCGCGCTTTCATACCAGCAAGGCCATTTGATATATAATTAGGCGGCACAGCCCCAGCTCAGGAATCCCGGGCTGTGGGATTCCAGCTGGAAGGCTCCTCCGTGCCCTAATCCCCCCAGCGAGGCGGGGACGCGGGACACCCTGCCAGCTCACCCGATACACCACAAAACCGCTCGGCCGCCTCTTTACCAGGCTGCCCGTTCCCACGGGGAATGGCGTTTGAAAAGCAAAGCGAGATATTGTATTTCCCGCGGCTGTTTTCCAGCTTTTTTGACTGGCGGGTGGGAGAGAACGGCGTGGTATTAAGTATCGCCTCTGAATCTGATGCGCTCGTGTGTTCCCGCTCGCATCTGGCTTCCCGTCACCGCCAGATGTTGGGAATCCTCCTCCGCGCCCACGTCGAGCCCCGCGTGTGACCTCCGGGAGCGGTCCCCTCTTTACCTGGACCAGTTTGTCGATGCCGAGAGCTCGGTCCAGCTCGGCCAGCTCGGTCTCGTCTTTGCCGCTGAGGAAGGAGACGAGCTGCTCCAGCAGAGCCTTCTCGTCGTTCCGCCCCTCCGGCGTGGTGGGGGGACACAGGAGCTCGTCCAGCTGCGAGGTGATGCACTGGCTGCGGAGAGAGGAGCGGGAGGGAGGATCGTTAAGGTTGTACGAAGCGGGGAGGAGGTTGAGCGGGAACATGCTCGAGCGACGCGCTCCCACCCGCTGCGGCACCCAAACCCCGCGGGACGCGGCCTCGTCCCGCCTGAGCCCGCTCCACCTCAAGCCTTGTGCCAAGACCTGCTTTTAAAGATGAGCCTCTCCACGAAATGAAGCCCATAAAGTGGGATTTTTTTTGCTGTTTAGGAAGAAAACTTGGGTGCTTTTGCTTTGCTCCCGCAGGCGTTTTGGGGAGGAAAGCGGGAGACGGAGCAAAACTTGTGCCGGCACGAACGCGGGGAGGCTGGGATGGAGCAGCTGGAAGCAAAGCAGCTGAAGGCAAAGAGGAACGTTTGAGCTGCGAAAAAACACGATTTCTGCAAAGCTCGCTCGATATTCTTTGGGAAGAAGATTAATATGTAATGAGACACATTCCAATGACGTGACTAATTGGAGTCAATGGGATTTGCTGGGTCTGACAGGCCGACCAGAGCCGTGGCACATCACGCTCGCCGAGAGGCACAAAGGCGAGGGCTCGAACGTGCCAGCGGTTCCCGAGCAGCCGACATGTTTATCCTTTCAGCTCCAGATGAGGACCAGATGTACAGCATGGAACCGGAGCCAAACCGAGCGCGGCCGCTGCCGCCAACACACGCGGCCTCGTCCAGGGCAAAGAAAAGACTCGGCGCTGGGGTTTCTCACACTGCAGAGAGACAGAGGGGAAAAGTGGGGCTGGTTTCACTCCGTAACCACGGTCCCTGCGCCTTGCTGCTTGTAGCAAACCCTGTTTTTTTCCTTGCCGAGGCCAACGTTTGCTGCGCAGGCATCGCTCTTGCAAAGGAAGGGGAGGACAGGCTGCTGCTCCGCGTTAACAGGCAGCTGGAGGAGAAATTTGGGTTGGCGCCATCCCTTCAGCCCGTGCCGGACCAAAAGTTGGTTTATAAAGAGATCATGGGGACGATATAATTTTTATATAGTGAATAAACGTCCAGCACATCCTGCTTTGCAGCCCAATCCAGCTTGCAGATCCATCCCCATCCTCTGCCCCCCATGGTGGGCTCCAGGTGAGTCTGCGGGCAGGTGACAAGGGACAGAGGAGATCCAGGTCCCCAGTCACACTGGTTTCGTGTTGCAAACATTTTCTATCCACCACAACCCTTCAGGCTTCTTTTGTTTGAAGGTGAAAACTCCGATTCCGCATGCGGTGAGGAGGAAACATTCAGCCGCTTGCAGAGATGGTATCAAATGCTGCTTGAGGTCCCGTCAAACATCTCCCTGGCGTGTTCTCTGAAAGGTCTCCAGCCCACGCAGATGTCCTGGAAACCTCGGGCAGCTCAGGTGGCACCGGGTGCCAGGGCCGCGGCAACCGAACCGGCCCCGGGTGGCGTGTTTGACCCTGGGGGATTAGAGGAACACGTGAGAACAGTGACTTGGATTTGCTTTGAGGAGACCTGGACCCGGCCCAAGGCGTCCGTCTGCTGCAGGAGACACAAGAGCACTTGGGACACGGAGAGGGGACGTTGCAGTCATCCTGCTTTATCAGGAGGCAAAGCCGGGGAGAGGAGGATTTGGGGAATGAGAGAATTTAAAAAAAGCAGCTCCTGTTCCCCAGGACACCCAGATCAGGGCACCAGCTGCTCCTTAAACAGGACCAGGACCTCAGCCCACGTCCAGCCGACGCAAACCTGCCAGCTGGGAAACCTTTGCAGCCCCCAAAGCAAATCTCTGCTGGCTTGATTGTAGCTAAAATATATTTATTTGTCCTGTAACATCTGCAGTCCAAAGGCTCCGCCTCCTTGCCCTGACTGTGATCTCCATTGGGGGGACAGGCTGGGACCAGGGGCATCTCCCAGGACGAGCATGTCCTCCACAGCTGGAGCACATCTGCAGGCCTTGAGGACCAACATCCAGAGGCTTTTCCCCAGCAGAATCCCTTCTCTTGGCTGCAGTGGAAGTTGGATTTTGATCACTGTGCTGCTCGCTGGAAGTGTTTGGACCCCACCAAGATGTTGCCAAGGCAGGCCTGACCCATGATGCTCCACCAGACCTACGGTTACCGAAGATACGAGAGGAAACTGAGCTGGGAACCAGCTTCTTCCAGCGCTGCCTCTGGCCACAACCTCTGTGAGGAACCACCGGTGCGCGGAGACCCTAATTGAGGAGGAATGGAGGCTCAGCAGGACGAGCAGCCCTCCATCTCTCAGCTCACTGTCCTCTCGTGGTCCTGGTCCATGTGTTGGTTCTACTGGTGGCTCCACCATGTGGAGAACCCAAGTTTGCTGTAGGGAGACGATGGAGCCAGGGGATGTCTCACCACACAGCGTGGTTCTCCTTGCTTTCTCCCTCCTCAATGCCGAGGAAATCAAATATCACCTTGTCAAACCTTAACCGGGCTGCGTTTTTTAACGTGTGGTTGAAACCATCACTCTCCAAAGGCAGGAACCATGTGAGATTTGTTACCTCCGCATCTCACCAGGCTTCGGGCAGATGCCGCTGCTCCACCGGTCTGACCTTGTCTCCTGGCCCAGGGTTCTGCCTTGAAAACCACCCGAGGAGCTTTTCCCACCTGAGGACTCCTGGGATGCTGCTGCCAAACGCTTCCCTCCTCGATATCCACGCAGATCCCAAACCTTCCACGCCAATGCCGCGGTCCTCGGTCCATAATCCTGCTGTGAAGGGGGAGCCGGGAGAAAATCCAGCTCCTTTCCTCACAGCTGCGCTGGCCAAGGAGACAGAAGCGTCCCCAGCCAGCCAGACTGACGCAGTGCTTGGAGCACACGGCTGCTGAGTAAGGGAAGGTCATTTTTACCCCAGAAGCAGCATTTTAAGGAACACTCGTAGCTTAAAACACGGACTGATTTTTCTAGCAGCTCTGCCTTTTGCCAGGTACGCCCCACAAATTTATCCCATAAAAAAATGACACCGGCAAGGCTTAAAAAGGAAAGTTACTTCCTCAGGCTGATGTAAATGCTAAATTAAATGGGGATTTGTTTTATCTCCCAGCTCTTTCAAGTAACAAGTGGCTAAGCCTTTCCAGCAGAAGTCCAAGATCCAGTTGCAGCAGTGGAGACCACTTAGGCAACTCTCTTCTTGGGCTGAGTGAAGAGCTTTGAGAAATTAATCCAAATTTAGCCCCGAGAAAAAGAAGTTTGGCTACCGGCTTGCTCAGTTACAACTCTTCCACGTCTTCTTCAGGACGGGAAAACAGAGACTGTGCTCGTCTGCTAAAGATGTTAATTAGGAGAGGAAATTCTGCCTCTCTGCAAAGCTGGGCTTTGGCAGCCCAAATATCTGACCTACGGTCTCCTCCAACCCGTTTCTAGCCAAGGAGTGACGTTGTTCTTTGGGCAGATCATCACCCCTTGGCTGCTCCACGGGGCATGGACCCAAAAAAGGTGGTTAGAGGATGAGACGGGGGTTATTTGATTAGAGCTGTGATCATTTTAGGTGAAGCCAAACACGTGGGGACTGCAAAAAGCTGTAATCATGTGAAAACACAAAACTGTCCCGTGATTCTCTAGATTCCACCGCTGCCCCGGCGAGAAGAGACGCTGGAGAACATCACTCCAAATATTGGCAAGGGCCAGCGGGGGCTTGGAGTATCCTCAGCTCTGCCACGGATCTGGGGATTATTCATGTCCACACATCCCTCAGGTGTCTCCTCCCAACCCACGTCCCTCATCTACTCGTACGTTTGTCCCTAAGAGAGGTGACCCGGGCAGCTCTTGCCAGGACACCCCGACGTTCTCCCGGCAGAGGTGAGGAAGGTGCCAGCCCCACCGTACTTACTCTTCGGGTTTATTCATCGCGCCTCGGTTCATGGCTGCCATGCCGTTATCCGGCCAGGGCATCTGCTCCCCCATTCCCGGCTGTCCGAACTGGTGATCTGGCACCCCCATCTCCAGCTCCGGCATTCCTAGGGGGGAAAAGTGGGACAAGGGGAGGAAATATTAGTGCTGCCGGGGTCACTGGGCAAGCTCAGAGCAACGGGATGCCAGCGGTGTCCTAAAACATCCCCAAAAGGGACGCCAAGATTCACCACTTCCAGCTCTTTTCAACCCAAAGTTACAGAGAGCTGGTGTGGTTTCCCAACCATTAATTATAAGCATGAAATTCTGGGTGAAAATCTAGGCAGATAACGCACACACAACAGATGTGCATGACCCTGTACGCTCAGTATATGCAAACGCTATTAAAAAGTTTCCCTTTTCAGCACATTTCTAGCAAGAGTTTCAAAATTTAGCCAAGTTAGAGGGTTTCTTCTTGAAAGCAAATTGTTACTACTGAAGATTTTAGCTTAAAACCCAAAGCCCGCACCCATCAGCATCTCCTGCCTCTCTTCTGGAGGAAAGTTAATTTGCACAGGGAAAAGAGCCAACACAATTAAATTAAGTTGTAGCAGAACTTGGAGCCCAAGCACTGGCCAGAGATTTATGAGGCTGGAGACTTTACGTCATCCCATTTGCAAGAGGAATCGGGACTGAAGATCAAACGGCACCTCGGGTGATGCAGCCTGTGGAGATCCAGGGAGGTGGAAACCGGAGGGGTCAGCACATTTCTGGCCAGGGTGGTGATGCCACATTGGGATGTGCCATCGGTGGCCGTCCCTTTGCCAAAACCCCCAAGTTTCTAACAGAAATGCTGATGGAGGCGGTTGCTGAAGATGAAAATCTCTCTTCTTTTAACCAAGCTCAGCTGTGCTGATTCTTTTCCCAATAAAAGATGTTATTTGCTTGAAAACGTCTGTGGTTACCCAGTGCCCGGTGTCTTCGCTGTTGTCACAAGGAGCCACCAGCTTCACGTGCCACCCGGAGCATGGGGTTGGTTTTAAAAACCAGAAAATAAGATCCCGGAGGGGAGGACGGTCCAGCTCAAGGATGCTCAGCATCCCAGCGCACGCTCTGGCACGGCGGCTCCTGCTGAGCACTCCTCGATTTCTCGACATTTCTTAATAAAAGCCACAAGGTTGCTCGGCAACAGGCGGATACCGGCAGTGCCAGTGGCAGCTCATGGCACGGTCACGCTGCAGCTTGTCCCCAATCCTTCCTTGTCTTGCTCAAAAACGGTCCCCAGGCTCATTGATGCTGAAGATGGTGGATTGTCTCAGGTAGAGCATCATTTACTGGGGTGTGGGTGACCCTCTTTGAGGCAACCAGACCTCGAATCCTGGGGGCAGTTCTGGGCCCCTCACGCCAAGAAAGGCCTTGAGGTGCTGGAGCGAGTTGAGAGAAGGGAACGGAGCTGGGGAAGGGGCTGGAGCACAAGGGTGATGGGAGCGGCTGAGGGAGCTGGGGGTTCAGCTGGAGAACAGGAGCTGAGGGGAGACCTTCTGATCTCTGACCTGCCTGAAAGGAGCTTGGAGCCAGGGGGGGGTCGGGCTCTGCTCCCCAGGAACAAGCGCCAGGACCAGAGGAAACGGCCTCAAGTTGCGCCAGGGGAGGTTGAGGTTGGATGTGGGGAACAATTTCTTCCCCAAAGGGCTGTGGGGCATTGGAACAGGCTGCCCAGGGCAGTGCTGGAGTCACCATCCCTGGAGGGGTTGGACAGACGGACATGAGGTTCTCAGGGACATGGGTTGGTGTGAGGGATGGGTAACAGTTGGACTTGATGATTTTGAGGGTCTTTTCCAACCAAAATGATTCTGTAATTCTCTGATTTTGTGGATAAGCACAGCTTGGAAACTCGCTACTGGTGAACAAGGATGCTTGAGCTTCACCTTGCCACCTCTTTTCACCCATGGGACTCCCTGGAAAGCCTCAGCGTGACCCGGAGAAGGCGGCGAGGAGCAGGTGCCCGTGTCCGTACGTACCTGTGTCGGGTGGGAAGGGGTTGGGAGCCGTGACCGTGCCCCTGCCCTGCTGGGCTGGCCCGCGGGCGTGCGGGCTGCTGCCATTGCTGGTGGGACAAGGAACTGGCCTCAGCTGCGCTGGCTCCAGGGGGTCGCAGAACTCAAAGGGCGTCCGACCAGCCTGCACACCCTGCCCGCTGTTCATCGCTAGAGATTCATCCAATTATTTAAAAAAAGAAAAAGGGGAAAAAAAAAAGCACAAGTCAGATCTCTCCCCAAGGCTCGTTGCGAGATCCCCGGCGCTCGGCAGATTCCTCGCTGAGGAGGGGAGCTGGTGTCGGGAAGTTTGGAGGGCAAGAAGGGGGTCGTGGTGGGATGTCACCTCTCCTGAAGCTGAGAGCTCGGTCCCACGTGTGGCTCGGTCACCCGCAGCCACCCTGAGGTAGCATCACGTGCAACAGGTGATGGTGACAACAGCCCCTGGGCAGCACTGCAGCTCCTGCCTGTTGTGTGGAGGGTAAAGGGATCCAGAAGCTGGGCTGGCACCCAAGCCCCAAAGCTCCTTTAAGCTGCAGCTTAAAATAATCAGCTGGGCAGAAAAATTAATCAACTGGGTGTAAGAAAGGCCACATCAATGAGGCTCTGCTCCCTCTGGGGTGACCCCAGCACAGGAGCCGCGTCCCCCTTAACCTGGCAGCTCGGGGGAGGCTCAGCAGCACTGCTCCCCGCATGGGCAGCTCTCACCTGCTGGCTTTAAATCAATTAAAACCATGTCATTAGGCCTGGCATTATTCTCATTTTTATTTAGATAGGGTTTTTTGCAGGCTCAGCTGCAGTTTGCCATCAGGGAGCACGTCTCAAATGCTCCCGTTGAACTGAAAAACAAACGTAAGAGGCAGCTTTGCAAACTGGTGGCCACTGGCCACGGCTGTTGGGCACCTCTCTCCCAGCCAGCAGCACCTCTAAACCCTCGGGAACCGGCTCAGGGGCGCGTTACCACCCCCCACGTGAGTGAAACCCAACAGCAGCACCTTCAGCAAGGCTCGTGGCAGATCCCCTGGGCGGTAATCGCTATTTTGGACCCTGTAACCCAGGAGAGGAACAGCTGGCATTTCAACCATGCTTGCTTTCCTCCCCACTCTAATTTGGATGTGAGATTCCTCTTCCTCCAAAGGCAATCAGCCCCGCTTTTAATTATGTCGCAGCATGACGAGTGTCCCTGCTGCTGAAGGTGCCAACTATCTCAGCCCTGGGTCAAGAGGCTCCTTGGTGAGCAACTGTGAGGCTTGAGCGATAAACCTCGTGATGGATTCAGCTCAGAGGTGATGGCCGGATCGGTTCATGGCTACAGCGGTGGGAATGACAGCTCTTTGTCACCTCCCTGATGTGTCCCCAAAGTGGGGAGGCCCAGCACGGCTCCCCCATCCCTCTGGGCTCAACGCAGAGGGAACGGCCTCAAGTTGCGCCAGGGGAGGCTGAGGTTGGATGTGGGGAACAATTTCTTCCCCAAAGGGCTGTGGGGCATTGGAACAGGCTGCCCAGGGCAGTGCTGGAGTCACCATCCCTGGAGGGGTTGCACAGATGGAGATGAGGTTCTCAGGGACATGGGGCAGTGCCAGGGCTGGGGAACGGTTGGACTCGATGATCTTGAGGGTCTTTTCCAACCAAAATGATTCTGTGATCGCTGTGGCCAGATCCACGCTGGTGCTGCCCCAGCAGAGCCGGCGATGGAGGAGACCCTGCCCTCCCACCCCCCGGCAGGGACCCGCTTTGGGGACGATTCCTGGCGTTCCCCGGGGACGGACACGTACGGTTGAGTCCCGCGGGGGCTCTGGCGGTGGCGCTGGGTGGCAGGGGGGCTGCCAGCATCTCCGGTTTGACGGCCACGCCGCTCTCGTTTCTCTCCGCTCCGCACAAGCCGGGCAGCTGTGCCGCCTTCTCCAGCGAGGGCAGGAGCTGGTCCAGCTGCTCCAGTTCGGCAGCAAACTACGGAAGGAAACAAAAAATACATCACGGGTGGGTGACTGAGCCCAAACGCCAGACCGAGTGCTGCTTTCGCATCCACGTAGCCCCCCAGTGCTGCTCCCCCATCCCTTCGCATCTCGCGTGGATGGAGAACCAGCCCCGTGTCCCCTGCCCGGCCACACGCAGACCCTGGGGGGACAAGGACTGTCCTCCCTGTACACGGGTCCCCACCCCAGAGCCTGGTCCTCAGCGGCAGCTTCGAGATGCTTGTGTGCTGCAATTAGCGTAATTATTAATGGTACGCACAACCTCCAGCTATTTAAAACGAGAGATAATTTGCTTTGTTAACATACATACACTTAGGCGGAAATTTTAATAATAAAGAATTGGTCTTTCCTAAGAAACAGAAGTGACTTTTTGGAATGAGTGTCCAAAACCGACACTGGTCTTGGGTGTGTAATTCCCCTCAACGGCAGATCAAAATATGATCCAGTTTTTCCAGGCTTTGTCAGCGCTACGAGTGGAAAAGTAGATATTATACCCGGGGACCCGAATAAATGGGAAAGCTCCTGGGAATGGGATTTGCACCGGTGGCTGAAAACGCAGTGCTGTAAAGCAGCGGGTTGGGATGAAAGGGGCTGAGATAAATGGGCTTGGGCTAAAAAAAGAAAAAAATAGCTCAAGGGAAACAAAATGCTTTAGAATTTAAGGACCTGTATCGATCCAGAAGGACCACTCCTCAGCATTAGGGAAAGCCTGGCCATTAACACGGGGTAATTAACAGAAAAACTGGTGGCAATCCCAGTTGCCACGAGCAGCAGGCACCAATATTACCATTTATAATGGACTGAACGGACTTTTTCTCTTTTTCCCCTGTATCCTCTCCATCAAATCCTAAGCCAAGAGCCCTGAGAAGCAGAATATCCTCCTGACCCTGGGCTCACGGCGAGAAATAAATGCAGCAAATTCAACTCCTACAGCCGGCTGCACATCTCAACTCTTCCAAATAATGTAATTTCTCGACCAAGCAGAATTCCTTTAAAGCTCAAGTTTGCAAAGAAAAGAGAACTGAAGCAAAAGGGAGACATCCACGATACGGCAGAAATACATCTCCTCAAGTTCATCTCTTCCTGCAGGAGGTTATTTTGGACGCAGAGAGAGAAGGAGGGCACAGAGGCAGCTGCGGGCACCCAAAATGGACATTAAGTGGAGTTAAAATGGGAGCAGTGAAGCTCTTTTGTGGCTTGTTGGGTTTGTGAAGAGGTTGGAGATGCAGGGGTTGATAGGACCAGAGGAAACGGCCTCAAGTTGCGCCAGGGGAGGTTGAGGTTGGATGTGGGGAACAATTTCTTCCCCCAAGGGCTGTGGGGCATTGGAACAGGCTGCCCAGGGCAGTGCTGGAGTCACCATCCCTGGAGGGGTTGGACAGACGGACATGAGGTTCTCAGGGACATGGGGCAGTGTCGGGGTGGGTTAATGGTTGGACTTGGTGATCCTGAGGGTCTCTTCCAACTGAAATGATTCTATGATTCTACAGAAACACAGGGTGGCTGAATATTTCTGGGCAGCTTCTTCCCCAAACCTTCAGCTCCCGGGAGAAACAAGGTTCCAAAACAAGAAACAACCCAAAGGCAAATCAAGGGACAACATCTCTGCCTTCCATCCCTTGCCCAGCCGGCTCGTGGGACGCCCCACGTGTGAAATCAGCTCGGGGAGGAGGATGGAGATGCTTCCAGGAGGTGCCCACCCAGCAAACCTTCATCCCTGGCTGGCCCTGCCCGCGGGGTGGAGATAATTCTCCTCCCGAGCCGCTTGGGCAACAAAATCCTTGCACAAATTAAATAACCCCATGATTTTATTGCGAACTTCAGATCATTAGGATTTTCCTTTCATTTTTTTAACTCCCGCAATTTCTATTAGCTCTTTTCTAAGCCTTACCTAAGTATTTTTTGTTCTAACCCCGCGAACGGGTGGCTCTAAGCAAACCCAGGGCGAATCCGTATGATAAATCAGGAAAGAAAATAATTCCTTCGAGGCTGAAGGCGAGCTGCAGAGCTTACCCCACAACTCATGTCGCTCCTAATTGATATTTTGATCTTTAAAATAAGAAAACAAAAATCTAGCAGGGGCTAGATTTTATATGAAACGGCAGCTCCCCCTCCCCACCAGAGGAGCCTCTAACAGAAAACACATGGAAATGAAACTCTGTCCTGAGCTGCTGAGCAGCAAGGGCTTGTTCGCTCCTCAGAAAATCCATTTTAAGACTCCGCAAACCCTCTCCAGGCTCTTTTCTTAACTCTTTGGAAGCACTCGGTACGTTCCAGCAAATAATCCTGATGCTCTCCAGCTGCTGGGGGAGGGATACTTGGAACCGAAAAGCCACGGAGGAGCCTAAAAATGCTCAGCTGCTTCCAGCAGCGCAGGAGAGGGGCTGATAAACACGGCCAGGCTGGAGCCGGCCCAGCTCCGTGCGCCTGTGTGCGGGCACAGCACAATTAGCTCACGCAGCCTCGTTAAATTAATAGGGCTTTCTGGCCTCTCCGGAGGATGGAGGACCTGGAACCAGCACTGATGCTCAGCAAATCACAGAATCACAGGATGGTTTGGGTGGGAAGGGACGTTGCCAGCCCCCCCAGTGCCCCCCCTGCCACGAGCAGGGACATCTGCACCAGCTCAGGTTGCTCAGAGCCCCGTCCAGCCTGGCCTGGGATGTCTCCAGGGATGGTTCATCCACCACCTCTCTGGCCAACCTGGGCCAGGCTCTCACCACCCTCCGTATGAAAAATTTCTTCCTCATGTCCAGCCTGAATCCCTGCAGGATGCTCTTTCTGCAGGAGCATCGTGGTGGGTACCCAGCTCCATGGGCATATTCACTCCCCACCAGCCAGCTCCAATGTGCCTCCCAAAATAAACAGGTTCTACCTTGAGTTTTCCTCATCCAGAGGCAATTTATGTTAATCTAGGTCATAGAATCACAGAATCATTTTGGTTGGAAAAGACCCTCAAGATCATCAAGTCCAATCGTTCCCCAGCCCTGGCACTGCCCCATGTCCTGAGAACCTCATGTCCGTCTGTCCAACCCCTCCAGGGATGGTGACTCCAGCACTGCCCTGGGCAGCCTGTTCCAATGCCCCACAGCCCTTTGGGGAAGAAATTGTTCCCCACATCCAACCTCAACCTCCCCTGGCGCAACTTGAGGCCGTTTCCTCTGCTCCTGGCGCTTGTTCCTGGGGAGCAGAGCCCGACCCCCCCTGGCTCCAAGCTCCTTTCAGGCAGGTCAGAGATCAGAAGGTCTCCCCTCAGCTCCTGTTCTCCAGCTGAACCCCCAGCTCCCTCAGCCGCTCCCCATGATGACGGATCTCAAATGGGAGGTGATGGGGAGGACACACCATCCAGCTGATGACACCAGGAAAGTGCATTACAGAAAGAGATAAGGAGTGCGATTCCCACTTGCCTACAGAATAACTGACTGCGGCTCCCAATCCAACTGAGCCCTTAACCTTATTAAGAGACTTATTGTGTGTTTGTCACCCCAGGCTCTCCCAGCTCCGTTATTCATCCCTGATCTCCAAAGCCGTATTTGCCGCAGTCCGTAAGCGGGCGATCAGCCCTGCTCTTCATGTCAGCCGCTCTCTTCTCTTTGCTTAAAAAGGATTAAGCAGCCTTATCCGTGTTACCATCTCCCCTGGCTTTCAAAAATAAGAAATCTCTTCTATTCATAGCAGCGTGTAATGAATATTTATACCCCCAAATCTCTATTGCAGAGATCTGTCACTGGATTATTCAATTTAATAATACTTTTAGGAGAACTAAAAGGCCCGTATAATTGCTAATCGCAGCCAACAAGAGGGCAAGGGATTGAAAATTCCCTGGGACACAAGCCCTGAATGTGCCCAGAGATGCAGAATTAAGAACCTTTTTGCATGGCAACGCGCACGTGGTCTTCTCCTCACTCAATCCCACCGCCTGCAGTGATGTGCTGTGTTTCTTTCTCAGTTTTATACACCTCCATAAAGTTCCTTCCCTTCCCAACATCACCTTGAAGGTCTGAGCTATCAAAACGTGAAGCATCTGGACAAGAAGGGACAGCACAGGTGCTGGAGGAGGTGGCACCAGCACGTGAGGAGATGGCACCAGAACAGGAGAAGGTGGCACCAGCACAGGAGAAGGTGGCACCAGCGCTGGAGAAGGTGGCACCAGCACAGGAGGAGGTGACACCAGCGCTGGAGAAGGTGGCACCAGCACTGTAGAAGGTGGCACCAGCACAGGAGGAGGTGACACCAGCGCTGGAGGAGGTGGCACCAGTGCTGGAGAAGGTGGCACCAGCACTGGAGGAGGTGGCACCAGTGCTGGAGAAGGTGGCACCAACACAGAAAGTTGTGGCAGCCACACAACATCTCCCCACACTCTTCCGAGGCCCACCACCTTGCTGTGGAGAGCCCACGCCAGCAGATTTGGAGGAAACTGTCCCCAAAACCCAGCTTGTCAAGAGCAGCCCACCAGCACGGACACAGATGGGTCCACTCACCTGGCCCTGCGTCTCCAGCTTGACCTCCTCCGTGGCAGGAGGTTTGGCGAGCGGCACCGGGGCCGTGTTACAGGGCTCCATCTGCTCTGTCTTCTCCACCTTCACCTTCACGTCGTCCAGGCTCAGCGCCGGGGCTGCAGCAAGTTCCTTCTCGTCCTTGTCCAGCAGATACCGCAGGAGCTGATGATCCTTGACATCTTTTTTCTTCAGCGTGTCCGGCTCCAGTTTAATGTCCGGGGTTCCTGGCAGCTGGCTGGGAGCCGCGGGGGTGGTGGTGGCATTCGGGGTGCTCTCCTTCTTCTCGTGCTCCATGGCCAGGGTGGTGATGTCTGAAGGGCTGCCCTCCTGAAGGAGTCTGTGCAAGATCTTGTGCCGCTCGGTCAGGGAGCTGTGGGAGGAAGGGCAGGTGCTGCTGGGAGGGTTTCCGGAGGCCAAGGTGCCACCGGTGCCCGCGCAGGCCAACGAATCTTTGCAACTCGTGTCCGCGTCGGCGTGTCGAAGCTGCTGCTCCGCCGTGCTGGCCAGAAGCTGGACCAGCTTGTGGCTGGTCGCTTGGGAGCACTTGTTGTCCCCTTCCGAGAGCCTGTCGCCAGTGTGCAGCACGCCCGAGTCCAGTGGCTTGTTGTCCCCTGCCCCGCTGTCCGACTGGATCATCTCGCTGAGGATGGAGGCGATCTCCTTGCTGTCCTTGGACTCGGCTTTCATGGGCTGCATGGCGAGGCGGCCGGGCGAGCTCTGCGAGCTGAGCTGTCTCAGCACAGGGGGTGGCGTGGAGTAGCCCACCGGGGTGCTGGGACCTTCGGCCAAGCCCTGCATGGAGTTCATGGGGGCGCCGGGAAAGGATCTGGTGGTACCAGTGGCACCGCCGGCCCCGCTGCCGCTGTTGGCCATGCCCACGGGAGAGTGCATGGTGGGCATGGTGGGCGAGAAGGGATTGCCGGGCACGCGGGGTCTGGGCACCAGCCCCGGGCTGACCCGATGCCTCGGGGACATGAACTGTGGTGGGGTGATCCCCGGACTGTTCATGGGCGAGCTGTTGAGGTTCAACGTGTGGTTACTGTTCTGGGGACCGGCTTGTCCCTGGCTTAAGGCAACGTTGGCTCCGATCTGGTTCCCAGGTGAACACCCGAAGTTGGTTTGGCTGGTGCTGGAGTTGCTGTTGTTGTGGAGGCCGGCGCCTGGCTGCTGGTTGACGTTGGTGGCCAACATGCTGCCGTTGGAGGGAGGGATGGAGGGCGGCAGGGCCATGCCTTGGCCCGGGGAGATGCTGGGGTTCAGCGAGGGGCTGACCCGGGGAAGGGACATGGCGGAGTTAGTGTTCTCCTGGGGTGAAAGCATGCCATGATCCCTGCGGGAGAGGAGAAGGAGAGGAAACGTCACAAGAGGCTTTGCCCAAACCTTCACTGCCACTCTGGCAGCTCCTGCACCCCTGTCCATAGAATCACAGGATGGTTTGGGTGGGAAGGGACGTTGCCAGCTCCCCCAGTGCCCCCCCTGCCATGAGCAGGGACATCTGCACCAGCTCAGGTTGCTCAGAGCCCCGTCCAGCCTGGCCTGGGATGTCTCCAGGGATGGTTCAGCCACCACCTCTCTGGCCAACCTGGGACAGGCTCTCACCACCCGCAGTGTGAAAAATTTCTTCACGTCTGGCCATGTTGCAGAGCTCTGAAGCCTGGAGAGCAGCAGGTCACAAGCTCTGGTGGTCTCAGCCTTCCCATCTCCATCAGCCCTTCAGGATGCCTTTCAGCCCCATGGATGGGGTACAGCAGCTTTAGCATCTCCCCAGAAATGCGACGCTGCTCGGGATCACAGCTGCTCCCTGGCTAAACCCCAAAGGCATCACCTTCTCTGGGTCTTTGGTTCTCCCAGGGCTGGAGGAAGACCATGCTCTGCAGCGTTCTCCTCCTCCAGCCCCCTCGTGTTTCTGCAGCACAGCCCGGGTCCACAGCCTCACCGCTCCCTGTCCTGCCAGTTTGTCAGAGCCTCTCCCTCCTCAAAGTTCTCTAGGGCAAGGCAGAAATCTGAAGCATGTCTATAAACCTCCACCTGAACTCCCAGGGCCGCCTCTTCATGAAATAACAATAATCAAGAGCAACAGAGCTCTGGTTTTCAGCCTCAGGTTCCTCATGGGGATCACACCTCCAAAGCAGCATCACAGACCACCCGTGGGTCCTCCTTCCGCTGGAGGGAATCACAGAATCATTTTGGTTGGAAAAGACCCTCAAGATCATCAAGTCCAACCATTACCCAGCCCTGGCACTGCCCCATGTCCCGAGAACCTCATGTCCATCTGTCCAACCCCTCCAGGGATGGTGACCCCAGCACTGCCCTGGGCAGCCTGTTCCAATGCCCCACAGCCCTTTGGGGAAGAAATTGTTCCCCACATCCAACCTCAACCTCCCCTGGCGCAACTTGAGGCCGTTTCCACTCATCCTAAGGGACGCTTTGATTCCTGGATCGCCCACCCAGGCGCTGACACGCCTCTGGAGCGGTGGGTTGGGGACGTACCTGTCGATGACGTGGATGCCCATGATGAAGGGCTGCATCTCTGGGCTGGTGGGGTAGCAGAGCTTACACTTGGTGTGGGCACTGAGCACCGTCCCGTCGCTCAGGGTGAATCGGTACGAGGGGCTGAAGGCCGTGCCGCGTGTCATCACTGAAGGAGACAACCAGAAACACCTCAACCCCCACTTAGAAACTCAAGGCAAAAGCCACAACACCCTACAAGTACCAAGAGGAGGATGGAGGGAGCAGAGGAGAGAGAGAACCTGCCCTGCCTGGGACAACCACCTTCCCAGCAAACGAAAGCCCATGCTGCATGTGTGCCAACCCCAGATATGGAGAAAATAAGAGGGTTACGAATAACCACAGTGGCACCAAAATCCTCCCAGCTGCTTCTCCAGTTCCAAACTCCAAATCTAAATCCACCCAGTGCCATCCTTGAGTGCTCAGAGTTTCTGAAGGGGCCACCACCAGCGCAGAATGTCCAAGCTGGCGAACCCCAGCCCGGCTGGGAAGGTGCAGCAGGATGTAACCCCAGCAAAGTTACAGCTCTCCAGGGGCTCAGCGACCTCCTGCTCCTGCCTTTCCTACCTCCCTGTCCTGAGAATCCTCATCAACAGCAAAGATGCTCATCAGAGAGGTAACAGAGCAAAGATGCTCACGAAAGAGCTGCTGCTGCTTCTGCTTAGACACTGGGGATGGCGCTTGCGGATGGCACGGGAAAAAAATGTAAAATCATATTTAGCTCATATTTGTCTCAATTCTGTATTTCCCAAAAGGTGAGAGGAGCCCCTCCAGCGTTACTCAGCCCTTTCTCCTCTCCCTTTGGCGCTTTGTGATTATTATCGCAGCATCCATTTTTGCAGAAAGCGTTTATCCGGCGAGGAGTACCACGCTCCGGCGGGGAAGAGGAGCCCAGTTACCTTCTTGAAAGAGCTGTTTGGCGTAGGACGGCTCTCTGCCCTGTGGCTGGAAGAAAGCGTAGATGCATTTTCGCACCAAATCCTCCCAGCCCGTCCTGCCAGCGGCTCGCAGGGAACTGGTGTCGATGGAGATGATTTTACCTGGGCGGAAAGAGAGAAGCCATGTTACTCAGGCACGGCGTGAGAAGTCCCTCAGCAGAAACTGGTCTGTAAATGTGGAAAATGAAGCCAGGTCCTATTTGGTGTCAGGCAGCAGATGCAGGAGGACACCAGGATGTCCTCCAGAAGGAGGTGGAGGTTCAGGGAGTTTGCTCTGGGTTGTGCCACCTCTACGCACACCTTGGCCAGCCAAAGCAGACACAAAACCCAACAAGAAGAACTTCTTTGTGAAGGGACCCTCGCTATTCCAGATCTTAGGTCCCCAGATTCACAGAATCATTTTGGTTGGAAGAGACCCTCAGGATCATCGAGTCCAACGAGATTCACACCCTCACCCGGTGGGACACCCTCCGGCCACCCTGTCCACACCAGCAGATCCTCCAAGCAGGACCCGCCGCCTGCTTTTCCCTCGGCATGAAACCCCAGGCAGCTTTGCTGGGTGTTTTACAGCCATGGACAGGGAGCAGTGGGCAGAAAAAACATTCATTGAGGATTTTCAGGCTGCAGGGAAGTCCAGAGTGATGATTAACCACCAGGAGGATGGTCACCAGAGTGGCTACAAAGCAATATTTGAATGAGAGCAAACCCAATCTGAAATGTTCAGGGAGACCAAGGTTAGATATGAGAAGGAAACTGTTTGTGCTGAGGGTGGTGAGAGCCTGTCCCAGGTTGGCCAGAGAGGTGGTGGATGAACCATCCCTGGAGACATCCCAGGCCAGGCTGGACGGGGCTCTGAGCAACCCGAGCTGGTGCAGATGTCCCTGCCCATGGCAGGGGGGGCACTGGGGGAGCTGAGAAGGTCCCTTCAACCCAAACCATTCTGTGATTCAATGATTCTAAAGTGACGACTACTTCATTCTCATCAACCAGCAACCTCAACAGCCCCCGAAACCCAAGGGAGCAGAGAGGGGTTGTGTGCATGACATGGCTCTGGTGTTCCTGGATAGGTTGAGGTGTCTCGAGTTGAGGTGTCAACTCCATCGGTCCGTTTGCAAAGGACAGGACAAGGCTCACGCTCTGGGGTCCTGCACCACTGACCCATCTCCACCCCAAGACAACAAATCCTCTGGAGCCAGGACCCCCCGGCATCCCTGGGATGTTACCTGTGGTGTCTTGCTTGGTCACGAAGGATTCAGAGGGGGCGACGGCTGCCGGTCGAGGTAATCGTCTCGCGATGCATATCAGACACGACTGGAAATCTGCCAAAGTAGAAGGGACCAAGAATATGAAAATCAGACACTACAGCCACCACTTGCAATTTAAAATTTTAATTTAAATACCACTGCTGGGCTTGATTGCCATATCCTGCCCTGGGAGTGTTTACCCTGAGCCCTTCAAAGCAAATAGGCTCTGTCTAAACTCTATAAAATTTGCTGGAAAAGAGGTTTCCAGTGCTTGGAGAAATTAATTGTAAAGGCTTCTCAGATCTGGCAGCATTGTACAATAAAAGTCAGTACTAAAAGCCAGCAACTGTCGGCTTCAGGCAAAGTATTTGGTCATAAAATACCATAATTTATTCCTTCCAGTCATGATCTCTTGTGTAAACCGCAATGGATTAATCCAGCTAATGCGCTGGAAAAATAATAGCTGGGACACCAAAAGGAGAGTTGTCAGGGCATTGGCAGGAAAGCAACGGCCCCCACGGTGCCGAGGGAACCCTGACTGTCCCCAGTCCCTGAGGACATCTGCCTGCAGGGAAGCGATTCAGCCCAAAAACGTGCGAGCAGCACCGTGGTCTGGCCAAGTGCAAGGTCCTGCACCTGGGTCGGGGCAACCCCGGTATCGGTCCAGGCTGGGGCTGCAGGGATGGAGAGCAGCCCCAGGAGAAGGACTTGGGTGCTGGGGTGAGACATTGGCCATGACCCGGCCATGTGCGCTGGCAGCCCAGAAACCACCCGTGTCCTGGGCTGTGTCGCCAGCCCGGTGAGCAGCAGGTTTGGGGGGATCCTGCCCCTCTGCTCCGCTCTGGTGAGACCCCCCTGCAGCTCTGGGGTCCTCAGCACAGGACACACATGGAGCTGCTGGAGAGGGGCCAGAGGAGCCCCAGAAATGATCCGAGGCTGGAACAGCTCTGCTGGGAGGACAGGCTGAGAGAGTTGGGGGGTTCACCTGGAGAAGAGAAACTCTGGGGAGACCTTAGTGTGGCCTTTCCGGACTTAAAAGGGGCCGAGAAGAAAGATGGGGACAGACTTTTGAGCAGGGCCTGTTGTGATAGGACAAGAGGTGATGGTTTGAAACCAAAGGAGGGAGATTCAGGTCAGACATGAGGAAGAAATTGTTTACAATGAAGGGTGGTGAGAGCCTGGCCCAGGTTGGCCAGAGAGGTGGTGGCTGAACCATCCCTGGAGACATCCCAGGCCAGGCTGGACGGGGCTCTGAGCAACCTGAGCTGGTGCAGATGTCCCTGCTCGTGGCAGGGGGGGCACTGGGGGGGCTGGGAAGGTCCCTTCAACCCAAACCATTCTATGATCCCCATCCCACCTCTCCTCCTGCCCCTCCTGCCCGAATACTGCCTCACAAGCAGCGGACACTCTCTCCTACCTTCTCCCTCCTCCTTGAAGGACTTGGGCTGGGACACGGTGAAGCACTGCATCACCTCGTAGCGCTGACGAGCCTCCTGGTTGTCGGTGCCCGGCTCGTCGGGCGGCCGGATCAGCATCCTGCAGCTGAACGTGTGGCTGTTGCGCCGCGTCGCTTCCTGAGGCCAAGGAACTCCATTGACTGGGGGATGGAGGAAAAAAAAGAAGGGCTATTAGGAGCTGTACCATGCACATGTCCCCCTGTGACTTTCTGAGGAGGTAGGTCCTATCATCTCCATCTTACGGGCAGGGAAACTGAGGCACGGGGTCTCTGAGCCACTTCCAGAGCCTGGGAGGGCTCCTGCCTCTTGCTGTTGTACTTGAAACCCTCCAAAACGATGCTCATGGCAATTTTCCAGCAAGTCCAGCTAAACATCTCCATAGAAATTAATTCTTTCTTTGCTTCCTCCCCATTTCTGGGGAGCAGCAGCGAGAGCTTTTAGAACTGCAGCAGCAAAAAAATCCCCTTTTTTCTATAACCTGGCTTTTCCAAAAACCTCTGGGCACTAGCTGAATGATTTCACTAACCCTCTACATCATCTTTGTGGATATCCATCTTCAACCCATATGATTTTGCCACCAGCAGATTCTCAAGTTTTCATGCAACCTGCTCTCCAAGAAGAGCTGAGGGGCTTGTAACATCCAAGGAAAGGAAAAATACACAGCTTGAAACTGGGTAACCACAGGGAAAAGACAATGCCTGAACCTCTACAGGCTCAATCGGATGAGTGCCAATAGATTTGGGTGTTTAAAGACATCATCGTATTTACCCAGGAGGAAGACGAGTGTGAATTTCAGCAAAACATGTATTTTTAAGTCAAGCTACTTGGAAAAGGCTCATCTGCCTTTTGTGTTTCTTCCAAGGTGTGAGGGGATGAGGGATCAGGGGAGGTTGGATGTGGGGAACAATTTCTTCCCCAAAGGGCTGTGGGGCATTGGAACAGGCTGCCCAGGGCAGTGCTGGAGTCACCATCCCTGGAGGGGTTGGACAGACAGAGATGAGGTTCTCAGGGACATGGGGCAGTGCCAGGGCTGGGGGAACGGTTGGAGTCCATGATCTTCAAGGCCTTTTCCCATATAAATGATTCTATATAAATAATATAAAAAACACTATAAGGCCAACATCACTGAAGACACAACAGCATTTTTTACAGCGCTCTCCAAGCACCAGCTGATAAAAAAAAAAAACAACCTCAAGGGTTTTCTTACCCAGAGACTTTGGCAACAAGTTCTTGACGAACTCAGCGTGATCCCCCACGTGCAGGATGCTGTAGACACTGGTGTTCATGAGCTCCTCCTGGTTATAACCCAGGTAGCTGGTCACGTTCTCGGAGACGAAGACAATCCTCCCTTCACGGTTCACGACGAAGAAGAAGCCATCCAGCGCCTGCAAGGGGAAGAAGCCGAGGTCAGGATGCTCCTTGACCCTGGACAACCTTCCTCTGCCTTGCACACCTTGGCTTCATCCCCGCTCCGTGTTCCAGCAACGATCAAATAACAGCACGTTTGCTTAAAACACGTCTCCAGGTCTGCAACCTCCTCTGCTAAGGACGTTCCTGCCACTAAGGACGGTGCCAGTGGAGGAGAAACAATCCTCTGCCAAGGGCCAGAGCAGGCAGAAAGGCTCTAATTTGGCAAGGCACTGAAATTAAGCATATGCTTGATTTGCTTAATTACAGCCCAAGAATGACAGAGCCTTTGCATCGTGCAGAATGAGGGTTTTGTTTGGTTTGGGTTGGGTTGGTTTTTTTTTTTTCATGCGTTTAGGATGCAAGTGGCAAATTCAGCCCTGGAATTGAATGGAGGAGGACAAGCACGACCCAGACCAAACCACACACCACCGGGAGATCTTCTGCTTATTTTAACGAGGACACCATCATGGTTTTTAATTAACTACCATGGTACGGGGTGGTAATTTCTTCCGTAGCTTTCTGGTGCTACGAAATAAACTCAGAGCTGCAGAGCCCACCCCTTGAGAAGGCTGATTGCCAGTTTACGCTCTTCCAAGCACCTAAAATGTTTCATCCAGGCAGGATTTGTTTTTTCTGGAACCTAATTCCTACTTATCCTGCTCATCGACAGCAAGCTCCAGTGGACTGTGATCCTGCAACAAGATCTGGCCGTGTTTCAGAGCTGGAGATGGTGCAGGGACAGGAGAAACTCGGGACGCCCAAAAATTGGTACCCACAGCATCGCCCTCTCCTCCCCGTCCTCCCGTTTGCCCGTGCTGGCAGTGAGGGACTCCGATGGAACTTTATTTAATGCAGTTTCTGAAAAAAAACCCCAGGTTTTGCTGTAGAGCAACATTTAACCACAAAAAACGGGAAGCATTTAAAAAGAGAAAGAAAAAAGAAATCGTTTGTCAAAATGGTTCTGGTGGATTGGCGGCAATTTGCCTTATTCCCAGCTGTTGCCAAGACAACCAGCCTTTGCACTTCAGGCACCCACAAAATATAAAAAGCCCCTGGATGGATTTTAAACCCCACTTGGACCCTTTTCTCCAGGTGATGCTGGTTTTGGGGGCCGGGGGAGCAGGGAAGAGGCGGCAGCCGGTGGGCAGATCCAACTTGCACACCCCCCATTCCACCAGCTGAGCATTTCTCCACGGCTTAAAATATTAAATTACCTCATCAGCTTAATTAGTTATGGAAGTCAAGCCCAAAACAACAAGTCAAAGAGGCAAAAAAACCTTCCTAAAAATGAACAAAGTGCTTTTTAATGGCCCTTTTTACCTCCACTTTTCCGGGTCTGCAAACCCCGCCTGAGCCCAGGGCTCCCAGAAGGAGCTGGAAGGCACTTGGGGGATGTTTTTTGGGCTGCGGAGCGCTTGGGGACCAGCGAAACCACTAATTGCTCCTTGCAATCAATCCGCACGGAAAATAAACTCGGCGCGGCAAGGGCTTGGCATCCGCAAAGGGCTTCGCGCATGGGTTGGGGTCAGCCACTCAAGCGCACGGGAGGAGAACGATTAAGAAATGACTCCTCAGCCTGTATAGATAATAACCGCCGTCTAAATATGAATTTTAAATCGCATAATACAGGGGGAGTTGTTTACAAAGCGGCGTCGACCAAGCAGTAACGCATCTCTGCAGAAAGGACGCATCAATACCCAGCCCAAGCACGAAGGGTAATTTGGAGTCGTGAGCTGGCTGATTTAATTAATTTCCTTTTTTTTTTTTTTTCAGTCAAGACCTCAGGTTTTCCAAGGCTGTTTCTATTGCTGATGTGCTGCTGTCCTCGCTTCATTCCCCATCACCCAAGGGCCACAACGAGCCGCCTTTTCCCACGTGTGGACACGGACACGAGGGGATGGACCCAGCTGAACGACGCTCATCATTTCGGCGATGGAAAGGCACGTTCCCCAGGACCACGCCGCGAAACAGGCGGATTTACGGTGGATTTAGGGACGCTGCTCTCTCTCTCTCTTGGATTTGTTGGCTCTGCCGCTGCTCTCATAGGATGATTTCTCCCAATTTAACCCAAATCCTGGTGTTTTGTTGAGGTTCTGCCTTCTTCTCCTGCATCACTTTGTATTCCCGTGCCTGTTGCACTCCTCAAAACCTTCCCAGCCTAATTTCTAAACCCCTTCTGCATTTTTGCCTCTTTTAACCCAGCACCTCTGTATCCAACTCCCCCTTAACTCCATCCACACATTTCCAGCACCCATTTTCCAGCCGTTCCACAAATTTGATCCTTCCATCTTTTGGAGATGCAGAAGAGGCCAAAAATGTGATGCAGGGGGGTGAAATCTCTCTCCCCAGGTATCCTGAAACCCAGGCTGGTTTTCTGTCTCAAAAACGATGCCACATTTCACCTCCCAGCTCTTGGGCTCCCACCAGAAAACGCAGAGCAAATCATCGGGCTGTGTCATGTCGGCAATTATGCTCTTACAGTTAATTAAACGAATCAGACGCGGCTTCCTTTTGGGTTGTGAAAGTGTAATTTTCTCAGGTGGGTTCAAGGCAAGAAGGCGGATGTGGGAGGGTGATCGTCATCCCCCCAACCCCAACCTCCCCCTGAGAAACTGATGATTCTGATTCTGTGAAATCACCGGTTGAACCATTTTGGATTTGAAGTTCTCTCTGGGGCCTGGATATAATAAAACCTTGACATAAAAACCTTCTCCATACCCCATCAGGTCCAACTCAGAGCTTCCTCCTGAGACAGGATTCTTTCTGATTTATTGATGGCAACAGAAACGCAGAGCACTCTCCTCATCCTCCCTATTTTTCAGAGCACTGGAGGATTCAGATCTGCTGAAAACCACCCACCACAAGACTTAACTCACCTCCCAACCAGAAGCAACTCGATATTTTAATGCTGATATTAAGAAGCTACGCAGAACAGCTTTGACTTAACCAAGTCCAAGTTCCATCAAGACTCACTTTCCAATGCGTTTGCTGACACGAAGGACTAAAATCAGTTTACCTGCAACTTAGGCCAGGGATGCAGCTGGGTTTAGAGCATCCCAACTCCGTCCCCGTTGCCTTCCTCCTCTGTATTTCACTTTTTTAGGGCAGTAGCGAGACCTTGGCAGCATCAACAACAACATTTGAGCACCCACCTCCAGGAGAAGAGGTCCCAGAGACTCCTTCTCAATCACGCCTTGGCTGCTGGACGAGATGTCGGACTTCTGGACTTCATCATCAGCTGCTTTCTCTGTAGCAAAGGAAAAGGGACGGTTTAGCCAAAAAAAAGGTCATTTTACTACTGAGTTATTGCCTATAATAATGTTTTTAGGGACATGGTTTAGAGGTGGACTTGACAGCGTGAGGTTAGCAGTCAAACTCGATGATCTTAAAGGTCTTTTCCAACCAAAACGATTCTATGATGCTAAAATACTAAGAGGCAATGCAGGATGTGCACCAAAAAACTCCAGCATTTGCATTTCATCCCTCGGTCCCATGAAGATATAATGGCATTTCTAACTATTTATTAATGATTATAACACAAAAGCACTCATTCGATCACAATCTACTGCCAGCAGGAAGGAAAAACCCATCTTAGGCAGAAGCCTGCAGGAGACATCCAAAATCAACATTTTGAAAAGGAAACGGTATATCCAGTTCAGCGCAAGCTACAATATTTGATCTGGAACTTTTCGGACAACACTTTGTGAAAAAAAAAAAACCACGCTTGGAGCAATTCAGAGAGAACACGCTGTGCCAAAGGAATCCTGCTGGAGGAAAAATAAAGCAGCTCCTACCAGGGATATACGGGGAATATCATGGATGCTGGTCAGCCGAGGATGGGAAAAGAGCATCCGACACGGAGCAGGTGATGCTGCTGGAGGAAAACCCTTATTGCTGAATAATCCCTTTGGGGGAAAAAAAAAACCAAAACAAAACAACCCAAAAACTCATAGAGAGAGCCCTGTTATTTATCTTGCACTCCCCCGAAAGGTGCCAGCCACGTCTCGCAGCTTCTCCGAGGAATTCGGGGTAAATCCAGCAGCCAAAGGCGGGTGGCAAGTGGGATGTGAGAAAGCTGGCGATTGCGGGCAAGGGAGCCACGGTGTGGCTGGTGTTCCGGGGCTGTTTCACAGAATCCCAGAATGTCAGGGATCAGAAGGGACCTCGAGAGCTCATCCAGTGCAATCCCCCCGCCGGAGCAGGAACACCCAGATGAGGTTACACAGAAGGTGTCCAGGCGGGTTGGAATGTCTGCAGAGAAGGAGACTCCACAGCCTCCCTGGGCAGCCTGGGCCAGGCTCTGGCACCCTCACCATGAAGAAGTTTCTTCTCATGTTTAAGTGGAACCTCCTGTGTTCCAGTTTGCACCCATTGCCCCTTGTCCTGTCACTGGTTGTCACCCAGAAGAGCCTGGCTCCATCCTCCTGACACTCCCCCTTTCCATATTGATCCCCATGAATGAGTCACCCCTCAGTCTCCTCTTCTCCAGCTCAGAGCCCCAGCTCCTCAGCCTTTCCTCACACGGGAGATGCTCCACTCCCTGCAGCATCTTCGTGGCTGCGCTGGACTCTCTCCAGCAGTTCCCTGTCCTGCTGGAACTGAGGGGCCCAGAACTGGACACAATATTCCAGATGCGGCCTCACCAGGGCAGAGTAGAGGGGAAGGAGAACCTCTCTCGACCTACTAACCACCCCCCTTCTAATGCCCCCCAGGTCCCATTGCCCTTCCTGGCCACAAGGGCCCAGTGCTGGCTCATGGTCACCCTGCTGTCCCCAGGACCCCCAGCTCCCTTTCCCCTCCACTGCTCTCTAATAGGTCATTCCCCAACCTATACTGGAACCTGGGGTTGTTCCTGCCCAGATGCAACACTCTACACTTGCCCTTGTTGTATTTCATTAAATTTTCCCCCGCCCAACTCTCCAGCCTGTCCAGGTTTTGTTTTGCTCCTCCACATCCACGGCCGTGGAAAATCCCTTCACCTCTCTGGGTGCAACAGGGAGAGCAGCGTCCCCACCGCCGCGGGACACGGGTGAGAATAAACCTTGATGGCTGGGAAGCAGGCGTGTCTGGGGCTATGGATGTATTTGCAAAACGGAGATCAATTACTGCTTAATTATGCAGTTTGGGCGGAATATGAGCAGAAAGAGGCAAGTGGGAGCTAAATCTTGATGGAGAGGATACCCGCTTCGTTAATCGAGCATCACGTAGCGAGGGGAAAGCAGGGACACCTCAGATTGCAGATGCTTTTTGCTCCAGTGAGGTTTTGCTCTGCAATACAAACAGGCAAGGTCCTGGGGACAGCCGGAGGGGCAGTGGAAATTATCAGCTGTGCAGCATGCAAAACAGCACATGAGACCTGAAGCATCCGTGGTCCAGGCTCACACAGGCAGCTTTGATTAAAAATGAAGAAGACTCTCTGTGGGTAGCCAAAAAATGACTTGAAACTTGGTCCTCTTATTAATTTTACGCCATTTACAAGGTTTTCCCAGGTACCAGAACCACAAATTCAGCCTCGTAGCTGAAAATTAAGCCGTGTTCTTTCTGTATAACTGGTAATTGTTGGTATAAAGAAAGATGGGGGAGGCGGGATGCGGCTGATGATTCGTGGACAATGTGCACGGTCCAGGGGGACGCGGCCCCGTCCTTGCAGGAATAACATCCCGGGATTTGCCGGGAAACCAAAGGGATGCTCGGAAAACACCCAAGGACCAAACGCATGTGTGGTGGTGAGAGCTGGAGGAGGAAAACCACCCAAACTGGTTTTAAGAGGGAGGCAGCAAGTCATGAACACAGCAGGACAAGGGAAAAGGCTCCTCAACTCCCAGTGCCTTGTGTAGGACCTGGAAACCCTCCTGCGCATCAATAAATACACATTTATCAACCAAATGTCTTTGTGTACCAACAAACCAGGCTGATGAAAGTTCCCAGAGGGCAAGAGATGTTTTCTCGGGATAAATATCCATTAAAAAAACAGCTGAGAGGTTTCTAGGACTGTTGGAGGTTTCCTGCTCATCTCTCTCGATGTTGGTCTCTGTTTCTCATCATCGTGGCACCAAGGGAGCCGTCCCCCCCCACTTGTCCGTAAGCAAAAGCTAAATTGCATTTGCTGTTTTGCAGCATGTTGGATGCAAAGTTTATTACTCGGCATCAAATCACATTTGCAAAATGCACAGATGTGGCACTTTAAACTCTTCACCTCTGCGTCCTCTCAGGATTTGACACATCTTTACCCATTTTCAAGCTCACTTTGGGTGTTTCTCCTTCCCAACTCCGTCCTTCACCCCATGAAGGGTTTGCCCAAAACTTGCTCTTGTGGCCCCAAAACCAACAAGCGACGGGCACCCCGTTTCCAGCACGCACAAGTTTTGGGTGCTCAAGCAACGGTCTGACTTCAACCCTAAAATCCTTGACCCCTGCGTCCTGCTACGGACCCCTTGGGCAGCTCATCTCATCCCCACGGGCCTCAGTTTCCCCTGTTTCAAGCAGAAACCAGAGTTCATCCCACCCAACCCACCTCCGAGCAGTGATGGTTAAATCGTGAAGGAGCAGCACCCTCCTGATGAAGACACCCAAATCCCTTCCAGGGCTGGAAAAACATCCCAAACACCCAAAACCACGCGAGCTGGTACGTACCACAGCATGAGAAATGGCTTTTTTTTTTTTCCCCTACTCTTAATAAATTGATGCACTCAGAGGCGACGCACAGGCTTTCAGCTCTAATCCTCTAATTGGGCTGCAGGATCCTCCTCCTGTTTCAGTGCAATAGTTTCACCTGCCAGCTCCGCACCCATTATTTGGGAGGATCGGGTGGCAGAACGATGCGCTGGCACCATCTCCCTCCCGCACAAGTTCTTCTCCTTCTCACCTTTGCAGCACCAGGATCCGGGAGCAGACGGATCCCTTAAAAATCCTGCTCATCTTCTCCGAGGTGACACATCCCAGAGACGCACAACCCCTTGCAAGCATCAGCGCATCTTCAGTTAATGTCCTTAAAGCAGCTCTTTAGCTTTTCCATCCCGAGCATCAAGGAGTATATGACAAGCAAACTGCTGGTTTGCACCTTAACCCATTCATCTCAATCTTATTTTTATTTTTCCAGCATTAATTGTGGCTGGCGACAGGCTGATGCTCTCGGGGAGCATCGGTCGTGGGCCAGGCATCCCCTGCGCTCGACGCAGGCAAACACAGAGCAAATTCCCAGTTCCCCAAGCTCATAATCTGATTATAAAGCTGGACAGATAGATCCACAGGAAAATAAACCAAGGGGAGCGACACGAGCCCCGGCGCTGCTGCCGTTGGGGCTTTGGCAGCCTTGGGCATCGTAAATCCCCATCGCACAATAAACACCAGGCACGTCGATGGCCCCGATTGGAACTTAATTGCCGCAAATGTGATTAAAGCCTTTTTTTTTTTTTCTTGCGGCACGGAGAGGAGCTATTTTAAATGCGTTCCTCAAAATACACCCCAGTTTTCTGATATGCAGAAGGATATCTGGGCACCTCTGGAGTCTATAGGAGCCGCGGGGTCCTTGGTGCTCCAAAAATATCAGGTCATTGGATTTGAATCGTGAGATAAGTGTGTTACAAGCAGGTCACCCAACACCATCGATAGATACTGTGCATAACTGATGGCCACTGTGGTGCCTGGGAACACCACGGACGCTTTGAAAACAATCTTGTCCCGTGCCAAGCCCGGGCAGCCAAGCTCAGCGTGGGGAGAGGTGACATTTCCAGCTCAGCCTCGCTGTTCCGCAACCACACGAACCTCCTGGCACGAAGTGGCTGATTCTTTGCAGGATGAAAAGAAGCGATGGCGAGGGATGGAGGATGCTGCTAAAGCACAGCGAGACTGGGAGTGATAGAATCATAGAATCTTGGGAACACAGAATCATTTTGGTTGGAAGAAATGCTCAAGATCATCGAGTCCAACCGTTCCCCCAGCCCTGGCACTGCCCCATGTCCCTGAGAACCTCATGTCCGTCTGTCCAACCCCTCCAGGGATGGTGACTCCAGCACTGCCCTGGGCAGCCTGTTCCAATGCCCCACAGCCCTTTGGGGAAGAAATTGTTCCCCAGATCCAACCTCAACCTCCCCTGGCGCAACTTGAGGCCGTTTCCTCTGCTCCTGGCGCTTGTTCCTGGGGAGCAGAGCCCGACCCCCCCTGGCTCCAAGCTCCTTTCAGGCAGGTCAGAGATCAGAAGGTCTCCCCTCAGCTCCTGTTCTCCAGCTGAACCCCCAGCTCCCTCAGCCGCTCCCATCACCCTTGTGCTCCAGCCCCTTCCCCAGCTCCGTTCCCTTCTCTCAACTCGCTCCAGCACCTCAAGGCCTTTCTTGGCGTGAGGGGCCCAGAACTGCCCCAGGATTGGAGGTTTGGCCTCCCCGGTGCCCAGCACGGGACGGTCACTGCCCTGGGCCTGCTGGCCACACTACTTTTGATGCGCTCGGGTGCCCAGATGCTGGAAGCGATGCCCAGCAGCGCAAAGCGATGGGAACAGATTGGGCATCACCAAGAGCCGCTCTCCCCGTCCCCCAGCCGTATCCAGGGGTACCACAGGGTGTGCAGCTCCTCCCGGGCTCGCGCGGTGGAAGGACGGCACGGAGAGATGCTGGGGGGCAAAAAAAAGGGGGGGTGGGAGGTGAACAGAGTAATAATCAATCCCCCTGGCAAAGCGAGGGCTGACAGAGGGGTGACAAGCTGCTGAACCAGCGGGGAGCAGCCCAGGCCGGGGGGACAGCAGCAAGTCGAGGCGTGCGGACGAGCAGCCGATCTGTTTGGAGCATTTTCCCCGCTGATTTTAGAAGACGACAATGCACGAAGTCCTTTTTTCTTGTTAATAAAAGACCAAAGCACACACGAGAGAGGCAAACTGTTATTTCTGCTCCTCTGAAAGAGACGGCGCAATATCTACCCCCCCAAAAAACTGGCTCAGACCCTCTGCCCCAAAACCACATCGCGTAGAGCAAAACTGAAAAATGTGGCTTTGGCAAGCGGGTGCCACCACCCCCCTGCCCACACAGCTACAGGGTCACTGGTGTTTTCCCCTTTCTTTGTCTCTTTTCCCTCTTTACATTATTATTTTTTATTTTCCCAGCCTCCCCAGTTCATCTTAGTTGCCTCCATTCCTTTTTCAGGTCTTCTGCTCTTTCTCCACCACAATTTTGGTGGCATGGGGCACAGCAAAACCATCCCCAGGATCCTGCACTCGCCTCCCTCTGCTTCCAGACTTCTATAGCTAAAACCCCAATATCTGGAGAAAATCAGGCATCCAAGACAGGGAGAAAATCCAGCATCTAAGGTAGGGAAAAGGCAAGTGGTGGAGAGGAGCTGTGACCTCCTGACCACGGCCGGAGACGTTCCCCGGAGCAACGTTGAGACCACGACCATGCAGCTCGAGGACATGACCAGAAAAGTCCCCAAAAGGGCTGTAACTCATCATGTTTTACCCAAAACACATCGTGTTATACCCAAAACAAGACAAAGCCCCTTGGCCAGGAGAGCGCCTACACTCCAAGGGGCTGGAGAAGCCACCAGAGTGATGGTAGGAGCACAGGGTTGGTGGCTTAGGGGACACTTCCCAGAGCCACTCCAAAGCAGAGGGTGGAAGAGGAAGGAAAATGGGGGTGAAGGGGTGGAGATCAGAAGATGTCCGGCCTTGATGTCCATCTGCCGTGTCTCGGGGAGTCAACCCCGGCCCCGCAGGCTCCACCGCACAGAGCTCCAGCCGCAGCATCCAGGGCAAGTGCTACCGTCTCTCCATCTCTTAAATCTTTTAAATTAAAATCATACCAGCTGTCTGATTCTGCTCTTCACATAAAATTTTGCAGTTGAAATGCCCTTTTTTTTTTTCTTTCCCAGAAATGAGAAAGGAGTATCTGAAAAACAATATCTTTCATGTGGGTCTTCTAAAACAGAACATAAAACCTACAAAATAGGGTTTTGTTGAGAAACGTCATGAACGCAGAAAATCAGAACAATTGTTTCCACTTACTCAGAGCAAAAATTTATAATAAACTGCGTTTTGTCTTGAGTTGTGAGGAGCTCGCTGCCGCTCCCCAAGGAAACCCCCACGGAGAGGCCCCCGCGACCCAAACGCTGCCCCACACTCTCCAAGGGCTCGTTTTCAACCCCAGACTTCTATGCGCAACGTTCATTCTTCATTTCTCATGACAGCAGCCCCAAAAGTCTTTGGGTTTGGATTTTTCTATTCAAAATTCAACGGCTCAAAGGCAAAAGAGCCCAAGCGAGGAGGATTCGAGGCTGTTCCCAGAGCGCGTTGGGTGCCCCGGTGGGTACCAAGGATGCAGGACAAGACGGAGACGTTGATGTGATGCCTGGAAAACGCGATGGAGCACCAGGCACAACATCTCCCCGTCCCGCTCCGCAGCCTCGCAGAGGGTGATGTCAGCTGAACCCCCCAGATCTCAGCCAGCTCTATCTGATTTTTAAAAGACGAGCGAGGAAAACACAAAACAATCCACATCTGTAGTTTCTCAAATGAGGAGCTTTGATTTTCAGTTAATTAAAATCAGATGGAACAGACTCGGTGCAGCCACGGACCGAGAGCGTGACAGAAAGCTGGGCCATTAATTAGTGCCTACTATGGGGTTCATCAGTCCCGTAAACCCAACAGGAAAATAAAAAAGCCATAAAAATAAACTCCTTGGCAGAAGGTGTGCAACTTCCAGTGGAGCAGGAAAAATATGGTTTAAAAAAGCCAAGAGAGAAGAAGAAGACAATGGCATTGATGCAGGAAAGCAGCAGGAAAGGGGAACCAGACAGTAGAAATGGAATTTTTTCATTATTTTAAATGATATCCGAAGAGGACGGCATGTCCAGGCCTATCTGCCAGGTGAGGGATGTGTTGGGGGAAAGACTCGGAGCATCGCCGGCTGATGGAGGTTACTCTAAACCAAAATTCCAGATTGGAAGCTGAGATTTGCCCAACACCCCCATATTCAACGTCAGTACATTCACATGGAGGCAGCTGCAGAAAACCCAGCCCAGAGTCCTCCTTTCTTCACTTCCACAAATACCAGATTCCTCTAAAACACTGTATGGAAATCAGCAGCTCTTGGGTTGTATAACTTTTTATTCTAGTGGGAGGAAGGAAATTATCTGATCGATGAATTAAAAAAAAAACCTGTGGAAAAATACAATCTGTGAGATTCAGAGCTTGAAAACACCAGCGCCAAGAAATAGAAGAGCAGATCTCGGGATCCTTCCGATCCCTGCGCTCGCCGGTTTTACACCACCCGTTGGGATGGTCTATTGGTGACAAGCCCAACCGTGACGCCAGGTCACCCTGGGACACCGGGGTGAGATCCACCTCATGGAGCACGGGACATCTGTGATGGAGACGCTTCCGCCTGAACTACTCGCCTCCTGCTCTCATGCTCTGCCTCTCCTTGAGGCAGCTGGACCTTGAATTCTGGGTCAGTTCTGGGCCCCTCACACCAAGAAAGGCCTTGAGGTGCTGGAGCGAGTTGAGAGAAGGGAACGGAGCTGGGGAAGGGGCTGGAGCACAAGTGTGATGGGAGCGGCTGAGGGAGCTGGGGGTTCAGCTGGAGAACAGGAGCTGAGGGGAGACCTTCTGATCTCTGACCTGCCTGAAAGGAGCTTGGAGCCAGGGGGGTCGGGCTCTGCTCCCCAGGAACAAGCGCCAGGAGCAGAGGAAACGGCCTCAAGTTGCGCCAGGGGAGGTTGAGGTTGGATGTGGGGAACAATTTCTTCCCCAAAGGGCTGTGGGGCATTGGAACAGGCTGCCCAGGGCAGTGCTGGAGTCACCATCCCTGCAGGGGTTGGACAGACGGAGATGAGGTTCTCAGGGACATGGGGCAGTGCCAGGGCTGGGGTAACACTTGGACTCCATGAGCTTGAGGATCTTTTCCAACCAAAATGACTCCATGATTCTATGACGGCTCCATCTAACGCTCTCAGAGGCATTTGCCAAGAGCCTGTCCCCAACAACCCATGGCAGCACTGGGAAGTCGCACTGAAGCCCAGGGCTGGTCCCAGCAGATACCAGCCTCTCCGACCACTGCAGAAAACATCAAATCCTAAAAGGATGAAACCACACAGACTTGTTCATTCGCCAGCATAGATTTGCTGGTGGGACACTGGATTTATAATGAGGTCAGTGATTTCAAGGCAGCTTTTAAACCGTGTGAGGAAAAGATACAACAGGGCAGCGTCTACAGAAATGCAGCCGTGACTTATCCTTCCACTTGCCTGGAAAACCCTTCAACATGGATATTTCAGAACCAGGACGACATCTCATGATGCTTTGGTGCAATTTGCCATACGGAGCTGATGGCAGGTCCCACCGGCAGGAGGGCTACAGCCACCTCCACCACATCTACAACCAGGCCCGACAAACGGACACTCCCGACAGGAAACAACCCAACACCGTACTGGAGCTTCAGCCTGGTCATCCCATGCTCAAGCAACATTAGAATCAGAGAATCACAGAATAGTTTGGGTTGAAGGGACCTTTGAAGCTCATCCAGTCTAACCCCGGCCATGAGCAGGGACATCTTCACCCAGATCACCTTCCATGTGGCTATGGGCTGCTCACCAGTTTTGGCTGCTCCTCCAACTGGTATTTCCCCTCTTTTCCCACACAGAGGATAAAGATTTTGAGGGCAGGGATTTTCTTTGGCTTTTTAAAAATTTTTGCTTATTTTTTTAAACAGGTATCTAACCAGCAACAGGCACAACCAAGCTCCTCAGGGCTCCATGATGGAAATACATCCTCAGTCTTGTTTTAACCTATTTGACCCTTACTATAATTTGCAAAAAAACATATTCCAGCGTTGCCCTCATCCTCACCAACTGCTACATGCTCAACTGAATGGCAACCGGTGACATCCTTCCAAGTGAGGACCTCACCGAGGATGGACAAGACATGTACCTAATGAGCCTAGGACATTAATCCCCGTTAACGCTCCCATTTTCCAGCTGAAGAAACGCAATGCACAACCACACACGCTTCTGCAACTCCTCCTGGAGTGGATCAAGAAGTTCGCTGGCATCTTCTGAGCTGAGATGCCGTAACATGCCACATGAATGCTCATAACCCAAAAGCAACCAGAGTTGGCTTCAACCAATGCTGGTTTCACGCCCCATGGTGGTTGACCAACTGGTGGGTCTCTTGAAGGACTCCAGGTAGACCTGATGTACCATCAGGGTACAACAGCACCAGGAGTACAGATTAAGATCCAAGACACCACTCCTTGCTCCGATCAACAAACACCACCTTCTTTGGCAAAGTTTATATGGAAAACTCTATTTTTCTGCATCTGATTAAACCCTTGTGCAACGGCGAAGGGCTCAGAGCAAAGGGTGCTGCCATAAAACAGAAGGAAAATGGTTTTTCTTTCAGTCTTCACACCTTTTAGAGTTAAACATTAACGGTGTCGAGATGTCTTAAGTAAAAAAAGGCTGGTTGTCTGAACAATGTCAGGAAAAATTATATGGTGCTGAGTGAATGCAAAATTAATGAGCGCTGAATGCTGACAGGAGAGAACAGGCATAAGGAGCCGAGACTTTTTTATAGTCGACGCTGAGATCAAGCAGGTAGAACATTTCCATCTTGCTGGGGGAAGGAATAAAGGGAGAAAAAAACTTTAATCTCAAATCTGGAGGATTTAATTCCTTCAAAAACTGTGTCACCTCTGCACGGCCAAATCTGCAGAGATGAGAAAGGGCTAGATGTATCTCCCCCCCTGATTTTAATTCAGCCCTGGCATAGCCTTCCTTTTCCTCCTGCAGGCATAAAATACGTCGCAACACCACTTTAATGATCCAACTTAATTTTGCAAAGAATTTGACTGTCGTTTCTCAAAGCGTAGCGTCTTGAAGCCCTGGTACGCTGCGTGTTCAAGTCTGGGAGAAGTTCCTATTAAAAATTCACTCGTGTCAACTGTTAAACTAGCTGGATGCTCAAGTTGCACAGGCACGTCCAAGATGTGAACGGCACCGGCGAGAAGCCGCCTGCCAACGCGTGCACACCACGCAAAGCTTGAGCACGGCGAGTGGGGAGCACAGACCCGCTCCTCCAAACCTGACTCTCTTGCGTCTCCCATATGTCCCCCACCGGCTGCAAAGGGACACCTGTGAATCTGCAGCCATCATGGGGATCGACTTGCGCCAAAGGGATCTGTTGGAGGTCAAGGGTAACTTCGTGGTGTGGCATAAATGAACTGAAGGGTGGATGGAACACGTGCGCATGAGTGTGATCAGTAGGTGCACGTGCAGCTCCAGGCCGTGAGATGCCCCTAGCGGGGACACGGATTGGCAGGAGCGAGCCACGTGGTATGGGCAGCTACCTTGAGAAGATAGAGGCACGTGGTATGGGAAGCTATTCAGGAAGGAGGACTCATGTGGTATGGGAAGCCACCCAGAGAAGATGGAGCCACACGGTATGGGAAGCTACCTAGAGAAGATGGAACCACATGGTAAGGGAAGGTACCTAGAGAAGACAGAGCTACATGGTACGGGAAGCTACCCAGAGAAGACGGAGCTGCATGGTATGGGAAGCCACCCAGAGAAGATGGAGCCATGTGGCATGGGAAGCCGCCCAGAGAATCACATGGTAAGTGAAGATACCCAGAGAAGATGAAGCCTTCTGGTATGAGAAGCCACCCAGAGAAGATGGAGCCACATGATAAGGGAAGCTATCTAGAGAAGTTGGAGCCATGTGGCATGGGAAGCCACCCAGAGAATCACGTGGTATGGGAAGCTACCCAGAGAAGATGAAGTCTTCTGATATGGGAAGTCACACAGAGAAAATAGAGCCATGTGGTATGGGAAAAAACTCAGAGAAGATGGAGCTGCATGGTACGGGAAGCCACCCAGAGAAGACAGAGTCTCATGATATGGGAAGCTACCCAGAGAAGATAGAGCTGCATGGTACGGGAAGCTACCTAGAGAAGATGGAGCCTCCTGGTATGGGAAGTCACCCACAGAAGAAGGAGCCATATGGTATAGGAAGCCACCGGAGAAGATGGAGCTTCCTGGTATGGGAATCCACCTGGAGAAGACAGACCAAGCCACACGGGTGAAGACTGACTGCTTTCTTGTCGATCTGCACAGAGCCTCCCCAGGAGGACCTCACCTCCAAAGTGAACTTCCAGTGCAACCATCACCTGCAGAACTGTGGGTGCAGCACGAGATGCTGGATGTTCCCGGTGGGTACACAAAGGCAGAGCCCTTGGGTTCTCCCCATCCCAACGCGGGAGAGCGCCTGGGAGAACAAGGAACCAGGCTGAACATCCATTCTTCCTGGAAAATACTGCAGAGACTCATGTGATGGAGTTCTGCACCTAGGACCAAGGCGCAGCTACCTGCAACTGATTTTTTAAGGACCATATCCATTATTTCCAACACTTGGGATGGATCAAACTATTCCCTGCTCCCATAAGAAAGTGTCCACGCACATAATTCACTGTCTCAGCACAGCAGCTACACCAAACCCAGAGCAAACATGGAGAACCTGATCCACCACTCCAGCGTTCGTCAACCCTGCTCATTGTAATACAGACTTAATGAGTTAAAGGGTAGTTATAGAATCATAGAACAGTTTGGGTGGGAAGGGACCTTCCCAGCTCCCCAAGTGCCCCCCTGCCATGAGCAGGGACATCTGCACCAGCTCAGGTTGCTCAGAGCCCCGTCCAGCCTGGCCTGGGATGTCTCCAGGGATGGTTCAGCCACCACCTCTCTGGCCAACCTGGGCCAGGCTCTCACCACCCTCAGCACAAACAATTTCTTCCTCATGTCCAGCCTGAATCTCCCTCCTTTAGTCTAAAACCATCACCCCTTGTCCTATCACAACAGGCCCTGCTCAGAAGTCTGTCCCCATCTTTCTTACAGGCTCCTTTTAAGTAATTAAGTGAGACTGGAGGTTTAATTAATGAATGAAAACCTGTTTTGGAAGGTGGACTTCCTAAACAATCAAAGGCAGAAGGAACGGTGAGAAGTATCATTTTAAACCATCCAGATGGTGGTGTTGGTTCTCTACCCAAGGCTCTGGTGAGGCTTTAAGTGCCCCCAAACCCCCCGGGATGAAATCGTGGGGCTCGGGGGAGGCAGAAGAAGCCAGATGAGGAGCTCGACAACCGGGCACTGGGGAATAACGTGGCCCCAGAGGGAGCGAGACGGCTCCTGCATCTCTCACGCTCGTGTCCCGGCAAGTTTGTTTGCTTTGCCCAACCACAGCGCTCAGCACAATAAAAGCCATTATCTCCTTGTACAAATCTCCCTTTATTTCCTCCGCTCACAGGAGCGTTAGGAGGATTAAGGTCTATAGAAGTTTGTTCAGGGGAAAATCTGAAATGAAAACAGTCAGACTTGCATTGCTGACTCCAAGTATGTTTTCTTTTTTCCCCGTAAGAAAAGAGGTTTATCGTGTTAGTTCTTGCTTTTTAGGCACGGCAATGCTCGCACCGCTGGCCGCTCTGATGGGTCAATAATGAGATGGGCACTTGCAGAGGTGTTTCAGGGTGAGTTTCCCTCTGAAACCCCTCTTAGGTGGGACACTCGTTGACTAGGTCAGACGAGACGCCTCCAGCACGGCTGCCAGAAGAGATGTGGGACAGACCTCGCTCATCCTGCTCCTGCACCCAAAGGGATGCAGCTCATGGGATCCACAAACCCACTTCTGATCATCAACCAAATGAACCGGAGTCCAGAGCAGAGGGAGGAGAAGCTCACAGGAGACAAAATCCTGCCCAGGTGCCATCCCGGGGGGGAAGAAGAACCTTAAAATAGGTTTTGTCCATCTCTACGAAGGGTAAGGACGGCCACGAAAAGGGTTTTAAAAGAAGGGGATTTTTTTCCTCTTCTTTTCCTACCTCTCTTAAAAATGAGACTGAATCAAGGAGGGGAAAAAAAAGAAAAAATGAGGAAAAAAAAAGCTAATCTAAAGCAGCAGAAGGCAGGAGGAGGAGTGATTTCCACAGGTGGTTTATGACTTTCTGCATGATCCCCACGCCTGTTACATCCTATCAGATCCTCTTCTTACGGTGAGGTGCTAAAGGATTTATTAGTTCTTGACAGTGTGAGATGTTTAAAAGCTTGAGGATGTAATAACCAAATGTTCACTTGTTAAAATAAAGGCACCGTTTGGAGAGGTCTGTGCAATTCTTAGCAGCCTCCCCTTCCCCTTGCTCTATATTTAAGCTGCCAGCTAGATTAAAACTGTCAGAGCAAGGATGAGAATTTTATTGACATGCTTTGTAGGTGGTACGGCTCCATAAAATAAACATATACAGGGGATGCTCCCTGGTGCTGCTGCACAGGCAGAGATTTTTTATAGTACTGACCCGGGGGAGCTTGTATCTGAAATCAATCCCTGATAGAAAGCAGATTATTCCAGAAGATACAGAGAGACAGGCTTCGCAAACGTCTGCGGAGAGCGCGGGATGCAATCTGGTTAACATTTCACCTTGAAACCAAACTGCGGAGAAGAGGAAGGCGTGAAATTCCCCACACCCGCCCCAGCAAACTCGTCAGCCCTCGTGCGCGAGGTGCAATTAATTACTCTGATAACGGGGAGGTTTTAATCCCGGGAAGGGTGTAGGAGGGAACATGGGGCAGGGGATTCAGGCGGATGCTCGGGAGGCAAAGCAAAGATTCTCGCCCCAACGTTGTGCTGGCAGAAGTTGCTGCCGTAGGCGGGAATTTCACTCTTGAGGCATTTTTCAAAATCAAAATGTTCAGATTTATAGAGATGGGCCAGTCTGACTTCCTGAAGACCACAGAGCCATCAAGGTTAACTTCTCTAGTAGCCAGCATTTTCCATTCTTGTTAGTGTTTATCATGTCATCATCACATCCCCACTCTTTTTTTTTTTCCCCCTCCAGATACATTCAACAGAGCTCTTCAACCTTCCACACTGCGAGACATCTTCTCCAGCCCCTGGCTCTGGATTTTGCAATCCCCTTCCAGTGTGGATACCACGCCTGAGCTCCAGTTTTGTCCCACCAACACCACACACATGTAACATCACCCAAGAGAAGCCCACCTTGCTTTTCATCGCACTCCAAGTTCACACTGACTGCCTTCACTTCCAGGATCTCCACGTCTTCTTGAATAATTTTGTACATCCTTTCACATCCATGAAGATGTTGGACGGCACTGAGATCTACCAGAGACTCCCCAAAAGCTCCATGAAACTCAATGTTGAGAATAAAGGCATTTCATCAGGATAAGGGGAGGTCACCTGCGTTCCTTTGGCACCCAAGGTAAGGTGGTCATGCAGGGAGAAAACACACATCAGCTCAAGGGCGGGTTGACCAAAAAGAAGACCAAATGGTAAAAAAACCTACCCAATTGCTCTGCTAAACTGTGTTAATTTCTCCCAGTTTCAACTACTTGAACGTCATGCACTCATCCACCAAGAACACGAGCTTTGGCTAAAAGTTGGAGATGGCTTAATGGAGGTGACAAGACCAAATAACCACCATTACCTCCAGTGTACCATGGGTGGTGCCAGCAACAACCTAACGCTACTGGTAAGATCTGGTAAGAAAAATCATGTCAGTCTGGGCCAATTCACTCAAGAAAAATCAACTTTACTTGGAAGAAGTACAGAAAAGAGCTGTTGGGTTGATTAAAGGAAAGGCGTAACTATTTGACACCAAGATCCTACGAGAGCTTGGTGTGTTGGATAAGTCAAGTGAAGGTAGAGAACGAGAGCAACAACTTCATAAAAATATATTAGGGAAGGGTAGTAATTGCCAAACGGAAGAAAAAAAAAAAACAAATTAAAGGGCAGTGTTGGCACAGAAACAATCTGAAACTCATTTCCACCAAAACTGAGCAGGTGGTTTCATGCTCTTCAGGATCTCAGAAGGATTCCTGGAAGGATGAAGTTAAACAGCTCAAAGGACTCAATGTGTTTGTTCTCTGTTTACCTTGGCTCAGCCTCACACTTGAGGGCTTTCAGTGGGCACCTACCGAAGCCAAGGAGGAATTCCCCCTCCCCGCTGACGTCTCATCTGCCCTCCAGGGCTCGGTTGTTTGTCTTTCTCTGGAGCCCTCGAACAAATGGGAAAAAATTGGCCGCCAAGACAGGATGGACACGGTGCGAATCCCTCCCTGCACAAGCAGCTCCATCGGGATTAACCCAACCACCAGATTTGGGATGAAGAAAGAGTTTTCCCATCCCCAGCACCTGCAAGAGACAGCACCGTTGGTCAAGAAGATCCTTCCTGACCTCAGGGATGAAGATGGAGGAATTCGGAGTCTGCAAAAGCAAAACTCCCCTTTTCTGACCTCCCTTGAAGCAAACAAAATTAGGGTAACTCCGATAAAAGTCAATGCATTTAAAGAGGAGACCACAGCACCAGGCTGACAGTTGTAGCCTGAAGACATTCCAATCTAATTTTAGATTTGACACAAACCTTAATGTGGTTTTAATTAATTAAAAAAAATCCTTTAATTAATGTAAACCCCTTAAAGCGGTTTTCATTTACTCCATTTCCAGGAGACGTTTCCACTTATATCGCTCCTCAGATGCCGTTCTGCCGCTTGCTTTTGTTCTTCAGTCAAACCTCAAATGTTGGACCTAAACTTCTCTTTATAATACATTGTTGGCCTTTAAAGTTGGGATGCTTTGAGCTCAGACTATTTCTTGAGCATTCGCTTTAATCCTTTTCCAAGCAATGGCGTTTCCATCTCATCTCTGACTACACAAAAACTCTACAACTTGTTCTTCCACTGCGTGAAAGTATCCTCTTGTGGGTCCACGGAAGGATCTCCGTGTTGACTCAGCACATGAAAGCGACCAAAAATTACACTTGAATTCTCTGAATCCAGTAGTTTCTCTCAATTTCTGCACACAAGGCAGAAAGGTGGTGGTGATGTCCTCCTGGCAGCAACACCCACCTTGGGCAGCTCTCTAGGCCACCAAGGAAGGAGCCCAGATGTGACGTGGGAATGCAACAGGACATCCCCAGGGTGCAGATCCCTTGGGAGCTCTCTCCCCCTTGGCTCTCCTGATGGCAACCGGTACTTGGTAGAGCGGCTACTGGCTCCTGTCTTCAACCTGCTCCATCTGCACATCCAGCCTGGGCACCACATCTATGTGACCATCACACACTGCGTCCAGTTTTGGGACCCCACTGTAAGACAAACTGGAGTGAGTTCAGTGGTGGCCACCAAGATGGTCAGGGCTGGAGGACTGACCCTGAGAGCAGAGGCCAAGGGAAGGGCTTTGGTCAGCCTGGAGAAGAGATGGCTTAGGGGCACCTGACAGCAGCCTGCCCATGCCTACAAGAATCATAGAATCATTTTGGTTGGAAGAGACCCTCAAGACCATTGAGTCCAACTATAACCTACATCTAGCACTAACCCATGTCCCAAGAGCCTCATCTATACATCTGTCCAACCCCTCCAGGGATGGCGACTCCACCACTGCCCTGGGCAGCCTGTTCCAATGCCCAACAGCCCTTTCCACGAAGAAATGTTTCCTAATATCCGATCTGAACCTTCCTTGGCTCAACTTGAGGCCACTTCCTCTTGTAGAGGAGTTATGGAGGTGATGGAGCCAGGTTCTTCACAGCAATGCATGGTGAGAAGATCACAAGCAGTGGGTGCAAGTGAAGCAAGAGACGTTCAGGTGGGACAGGAGGAAAATCTTGTTCATCACGAGACCAGCCAAGTCTTGGAGCAGGATGCACTTGTGCTTCTCCATCCTTAGGGGCTTCCAAAGCCCAACTGGGTAAAGCCCTCAGCAGCCTGGGCCGATCCCAGAGCTGACCCTGCTTTGAGCCCACTTGTCAAACACCAACACGATCCAAAATGGAAATAAGCTTGATGGAAATGAGATGGTTCCAGCTGCACAGAGATATCACCAAGGCCCAGGAAAAACATTTGATTTGTCCAAAAGGACACTGGATTACAAGATGGGGAAAGGAAGAGCTGAAAGAATATTCAAAAATATAAAACGCAAGAAATAGTGCAAGTATAAACAAGGCAGAGCACGTTATGCAGAAGGTACTTTCCGTCAGTGGAGTGGAGGCAGCAGCTCCAAGGACCTGAGAAATTTAACCAGAAACTGGAAATACTGCCTGGGATTCAACGCGCGTCAAGAAAGAAGAGTTCAAATTGGAGTCGGTAAAAGAAGGATATGCAGACAATTCAGGAGGACCCTAAACGAAAAAAAGAAAAGACTAAAGACTTTAACTACATTATCCTGGCAAGATAAAACCAAGTGAGAGAGAAGGTCCCAAAGGCTCCATCCCCTCCTGCACTGGAGATCTCCAGCTCCGTTGCAGACACAGTAACGTGGACTTGGGCTGGATATTTCCTCAAAGCTGATGAAGGTCCACGCAGAGCCCAGGGGCTGTGGCCACAAACCCCTGTGGACTGAAGGTACCGTGGGAGCCTGGAGCAGGGCAGAAGAAACCAGCTGGTTTAACTGGGCTGCACTGGGTTCCTCTGCTTCGGGGTAAAGCTCACCAAGGGGCCTCGGCTCTTGCTTCCACACATTGCACACAACTACTCGCTCTGTGGTTTTATGGGAGTAATTTTATGACCTTTACTAATGTACCACATCACTTGGCTGCTGGGACAAGAAGGGGCTCTTGACTCGGTGCCCGAGGACAATGGCTTCTCCTCTCCAAACCTCACGCTGCTGTCACAGGCTGCAGGAGAAGCCTCTTCTCAGACCACTGCTAAATACCAAGCCAAAGGCTTTTTTGTTCTCTTTTTAAAGCTCATCATGAGTTGGCTTTCCCAAACCCAAGCAGAACCTCAGCATTTGTTCTGAAGAGGCTTCCAAACGTCCCACTGAGGACCCAGGACCTCTCCACGCTCAAAGCTGTCCGTGTATATCACAGAATAAATCCAGGGCCAGATCTAAGCATATGACAAGACAGCGGGGAGACTTAATTAAAGGAAAGCCACTGACAGCCCAGTGATCGTGTGCAACACAGCAGCCAAAATCAATAATTATTTCATATACTTCATTTAATGAGCCTATTGTATTTACCCAAAAGGAAAATTACTTTCCCAAGCAGGTTGACTTCCAAATGGGTGGTGGTCTTCAATTCAGGGTCCTCTTCTATTTGGGCTGATGTGCCCTACGGACAAAGCAGCACAAACTTGCCCGAAGAAGCCTGTTCTATTATGGTCATGTTTCAGGGAAAAAAAAGAAAAATAAAAAGATGTCAGGAGGACACAACTGCTCCATGGTACTGTTGGACCCAAAAGAGGACACCTCCATGTAGTAGAAGAACAAGATGTGGAATTTTAGTGTAATCTGAGAAGAGACAGAAATGCTCTTATCTCTGAAACCTCTGAAAATTACTAAAGTAAAGGCTCAAGAAATAGCCTTCTCCCCTTCCCTGCCCAAAGCAACTCAACTTAAGAACTGAGGGTCACCTTTGCAGGTTAACACAGTAACATTTGGGAAAGAAAGCTAATTCTTCACTTAGTTCCCTTTTAAAACATCCTGAATCAGGTCATTATTCTGTAGAATTATTACAGAATAAAATGGCATTAATAAAGATCAGGTTTTTAAAAATTTTCCTTATCCATCTATAAGAATTAATTCAGCAGCTCCACCACAGAAAAGCCAGGATTCACTGGGGCCGAAGGTGCCACACATGGGGTTATACGACCCTCCACCGTCACAAGAAGCTTTGTACTGAAGGCAAAGCAGTGGCTTGGGGTCCTTCACGAGCCAAGCCAAGTTGTACAAATCCAAGCAAACACAGCACAAATCCTTCATTTTGGCAACTACGGAGTAAATCTGCTGGGGCTTTTGGACCTCGTAGGAGCAGAAACTCATGAGCATCGCCCCAGGCATCCTGGCGATGCCGGGAGCCGTGCGGCGGATGCTCCTGGACCAGGTACCTGCCGGCTCTGCGCACCGATTGCCGCAGAAGCCGAACATACGGCGGCTCAGCGGGAGAGACGTCAACGATGAGCAAACGCCGGGATACGGGGGGAAGGAGGTGCCTTGGACGCCGGCGGTGTAGAGTCACCGGTGATGCCTTCGGAGCTGTTTCAAGGGCAACCCTCTGCGGCTGTTTGAGTTTGTCTGCAGGGGAATGAAAAGCTCAATGCTACATGATTTATTCTGTTATGGTGTTGGATTTATACTCCTGCTCTGGAAGGAAACGAAGCAGCCTATCAATGGAGAGGGCTTTGGGGAAAAGATTTGGTGGCTTCATCTTAAAAAGGACACTGATAAGGTTGGGTGCTCTACAAGGGAGATGAGATGCCTTTCAGTACATAAAAGATGGGGACAGACTTTTGAGCAGGGCCTGTTGCGATAGGACAAGGGGTGATGGTTTTAGACTAAAGGAGGGAGACTCAGGCCGGACATGAGGAAGAAATTGTTTATAATGAAGGGTGGTGAGAGCCTGGCCCAGGTTGGCCAGAGAGGTGGTGGATGAACCATCCCTGGAGACATCCCAGGCCAGGCTGGACGGGGCTCTGAGCAACCTGAGCTGGTGCAGATGTCCCTGCTCATGGCAGGGGGGGCACTGGGGGAGCTGGGAAGGTCCTTTCCAGCCCAAACCATCCTGTGATTCTATGACTCCTCTGCTGGCTCCCATTTCCATCAGATCTCTGCACGCTGCTCATCATCCCTTCCACAAATGAAAGGTTATCGCCATCTCAAAACTTGGGTGTTTAAAAAACTTTCCAGGGGAAAAAGAGAAATACTTTTCTGGAGCCTGCAGAGTGTGGTGTCATGGGGTGCTGGATGCTGAGGCTCTGCCTCTCCTTGGGGCAAGGGCGATCCCAGCCTCTGTAGAGAGTAGGCATCAGGCATTCCATCACGAGGTGGTCTGCACATCAGTGCAGCTTTTCCAACATCTCTACTCATTTTTGTACTCTGCTGTATGACCAAGATGACTTATTTTTACATTTGTGGCCACACATCAGGTGCCTTCCTGGTGGCAACTGAGCCTCCTTCCTGTCCTGCAGCCTCCTGACCCCATCGCATCTCCACCGCGCTGCCTTGATGGCTTCTTCTAAAAGCCTTCACACCACCTCTGCTAACCCTACAAGCCAAAAAGCGATGCACGTTGAGCAGCAAAGCTGTGCAGGTTGCTTCCATCCATTGGGCTTTGACCACAGCAGCACTTCCCTGAACTAAAATGACCTTGAGAGAGCTCACCAGCATGTGATGGATGGACAGCAGCTCCAGCTCACGGCGGGGTTCCGCAGCAGAATAGAATCACAGAATCACAGAATCATTTTGGTTGGAAAAGACCCTCAAGATCATCAAGTCCAACCGTTCCCCCAGCCCTGGCACTGCCCCATGTCCTGAGAACCTCATGTCCGTCTGTCCAACCCCTCCAGGGATGGTGACTCCAGCACTGCCCTGGGCAGCCTGTTCCAATGCCCCACAGCCCTTGGGGGAAGAAATTGTTCCCCACATCCAACCTCAACCTCCCCTGGCGCAACTTGAGGCCGTTTCCTCTGGTCCTGGCGCTTGTTCCTGGGGAGCAGCGCCCGACCCCCCCTGGCTCCAAGCTCCTTTCAGGCAGGTCAGAGATCAGAAGGTCTCCCCTCAGCTCCTGTTCTCCAGCTGAACCCCCAGCTCCCTCAGCCGCTCCCATCACACTTGTGCTCCAGCCCCTTCCCCAGCTCCGTTCCCTTCTCTCAACTCGCTCCAGCACCTCAAGGCCTGTCTTGGCGTGAGGGGCCCAGAACTGCCCCCAGGATTGGAGGTTTGGCCTCCCTGGTGCCCAGCACAGGACGGTCACTGCCCTGGGCCTGCTGGCCACACCAGTGCTGGTCCCAGCCAGGATGCTGGTGGCCTCTTGGCCACCTGGGCACACACTGGCTCATGGTCAGAAGACTCACCCCAGGGGGGAACCTCCAGCATCCACATGCTGGGCACGACGTCCATCTGAAGGCCAAGAGGAGGGAGGTCCCCATGGGCGGACCACAGCCCTGAGCAGCCCAGGAGGGACTCTTGGAGAGACCTTCTCATTGCTGACCTCCGTGCTGCCCAGGGGACATGGGTGGCCTTTTCTCCTCCTTTCCCCAGCCAGCGATTGCACACAGGCACAGCCCAGGGCTCCACAACTCAAACCACCCAACTCGGAAAAAAAAAATCAAGAAAACTTTTTTTGTGGGACGGACAAAAGCTGAAAAATTAACTGTCTGGCCTCTTCCTCCGCTGCGTTTATTGCTGCCTTGGCAGATGAATGTCAGGTTGCTGCCACAGCCGCAAACCGCGTGTTCTGCCAACTGTACATTACTAACGTTGGAAGGTGGCCAGGCCTCGGAATCTTTTCTAAAAGCATTTGCTTCATACTTTAAATAGCAGCCTGGCAGGCAGGGGGATGGGAGGGAGGACTCGGCCCCTGCGTTCGATCCATCTGCCCGCTCCTCTGCGCCTTCAACGCGGGGACGACCCACGGTGGAGGTGCAGGGCTGGGGAGAGGTGGGATGTGACCCCCAAACCCTCCCGAGATGTGACCCCCAAACCCTCCCGAGATGTCCCCCATCCCTGGGTGCTGCCACCTGCCCATTCCCAAGCTCCCCGGTTCCACGCCTGGCATGTCATTAATTAAATTAATAACAGGACGTCGGCTGCTTTTTCAATGAAATCCGCCGTGCTATGAGGTTTAGCATTATTTTCCTTGGCGCTTATGGGTTCTTGCTTATTATTGGGCTGAAGAGCATCATTTGCCGGGATTTGTAAGATTCTCTGGTTTGTTGGGACGTCCTGAGCCTGCTGTAACACACCGCTGCAAAGTCCAAGCTCCCCAGCTCCTCTCTCTTACAAGAAATCACGTCTCCCAGCGAGTTTCATACCATGGAATTAGAAGCGACACGGCCACGTGTTGCAGGATATGTCGCTGTTCACAACACTTTAGCTACAAAACCACACCCTCGGAAGTTAGTAAATATTAATCAGGTTTAAGGCTGAGAAACAGAGAGGAGGAGGAAGGACACAGGCAGGGAAACACAATGTCTAACACTTCATATAACTACAAGGACAGAAAACTGTCCCTGGCTACAAATACTCTGACTTTTCGGCGTATTTCTCCTACCTCCTCCTGTAAAATGCTCTTGCAGCAAACTGCTAAGAACAAATACAGGTGAAGTTTCTTTTCTTCGGTAATTTGGCGTCGCACGAGATAAGCCAGCAATACAGAGCAAAGCTCAAGGCATCATATTTTTAAGTAGTGCTTGTCCTAGTTAATGTTCAGCCCTGCGGTGCAATGTCAAGAAAACTAATGAACAGTCAAGCGGCAGCGAGCAGGAACCCAGGCATGCTCACCCGCTACCAAACGCCTTTCGCAGCCCGGGCACGACGTGAATGAAATCCAAAACCAGCTGTCCTGGTTCACCGGGAAGCCCGGGCAGCCTGCAGAACGTGAACCGAATGCTTTGCCACTGTGTTCGCCCCAAAATTCTGTGCCTAAAATAAGAGCGAGCCGGGAGGATCGACAGCAGTGCCTGGGTTAAACTAAAGGAGAGGAGGTTCAGGCTGGACATGAGGAAGAAATTGTTCATAATGAAAGGTGGTGAGAGCCTGGCCCAGGTTGGCCAGAGAGGTGGTGGATGAACCATCCCTGGAGACATCCCAGGCCAGGCTGGACGGGGCTCTGAGCAACCTGAGCTGGTGCAGATGTCCCTGCTCATGGCAGGGGGGGCACTGGGGGAGCTGGGAAGGTCCTTTCCAGCCCAAACCATCCTGTGACTCTATGGAGTGCCTACCCATGTCCCAGCCACGGGGTTTGGGCAAAATTGAACATCTATTATCTGGCAACACGGCTCCACTCGGAGCGTGCGGTGGGAGCTCTGGCAAAGGCAACGCTTGACGGACGACGTGCCCTCGGCATGAATACAGAGCGGGATTCACCTTGTGCACAAAGGACGAAGCATTTGCACGAAGGACAAAATATTTGCACAAAGGACAAAGTATTTGCACGTAGGAAAAAAATTTGCACGATGTGGAGCAAGCTGGAGCCCACCTGCAGCAGGTCCTGGAGGGTGCTGGGGTTGCACCTCAGCCCTTCCCCTCTGCATCACTCGAGCCCTTTACACTTCCACATTTCAGTCTCTGAGTTGACATTAGGGGTGAATGTTAACCTTTATATGGCTTCTCAAGCACCTCTTCTCCGTTCGCCGGTGACAGCGCCGTATTCACCGGCAGGAGGTGGATTAACGCCCCCTCTAATCTCTTTGGTTGGCAGGAGAACAGATCTGACAAGGGTACGTGGTTCTGCACAGCTTGTGGCAGAGCTGTCTGTCCTTCACCTTACCTGGCCGTAAAATGGGGTTTCTGCCCACGGTTTATCACAATATTGCTGATAAGCTCTTAATGGCCTGATCCTGAAAGCTTAACGAGCACTTCTGATTATTTTAATCTAAGGAGTAATTGCAGAGTGAAGCACGAACACGGAGTAAAGTGCCACCTTGCACCAGAAACAAAGGTGGCATCTCAAACAAGCCAAGCGCCGGAGGTGAAACATCCCCTTCCATATTGATGCTTCCGTAAAAGCGGGAGAAGGAAAACTATCGCAAATGGAATGATTACGTCACGACTTTTCACTAATTACATCACAATTATCCGGTGCAGTTGGGTGCCAGGAGAACCTGCGGCCTTACCTTGCTCCAACCTCTTCATCTGCTGGATCTGATCAACCGTCTTCTTCAGGATCTTGCATTTGTCAGGTTTGACACTCAGCGTGTCGATGTCCCCGATGTTTGCAGACAGCAGCTCCGCCAGCTCCTCTAAATATTTGTTCTCCTGCTCCCGTCGACGCTTTTCATTGCTGTTACAGAAAGAAAACAAAAAATAAAAGTCGCGTTAATGATCTTTTTTCCTTACTGTTCAGTCTAATCACACTTGGGTACTGGACAAGAACCCAAAAATATAAATAGTGGCTGAAGTGACAACCGTCTCATAATCCGAATATGTCCAAAACACCGGGGAGTTCATTCAGGCTTTTGTATGTATTTTTATGCATACAAAAATAAACAACATTAATGCCAAGGGAGATACCTAGGGCTAGCCAGACACCCCCAACAAAACCAGATCTCTAACGTTCAGGACTCTGCCTTCCTCTCAAAAATTGTTATCACAAAAATAATCAAAAATAGTTCTACACAGCTCTTATTTTTCCATAGCCACTATTCCAGCTGCTGCCATTTTTAATCCTAAATTCACACATAAAGGTTAACAATATTCACCAGAGTTCACCGAAGTGAAAACCTGAATCAACGGTGACAAGAGGAAGATGAAAAATATTCATGAGATCACCCTTTTTGTTGCAGTGAAAGCAGATTTTCTTTGAGCTCTCGGCTGCTGCAGAAGCCCAACGCTCTCCCCATCAACTATTTCTAAATTCTGGGAATTGAGAATATATAATTTACGTGCTATGACATGGCCATCATCGAAGGTACCACAGACACTGTAACATATTCCTCTACCAAAGCATTATAAGAATTAAAGCCACCAAAATGAACTGTATATATGGGACAGACACATTTTCCCTAAATATCTTCCTTTACATCAACCACGGGATGAAATGAGGACAGTTCCGAATGCCCAACATGGCTCTACGCCGGTTGTGATGCCTTTTGTCAGGTTGCTTTTCAATATTTTTTGGTTACAACTTCCACAGGACGCCCAGCAAGAAGAATTGCCTGAAAATCCCTGTTATTTACTGGACACCAAGAAGCCGCTGAGATGCCTGTGGTCATGGTGAGATGTTCCTGGCCCCACCGCGCATGGAAGGGCTGAGAAAACACCGGTTCTAAAAGCCGATTCCAGAAGTCCAGCTCAGTAGGAGATCTGTGTCCCACCGCAGTCGAGCTCTGGCTTGTGCTACGTGGCCAAACAAACCCCACCAACAGCCAAAGGCTTCGAGAAGAGCGTGAACATACCCTGAGAACTCTGCCCAGACCCTTTAGAAACCACATGTGACCAAAAGGGGATGGAACAACCCCAGCCCTCCCCTCTGAGGAGCTCCTCAGGCTGCACAGATGTTTCTTTATTTGTTCCTAATTCCCCTTCATTAGCTCAATATCCAGGTCTGACAGGTAGATGTTGTCTCTTGGGGATTTTTCTGCTGCTTAAACTTGCTTTCCCATGAAAATATCTGACGACCGCAGGGCTGAACCTCCGTGAGGAACCTCCCGTTGGCTCCCACGTTCACCCTCCATCACCTCGCTCCTCCTTAGGGCTACAGAGTTGGGGAAGGGTTTGGAGGGGAAGCCGAATAAAGAGCGGTTGAAGTCCCTGGGTTTGTTCGGCCTGGAGAAGAGGAGACTAAGAGGAGACCTCAGCGTGGTCTACAGCTTCATCACAAGGGGAGCAGGAGGGGCAGGGCTGAGCTCTTCTCTTCAGTGACAGGGACAGAACCCAGGGAACGGCAGGAAGATGTGCCAGGGAGGGTCAGCTGGACATGAGGAAAAGGTTCTTCACCCAGAGGTGCTGGACACTGGAACAGGCTCCCCAGGGAGGTGTCCCGGCCCCAACCTGACAGTGTTCAAGAAGAGACTGGACAACGTCCTCAGACACACGGGGTGACCTGTGGGGTGTCCTGTGCAGGGACAGGGGTTGGACTCCGTGATCCTGGTGGGTCCCTTCTAACTCAGGACACTCTGTGATTCCCTGATTCCTCCTGCCCACAGCGGTGGGACTGCCCAGAGGAGCGACAGGAATCCCGCATCCTCCTTTAACTCAGTGGAGAAGCAGAATTTAAAAAGAAAGAAAAAAACAAAAGACAAAGCCAGCAGTGGGTGTGGAGAATCACAGAACAGTTTGGGCTGGAAGGGACCTCAAAGCTCATCTAGTCCAACCTGCCACAACAAGCCATGTTTCTGCTTGGGCCACCTCATGAAGTCCTCAAGCGAGACCTTCCATGGTGCAACCTGGAAGCTCCTCTGCAATAGGCTTGGGTGGCTGCAGGAGCCCTCCTGTCCCTGGCAGGGGCTGCCAGCGGGTGACAAGGGACAACAGGCAGCAAAACCAGCTTCACGGACGTAGGCTGGATGTCCATCTGCTGCAGAAGTGCTGGGTCCAGCCGTGGGCCTCAGTCTCTTCTAGCGCAGGTATCGGTGGCAGCAGCGCTGGCACGTTCCCCAGCAACGGGCAGGCAAATGCTTCTCGAGTGAGTATTTTAGTTAAGTCAAATTAATTCCTAGCTCTCCCCCTGAACAAAAAAGCAATAGCAGAGGGGAGGAAAAAAAAAATCCTTCTGTTGTGGGTGAGCTCATTTCATGAAAACCCTTAATGTCGCTGTTGCTGTGGCAACTTTCAAATTGTAGGAGGGAGAATTGGCCAATTTTCCTTACATAAAAGCATCATGAGAATATTACAGCAGTGGGCTGTTCTTTATGACTCCCAAGTATCATCAATAGCAATAGTTAAACCTTCCAGATTTTAACAAAGGAGTTTTGAAGTTCACTTTGCTCCGGAGGACGTTCGGAGGAGCCTGGCCAGCCCAGGGAGGAGGACGAGGTCCCTCCCCACCGCGGCTGCGAGTCGGGACACGGTCTGAACAAAGGAAGATGCAGAACGGGTGAGGATTTTGGTAACATGCTTCAGCTCCAGTGTTCGGGGTTGGATGGTCAACCCAGCGACAAGTATGTGAGTCAACACTTCCAAAAATGCCTGTAGGTGCTTTGTGGATGTGAAAGCTCATGGTGCTTGGACAAGGAAGGAGAATCCTTCATCCAGAAGTTTCTGCTTCTCTACGATCTCACCCTATATATTTTGAAAGACCCCTGGTGTGGGCAGCAGAAGGTTTTCTTGGGGTGCTTAGGGGTTAGGGAACAAAACACAAGAGATCTGCTTCCCAAAGGCAGAGCAGACGAAGCAAAGCCAGGTGTGTGCTCATCCACAGAATCATACAATCGTTTTGCTTGGAAAAGCCCCTCAAGATCATCAAGTCCAACCGTTCCCCCACCCCTGGCACTGCCCCATGTCCCTGAGAACCTCATCTCCACATCTGTCCAACCCCTCCAGGGATGGTGACTCCAGCACTGCCCTGGGCAGCCTGTTCCAATGCCCCACAGCCCTTTGGGGAAGAAATTGTTCCCCAGATCCAACCTCAGCCTCCCCTGGCGCAACTTGAGGCCGTTTCCTCTCACCCCATCACTTGCTACTCGGGAGAGCTGTTCCTTCAAGGAGAGGTGTCCATGGGGACCCAAGGACCAAGAGCTTCACCCCACACTCACCTCCGCGGCGAGGACCAGCTTGGAGACCAGGCTGGAGACAGCAGCGAGGGCTGCAGAGCTCTGACCCAAATCACTCATCCAGAAGGGGGAAACATTTCACATGACAGGAGTATTTGGTACAAGTAAGATAGCTACAAGTGCCATCAAAACATGTTCTGCAATTATGAGTCCTCTAATGACACATGAACTGCAGAGTCTTTATAAGGTGTGTGAACTCGACAGAACCAAAAACCGCAATAAATAGAAATCCTCAACCAGCCACTTAATGTCTCTCTACTGGAACACCGTAGCCTTTACATTTCTCGTCTAGAATATCATGTATGATCTGTAAGCGACAGAAAATCCACCTGGGGTTTGCTCGGTGCATCAATATTCTGCGACGACGAGCAAAACCGCATCCCAGGCAGCAGAGACACGGAGTCAGCAGCAGCACTTAACACTCATCCTTACTAACAGACTGCACCGCCACGGAAAAAGACGCACGAGATTTACAGGGAGCCTGGAAAAGCCAGTGGAAGGAGATCACAGCCGCCTCCATCCAGGACTTTGGAGTCTTAAGTGAGGTGGTGAGGTAGCTGGGATGGGAAGGTTCGGTCCTAAGCAAAAGGCGCCTTTCTGCAGTGAGCTGAGCTTTAAAACAGTCTGCACGAGCACACAGAAATGAGATATTTCAGACAGGAATGTTCTCTGTTCTGTAATTGCACCCTGGAGCAAGAAGGTCTCCACCAGCGTTTCTGAATATTACAAAAATAAGGATTTCTTGGGAATCTTGTGTGTACAGGCAGAAGGCTTGGGATGATCTGCAGACCTCACAGATTTACCTCATATTTACCCTGAGAAAGCTTTCCTGTTGCTCCGAGCACTCTCCGTTTATAAAATCAATACACTAACTTTGATAACCAGCCTTCAAATCATCATTTGCCACCTAACAACAAGCAGAGCAGATGGGGAGCCGCATTTCCATCGTGCTCCATCTTCCACTGCAGCCACCGCTAAAAGCAAAGCGAAGTTCTGGTGGGAAGTGTGAACGTTTCCGAGCGGCTGAAACCCGGCTCCATCTGCTCGAGCAGACGGGACGGAGCGACGCGGTGGGAATGACAAAGTAGCCACGGCCGGGGATGGATGGGGAGCAGCGTACGTACCTCTGGGCTGTGTCGCAGGGCGAACCTTTCCTCTTGCGAGAGTCGGGGTTGGCAGGGTCCGTTGAGCTGTCCCCAAGGCCACTCATGTTGGTTGACCTACTTTGCACCTGGAACCGAAGAGAGACAGGGTCAGGACAAGGTTTTGGCAGCTGCGGGAGGAGCGGTTCATCCGCGGCAGAGTCAGGAAACACGGACCAAGCGACCTCGGAAGAGGTGACCAACCCAACGCAAGTCTTTCTTCTTGAATCGATGCCTCGTTTGTGAAGAAAATGGCATGAAGGGGAGACACCAAGTGATGGCGTCACCCTCTTTTCCGTGTCCCCTGGTCACCATTTGGCCAAGCGAGCCCTCACACCAGCACCATCTTCCTTATGTCACAGACTGAGCTCTTCCCCGTATCCCCAGATTTCACCTTCCTGGCCTTATAACATTTTAACAACTATCTAAACACGGGCCCATTCCAATGCTTTGTTTACATGTGTTTGATTGCTTTTATTTCATTTCCTCCTCCTTCAGCCCATTTTTGGATCTTCTGCCATCTCCCCCCGGTTCCTCTGACTCATGGCTGCCAGAGGACGCTCCACCCCTCGCATTGTATCTCCATTCCTGCTCCCCCACCACCTCCTTTCCCCTCAGCACACGGCCCAGGCTTTAATTAGAGCTGCAAATTGACTCATCTCTTTAACGGGATGTGACACCTTCCCACGAACCCCGTCCCCACCTCCTGCTGAGGTGCCCCCCACGCACGGTCCCCCCAGCCCCAACCTTCCCACCACGGCCGGTCCTTGGCCCGTCCCAACACTGGGCACCTCCTGGGTTCCAGCTCTCGCCAACACACGGACGTTTCACCCTTATTTTTTGGCTGTAATTTCAACAGATGTTGGGTAAACTAGTCCACACTGTGGAAAACAAGAGGTTCAAGCAAATAAACAAGGTCTAGAAGTCACGAGGACTTCAACGTTGCAATATCCCCCGTGGGAATTCTCCTTAACAATGAATTATGTATTTTTATTTAACTGAATAAAATACTGTGTAAACCAAATAAGGGCAAGAAAACAAATTAAAGCTTCTTTCTGGGTACTATTAAAGAGGTTTGGCCAAAGACCATGACACTCTCCAAGCTGAGAACTCAGCCGGACCCCTCCAGCTGCCTACATGGGACTAAACACGTCTACAGGACAGGGTCAAACCTCATACAACACGGTAAATCAAGGCACGGAGCTTCTCCAGAAAAGAAGTCAGCTCTGCACGTTGCTCCCCTTGCTTTTCTAAAGCCATTCAGTGATTTTTCTTTCAGTAACCACAATAATCCAATATTGGATAATACCCCTTCTTTCCTTATTTTTATTTTACGGTTTTGGAAGTGTTTATCATTGTGAGAAGACACAATCTCCAACAAATAAAGCAACGGGATCCTGGACAAGAAGGTAGAAGTTTAGAGAGTAAACGGACTAAGTTCTTACTTAATTTCTTCCATTATTTTCTAAAAGCTGGAATTTTAACAAGGATTAAACTGCTGACGGATTGTGATAAAACAAACCCGAGAAGGCGCGATCACAGTCCCCGCAGCCCAGATTCTCCCCAGGGTTTATCAGCCTGCCCGAAAGCACGGTGAGATGCCTTCAGTGCTCCAGCATCTCCCACCCTGTGCCTGGACCGGCACAAGGCTGCTGCTCATCAAAAGCCACCGGCGCTGGCTCATCTCCTGCTCAGACAGGTGACAATTCGAGTCCCACCAGCTTTTGAAAGTCCTCCGAGACCCAAACCACACCTGCAGACCAGCTCCTCCTGACCCCAGAGCCACGCGGAGGGATGGACATGGCCATGAGCATCTCCTCTGTTCCCTGGTTGCTTGAAGACCCCAGTGTTTGTATTAAAAGCCAGAAACCACCTGTGTCCTGGGCTGTGTCCCCAGCAGCATGAGCAGCAGATGGAGGGGGGGGATCCTGCCCCTCTGCTCCGCTCTGGTGAGACCCCCCTGCAGTGCTGGTCCAGCTCTGGGGTCCTCAGCACAGGAGCTCTTTGCTCCTCAGGACCAAACGAGGAGATGGAGGCAGAGCTGAACGTCTCCTCCCACCTGGGAGGGGTTCGCTCCCTGTCACTAACCAAGAAACCAAACGTATCCCAGTGGAAAACTGAACTCCTGGCACCAAACCCATCCTGCATTCACCACTGCAGGAGGTTCTGCAGAAGATGAGGTAGGAAACCCCAACAGGGTGCTGAGCTCAGGGGGAATAAGAGTGGTACTGGGCTTGTGACAGGACAAGGGGTGATGGTTTTAAACTAAAGGAGGGGAGATTCAGGTCAGACACGAGGAAGAAATTGTTTGCGCTGAGGGTGGTGAGAGCCTGGCCCAGGTTGGCCAGAGAGGTGGTGGATGAACCATCCCTGGAGACATCCCAGGCCAGGCTGGACGGGGTCTGAGCAACCTGAGCTGGTGCAGATGTCCCTGCTCATGGCAGGGGGGGAGCTGGGGGAGCTGGGGAGGGCCCTTCAACCCAAACCATCCTGTGATTTGATGCAAACCAGCATTACCAGCTTCATTATCTCCTGCAACTGAGTAGTCCATGGGGTGTTACACATCTTGGCTCCCCAATGACCCACCTCTCCACTCAGCATTGAACACCTCCACTCCAAAATACGTGAAATATCTGTGCTATGGGGAAAGAGCCTGCTTTTCGGCAGCACACGGGCATTTCTGCTAACGCTTCTGTCACCGGTGCTAAGGTGAACGCGGCTCCTGAAAGCATTTCAGCAAGATCAGTGCAGGCGATCGATGCCGCGGGCACGAGAGCTCATCCACAGAAACCCTGAGCAGATGCCAGCAAGGTAGCCAGGACCAGGGATCCGGGTTCATCCCCTGCGTCTTTGGCATGTTGGCAAGAAGGAATGATGCCAAAGCAAATATAAGGAAGGAGGGAAAAACAGCAAACTCTTGAAAAATTTAGAGACTGGAAAACAAAAAGTGCCGCATCATCTGCTCTGGGTGAGAAGGGGTTGCTGAGGTTTCAGCCAAGCTTCCCAGGGTTTAAACCTTCTTCTTGGAGGTTTAACTCGCTCTCACCAAAACACTCAGTCTCTGGAAGTGCCGTTGCTCTGACAGGTCCTGATCTTTCCTCTCGGCAACTGAATTAAAAGAAAAAAATGTGCGGCACTATGGCAGGTAAAGTCGACTGTCCCACCAGGATGCTCCACTGCGGGACCGTGGGTTGGCAAGAGCGACCATATGTCCTAGAGAGGTGAACTAAGGACAACATCGCAGCCTGAGCTGAAATCCTTGGCTTGAGTTAAGCCCTTGATGTAATACACTCAATGTTTCTTTTTTATTGTAAAAGTCGTTTATTTTACAGCAAAACTTGCCAGGGCTGACAAGCTGAAAAATGTCATTTGGTCTAAAAATAACGGGGGTGACTTGATTTGGAACTCCTGATGGGTCAGGGCACGACCAGGGGACGTCTCCTGCCGAGGTGAAAGGCAGAAACCTGATTTCTAAACACTGGCTTGTTGTAAAAACGTGAATATTCTGCTGGCTTTGGAAGCCAAACAAAGGCAGGAGAAGGAGATGGGATGGTAATGAAAACAAGCTAATTAGTTCAGGCCAGGGAGGGGCCGCACTCTCTAGGTTTAATGCAGGGGGTCTCCGATGCAGACCTCTGCTAAACTGATTGCTCCTCCACCAAAAAATATCTATTAAGGAACAATATAAAATGTTGCTGGTGTCCGCGATGGTGCTACTCGCTCAATGAGGCTCACTAGGACATCAGAGAATCACAGAACGTCCCGAGTTGGAAGGGACGTACAAGGATCATCAAGTCCAACCCCTGTCCCTGCACAGGACGACCCCAAAATTCACCCCACATATCTGATGTTTGACCACGGCAGGAGCAAGACCTAAGCATTGCGTCAACGCAAAGAGCGTTGGCTTCTCGCCCTCCTCCAGATGCACGTGGATGAAGCCTCATCCCAAAGAGACATCACATGGTGCAAACCTGAAACGTAGAGTTTTTTTCAGCAAAACAGCGCCTGCGATGCCGACTGCAGCTCCCGGCTCCAGCTAAACCAGGGCTGAACTCCAGCCACCAGCGAGGCCAAAGGTTTGGAGCTTCTCAGAGGTGGTTCTCCATCTCCATGTTGTTGTTGCTCCCCTGGTTCTTGGTCCACAGACCTGGATATGGCACTAGATCCTGGGCCCTCCTGATACATCACTGCATCTGCTCACCAGAGACTAATTAGTCTCAAAGAAACTAATCAGAAGAACAAAAAAAAAAAAAAAAAAGAGAGGAGGAATAGATAAGCAAAAAATAAAGAAGAGAAAATAGAGAAGCAAAAGAGCTGAAGTGACCTGCCCATGGTCAGGCAAATGAAACTACCTGTGACTTCCAACCCTATCCTCTCTCCTCTTCCATCCGTCCTTCAACACCCCAAACTGGAGCGTGTACCTGAAGAAGATGCTGATTTTTGCGATGCTAACGAATATCCCAGCAGAGACCAGAGCCTTGACATGGAGAACGAAGCACCAGCCAACATCAATATTCCAACCCAGCTTTGGGGATCACGACATGAATGCAATTTCCGCATTAACAAAAAAGGATGCGAATTATTGTGGCTTAATGCTTCTGCTCTCTGGATTTCCAATAGCTTCCCGAAGACCATCGTTACCTCTAGCAGACACAAATAGCCCCGGTGATTTGAACTGACAGTGTGGAAGGTGGAACTGGCCACCGAATACTTAATTTTAACAGAATTACCTATTTCTAAAATGCGTTTCCCACATTTTGGATGAATTTGACTCTGAAAAAATACTTACAAAATAACACTAACATACTGAGAGAGAAACAATTAGGTTATTTTTAAGCACACAACAATGTTGGAAAAGTCCCTTATATTACAGCTATTTATCATCAAAATATAACCCATCTGTGCGTGCGCAGTCTCAATTAGAGGCAATTAAGAGCATACTTGGAGTGTCGCAAGGACACATCTATATCGTTCCCCTTGTAAGTTCATCATTGGCTGCTCCTCTCATCGCCGGGGGCTGAACAAACCTTCATTTTTATTTTTCTTTTTTTTCACTTTTCCAGGTTACAGAAGAAATGCCAGAGCTGTGATGTGGAGAAAGAAGAGGCAACGGGTGAGAAGGAGTGAGTCACTCGCTCACCTTCTGCATGTGCGGGCAGGTTTGGGGTGGCTTTTTTTAAATAGAACTGTTTCTGACCTCACCCTCCAGAAAATAAGGTGAGAGATGTAAAGTCCTGATTAAAAGTTGGGGTTTTTTGGTGGCTGAAGTTGTCAAAAAAAAAAAGTCACGTCTGTTTTGTGCAACACTCCTTGGGGGAGGAAAAAAATCCCAGTATCCATATGGCATCGCTTCAGCCTGCAGAGACGTCTGCCTTCCAACTAAATTCTCTTTTCTTGGAACCTCACCCCAATTTCCTTGCCTTGTTTCTTCCTCTCACCTGGTCTGCGAGTCCATCATCTTCTTCTGCCCCAGCCTGGTGGAGATGCTGCCAGATGGACCCTCTGGCTCTGGCACACCCAACCCAACAAGTGTTACTGGGAAGGATGAGCAACTGGGTTTGTCTTGGTTCCCATTACCCACCCTGAACATCCCCTTGTGACACCAAGCGATGCCACCATCGTTATGATAATAACAATGACCAGAGAATCACAGAATCATAGAAATGCTTTGGTTGGAAAAGACCTTTAAGATCATCGAGTCCAACCATTAACCAACCACTGTCAAGTCCACCTCTAATCGATATCCCCAAGAACCTCATCTACATGAAACATTTCACCTGTTAATCCCATGTTTGAAGACCATATTCTTCAAAGCACAGCAGTCAGGAGAAAATACTTGGAAATACAACAAATAGAAAAAGATAACTTAGGAACTAGTAAATAATACAAGATTACAGTAGTATTCTCCTGTACTATTTCAAGCTAGAATACTGAAGCCTAAAACAATGACCACATTTTAGCATGCTGAAGTCAAGGTTGGATGGAACATGCTCAAGGTCACCAGGAGAGGCTGCAGCAACCCTACCTTGAGCCCATGTCTCCGTGGTCATTAGGGCTGTACAAGGAGGGAGCTGATAAATAAAGATTTATTTTCACTGGGGAAAACTAGAGGTGAATCATCGAATCACAGGATGGTTTGGGTTGGAGGGACCTTCCCAGCTCCCCCAGTGCCCCCCCTGCCATGAGCAGGGACATCTGCACCAGCTCAGGTTGCTCAGAGCCCCATCCAGCCTGGCCTGGGATGTCTCCAGGGATGGTTCAGCCACCACCTCTCTGGGCAACCTGGGACAGGCTCTCACCACCCTCAAGGTGAAGGCAGAGGGAGATCCGCCCTCCCTGATCTCTTTAAGTTGAGCCCATGGCATTGGGAGGAGGATGAATTTAGGGAGAGAGCAGCACGCTCCGACGTCCCCATGTCCATCCAGCCTCACGGGCTGGTGTTCGCTTTCCTTCCTAGGAAATAAGCGCGACGTGCAGAAATCTTAATTATCGCCGTCCCCGCAGAGGCAGCAGGCTAATAAAAGCTGTCAGCTCGGGGAAGCGGTGGAGCGAAAGCTTGTCGTCTCAATTCCCCGCATCCGCACCCACCCGCCGCTCCCGCGGGCAGGGGACGGGCAGGACGCGTGAGATGCCTCCACCCTTCAGGAGAAGGTTTCCACTGCCACCGGCATGGAGAAGCAAGGACCACGGCAGGTCAGGTGGTCCCGGGCAGGTCATTTCTATACCCCAACTCCTGCTGTGCCATGAGGGAAATCAGTTTAAATATCGCTGATGCAATGCAGGTTAAAAGCCAGCGATCAAAAATTCGACTGATGTGCAAGATATTAACTTTATGAAAGATTTAACATTTTGACAGCTTAAAATGTTTCTGAAGATGAATTTCACTTCTCTGGTTCACTATTGCCCTCCCTCGGGGCTGCAGCAGGGGGACGGGGACTCGTCCCAGGTCTCAGAGGCAATCACAGAACAGTTTGGGTTGGAAGGGACCTTCAAAGCCCATCTAGTCCAACCCCTGCCATGAGGGTTTTTTGCTTTTTCACTGACTATTGAACAAGCAGCTCCTCAAGTGCTGGCAACCCCTGGGAATTAATTGACTTCATATATCCCTGGGAATTAATTGACTTAGTATTTACAAACCGCTCAGGATCCTCTTGTGAAGGGCACCCTGGATGTGCAAAGTCCCCACACCCAGCAGAGAACCAGGAGCTGGCACCAAACCTCCCAGCAGCTCTTTGCTCTTCAGGACCAAACGAGGAGATGGAGGCAGAGCTGAACGTCTCCTCCCACCTGGTAGACCATGGTGGGTTCGCTCCCTGTCACTAACCAAGAAACCAAACGTATCCCAGTGGGAAACTGAACTCCTGGCACCAAACCCATCCTGCGTTCACCACTGCAGGAGGTTCTGCAGAAGATGAGGTAGGAAACCCCAACAGGGTGCTGAGCTCATGGGGAATAAGAGTGGTACTGGGCTTGTGACAGGACAAGGGGCGATGGTTTTAAACTAAAGGAGGGGAGATTCAGACTAGATATAAGGAAGAAATTGTTTGTGCTGAGGGTGGTGAGAGCCTGGCCCAGGTTGGCCAGAGAGGTGGTGGCTGAACCATCCCTGGAGACATCCCAGGCCAGGCTGGACGGGGCTCTGAGCAACCTGAGCTGGTGCAGATGTCCCTGCTCATGGCAGGGGGGGCACTGGGGGAGCTGGGAACATCCCTTCCCACCCAAACCATGATTCTGTGATTCACAACCACCCATGGTGGCCACAGTGGGCCAGGCAGCACCAAGAATCAAGTCCTTTACCCCCAGGTCCTACAGACCCATGTCCTCTGCAGAGCAGCCATGGGGAGGAGTGAACCTCATACTAACTGGGTGGAGAGACAGGACACTCATCCCACCTTCCAGGGCCCCATTTTTCTTTTAATTTTAATTCTGAGCCCTCAATATGTCTTCATACTGCAAGATGGAAGAGACGAGCTTAGCTCTCCAAATCCAAGCTTCTCCATCACCTTCTGCCCCCAAGAAATCCTTTGCTTTGGGAAGGTAACACGGGTTGTACAACCCGTAAAATCAAACCTATTTGTCTGAAGGGAATTTTGCATATGGTAACAAAAATACACAAATCCAAGTGAATGCCCCAAGGACAAAAGCACCGGCCAGTTGCACGCCAGCTCTGCAAGTGTTTGCTCTCCACATAATCCCTAAAAACACAAAAAAAAGAAGGGAAAGAGGTGCATAAATCAATGTCCTGCGGACTAAGTATCACCCTTAGAGAGGCTACGATCAAAAGAGAAGGCGTGAATTTTAATATGCCCATCATCTCGCTCAAATTTGCAACTCACAGACCCGCAGCAGCAATTCCCTTTTAGCCCGGGGATAATTCCAGCAGCCAATTCGTTTCACAAACAACTAGGAAAAATATGGGAAAGGGCTTTGCCTTAGCTCGAGGAAAACAAATAATCCAGCTGTGGGAAATCAATATTTGATACCTAAGGAGATCTCTGAAAATCCACCGTGCCCCTCTGCTGTTTTCCCGAGCTCTTTTTAAAAAGCCCACCTCAGCTCAAACACACCGGACAGGAGGTAACTGATGTGCTGCTTATTACACTAATTGCAATCAACTCCTTGTTACCTGGTGCTCACCCACATCTGTCTGTCGTAGCCATCTGTTGTCTGTCTTAATTAGATCGTGCGCTCCGTGGGGCAGCGACTGTCACCGCACGCGATTTTCTAACCCCCGCCCCGGCACCCAACTTCTGTCCCAGCATCTACCTCCCGCGTGGCCAAGTACAAGGAAAAAAAGTTAGAAAATAGGAAGCCAAAACCAAAACCCACCGCGAAAATAAAGCAAATCAGCTCAGTAGAAACCACGCTGCACCATGGAGGGATCACCCACAGCTTCTGATACTTGTCCTGTCTTTCTAGGATTTACTTTCTGAGATCCTCTGGGGTTGTTTGGAAGAACCACGAGGCACCAAATCAACCCAAAACCAATCGCAAGGGAAAGAGGAAAACATGGAAACTAAACTTTTCCTTCTAGTCCAGCATAAAAAATATAGGAAAACTACAAAGAATGACCCACCTCGTGCCACCGTCCTTGATGTTGAGGGGAACAGAGCCCACCAGTTCCAGCGGCGCCTTCAGAAGGTGCCGTCTTGCACCTCGGCTCTTCCCATTAATTTCTAGAGCACTGAAATGCTGCAGATGAATTATCACCAACTTTGAGCATCGGCTCAAGTGCTCCCTGCTAAAACACCATGTGTTACAGGTTCTCCTAAGCCTTGCTCAGAAGGTAAATCCTGACTCAGAAGATCAGAAGCGACCATAGCTACGTATGATGATGTTCCTCTTGACGAGGAGCCCGGTTCCTTTCCAAGAGTTGGGTCAATCCAGGTGCCCACTTGGTCTCAGCCGTGGCTCTTTCCCCCCTCCATTTCAACCCTCTGGCCACGATCTTAGACAAAACCAAGCCTAAATTCACGTCAGCAGCGCGACAAGTCGAAGATATTTAAGAGACAGATGCCTTGGTGCTACATAAGATGGGAACCCACCGCTTATCTTCTGTTTGAATGGATCATAACTCCATATCAGCTGAGTCAATCCACCACCCATGGGAAAAGTCCATTTAAAGGGATAGCGACACATTATTTTCCCTTGAAAATGACTCCAATCAGGTATTTTAAGCCTGTGTAAAGATCTCCGAGTATTAAAACCGCTTTGTTTTTTATCCTCATTAAAAGCCCAGTAGAAATTCAAATTTCTTCCTCCACCGGCTGTTTTCCCAAAGCACACTTTGTCAGCACGTACTCTGCATTTGAATCCAGATATTTCCATGCTCAAAAACCAGAAGAAAAACATTCAACCATTGCTGTTAGCGGACACGGAGCCATCCACGGGAGCAGAAAACTAAACCTGCGTGGGTTGAACAAGCACCAAGCAATGGGCTGGTTGTGGTGGTCTCTACAGTGGTGGACGCACTCAGGTTTAAGTCTTTAGGATCTGGGCTTAAGTGCCATCCTGCTTGGATTTCTTTCATTGTTTTTCATTTTGGGGCTGTCAGTCCCAGATAACCTCCAAGGCTGCATCACGCACGGTTCATACTTTTGGAGGCAGCAAGGCTGGTAAAAAGGTGAAATAAATGTACGTACAGCACCAGAAAGAAACAGCAGCTGCGCGAGGAACCCGCTGAAAAGGTGAGTCAAGGTTTGGTGGGTATGATTTTAATAATAAATAATAATTTTTCTCGTTGCCCACTTCCTTTTAGGACACTATGATGAGCAAGGAGGACGGAAATTTAGCCGGTGGATGGTAAAAATGGCAACGTTCTGCTTAAAAACACATGGGAGCAAGGGCTTGGGATGGGGTCCCGCATGGGAGGTTGGACTGGATGACCTTTGAAGGTCCCTTCCAACCCAAACTATTGGACTAGATGACTTCGAAGGTCCCTTCCAACCCAAACTATTCTACATTCTATGATTCTATGGGAGTCAACCTTTGCTGGCTACAACAGCTCCGTCCCATCTCTGCAAAAGGATGTTCCGCTCTACATTGCAAGCAGGAACCGTGCTATTTTAATGCAAAAATAAAATACAATTATTAATTTTTTTTTTTGCAATTGCTTTGCACTAATAACGAGAATATGTTGCAAACACAAACCGAGGTGAACCCAGAAATGGAGATACAATTTAGATGCCATCCTTGAGCAGTTTTCCTTGATGCCAACAAGCATCGCTTGGCAATGTTTGCAGCAGAGATAAGACACAAACCAGAACGGCACGGAGCGTAACCTTTTCTCCCAGTAACTGATAGGAAAAGTGGGTTAATTTATACAGCTTCTGAAAGGGAAAAAATCAGGCTAATTCACTCGCAGTCACAGAACATTACACACTTAGTTTCATATTACGCCTGTGAATTACATGTTGCAATTACACAATTTTCTCTGTGGGGAGAAGAAAGTATTTGGCAGAGCGTACAAATACATCAGGTTCGCGTGTAGGGCAAATTAAACTGCGGCGCGAGCACACGTGGCCTCATAAAAATCACTTAATTCACAAGAAAGCGCCGGCACATCATGTGTCGGACCACGGCACGGGAAACCCATCGGCAGAGACGGCGATTGGCTGCTGGCAAGGTCGTGGCTTTTCCTGGTGGAAAAACCCTTTTTTAGGGTGTTGTGGGCGTCTGTAGTTTGTGTGAGCTGGCTGTGGCCATGTTGTGTTGGTTGCGGTAAGGGGGATGCTATAGGTCCCTCTCTTCTAAATTTGCGGGATTTATTTATCTATATACACACCCCCCTCTAATTTCGTCATTACACGTTTCTGTACTTGCATAATATCTCGGATACCTCAAATGCATGGATTAAAGAACAAACCGAATACTCCAGCAACCCGGTGAGAACCACCGCAACGCCGGTGATGGACATCCAGCAACGTCACCTTCCAGATGTGCCTCCAAACCACATGTTTCGGGGAAGGTACCATGTGAAACGGCTGCTCCGGCAGCTCCCAAACAGCCACAGCACTCCCCACTTTTTGAGCAAAAAGCGTATTTAATTACCATTTACGCTGCAGTGAGGCAAAGGGGAATTCCTCCCTAAAATCCAGCGATTGATGCCCATCACCCCTGTCTTTATTTTGGGTCAACTTCAGTCGCGAGCCCAGCAAAAACCACGGGCATTTCTCAATGGTGGAGGAACCTTGTTTGGGGAAGCTCTTGGATCAAGCCGTACCTTCGTGTTTTAGCAAGGAGCTTGAGCAAACTCAAGAGTCCTGGTGGATCAGACAGAAATGAAGGCACCATATACTGGCTCGGTATAAAACACATCCACTGACAAGACCAAAAATGCCAAGAAGCTGAATTGGTGGGAAGGCTGAGACCTCGTGTCTAATGACTAACCTTCTAACCATGCTTGGAAGATATCCAAAAGAGTTGTTGTTATTGTATCAAGCAGAAGATCTGGCCAGTTTTAATTCTCCCTTTTCTTTTGCTCTTTCTCACTTTGTTTTCTTTACTGACATCTCTCCTGCTTTTAGTCCAACGCTTTGGATTGCTTCTGCTTTCTCCTGCATGGTCCCACCACCGGCAGCATCTGCAGGTGCTTCTGGAACCACCTAACAAAAGTCACGGCAAGCAACAGGACAAATGGTCTTCTGCTGCCCCCCGCCACCACCTGAGACCTCTGGTTTCCACTGTCCACCTCTGCTCTACTTCTCCTAAGCCCTCGGTAGGTCTTGTGGTGCTCACACTGCTGTGCATTCCCTCGGGCTCTCCAGCTTCAACTCATCCGTGAGAGGAAAGCCAAAATGTTGAGGATCACAAATGGGAGCTGTGAAGATGTGAAGAGACTTAAGTGGGTGGAGAAGAAGAGATGATAGAAGAAACCCTCAATAATAGTCTTTACTGGGAAAGAAAAGGGCAAGGTGGCAAGGTCAAAGGTCCCATCCATCTCGGTGGGATGGGAATTTGTCACACAATCATAGAAAGGTTTGGGTTGAAGAGACCTTTGAAGATCATGTAGACCAACCCCTGCCATGAGCAGGGACATCTGCACCAGCTCAGGTTGCTCAGAGCCCCGTCCAGCCTGGCCTGGGATGTCTCCAGGGATGCTTCATCCACCACCTCTCTGGCCAACCTTTGAGAAGACGCAAACCTCTACTTGGCCATTTTTAAAGGTCCTACCAATGCTCACAGGGATGGGGATGTGGTGCCACAAGCAGAAGGTTTTGCTCACCAGGACATCAGGACCAACCATTAATTCAGCCCTGACCAAAGCAAACAATCCATCAAAGCAGGCGAGTGCTTCACCTTCACGATTAACGTTCTGCCCTCGCGTAACCAACCGGAACAGCGAGACGAGCCAAGCGCTGTGCTGCAGCTTTTTAAATGGAGAAGGAAAGCGATTATTAAGATAGAATGAAAAAAATCCACTGAATGGGGTCTCTCTTCTGCCAAAAGTAAATCTTTTGAACGGCCGTATAGGGAGATATTAGAAAAATAAAACCATACAGAAAGAAAAATCCAGCTTAAACAACCGAAGCATTAACGCCTCTTCCAAATGAAGCCAAACCCTTATGAAACCCACCGAAGATAATTGAAAATTCCTTGATAATTGGATTATTGGTGTTGAAGAAACACCCTCAAGATGCCGCCAGCTCTGTGATTATCCTCTACCCAAGTTGAGGTGACGTACGACAGAAACAGCACGTTCGCCTTCAATCTGTGCAGATTTTAGAGCTACACGAGACCATTTGCAACCAGAAGATCTCAACCAGCTTCTCAACCACAGCTGGTGCCCGGTCCAGTGCAGAAACCACCTTCTCACCTGCTTGTAGAAGGTGGGATGGGGTCAGCATCCTCCTCCTCGCAAGGATGAAGGAAAGGTTCCAACCTCTAGAGTATATCGCGTAGGATTTTGCTGCCAAAAGGGATGAAGAGTGCTGTCACCCACAGTTGCATCCTTGATGTTCGCTGAGCACCTGCAGTGGGCTGGGGTTTCGAAACGTATGAAAAATAAGAATATACCATGTCAGATCTTGCTCTTGAGCAGATAACTGAGATAGAAAGACCCAACGCAAACTCTTCTGCCATCAGTTTGCAGAGCATCATCGAGAACATCCTAAATTCCTGAGCGGCGCGGGGCAGAGGAACCTGGTGGTGCTCACAGCATTCCTGCTCAGCCCACTCCTATTTATTAACCTAATTAGGGATGAGCCAGCTATTGAAATGTGTGTGCAACACAAGATTTGGAAGAGATGTAACCATCGCCGAGAGCAAAAATGGATTACAAAGCACCCCAGGGAGTTGAAAAATATGGGCAAGAAACAAAATGAAACTCGGTCAAACACAATTTTAATCAATAACCACGGGGGGAAATAACCTCAGCTGCAGGGAGAAGAGGCTCCCACTGCCATTTACTGGGTTGGGGTGGTGTTACGAGTATTTTTTTCAAATATTTAACAGTAGTCAGATAACACCGGCGAAATGTTGGATGGGAACTTCTGCAGCAGCGACATAGCAGCGCTCCTGGATATTTGGGCACGGTCAGAAGAGCACGGAGAATGAAGGGTCGGGGGTTTTAGACGGCGTTGGGAGCGATCGCTGCGTAATTAGCAAAGCAAACAGAGGATTATGCACAGCTGAGATCACCTTCTCAGCACAGAGACAGCCACAACCCGTGCTAAAAGAGCAGCGGGGATGACAAAGCGATTAAAGGGATTTAGAAGCAAAAGATTAAAACAACAAAGTGGGTGCAGTTGGAGCAAAACCCAGTGAAAAGGAGAAGCTGCTTGAACTCAACAGGTCTGGATTGCGTATATACGGTCCCTATGTGATCCGTATGGCGGATGCAAAGGCGGGGGGATTTTCCGACCTGGGTTGATGAGTCTGGGCTGGGAAGAGCAAGATAGAATCATAGAATCATAGAATAATTTGGGTTGGAAGGGGCTTTTTAAGGTCATCTGGTCCAACCCCCTGCAACGAGCAGATTATCACGGCGCTTCCCGCAGAGGATGGCAGGGGAGGGACGGGAATTATTTAGACTAATTAGAGCAGGATCCTGCTTTGGGAAGAAGAATGAATTAGGGAGCAAAAGGTTTATTTTCACTGTCATGAGAGCGAGTGTAGAGTTGTTTCCTTCAGAAATCAACCCTGCAAGAACCCCAAAACGCCTCCGCATCGTCCTGACCTGCATCCCCCCGACACATCCCAGGCGGGGGACGGACCGGCCCCCCCGGCCGCCTCCTCCTCCGCCGGCATCGCGCCAGGCATCACCGCAGCCCACAAAGAGCCCCAAGAACTCCAGTTTCATCACCTTCCAGCTGCATCTCCCTCCTGCCGCTCCGGAGCGAGGGGACGCGGAGCTGCAAAGCTCCGAGGAGCAGCCACTTGCTCCTGCTTGTTACAAACCCTCAGGCATCCAGGAGCAGACAGAGTACCAAAAAAAAAAAAAACAAATGAGTTTTCTATAAAGCTACAAAAAAAGCAACGAATGACAGGTAATACTTTAGGAGATGGGTTGGTTTCCTGAATGTTTATTTGCATTTTAGCAACACCTAGAGGTCCTGAGCAAGGGCGGGACCGTTATGAGATGCTCTGCGGGGAGGATGCAGCGGTTGCCGCCTGCAAGCGTTTCCAAATTAAAACACGCGCCCCCGGGGCTGGGAGACCACAAGTTTGGGACCGCGCAGCAAAGCACGACCTGCCTCCGAGACACCGAGTCAGGCTTAGAAATCAAATTCTGCGGTCTAAACCCCAGCGAGACAGAGCGGGACTTCTGCATCCTCGCGGGTAGCGCAGCCCGCGGTGGCTCCGTCCCCCGGCCGGGGACAGGGGCTTACCTGGCTCTTCAGAGTCCTCCTGGAGGTTTCTTGAGATGGAGAGGTCACAGCCGTCCCAACACACGGTGACAATGTGCCCCAGCGAAGCAGGAGGGAGGAGGCACAAGGGGGACGAGCAGAACGAGCAGGGGTGAAACCCAAGGCTGGAGAGCTCCCTCTTAGAGAGGAACCGGGCAAACCGCAGCGAACGCCACTTCAAAAATGCAGATTATTTCTTTTTCCCCCCATCTTCAGTTATCTTCGTTTGTGTAGGGCTTAGATTTCCAAACACCTCCCTCTCTTCTCAGCTGATATTTTAGACTAACCATATGGAGGAAAAGGGAAAAAAAAAATAAAAACCACCACCCAGCAACAGTAGCGCGCGACGGAGGCAAAGTCGTAGCTTGTTGCATCATTATTAATCCCTTATTACCATCACTCACAGCTGCAGCAGACGCCTCCGAAACACGAGGATCCCTGCCCTGAGGTATTTACAGAGCCGGTTAGATGTGATATAATTAAGAGGTAAATAAGGCAGTAGGGAACATAGTGGGGGGGGGAAAGGGAAAGAAAGACACAATTAACTTCAGCAGCTTTGCAGAGGTTGCCCATATTTTACATGACAGTGTGTTGTGCCCACAAACTGTCGGGCTGAGGTTTTTTTGGGAAACCATCTGGTGTTTTAACCACTGAAACCCCCCGGTACCGGTCTCCAGCATCCTTTCTTTTCTTATTTAAAGCTGCTGCCGAGCGGGATGGTACCAGCGCTGCTCCAACACCCCCATTCTGTCCATCCTTCATCCCTCCATCGCACTCACATCCCTCTGGTACCCTGAAGTGATGACGGGACTTTAGACACCCCCCGTTTGCGCACGCAGCCCCCGGGACCACGGCTTTTGCCAACGCAGCGCTGGGTAGTACTCTTAAAAGATACTTTTCAGGTCTTTAAAAGCAAAGAGGTAAAGAGAGGAAGAGGAACCCAACCGCAAATCCTATTGCTCTTCAGGAAATGTCCCACAAACACCAGCCCCTACAAAACTCAGCCCATGGGGAGCAGACTGACGGGCACCGGCTTGGCGATGACGCGGGTAATTATTGATTAATGGGAAGGTGACAGCCGTGAGTGGAGATGCTGCAGGTGGAAAACGCCACTGGAAATCACCCCGCGCAAGGAGAAAAATGCACCAGTCGTGAGCGCTGCGCTGCTGCGACCTCCGCTCGTCACATCAGGAGACGCGGCCGACCAGCAGCAAACTGGTGCCAGGTGCCCTTCCCAGTTCCCAGGGTCTCTGACCACAGACCCAAGCACGTGAGCAGCACCCAGAGTGGATGATTCCTATTAATTTCAGATGCGCACGCACCATGTCCTTGTCCTTTGTGTGTGGATCCCAGGCGGGTCTGGATACAAGCAGCACGGGGCGGGATCCTAAAAGCCGCTGACAGGTACCTGGTAAGTGGGAGCCTCGGGCAAGGCACGACAGAAGAAGACGTCACACATCGCACTGATTATGTTTGAAAAGAAGAAATTCTTGGGGTAGATGCAGCCCTGGATCTCACCCTGGCTGGAAAGTACAAGGTGACACAGGAACCAAGGATGAACGTGGTGCTATCTCCATCCTGGTGTCATTGCGCTTTTTCTAAGAAGACAAACTTTTGAAGCCGACCTTGGACACCCATTTCCTGGTCGCCGAAAAGCCGGGAGAGGAGCAGGTTTCTCCCCAAAGACCAGAGGAGGATGGGGCTGGCAGAGCGCTGAGGACCATGGTGGGATCTCAGCAGCATCTCCCCCAGCATTGACCTCGGCTGCAGCCGGCACCGATCCGGCACAACGTCCCCCAGCCCGACTCCAGCCATCGGATCCGGGAGATAACGCCGCACCCCGCACCTTGAATCACAACTCTTTTACTTTCACGGTTGAAGCAACCCACTTAATTAAAAGCAGCCTTGATAATTAAAGTTTCCAGCCAGCCCTGCTGGCTACAGAGATGTTCGCTTTCTAAGGATGGAAAGAGGGAGAGTGTTTTGGGAAGGGGCTGAGCCTCACACACAGCCAGGGATCACTGCAAGGAGCAGCACCACTAGAAATGATATTTTATATATTTTTTTAACTTACGCAGCTGCCCTCATAGCACTGCAGTAGAATTAAAAGCAGCGGTGAGGATTAGCACACTGAAAAAAATCCGAAAGTCGTGGCGTTCTACAGCATGACAAGCATTTCCATGACAAGCCGGGCTAAATGTGTTCAAAACAACCCTTAGCAAAACATACACGAGGATGTTTCAGCACCACATCCCCCCAAGCCTGATGTCAGAGACGCAAACCCACTAGGAAAGGTAGAAAAGGAGCAAAAATAATTGCACCACTTCGTGCCCTTTGAACAACCTTTGGATCCTGGTGGCTTTTGCCAGGAAGAATAAGGAAAGTCAAACTAATTAAGTAACGAACATGCCTGCAGTACAAAGTGTGAACATTTTAAAAGTCTGGCAAGTTGTTGGGGAGCGCTCGGCGCCCGGCTCCGCTTTCCTGCTGCCGTTCTGCGAGCAGCCACGATGCAAAAGCTGAATTTTATTTTTATTTTCCATTTTAAGCATCAACTCAAGAGCTCCAAAATGGAGTATGGCGGAAACCATCAATTTGGAAAATATTTCTCATCCTGCTAACGGGCATTTGGGTGCTTTTCATGGAATTAATTCAACGCTGCTTGGCACAGCGCCCTGAACAGGCCCAGGAAGATGTCCCGGGCCAACCAGCAGACACCAAGCCATGGACACCCCATGTGTGCTGGTTCTACCAAGGAGGCGGCTCCAGGTTTTTGGTTCTGGAGCAACCTCACCATTGCTGGTGTGGTTGGCAAGGCCACGGCAAGCAGGAGCCAGGATGGATGCTCCACCTCAGCTGGCGTCAATGTGGACGCTGTGTCCTCTTGGCCACCAAGCAAAACGGGTTCCCATGAACCAAACCATCCGCCTGCTTCACCCACCCAAGTCCAGGGTGACTTTTCCAAATATCAGAGGTTTTGTCCATTCAAAAGGGACAAAACCAAAGTTTCCTTCCTTTGCGTCTCCAGCTGGGACCAACAACAACAGCAAAGAGAGTCAAGTCCCTCCGTAGAATCATGGAATAGTTTGGGGTTGGAAGGGACCTTCAAAGGTCAGAATAGTTTGGGTTGAAGGGACCTTCAAAGGTCCATCTAGTCCAACCATCTTGTATCAGAGCAAGGTAAGGACCAGGGAACTGTGGAGATCTGTGAGTATTCAGACTGGGCTGACTGGGCAAATGGGGACGATGGGTATGGAAATGCTAGAAGGAAGAAACAGCAGGAGAAGGGCTGAAAAATGGCAGATGTTGATGGTAGCCAGGTGACCAGGTCGTCGGGATCTCAGCAAACATCTATCTGCAGCATTTCAGGAGACTCAGGTTGGGAGACAGAAACCAGGAGGTAAATCCTGGTGAGCCATGGAGATGGGACAGGGTGGCCATACCATCCACCATCAGCTCCTCCAAGGCATGAAGAAGCACACGCAGACCCTCAGAAGAAGCCAGGAGGTGTGAGGAACACACAAGCTGCCATCTCCATCCCATCTCCAGGAATTCTGCGCCTTTGAGGAGCAAAGGGCACAGACTGAAACACAGGGGGTTCCATCTAACGAGGAGAAACTTCTTTGCTGGGAGGTGCCGGAGCCTGGCCCAGGCTGCCCAGAGCGGCTGTGGAGTCTCCTTCTCTGGAGACATTCAAACCCGCCTGGACCGACCTGTGTGATCTGCTCTGGTGACCCTGCGTGAGCAGGGGGGTTGGACTGATGATCTCCAGAGGTGCCTTCAACCCCAACCAGCCTGGGATTGATTCCGACCTCCTGGACACGAGCAGCTTGTGTCCAACACACGTCTTGGTCCCACAACTCCGTGGGTACAAGGACATGAGTACGGATCTGTGAAATCCAGTTTGGATTGAATTCATTTCAAACTAAAGTCACCTTTCCTCTGGTTTAAGGTCTTTAAGATTTGCTTCATCGCTGATGCGATGCTGGAGCTTTATTGCCCACAATATGCTGCTCACCGAGATCTCACCCTGGTCACCACCGTCATCGACACAACCAGAAGGCCATGAAAGGATGGGGAAGAGGGGCCCAGCAGAGACCACAAAAACCCAAATATCGCAGGGAAACAACCAACTTGTGACAGGTGTGAGCCTGAGATTTCTGGTCCCAGCTCTTCTCAACCCTCTTGGCAAATCATCATCTCCCCTTTAAAACCAATTTGCCCATCTTCCAGACAGAGGATGCTTTTTGCTGCTCTGTCTCACCCGCCTGGATCCCATGTTTTTAATGAAAAAGAGGGGTTTTTAGTGCCACAGTGCCCCTTTTTGATGGAAGACCTACTTCGATAACCCCCAAAATTTACAAGGGGTGAACAAAATAGCTCTGAAAGCACAGAGGGAGATACAAACCTCAAGAGCGGCATCACGAGACCCAACGCTTGGATCTTATTCTTGTGCTATTTAGTGATGCGCTGATGTCATCAGCGACAGAAAAAATGGAGGAAAAAAAAAGATAGAGCCGGGTTTGGAAATGGGAATTTGCTCGTGCCACTCAAGAGAGGTGCAGTGGAGCCTCCGGCTAGAATTTATGCGGCGTTTTAAAGGTTTACATAAATCCTAACCAATCTTCTCCATCACTCCAGCCTGTCACAGCGGTTTACGGTGGAAATTCCTACACCACCTTCCCCCACGCCGCCGGATGGAGGCGGCGGCTGCATTTTTATTCACCCTGCGTAAATCAGCGACTTTTTCTGCTGCCACGTACGGTCCCGGACCCAAAAAAGCGAGTTATGGGCAGGAGAAATTAAAGCACAAAACCTCACGCAAGAGCACCACGGACACAACAACCTCACGGCAGCTCCAAAGCTCCTTCAAATCCTGCAACGCTTTGCTAAAGCGGACGAATATACATGTGAAATCATTAACTTCATCTGCTGCTTTTACTTCTTCCATCAATGATTAACGGATGTTAAGCAATCAGCATTTTTTTTCCTTTTAACGAGGAACGCTTTAAAAAGAAAATAAAGCACCCTGATGTCCTTACTTCTGCGAGTCGCCGTGAGGATCCGTGCCAGCTCTGCCCAGATCAGACATTTCCACGTTGCGTTTCAAGGTCACCGCTGAAATAACGTCATTTTCTACCCGGCGCATTTGCCGACGAGCGCGCGGCCGCTTCCGAAACGGCCTCGGCGAAGTTCGATCCATACAAGAAATCCGAAGTAAAACGCCTGAGGGAAACCGGGCGCGGAAAATGCAAATATGGCTCATTAGCCGGACGCCGGCTTTTCATTGCGCTGTTGTATAAATGCTGAATAAAGTGACAGCAAAGGGGGTTTTCCCCGCTCTATCCCAGCAGGAGAGCCCGGCTGTGTGAACACCCCGCTCTTCGCCCCCAACCCCCCCAAAAACTGCCACCAAAGCCCACGTCTTGAAATCAAAAGCAATTTGGCCTTTTTTTGACAAAATTCAGCCACAAGGCAGGTTTTTAATCCACGCGGCCCTATCACGCTGGATGGGCCGCAAATGTTTTTAAACTGAACTCTCTCAACCTTCTTCTGTAGCACGGAAAAATTATCATCTCATGAGGGGAAAAACTAAGGTGCAAAAAAAATTCCTTTCCCCGAATTATTCCTCTGGCACCTCCCGCGTCCCAGCCCAGTGATCGGAGCCTGCGGCTGCTCCATAAAAAGGGACATTTTTGCACTTGAAAGGAGCAGCTTTTTTATTTTCCAGCTTGGGAAAGAGGCTCCTCTGAGCGACAGTTGGGACTTAGAGCCAGGGGACATGGGACAAAACCAGGACCAGGCTGGGCAGGGACCCCAACACCGGCCTTTTCCCCAGCGCTGACGTGTACCACAGACAATATATTCTGCTAAAATTATGGATGAGTTTGGCTTGTGTATGGAGCCAGAGACAAAAATAAAACAATTAAGGGGGGAAAAAGCCCAAATTATTGTCAAGCTTTTGCTTTCCAGCAAAGGAACCCGTGTCCGGCGACCCTCGGTCCCAACCGCCCCTGATGACCAGGCAGGAACCTGGGGACTCATCGTCACACCAAGAATCACATCACACGCATCGTCAAGGTCCGTATGTGATTTTTTTTTTTAAAATCATCAACGAAAGTAAAGAGGAACCTTAAGGTGTTTGGGCTGTAAAACGCCTTTTTTGATCCACATCCAAATATTTTCATTTTTGCCATCAAGGCGGCATCAGAGCGTCTGATTTTGGGGACGCCAAGGAAGGTCCCTCCTCCGCTGCCCTGCTCAGAGGAACATCAGTTTTCAAATTCTTTTCATCCAAACCTGAGATGAACCAGGACGGGTTTTGCACAGCACAGCTCCAGACATCAAAGAACAGGAGGAGAAAGCACTCAAAAAGTCACGGAGTGGGGAAACTTGGATGAGAAACTTGAAATAATGCGTGTCGGTAGGATGGAGAGATACAGATAAAGATAAGATAGAGATAAGACAGAAATGATGCTCCAGAAGAAGTCGGCAAAGGAGAAAATGCTTGGAGCCACTGCAGATGTGTTATATCAAGGAATAAAAAGGCAAATACTTTAAAAAATTAAAGAAAGAGGAAAAAGGGTATTAAAAAAAAAATCAAACTAGAGGTAGAATGGAATGAAGTCCCAGAGAACTAAAAGCCTATCTACATAAAGCTGCAGAAAAACTTAATTAAAGAATAATGTCCAGGTAGCATTTTCCCTGCTCGTGGCTGGGGGGGTGGACTCGATGACCTTAAAAGGTTCCTTCCAACCCAAATTATTTGGTGATTTTAATATTTTTTGTGCGGGGAGGACGCTGTTATTCACACGGCGGAGCCTGCAGGACCACAGACGTGGAACGGCCAGGGGAGAAGACGACAAAATGCAGGAGAGAATGGCCAGGGGCGGGGAGCAGTAATATTGAGATGTACGAAAAATAAAAAATAATCATGTACTATAGGCACAAACAATATAATAAATATGGTCTTGACCACCGACTGCAGAGACCTGACGTGGTCCAGCTGTGCCAAGAAAGCACGAGGGGAAAGAGGGAAAATGGAAAAGAGATGAAATGAGAGTGGAATTCTACCAAAAATCCAGCACCAAATGAAGACTCTATTTCATCTACATCTGCGGAATAAAGAAAGCTAAAGACTAAACGCCATCGCCTGCTCCAAATCCGAGTTTCTGGTCACATTCTTGCGAAGCAAAGCGTTTTTTGGAGGAGATCCTTCCAGCCCTACTGCTCTTTGCAGCCTTGAAGGGATCGGGAAGCGCATCATATAAATCAAAACCAAAATCGTTGAGAAATACGGTGAGTTTCAGGAGTTTCCCAACAAAGCATCTGACACCGTCTCCCACAGCATCCTCACAGCTAAACTGAGGAGGTGTGGACTGGATGATCGGGTAGTGAGGTGGACCGCGAACTGGCTGAAGGAGAGAAGCCAGAGAGTTGTGATCAATGGGGCAGAGTCTGGTTGGAGGCCTGTATCTAGTGGAGTGCCTCAGGGGTCAGTTCTGGGACCAGTATTATTCAGTATATTCATCAAAGACTTGGATGAGGGAATTGAGTGTATTATCAGCATGTTTGCTGATAGCACCAAACTGGGAGGAGTGGCTGACGCTGGGAGGCTGTGCTGCCATCCAGAGACCTGGACAGGCTGGAGAGTTGGGCGGGGAGAAATTTAATGAAATATAACAAGGGAAAATGTAGAGTGTTGCATCTGGGCAGGAACAACCCCAGATTCCAGTATAGGTTGGGGAATGACCTATTAGAGAGCAGTGTAGGGGAAAGGGAGCTGGGGGTCCTGGGGACAGCAGGGTGACCATGAGCCAGCACTGGGCCCTTGTGGCCAGGAAGGGCAATGGGACCTGGGGGGGATTAGAAGGGGGGTGGTCAGTAGGTCAGAGAGGTTCTCCTGCCCCTCTGCTCTGCCCTGGTGAGACCGCATCTGGAATATTGTGTCCAGTTCTGGGCCCCTCAGTTCCAGCAGGACAGGGAACTGCTGGAGAGAGTCCAGCGCAGCCACGAAGATGCTGGAGGGAGTGGAGCATCTCCCGTGTGAGGAAAGGCTGAGGAGCTGGGGCTCTGAGCTGGAGAAGAGGAGACTGAGGGGTGACTCGTTCATGGGGATCAATATGGAAAGGGGGAGTGTCAGGAGGATGGAGCCAGGCTCTTCTCGGTGACAACCAGTGACAGGACAAGGGGCAATGGGTGCAAACTGGAACACAGGAGGTTCCACTTAAATATGAGAAGAAACTTCTTCCCAGTGAGGGTGCCAGAGCCTGGCCCAGGCTGCCCAGGGAGGTTGTGGAGTCTCCTTCTCTGCAGACATTCCAACCCGCCTGGACACCTTCTGTGTAACCTCATCTGGGTGTTCCTGCTCCGGCGGGGGGATTGCACTGGATGAGCTTTCCAGGTCCCTTCCAACCCCTGACATTCTGGGATTCTGTGATTCTGTGAAATCCCACCCCTTCAGCTGTTCCAGTTTTTTACGACTTCAGCAGCAAATAATTCCCCTTGCTGGACTGGCCTGGCTCCAGCGCCGGGTTCGGTTCCAGCTGCTTCGTTAAATGGATGATTAATTGATGTCTTTGTCCCGGCCGCATCTGCTTTTCACAAGAGCATCGGCCCCCATCTCTGGGGGATTTTTCACTCCATCTCTTCACCTTCGAGGAGATTTGAAAGGGTCGGATGGACAGAAACTGATGCGACATCACCATAAAAAAAGGAAATAAACTCAATAAACCCCCGACTCTCCCAATACAGAGTTAAATAAGACAAAGAATTGGGAAGACAAAGAATTTGCAGACGCTCCTGCGAGGAGCACAAGTTGCATTTTCTCGCCCGTTCTCCCGGGCACGGTGATTAATGGTGAATTCTGCAGAATTAGTTCACCCGCCGCTGGAAACCTCGACCGCATCCACAGACCTGCAGCCGTCCCACCAAACCGGCCAACAAACACACCTGCCCCTGCGCAACGTCGGGCTTCCCAAGATATTTTTAATAAAATGCCAGAAACTGAGAAGCTTTCTAGATAAAATAAAATGAAATAAAACAGAATGAAAAGAAAATAAAGTAAAATAAAGTGAAATGAAATAAAATGAAATGAAATAAAGTAAAATAAAGTAAAATGAAATGAAATGAAATAAAGTAAAATAAAATAAAATACAATAAGATAAAATAAAATAAAACAAAATTAAATAAAACTAAACAAAATAAAATAAAACAGAATAAAAATAAAACAAAATAAAACAAAATGAAACAAAATGAAATGAAATAATAAATAAAATAAAATAAAATAAAACAAAATGAAATAAAACAGAATAAAAATGAAACAGAATAAAACACATAAAAACAAAACAAAATAAAATAAAGTAAAATACAATACAATACAATACAATAAAACAAAATAAAACAAAATAAAATAAAATAAAATGAAACAGAATAAAGCCAAACCAAACCAAAATAAAATATATGTTGTGGCAATTCAACGACACCATCAGGTCGCAGCACTGAGCATCTCACTCCCAGCTCCGCATTGATGTGTTCACACAAATACGGGTTCTTTTTACATTTTCTCCTGAATCAACCACGGAGTTTTGAGCGAAAAGGCTCCAAACGGTTCAAATAGGACAAACTCAGCTCAGAATAAGTTTTACCATCAATGATCCTTCCCCCCTGCTCAGGACCTTGTACCCTCTAAACCTGTTGGTGTCACCGCCAGGGCCTCACGCTGGGTCAAGTTACCGAACCTCCCGCTCAGCTACCGAGGTTTTCAGAAAAAGAATTAAAAAAAGAAGTTAAAGCCATTGTTCTATCAAATAACCACCCGCAGTGGTTCGCCGGGGCACCCTGGGCTGAGATTTCATTTTATTTGACGTTTAGTTTTACATTTGCCTTTGAGAGACAAGGCGTCGGGTGCAGCTCCGAACAAATCAAAGCTCTCGGCATTTCCATCTTACAGCAATGGGGCATCTTCCAAAAGCTCTTCCGAAATGGCAGTTGAAACCAACGGTTGGCTACAAGAAGCCGATGAAGTGGCACAAACCACGTAGGGATGGGACACGATGGTTGGGCTGCTCAGCATCTCCAGGCATCACAACAGATCTAAGGTTTCACAACGGGCAAGACGGAGAAGTTGTGGATGCCCCATCCAAGGTCTTCAAGGTCAGGTTGGATGGGGCCCTGAGCAACCTGAGCTGGTGCAGATGTCCCTGCTCATAGCAGGGGTGGCGCTGGGTGATCTGCAAAGGTCCCTTCCAACCCAAACCATCCTTTGGTTGCATGATTTCCAAGTCCCTTCAAAAGACCTTGTGCGGCTGTGGGCAACAGACTTATCAAACACCAGCAAATCTGAATTCTCCTCTCCCAGCATTCAAAGTTCCCCGATTCAAACAAGCCCCAAGAGATGGAGAAGCAAAATGCAGGGACTGGGAGTAAGATGAGGCCTCGCACGATACCACAAGTGCCCACTTGTCACGTAGGTGAGTACTTGACACTGACCTTTAAAATCCAGCATCTCCACTGATGTCACTCCAGGTTAGGGAGGGAAAATGAGGTTTGGTTTATCCAAGACACGGCTGCCTCACGGTGAGCAGATGACACTCCAGGAGAAGAACTTCACGGCTGAAAATTATTTTCATGGTAAATGAAGGAGTGGAAAACATTCCTCAGATTTTACAACTGCTCGAATAAACTCCCAGCTCCACATAAGTCCCACAAGGATCCTCTAGCAACCTTCTTGCAAAAATGTCTATTGACCCACAGAGCTGACGTAGCACCATAAGTAGATGAGATGAGGCCACCAGATACCTCCACCACTCTGCACCTTGTGCTTTACACACAAGCCCCACAAATCGCCCTATACTGGCCCAGCTACGAGGACCTTACTCCATCAACACCAATCTATAATCTACTAATTATTTATAGAGACAAACATTTCATCAGGAGATTGATCCTGATGCTCAAGCAGCCAAGAACTCCTCCAGGAACCTACAGCTTCTCCCCACAGAGGGATTTGCCTCTTTTCTCCCACAGCAGCATCTCTTTGGTCCATGTGCCCACGGACCATGGCCAGAGCCGAGCAGAATAAATCCAGCCCGAACACGCGAGGCTCATGATTAAATCCACACGATTGCGTTAACATCCTTTGACAGCCAAGCTCCGGAGAGGTTTCCGACCCTCTCCAGGTAGCAAACAGCAGATGAGGAGCATCCGAGGTAAAGATCTGAATGGCAAAGCGAGAACAAAATCGCTTTGTTTTGTGAAAAAAGCAACAAAAACAAGCTGCACGTTCCAGCCTGCGTGTCTGGCCAAACCAGCAAATTCAGCACTTTCCAGCCTGGCTTCTTCTGTCACTTAAAAAAAGCTCTAAAAAACTGGAAAAGTCACTAGGTTATGATTTCTGCATCTAGAAAATGCACTTCATAGTAAATGTCTAGTTTAAGCAACTGTCAGCACTTAATGTTTCTGTTTACTCCAGTCCAAAAGAGCAGACTTTAAATAAAAACTGAACTTAATTAAGCGTGTCACATTCTTTCGGGCACGCCGGCTAGAGCGGTGACCAAGATGCTTTTCCCAGCCTCTCCACTACAAACTCCAACACACCAACATGCTGGTTAAAAGCCCAAAGTCCAGCTTTATTGAGGAAGAAACTGGTGACAAAACACAACTGAGCCCAACCTGGCTCATCTCAGAGATGCCTCGAGGTCGCTTGGTCCCTGCTCTGCAACAGCAGCTCCGAGGCTTCTGGAGGTGTCTACACAACGTGTGGCTGCTGCAAACTCAAGGCAGGTGAAGCCTGGAGAGCAAAACACATGAAACCATGGGATGAGGACGTGGACCTCTTGGAGCAGGTCTGGAGGAGCCCCAGAAATGACCCGAGGCTGGAGCAGCTCTGCTGGGAGGACAGGCTGAGAGAGCTGGGGGGTTCAGCTGGAGAAGAGAAGCTCCAGGGAGACCTTAGTGTGGCCTTTCTGGACTTAAAAGGGGCCCATAAGAAAGATGGGGACAGACTTTGGAGCAGGGCCTGTTGTGACAGGACAAGGGGTGACGGTTTTGAACTCAGGGAGGGAGATTCAGGCCAGACATGAGGAAGAAATTGTTTGCGCTAAGGGTGGTGAGAGCCTGGCCCAGGCTGGCCAGAGAGGTGGTGGCTGAACCATCCCTGGAGACATCCCAGGCCAGGCTGGACGGGGCTCTGAGCAACCTGAGCTGGTGCAGATGTCCCTGCTCATGGCAGGGGGGGCACTGGATGAGTTTTGGAGGTCTCTTCCCACCCAAACCATCCTGTGATTCTCTCATCTCCCCATTTTTGGTGGTGACAACCGCTCCTATGAGCTACAGCAAAACCTACACCCTGTGCCTCTTCACTTGGCTCCATCCTGGTGACCAGCACCAAATGCTTGGGGATGATACAGGAGCGCACAAAGACATGGGCAAACCTTGGGGGTCGGGGGCTTTGGGAGGCACAAATCACAGAAGACACAGCTCACAACAGGTCTGGGGCTCATCATCAGTTCTCCAGGTATCAACTCAAAATTTCTGAGGCCTCTCCTGAGGAGGTGGACCACATATCTCCACCCATGTATGTGTACCTAGTGGTAATCCAACATTACAGGACAGTCCCGACAAATACACTTGAAATCAAAGTTACGAGGCAACAGGCAGGAACTTCTTTTCAGCACCAGCTGGGCTTGCAAAGAAATCTCTCCTTTATGAACGTTACACGTGATTACCAGTGCTAAAAATCAGCATTTCCCTTCTACCCACCCCAAATTTGCAGCTGCAAACTCTTCTGTGTCCGTCTGCCTTGAGGTTTTAAGATTCTGCTCCTGAAGGATGAATCAAAAAATCAATAGCCAGCACTCGGAGACCCCCAGCAGCTGGTTTTGTAACCCAGTTTCTGCCCACTGAGGAATACCCTGAAATGAAGCTTTATTCTCCTCCGGGTTTCAGGCTGAACTTAAGCCACGATGTCCCAAGAACAAGAATTCGCATTTCTCTCTCCAGGAACCATCTCCAGGTCAGGTGTGGACACATCTGACCACTGCTTTATCTCCTCCATGTACCCCAGGACTACCAAACACACAATTTTAGCTGCAAGACCTTCTCAGCTAGAAAACACATTTAATGATGCGAAACCTCTGTGAGCTCTGGGTAAGGGAGGGTGAATTTTGCCGTCGGAATTGAAACTCAGCCCTGGAATTGCTAAGCGACAAAAACAAAAGATGTTCTTCTCAACGGATGGTGTGTGTTACAAACCCTGCAAGCTTGATATTCAGCAGGAAGAAGTGCAGAGTTAAGGGGGAAAAAAAAGACCCAGTGCAGGGTTCTACCTCTTAAATTGCTAAAACGCCCATGTCAAAGGGGTTAAATATATAGTAGAGCACGTGAATTGGGAGCAGCGATCAAGAAATTCAAACATAAAGCCAAAATTCTACAAATCAGGGTATGGCTGCAGAACCACAGTCATTATAAAACTCCCTCCTCTTATTTTGCTGAAGTGGGGGTTGGTCAATGAGGAGGATGATGCAGGGAAAGGTGTTTAAAACAACACACGATGTCTCACTGCACTTGGGCTCCATGAAGAAGAACTCAACGTATGTCGAGGAGGACAGAGGTGGGTGCTCGGATGGGAAGGGGACACCTTTTTATCTTCTCTTCCTAAAAGTGCATGGAGATATCCATTGAGTCAGCAGCAAGACTTGCTGAATAATGCATATATGCATTTATAGATATATTATTATTTTATATTGATCACAGAACCCCAGGCTGGTTGGGGTCTAAGGGACCTCTGGAGATCCCCCAGCCCAACCCACCCGCTAACGCGGGGTCACCAGAGCAGATCACACAGGTCGGTCCAGGGGGTTTGAATGTCTGCAGAGAAGGAGACTCCACAGCCGCTCTGGGCAGCCTGGGCCAGGCTCTGGCACCTCAAAGGAAAGAAGCTTCTCCTCATATTCAGATGGAACCTCAGATGTCCTCAAACGGCGCGTGTGTGGCCCATCTTCAGGAGAAGACATGAGCTCCTGGTTTAACTCGGGGCTGCCTTGGAGGCGGATCCCGTGTGTAGGTAACTGTGCCCTAGGACGCACCCCAGAAGGAAAAGAGCCGATTAAGACAGCAGACAATTCACTTGCAGCCCAATTTGAGCAGAGCCCACCCCAGAGGGGGACACTGGTGTATTAACCCGAGGTCGCTGGTCCTGCTGTCTGATCCCTTCTGAATCAATAAACCTTTGCTCTTCTAACGCCAGAAGGACGTCGTTCTTCATACGTGGGGGCACCTTCTGTCCCCAAAATCTTTCGCAAACACCACAATCAGGAGCTAAGCGCTACACGCAGACCCTCCCTGTGCCAGGGGAGGGATCGACACCTCCTCACCCGCCTTGCTGTGGTTTTAGTGCCTCCTAAGAGGTTCCACAGCAGGAATAATTACAAACCGGTTATGAAAACAGCTGATCTCCCATGGAGCAGAGAGGTCCTGAGGGTTCAATTATGTGACAAGAGAAAACAATCAGGAGACACCCTGGGTTCAGCCTTGCTTTTATAAATGTCTCGCCTTTGTTATTCTTACCTAATTGTAATGGCTTAGGTAACCAACCTTAATTGCGAGGCAGCTGCACACAGAGGTACCTGCAGCACCCGTCAACAAAACAGGGTCTGCTGAGCCACGATCATCCAGAGCGTCCTCCCTACTCCCAGATGGGAAGGGACATCAAAAAGGCTCATCATGGTTTTGAATTAAAGCTCCAGCGATGACGATATTGATTTAGTGCAAGGCCACTTTCTTCTCGCTCAATAGTTTGTCTCAGGAAAATTTGGGGAAAAGGTGGGTTTGGGGTTAGGCGCCAGCTGTGGGTTGTCAGAGTGGGCTTCGCGTGTGGTCACCTCCAATCCTCTTTCATCTCAGGCCTGAAAAGCAGGAGAAATGCTTCTCCAATGAACCACAGAGGGGAAGAAATTCTTCACTGTGAGGGCGGTGAGAGCCTGGCCCAGGTTGGCCAGAGAGGTGGTGGATGAACCATCCCTGGAGACATCCCAGGCCAGGCTGGACGGGGCTCTGAGCAACCTGAGCTGGTGCAGATGTCCCTGCCCATGGCAGGGGGGCACTGGGGGAGCTTTAATGGTCCCTTCCCACCCAAACCATCCTGTGATTCTATGCAAGACAGTAACTCATTATCACTGATGTTCTTCTCCAGATCCTCAGCTAGGAACACAAGGCATTTCTAAGATGCCTCCAGAACCACAGAGCAGCACATGAAAACCAGTATCACAACAAAATTAATCCCAGTCTGATCACTAACAGGCTCAGAAACCCACTGCACGTCCAGTGTCTTCAACAAGGGGATAGAGGACAGATCCCAGTTGGTTTCCACCAAGGAACACGATGGTCTCAGTTCGTTCACCATAAGGATGCAAAGAACCCAGCCCGGCCTATTATGATTTATTTTAAAAGGAAGATTTGTGCGCTTCTCATCATCTCTGCGCTGCCATCAGCAGCAGTCAGAGCGAAATTATATACTACCAGCAAAGCAATTTGATAAAATAGCTGCATTACAGAAGAGCGCACCCTGAGATTGCCGAAGGCGGCACGTGCGAAAAGGGACCGAAACTCGCAGGAAATTTTGAAATCCTTAACCCTTAGGGATCCCAATCTCATTATGTTCTAAAGATTCAAATGCACACAAGCTTAATCTTTTCATCCGTGCACAAAAAAAAAAAAGCCCTGACCATTTTCCGCATCGCACTGAGGGTTGAGTCTCTACCAAGCAAAGCACAAAATGAGGGCAGAGAAAAAAAAAAGCAGCAGGGACAAGCAGCTCTAGCTGAATGATGGACACAGCAGGGACCAGGAATCTCTTCTTTTTTACAGAAATCCTGCTGCTCAGCAAAGCCTTCGCTCTGAAACGGGCTTCCAAACCCAGCGGGATCCCAAGCTTGTGTCCTTTCGGATGCAGGATCCGGCTGGTGTGACGGGGGTTGCTCAGGAGACGGGGCACCCGAGCGACCTCCCAACACCCAGCACCACACCGGCTCACCACTGCCCTATTTAGAACAACTGTTCCCAAGTAAATGAATTAAAAAATTAATTCTCAAATAGCTACGGTTGAAAAAGTTGCATGTTAAGTGGGAAAACTGCAAATTGCCTCCTCTTCCCGACGGGGAGCCATGAGATGAAACGCAACTTGATCCCTCCAAGTAGGTTCTACCTGTGGTCCAGCAGCGAGTTCTTTAAGCCCAGGAGATGTTTTGGGTTCAGTGTAGTCCCTCAGCATCAACCTCTGCTTGGTTTTCTCAGAGTCTTCCTGTTGAAGTCAGGGATGGACGAGAAAATTTGGCATCTTCATCTTTCCTCTTCAGAGCATCAACATGTGCCTCGGTCACCAGAGATGAGGAGAAGACTTTCCCTGACAGGATAAGCTGTAGCTGCCCACTCCAGGGATTTTTTTTTTGCATCTTCTTTAAGCCGTCGCCATCAGAGAGGGGATATCAGATCAACGAGACCTCTGCTCCGAATCCACTCCAGCCGTGTATTACAACAGGACCCAGAGGACCCGGGGGCAGAGCGTTATGATGATTGGCACAGCTCAGGTTGTCCCTGCCCCAGATGTCAAACCCTGAATGGATTAGACTAACCGAAAGGAAAAAAAATGACCATTTCCATTTTATAAGCTGTGGCTCCGGCCAGAGTTCTCAGCATCTTGCCAAAAGGCCTATGGAGAACCGAGCCGTGCCAGGCCAAACGCGGCAGCGAGGCTGATCCTGCAAGGAAGGACTTGGCTTCTCCACCACCCACTCCATGTTGGGTCTATGTGCCCTTCTGGTGACCTGGGAAGATCAAAGCACACACTCCTCTTTCCTGCTTACCATTTAGTTTCCATCTAAGCAGTCACAGCAACCTCCAGATGTAGACCGGGCAGCGTTTTGGCAGCACCTCAGCATCCTAAGGGTGGTGAGATGCTGGGGCAGGTTGCCCAGAGAAGTTCTGGATGCTCCATCATTGGAAGCCTTCGAGGTCAGGTTGGATGGGATTTGAGCAACCTCATAGAATTATAGAATCATTTTGGTTGAAGAGACCCTTAAAATCATCGAGTTCAACCGTTCCTCCACCCCTGGCACTGCCCCATGTCCCTGAGAACCTCATGTCCGTCTGTCCAACCCCTCCAGGGATGGTGACTCCAGCACTGCCCTGGGCAGCCTGTTCCAATGCCCCACAGCCCTTTGGGGAAGAAATTGTTCCCCACATCCAACCTCAACCTCCCCTGGCGCAACTTGAGGCCATCTTCTAGTTGAAGATGTCCCTGCCCATAGCAAGGGGTGGGACTTGGTGATCTTCAAAGGTCCACTCCAACCCAAACCATCCTGTGATTGTACGATCACATTGATAACCCCCAATCTAAAAGCCAAAGCCCAACCCACAATGAGAGCTATGATTTTATGATTTTACAATCTACGTCACCACTAACAAGTAGGACACCTTGCTTGTGCCAGAGAAAACCATAGTTCAGACCCTGCTCCCCAGAAGACAACAGCCCAGCTCTTGGTTTTTGTCCTGCCCTGGGTTCCCCACGTCACCGAGCGTGCGGCGGGTCTGGGGCTCAGGAAACACGTGGGTGTAAACAGGTCACCGACTCGCAGACTACGCAACGCGGCGCCTTCCAGCTGATGTAACACAAAGTAAATGCAGGTGAGGTGACCACATACGACTTCTGCGGAAACCACAGCTCGTTCCAGACAGGGGACTCACCAAAACAAGCCCGCGAGGGTGTCTGGGAAGAAAGGAGCATCTTTTCTGAATGAAAGAAAGGGAGAGAGGCAGCACGATGGTGAGAACGGCACGGTGGGGGCTTGGGCGAAGCGAGGCATCCAGCATCACCGACACCGCAGCTCAGCGTCCCCAGGAAAAGCCCTGGGGAATTTAGGGAGGAAAAGCATCTTTTGTTCACAAAACTGCGTGATTAGACTGATTTTGGTGGGGATAGATTAAACCCCAGGTAGAGAGATGATGATGTCTTAACAACTGCTGAAGCAGAGGGATGATGATGCCCACGGAGTAGGCATCTCCCACCTCTTCTTGGACATCAGCCCTGCCAGAACTGAGTCCTCGTATCCTCCACAAACATGGGGAATCACGTTCAAATCCCACATTTGAACAATATATCTGGGTGAGAGGCAGGAGAAAATCTTTGCCCTGAAATCTCCTGCAGCAGATAGCACCACAAAAGCCTTTCTGGTGATGGTGAAGCCTTGGAGAAGCACCTCTCGGTGGGTTCGTGTAATGCTTTGGGCGCTAAACTTAATCTCTCCTATAGTTAAATTCTCCAGAATTTGATATTCCCCCTGCTCAACCGCATTCACTCGCAGAGCAGGTCCTGCAACATTCTCCCCAGGTTGAGTAAGATCGCTTGGGGGCCAAGTCTGCTGGCAAAGCAACGGCACGTTGAACGTGGGGCACGGGTCCCCACGGCCAGCACACGCGGCTGCAACACGTCCCCTTGCTCCAGGGAGTCTCCAGAGCTTGGGGAAGAAAGGATCAAGCCGTGTTTCCAGACCTACGCAGGAAAGAACCAGCCAGCAGGATGGTTACACGGGAGCAGAGATGCTCTCAGCCCCACGACCTTGCAGCATTCCTGAGCCCACACGTGCTCCCCAGAGCAGAAAGATCTCTCTCAAGAAATGCCCTTTGTGATCACGCAGTCAAAACAACGACGACTTGAAAGCCGCTTGCCCCAAACTGAGTTTCACGTTGCAGAGGAGATCGTTACAACCGCAGCATCTACAAGAGCAAAAATACAATTATTCTCGGGGTCGCACAATGCTCAGGTTCCTCAGGGAAGGCTGGGAATGAGAGACCACAGGTGAAAACCGCTTTGGATGATGAGGACAAGGAGAAGATGTTTAAAAGACGTATAGATGAGGCTCTTAGGAACACGGTTTAGTGCTAGAGTTAGGTTATGGTGGAACTCGATGATCTTAAACGTCTCTTCCAACCAAAATGATTCTATGATTCGATGACAAAGGACTGTGCCTCTCATTGGGTTTTTTTGTTGACCCAAAGAACCAAACGCCACCTCAAAATGCTACCAAGAAACATATGGAAACGCAGAACGAAGGATCCACTGGTAGGGACTTCCCAAAGCGCGGCGCGGCAGTTCTGGGGCCCAGCTGTGATCATGGGGTGGGTTTGATGGGCCAAAGCTGGAGCTAAAAAGCACCTGGGACAAAGTTGTCGATGGCCAAGTACCTCCTGAGAACGCCTGTCATCCAGCAGCACCGGTCCAGAGCAAACCTGGCCAGCTTCATCCCAACCCTCCTGCTTCAGGGATGTGTCAGCTGTTAATCACCAGGACTAGAAAGACATTTTCTCTGCAGAGAAGCTCTGCCACCATTTCCACTGCCGGTTTCTCAAAGGTTCCTGACAGCGCTGGATGGTGCTGGACATGGATGAACTCTGGGTCTCGCTGCCGTCAGTGTCCCCCCCATCTCCTTGCTCGGCGTAGATAAACACAAACCGCATTTAGTGCATCTCCAGAAACTTCACTAACCGTGACCAACCTCACGAAGCCAATCAAAACCATTTTCTAACGAGCACTGTAACACTAAAGTCCAAAAAGGTCACGTTTCTCAGGAGGCTCTGAAACTGAAACCAAACGTGAGCTGGGGAGCAAAGCCCTGCTCAAATTTAAAAGTGTTTTTAAGAGTTCTTCTATTTCAAACTGTCCTATAAAAAAAAAAAAAAAAAAGGATGGAGTCTTTTTCTAAAATATTTCTAATTGCTTCCAAGGAGTCGCTTTGCTATAAAAACTTCACAATTTAAACAACCGTTATGAGCGTGTATGAATTTCTGTGGCACAAACAGCACAGCTTTGGTTTTGGGATCAACGCAGTTCCTCCTGTGCCCAGGACAGGGAGAAATCCCACCAAGGGAATCAGAGTAAACTCGGAATTGCTTAAAATTAGCTCAGCCAGGGTTTGTTTCCAGCCACATCACGGTACTTTAAATATATATATATATATATGTACATTTGTAGTACAAGCTAATAAGATTGGGGATGTTTTCAGCTGAAGCTGGATCCATCAAACAGGTCCATATTGATAAAATTTAGCACTCATGCTCTGTTCCAACAAAGTTTCCAGCACAGACTGATTTTTAAGGAAGCAAATGAGGATTTGGGGGACTCCAAGATTCACGTGTGAGCCGGCATGAGACGGATTTTCATTTAATATCCAGAAAAGCAGGTATTCTGAGTGCCAAACCCAGCACCCCTCCATCCCGCTTTCCTGCAAATAAAAGAAGTGGCTTCTGATTTTTGTTACAGATCCAAGCCCGTACCTACAGAAATTAATATTAAAAGCGACCGTGGGTGTTAAACGGCTCCTCTCGGCGTGGCTGAACCAGCCCGGGCCGCGATCAGGACACAACCCACGCCAGGAGAAAAGCTGGTTTTCTGCAAACACCGCCACTCCCTGAACGAGACTGACAAACCTGGGAGACCATTTCCCCTCCACGTCATTATTTGAACACGGCGGCTCGTGCCAGCGCGGTGCTGGTGAGGAGACGGCGCTTCTTACCCCGTATTTTGAGGAAATAACGAGGAGGTTTTGGGGCGCAGAGAAGACCATGGGCTCAGCTGCCCAGCGCTGGTGTTATCGCAGGAGGGATCGGCCACCGGAATCCTCACCCGTCTGCAGCCGGATCAAAAGTTGGGTTGTTTTTCTCATTCAAAGAACGAAGGAAAAATCAACAGCGTTTTACCACGACCCTGTATTGGGCAAACAGCGCACATGTCCGTGCGTGGAAATGGTCACGAGCAAAACCCGCTACTTCAAACAAGCTATTTTTGCCCGAACAGCACTCCTTTAGGAAAAAAAAAACAACTCCATTCCCATCTAATTCTTCAAATCTCCCCCAAGGATGATATCAGTGCTGGGGAGGTGAGGGGAGACCTTCCCATCTCAGCTCCTTCCCTCCCCGACGTCTTGCCCAGCACAGGGATGCAGCATTAGAGAAAGCAGCAAGTTTTGCGTGGTTCAAGAGCACCTCCTCCAAATTTTTGGGCTGTAAAATCATCGTATAAGCATTCGTTTTCCTGAGCCAGGCCTGGCTAAGAAGCCGCGCTGCCTTTTTAGCGTGGGGTTAGCAGACTGTTGGGTTTGTCTGCGGGGTGTCAGGATGCCGGGGGCCGATAAATCGCCCCTGGACGGCGCTTACCGAGGGCAACGCGATTGGCGAGTCGGGTCGATGAGCAGAGACGCAGCGAAACCCACGGCTGGTTATCGACAGATGCCGCCTTATCGCAACACCGGGAGGAAGAGACTGAGCTGAGAGAGGAAGGAAGGCTTCAAATCTAATGAATAATATCAAGAAATGGAGGTTTTACTGTCTCAACCCCTGACTTTTTGCCTTGGAGAATTATGTCATTATTTAGATGAAGCTTCTGCTTCAGCAGAAATCTGAAAGCAAAACTTTTTGAGGGATTTCCGTGGAGTCCTTCTGAAGGTCTGTAATCAATTCTATTGCATCAAGTGTCCCAGCAAACCCCAGGGCTATGGACAGATTGAGCAGGAGTTAGATCTGAGTTTACAGACATTAAACTCGATCCTAATGTCTCTTCCAGGGTCTCAACTCCAGGAGTAAGAGAACTGCACGTGTAGCATCGAAAGGTGACAGATGGGGACCCCAAATCCACAGTGACTACAGCAAAATTTTCATCCAGGCTCTTCAGTCAACACACGTTATGGATAAAAATCTTAGAGCCTGATCCTACCCCATTTTTTTTTCTGCAGAACACTTCCAAATTGATACTTCAGTTTAGAAGCAAAGTAATTTCTTTTTATCTGCAAGAAAAGTCATTGAGACCAGGAACCGAAGCTGCAGTGAGGTCGCCACCACCAGAAGACTCAGGCAAGTTCCCTGCGCCAACCCTGGAGAGGAACAAGGACCTCCAGGGAACAGCTTTCAGATGTTCACCTGCTTGTTTAGGTGGACATCTGAAATAGGCCACTGCTCTTGGGTGGTGAGAGCCTGGCCCAGGTTGGCCAGAGAGGTGGTGGATGAACCATCCCTGGAGACATCCCAGGCCAGGCTGGACGGGGCTCTGAGCAACCTGAGCTGGTGCAGATGTCCCTGCTCATGGCAGGGGTTGGGCTAGAGAAGCTTTGAAGGTCCCTTCCCACCCAAACTATTCTATGATTCATGCAACCTTACGCTGCTCACCTCTAGTCACATTTGGACTAGATAATCGTTACAGGTCCCTTCCACCTGAAATGGTCTATTATATCTCCCCACCACCACCAGGCATCATGACTCCCAGCCTAACCATAGGTGTGCACCTTCAGAGACGAGACTCCCAGCTTCCTGAGCAGCGCCCAGTTGGAAAGCCAGCACGTTCTGGAGACTTCACTGCTGGATATTTCACACGGCTGCTAAGATGTGGATGGTCAACCTCACAGAACACACGGTACGACTCTCTGCTCCACGCAGGCTGCCACGGGCAGGCTCCTGAGCCAAGGCCCAAGAAGAATCACAGAATCATTTTGGTTGGAAAAGCCCCTCAAGATCATCGAGTCCAACCATAACCCAGCCCTGGCACTGCCCCACGTCCCTGAGAACCTCATGTCCGTCTGTCCAACCCCTCCAGGGATGGTGACTCCAGCACTGCCCTGGGCAGCCTGTTCCAATGCCCCACAGCCCTTGGGGGAAGAAATTGTTCCCCAGATCCAACCTCAACCTCCCCTGGCACAATCATTTCACCTCTGTTTTCATCCCTCTCTCCCCCTGCCCCTTTTTCTCCTTAACTGATGAGGTATTAAAAGAGATTGGAAGACACTATTTTTTCAGCTGCCACATTCACCCTCCTTTAATGTGTCTATATTTTGAAAACTAGAAAGACTCAAGAATTGTATACCAATGATTGTTATATATATTAAGGCTGAAATAAAAGAAAATATATAAAAACATGAAGCTGAGCTACGAAGAAGAGCTGGGGCAGACTCTTCCGCAGGGCCAAGATCTCCATTTGATGGAGGAGGGTGCACAGGAGGGACAAGCGATGAGAAGAGATGATAAGAAGATGATAAGAGGATAATCACATGTGATTCAGAGGGGACACGTGGGTGAGGGAGGGTGAGAGGCTTAATTCTTCAGGAACGGCATTCGTTACCTGGGGATTAAACATGCAGCAACGCTCCTTTCTAAGAAGGAAGGTACAAGTTCAAGCAAACATACCTGTGAATACTTATATCTTTGGCTTATGTACGAGTCTGTGAGCTTATATGCAAAATTTGTGGCCGTTGGATATTTTCTGAATTACCCTCGTCGCTTTGGAGTCGTTACGTCTGAGCAAACTGAGCCTCGGCCACGAATCTGCCACCAAAAACCACACCGGGGCCTGCTCTGGGTTGGTGAAGCTGTCCAAACCGTGACCACGGAAGTGACACTTTCCCCATGTAACACATCCTGCCACGATTTTAAAGAAGATATTGCTAATTAATTACAAAAGCATACAGTTTTGCACTTGGAAAGCATCAACAGCAGCCCAAGACGGCGCAGCTACTGGCACCACCAGCCCTCTGCCCATCATCTTGTCCATCTAGGATGAGAGGAAACGGCCTCAAGTTGAGGTTGAGGTTGGATGTGGGGAACAATTTCTTCCCCAAAGGGCTGTGGGGCATTGGAACAGGCTGCCCAGGGCAGTGCTGGAGTCACCATCCCTGGAGGGGTTGGACAGACGGAGATGAGGTTCTCAGGACATGGGGCAGTGCCAGGGCTGGGTTATGGTTGGACTCGATTACCTTGAGGGTCTTTTCCAACCGAAACGATTCTATGATTCTATCAGGTGTCTCCAGGGTGGGACATTTGACCGACAGGTTTCCAGCGCTCCCGATGTGCTGACACCGGCCACTTTCAGACCCTAAAAATGTACTATATGGGTAACACCAGCTTAGGAAGGTCCAAGGGTTGGTGTTGGCCAAGCTGGAAGCCCCTGGTAACCCCAGGCCGGTTGTCTCTTAGGAGGACACGGGAGGAGGCGTTTCTTTCCACCTAGGAATGGAAAGGGACGGAGGAAGCCAATGCAGCTCATTTCTGTCTGCAGTAATTAATGCAGACAAACATTGGCCGGCTCCTAACAAAGGGTCAGTTTTATCCCCACTCATCTCCAAGGTGAGGAACACCCTCCGAGTTCACCATGACCTGGGGAAAGAAGAGCAGGAGGGACCATTTGTGCGACAGCAAAGGTTCCTCCCATCTGCAATTCTGAATTTTCTCCAGCATGAGGAAGTTGCGAGAGATGCACCTGATAAGCAAAGAAACCAACAGCAAAATGGAAACTCAGCTTTCTGGAAACTTTGTGCCCAAAAGCCTCGGCACCCGGCTTTGGGCAACGTTCAATGAAACACAGTTACGTGTTCTGACACAAAAACTCCAGCACCGCTCCGCCGGCATGGCGTATTGTCAATTATATCGCTGCTCAGTACATCCTGAAATATTAGAAGCTCGTGTCCTAATTAAATAGTTTATTCAGGCAAAAACTAAAATTACAGAGGCTAATTATGTACCACATTAAACATTTTTTACGCTCTAATCAATACGAGGTAACTAGCGATGCTGTGGCCCGATAAACACCTAATCCATTACCACCCACCGCAGCGAGGGATTTACAGTTAATAATGAAGCTTATTTTTAATAAGAGGTTCAAAACCACACCCGGGAAGACGGCGCCTTCCTTCCTTAATGGGAATTAAGTCACAGAGAACATCGTTGGAGTAGATTTTGATTGCTCCGGCTACATTTAGTCGCCCTTTGGTGTCAGTGGGGGGACCTCACATCCCAACCACTTTATAAATGTATATAACAACTTATATACAATTTCTATCTCTTTCTCTCTAGATCTATATAAATGATATAAAAATAAATATGTCTATCAATTATATATATGCATAGATATATTAAAATGTATCTCTATTCATATATAAATTATACAAAAATAAATATAAGTTATATGTACATGGATATATAAAAATTGTATGTAACTCACTGTTCTATGCAATTATAAAGTGTTATATACAATAGACATACATGTGCACAGATGGGCCCCATAAACACACACCTCTTATTTTAAAATTAAAAAAAAAAAAAAAAGAGGGAAAAAATAAATCAACACCCTGAGGTCAGCCCGGTGGCAGTTCAGCTGGCCAAGCCCCTCGTTTTGGGGCAGAAATCCCAAAAAAACCATTTTTCGGCCCCCCCCCGCTGACCCTTTTTGCAGGGACAAAGGGGACAGTCCGCTCCCTTCACACCAGGGTTCCATCCACCTGTCTCCATTTTTGGTGTGTCCCCCAGTTTTACCCAGATTTTTTCACCCATTCTCCTATCCTTCCAATCCCCATTTTTTTTTTATGACCCAATTCCTTCACCTGCTTTTTCAAGTTAAAACCCGCGAGCTCCGCTTCATTTCGATGCGTTTCCTTTATTTTACTTTCCATTTTACTTTGTTCTCCCCTTCCCCATTTCTCATCTTTTCCACTACGGCTCCCATTACCTTTTTAAAGCCTTTTGACATAGAGTTAATTCATTTTTGGGAGCGCAGAGGAGATCTCGCTCAACTTGACCCAAGTTCTCTCAAATCCTCTGCACGGAGCAGCTGTTGCCAGTTCGCGATGATCACTGCAGGTTCCAACTGAAAATATTCTATTTTTTTCTAACCAGAACCCCTTTATTCCTGAGGTCCTCTTAAGATTTGGGGGAATAAAGAGAAAAAATGGAGGTTTTTTGGGGGGCCCGCTTAGGATTTGGAGGGAATTAAGGGAAATATGAGTGTTTTTTCTAACGGATGGTGGGTTTGGTTTCCATTGTCACGTGTTTGGTGCTTTTAAAGACATGAATCACCTATAGCGACTCTGGATATAAACCTCTCTCCAAATTTAATAAGCAGGAGTATCAAATAGGCCACATTGGGTTCATTTAGGCTTAATATTAAAGTCTGACCACAGCAGGGTCCCTCCTTTGGAAGGCCCACACTCTTGCCAGCTGTTGACCAGCCCAACGGTTGGCGTTGGCCAACGGAAACATCTGGCACAGCTGGTGGATGCGAATTCAACCCACATCCACAGCGCGAAGGGCAAAACCCAAGGACTGGGTAGGTCAACGCCACCTTCTGCTCCTGATTTTGGTGACAAATGATTACATCTCACTAGGCAGCTTCTTGGTTTTATTATTATTGGGGTTTTTTATTATTATCAAGGTCAGTCCAGGGGATTTTGATGATGGGAGACGAGCCCAGAGGGGCTGATGCTGCAAAACGAAACGTTTCCTTATAAATTGCCAAGTACATTTACTAAATTTTAAAGACACCAGTGGATTTCAGCCCCAAACCTGACGCCACAACATAATTCTTCTTTTTGAAGAACCCAATGAGATTCAGAACTCACACGCAAACAACGACAGATGGAAGACAGCAAATGTTAAATTCCAATGTGTTCCTACGCTGTTTTTTGCGGAGAAATACGGCAGTAGAGGCTACAGCTCATTTTAACTTAAGCCGGGTCTTGTCCCAGTTAATAACTGTTATTTCTGAGCTTTGGTAAGAATCTAAGAGGAGCCAGAAAGTCATTCCTACCTCGGAGCTACCAGGGTCCTGCTACACAAGAAATTAAAAATTACAGAAATAAAAGATAATTATTAACCTCCATGGTGATTTGTCGTAGCATCTGTCAAAATACTTTAAAATACTTTTTGAGCATTTGTTCTTACACAGAAATTAAACCCCCCACTGATTCATCGTTAGGCAGTTCTCAGAGGGGCTTGAGGTTTTGAATAACCAACCTTTATCTAAAATCCTAGTTTTTCTCTAAATATAGATTTTGCAAGGTTCCCATTCTTATCTGTTTGGGGTTTTTGAAGTTATATATCATATATTAATATCCCAACAATGCAAGTCAGGTTTTCTTTCTTTTTCCAAGCCAGCCTATCCAAACCAATACCCTTAACTATTTATTGAGATTACCTGATAAAGTCCACCACCCGCACAATTTTACATTAGCCACCAAGAGATAATTAAATTTAGATTAATTCAGATAAATTGGACCAGATAGCAAGGAATAAAGCTTAAATGAAGAGAATCAGCCAAGTCACTTCTAAGCAGCTCAATTCACCTTCTTGTCTCCCTGGACTGTAGCCCCAAAAATGAATTTATTGCCACACTTTGTATTTCACAGACTTGGTGACCACATCGAAGTATTTTAGGAGTGTTCAGCTTTACGGCGCATCTGGCTGATAGATATTACTTTCAGAAAGAGTATAAAAAATTAATTTTAAAAAGATACTACCTTGCCAATAGCTGCTGAGAAATACAGGGAAGAACCTGAATGACGCCTTCCTAATCCACAACCTGCATTTTAAAAGCAGAATTCAGTCTTCGGGTGAACGGCAGATAAGTCGGCAACCCTCAGTCCATGCCTTGCCTTCTCCAACAGTAAATAAAACAAAGCAAAGCAGAAATTCCTGCAGGCTGGTGGGTTTTTTTGGTGTACGGAGCTCCAGAAATTCCCCCAGCAAAGACAACTCCCCCTTCCCAAGCTGCTCGATACAGAAATCTCAAAGTCGAGAGTGTTGGTGACACCTCTGGGAAGATAAATCTTCCCAACGACCCAACCTTTGCAGATTCCAGAAGGGAACTGGAAGATCAATCCTTCTCCTGAGAAACGCGGAGGTTGCTTTGACTTGGCTTCCCAGACCCTGGAAACGGTGTTAAAACCCAACCTCAAAGAGCACATCTCAAAATCAGTCGATGGGGCTGGTTTAGAGCATTTTGTAGGCTGAAAAAAACGCCGTGATAGCATGAAAGTCCAAGCAAAGCATCTTATGGCTCATGCCCTTTCACCACGAAACAAGAGGACAACTCAAAATTGGGATGGAGAGACCAGAGAGGGGATATGGGAAAGGAAATTAAAGTTGGTCGCGGTGGAAAGCCGCTTATCTCGCATACAAACCCACCAGGCTTGGGACGGCACCAATGAAGCAGAAATCCCATACTCTGATTCAAATAAATCTCTGCTATTTCGATACAATATGGACTTTCAGAGCTGAAAACACAGGAAGAGAATTAAGTCTCCTTGCCCAAGATCAAGTGTTGTCGGGGGTAAAGCAAATTTCTGACCCTACATTGCTGCAATCTAATCTCCAGATACCATCTGACTCCCCGTGCGACTGCACACAGCAATATCCTGCTTTTAAATGCTGGTCTGGTACGAACAAGAATTGCCAATGTACTCTCATGCATCGTATAAACGCCCAAAGAATGAAAATGAATCACAGCAGGAAGGAAAAACTTATGGGTTTAATGTAGTATTAACTACTGCTTCTCGTGACCAAGAAGGAATTTCAGTAAGAGGCAGAACTGCTCTCGTTTGGCAGGGACGTCACAGCAGCTCCATCAGATATTGCCCCGGGGAGGAGCAGCTGGGCTTACAAGCCCAACTGAGGGATTTCCAAGCACTACCTGCATCTCCTGAGCTCCAGACACAAGGACATTGGGCTTCCCAACCCCAGAGCGACGCACAGAAGCTGTTAACGCTCTGTTCCTTCAGAAAGAAATTAAGAGCAGCCTTATTTAGTCACTCATAGGGGAAGCCGAGACTCCAGCCTAAATTCTACCCTTAGAATCGTGGTGCGAAGGGACGTTCCCAGCTGCCCCAGTGCCCCCCCTGCCACGAGCAGGGACATCTGCACCAGCTCGGGTTGCTCAGAGCCCCGTCCAGCCTGGCCTGGGATGTCTCCAGGGATGGTTCAGCCACCACCTCTCTGGCCAACCTGGGCCAGGCTCTCACCACCCTCAGCGCAATTTCTTCCTCATATCTAGTCTGAATCTCCTCTCTTTTAGTTTCAAACCATCACCCCTTGTCCTATCACAACAGGCCCTGCTCAAAACTCTGTCCCCATCTTTCTTCCCGGCCCCTTTTAAGTCCAGAAAGGCCGCACTAAGGTCTCCCCGGAGCTTCTCTTCTCCAGCTGAACCCCCCAGCTCTCTCAGCCTGTCCCACAGCAGAGCTGCTCCAGCCCTCAGGTCATCTTTGTGGTCCTAAAATGTGGCCTCTTCTACCCTCAGAGGCAGAAAAGTCTTTCCCACCATTTGCAACGTGCTTTGGAGCTCCATGGTGAAGCGCAAGCTGAAGGCATGAACATCTCAGGTTATTAATCGTAGAATCATAGGATCATTTTGATTGGAAGAGACCCTCAAGTTCATCGGGTCCAACCATGACCCAGCCCTGGCACTGCCCCATGTCCCTGAGAACCTCATCCCCGTCTGTCCAACCCCTCCAGGGATGGTGACTCCAGCACTGCCCTGGGCAGCCTGTTCCAATGCCCCACAGCCCTTGGGGGAAGAAATGTTTCATAATATTGAATCTGAAATCCAATCTGCTCTCACTACTGCCACTATTTTACTGCCCTACACAGAAATACACGTGTGCAGGGCCGGCATCACCCAGCAAGCACAGGATTTGCAAGTCCAGGTTCCTCCTTTCACCAGCTCTCCGGTGCCATCACTCCAGCTGCACCGGCTGTGAGTAACTTGGGGTAAGTGCACGTGAGACGCAGGATCCCAAAGATGGAAACCAACAGCCTCACATCACTTCTCAATAAAGACGCTTCCTCAGATATGTGATTTGTAAAAGCTCTTCTCTTTAGTGACCAGTCACAGAACCCAGGGAACGGCAGGAAGATGTGCCAGGGAGGGTCAGCTGGACATGGGGAAAAGGTTCTTCACCCAGAGGTGCTGGACACTGGAACAGGCTCCCCAGGGAGGTGTCCCGGCCCCAACCTGACCGTGTTCAAGAAGAGACTGGACAACGTCCTCAGACACACGGTGTGACCTGTGGGGTGTCCTGTGCAGGGACAGGGGTTGGACTCCGTGATCCTGGTGGGTCCCTTCCAGCTCAGGACATTCTATGATTCTATGACCAGCTTGGGAGGGACACTGTCCATTTGAAATCTAATTAAAAACCTGAATTTAAGTTGCTTCGGTGATAGAGGCAAACACCCTCTCTACTTCATAACCAGGTTTTTCCATATACTGTTCTCTTCATGCAAATGTAGAAATGACTCGCATTTTCTTGACTGTTTATCCCCTTCCTGGTCCACCCAGTGCAACCCATTTCCCTCCCCATGTATTTCCCAAGCAATGTAAGGATTTTCTAGGTTGCTTTTCCTTAGAGACCTGCCCTAGAGTCACCTCCAACCCCTGCCCCAAAACCTGGGCTACACCTAAAAGCCACTTTTCATTTTTTAAGGAAAAACTGACACCATTTTGCAGCTGCATCCACAGGGAGGGAAAGCAGCCCAGCGAGGGTGCTGGGGCAGCCTTTTAGCAACGCATTTATCCAACACAAGATTTCTCTGTTGGGTTTGGGTTTTTTTTTCTGCTTTACTGCAGCAAAACTGTTCTGCTTCTTCGTTATATAATTTCTCCTAACGTTCTCCTTTAGGCTTTCTCCTTGAAGCGGGCTGCAGAGAGCTCAGCAACGAAGGCATCTGCAATAGGAAGCCTGCAAAAGTTCGGGGAAATACTCCCCCAAAATACATTAATTTGCAGAGAAAAGTAAGACGGGGCTTCGTTTTGTACCTCGGCACCACCTCCACATTCAACAGAAACACCACGAGCTGTTTTGTTTCACGTGCACGAGAACGACCGACATGCTAAAAACTCCGCAGGCTGAAGCGCTGAAGGTTCCCTCCACTAAGCTAAAGCTTAAGCCGAGCTTAGCTAAAGCTAAACCATTTTGCGCGGTGTGAAGCAGCAGGACCAAACCTGCATCCTTTGCAAGCACACGGCTGCTGATCTTTAGGTTTGCAAAAACAACAGGCATTAATGAAACAAACAGCAGGATGAGAGGTAAAGCATTAAAAAAATAATGATAAGGATGGAGAGACTTATAATTAAGCCTTAAGAATGAAGAAACGGGATGGGGCAGCGCCACAAATGGGACCTTTGCTGCGGGAAAATGATGCGCTGGGTGCATCTCCTGCCCTAAATACAGTGGGTGCGTTAAAATAAAAAATCAGAGTAGGGATCAAGTATATTTAAATGGGGGAAAAGGGGAAGCTCATACTACAGAAATGGGTGTAAATATACCTTCGTTGAGGCAAAAAAATCAACATCTTGTAAAAAGCACGAATGCACAGAAGGAAGGGGAAAACCAGGAGAGGGTCAGGGGAGTCCAGCTCCCTCGTGGAGGGAACGTGAGGTGAAACTAATTAAAATGTACAGCCCTGGGAGGGTTGCAGGACGAAAGAACTGCAGAAATAAGTCCAAAGCAATGCTATTAAATCACAGATATTAACAGCGGGAGAGATCCGCGAGTATCTCGCCTGTTAAAATGGAGGGCGAGAGATGCTCGAGCTGCCTCGCGAAGCATCGCGGAGAAGCAACCGCATTCAAATCCTTTACCGATGCTGCTCCGCGCTCCTTGAAACTGTTTTTACAACACAAAAATAGGCGAGTGCCCGAGAAAATACAGGAAAATGGCACAAAAAAAAGCCTCCAACACATAAGGTTTCGGAAAAGTAGGACATCCTTTGAAAGACGCAGGATCCCAGCGAGGTGACAAAGGGCTGTGAGTTCTAAGTAACTCAGTGTTGCTTTTGTTGAATTCTTCCCCAAAATTCTTCACTGCTCCGGAGAAAAGAACTTCTTGCTTTGTCTGACGAATTAGGAATCACTGCTAATGAATTCAATGTTCCCAAACTGCAAGAAGACTCAGTCTTTTAAAGAAAATGTCAATAAAAGGCGCCGGGCGGGGAGGGAAACCCTACCTGGCTATAAATCCCTGGAATTTGGTAGAAGCTAAAACATCTTCCAGCACGAAGTAGAAAAATGGAAGGTCAGTTTACGTAACAAAATTTGCGTGCATAACAAACGCACCCTCCGTGCAACTGTAAAGTCGGTGTCGCAAAACCATCCGTGCAGCAACGCGCTGGACCCGCCAGCGGCGTTTCGGTTGGAAACGGAAGATGAAACTCCATGTAAAAGAAAAAAAAAAGGATTAAAAAAATTAAAAAGTCCTGGTGTTTATTAAACCACGAAGAGCAATAAAAACAGCAGGTTCACAAAGATCTGTAAATGTGCGTGGGGCTGAATTGCAGGACTGCAAAGCAGATTTGCGCGCAAGTCCCGCAGCTGCACGGACAATACGAGCAAATAAAACGGCTCCAGCGCTTCGGTGGGAAGTTCACACCGGTGCAAGGATGCGGTTTGTTTTATACCCGTGCCACCACGCTAGGAGACAAGTAAAAGCTTTATTTTTCCACTCGATAATGAAAGCCTGTGAAAATAAAGCGAGGAAAAGACTCGACACCCGCTCGCAGGGAGGGTTGGGCTGGAGGTGCTGCCTTGGGGAGGTGGCAGCGATGTGGCACCTGGGTGATCACAGCCGAATCACATTAATTGTGTTAATATTAAAAATATTTCGCTTTGGGGGCTCTTCTCATAAGAAACAGAGGCTGTTCCTCCCTTTTGCTCTAGAGGATGATGCTGAAGGCACCAGGACGGTGAAGCCAGAAGGTGACACCGTCCTCTGATGGAGAGTGCGGCAATACAGGCACGCACCTGCAAAAAGATCCCTGATGGGCATCGGATATGTTTAATGAAGTCACATACCTGTTGCGAACAGAAATACCGGGCGATTTTTGAGAAGCGCTGCACCACCAAAATCAAATATCGACGAGCAAACCGATAATTTAATTGATGTTTCACCCCCTACCCTTGCGTCAAGGCAATGAGTCCTCTCCTTCACCAAGTCCCTCTCAGAAACAATGAATGGGGCCATTATGTAGGCTTTTAATTTTTATTCTTCTCTTTAAAGCCACAGCTTTCAAATGGGAATATGTCAGGGCTGAACACCTCACCGTGCTGGAGAAGAAAGTTCATCGCGACCACCTGCGAGACTCAGGAGCAAGAGCAATGGTTTCCAGGTCTCCTGCCGAGGATTCCGCTCTCACGCAGCGGAGCAGCCATTTCGTTTGCTGTCATGAAATATTTATTAGCCTGCTGATGAGTTAATTAAATTTTTTAATAAGATTTCTGTACTTACTGAAATTATTTACCCCGTGTACAGTCACGGTGTTGACAATAGATGGGTAAAGTGGTTTATGAAGTGATTTTATTTTTTTAATGACTTATCTACTTGTCTGCAAATGCTCTAATCATTGCTAACAGCTGCGAAATTTATCTGTCCTTCGTATTTAACATGCAAAAGAGTTGCTAGATTGCTTCCACCCTGTCATTCACCCATTATTACTCCATCATTTTCAAAGACCACTGCAGCATCCCAAACCAAGACCTACCGTACAGTAAACGACTGATTAAATACTTCGTTATCAACACTCACATTAATAACAGCAGGGTGGGAAAGGTCTAGAGTTTAACTGCGGACCCTCTTGGGAAACAACAAGCAAACAACATCTTATTGTAATGAAGTATTTTCGTCTGCCGGAGAAAGAAGGATGGGATGGGGTGGGATGGGGTGGGATGGGATGGGGTGGGATGGGATGGGATGGGGTGGGATGGGGTGGGATGGGGTGGGATGGCGTGGGATGGCGTGGGATGGGGTGGGATGGGGTGGGATGGCGTGGGATGGCGTGGGATGGCGTGGGATGGGGTGGGATGGCGTGGGATGGCGTGGGATGGCGTGGGATGGGGTGGGATGGCGTGGGATGGCGTGGGATGGCGTGGCACGGCATGGCATGGAGTAGGATGGTATGACCATTGTGTCGCAACGCCATTCTTCATGGTATATTCAGAAATAATGCACTTACGCCAAGAGGAAAAGCTTCCTCCCTGTTTTTACATCAGTCAGGAGGCTGCTGTGCAGCTGCATTTTCCATCTAAAGATAGATGGAGTCTGGAGAAATGTAGAGCAAAGGGAGCTCATCTGTGGCATTACACTATTATATTTAAGAAAAAAAAAACCCAACGCTGCAGCTGTATCTGTAAATCATCGCTCTGACATGTGCTCGGGTCTCTAATTACTCACTTTCACGAACTAAAGACACAGGAGAGAGGGATTGAAGACAAGCCCACAGAACGCGAGGAGACAACAAATGTAGAAAATTTGGAGGAGTCTCCCATTCATGAGATGAGAATCAGCAAAATTCGGCGGCTTCGCTTCCCTCTCCTCTGCTGGGATCAAAGCAGGGAGAAATATTAATTTTCTGAAGCTACAAAGAGGGATGAAAACCCTAACGAGTGTTTGACGCCGCAGAAGCGCGAGCGAAGCTTCGCTCGGCACGACCGACTCGAAATTTCTAAATAGCTTAAAATCGGCTGCGGGGGAGAAATGCGCAGTGAAGCCACGTACCCGCTTACAGTGCGGTAAAAAGGAAGGGATTTCTACTAGAATTAATTTAATGTCATTAAATTTAACGTCATTAAACTCAACTGCTGATGGCTTCTATGACCACTGGCAATCTCTGCTCCCGAAGGGGTTTCTCCACACCTTGACAATAGGCATTCATGGATCTGGACTGTATTTCCTATAAATTTGAGCAAATTTCTGTTTTGTTGTCCAAAAGTTTACAAACACCGTGTATTTAAATGCAAAATATTTGGTAGAGTCGCAGGAAAATCAGGGTTGAGCCTTGGGACGTCTCTGGTCCAACCTCTGGGCTCTGTCCTCGTGGTGAAGAAGTTTTTCCTCATACCCACCTGAACTGCTCTTGTTCCAGCTCCACGGGGCAGAATTCCCTCTTTACAATTCTCTTATAAAAATAATAATAATTTTAAAAAATCAGTAACACCACAAGATTTTGTTTTAACATTTGTCAAGATCTGGGATGACCTTTCCTTGCTTGAGAACACCCATTTCCTTTGCGGTTCTTCCAGTTGTGCGATTAAGGGCTTTGAATCGCCCATTCACATTTTCACTCTGTTTCTTTGAAGATTTTTTTCATTAAATCTTCCACTTCAAGTATGAAGTTTCACTTATTTTCCACCTCCGGACCACGTACTGTGGTGGTTACCATAAATTTAAGGCTGCTTAAATCAGAATTTTATCCCAATATCTTAATAAAAGATTTTCCCTTCATTCGCTACGCGTTCAGATACTCAGAAACTGCTCAGCTGTATAAATCCAATGCTAAAAGACACACCATCCATCTGATATTCCCGTACTTTGTTATTAAAATTTGCTAATTAGTTTGCCTTTCCCTCTTCACACTTGGGCTTAAGACAGCAGAGAATTTCCCTACAGATAAAATTGGTCCCTTCTTAACAACCCATCCACGCTTGGAAAAGGAATCTGCTTTCTCCCAGGTGACGTTCCGATACAAACTGTAACAAGCAACAGGGCAATTTTCCTTTGATTCTCAATTTCATTTTAACTTCGTCAAGTAGATTTTAATATATATCTGTAGCCGTGATTCGTGACAGCTCCATCAAACAAACGTGTGCCTTTCACTGTATAAAGAACCGCGGGGATAACAAGGATGGGGACGCGGGGCTGGGGAGGGAAAGCGCATTAAAGCTCGGGCTTTATTAACCTCACGAGGCTCTTCCGAAACCTGCAAGGGGAGTCTAAGGTCTTTATGAAAATAAAATTTAAAAAAGAAAGCATCTATGAGGAGTTTGCTCTATATTCCCAAGTATTTTTTTGCTAAATATTCCCATCGCCTTGTCGTTTGTGTAACTCGCAATTCTAAGAGGTAAGGAAATTCAAGGAGGAAAGCAAGTGTTATATGGGAAAAAAACCTGATTTTATGGAAAAAACCATCACTTTACAGCTCAGAGAGACAGGAGTTCACTGGGTATTAATGAACTTGATGCCACAGATGTCCCTGCATCCTCTCCATCCCACCCCAGTGGGGTATCGGACGGTCCAGACAATCTTCCTACAGATGCTGAATTTCACCCCGAGTTGATAATTCTTATCAACAATGTACTCTGAACTTTTAAGCATCATCTGAGGTGCTTTGAGATGCTGGAAGGTCAGGGAGGAGGAGGAGAGGATGGCACAGAGGAACGCTGAGCGAGGACGGACTTGACCTTCAAGGTCTTTTCCAACCAAAATGATTCTACGATTCTATGAAAATTCAGACTCTCATTCCAAATCATTAGGATTTCATGGGTGTTGTGCTCCTAAAACTTGCTTGTAATGAAAATTATTTACCACTATTATAGTTTTTTGGAAAATATTACTGTACATGACGCCGCTCCCTCCAGCTCACAATACCAACTCAACAGTAAATAACAATTTAAACCAGTATTTGGGTGAAACTGCCAGGAAATACTTTAAATTTCGGTCCTTTCCTGATGGCAGTAGGCGCGTGTGTGTGTTTTAACGCATATAACCTTCATCTTCAAACCACAGGAACTAGATATCGATAGTTTTCTTTCTGAGAAGCAAACGGAGCCGCAAATTTAGCAAAACCTCCCTGGCGCCGGTGGAACGTACTCACCACCAACTCAGCGCGGAAATAAAGAAACGCCAGCAAAATTCTTCTCGCTTTTTGTCAGCCAAGCGGTGGCTTTGGGGTTTTGTGTTTATCTCTTGAAAAGTTTACCAGAAACAGTTCTCACCACTCTCCTGAGTTATTGACAAGCGGTTACACAACTCCCATCAGCTCGAGAAAAATGTTCTTAGCGATAACTGGAAGATAAAAGAGACTCCTCCAACTGAAAGCACAAATAGTCCTTACTAAGGGTTTAACCCATCTCACATCTTCCTCTTTCAAAGACAAGATCAAAAGTGAGGGAACAAACAAAAAGGCAGGTCTAAGCAGGTTTCTTTGTTATTTTTAGAAGATAAAAGGACCTCCCTTTGCAGATATCACGCTGCTTTCCCCAGAAGCTGCAGCTTTGCAGCGATGGCTGGAACCACCCTGGAGCAGAACCTGCCTCTTGCAGGGTTCAACTCACCGTCCCCAGATGGTTTCAACCCATCCAAGAGCCTTCAGACAGAAGAAAAAACCTCCGGAATGGAGAAATATCACCCCAAAAACACAGCCAGGGTGCTGATGCTCATGCAAGTTTGCAGATGACATCGAGCCGAGTGGTGCAGTTGATGCATTAGAGGGACGTGATCCATCCAGAGGGACTTTGATGAGCTCAACATGTGGCCACACGTGAAACTCATGAGGTTCAACAAGGCCAAGTGCAAGGTCCTGCCCCTGGGTCGGGGCAACCCCAGTATCGGTCCAGGCTGGGGCTGCAGGGATGGAGAGCAGCCCCAGGAGAAGGACTTGGGTGCTGGGGTGAGACATTGGCCATGACCCGGCCATGTGCGCTGGCAGCCCAGAAACCACCCGTGTCCTGGGCTGCGTCCCCAGCCCCGTGAGCAGCAGGTTTGGGGGGATCCTGCCCCTCTGCTCCGCTCTGGTGAGACCCCCCTGCAGTGCTGGTCCAGCTCTGGGGTCCCCAGCACAGGACACACATGGAGCTGCTGGAGAGGGGCCAGAGGAGCCCCAGAAATGACCCGAGGCTGGAACAGCTCTGCTGGGAGGACAGGCTGAGAGAGCTGGGGGGTTCAGCCTGGGGGGAAGGGGAGGAGAGGAGGAGAGGAGGAGAGGAAGAAAGAAGAGAGAAGAGAAGAGAAGAGAAGGGAAGGGAAGGGAAGGGAAGGGAAGGGAAGGGAAGGGAAGGGAAGGGAAGGGAAGGGAAGGGAAGGGAAGGGAAGGGAAGGGAAGGGAAGGGAAGGGAAGGGAAGGGAAGGGAAGGGAAGGGAAGGGAAGGGAAGAGAAGAGAAGAGAAGAGAAGGGAAGAGGAGAAGCTCCAGGGAGACCTTAGTGTGGCCTTTCCGGACTTAAAAGGGGCCGAGAAGAAAGATGGGGACAGACTTCTGAGCAGGGCCTGTTGCCATAGGACAAGGGGTGATGGTTTTAAACTAAAAGAGGGAGATTCAGGCCAGACATGAGGAAGAAATTATTTGTGCTGAGGGTGGTGAGAGCCTGGCCCAGGTTGGCCAGAGAGGTGGTGGATGAACCATCCCTGGAGACATCCCAGGCCAGGCTGGACGGGGCTCTGAGCAACCTGAGCTGGTGCAGATGTCCCTGCTCATGGCAGGGGGGGCACTGGGCGAGCTTTAACAGTCCCTTCCCACCCAAACCATCCTGTGATTCGACGACTCTAGTCCTGCCAACCTCTGGAACATCTTCTATGAACAAAACCAAGGCGGAACTTCTCGTACTTCTCCGGCTTACGGAGGCAGCGACCACAGTTGTGTCCTGCAGGAAGAATCTGCCACGGCTGGTGTCTCAGCTCCAGCCAGCGGGAAGCCCGACACCGAAGAGCTGCCCTTGAGAAGGGCAGAGCAGTAGCTACCGCAAACTGACAAAAGGTACCAGAATAGCTAAAACAATGAAAGAAAGTAAATAGGCACCGATTTATAACCTCACATCCACAGGAAAGGCTTGCGCAGCAAATACTGCATTAGGCAAAGAACAGCAAATCGTTAAATCCTGAAAACCGACGGACTCGCTTGAGTGTGATTTTCAATTAAGCGATACATCATCTTTGTGGCCCAGGAAGCAGAAATTCCTCGAGGGCAGCAGAGAACCCAGCAGATTAAAAAGCCATTTAACACACCCGGCATCATCGACTGTCCTGTTGGATGCTGATGACGATCCTGCTCGGCCAAGACACAATCACGTTTCCACCTCGTTTCCTCGGCACAACAAGAGCCACCAACATGGTGGGGCTGGAGACAACGATGAGTTAAGATTCTGCTGTTGAACGAACCACCACAGACGTGGAGGAAGGCGTTACAACCTGTATTAATGACATACACACCACCACAGACGTGGAGGAAGGGGCTACAACCTGTATTAATGACGTACACACCACCGCAGACGTGGAGGAAGGGGTTACAACCTGTATTAATGATGAACACACCAAAGGTGACGATAAATTGATCACTGCGTAGCTGCATTTGCTTAAAATTTCTAAGAGTAGCAAAGGCAAATGGATGAGGTGGCTTGTTCCAAAAGATAAGCAAAACCACAATCTGGGTATTAAAACACAATAGATCTAATCTAAGTAATGTTTAATGGAAGATCACCCCATCCTTACTTAGACATTTTAATTTTTTGAAGGAACTAAACACCAAAAGTTGATGGAAGAGGCGTCTCAAATACTTTCTGTATAAACAAAGCACCCGATCTCACTGTCCAACTGTAGGATTTCTGCGTGAAAACAAGAGCATCTAATGGTATTTTTAGAAAAAAAGGAACAGAAAGAGCTCTCAGATGTGAAACTACAACCAGTTCCCTATGAAAACAGTTCTTAATGTCACACGGAAGAGCCGAAGTCACCAGCGGACCCTGAAATCCCATCAGCTGTTTTCTTCTCAACATACGCTTGAAACTTTTGTCTTCAGCAAGGCGCGGGTGCCTCGAAAATACAAACGTCTAACAGAAAGGTATTTCAACATCATGCGAACAAGGACTCCAGCAGAACCAAGAGACCAAAGGAAAACAAAACAGGAAGGGGAGACTCAGTTAAGACTCAAACACCTCACACAGGGCGAATGCTTTGAATCGAAACTTTTTTTGCTAGTGGCAGCTGGCTAGAACATCTGCACGACAAATATGAAAAGAAATGTGTTTGGGGGCCTCCACGTGGTCGTTCTAACTTTTCTTCTTAAAAAACCCCACGCGATATTGCTGGAGCCTCTTCCAGTGGGTACCGGGGAGGCTCCTGGTTGGTTTGTGCTCTTTGTGTTTTAAAAGCAAAGCTTCAGGAGTGGCTTTAATTCATCCATGGGGAGACAAGCCTGGGATTTCTTCTTCTGAAGTCCCCGGAAGTGCTGCGTGTGTCTTCGTCTGGATCAGCAGACCGTTTCAAATACACGGCTGAAACGACATCCCTCTCTAAAACTAACAGAAGAGGTAGAAGAACAGATAATTTGGGAGCACGGTGACTTCCAAACCTGTCATCTGTGTCCTCCCCACCCCACCAGCAGCCCCGGGAACAGGGACCGGCCAGGCAGAGGTTACGACTTCAAGGAAACGCACCTATGGCAAATACCTCTCACGAGATACCGTTTATAGTGTTGCAACCCTCGAAAACGCTGTTAGCAGCAGAAAATCTATTTAAAGTGGAAGGAATATGATCTTTAAGGAATAAAGAAGGAGTTTCGGCTCAGCAAAGCCCCAGGGTTAGGGTGGGGGAGGGCGATCGCGTTTACATTTTTTCATCTCAAAGCCCCGTCGTAGGATAAAGGGGTTGGGAACAAAATCGCAGCGACTGGACTTTTTGGCTTGGCATGAAATCCAGTTGCTAGAGGAAAGAATGAAATTTAATAAGACAGATGGGGAGTAAAAAAAAAAAAAAAAAAAAAAAAAACGAAAGGCCGGGAGGTGCCAGGTGGGATGAAGGTGGGAGCCCCATCATCAGTCCCCTAAATTAGGGGAAATCCAGAGCAGCAGAGGAGGCACCTCACCCTTAAAATTAATCTAGAACTCACTCTTCCTCCCTGCAACGATCTCCAATTTCACAGATATTTAACTCTTGACGTGCCTGGGCTGTATCCATCAAGCTGCCTGACGTTCAGAGATGTCTCAGGTAAAGCCTGGGAGCACAATTTGTCCTCGTTGCTTTGGAGAGGGGGGAAAAAAAGGAGGAAATAAAGAAGAAAAGTTGCGTACAGCACACTCCAGCCTGAGAACCTCGGTCTGCAAGCTCCCGGCCTGGGCAGGTATTAATTAGTGGCTGGAAATCAGGTCGGCAGCAGGGAGAACCCACCACCGTGCCACGAGGCGACCTCTGCAAAAGCTGAACTTGGCCAGATACCGGAGAGAAAAATAAAGGCATCTTAAGAGCCGCAGGAGCCAATTTTTATTTTGGTTTTGCGTGATAACAGCTTATCTGCTTCCAGCCAAAAAGGAGCTGTTATGTCCAGAGGGAAAGGTGATCTTTTTGTGGTGAAAAATCCTGAATCCAAGCGTTTATCGGTTTAATAATTAACTCTGAGCAGCTCTCCCAGCAGTGGACTGGGGCTCTGCTGGTTTCTTACCACCAGCTCCTCTCCGCCCGGGTGACTCCGACCTAACACTTGGGACAGCACACGGCAATACAGAACCGATATTATTTCCACATTTTACAGCCATTCCTGCCATCAACAAGGCACCAACACCTCCAAGCCACCACCGATCGTCCCACCTCAGTCTAGAGAAGCAGGCGACTCGGGGACAGTAACCAGGTAGCCAAAGGAGGACATACACCACCAGTATCTTACTGGGACCAGTATTTACACCGCACAGGAACAAGCCCCGCTCAGTCCAGCAGAAAACATCCCATTTTCCATCGCGCTCCAGCCAAAACCAGCTCCGACGCCAAAGTTTCTTGCAACACCAGCTATCTCAGACAGGGAACTGTGATCCAAGCAATATCAAATTTCATCACAAAAAAGCAGCTGTAGCGATATATGCAATTTTTGCCCTACAGCACGTCGGTTAGAAGCTGGTTTTCCGGGGGAATGAGCAGGGTACAGGTCCTCTGTCCTGCATACTCATGGTCCACAGTGGTAAATTCTCCTGGTCTCGGCAGAGCGAGGCTGCAAATCCCACAGTCACGCAGAAGCTGCAGCCAACCCCTTATCCAACTGCTATTTTTTTTACCGTTTTGTTCATTTCTAAATCTATCCTGTGGGCAGACCACAGAAGTGTTGGAGTTGTTACACGCATCAGCTAGTAAGAGCTATAAGGATGCTGAGCACACGCTTCTTGCTCTGGAAATTCTGTTAGCCCTTGCCATAAAACATTGTGATTTCCCAAGTTTGTGACTTTAAAAATTCTCTAGTTACGGACTGAATTCACCTGAGCAACCCCACGAGCCAGCCTACAGCATAGCACCGATTTACCAAAACCCGGTATTATTCTTTAGCACAAATCCTTCGCATACCATTCTGCCGGCGCAGCAATTAGCTGTTCCCTTTTGCAAAACATATTGAGAAAGCGCAGTCGATTCAGGCAATAATTCCATCTTTACGAGCTTCGAAAACAGCTCTCGTAGCTACGAATGTAATGCAGAGTGACTGCACAGCTCACGGACGAAAAACAACCCAAAGGATGCCAAGGACAGAGAAAAACGAGTGACTTTTGCTTTCAGCAGTGCCAGTAATTCATTTCGCATCAAGAGGTGCTCCAGCAAAAAACACCTCCCCGACAGGTTGAAATATTTTCTGCTGGAGGAAAGAAGACACAGAGACTTGCAACCTTACCTCTGTCTTCCCGAGGTGAAAGATGGTTCATGGGAAAAATGGGATTCTTCGGTTAATTAAACGGGAAAATGAGGGGTTCCTAAAGCCTCGGCAAATGCAGGCGTCGACCTTCCATGGGCCGTCTTCACCTGAGCTCTTCTGACGGGGGACCAGCATCAATCACTGAGTCCTGCGGAGGAAAAAATACTTTATTTGCACTGTCTTTCATTGATATTTCTGAACTGTTATGCATACAATGCAATTTTCAGTAGAAAACCAGCAACGTTGTTAATTCGCAACTATTAATTCACAGCCAACCATCTCAATACTATCAATTGCAAGGTGTCTTTTTTATTTCATTGGAAAATAACTCATCAAGGTTCTTCAAGCTTTAAGCTACCTGGGGAAATAAAGCAAATGAAAGCTTAATACTCCAACTAATACTTTTTTTTTTTTTAATTCTCCCCTCCCAATGCCACTCCGAAGAAATAAAGATCACCCTCCAGAAAAACACAGATCGAGCAGCAAATCTGCCATAGCGAGACGGCATCTACACAACACGGGAGGTAACAAACTGCCACCAGAAAATGAGAGCTGGTGTTTGCAGCCAAGAGGTTGCAGAGCACCAGGGAACACGTAAAACCCAAAATAATCAGATCCTTCCCTGCCTCACAAACACACCGGGAGTAAATTGCTCATGTTATTGAGCATAAGCTAGAACTGGATCAAGGGGATTTCTCTGGTTCCTCCCCTTCCGCAGATTTTCTGCATCACCCTCGACACGCCAGGTAGCTCTGAACCTGAGATAAGCGTAATTATTTCTATCCTGACATAGGTATGCCATAAAAAGACACCTAGACCACAATATGACCATTTTCTCCAGCTCCCCCCTCTCCTGTACATCAGACCGGCCTGAACCTTGTTCCTCTCCAGCTGAATGCTTAATATATAAATTAATCTGTGGCTTCAAAATGCTTTGGAAGCTTTGTTGAAAACACTAAGTTCATAAAATAGAGCTCTTCGTATTGTGATGAGCTGCCTGAATTCTAATGAAAAAGTAAGTAAATTTTTCCCATATAACAAGTGCCAGGACCAGAGGAAACGGCCTCAAGTTGCGCCAGGGGAGGCTGAGGTTGGATGTGGGGAACAATTTCTTCCCCAAAGGGCTGTGGGGCATTGGAACAGGCTGCCCAGGGCAGTGCTGGAGTCACCATGCTGGAGGGGTTGGACAGACGGACATGAGGTTCTCAGGGACATGGAGCAGTGCTGGGGTTGGGGGAACGGTTGGACTCGATGATCTTGAGGGTCTTTTCCGACCAAAATGGTTCTATGATTCTATTTTCTTTCTCTCTCATTGTTACTAGGATTATTGGGTTAACTTTATACCTCCAAATCCAAGCATCTCAAGTCAGATGAGGGAAGAACCAGAACCAGATGAGGGAAGAAACCTGCTTGTCCCCATCACCGCTCCTGCTATCACAAAAGAAATTACTTGCATGGACACAGTCTTTAGAACATCAATCTAATAATGCATCCGTCATTAGCAAGACAAGAGTCACAGAATCACAGAATCCCAGCCTGGCTGGGGTCTAAGGGACCTCTGGGGATCCCCCAGTCCAACCCACCTGCTCACGCAGGGTCACCAGAGCAGATCACACAGGTCGGTCCAGGCGGGTTTGAATGTCTGCAGAGAAGGAGACTCCACAGCCGCTCTGGGCAGCCTGGGCCAGGCTCTGGCACCTCCCAGCAAAGAAGTTTCTCCTCATGTTCACATGGACCCTCCTGTGTTTCAGTCTGTGCCCGTTGCCCCTCACCCTGGCGTTGGGCACCACTGAACAGTCTGGTCCATCCTCTGACACCCACCCTGAGATATTGATCCCATTGATCAGATCCCTCTCAGCTTCTCTTCTCCAGCTCAACAGCCCCAGCTCTCTCAGTGTCTCCTCATCACAAAGATGCTCCAGACCCCTCAGCATCTTTGTGTCCCTTCGCCAGACTCTCTCCAGCAATTCCTATAGGTCATTCATTGCAATTTATTCAGGAAAAATCAAGTAGGCAAAAGGAGGGAGGAAAACTCAGATGGCAGCATCGTCTCCAAGGTGCCAGCAATGCCCAGCTCCAGAAGTTTACGGATCTACATCCAGCGACAGGGGCACGTCCCGCCGGGACATGGGACACCTGCCTTGTTGAGCATCCGTTTTTCTGCACACGTGCACAGAAACAAACACAAAAGATGCACAAACTGCTGTATCGTTCAGGCTTCCAGTCTGAAAGTTGTATTTTACCAGTAGGAGACGGATTTATAATTTCTAAATAATATAAATAATATACATGTCCCAGCTGCTTTCACCACCCTTACAATAATTAGACAAAATGATGCTAAGGAATGTTAGAACAGCAAAACATAAATAATAATAATGGAAACTTTAAGAATATGTTTCCAGATTCCCAGGGCAAGGTGTGTTTCTGGGGGAAATGAAGCTCCCCAAACTAAAAAAGGGAAGATGTTCCTGTTTTAAAACAATAAAATAACTCTTCTCAACCTGTCTCTCATGAAAAGGAAAGCAATAATCAGAATTTTAAAAAATATATAAAGCAAACAGAAGAAAAAGTAAACTGTTGGCGTATTAAAATACATCAGAAATCTAGTGATATGAAATGGCAAGAGAAGCAAAACGAAACGAGAGGAACCACAATATTCACAGGTTTGACCATATCAGGTTATAAAAATTACCCAGGAACAGCAAATTCCAGCAACGGCTGGAACAGAAACAGAGCAACCAGCAGCAATATTATAGGAACCGCAGCAGAATGCAACAAATATTTCTGTTCATTAATTAAGAAAGAAACCAGATGGTCCAGTCATGCCACAGGAAACATTTTCTATTCCAAGCAGCAACGCAGGCAGATGTGAAACAACGACGAGCGGAGCTGCTTGGTTTTAAATCAGGGGATCTTCAACTGCATCCCGGGGGATTTAAAAGAACTGGACATAAAAAAAATTAAAAAGAATTTAAAAAAACCCGACTCTGGACCATCTATCGTAGCTTCTTGCAAGTCAATTCTGGAGATTTCAGAGCATCGGAGGACACACTGTGGTGTCGATATTTTAAACGTGTGAGCAGGATGACCAGGCTAATAATGAGCTATCGGTCCAGCCGACATCCCAGGAAGAAAAGGAAAATGCTGGTATGAAATCTAATTAGGAGTTATAGGAAGTAAATAGGTGATGTCTATCGACACATAGGACTTAAATCAATCGTGTGTGTTTTTATTAAGACGAGGAGATTGGCTGCAAACTGTAATAGCTCTGATGCAACGTACTTAGCGCTCGGTAAATCACTTAACTTTGTAAAGTATGATTTCTCGAGTAACTAGAACTACATTACATACCATGGAATATATTAAACACATTAACAATTGGCCGAGCAACAAGTCATAAAATACAACTCGATCATCATTAATGACGTGCCCGGTCCCAGAAGGAGCTGCCGCAACGCGGCCTCACGGCGACTCCGAGAGCTGCACAAAGCCCAGGACACGAGATCCGGAGCTTTTACCAACGTGACTACAAACCAAAGACCTTGCGCGGCTTTATCACCAGACACGAACGAGGAGCAGAGACCCTTCCCGATGCAGGCGAGACGGAGCAGAGGAGGGACACAGGAGCAGCCTGCTCAGTGCAAGAACAAGGGGGCGAGAAATAAAAGCAGCAGGTGGCAAGTCCAAAACCAAAGAGGAGACAGTGATTTCTTCACACGTGACCTGGATAAGTGGTTTAGCTCCCTGTGCAGGATGCCGTGTGTTCTAAATGTCTGTGCAAGCTGAAGGGAAGATGGGTCATGTCACAGAGCAGACACCCACGATGGGCACTAAGAAGATGGACACCGTAGCATGGCCAGCAGGCCCGGGGCAGTGACCGGCCTGTGCTGGGCACCGGGGAGGCCAAACCTCCAATCCTGGGGGCAGTTCTGGGCCCCTCACGCCAAGAAAGGCCTTGAGGTGCTGGAGCGAGTTGAGAGAAGGGAACGGAGCTGGTGAGGGGCTGGAGCACAAGTGTGATGGGAGCGGCTGAGGGAGCTGGGGGTTCAGCTGGAGAACAGGAGCTGAGGGGAGACCTTCTGATCTCTGACCTGCCTGAAAGGAGCTTGGAGCCAGGGGGGGTCGGGCTCTGCTCCCCAGGAACAAGCGCCAGGAGCAGAGGAAACGGCCTCAAGTTGCACCAGGGGAGGTTGAGGTTGGATGTGGGGAACAGTTTCTTCCCCAAAGGGCTGTGGGGCATTGGAACAGGCTGCCCAGGGCAGTGCTGGAGTCACCATCCCTGGAGGGGTTGGACAGACGGACATGAGGTTCTCAGGGACGTGGGGCAGTGCCAGGGCTGGGGGAACGGTTGGACTCGATGATTTTGAGGGTCTTTTCCAACCAAAATGATTCCGTGATTCTGTTTCTGGCTGAGAGTCCTGGAGATGTTGAATGATCAAAGGCTGGAGAGTTTGGGACAGTGTCGTGCAGGGCCTGCCCAGTTCTCATGTCCTTATGGAATCTCTGCGTTTAGAAACTGGGTGCAGATCCATCAGCGCTGTTCTTATATTCTCAGTTCAGAGCAGAGCAAACTGTCCTCAGGACTGGACCCCAGGGCTGGTGGGGCCACCAACCGCGCAGGGCTCCCCAGTGCAGCTCCCTGCAGCACCAGCTGCACCAGCCATGTGCTTGAAAACTCCTGAACGTGGGACCTCAACCCACTCTTTTAAAGACAGCTGAACTCAGGCAGGTCCTACAGCTTCTCATGATCATATTAGATACTATTAGCAACCTCTTCTTTTCCAGAGATGGTGAAACCGTGGCCTTTGAACCACGTGCAGCTTTCAGGCAGCCCTGGAATCACTCCCGGACTGCAGCAAAGTTGCACAAGCGGCAGCAGGACGATGCTGGTCCAAGGCCACCAGATGATTTGGGCCCACATCGGCAGCAGAAAGAGGGTTTGAGAGGCAGCAGAAACACATGCTTCATTCAGAGAGCGCCCAAGATCTTCCAGACACAACTCCCTGGCAGAACCACTCCATCCCCTCCAGCTCTCCCATGTCCCACCTGGTTGCTTCTCCTCAACCATATATGAAGATCTTGCTGAGCTTTCCCAGGTCTTTACCATGCGATCTGTCTGCAGACCACCACCTGTCGTCCAGAAATCACAGTGAGAAGCTAAAGGAGTTGGATCTTGGCTTTCCTTTCCAAAACTCACCGCCTCGAGGCAATCATAAAAGACACTTCACAAGTGCTATTACGCGCAAGCTTTCAGTTTAAGATACAGAGAGATCTGGAGGACAGATAAAAGTAATAAGTACCCATAGATTCTATACATCAACAGCCAAGGATATTTTTCCCTTTCATCAGCAAGCCTTTTAATTAGTAGGCATATGCACTGAGAGATTTTCAACATTAAAACCTCCAAGCCCTTTCACTGAAGCTTGTGTTGACTGATGACCTTTGCTCTTTTGTTTTCTTTCCAAATCCTGTATTCAGCATTTTTTCCTCAAACTATTGACAACTTCCACTGAATGGTTTGAAGCGATTTGAGCGTATTCATGTTTTCCCCCCCAACGAAGTATCAAATTGCGTTGTTCCCCACAACCCACCAACGTAGAAAGGAGAAATATCCCGTACAAGTCGGCGGATCGGAACGTGGGTTTCAACGGTTGAAGCTGAGGGCAAGAGGTGGGTTATCCGTGATCTCGTTAAGCACGTCCTCTGAAGCTGCTTTGAGCAAGGTTCAGACCAGATGACCTCCTGAAAAATCAGCGCAGAGCGTAAGGAAGATAAAATCTACCACGGTGTTTAGGCTCAAGGTCAACTGCTAATATATTTTTGAGTCAAATATATCCACTAAACCATTTCAGACATCCCAGCGATCAGCAGACACATCCTGCCCTCCTCCACCCCAGCGAGTTCTCACCTCAAACCTTTCATCTTTAGCTTCCTACGACATTTTCCAATCATTTTTCCAAGTCATGTGCTTTCTCCTGCAGCTTCGGCCATGGACCTATGGGGCATAATCACTTTGCAGCCAAGTTCTCACCCAGTCCGTGACGGACCGAGCCGCTTTTGAAGTGGTTCAGTATGTGAACCATCCTTCCTTCACTATCTCCCTTGTCATATCTTACTTAAGGCTCTCGATGTTTTATCGGCGGCTGTTGAATATTAAAATGCACCAACAAGGGGCCGTGGAGGCAGGAGCAGGAACAGCATCACTCTGTTCGCTTGATGGACCTACAACGTGGAGATAACCGTGGGTTTGGCCAAGCCTGGCCTACGCTGTGACCGTAGGATCCTCTCCTGTCCGTCAACTGTGAGTTTGTTCCATTTAGCCTAAGTAATCCAAGCTAATAAATTATACTCAACTACAAAAAGCAAGCGGAAAGGAGTTGGGAGGGATTTAGTGTTTATTGTATGTTGACAAAATGCATAATTTATTTATTGTTTTTCATTGCCGTCCTATATATAAAAAGGGCAGACGACAAAGCAATATTAAAAAAGAGCAGCTTTGTTAGAGGGGTTGCAGGAGCCTCCCCAAGGACCTTCCTTCTCTGCCCGCTGACAAGTAACGTGCAGCACCAAATATTTTTTTGCAGCTCCTCCAAGCTCCAAACTGCCGGGCCAGTGTAAGTGCTGCATTTTTAAAAGAGATATTTAATCTCCCTGGAGTAAGGACAACAGGCAACAGCTTCAATTCAATGCTAATTCTCACTACATTTCCCCTCCCCATGAAAATAATCTTTCAGGTTCCCTTTAAATTTGATTTTGCTTAAGAACTTACACACATTTTTGGGCATCTGGAAAGCCTGTTTTCCCTCCTTATCTACTTTTTCATGTACTACTGCCTGATTTATACCCCAAACCAAGTAAGTGTTGCAGGAGATGGAGAGAAAAGCCCTTTTGCAAGAGGGCTAAATCTGTTTGCCAGTTCGCTGTTGCAAATTAAAAGGTCAGAAAAACAATCACTGTATTTGGAAAGAATAATTTTACACAACTAAGACCTCAGGAAAAAAAAAAAAAAAAAGAAAAAAAATTAACTTTGTTCCAGTAAAGCGAGTTGTCTTATCTACCCGCGAGGAAGTTTAATAAACAGCTTTCTGTACTTCGGAGGTTTTGAACGCGTGCCAGGTTTTGCAGGGATCTCGCTCCTCCCAGATGAAACTGCGGGGCTTTAACTGAAAAGCAGAAAGCGTAAAATGTGCTTTAAAAGAAATCTGAAGGAGCAATTGATCGCGTTGGTTCGTTTAGGCAATCGGTAACGACAGGCAACACGAATACTAAAGTTCCATCTGCTCCTACTGTCAGAGATCAAGATTAACCTGCCGGTTCCCAAAGCCCGAGGTGCTCCGGCAAGACCGGAGAGGCCCATGGTGGAGCCCAGCTTAGGAGCCCTGCCAGGCTTTGCTAAGTCCAGCCTAGGGCAGCTCCAGGTGGAAACATCTGGGCTCATTTGCTGCTGGAGCTCTTGAGGGACAGGAGAGAGGCACAAGTAGCTCCAAGGTTGGTGCAAAGCAGCAGCAGCCGCATTTTATGGCACGTTGTTCAACTCTGCCGGTCTTGACCAACTGTCCGGCAGTTGCTCGTGGGGATATTTGAAGGACTGAAGAAGACAGGCTGAATTTCACTGCCACATGCCACCAAAGGTGGGGGTTGACCCACTGAGAGACAAGCAAGGAGATAGAATCATAGAATCATTTTGGTTGAAAGAGACCCTTAAGACCATCGAGTACAACCACAACCTAAGTCCACCACTAAACCACATCCCTAAGAGCCTCATCCGTACATCTTTTAAACCCCTCCAAGGATGATAAGCCAAGATGAAGAGTTGTTGAGCTCAACAGAAAGGAAAAGCTGTATTTATGTCTTCAACACCAAGTAGAAAAGAACTTTCAGCAGGTCACCACAACATCTACTATGTCCATGAATGCTCCGCCTGCCACAGATCTCCTACACCATTGTTGGCTTTTCTTCATTCCTCATTCACCCATCTCATCACAACGCAAAGCCCTGAGTTCCCAATTTTGGTATTTATGCCAATTGCTGTAATTTTGAACCAGCTCAGGATTTCCCAAGTGCTGTGAAGCCGTAACAGCACTTTGCTGGCAGCTGGACCACGCGCAGAATCACAGAATCGCAGCCTGGTTGGGGTCTAAGGGACCTCTGGGGATCCCCCAGTCCAACCCACCTGCTCACACAGGGTCACCAGAGCAGATCACACAGGTCGGTCCAGGCGGGTTTGAACGTCTGCAGAGAAGGAGACTCCACAGCCGCTCTGGGCAGCCTGGGCCAGGCTCTGGCACCTCCCAGCAAAGAAGTTTCTCCTCATGTTCACATGGACCCTCCTGTGTTTCAGTCTGTGCCCGTTGCCCCTCACCCTGGCGTTGGGCACCACTGACCAGAGTCTGCTCCATCCTCTGACACCCACCCTGAGATATTGATCCCATTGAGCAGACCCCTCTCAGCTTCTCTTCTCCAGCTCAACAGCCCCAGCTCTCTCAGTCTCTCCTCATCACAAAGATGCTCCAGACCCCTCAGCATCTTTGTGTCCCTCCACTGGACTCTCTCCAGTAATTCCTTGTCCTTCTTCAACTGGGGAGCCCAGAACTGGACACACAACTGCAGATGGGGCCTCCCCAGGGCAGAGCAGAGCGGGAGGAACAACCTCCCTCCACCTGCTGCTCACACTCTTCCTCATGCACCCCAGGTCCCATTGGCCTCTTGGCCACAGGGCACATTGTTGGCTCATGGTCACCCTGTTGTCCACCAGAACTCCCAGGTCCTTCTCTGCAGAGCTGCTTTCCAGCAGCTCCACCCCTAAGAAGCAGTGGAAAACACACAAGTCAAAACCTCTCCCTTGCCGTGACTCGACCGTCATCAGCTCTGGAGAACATTGAACTTGCTGCAGGATCCTGCAGAGAGAATAACTCTGGAAGCTCTTTAGCAGACGCCACTTTCCAAGGGTTAAGTGGAGAAAAGAAAATCCCCAAACCAACAAAACCTGAAACATTTTTCTATCCACACACAACCCAACACCACAGGTGCCCACCCGCTACATTTTGCCAAATTAATCCATAGCTTGCTCCGAGCCAAAATAATCATGAGATTTATGTCCAAAAGCTCTCAAGTCATTAACAGCCTTAACCACACACTCCATATAAGTTTTTAATAACTTCCAGATATAGACTAGATCCAACCTTATTCCTCCTTCACCGGCTGAACTCCATGAACACCCTGATTCCTGGAACGGCATCCACATCCTCAGAATATTCGGTTTCTTTCATTAGGGCAAATTTGCTTTCCAGCCAAATGACATATAAATAATTATTTATGCAGCTCAGTCCTCCTGCAGCGCTCAGGCCCCTTTCCTTCCAAAGCCTCACAGTTATCTTAGCTAAGCATCTACCGTCATTTGCAAACGATTTTGTCAGACCGATGCCAAAGGGTGATAAGCGCTTGCTTGCCTGATGTCAGCTCCTCGGAAAGGCTGAAATCGCGTGACGTTTCCAAAGGACCTTATTTGAGGTGGTGTCTGAGTAATCTAGGAGAGACGAGCTCGTACGGAAGAGGATGACTGCTTTGAAGAGCTCTGCAAATGCTCATTCCACGTGCTGGAAAAGAAGACGCATGTTTGAAAGTGGAATTTTAAGTTGTCACGGGTTCCCCGTTCCAACAAAACCAGCTCCTGCCACACTTTAAAAATAAATCCCTAATCTGAGATCTCCTGCAAAGAACAATCTTGCTCTGAGGAATGTGAGACTGACTTGTAATTCTTTCTACTCAAAGCCGACGATGATGATTAAAGGATGACAAATGGGTTTGTGTAGGTACCATCGTGAAAAAGGCTGCCGGCCAATAAACCTGAAGTGATGCACAAACACGCGGATACACCACGCGATGCACAAACACGCGGATACACCATGTAATGCACGAACACGCAGATACACCATGCGATGTGCAAACACGCGGATATACCACGCGATGCACGACCATGCAGATACACCGCGCGACGCGCAAACACGCGGATATACCACGCGAGGCACGACCATGCAGATACACCACATGACGCGCAAACATGTGGATATACCACGCGATGCACGAACATGCGGTTACACCACGTGATGCACAAACACAGGGATACACCACATGATGCAAATATGTGGATACACCACATGATGTGCAAACACGGGGATATACCACACGATGCAAATACACGGATGTACCACATGATGCACAAACAGGCGGATATACCACGTGGCACACAGACACCGAGGTGGGTTCAGCGCTTGATCACAAGGACATGGTACAGAACTTTAAACTGTTTATTTTCCTACTATCCAGCACCAAAATGTGCTTAACAAGCGCCAGCAGCCCAGGACAGATGTTCCTGCCTTTTCTTCTTCTACAACAAAATGTAATTGAAAAAATAAACTAGCAGAGCAGGATACCATATATAAAATATTTAAAGGATATTTTATAGAAAATTAGAGTTCAAAATTTTTCATTAATATATTAACACAGAGAATGTGTACCAGAGTCCAACAGTGACAACTTGGCTATTCAGTTGCATGTCTGGACTTCCAGCTCTTAATTATTCTTGTCTTACATTTTTAATGCTTTATTTTCAAAACAATGACAGGGAGATATCAGACATTGTGAAATCCTCATTCTCTCGATTCCAATGAATTTGGAATTTTAATTATATTAGACCTCAAACATAATTTCGCGTGGGCCTGGGTCCTGCCGAGTCAAGCTCAGGACTGTGTGTAAGCTGGAGATGCAAAGCATCGTCACGGGTCCGTGTCTCTAATCAAACCCTCCCTGTCCTCAGCCCCGGGATTCCAGACCTGTATCTCATCACGTTTATTGAATCCAAACTGTGACAGAGCCCATTATATGCAGAAGCAATTTAGAAGTTTCTGAGAAGCCGACTCAAGAGGTTTCTTTCAAAAGTAAAGCCTACAAAATAATTTTAGGATGTTCTGCAACGCTCTTAAGCGTCGTGTCTTGATGATTAAATATATCAGGACAATGAAAGAGAAAAAAATGAAGATAACTTTCTGATACAATCACCGCTTCAAGATTTGGAAACTGCTCTTCTCTCGCTGCCCTAGTTACTCATATCATTATATTTGAGATTTTTATACAACACAGATAAACAGATTGGATATGAACGCTGAAGCGCTGTGTTTACTATAATCCCCAGCTGACAATTAAATAACATGAAGTGTATTAATATGAAGAAAACTATTATACTGGAGTTATAACTCCATATATTAAGGAACAGCATAAATCCATGTATGCATAATATAAAAACATGTAGCTAGAGCTACAGAAAGAAAATACAGTAGTAAAAAGGTAATTTTGAGGACTCAGAGTGAAAAAAAACAAACTGTAAAGTAAAACCTTCATCACTGCATTACTGCACACTACCATATAAAGCTGTTTAAACAGTTTAAATGCATGTTTATCTTTTTAAATGATTTCCATATGGTACCCCAAAAAAATACTGAGACTTTACCAAAACCCAAATTAAAGCGGCGAGAATATTTCTAGAAGGTTTTGTCTAAGTCGGGACCAAGGATGGGAAATGGCTTATGCTGCTTCTGGTTCTTTGAGAGGGGGGAAAATGGGGGTAGGGGAAGGAAATTCCATGTATAACAGCACCCAATGCACCAGCTGCAACCATGGATGAGGACCAGTAAATGCAGCCTAGAAGATATATTTTATATATACACGTATATGTAAAATAGCTGAAGCTTTTAAGACGATAGGCTTATCAGCCTGAATGCCTAAGCAGTGCTTTAGAAATAAAGGATTACTGGGTGTAGAGGGCCTGAGTTTATACAGAGGAGCTGGGGTGAACTTAAAAGCTTTACAGCTCTTTCTCATGTATTTATGCTTATTAAAAGAAAAAAAAAATAAATAAAAAACCCAAGATGCCATAAGCTTATGTGTCTTTTTAACTTCAGCTGTTTGAATGCTTTGTCTGAATCGATTCCCAGTGGAAATTCGGAATTCCAATGTCAGCTTTCATGCACTATTTCAGCTTCTTCATTTCACGGGTGCCGTACAGGGCCGCGACGACAAGGGCAACAGCGTCACCTCCTCAGCTACCAGCACCCGCCGCCGGAACACCTTGGATAATCATAATTTCCCGTATAAAGCCTATTCTGTGCTATTATAAACTAATAGAAAGTAACACTAAAATCTGAATAAACTGGCCTTGAGTGGGCACTGGTGGAAGAGCAGCTCCGGAGTGGTGTAAGGGAAAAAGAGCCAACTCGAAGAAGGAAGCCAAGGGTTAACAACCGCTTTTCTCCTTCGCCGCCGCAGCCTCAAACAGCTCGTGAGATCTCTCACCACCAGCTACGCTCCCCTAAGCCCGTTTTCCAGGAATTTTAGAGAAAATGGACACGTGCGGACCAGTGAAATGTCAGTGCTAATACACATCTTCCCCATCTTCTGCTCCTACATCCATCGGGTCCCACCATCGGTCCAGAAAACGCAGCATCGCGCTGGTTTTTGGTGTGGTTTGCCAAGAAAATGGGGCACGGGCAGGAAGGAAAAAGCAATTTTCAGAAGCAACTGACTGCAGACACTCAAGTTGAATGTAACGTTATAAAAGAGGAGGGGAAAAAACTGTTTATAAACTGCTTTAAGTCAACACATCGAGATGTGTTTTTGGCAAAACGTGTCTCCTGCGGACAAACCAACCTCTTAACGCTTGAGTTTCTCCCGTCCAACAATCCAGAGCTCCCTGCTGCTCTGATCCTTCCAGGGAAATCGGTCCCACCACCAAGGATTTGGCTGCGAATTCCCACCTGTGGCCGGTGGCAACGTGAACGAGCCTTTTTCTGTGACGCTCCTCCAAGCAGCCCCAAACCACGGCTTTTCCTTCTCGGAATGAAAAGCAGATGGTAAACAAATCAACGGACAGTTATCTAAACAGTTGCTGAGATTCAACATCTCTCTTCATTATCCAGCTCAAATATATTGTTTTCACTTTCATACTCCCAGCTCTGATCTGTTTATTGGTTTGCAATAGCGGGGAATTTCCTTCTCCTTTTCCAACAGCAACTCGGTAACCACAGCGCATTTGGCAATTCCTTAGACAATATTCCTTTGAAATGTTAAACCGAACGGGGCTGGAAATGAGAAACAGCTCCAGTGGAGGTGGTACAAAGATGCAACTGCCACTGGAGGAACTTCAGCAAAGATCGAATCTCCTGAAATAACTCCTGGTGTCTCCATTGGAGGGGAGAATTTGATATACCCTTTTCTGACAAACAAGCTAGCAGCAAAGCGAAGGATTCCCAAGTGTCACCTCCTATATCCCTTCAAAACCCGTTCAACAAGCAGCCTCCAAATCGCTTTGACCTACCGAGGAACGGCACGTTTTGCGGGAAAAAACGCCTTAAAGAAACCAGGGGCTGTAGATACTTCAAGTGGGCACATAAAATGTACCCAAAACACGAGTCCAGCGAGGCCGACAGATGCTCCTCTGCCAAACTTCTTAACTGCAGACCCATGTCCCAAAGCAGAGGGCATCACCATAGCGAAAACCAAGACCTATCTGGGCAGAAGACACCAGGGTGGAGGAGAAGCACCCTGAGGTGTCCAGTAGTCCACAAGTCTTGAACTTGGCCCGGTAATTCCTCCATCGAGCCCAGAAATCCTGAGCATAGAACTGTAGAATACCAGGTTGGAAGGAATCACAAGGATCATAGAATCAGAGAATCACAGGATGGTCTGGGTTGAAGGGACCTTCCCAGCTCCCCCAGTGCCACCCCTGCCATGGGCAGGGACATCTGCACCAGCTCGGGTTGCTCAGAGCCCCGTCCGGCTTGGCCTTGAATCTGGATCATCTGGTCCAACCTTTCTTGGCACAAGCCTGGTCTAGCCAAGCTGGCCCAGCACCCTCTCCAGCCCAATCTTCAAAGTGTCCACGTTGGGGAACCCACCACTTCACTGCGGAGATTATTCCAATGGCTGATTGTTCTCATGATTAAAAATTTCCCTTCTGTGTCCAGTCGGAATCTCCCCAGGAGTAACTTGTACCCATCACCCTCGGCTTTTCCACGGGACTCCTTGTACAAAGGGAAACTTCACCTGCTTTGTAGCCACCTTGAAATACTGGACCATGGTGACGGGTTCTCCCCTAAACCTTCTTTTCTCAAGGCTGAACAAGCCCAATTCTCTCAGCTTCATCTCCAATTATACTTTATTAATGAGAAGGGGAGCATATAGGAAAACACGGATCGCAACTAATGCATCCATTATAATTAATCCCCGACTGCTCCTGTGGTGTTCATACTCTAACACAAGGGCGCTCCAGCTGCAACGTGCTGTACAGAAACACGACCAGAAGGGAGAGAATGTTGCAAATGCAGCAAAAAAACCCCACCCATCCCTCTTTTATATGTATTCACCAAAACGATCTCCTAAGCCATTAGGATTTTAACGCCATCCCGAGCTATTCGAGGGGGATTCCTGACCCAAAAAAGGGGTGATTATCGCTAATTGCAGCTGCAAAACAACTCAACGAGATGGCAGGCGCATGCAGAAAGCAGAAGGAAAATCTGAAAACCTGAGCGAGCTCCCTCCTGCTTCGGTTTCTGCAGGTGTAAAATGAGAATTATTGATGCGGACACCTTTTGTTAAGTGCTGCGGGCTTTGCTGCCTGCACCTTGTAAAGCAGCAGCGTCTCCTGCGCAAGCGACTTCGAAAAACCGTCATAGATCTGGAAAAGGAAATTACACGGATCCAAACAGATGGTTAATCAAAAGGTTAGTTGCTGGTTCTGCAGCCAAAGGAAATAGGTTTCTCTTCAGCAAAAATAAATCATATAAATGATATAAACATGCGTGGCTTAAGTAAAAAAAATAGTTTAGGTCAATCTGGATTTAAAACCTTCAGCATCATCCCGCTAATCTCGGCATTCCTGACGTTCAGCAGTTGAGCCTTAAAATCGTTGAAGTTGTTATAGGGCTGCCCGGGTCTTTCGCTGGTTCTGCGGCCGCATCCCAGGGATTTAATCACATTCCCAAAATGCAAAGAGGTACCAAGAACGGCACCTGCATTTCATTTCGGTGCCAAGATTTTCACGTATCAGCAGCAAAAATCGCTGGGCTATCCCATCACCCCATCACGTTCGGGACTTTGTCGTCTCGGGGTTTATCTTTCCCAAACAAACCAAATGGGAAGGGACGGCATCAAAGTTTTAGAACCACAGGATGGTTTGGATGGGAAGGGACCATTGAATCTCATTCAGTCCAACCATCCTCACCCAGCTCAGGTCACTCAAAGTGTCACCATTGTTAAGCCCTGGACTCCAGCATGTTAAAATAAGCCCTTTGGAGATGAGCTGTATATATAAAAGTTCCACGGTTACCTCTATGCAAGTTACCACGGATTAGATGGCACTAAGTACTTATTTTCCAAAGCCATTTAGAAGCGTTTAAGAGATTTTTTCCATTCTTGCCTCAAAGCATTTCATACCATTAGCCACTGTTTTTCTGATCATATACATTATGTGTTAAGTCTTAACCAAAACTTAATTTTATACTCTTACAGCTTACAGGGACCGCATTAGAGAGAGGTACGATAAAAAGATAGATGTTTGTAGAAAATGTCAAGCTAATCTTGACAGCCAGCAAAGCCCTCGTGTGAATTAAAGGCTACGAGCAAGTATTTTCTCATTCTCCCAGATGAAACAGCTGTTGGATCAGACAGATTTTTCCAGATGTTAGAAATCAGGGGCTACACTCATATCGATAACCATGACCGGCACCTACGCAATTGTGTTTAAACAGTAGTATTAATGATTCTTGTCGTGACTGCAGGAAATGGAGCTGAAGTGGCGATGTTTTCAGTCCAAAGAATGAAATCCATAAGATTATCCAAAAGGAGAGTTATTTCTGCTCAGCATCACTTCTGGAAAAACTCTTATCTGGAAAGAATTCTTTGATTTGTGTTTTTAATGAAATGTTGGAGGCTGTAGGACACTAAATCTGGGAAGGCACCTCCAACAACTGATCTACATGGACATTGTCCTCTGGTTGGTTGAGCAAACACACAACCCACCTACCCCAGCATTTCCTCCACCTGAAAATTGTGAGAAATCGATTTTTATGAGCATCTTTGAGATTTATTTTAAATGCTATACCCAAAATCTAACTATTCTTTCATGGGGGATGCTGACACACGACAGAAGATCCCAGCTCAAAGCCAACTGCTCCATCGGAAGGAGAAATTCAGTTCAGCAAAATGGGTCCTGCCTTTCATGACCTGCACTGCCCGAATATGACAAAACAACCACCAGATTTACGTGATGGATTTTATTTCTATCCACCAGCCAGCCTTGCTTTGCATCACACACCCAGAAAAGCCAAATCCTACCAGGCTCCATTCCACCACCCCTCAAATACCCACATCTTACCCTTTTTTTTTTGGGCATTTAAATAATCCCCACAAACCTAAGGCAGAGCAGACAAATAATTCATTTACAAGGTCTCGGTCCCATCTGACTGGGACGGTGTGTTCTAATGGAATTAAGATACAGAAAACGAGTTACACGCCCCTGTTATTCGCAGCCCTACTCATCTTCCTCAAACCGCCAGAGGCGTCCTAATCCTCAGTTTCAAGGGAATAATTTCCTAAAAATGAAAGAAAAGCCATTTTCAAAGCCATCCCACCTGGCAGGAGCGTGGATACCAGGTGGGTTTGACTCTCCAGACCAATGTTGTCCCCAATATGTGTCAAAGTCTCCGGCACCAACAAAAAGAAATGACGAGCTCCTGTTTCACACTGGGTTTCCGTAGGCTTCACATGGCATCATCACAAGCATGGAGGGAGCCAGATGTGCCCCGCAGCTGGCGCTGAGAGCGATACCCAAACTCTGGGAGGTGATATTGGGAATCTGCTGGATCAGCCGCTCCGTTCATCCCCATCCTCCTGTCGGATCCGCTGTTTGAGCTCTGCCATCACCAGGCACGGCACCAAGAAACAGTAAAGATGATTTAATTTCTGAGGAGAAACTGCAAATCCAGGTTGCGATGATAAGGACGTCGTCTTCTTCGTGATTTGCGCCTCAGAATCCACGGATATGACGGGAAGGTACCTGTTACTAAACAGCTCCTTTTCACCGTGTTCTCACTCGCTCAAGCAAAACTTCAACATTGTCAGGACCTGGTAGAGTTGGAGGTTTCGACCACAGATAAAACACCTTTCCATCAAGTTTTCCAACCAAAATGTCTTTCTTTTACCTTGGACACTGTAAAAGGCAATTTCTCAACCTCGCTACAAGTTGAGAAGGACTTACAGATAAATAGTGATTTTTATAAATACTGTACAGTAGCGTAAGCAGACTAAAGGGAACTATTTTATTCCCAAAGACATTGCAAAACAATTGTGTGTGTATAATACGCTTTAAAAATGTATTATTTTTTTCAGATCAATCTTAAACAAGAGTGCGATCAAAACCATACAGGAATCTAAAAATATCTGGCCAGAGAAAACATTAAACAGAGAAGCCCAAGATTATTTGTTAAAGGGATTTATTCCCCTTTTTTTCCTTCCTTTAGAGGTTCCCAAGTGCTACTTGGGGTGCGCCAGGTAGCAGGACACGAACCATCAAGAAGATCCAGACCATCGGCACTAGGATGGGTGTCTTTCTACTATCTCCAAGTGGGTTTTGTTCGGTTTCTCAAAGCCAAGCTCAGAATTATCGACGGGTAAGACGATCCAAATACCACCCGTGCAAATCCCCACCTGCGCAGGGACACGGCGTTTTAAAAGAAACGGCCTGAAAGCGCGTTAATCGCTGCTGAAATCCTTCATCTCGGGAGCAGCCCATCTACAAACGTTTCGTGTTTTCAGTCGCGTTAGAGCAAATTAACTCCCCGGTGTTTGAAGTCTGAAGCGAACTCGCTCCGCAGTAATTACCTCCCGCTCTCCTACAAGTAGCTGCTTGTGCCAGCCCCGCTCGCTCTCGCTCCGAGTGGCGACGCTCCGACGTGCCGCGGCTCTTTACGTCGCTGAAGACCACTCTAAAGAACTGGTTTTTCCTCCCCTTGCTTTAGAAAACTCTCTCCAGAAGAGCCTGTTTAGCCAAAGACCGTGGAAACTTTTGAAAAAAATAAAACAGAGAAGCTTTGATAAACACCATTTCAAAAGTACTTCCTAGAGCGAGGTGTATAAAATTATCTTGGGTATGCGCTTTTCCCACTCAGGCCAGGCTGAAAGGGAGAATTCCCCGGTGATTCAGCCCAGCATTTGAAAACGTGATGTTTTTATTAAGTCCGAACAAAGCGAAGTCTCTCGAGGAGGCACTTGATTCCCGAGCACCCGGAGACGTTCAGCGCTTTGCCAGGCGGAGCAAAGCTTTGCTGATGAACCCACAAACCCACAGGTAGCAGCTTAATATTGACCGTACCTCCAGGAAAAGGATTTATTGGCTTCATTTGGTTCTCCTAGAAGGGTTCAGCACAGCGTCAGCAAGTTAGTCCGTGCTTCAGAGACATAAAAAGATGCAAGGCGCTGGAAAAAATGCGTTGCGTGTTGAGCCCTTTCCATCCCTCAGTTATCAAGAGCTCTCCTCCCAATATACACCCTCATCTCCCAAAATTTTCGCTAGGACTATCTGGTAAAAATTCACATTCCTTAACACACAAAACACCCCGTCACAGAGGCCACCACGGCTCCGTGTCGGGTGGGTTTATATTTTACAGTGGTCTTCACGCTGTGCAACATAACCAGCATGACCGTTGGCCTTTCTGTTCCCTTTAGCTCTTGCCAGAAGATCCCAAAATGCACGGAAATCAGCCCAAAAGTCTTCCACGAACTTGGTGGTGAAGGTCCTGGTGTCTGGGAGAGACTCTTGTTGTTCCAATCCAGGTCTTGTTCTCCAAACATTCATCGCTCCCCTTTGAAGTTTTATTTCACAGACCTTAAGGACGCACAATATAAAGCGTAAAAAAGTGGGGAACGAAACCAAAGATCAAAGATTGCCCCAGCAGACAGAAATGAAACTTAAGACTGAAATTAAACTTAATATGCCTTGAGAGTGCTCTCATATAAATAAGTATTTTGAAGCTGATAAGTGTTGGGAAGCATTAATACACTTAGAAATATCTGCTTGCAGGAAGAAAAAAGATCAGCTGGGAGGATTTGGTGATATACAAAATGTATTCATTTCCTAAACCGAGCAAATTAAAGGAAAATATTTGTATTTGTATCCACGTGATCTCTGAGTTGATTGTGCCATCTCTGGAAAGCTATCCAAGTGGGAAATAAGCAAAACTCATCCCGGAGAAACCCCGTAATAACGAACCGGATGCATTTTTCTCCCCGAAGAATGGGGCTACATGGAGATCATCAATAAGCATCCAAATGAAAAAGCAACCAGAGGGTGGGCCAGGAAAACTACAGCAAAATCCAGAAGCTAAATTCAGCAAATGCTATTTACTCTGAATGAGGATTGAGATCCAAAGGGCAGCTCCGTGTGTGTCCATCTGGCAAACGGAGACGTTTTCCTCAAGCTCCCATGGCTCTGCAGGACCAGGACTTGATCCTCTAAGGAAAAGAGATGGGAACCAGCTCCCAAACCGCCTCCGTGACGATTTTAGCCCCTATGGAAGTGAACTGAGAAACAGTAGTTTCTTCTCTTTATTCCCAGCACAGGAAATACCAGGAGATAATGTTATCTTTTCCTAATAACAAGGCCAGACCTCTTTTAACATCTAAAAATCACCGCTTGGCTTTACCTTTATGTGCTTGGGGTTTAGAAATAAATAAAAATACACACAAATTTCATTCCCAAGAATATACACAACTGTATCAGGGAAACTGGGATAAGGGACGTGCAGAGGGGACAAGGGACGTACAGAGGGGACAAGGGACATATAAAGAGGACAAGGGATGTATAGAGGGGACGAGGAACCCACAGAGGGGACAAGGGACGCACAGAGGGGACGAGGGACGTATAGAGGGGACGAGGGATGCACAGAGGGGACAAGGGACATATAGAGGGGACAAGGGATGCACAGAGGGGACAAGGAACATATAGAGAGGACATGGGACGCACAGAGGGGACAAGGGACGTACAACTTCATCCTTAAGCAAAACCTGCAAATGGTGGAGCCAACACAAGCGCCTGTAACTCATTAACTCTCCCGACAGAAGCGACTGTGGCCAAGAACTTCAGTCAACTGACGAAACAAAGAACATTTGCCCCAGGCTCCAATGGATATTTCACTAATTACGGGAGAATTAAGCGCAGATAGAGACCTCTCTTAAGAGAGCACAGGTCAAGAACCAAGAATTTGTTTAATTTCACGGATAACAACAGACTTCAATAAGAAACAACCTCTAACAAATGCACTCTTAAACACAGGCCGGGGATTTTGCAGCACTAATATTTGTGTGTGGAGCGGATCCACCGAAGCCTCCCAGTTCATGAACCTTCTCCATGTGGGGAAAAAGACTCAATTTGGGTAATAACATTTACAGTTTCCTGGGAAGCGCTGGTACATGTGGAAGCACCAGGATCACGCAGCGATGACCATATTCAATTTTCAGTGACCATTCCTTGAGCTTCTTGCCCTCGTTTTGCTTAATTCATCTATGCAGGCTGGCTCTTCTCTACGCTAAATGCAAGAATTGGGCCAAGACCTCCAGAGCCCTGGGCAGCAAACGACAATTTCCAAGCACAAAAGGTGCTGCTGGAGGCCACATCTCTGCTCAAGACACATTTTTGTCTCCCCCAAAAAAGATGTTCCTGTTCCACAAAGCTGGTGAAACAGGGATCTCCCTCCCTATTTACATAAAGCGTTACGGGCGCGACATCTTAACGCCGTGCAAGAGATGAAGCAAAATGTGCTAAAAAAGCTTCGCGTTTTCATATGAATAATAGATAAATAGGTAAATTATATAAAAGCATACCATGAATATACTCATCATGTTCTTCCAAGGGGATTTTGCTGACCTGTATTTCCAGCTGGGATGGCCACACAGGTAAGCGGGAGACTAAAATGTCAGGATATTGCAAAGAGTGGCCTCCGGCTTTCTAATCCTAAACCTCCCCGTGACACGAAGAGCCTGTGACCCCATCTAAGCTGACCCATAAAACAGGAATTCCAAGCAAAATGTTCTTTTTTCCAGGCACAAACATGCCATTTGTTTTCTCTCTGTCCAAACAAGTGCAGGTATGAACGCCCATCGTTTCAGGTTCTGAGCAAAAGGGAATGAATGAATCTTCTAAATATAAAATAAGGGCTCTCGTGGAGGAACTCGGGCTGAACTTGACCCTTCCCTACTTGGCAAGTGCTTCAGTTTTAATGATCTGTCCCTAAACATCCATCCAAGAGCTGGGGGACAACTCCATCCAAGAGCTGGGGAACAACTCCATCCAAGAGCTGGGGATGCAAATTCTGGATGCAAATTCATAGATCACTATAGGGAGATGATATTTTTTAAAAGGATTGGATGCGAATGCATAGATTACTATAGGGAGATGACATTTTTTTAAAAGTATTCTGCTTCTAATAGCTCTGGCACTAAGCAAGGAATTACATCATTTATCCAAACCTGGGAATTCTGGACTCCTGAGCACCCGGGACTTGAGTCCTAACAGCTCCTCTCCCTAAAAATCCTGAAAATTACCTGTCCCTTGGTGATTTCTTACTGAAAGCGCCATCTCCTCCTTTAAAGAAGTGGGTAGAAAAATCCAACAGAGCTATTTGTTACTGTTTCTTAGAAGAAAAGGGCCCATAGCCATGATTCCTCCTCCAAATGAACCAGCAGGGCCCCATTTCCATGACAAACTTGGTGTCCATGTCAGAGTCTTGAAAATCATAAGGACGAGCAGCCACGCGTCGCTCCGAAACCAGCTGAGCTAGAACCAATTCTCCAGGACAAACGCGCTGTGTAAACAGCAATCACATAATCTGCTTTAAAAGCCCTATTACCGATGAGACAGAATCGCGGCGGGTTTTCCGACGCGGAGACGAACGCCAGCACAAATATTTGTTCAGCGCTAAACTGTAAGACCTGAGCGGGAGCGATTCTGGCCCCGCTGAACCGCGATTGCTCCATCCGCTGCAAAGTGAGTCCTTTATTTTTTTTTTTTTAATTTTATAAAGCAGTATTAATATTTTATGATTGCATGCTCCTGCATTCCAAACATATAAATAACTCCAGATTGCTGAATGCTTCCACCGCCAAGGATATATTCGCTTTACCCTTTTCTGCCTTTTTGTGTTGCAGGGGGTGGGGAATAAAGTGTATTAAGTCTAATGAAAATGCAGCCTGACATCATGAGTAATTCCAAGCTCGTTCAAAGACTTTTTATGTCTAAAAGAATATGAAATGAAGTGAGCAGGTCTGTTTAACAGGGACGCGTAGTAACGCAGATATAATACAAGAAATTGAAAAGGTAAGATAATAGGCTCGGAACACTGTACCAAGATTATTCACTAATTTGTGCTTTGGTTTAATTCTGGGGAGATGAGTTCTACAGTCAACTACTGGCAGTCAAGCATTTTGAGGTTGTTATTGCAAATTACAGCACAGGAGAAACTGGGATCGCCGCAATCACAACCTGCAAGGGGCGGGTCGGAAATAATATGAACCCTATTACAAGAATAAGTCCTGAAATTTTCCACGCACATCCTCAATTTTTTGAGGTCACTCTTTCCTCAGGAATTCCTCCAGTCATTCTCATACATTAAATTCTCCACAATCGCCTTTTTCGAATATTCCCCATTGAATATTTTGCCTCCCGATGCACCGAGTACCATTAACCCATCGCAGCCTCATCCCGCTGCTGCTCGTCTTATGGCATCAAAAACTCAACAAGTCCTTTTATACAAAACTGGGGTCCTACCTCAAAATATGGTTGGACTCTATGACCTTCAAGGTCTTTTCCAACGTAAATGATTCTATTCTATGATTCTATTCTAAAATTACACATCAGGGAGATGCGCCCAGACCTGGGACAGTGTTAAGATCCAAAATACCGACCTCGTCTCGAAAAAGCAAAGGGTTTAGGTTAAGTTTAAATGGACCAGCCCCATGACTGATGCGGAGGAGAGCACTCGGATGATGGACCACAACACGTCCTGGTCTTTCAAAACCAAAAGCCATTGAGCAAAGAAGAGAAAAATGGAACCGACAGCAAAGTCACAAAATAAAGGGACATAAACACTGAGGCTACTCAAGAACAAAAATTCTGTGCCCATCTACTTCTCATACACCATGTTATTCTTACGGCTAAAGCGTGCAAATTAAAAAAATAAATCTCAGTCTAATTTAATTACAGCAGAAGTTACACTCGCCAGTTTATCAGCATTTGGAAAAAGAGCGACACAAGGAGGAGGAAAAAGCTCATCCAGCGGCAGACTGGTTCTACGGAGCAATATTGCATGTTTGGCTAATACATAAGACATCAAACGGCTTAATAAAAAATAAGCTCATTTCTGACAGAGCAAATATGCAAGGGCATGAAATACTGGTTTAAATTATTTCACTTATAGAGGAGAAAGAAACAAACCAATCTTGGCTGAGCAAGCTGTGTGCATGTGGAAGTGCTGTGCCAGCAGCCACGGGGCTTCGCTGCAAACCACGATACAAACATCCCTTATTCTTTCCATTTATAACTATATTTTCATGCATCCCGAAGCTCAAATAAACCCGCAGCTCCCCTCGTGCCACGGGGCTTTTCACCCTTTGTCTGATGGACGGGAACCACTTTGGTCAAGAGATAATTTCCTGCTTTGTTATGTGTGTAGTAACAGATTCTTTCCTCTCCGGGTCAGGAGTATTTTCTGTGGTTAATACCGACAAACTCTGGCGGTGCCAAGTCCTCAACAACAGGAAAAAAGATCCCCAAGTTTCTTGAGAAACAGCCTAAAGAATCTTTCTCCTGTATATAAAGAAATATTATGCAGCCTTATGTTCAAAATCTGCTCAGCTTGCAAGTCGTTTTGATTTTTTCTTAACCACCTGCCTTGTAAAGTCACCTGGGAGTTAAATGTCAATATAACTTGTGCTTTGGAACAAAGCCTCTGCAATTAGAATATTTCATTACGGTACCAGCTCTATTAAACACGTTTATGCCTTATTACTCATTCTTTTTTGTTGTTTTGCTTACTTTAACCGGTAATTTTGCTGTTGTTTCTTCTTACAGAATGCCACGAAGGTTTGTGTCACTAGTAAATAAGATATTTACAATCATGTCCTCCTAAAAAGAGATCTCATGCGTTGACATGAACCAGAAGTGAGCTTATTACCTAAAAAGAACAAGGATGCTTACAGGGAAAGACACCAGCAAAACTTTTCTAGCTTGAAAATCATCGAACAAATTCACTTCAAAAACAAAAATACCAAGCGTAGCCGCGAGGCCACACGGAGAAGAAAGTGGTTTAGCAGGTAAAACGAGATGCAAAAATCCAACCCGACACACAGCGACGGTTCTCGCCCAGAAATAACACCCAGAAAGCGCTTGGAGAGAGTCAGTAAATGATTTTTAGCTCCTTATCATCCAGCAAAACAAATCAGCTCTTCCTTTGAAACGCCAGCGATTCCCACCCCGACATCCTGATAGACTCAGCAACTGGAGGTTTTAATTTCTGAAGCCTCATCCCCGCAGTTTGATTTAATTTCCCATCATCTCCAGCAATAAATGACTTTAAGCCGGGCTTTGCCTCGGCGAGGTTACTCATCTGGAGGTAAAACAAGAGGAAGGGCTGAAAAAGAACTTCTGGGAAAGTCAGTGTTTGAAAGGTTGTCATTTACAACAAATTATGCTGCAAAAAGAATAAAAAGATAAAAAGCCTCGCACTATGAGTCAGTAGATAAAGGCGAAAATCGACCATGAGGTCTGGAGCAAAATGAGTTTTCTTGTCATCCCCGTTCCTGCACAATTTGCTCACTAACTGCTACATAGGAGGATATATAAGGATACACCGTGAAGTTTTCAGCGTTTCACAGTTTTGTCTGGTTCTCATTTGGGATTTTGAAAAACAAAGCATGAAAAAAATACAAGATTGAGAAAGCAAAGCCTCCAAATCCAATACTGCGGCAAAAGGCAAATAAGGCACAGTGAGATGTTAAAGAAAAAAAAGAAACACCCTTGAAGACTTTGGCTTCAGCTTTTCTGAAAGCCAAGAGAGACCATTAAAAACCTATTTATTTGGAAACGAAACCCTCGCTCCGACACGAAACGCTCCGTGTTTTGTGCGCGAAGACGAACCCGGCGAGCAGATAAACCATCCCGATGAATAAAGCTAAAGCCCTTTTCCCCAGATTTAGCAAGCCTAATAGGTTAAAGTACATGTCACACCCTTTCTCTACACCCACTACATAACTCTGGGCTTTGTTATGTAGACAAGCAGGCAACCAGCTTAGTAAGCATCTTAGTGTATTTACAAAAGGCCTCCACATTCGCACTCCGATATTATGTAAACTAAGCCCTTGCGAGAGAGAGATCCATTGCAGAACGGAGCAAAACAGACATTTCCCAAAGGGATCCGTGTTTGGAAACAATACTTTAAAGGCTCCACCACACGCTGCTAGCCCGGCCAGACAATTAGAAACACAAGCTCACCAAACAATTAAGGGTTTGTCATTGGCACGGAGGAAAGGGGAATAAATTCTGCGAGGAAATGGCAGCTTTGGAGGAGCATATATGGTGATTTGGAGGGGATATGTGTGCGCAGCTCCAGCCTTCCCAGCGCCATCTATTTTGAGGATGAGAAATAAAGGAGTGAGATTCGGCGCATTCACGGCGACGTGAGGGTTCCACAGCATCTCCAGCCCTCTCCCATCACCCCAAAATCCCCCGGCACGCCGGGCTCCGCATCTCCTGGGCTCCAGCGGATGGAAACGCCGGGCAAGCAGCTGCCCAGAACCACAATGTGCCTTTTCTCATCCTCACCTCAACCCTCTTCATTCCCTTCGTTCGCGAGACGAGCCTGTAAATCCTCAGGGCGAGGAGCACGTACCTGAAAAGCACCAATTTCGGGTGGTTACACCCAATGTTTTTCTCTTCCTAATGGATTCCCAGACCAATCCAGATGAGGAATACAGAACAAAGATGGCCCCAGAGAGACCACACGCTTCACAGACTAGGTCGCTGGTAGTTTTTTGAAGCGAGGCGTGGACTGCAGCGCCGTCCCCACGGCGGGCGATGCCGAAGCTCCACGTGCCCGCAGAAGCGATTCCTCCCTCCGCCTGCTCCTCCGGGTTATAATTACCAGCAAGAACCACAAACACACGCTCAACCTTCCTCCTCCGCCGGGTTTGGGCAACCGGGCTACAAACCCATTTACAAGACCGGTGTCCATCAAGACACAGCTCCAGAAGACAATGTCACAGGCACTTCTAATTGATTCCTGCTTCGGAGCTGAGCAGCCAGACCTCTATGAATAGAAGCTGCGAGAGCTCAGGAAACAGCCTTTTCCCCCCCTATTTTGAAGGAGGGGATTTTCTGGGTCCATTATTTTCATCGTTGTGACTCAACACAGGCATTTGCGTGCGTGCGTAGACAGAGCTGCTATTAACGGCGAGTCGGCCTCCTGGAAATGACAAAAGGTTCATTTCTACTCATCGAGGGGTCTCGTCAAACTCCGCTTAGCGCTCAGGCTCATCCCTCAAGCACCAGAGCGAGGTTTTGCAGAGCGAAATCGTTCAGGAGCTGGGAAAAGCGCGGCTGTTCGAGCCCCACGCAAATGCCGACTCCCTAGCAACACCAGCTTCCTATTCTGGAACAAAAGCTCTCCAAGAAAGAAAATCTCATCCTCCAAGGAGGGAAGAGAAAGCCTGATGTGACAGCGAGATGTTACCGCTCGAGCTACAGGAATGAGCCGAATCAGTGTCAAAATGATGTAGGGTGTGGTGGGTTCACTCGACCCCCCAGCCAAACCAGAGCGGTTTGGTGCAGGGTCCAGAGGAGGGAAAGGCCTGAGCCGCAGCCAGGCCAAGAACTCCTTCCCGGAGACCCACGGGAAGCACAACGGGAACTGAACCCCAATAACTTGTGGGTTCAGGGAGTCTCGTGCAGACTTTTCCTACCGTGTGCAATTTGACTACGAGTCACCCACTTTACTCCATAAATACAACAGCCTGGAGGAGCTACTGTGAGCTCTCCCTGCTAAAGAAGTGAGCTGTGTGGCGATGGTTTTACTACTCACAGGTCAGTGGATGAGCCCAGTTCAAGTTCAATGTTAATCATTTAGCTTAAGCAGATGCACACCGAATGTAATGGATTATTTAGAGATACAAGGTTGTATGATTTTTAATATACTCTCTGATTCATGCGACTTGGTAGACTAGATTTGCTAAAATTTTGAGCTCGTATTTACCAAAAGCAACTGCAGACGACACTAAACGCCTGCAAGATAAAAGTCCAGCTTGCATTTTGCTGGGAAAAATGGAACTGACTGAGAAAAAAACGATCCAAGGCTAATTTAGAGACATTACAGACATCTGTGAAGCGGGGCATATTTTGCACTTCGCTGAGAAGAAAGGATTTATCCAGACAAAACAGTACCTGCAAGGATATGGACCATAAACAATGTCTGCAGCCGAACAAAACATTGTTCTGCACAAGCAGAACCCTAAAATCACTCCTTTGCGCCATACAGAAAAGCTGGTTTTGTTCCGAACCAGCACGGCGGGGAGCGGGAGCATCCCTGGGGTGCAGATCTGCTGCATCCACGCTCGAGCGATACCTAAAATCACCCAGTACCTGCTCTTCCAATGTCCATCAAGCCCAACGAGCCGCGCTCAGCACCATCCCAAAGGTTTTAAACACCAAGTGGGACCCGTCCTGCAAACCAAGCAAGATTCTAGAAGTGGTGAAGCAAAAATTCTGTAACATTTGGAGAGCAAAGAAACATCAGATGCAGAGTAGTTACTCATCATTTATCACCATAGACAGACATTTATCCCTTCTTTTTTTTCTTTTTTTGCTCCTCGCCCTTGTGCTATAACAACATCATTTTACTGGGGGTCCACGTTCGCCCAGCACTGGGATTTTTTCCTGTTGATTACACGACCTTTTCTTCGCCTCCTTTCTACCCACTCCGGGGTTCAGCTTCATTTCAAGTCTCTGATTGTCACGGGGGCCTCTGTGGCAACGTTCTGCTGGTTCCAACTCCCCGTTTCAGGCTCTGCAAACGTCCCTCTCCTGAATTCCTCCTCTTGCAGCGAGTGCGGCGCAGGGAATGCTTTCCCCGCTCGTTATTATCAGTCATCCAGATCCCTCAGAAAAGGGCTTTTTTTAAAGCAGTCGAGCATATCATGCCAACACAACGACGACTTGGGTTACAATCTGAAGCCTCCTGAAGATTAAAGCCAATTATATCTAGACTTTTACCGTGGTTTTCTTCTTTAAATGTTAAATAAGTTTAAGGTTACGTGACCACCTGCAAACCTGTCCTGCCTCTTTTTAACTTTTTTTTTACTTGTCCTAAGTGTTTATTTTTGTTAAGGAATTGCATAAGAATGGCATTTATTTCACAAACTGATCTCACTACCTATTTACGGCGTACCTTTTTCTTGGAATATTAATTCCTTGTATGCAGTATTCTTCATCAAACTTTATCTCATTTTCTTTTGAAAAGGTTTGGGATTAACCCTCCTTTTCTCCCAATAAACCAGTAGTGTTATATTAGAAGTCTTCATTATTTTATTAGCAACAAGCGCGGCATTAAAAAAAAAAAAAGAGCAGCCTTTAAATTGCTGTGGAGGTGCAGAGATAAGATTATTAAGGAACTTTTAAAGCAAAATAAAAGTCCAAGTAGCAGCCCTTGGATACTGCACTTCATGCAGAGATGGATCTGCAGCAGGTGTGCAGGATTTGAGCAGAAGAGCTTGAAAATGTAACTGCTTTTGTAAAACCACTTGATAATATTGACAGTGAGGTGCTCCTGTTATCGAAGCACCAAATATTTACAAGTTTAGTGCCCAGGACAACCCAGATGATCACTCGCAGGCTCAGCTCTGGGACCTGACGTGAACAACCTTCGCACAACCCTAAATTACTTTCTTGTGCCAAAGACTTGTGGGTTTTCAACCCCTAACCTGCAGGTCAAAGCACTAAGCTGCCGTTTCACTTTTCGGAGATTTTTTTTCCTTATTCCAGAACCCTCCAGGTCTGCACGTGAGCAGCAGATGCTTTTCAGCCTTTAGCTGGAAGCCGGATCGGTTTTTAGGAAGCGCTGAATCAGTCAAAGGAAATGTTAGAGAGAGATTTCAATGACATAATAATTAAAAGAATTTATTCCCCTTACCAGCTTCCTATTCCTCTCTTTTTTCTTTTGTTTTTTTTTTTTTTTCCCCCAAATCTTGGCCGGTTGCTAATTTTCCAGTGCATCTCATCGTTCTGCAAGCAAGAAGGCAACGGAGCCGCCTTTGGTCAGCACAAACAAGATGAAACTATCTGGGTTACGCAGCAAGTTGGAGCCGCAGAAGTTCCGACCCATCGCGAGAAGTCGACTGTGCAGAATTAAGTCCTCTTTGGGACGTGTATATTGGCTGGAGATAAGATGGGGTTGGTTTTTCGCAGCAAAAAAATAAGGGTTTTTTATTTGCATGCGTTAATTTGGAGGCGTCGCACCAGCTGATGAAAGGGATTGACGGGACTTTTCGGCACGGTTGGTCAGTTATGGACACTAAAGCAGAAGGTTTTTTGAGTTACTTCTTTGATTTGGCATTTCCCCTTCCTCACAGCTTTTTTTTTTTTAAATAGAGCAGAAAAACATAATTCGCAGGAAGAAGATGTGAGAGGGGAAACGTCTATGAATTCATCTTGCACACCCCAAAAGCAGCGGTTTATTGTCAAGCGCTTTGTTGAATGAGGCATCGCCTCCATACTGATGAAACTCCTTCTTTGGAAACGTTTCCTTAAATTTAGACTTGAAGATTTTTGTGTGTTTAAGGGCTGATTTGTTTTCTTCCAAATCCACAAAATCTTGCAGGTGAAGAGTCAAAAATTGTCCAAAGTTATTTTTCAATTCCTTACCACCGAAAATCTGATTATTGCTTTTAACCTTCCTCATTTTCCCTGTTTTCCCACTGCATTCGTTTCTTTACAGTTCACACCTTCTACTGTTTAATGCCAGGCTTCTTATATTAAAAACACTACTTGAGACAACGGAATTTATTCAGCTTTAGAGCGCGAGTCTTGACAAATGTTGTTCTTAAGTCCTTTCACAAAGTGAATCTTATCCTCATGATGAAGGGTCTTCGTCGTCCTCGGTTTTTTAAATAATCCACTGTCCAAATAGAAATAAGATACACAGCGTCTAATGACTTCAAGCCCCTTCCTGATTTGTATTTCCTTGCACCTTTTGTTTCTTAGGTCCCTTTTCCCTCTTCCAGCATCCCTACCTGGAGCAGCTCCTCGGGATCCCCCATCGGTACAAACCGCCGCAGTTTCGCTACATCCGATGGGTAAATTTCCAGCGTCTGAGATCGCCTCCTCTAGTCCAACCCCTGCACAGTTCAAATCCCATTTATTCCCTACGCTGATGCTCCCATTCCCCATCAACTCCTCTTCATCCACCTCCTCGCAGGCGATTTGCGTTGTCTGCTCCGCGTTGTAATTTACCCCTTACTCACATTCGCTCTTAGGGATTGGATAATTAGGAAGTACCTTGTGTGCTGTTGCTCACGCTGAAATACCTTACGCCAAAAAAAAATAACTCCTGGCTATAATACCTTGTTAACTAAATCAAAAAGATGCCATTAGTCGCAAGGGTGAGTTTTGGACACCGAGTATTTGAGCACACAGAGCAGCTCCCTCTGTTTTGCAGCGTCTTTAAACTTTTTTTTTTTTTTACACCAATTAAAAAAAAAAAATACATCCAAATAAATCCCATTCACTGCCGGCATCGCATCTGCCTTCGCTTTTTGCAATTTCCCTTTTCAAGCTTTTTCTAAATAGTTTTACAGCCTTATTATGGTGACGATGGTCCAAATAATCTTCTTAGGCAACCTGTTGAGACAACGTTTGGAAAGCACGACAGCTGGAAGCAGCGACAAGGTATTAATTATTACAGCGCAAATAAGTAGTTTCATCCTTCGGATGTCCAAGGATGGGACTTGACGTAACTTTTAAAGGGAACAGGGTGATTTTCATCCTTAGATTGTTCTTCAAGAGGCTTCTCGTGAAGTTCTCAAGTCTTGGCTCCCGCTCTGCAGGATTCCACCAACAACTTTACTACAATCTCCCAGGCAATTTAGGATTCTGGCAAGACTTAGTGCAATCTATCACTGGGGTGACAGACAGAACATAAACTGTATCCTGGCTGACATCACTGCCGGAGTCTCGAGTGAAGTCAGAAGAAACTATTGCAAAATGAAAACCAACGCTGTCAGAATCGCAGGCTTTCTACCACCCCGAGGTTCCCATATTTCTTCCTCAGCGCAGGTTGTTTTGGTTAAAAGGGACTCGCTTTATCCAAGAGGACTTTTACTGTCACGACGAACCAAAACGCTCAAATAAAAGACTAAATAAAATAGTACAAAGCAAGGCTGAAAGCAGGAAAAGGGAGGTTGTCAGAATTCTCAAAGCAGCCGCTGTGCTGGAGCTCCATGAAATTTAAGTATATTTTTAATAACTAGGAAAGCCTTCAAAAAAAATGAAGTATAAGAGCGAGGGTTGAAAATGAGCAAATGACTTGATGCTACCATTAAAAGGCAAACTGGAGAGGACTCCAATTTGCTAAAGGCATCGTGAAATGTCTTCTGATCCTCCTACAATGAAGTAAGAATTTTACTTGGATCTAATTCACTTGCTACACAATTTAGCCTCATTACACAGCCCTAACAAAACCTCACAGAAAGATACTTAAAGCAGGTGGACTCTTTGCATTTCCTAATTCTATACGCCAGGCTTCAGAAGAAACATATCCAACCCCCAAGGGAAATGTGCTTGCTAAAATATTCCAAAAAAATGGAGAAAGCCTTGAGGAAATGCCATCTATCCATCAACATCAGAGGTGGGTTATCAGAAATTCCTTTGAGGAGAATGTCTCCTACCCAAGGAGAAGCCCCGGTGACATATCAAACGATCCCACCAGCACGGAGGTTCTTCCCACCGAAGCAACTGGTTTATTTGGTGAACCACCAAGGTCGCCGACACCCTCCTGTGTTCTTGCTCCTCAAACAAACTCAACTGGAAGACCAATATTTGCGTAGAGCTGTTAAATCCCAAGACTCGACGCCCGCTGTTAAACACGAGTACGTAGCGGCTCGGTACCAGCGGCGAGGGTCACCCGTTTCCAATGATCCAGCGGTTTTCCTCAGGGGTTAAAATTTGCAGAGGTAAAAAAAGGGCGAAGCCGTCGGCTGCTGTCGGTCCCTTCTCGCCGTTCCACGCTGGAGAAGACTCGTACGACAGCAAATGACATGAAGATTGACACTTTACCTCCCGCCCGCGACTGCGGCAGCCTCGAAACTTCTCCCCGCGTACCCTGCTATTCTGACAGACATTTCTATTATTGCCATATGCTTCATAAACCGAGCAATTAACGCAACGCTGACTTGGCAACTCAATCAAACACAAAAGAGACCCGTCCTATTTAGCTGCCTGACACATCCAAGCGCGGGCAACATTTGCACCGTTCTACCGAAACCTCCCTTCCCACCAGAGAAGGAACAATAAGGAGATTTTTCTACAAAAATGAAAAAATTTAATTAGCGTGCCTAAGTACTTACATCTATCCTTTAGCTTTCTGCCTCCCATTCCAGCCTGTTCTCATCTTCCCTCTCTTCTCCGATACCTTTATCCAGTTTTCCTCCTCCTTTCTTTTCTTTTCGTTGTCCCTTGTTTGCCCTCCACAAAGAGAAAGGTTTGAAATACCAAAGCAGCATCCGCTCCTTCTATTCCTTTAAGGGCTTTTAGAGCTTTTCTTCTTGCTGGGGCTTTTAAAGGCGAGACGCTTCGTTGAAGCATCGCCTGCCCAGGGCCATGTAGAAGGAACTCTGAGTGCCCACCACACACACACACAAAAGGTTTGTAATTTTTAACATTATTAATACCAAAAGAACGCAGCCAGAGTCACAGAATGAGAACCAACATTAAAATATTTGTGTACTTGTTTACCTCTCTTGCTAATGGTCCTAATTACGGAGGCTACTGTGGTTTAGTAATTTACCTCTCAGGGTACAAAAATGATTTCTAAAAATTCACTAATGCCTGTGAAACTTAGAAAAACAAGAGGCTCAGATGAAAAGAAATTGACCCAACCTGCATCCGTGCCCAAGACAGACCGCAGCAAAACCACCCATGAGGACACCGGGGATTTCTTTGCCGCGATGCTACATGTTGTAAAGCTGAAAAAGCAGAGCAAAGATCCTCGAATAGCGTTTCAAACAGGAGAGAAGATGCTGCAAATACCCTTGGCCACCAAGACTCTTCATTGAGCAGGTTTTTGCTGCAGCCGAGCTCATTAAAACACTCAAAACCCCGTGAGATCACTTTACAGACGGCGTTTCCAGGCTTCTGTGCAATAAAGATTGAGTTTAACCTAAAATACACATCCACCTAAAGCGACAGCTGTCCTTTTAGAAGCCAAAAATACTTCTGAACTTTACAAAAAAGTTTTCTTTAAGGGTTTAACATCACTTGCAAGTTTCCGGGCAGTCGGAATGGGAACATCGTGCTCCTGTGCTGGAGATTACGGTCAAGAGCGAATCCAGTGACACGTCTCCGGGGAACGGGAACGCCGAGCCCGTAGATGTACCGCAATGGTCTTTTTATCTAAATCCACTTAAATAAATAGAACTTGCATCTGCCTGGAGACAAGGGATAGATAACAAGCATTCCTGCCACACCGGTTGCAAAACCTGCGTGTTGTGGGTTGAGATTTGTTCCTTTCTAGGGTTCAAGGTGCCTGAATTCTGGTCTCCTCCACAGCCACAAAATTACCTCACAGCTTTTGCCGTGATTTTTTTTAATCAAATTTATAACAAATTTTTTTTATAACGAATTTATTCACGTCGGACATACTGGTTTTCAGCTAATATTTTAACAAACTTAAACTTCTAAAGTGGCTTAACCTAAGAGAGCGACTCTCGAGCTGAGACAAAGGTACAGAAGAAAAGCAGTGGCGGGGAAAGAACCTGGATCAGTTATAATTTACCCAAAAAAATCCACTTAGATGATCCTTTGATCCCATTTTTCATTCTAGCCCCATAATATATCTAGCACATGGGTAAATACAAGGTCGGGAGCATCCTCTGCTTTTGCTATAGAAGCACCGTGGATTCAGAGTCTTCTGCAGATGATCCTTAGACTAAAAAACATTATAAGCAAAGAGAGTCAAAAAGGGAAAATAAAAATTAACAGAAAACAGGGAAAGAGAAAGGCAAGCTAAGACTTGCAGTATTAGGAATGACCACGATTAGTCCGCAAACCTGCCCAGCAGTGCCCAAGGTGTAAACTGGGTTTCCACAAGCTTTACTACAGGTGTAATCCTTTTAGCCCAACACCCAGAACCCACAGGCTGGCACGTGGACATGGACACGATTCCATGGTTTGTCCCCAGGTTTAAGCGAACGGGCTCATCACGGACGTAACAGCCACTGTCACCTTGCACAAGAGCAGTTCCCACTTGGTTTTGCCTCGCCGGCACAAGCCGGAGCTTTCTCCTGATGAGGGTTTCTCTCCAACGATGTCCTTAAAGCAATTACACAAGCTATGAGCTACTCACCGTGTCAACAACTATTTCTTTCCTACGGACCGAAACGGCTTAGAAAAACATGCCACCGAAGAGCATCTCCTCACCTGGGCACAAAAGAACAAACCTCGGCTCCTCTCCTTGAGCACGGGATGGATGGAGAACGTGAAGCTGCTCTGTCCCTACTCCAGCTAGTAAACACCACACGACCGGCAGCATTTGGGAAGAAGGACAATAAACATGTTACAAATATTCATCTTTTTTCCAAAGCTAGTGCAAGGCTATTGCTGCAAGCTTCTCAACATTATTTCAGTTTTACTGGTTTCTGGCAATCACCGGTGAAGCGACCGAGGCTCCTCACAAACTCCTGGTATGAGCTGTGGTTTCCTGTTTGTTGTGTTTTCCAGTATACTTAAAAGCAACTTGAAATAAGTTACTTTGTCCCTGCTCCCCCACGTTGAGATTAAACTGTGTAAACATCTGTTTGAGGTAACGAGTTTGTCTTGCTTTCAGAAAATTGCCTAAATTTGGGGTCTCTATTGCATCCCTTTGTAAATACATACCTGCTAAGTTACTTTTTTTTACTAAACCACTCCTCGGTGAACTTTCAAGCGTTCAAAAATAAGCTGAGAAAGCTCGAAACTCATTTTAATTATGCTCTGATAAAAGAGTCAGCCCATTTCTTCAAGCAGTCATTTCAACTGTCATCCCAGTGAGTGAATTCATTTTCTTAAGAGCAAGTCAGAAAATGAGGACGATTTAAGTGAACACCAAGCGCCTACTAAATGCTCGTAGCATTTCCCCAGGTTGTGTGTTATACCTCCCTTCCTTTAGGGAAAAGGGGCAATCGCGTTGTAAAAAGCAAAACCCTGTTGAGTCAGGACACCCGCAGTCCAGGTTCTGACACAGGGTGGCCCAAAGCTACTGAGTCCCTTTAGTGACCTGCGAAATGAGACGTTGGGTGACACGGCGCAGGCGTGCAGAGCACGAGCTTCCGAACAAAGAGGCTGTACAGACATCACGGATCAGCCCGGGGTGTTTAATAAAGTCAGGACGGGTATTGTACGTGGCTTAGAGCGGTGAAGTGTTCCTGCTGGCGGAGTTTGCTTTGCTCGGGGTGGAGGATGTGTCAGTGTAAACTGTGTTAGCGCTTCACCAAGAGGAGGATACAGCTCGAGCAGCAAAGGTACACACGGGGCCTTGGAATAAACAACGTTGTTCTGCTTTGGGAAAGATTACCAAAAAAAAAAAAAAAGGAAACCCCGCACAGGCAAATGCTCACTGTCGGATCACAGAATCATTTTGGTTGGAAAAGACCCTCAAGATCATCGAGTCCAACTGTTACTCACCCCGGCACTGCTCCATGTCCCTGAGAACCTCATGTCCGTCTGTCCAACCCCTCCAGGGATGGTGACTCCAGCACTGCCCTGGGCAGCCTGTTCCAATGCCCCACAGCCCTTTGGGGAAGAAATTGTTCCCCACATCCAACCTCAACCTCCCCCGGCGCAACTTGAGGCCGTTTCCTCTGGTCCTGGCGCTTGTTCCTGGGGAGCAGAGCCCGACCCCCCCTGGCTCCAAGCTCCTTTCAGGCAGGTCAGAGATCAGAAGTCTCCCCTCAGCTCCTGTTCTCCAGCTGAACCCCCAGCTCCCTCAGCCGCTCCCATCACCCTTGTGCTCCAGCCCCTTCCCCAGCTCCGTTCCCTTCTCTCAACTCGCTCCAGCACCTCAAGGCCTTTCTTGGCGTGAGGGGCCCAGAACTGCCCCCAGGATTGGAGGTTTGGCCTCCCCAGTGCCCAGCACAGGACGGTCACTGCCCTGGGCCTGCTGGCCACACCAGTGCTGGTACCAGCCAGGATGCTGGTGGCCTCTTGGCCACCTGGGCACATGCTGGCTCACGTTCAGCCGCTGTCACCAACACCCCCAGGTCTGTATTTCCAGCACCTGCTCTGCTGCTTCTCCTCCAGCCCAGAACCCAGTGACCGGTGCATGAGGCCGGCTGGCAGCAGTGGCTCACTCCAGCACCTCAAGGCCTTTGTCATCATGAGGACGGTGATGTTCTGCTACGCCACAACGCGTGCTGGATCTCAAAAAGTCCCAGTCGGGATGCACTAATGATATTGTGTCTGCTCTCCTTCTGCCACACCAAACCTCTCCCAACTTGCTGGCCAAGAGCATCCCAAGAATTCGCCGTCCATTGTGTTGGTGTAGGAACAAAGCAAAGAGCGTTTCAGCCTGGCATGCAGAAAATCCCTTGCTGCGTGTCACCGAGCTCAGCTGCGGTGTCACCTGTGGCCCTGGGCTGAGGGCATGAGCTGATGGCACAAAACGGAGCTGAAGGAACCTCTTCTCGGTGCTGTGAAGCCCTTTTCTCCGACAAAGCCACTGCGCGAGGTGCTTCATTCTCCTGGGACCGCACACATGTTTCGCAGAGCAAGAAATCTGTCGTACCTTCCTAAGATTCCAGTGCGTTAGAATTATTGTTAAACATATCTACTTCTGGAGCCCCGTTACGCATAATATTACAAAACCTTTACAAAGAAAGGATACGAAGAGTTACGTTCAAGAACATCTCTAGCATTTCTCCCTTCTTTTTTTCTAGCAAGTCATCCTTTATCATTTTCTGCAGAACGCAGGCTTTAGCCGACCGTAAGCACAAAGTATTCTCTGCAACTACATGCAAAATTTTATACTTGCAGATGATGTCGGTAATTAATTCCTCTCTAAAAGTGCCGTTGAGTGATGAGCTGTATTAGAAGCCTGGGGTTTAATAAGCTCTTGCAGAGGCACAAGCTGCTACACGCACTGCCTTTAGAAACCCCAGTGTAACATACACCGAGTTTGCACCTCGGCCCCAGCACCTGAGTTTCCAGTCGTGAAAGTGCATTGTAGCCATAATCCGACCTCATGTGCATCTTGGCTTCGGTGACTCTCACCAATAAGGTGTTTTTTTGCTGTTGATAAGGCTATCACAGCTACAGGGATTTGTCTTCGAAATGTCCTTGAAATACAAGGAGTCAGAAGTTTGTTTATGAATAAAATCAGTAAAAAATATTCTCCTGGAAAGGCATGAACTGGGTCACAGGGAAACAGAAACTCAGCGTAACTCATGTTATCTGAAAACTCTATCTATAATGTAAAGTCATTAAAAAAAATGTTCTAGGCTTCCCAAGAAACGTGGTTCTGTTCATTTTTTGCTATTTTGTTACTCCAATTTTTAAAGCAGGTTTTTGATCACTTCACAAGGAACCTGTGAGCAGTAGCGGTGTCAGACTGAACCAAAGTCCTTCTGTGAGACTTTCTCCCAAACATCAAGTTAAATGAGAAACGAGAAACCTCATTTCTTACAGAAACATGTACATTAGACACAACAACAGCTGAAACTTTTACTGCAGAAACCCCAAAAAATTCAAGTTACGGTTCTAGCATCAAAATGGAAATAGGCAGGAGGCGGCACCAGCTTTTTGGTTTTCATTTTCAGTTCTACTGGGAAGCTTTTCAATGACGCCCGTGTGCGATTCACCGTTTTGCTCCAAGCAAATCGGCAGCACGAGGCGAAGCGCGAAACGCCGAGGAGTTCATGCCAGTACCGACCAGTTTGGCTGCCCAGTTTGACTCGCCGCCCAGCAGCACGACCCGGCTCCCCCCCAGTTCAAAGCGATTCCTCCCCCCTCCTAAAACACTGGGGTCATTTTCTCAGTGGAAAAATCAAATACGAGAAAAATCAGCTCTTTGCATCATTCTTTTAGTTGCGTTCGCCAAAAAAAAAAAAAAAAAATTGCTGTATTTACATAGCACATGCGTATCCGATAAATTAGGAGCAGAAATGTCGTTTAAGCCACTCTGAGCAGAAATTACAATCGATTCCAGAGATCCTGAGAGGGTATAATACCCCCAACAAATGTTGCCAAACCATAAAGAAAGAAAAAAAAACCCACAGATGGATACCATGTGCATCTGTTGGAAGCAAATACAACCTTGCCCATGATAAAATCTTCATAAACAATAAAGCCCTGCATATTTTTAGCTTGACTAAGAGGATTACACAAGGGTTTTATGAAGACGTTTACACCGGGACGGACACGCTACCCAGTAGCGACGTAGCCACGCATGTAACTGCGTGTGTAACCGTTCCTTCGGGAACTGCTTTCAAATCCCAAGAGGAAAATGATGTTTGGCTCGTGACACGGGACAAAAAGGGTCTGGAGCAGCATCACGACACGATTATTTCACCCGACAACGCTCCTTTCCTCAACGCCACCGTCCCAAGGACACAACTTAGGGTAAATCCTCAAGATAAGAGCACTGTGAAGGTCTAGCGCCACAATTATTCCATTATAAAGCCTTGGGGTGGGGCTTCGCTTATAAACTTCCACATTAAGACACGGTTATTCCATTAAAGAAAAAAAAACACGCTACAAATTTGAGACTTGGGTCTCACTGTATCCTTGGTCATATCTGTATCCATCCGTATCAGCATCGTCACCAGTAGTGAATCGAAGTCAAAATGCACTTGCAGGCTACACGAGGAGCTCGGTTATCCAGCCTAAGGGGAAAGAATATTCTAGAAAAGTCACAGATTTCAAAACAAGTCTGCAGTTTGAAACACGGCACAGCAATATAACGCAACCTCGTTCATAGAATCATCAAATCCCAGGGATTTGGGACCTCCAGGTCCAACCTTCCTTGGCAAAAGCACTGTCTAGACAAGCTGCTCCAGCTGAACCCTAAAAACATCCGATGTTGGGGAACCCATCGCTTCCCTGGGGAGATTATTCCAATTGCTGATCATTCCATCAGCCGTAATCAATATTTCTAAGCCATAAAGAGTTCCTTAACTCCTACCCCACGTGCACGAGCTCCTCGGTCCCTGCTCCTCGGAGAATCCCTCAGTTGAGCAACTTTCCTCCAGCTGCGCTTGAGGAAAAGTCCTTTTTTCCCCAGCCCGGTTCACCAAAGGGCATCCGGAGCCTCCTCTTCTCTCAATGCACTTGTTGATAAAGCGATATCCAAATGCAAAAGCAGATTTTTAAGAGATGCTAATTACTGGCAGCAGCTTAATGGGCTCATTAGAAACCAGAGCTCTCCATCAACGCCGGAGATCGTGCCAGCGCGGCAAGGAAAATAAACTTGGGTTCTTTTATTAAAAAAAAAAGATATTTCCACAGCAATGAAAGTTGAAAGCACAACTCAAGGATTACAGTATTTCATTTTTTTTAAAGTATCAGTATTAAATATAGACACCTCAATAACTTTTTCAATACATAAGTATCCATTTTCTGGGGGAAGCGTTACAAAAAAACAAGGGTATTTTGCTACTCTGTCACCACTCGCTCCACAGGTTTAAATTTGGATTAAAAGGCCCAGTATCTGGGCTGCCTAAAAAGCTTCATTTTGTGGTTAAAACACAGGGTTACACATCAGAAAAACCTTGGATCGGTTTCCAGCTCTGCCAGAAACATCCACGAAGATCTTGAGTGAGCCCAGTTAAGCCAAATCAGAAAAAAAAGCCACTTTTCCTTGAGAATCTGAGAGTAATTCTGTGAAAAGAGCGAACTGTACTACATACTTGCACTGTGGAAATACATCATAAACCATTATAAATTATAATTAACTCCCAAACAAATGTCTGAAATGGTTAATTCCTCATGTTTGTGGGGAGAGCCCAAATTTCATCCATTTTTAGGAAACAATCGGATTTACAAGGGTGAATTATTTCCATTCTAACACCTGCCCATCACTCTTCCGCAATTCAGCTTTTTCAGAGAAATATTTTCACATTTGAAGGCTGAAAATTCTGTCTGTGAAGCTGGTTTGGACCTTTATTTTTTACCTTTTTGGTTGAAATAGTGTTGGGGGGGGAATGTGGAAAAAACACACAAAATCCGTCTCCAACAGCCTGTCAAGATAACAACTAAAAAAAATACATCTCACAGCTGAATTTCAAGAGTTGGCCTTGAACTCCTGGAGCCTTTAATCCACCGACCAGAAAGAGCAGAACTTTCATATCTCACAAGAAAGACTCAAGACAAATTCAAATTAATGTAGCGATGGCAAAGCTCAAGCACCGCAGCTGCGAGGGCTATAGAAAAAAAAAAACAAACAATGGGGCGATTCACCGAATTGCAAAATTCAGAGCAACAATTCAAGTGTCAGACCATACAATCAATGGCGAGGGGAGGAAAAAATAAAACCTGAGCCGCTGACCAATGCTCAAGCAAAAACCACCCGTTGCTCTAAGATAAGTGTCCGGCTGCAACAAAACCAAGATATAATTGTGCAATAGTATTTACTGGCATCAAAGCAGAGCAAAAAAAAAATCTGGCTTTTCTGCACCAAAAAGGCAGTGACATTATTTAGGCGACAGTTTTTATGCACGTTCTTAAATATTTAGAGCTCTATGCCACGAACAATAACTATTCGTCTGGGACCGGCTGCAAGTGGATGTTGTTTAATAGGTATCCCCAGCTTCAATAAATGAAAAATAGTTCATAACGCTCAAGTTGGCTATTAAAATACTTCCCACTACTCATGTAGCACATATTAAAGAAGTGGCCGGGTAGTAACTGAGCAAATTCCCATTAAAATACAAAAAGAAATGCCGTATTTTACAATTACGTGGATACGGCCAGGGCCACATTGGCCCAGCTCGTGGTTGACTCCATGGAGAGTCTATTGTGGAACACGGACAGTCCACCCAAAGCAATTTGCACGAAAAAAATCTAAATATCGAAATATTGTTTCCTGAAAACTTTTGGTCAACTGTTGTGGCTGCGTAAGACAACAGTCCAAAACAGTAAAGCGCGGGTAGAATCGAAAAAGAAGAGTAAAAAATACCATGTTTGAGAAAATGGGAGGGGTTCCAGCCATTTCTCCTTCAATTCTTTTACTGTAAATAGACGCTAAATTGTTATTCAAATATTGACGTCAGTATTTCACTGCTGATACACTTCGAAAATCCTTAATCCTGAGCATGCCAGCCATAAATAGTCCATACAAGTTTTTACGTGACATCTACCACCGCTTGCAATGACGATTATTTGAATTTAAAGGCTGAGCCAGAACTTAAACCCAGCTTGGGTGTATCAGCAAAATACAGACCACATATATGATTAAATATCATGCTTACATGACTAAGAAAAGTGCACTAAATATCACCTTAGAGACATTTCAGACAAGAAATGACAAATATACTTGAATCACCGCAGTCCCTCCCTAAGTAGCTTATTTGTTTGTTTAGTTCCAGGCGCAATGGGAGCTCCAGCTAATTCAGGTTGCCTGTTACTACCTCATTAGAAATACTAATTACTGCTATTACTTACTAACCGTTTATTTGGGTTAACCTCCAATGCAAGCCAAGATGCCTTTTCGATTCTATCTCAGAAGCCCCGTTGTGATTCCAAAGCAAAGACAATACTTATTATCTAGACTTTCTTCTCTGTAAAAAATCACTAGATTTTGGGGAGAATTCGGCAAAAATCCTTCAGAATAACTCGTAGGACGCTCCTTATGGGGAGGAGAAGGGGGAGCCAAGTTCAACTCTTCTCCCTTTCAAAAGTGACGACTTTGGGTTAAATTACCTTAAATGACTTGTTTTGGAGTTACATTCAAGGCGCTTTGCGATCAGTTAATTAATCCTTGATACAGGGATACTTGGCAATTTTTGATAGGAGCAGAATCAAGGATGACAAGGAAATTACTTAAGTCAAAAAAAAATTAGGTTTTGAGCCATCTCAAACCAGGGAAACGTAAAATGTTCTTTAGCAAACAGCAGAATCTCCTCAGTCTGATGCAATCACCAGATCGCTCAGACCCTTTTGTACTGACTTAACAGATAATATTTTGATAATCCTCATTTTTGCCCCCATGAGAATCCTCACAGGTCACTTCAGAGAGAAAAAAAAAATAAAAGATAAGGGCTTTTATTTCTTTTTTTAATGCGGATGAAGTTCGAAATGGTCAGGTACATAAAACCTGCGGGAGCTTACAGAGATAAGACTGTTCATAACATTTTCAGGGACCTTGAACCGAGTATGTGGCAGCAAAGTAGGAAATGAGCCAGGAATAAACAAAGCTTTCAATACTCAAGGAAAAATAAATGCAAAAGAGAAGACTTATCTTCAATTCTGACAATCTGCTGCGAATGGGGAGATGGAAAGAGCTCAAGGCTCGGACAAGGAGTCTTGGTGATATAAATTTATAGCCATGGATGCCTGACCTTTCTTTCCTCCGCAGAGTAGCGCAGGGTCTTCCCTCCTATTCCACCTCTACCACGTGTTGCTCTCAAGACCACATCAGAATTAGAATTTCCAGAACACAACCTCTGGATTACGAGAGGAACCTCTGGCACGGCCTGAAGAAAAACTCTAAATCCTTTGAATCCGTTTGAGTTGGAGTCGAAACGATCGACGCTTCCACGCCGCCCTGGCAGCGAACGACCGTCCTGCCACGCGTAGATCGATCACAAGGATCCTATTAGTATTTTTGTAACCATCACCCCCTTTTCGCCGCTCAACAGGGAAGAAGCATCTCCATCTCTGTATTCCTTACCACGACCCTTCCTCGCTTGCGCTCTATCTTCTACCGATGGAGAAACAGAACAGCCTTTTAGAACCTTCCAGCACTTGGAAGACACAACTTACACTCATCACGACAGAGAACACTTAATCCTACAGCCTCCTGACGTGGTTGAAGTTCCAGATAACCCTTTTTCACTAGGAACACAAAGACAACTTCCCTTGCAGACTTCAAAAAAATGCTTTGTATCTACTTAAGTCTTCTTCTGAAGGTGGAAACTACTTGCTGATTAAATCCAGTTTGCAGCGTATCGCAATTTCCTAAATTACTTCACCAGCAAGGGCTGCGGAGAACAACAGCTCTGTGCATCATTCTGTGGGTTGGGAGAGAACTCGTTTAGTGCTCTAAATCTCATTAGAACTCGCTGATCGGGATGTAAAATACACACTTATCTCCGAACCGAAGGCTTTTAAACAGCTTGAAACCAACTCGGCTTTTCTGTCTTCAAGGAGCAGTTGTTCTGTATTCCTCACACTTCGGGAGGCCTATCTGAAGAGCTCTCTTAGTAAACAAATTAAAATCATAGTGCTATATTGCTTTTAGACAATATAAAGCGAAAGCTGAACGCTGGAGAGCAGCTGTTCAAAGAGCAAATGCAGATACGAGGGTCAAACGCTGGATCTCCAAATCTCCCCCGGCAAGCTGGTCGAGCCCGTGCCCATCTCCGAAACCGGAATTTCACTTCCCTCCTCCCCAAAGATGATATTTACTCTTAGAAAAAGTTCCAAATAATCTCTGGGGCTTCGTTTCAACCAACAGGAGCTCTCAAAAACGCCTAAATTTGCAGCAAAACCTGATTTTGGGGGGCAGAGCGGTGCCAAACACCCAACAGCACCAATCCCCGGTACATTTAATATCAAAGTTTTCCCCATCAGCAAACTAATAGGCAGCACCGAGGGAGGAAAACATTTCCACATAGTGTTCTTTGGGGAGTTTGTTGCTTTTTTTTTTTTTTAATTTTTAATGGCTGTTCTGTGTATTTTCCCCTCGCACTTTAAACCTCTGCAGTGAAACTTAAATCTTGTTTAACTAGATTTGTTTAAAATGTTTTTACAAACTCTGAAGAGGGTTGGTTTTTTTTTTTCCGGCCCACCAGTCGCACGCGAAATGTATGAATTACCGAATGTGGGTATTTTCCAGCATCCAGGAAGAAACCCGAGAGTAAAAACATGCTTCTTGGGTTTAAAATACCTCCTTAAAAAGCCTCCGGAAGTTATTTACCGCTGTTTTGAAGCAGTCGGCAGTATCTCTGCGATCATACATTCTGTGGCAGAGGAGGAATTCAGGAATCCAGCTCTCCTCGCACGTAGCACCACGCACACACCTACGAGCGAGTCAACAACAGTTCAGGTTGGGAACAGAGGCCGCAGGTTTTTTGGAGGCCATTGGTAGAAACGTGTTTCTGGTTTTTAGCGACGTACGAACACATTTGATGTCCCAAAACCAGATTCTCCCTTGGGCTGGGTGATATTTCTCCCCGGCAGGACTTGGTCACCAATTTTTCTGCACCCCAAAATGAACACATCTGTGCTATCCCCACCCCGCCTAAAAAGCACACCGCATTCTCCACAAATCTGGACATGAAAATGATGTTTATTCCCTTTCTGCACCCCGAGCCCTGCTGACCTGCCCAGCCCACAACATCCTGAACACCAAAACCTTTGCTCCCCGTCTTCCACACTCACCCCAGCTCCCCAAAGCAAGACATGACACACATCCTAGAATCGCAGAATCATTTTGGTTGGAAAAGACCCTCAAGATCATCGAGTCCAACGTTCCCCCAGCCCTGGCACTGCCCCATGTCCTGAGAACCTCATCTCCGTCTGTCCAACCCCTCCAGGGATGGTGACTCCAGCACTGCCCTGGGCAGCCTGTTCCAATGCCCCACAGCCCTTTGGGGAAGAAATTGTTCCCCACATCCAACCTCAACCTCCCCTGGCGCAACTTGAGGCCGTTTCCTCTGGTCCTGGCGCTTGTTCCTGGGGAGCAGAGCCCGACCCCCCCTGGCTCCAAGCTCCTTTCAGGCAGGTCAGAGATCAGAAGGTCTCCCCTCAGCTCCTGTTCTCCAGCTGAACCCCCAGCTCCCTCAGCCGCTCCCATCACACTTGTGCTCCAGCCCCTTCCCCAGCTCCGTTCCCTTCTCTCAACTCGCTCCAGCACCTCAAGGCCTTTCTTGGCATGAGGGGCCCAGAACTGCCCCCCAGGATTGGAGGTTTGGCCTCCCTGGTGCCCAGCACAGAGACAGTCACTGCCCTGGACCTGCTGGCCATGCTATGGCTGACACAAGCCAGGATGTTGGTGGCCTCATCCTCATCCACCATCTCCATCCTCACTCCTCTGCAATCTCCATCACAAGCACAAGCCCACCTGAAATCCCCAATTTTACAGCTCTTTGCAGGTGTCGACAACTCCCAAGTGCCGCCACGAGGACCCACCTACACCGAGGGTCCCACAATAACCTCCGGCATCAGGAGTTTCCGCCGTCACATCACAAAATTCCCTGTGTTTTGAAGTGTTCTGCAGACCCCACCGTGTGCACACCACAGTTTGGGAACCTCTGCTCCAAAGAACAAAAGCCACCAGCTGCTTGTCACCAGAGCTACCTGTGGATGATGCAGGGACTGCCGGAGCCAAACCCTCTGGAGGTTTGCTGGCAAATTCAAGGCTATTTGCACCCAATTTAATAAATCCGCATATAGAACCAGCGCGGTCGAGTGCTCTGGATACTTAAGAATAACCCATCAAGTGCCTTTTGCCTTTCACGAACCCCCGGCTACTTGGGCAAATTATCCAGTTGATGCGATGCTGGTTTATTCACCTGAAAAAATTGGAATATTTCTTGGTCTTGCAGGGAGGGGCGTTACAAAAAGTAACCGATACATGCGTGACGCTCCGTTCGTATCAAAACTGAACATCATCAAGCAGCTTATCATCTAAAACATTAGAAGAAAATTAAGTAGGTTGCAAAACCAAGCACTAAAAATTATAGAGTAACAGATTTATGATCGTCTGCGCAACCTTAATCCGTTCCACTTTGTTAGTCCAACCCATACAGTGAATAAGTCAGAGAATCTATGGAAAAATATCATGCGGCTACAAAATTATAATTGCAGTTGCATCTGGTTTTCCTCACTTTTGAATGTACGGCTTTACAAACTAAATAGCTTCTTGATTTAATGGAACTTCCCAGGTTTTCATTCTAGTCTGCAATATCAAATTGTACTTTTTTTAATATGCTGTATTTTAACATATTTCATCCACAACAGTATCAGAAAATGATATTAAATTATCACGTTATGTCACATGGAAACAGATGTATTTAACAGAATTTAGGTAGTTTATTTTCCCATTTTCACTGTATTTGAAAAATAAACTAGATTAAAGTATATTTACCAGATATTTTCCATACAGCGAGCTTTGTATATACAATATTGTTTCCGTTTCCAACAACAACAAAAGCGTAAAATCAAGCCAAATGCTATTTTCAATGGCATTTTTCAATCCATTAAAGCTTTTTTTTCATTTATTTTGGGCCTTCAAAGGGATTATCACCATTGCATCTTCAAAAACACAGAACTCTGTGCCAACTCCGTCAAGTCTGAGTAAACTATTTTAAAGGTTAAGGACATAACTATTAATTTGGCTGTCGGAGGCGCTGGGATCCCACAACTTCCACTTTGCCTTCAGTGGATATTCCACACGGAACACGACCCGATTACGCTAAAATATGAACCTGGGAAACGCGATTTTGGACACCCAGGGAAAACCCACATGGAAGTATTTTTACAGAGAACATTAGAAATTACATCTAGAGAAAAAGAATTGCTGAGACAATAGGATCCAGTTGAAAGAGCACCGAGAAAGTTTGCAAACAGTATAAAGCGTGGTCTAAAATGGTGGATTTTCATAACCTTAATTTAAAAGAAAGCAAGAGTTCCGTGCTCAGAACTGGTTCAGTCCTTGTTCCCCGTGAGTCCGAAGCCAACGTAACGTGGGGTTTTACCTGATCCTTCACCAGCAGCTCTCACTTGTTCCATAAATCAACATTCTTAAAATGACATTTGGAGACATGAACAGAGGCATTTTACCCCGGTTCCATTCCAAGAAATTCTAACTATTCATACAACAGTAAATTAGGCTTCACACTAATTACATTTCAATACACATTGGGACTTCGCGCTCAACTTTGCAGTAAGTTGAGCCATCAGCATATTGTAAACGCTCGAGTTTTATATCGTCGGCAATGCTGTGCGTGCAGCTTTGTATTATTAAATTTGAACTTACGAGTCGTATAAAAGCACAACGCGATCTTTCGGGTTCTGCTCTAAATGTTTCTGCTGTCAATGTTTCCAGAGTGCCCAGTTATCCTTCCTTCAATCTTAAAACAGCACCTTCCATCATTAAAAACCACTTGCCTGCTATTCACCGTTCAGCCGAGCGCAACTGGAGCATGGAGGAAAGTCTGGCGAACCCATCCTGCCCAGCTTTGCTGGTAAAATTCAGCTTGGAAACCTCTGCTCATAAAAAAAGAAACAGGTACCGCAGCTGCCAGATGTTTACAGAATTAGCGGGGGGACGCAGAACTCATTTTGCCAGCGATCGCGTTTAAGAAACGCGTGAAAGACAAAGGGATCGAGCTTTACACACCCAGCCTGCAACAGGTTTAATTCTAGTTAGATGTTGATTTTCATGCACGATTTTTCCAGTATGATTTGACGTAACTGCTCACAAACACGCGTCAAAAGCCTTTTCAGGTTAGTCAGACTTTCGTTAAATGAAAAAAACAACTTCAAAGACAGAGGGTGACCGGCGCTTCCACTGAAAAGTTCATCTCTCAACTTATTCAAGGTCTGGGAAGTATGTTGATAAAACTGGATGCAAAGTGTCAGATTAAAAGCAAAATGCAGCTTCTGGGGAGAGGGAGGACAGGCAGCGAGTGTGGGATTCACAAGAAAAAAGGACTAAGAGAAGTTAAGGAGTCTGAGCTGCGACATTTCTTGTCCAATTTACATATGAATCTGATCTAATGGTCTGAAAAATTCAGGGCTTTTCTCTCCTATTTCTTCAATCCCAGAGTCAGAGAATGTTAATAGAAAAGGGAAAATAAAACAGAAAAAGGTTTTCAGTTTTCACTGTCAAACTCTCAGTGCTGTTTTACTAGAAAGATTGTAATATCTACTTTATTATTATTATTATTATTATTGAAATGGCAAATACTGTTCTGAAACCTTCTGGCCAGGGAATCCCAGTGCTGTGGGGGAATCTCTCTCCCCTCCCAAGGCCTTTATTTCCAAAGACAGGAGGAAAACCCACTAATATTAAGTGGATAATATTATCAACAACCGACCTTCTCGCTACCATGTGATACCATTTAATAGCATTTGATCCCAGGACAGTGTTGTGATTCTAAACTTACCCCTCCATGCACAATGTGGATTCCACGTACACAGGAAAGCTACCAACTTGTTTGGGCTTTAAACAGCTCCTTTTTCATAATTCCATCATACAAATACAAGAAATAAGCCTACTTCTTGCCCTGCCTGGCATATCGCCTTATTTTTGAAGTCTTTACACTCTGAAAATAAAAAAAAAAGAGAGACCCTTGGGATTTCAGATGTCACATTAAAAAAGCAGGGGAAAATAAGCCAAAGAAACACTGTTTTGAGCTTGTTTTATGGTGTATTCCATGATAGATAACTAAAAAGAAACATAAATAGCTTAAAAGAGACGTTTTAATGATGTATGTTCCAAAATAGCAAGTTGCAGGATCAGCCCTGACTGGGACATTCCTGAGACTTGTTTAAAACAGGACCTGACACTTAAGGATCTTTTCCCTCTGCAGAAAAAACACATTTAAGAGCCCTTCCACCCAGCAGCTTTAAGGAGTTGACAATTTGTGAATCATCAGAGCAAAATATGGATGCTGCAGACTTCACTAACCCAAGCAAGTCAGCAGAATGTTGGTTTCTGTATTCACTGCAATGTTTTCTTTTCCTAGATCACCTTTCTGTAACTCATCAACTCGCACCAGCTCCGCTAAATGGAGGCGAATCTCCACGCGGACACACGACCAGCTTGCAGAACCTAATAAACCACTAAGCAGGTTTAAACAGATTTCGGAATATCTGTGTGCCGATTGCCATAAGTTGGTGAACAAATCCCTCCAGTTTAGGCCACGCAAACTCATCCGAGGATCCTCGCCGCAAAATCCACGTGCAAAAACCCGCCCTCGATTTTCCCCCCACTCACCCAAGGGGAAAAAATCCCGAACTCCTTGTGCCGAGACGTGTCGGAGTTGCCTGCATGAGAACCCACCGCTCTTTTCAGGGAAAACAGGAGGAGCGGTATCGCAGGATTATCGGCGCAGAAGCTATTTCGCCTGCATTTTCCCCACGGAGCGTGCTGGCTCTAGCCCAAAGCTAAGCGAAGCCTAGTTTCTAACCTACATTCCCAGCCAGGTAAATTAGTTCAGGCTTAAAGAACTTCCAAACCAGTTCAGCAGTGGTTTTTTTTTTTTTCTTTCCCTTTGTAAATGACAGGAGCTCAGGTGAAGCGCACGGTGCTGACACATCCTTTAGACCCAGCCGGGGCCCCCGAGAGCTTTGCAATTTGTCCCACAGCAAAGCCGCAATGTTTCGGATGGTCAGTTTTACACGGAGATGCTGCCGTGGTGGTAAAAACCTGTTCTGCGTTGCCCTGACTCACACGTCCAGGGCGTGCAAAAAGGTGCGAGCCATAATTTTTAATATTGCAGCTACAGGCAAACAGCCTATTCCAGACCGTAAAGCGCTGTTTCGCTGCGATGTTACTAAAAATCTCCCAAAAACTCAATATTTAGGCTGCTAATATGCTGGGAGGACCGACTCTCCTGCTGCCCACCACCATCCAGCTGCTTTCCCATCACAACTTGGCTCCTCTTTCAGTTCAGGCTGGAAGTTTTTGGAAGCAGAGGCCACTTTTGCTCTGGTTTTGCATCACTCCTACCCCACTGCAAACCTGGTTCGTTCCTGGGTTTCCTGGGTGCTGTGGCAACAGAAATAACACAGAACCACCAATAAAAATTGCTTATTTGTACCTGCCAGCAATTCAAACTCATATGTAGAACAGTGGCCTCATGCTACAGGTATTACACACCACGTTGGCCGTTCAGAAACACCTGGTTAAAATATTTACCTGTTAGTCCAACCCCTTCCTGCTTAAAATCCTGTCTTTAAAGGTAGAATCTAACTTTTAAAACTATTTTTTTTATCCCTTCTCTTTGATCAAAGAGATAAGAACCAAGCTTCAAAGAAACACCGTCAACCAAGCAAAACAAGAATAACTTGTCATATAAATACTTGCCTTATACAAAATATACTGTTTTTCAGCCGGCAAACTATTTATGCAGGAGACGGGATATTTTTAGTAGTAGCGCTCACACCTTCGTTTCTGGCAATCCCTGCAAAGTCTGATGCAAATTACCCCCCTCCGATTAGCAAGCAACGAGGTGCCGATCTCCAGCAGATCTGCTCCTTGAAAATATGCTTATATAATTAAGCAAGCCTAATAATCCTAAAAGGCTTCGAAGGTTTGTAACAGCCCACCCGACAACCACGCCAGGAGACCCGAGGGAAGTCGACAGAGGGTCCACGTCCCCAAACACGGACTTTTACAACGTGAGAATGACAGCGATCCCACTCCAATAAACCTCCAGTGGAAGCGTATGACTAATTGTCTGAATTAGTCATGCAGTTGTGAGCATGTGTCGTAGAACGATCAGAGGGCAAGGCTCGGGGAAAAACACGCACGCTCCAAAGCAACGTCGGCCCGGAGCAAACCCAAAGTCAGGGTCTGACTCCCGAAGAGCCAAAGCCCCCGTTCGCCTATTTCTTTGGGGAGGAAAAAGGGAGTTTTGCGCTGCCATATTGTTTGGCAACGCGTTTCCAAACGCCAGATACCCATCTTGAGCAAATAAGTCGAGATTTAACATTTCACTGTGCCCATCGGCTTGGAGCCAGGCGCAGGACTGCCAAAGTTACTACTGTTTATTATCTGCCATCAAGAGCTGTTTGTCCCCTTAAGTGGCAACTTGAACTTTAATCATTTTCACCAAACAGCGCTGCAAAGCTGCGGATACCACAGCACTTACTCCTCCACGCATTTGTGGCTTTGCATCCATCTTTTCCCAGTTTACAACGTTTCTCTGCTGCTTTGCAAAAGGCCTCGGTGTAGAGCTACAGATGCACCACATACTACCTATACTTCCACATGTAACACCTGTTTTTCACTTGTAGAAACTGATGGGCACAGCAGGAGGAGTTCAGAGCACAAACACATTTGCCGAAATATTCTGCAGGCAGAAGATCACAACCTCTGAATTGCGACGGGACAGTGCGCCACCAGAAAAGGAAACAAAGCATCTTTTTTGTTCACATTTACCATCTTGCCACTAGAACTCACCAGGTATATTACTCTTTTTTTATATATATATATATACACACACACAGAGGCACATTTTACACACACACATATGTGTATCCTGCCAGCCCACACAAACCAGGTCTTTTTTTTTTTTTCAGTTTAAACCATCAACACAAAGAACACAATCCATGAGACAAAGCGAAGAACATACAAGCGCCACCCACACGAGTCCAAATTTCCAGTTTTAATACACTTTGCTGTGTCACTCTTTTTTTTTTTTTTTTTGGGGGGGGGCTATGCCGTATTTGGCCAGTGAAAATTTGATATCTACCGTATGCCGATTAAGCTTCCAGTGGATGCAAGCAGCAGCCCCAGACGGCGCTCCACATCTTTCCGCCTTTGCAAACACACTCTTTTGGGTGCAAAAAGAAAGGGGAAAAAAAAAAAAACAAACCACCAAACCACAAACAGGAGACCGTCACCCAACGCACACGACCCAGTTCTCAGCCACCGAAAGGTCAAAACGCACCTAGGAAACTGGAGGGCTCGAGAGCGTCTAGCAACCCACACGGGAAGGAAACAGCCTTCCCGCGACGGATTTTTCAACCGCTAAATGTCATATTCCAGCAGCTGGAGCCCCCCCCGCCGCACAAACCGGGGCCACCGCTCGCCTATGCGCTGGCAGGTATTTGGGGTTATTTGTGATCTGCTGCTGGTCCGTGTCTCTAAGGGAGAAATGAAGGAAATTTAGGGCAAGTGCTCTGCTAGGAATGGGGGGTGAACCCCCCCCAAGCTCTGAGGAGCCCAATTCCCCACTCGCCCCACCTGACAAGCAGCTGTTCCCCACTCCGGTGACCCCAAAAACCCCCACGGCCACCTCCGGCTCCCCCTGACCAAACTCACTCACGTGCGCTGACAACCAGAACAGCCCCGCCGGGGTCAGGGCGGGGGGTGGGTTTTGGGGGGGACACAGACACACACCAGGGAGGGGGGGACACACGCACACACACGGTGTCACACGCAGACAAAGAGCTGTCACCTAAAACGCCACCAAACCGAGCGTCCTCCCTGCCCGGGGGGGTCCCCGCAGCCATCCCCAGGGGCTGGGGTGAGGCGAGGCGGGGGGGGGGGGGCACTGCGCTTTCACTTTTTTAATCAACTTTGAATTAATAATAACAATGAGTGGGGGATATTTAGGAAAAGGAGGGTTGGCGTTGAACCGCCCGGGGTGTTTCTCCTCAGGGGACGGCGGGCGGGCGAGGGGATGGTGGCGGGAGGGGAGAGGAGAGGCCGCGTCGCCCCCTCCGCGCTCCGCCCGCCGCCATGGCAGCCCGGGCCGGGGGGCCGGGCCGTCCCCCCCCACACCTCCTCCTCCCGCCGTGCCCGCCCCCGCCGTGACAGCTGCGCCTCCCCGCAGGCCGGGGGCTGCGGCGGGGGCCGGGGGGCGGCGGGCCGGCCCCGCCAGACACACCCCCGCCCTGCGCGGCGGGGCGCCCCGGCCTCCCCCCTTCTCCTCCTCCTCCTCCTCCTCCTCCCCAACCCGGGCGCCACTCACCTGCCGCCGCTGCCTGGGTGACAGCCGCCTCCCCCCCGCCGGGGCTGAGGCCGTGGAGCTCAACGGGCAACGCGACAGCGACTCCCCCGGCCAAGCGGCGGGGGGGGCTCGCAGCTGCGCCCGCCGGCGATCGCGATGAGCGGCCGGGCGCTTTAGCTGGGGGCCCCGGTTCCCGCTGCGGGGCTCCCGGGGTAGCCGGGGCCCCTTGCTTGGGCGGCTCGGCGAAGCTGCGGGGCTTCTCCGGCTTGCTCGCCGCTCTCCCTCCCGGCGGGACGGGGCGGAGCTGAGCACGGAGGAGGAGGACGGGGGGCGGTGTCGGAGGAGGCCGCCGCGGCCCGGCCCGGATCACTCCTCCTCCTCCTCGCTCAGCCGCCGCCGGCCGCCATCTTCCCCCGCCCGCCCGCGGCCCGGAGGGGCTGGGGAGGCCGCGGATCCTCCGTTGTTGTGCCCTGTTGTGCCATCTTAGGGGCGGCCGAGGCCTCCCCGGGGCGGCTGGGGGGGCTCCGATGGCACCGGAGGTGCCATCGGAGCCCCCCCAGCCCGCCCCGGGGAGGCCCCGGCCGCAAGCGCTGCCTCCCCAGCCCGGGACCCCCATGGCGCCATCCCCCTCATCCCCACAGCCCTTCCTCACGCTGAAGAGAAGCTGCCAAATAAATAACACACCGTGCTGAAGTTAACCAAAGGCTCGCCCATGGCGATCGATGCTTTCTGGCCACCTGCAAAACGAGGGGGTGTTCTTCCAAATTTTAGATCCTTCTGCTTGGGGAGAGGGAGGCAGATTAAGCGATAGGTTGTTGGGAAGCGAGAGTGCTTGGTTTATATCTAACTAATAATAGATGCGTTTTAAGTAAGAACCTAAACTATCATAACAAACATCATCAATTATTTCTCAGTATGTCAAAATTTTCAAAAATTGTAATGCGTATGTAATAATTAACGTGAATATAAGCAACGCGAGAGCATCCAGTCTTTGCGGCGCTTACAGAGGATGGTCGCCAGTGTCCCGCAGTGCTGATAAAAGAAAGAATCACAGAATGTCAGGGGTTGGAAGGGACCTCGAAAGCTCATCCAGCCCAATCCCCCCACCGGAGCAGGAACACCCAGCTGAGGTTACACAGGAAGGTGTCCAGGCGGGTTGGAATGTCTGCAGAGAAGGAGACTCCACAACCCCCCTGGGCAGCCTGGGCCAGGCTCTGGCACCCTCACCGTGACGTAGTTTCTGCTCAAATTTAAACAGAAAAATAAAGAACAAAACAAAGAACGCCACTTAACAATATCATTGACCCTGCTATCAGTTTATTTCTCCATTTCAACACCTCCCTGCTCTAAAGCACCGTCTGGTTGAGGTCGACCAGCCCGACCCGTCCCCCAAACCAAAGAGCCTCCACGCTTGTGGTCTCCTTGTCCCACTCACCTGGATGGGCTGGTGTCACCGAGCAGCGGCATTTTGTGCTGGAAGTTACCTGTTGGGTTCTGTTTTCCAATCGCCATCCCCTACCGAGGCTTCAAGAAAGACCTAAAGGCTTTCGTCTTTCTTCTTGTTCTCCGTCTACATATCAAAAGGGCTGAAAAGTCCCTGGATCAGCTGGGTACACCAACTGAAGTTCAGCGAGCGGTACGGGGTGACAGATTGTCCCACACAGACCTTGACCCATCATTTGGTCTCACTGACATTTTCGGCTATTTCCACACAAAGGTGCCTCATGTGGAGCTGTCACAAGTGCTCTATCAACTATTTTATCACATTCAGGCCGTATCTGGTTACATTATTCATCCTGTCTGTGAAACTACAAAATCCCCAAATGCTTTGTGTGTCATGAGGCAAAACAACCCGATGGGTTGAACGGTTTAAAATAAACCAGAGCTCCAGGTGCCTCGTTTTCCTCCACAGGGGCTCTTTATTCCTCAGGGGCTTGAGAGTGCCTGTGTTACAACAAAACAAATCGGTCTTAAAAAAAAAAAAAATGGTCAACCACACAACATCATAAATCCACCTGCCGCAATCACCTGCATCATCATCTGAACTGGATTTTTTTGTCTCCCTCAGAAACCTGCACCTTTCCTGGGGTCCCAGTTACCCCTGAGGTTCTTGCTTCTCAGAAAAAAGCCCATGCCAGCTGTATTCAATAAGTGACTATGTCTGCAGCACCTGTGAAGGGGATGGGCAGGATAAACCCAAGTTAACCCTTCAGCAAGTAAAGGGACAGGAGGTATTGATCACAGGCTTATGAGTTGTGGTTTTTTTTCTTGTTATTTTGGGATCGATAAGATGTTTCCCGGGCCATTTTATATTCGTCCCAACCTGCCTAACTGTAGGTGCGTTTGTGTATAAAATACTGTATGTTTTGTCTATCTTCAACTAGACAAATAGTTAGTGAACTTCTTATTTTAGAAGAATTTCAGGCCCGTGCTTGTGAACAAAAGGATCGGAACAAGCGGGGATGCGGTAGAGCAACAAGACGGAGGAGAGTGGCAACCTGAGATCGCGCACCCCCGGCCAAACCGAGGTCCAAACCCCTGTCCGCGAGGTAACGAAGGAATGCTCCCGATTCTCCTTTAATTGCGTTCTTGGTAGGGGCTGAGGCGACGCGAGCAGCCGCTGCATGCTGCTGCATGACCCTTGGTTGCAACACACCGAGGTGGAAGCGCTGATAGATTCCTTCTGGTCCCGCTCGCTCCGCGACAGCGGCGAAGGAAGGAAGCTCTGCAAAAGTCGGGAGCTTTCCTGCGTTGCCAGCTCTCCAGTGCCTCTGCAGGCTGTGCCCACTTGGGTTTTATTCAGGCAGAAAATGTTCAGCCTTCACAACTAATAACAAAACTCAGTGTTAGAATATTTCCTCTCCGCGAATTCCTCATGAGAAAGTAATACATGAGCTAATCTCCGGCAGCAGGGACGTTGTAAGTTTTCAGTGATATTAGCGCTGAGAAGTATAAAACCATTTTTATTACTTTAATCTGCAGGCTAATTTTTAAATGGAATGCGAGTATAAACAATGCTGGTTTTAAGTACATTACGGAGCTGTCAGGCTTTGACAATTTAAATGAATGAGACTTCAAAAAGTATTAGGAAAAAGATTAAATGTCTCATTGAAATACACATGAAATAGAAATGAAATCCATCAACAAAATGAAATTATTTCAAAACTTCCTAGAATTAAATCCAAAATACAGGTCTCTCCCACCAGGTAAGTGATACCACGGTGGGTGAGACTTTATCTGAGAGCAGCTTAATTTCCAACTGACAAATAATTTACTGTTGTTCGATCTTTCTAGCCTGAGCACTTTGTAAAACAAGATTATTTGATCCTCTTCGTTTTACATGGGCAAAGCAGTGTTTAAGAGGTTTAAGTGGGGGTCAAGCAACAAATGAGTGATGGAATCCCCAACCAACACAGTGTCGAGGTCTCCTGGTTGTCCTGTTCCCTGACACCAACCCTCGGTGTGACGCTGTCACCCGTAGCACATTTTTCTGTACAACTCACTTGCACTAAAGGGCATTTTCAGGCTTTATTTCCGTTTAGGAAGCAGACGCTTTTCAGAGTTTCTTGTAAGCCACAAGTTGTTAATCTGAGAAGGCCAAATTAATAGTATGGAGTTCTTTAAAGCTTCTTGGCCAAATTCAGCATTGTAATAAGTAATAAATAATTTCTTTGATAATAGGATTGTCTCTATTTAGTACGTATATGATTCTTTAGAGCTCCATGTAACTCCTGAATATGAGCTTGACTCTGTTTCACACTGAGCCCTTGAGGAGTGCTGAGCTCCTCCCTTACTACTGACTTACTTATCCCCTAAAAATGTAATTAAAACATTAAGATTGCCCTAAATGAGGGGTTGAGCAGGAATGCCAAGTGTGGGAGCACCGGGAGGAACAAAAGGCAGGAGAAGGGGACCAGAATGACATCTGACGATGGCATCTGGACTAGCAGGTCACCAGGATTGCAGAAGGCATCCGCCTGCGTGGAACGTGGAAGAATTGAGACGTCAGGATGAACGTCCCTTGTCCTCCAGCTCGTCCTGAGATGGGACAGAGCAACGGACACCAGCACTTTGGCACCTGAAGGTACTACCTGGTGCTTCTGAGTCTGCGTGAGGATATGATTGAAATCTGTTTTGTTTTACATTTTTTCCACCTTCTAAGGTCTCAGGAGCAGGTGTGCAGCATTGTGCCATCATTTCCTGCGTGATAGCCTGTTTGCTGGTGTTCAAGACCACCTAAAATATGAAAGTTTGGGGTTTTTATGCACCAGAGAACGCATTTCACTAAAAAAAAAACCACCAAAAGCTCCAAGCCGAGAGTAAGATGCTTTCAACACACCAATTCAACGCCTTTTCCAAACCTCTTACTTTTACAACTTTGCAAGCATGCTTTAGCCGAAATTAATGCACGAGCCCGTTGAGGTTAATGAGTTGTTTCGCGTTCAGACACCTGCGTAGTTCACGCAAACACCTGGGCCTGGCTGGAGACGCGGGGGCTCGGAGCAGAATGAAATCCTTGCCCAGGATGGTTGCTGAAGGCAGCACCCGCTCCCAGCACCGCTTGGGGAAGCCTTAATGAAAAGCAGCTCATCAAGCAGTTACGTAACCTAATGATAATCCGGCTCAGGCCGGGCAACACTTAAAGCCACAGAGTCTCTCTGCCGTGACCTATTTTACACTGGATGCGAGGGCAAAAGTGTGCGGTTTGTAACTTCGCCGCGTCTGTTGCCGCCGAGTTATTCCCCGTGGGTAGAAAAGCCCCCAGCGCGCGTTTCTTCTGCTTTCCTGGCTGCAAAGCGACGGCTTCGCATCTGCCGGTGGCTTTTTACAGTATCGGCGCCAAGCGCGGGCACGGCGGAGAGCAAATCGCAAACAATTAGAAGGAAAACACTTAATGTCCCGCAGGAAACTCCGTGGACTTTAATTTCAGCTTCAGAAGCTGCGGAGAGTCCGGGGGTACGTTGCAAAGCGCTTCTGATGCCGCGTTGAAGCGGAGAGAAAGCTTTGGTGTTTTTGTTAGACCTCAGAGAGCGAAAACGTGTGCTTCCATAATTCCGGGGTCATATTTACATTTGACTTAAGAAATTCCTTAGGATGGCACTGCTGTAACTCACACTTGTACGACTGGCCAACCCCCTGTAATCATTTATTTTTTACATCTCAATCTGCGCAAGTATCAGCAAGAGATTAAACGCAGAGATGTTGATTCAGATCTCAGTGTTTAATCTGCCCACAGATGGTGTCAAAAGAGGGACAGCCATGCGAAATAGCAACAGATTTTTTTTTTCCCTAAACAAGCACTTTTTTCATTTAATAAAGCTGGAGAACAAGTGGCCCAATTTAAAATACAGAGGAAATCTCAGTTGCCTACAGTTCCTCTGCTTTGAAGCAATATTAATGGGCTGATTTCTGTTAATGATTAATAATGTGTTTATATTTATGCACTTAACTGAAGTTATTGTTACTATTATTAATTCCTGTCTTTCGTAGGATAATTATTTCATTTCTTAGAACACCGGACGACTTAATGACAGCGCTGGTTGCAAAAAGGAGGTTGTAGTGTTTTGCTAACTACTGTTACACGTAGATATACTCATTTTTGGTGACACACTTACACAGAATCCTGTTGTTCTCAAATCAGTGATACCAAAGCTTTATATTTCCTACCACAAGGAATACCAGGCTCTGCAAAAATTTCCTGCCAGGCACAGCACTTAGTGCTGGTGGATTCTCAGAGCAGATCACGTGGATCTGCTGATCTCTTATGGGTTGAAAAGTTACTCAAGCTAATGCGTAGTTTTTTTTAAAAAGCTAATTTTTAATTCCCTAGAATTAGATGGCTTAAGGTGAGAAATCACTTGTAAAAAGATTTACAAACTTTCCTGTGGGTAGAAATATCTCGTGACATTTAAGAGGAAAAATAATAATGATAAAAAATTGTGGTGATCGTGTTTGTTGGGTTTTGAAATGTCTTCCTGTGGAGCCTGCAACCAAAACACTGCTGCATTGTCCTGGCATTTAAGAAACAGAAAGTGGAACTAAATGCAGATTATTAAAATAGTGTGGCTGATTATAAACTCTAAAGGGAAACCGTGTAACCTCATTTCCTTATCTCATCAGAGCAAAAGGCTAAAAAAAGGGGGGGGTGGGGAAATACACTATTTCGGTTTTAGTCAGCTCAAGTGTTACTAATCACAGAAGTAAATTATATTTCTAAGTGCATTTAAATATGCTCCGGAGCCCTTTAAAGTGGACTCATTAGATGCAGGGGAGCTGGTTCTAGATGGTTAAGGGTTAAGAGGAAAGTGTTAAACAGCTTTTTTCAGCCCATTTAAGGTCCCGAGCCCTCGCACAGGTCAGATCACTCATCCCTATCAGTGCCCGTGTTTGCCTTTATCTGCAATTCACCCCAATTGTAAATTGCTGGGTTAATTAGATAATACTGAATATAAAAGAAAAGAGTATTTTGTCATTCTTTCCTGGTGGTATTTTTTTTTGTTGCTGGCTTTTAGGTGGCCTGTGTTAAAAAAAAAAAAAAAAAAAAAAAAGAAAAAGGACAAATTCTTTCAGTCTGTTGGTGAGTGGAATAACTCCCATCAGAGTTGGTGTAACTTGTCCTTTTTTGGCAATCGCGCCGGAGAGACCAAGTGCTGAACAGGGAATAAAGCCGAGCTATTCTCTAACCCTACAGAGATTATCCCCCTGAGAACCCCCTCTATTTACTCATCTGTGCTTAAAGACTGTCAGTTTTATTCAGATATCTGCTCAGTCTGTGAAATACTTTTCCTTAACCTACTTTTAATGCCTTTGAAGTATCATCTGCTTGACTAGTTTGAAGAGCACGAAAGCCCTCGTGCAGCCAGTAGGTACTTAAGTGCTTCCTTTTACACCCAGGAGTAGTTCATGAGGTTCACCAGACCTGCTGCCGTCAGACAGACCTGTCAGTCCATCTCCTTCCCTCTGTCGTTTCCAAGAGCGCCCAAGGCCAGATTCCTGCTCCTCCACCTCGACTCTGGCTCCCACCATCACTTCGTTGGGAAGAAGAGAAGAGGGTTGATGCCACCACAACCACTTCCCCACTAATTTGAGATCTTGAATCACCGCAGGTGCCACCAGTGTCCCTTCCACCCTTGGTGCTGACGCCGCCATGGTGACCACCAGGTGACTGTTGCGTTGGTCGCTGCCGATAGAGGTTTAATGCAAAATCTTAGGACGAGAGGAGACGGCCTCAAGTTGCACCAGGGAAGATTCAGATCGAATATTAGGAAAAATTTCTTCATGGGAAGGGTTGCGATGCATTGGAACAGGCTGCCCAGGGCAGTGGTGGAGTCACCATCCCTGGAGGGGTTGGACAGACGGAGATGAGGTTCTCAGGGACATGGGGCAGTGCCAGGGTTGGTTAATGGTCGGACTCAACGGCCTTGAGGGTCTTTTCCAACCAAACTGATTCCATGATTCTATGATCTTCCCCATTGCCTCATCATTAGGAGCGGTACTTGCAACTTGAAGCACGAGGTGGAAGAAAAGAAAAAAACATTTTTTCCAAATAATTTTGTTGTCCTTCACTATGAGGATCCCGGGTATCTTGTTATCCTCAAAAATGGCTCATCCTACCTGGGGTCTGCTGAGCTCCCACCTTCCTGAAATCCTGTGCCGTTAATTAGGTCCTTGTTCCAGAGACCCCTGCAGAGGCAGATGCTTTAACCTGGAGAACAGATACACCAGAAGTGATTAGAAATGCGAGAAAATACAGGGGAAGCAGCCAAGGAGAGAGGAAAGAGGAAAAGGTGGTGCTTCAGGAGTACAACATGCAGGATAAATGGGAAGAAGTGTTTGTAGTTAATGAGTTCTTTGTCATTTCAAATCAATGAAGTCCAAAGGGAAGATGGGGACCCTTGTCACAACCTGAAATCTATACATCACGAACAAAATTTTCTCCGTTTTGTCCTTCACAGGTAGCACAGAAGAATGAAAAATCATGGAATATTAAATATTGGGTTTTCTCTGCTTCGGTTGCTTTTCTTACACCTTTTGTGAGTATTTAACAACTTCCCTTGTTGGTCAGCTGCTACGGCTGAAATCAGAAGCAAGAAAGGAACGGGAGGAGAATAAGGGCAGGGAAAATTTAAAAATTTTTAAAAATTAAAAAACCAATTCCAGCTTCAAACGGGGGCAACTCTATTTCTGTTGGTGCCTCCTGATATTGATAATCGTAACCGGTTCTGCTGCTTTGAAGGTGACAAAAGTTGTTGCAAAGGGTCACTAACATTGTTAACACTTCAGGATGCTGCAGTTCGTGGAAAGTACGATGTTAAAAATGGCAATAACCTGAATCGGAGAGATTGTCCTTCTTGTAATTGGTGGAAAATTAGTGCAAATGAGAGGAATTATAACGGAGCTTGGACATCAGAGTGACCTGAGACATGTGACTGGAGAATCCCACAGCCTGAGGTTAAACTGAATATAAAATCCCAGAACATGGCGGTAAATAAAACTAGGAATTAAACATATTTAGCTCATGGCTTTCTCCTTTAATAATCATGGATCCTTCCTGAGAAAAAGAAACCCGTGGGTTTAGCAATACAGGACTTCCCTGCAGTGGCAACAAGGCTGTTGCATCACCAAAAATATTTTGATTTTTTTTCAAAGTTGAGCGAAAATGTGGCCCCTAAGTAAAGGAAATATTTCCAGCGCGGGCTCACGACTGGTACAATGCTATACAACATTGTAAGAGGCCCGTTTGATACTGTTTTATCAGCTGAAAGCTTTTAACTCCTTCTGTATGGAACCTCTAGCCAAGAGCTGCCCAACTGAGGAGGTGCCACACACCGTGTTCAATGACGGTGAATGTCAAATTTAGGAATCCAGGGAAAATTTAATGAAGTCATATCGGGATCATAAAATATGAACCAAAAGCAATAGAAACACGTAAATTTTTTTACAATAAAAAGGGTTCAAACTGGAGAATATTTTTAGCGTTAGTACAGCTTGTTCCCAAATGCAACTGTTTGCTGTTGAGACTACTGATGAATTAGTCGGCTCTCTCAACAACGAGCTCTTACCACAAAAATACCTATTACCATGAACACGTGTTATGTAAAAACCGATGTCCAGATTGATTTAAGTTCCAGTTCTAGAAATGAAATGGGACCACATTATCAAGAGATGTGAGCTGAGGTATTACGCATGCAAAAGAAAACCCAGCAACCTGTCAGAAAATGTATGTCTGGGCAAACTGGACTCGCGTTACCCCAAATGGTTTAATAGTCAATATTAAAGGTCCATCGTTTGGTAACGGTGTACTGACAGATTTAGAAATACACTGTGAACATGGAATTAAATAAGTCCTGCTAAATACAGTCTGAAAGATCTTGTGCTCCTAGTGAGGGAATAACTCCGTGTGCGTGGCACCAATTAATAGTTAATGATTCTTGGAGATGGCAGCTCTGCTTATATTGTTTCTCCACATCCCTTTTGGTGGGGATCACATCAAATAGCTCACACTCTCCCAGAGTAAAATGTGTGTGTAATGTCTCTAATGCAGATAAAGAGGTAAAACACGTGCAGTATTCACCCTCTGGTACAGCCAAGACCATCTAGTGTGGGATCCCTTGAGTAAACTTACTATTGAGTTGCAACAGGTGCAGCGAGCAGCTAAAGCATTAGCAAACCCACAGCAAGAAATCTCGGTGAAGTTAGTTGGAGAGCTGGTCACCACAGTAGGCTTCGCGTTCTGTAATTTGCCGGTTTTGGGCCTAAATGTCAGCTTTTGTTCTCCTTGTCTCGTTGGGAAACAGCGTCGCTTTGCCCTCATGATCTGTTTAGTGCTGGAGGATCCTGCTCGTTGGGGTGGGCAGCTCTGAACCCCCCGCAGTTCTGCAATACTGTGTGAGACAGGATTCGAGACGTGCAGCTGCGAATGTCCACGAAGGTGCTACACCCCATTCCTCCACGCGCTTTTCTTTGTGCAACCCCAAAATTTGCTTGCTTGTTTCCTATCAAATTGCTTACTGAGCAAGATCTGTCTACAACGATGTGCTTGGCCTTCTCTTGAAAGATGTAGTTGAAGAGCAGTTTTATTTCCATTGCAGTTCTTGCCCGTGGTACCTACCACCGTGTTGCTGCTGATTTGATTTGCATCAATGCCTTTGAAAAATGTTTGGGTCTTTTGTTTTGTTTTGTTTTCTGTAGAAACTGCCGAACTGAACCTCACCTGAAATCCTGTCATTACTGCACCTCTCCCAATCAGGCTTTTAATAAATGCATTAAAAACCAGACAAACTGCAGAACCCTACGTAGCAGTAATGTTTGCCGTGTAGTTGAGATGAGAACCAACCATCTATTTCTACTTATCGTTTCCAGTCTCCTAACAGCTTTTTGGTGCAGGACTCCAGTGCTCTGACTGCAAGAGTGCGGGTGAACTGTTGGGAAACCAAGAGAAAAGGAAAGACAAGGAGATGACAGTTCGGAAAGGGGAAAGAAGAGACCTTAGTGGTGCAGAAAGAAACCATGGGATGACTATACTGAAGGGGGATAACTGCAACAGGGAGGAACATGGAGAAATAAAGTCAGATTGGAAGAACCATGGGAATATGGAGAAGAAGTAGTAGGGAGAGGAGAAACTGGAGATCATTGCACCTTGAATCCTGGGGTCAGTTCTGGGCCCCTCACGCCAAGAAAGGCCTAGAGGTGCTGGAGCGAGTTGAGAGAAGGGAACGGAGCTGGGGAAGGGGCTGGAGCACAAGTGTGATGGGAGCGGCTGAGGGAGCTGGGGGTTCAGCTGGAGAACAGGAGCTGAGGGGAGACCTTCTGATCTCTGACCTGCCTGAAAGGAGCTTGGAGCCAGGGGGGGTCGGGCTCTGCTCCCCAGGAACAAGCGCCAGGACCAGAGGAAACGGCCTCAAGTTGCGCCAGGGGAGGCTGAGGTTGGATGTGGGGAACAATTTCTTCCCCGAAGGGCTGTGGGGCATTGGAACAGGCTGCCCAGGGCAGTGCTGGAGTCACCATCCCTGGAGGGGTTGGACAGACAGAGATGAGGTTCTCAGGGACATGGAGCAGTGCCAGGGGTGGGGGAACGGCTGGACTTGATAACCTTGAGGGGCTCTTCCACCAAAAATGATTCTGTGATTCTATGTCTTCACTTAAAAGCAGAAATTCTGTGTGTTCTGAGCAGTTGCGTACTCCTGGATCCATCCCACCTCATTTTAACACTTGCTGTGGCACCCAGGCTCCCGAAGCAAGTTGTCCCATCCACCTTCAACACCAAGAGCCACCGGGCAAGCTGCCACCTTGGGAACTGTCTTGGCTCTTCCCACGGGTTCATGGGGAGCCCTGTGAAGCCAGGTCTCTAATTTCCACCCCACCACCAGGTATCTTAACACCAGAGGGCACAAATCCCCGCCTCAGTTCCTGTTGAGTTGCACGCCACAGGCTGCAAAATGCAGAATTTCTCTTCTGTAGGGGTGTTGTTGCAAGGATGGATTCGGAAATGACGGGGTGGGGTTTGGGCAGTATGTTGGTAGAGACAAGAAGGGGGACAGAAGTGAAAGAGAGTGGAGAAAAGAAATAGTGAGGTATCAGAAGAATTAACAGTCAGTCAGAAAAGAACTGCATCTCATGGAGAGCATTTTAAAGAAGCAGAGGGACGAAAAGCAGTCTGAAGAAAACATATTAAATGGGGAAAATTGCGATGACAAAAAAGTAGAGAATAGGAAGAGAAAAAGAAGGAAAGCCCACAGGGACCAGAAAGCGATTCTTTATTTTTATGGAGACTTTCCACTTCTTTATTCCATTTCTTCAATGCAAGTTTTATTAGTGGTTTTGGCTCTGCCCTTGCAAACAAATCAGGCAGCACTAACGACAGCAGCCTGGGAGGAGGTGAGATGCTCTTGGAAGTCACACATCATCCTCTTTCTCCTTCTGAAAATCTGGCTGTGTTAACCCCGCTGCTGGGAAGATCTGCCAAGAGGCCACGGATGCTGGTATTATAGTTGTTCCTGGCTTCTTAGAAAGCATAACCTTAATACTTACAGGCCCTTTTTGCGGGGTTTACCTTGCTGAAAAGACAGAGCAAATACTGTGAGAAAAGGCAGATGGGCTTCCTTTACTGAGCTGAAACCTCCTCATGGGGAAATGCTTCTTGATGTCACCTGGGCTACAAAGTAAAAATCAATTGTGGTTGGACTCAAGGATCTCAGAGATATTTTCCAACCTAAATGATTCTATAAATAGGCTATGAAATGGCAAATAAAATACAGATTATAAAACCAGCTCTGTACAATTGGAAATCAGAGAATCATAGAATCGTTTTGGTTGGAAAAGACCCTCAAGATCATCGAGTCCAACCATTACCCAGCCCTGGCACTGCCCCATGTCCTGAGAACCTCATCTCCGTCTGTCCAACCCCTCCAGGGATGGTGACTCCAGCACTGCCCTGGGCAGCCTGTTCCAATGCCCCACAGCCCTTCGGGGAAGAAATTGTTCCCCACATCCAACCTCAACCTCCCCTGGCGCAACTTGAGGCCGTTTCCTCTGGTCCTGGCGCTTGTTCCTTGGCCGAAGAGACCAACACTCTCCATGCTACAGCTAATGTCCATATATCAAATATTTATTTGCCCCAAAGTTTTGTGCAACTGTTGAAACCATCTTGATAAATACAGTTCGGGATAATAATGAAAATCCTGGTGCTAGGGAGTTATTCCAGAGGATATTACTGAAATTAAGCGTACAGGGTTTGGGTTTCCAGGATTTTGCCATCCCCATACACATGTGGGTGTACGCTGGGAGGGGGGAGAAGCTTTTCGTCGTGTTTTGCTCAGCAAAGAGGATGGAGATTGTCCTGGGAGGAGCCTCATGGTATTTTCTTGCCTGGGAGAGCTGAGGAATCCGCTCCCAGAAGTCGGGCAGGTTTTGTGTTGGGAGGACAGGGCTGGGAGCCGGGGATGGGAGTTGCAGACACAGTTACGCTGCAGACGTGACTTGAACATCGAAGAAAGTCGCTGGACTTGCCTGTGTCTGTCTCCTCACTGACAGAACCGAGGATAACAATACTTATTGAAGTACCAGATTACAAGGTTTAATTTGTGTTTGCCTAGTGCTTTAAGATCCTGGCATCAAAATGTTGCTCCTTAGCTCAGGGAATAAATTTTTCTCCATGTCAAGAATTCTCCCTGACACATCTCAGGTTCTTTTTTTGTTGGTTTCTTGGTTGGTTTTTTTTTTTGAGTTCTACCTCCCTGTTCCCTTGGAGGTTTGATTTCTCATCTTTGTACTTGATCTTCTACATCAGAGAACTATTGCTGCTACAGCCATGCAGCTCTCTGCCCATGCAGATGGCAAATTAATCTAACGTTGCACATCAGATAAATACGTATTATTTCTTGTATCCCTTTTGTTCTCGTAGTCTCGACTGGTGCGGCCGCCCTCCCCGAGGACGCTCTGCGTTCTTCCCAGAGAGACCACAGCACGTCCAAGGACGGTGAAATACGGAATATTATTTTCTTGCTGGCTTGGTGGTTTTCATTTAGGATTCAGCAAATGCAGAGCCATCTGCTATGTATGAAATATCCAATAATAGTTCCCCAGTTGCTGAATTCTGAGTGGAAACAAGCCAGCAAGGGAGGCAGAGAGCCTGGCTTGCCTCAAACCTCCTCCATAGGCGTACACAGGCAAACTGCACCCATGTCTTTGCCACCTGATCGTAGCGGTATTTCCAAAAACACAGGATAACTTGAAGACGGAACTGGAGGTCAGAGGAAGAGGACATTCCATTTTCCCCCTCTTGGTGATCCTATGGTTTGCTTTTCTTTGGTTAATGGCTATATGGTGACACTACGCCTCACAAAACATAAAATAACCGTGTTTTCTCGTGGAAGGTCTGACTCTCTCCGCCAAAGCCAGCAGGACCTTCGTCAAACATAAAATCACTGGGAACACTTTCAGGAGCTAAAATATTATCCCTAAAATCCAATTCAATGGATGATAAGTGGAAAAAGATATCGAAATCTTGGTGGCAGGCAGCTTAGTGTATAAAAGCTACTTTCAGCTTTTCATGCCCAAATCCGCTTTGTTTCCCCGCAGACACAGGCACGGCGGGTGATGCTTCCAACACGGAGCTTTCCTGCTTTTGCTGAAATTCCTTAATCTTCCCTCCTTTCCTGAACTTAATACTGTGTTATCTGCCAAATTAGCTAATATTACTGACTTAAGTCGTTGGTTTTAGAGCTGTTGGGCTGCACAGTTATATGGGGATGATTCAGTTTTACCCAAGCTGCTGTTTCATAGAATCAAGAATCATTTTGGCTGGAAGGGACCCTCAAGATCATCGAGTCCAACCGTTTCAGACCATCAGTGCTGCTGGGCAGATCTTACCTGGACTGAGGCCTTTAGCATTAGCACAGCCACACTGATATAGTTAAATTGATGCAAACCTCATGTGAGAACAGAACTGATGAAACTCGTGGGTTGCCAAGGGTATAGTTTGTGAATATTTGACCGGAGCTCTTTTAGAGACTAAATTACAAGAGGCAAGGATTTGCCAACCTTGTGCCAGGCCTTTTCCCATCATCTAATCAGAGAATCGCAGGATGGTTTGGGTTGAAGGGACCCTCAAAGCTGCTCCAGTGCCCCCCTGCCATGAGCAGGGACATCTGCACCAGCTCAGGTTGCTCAGAGCCCCGTCCAGCCTGGCCTGGGATGTCTCCAGGGATGGTTCAGCCACCACCTCTCTGGCCAACCTGGGCCAGGCTCTCACCACCCTCAGCGCAAACAATTTCTTCCTCATGTCTGGTCCCAGTTCTTCAGAGGGGTTTGGGGAGCAGGAAATGATGGAGCCAGGACTGAAAACCACTGTATGGACATGACCTGTGGGAAGGTGGCAGATTTGATTTCCCTGTTGCCCTCACCCCTTCGTGGACATTTGCAGGGAGGTACAAAACGCGCTGGAGGTACAGATGGAGAAGTCGGTGGCTGGACAGGAGTCAGGAAAATGGTGTATGGGCTGATTGGTCCATGAAACCAATGCCTTTGAAACTCCAAAATCAGGATTCCCAGGATGGACAGGCTGTCCTGGGCTGCATCGTGGCCATGGCAGAAGTTCGGTGGGTTCTGGGTGCTCCTCTGAGCTCCTGGGTGGCTTCGGTTGTCTCAGCTCTGGTTCATGCAGGAAGGTGTTTGGCTGCAAGGTCCAAAACGCCTGGATGCACCAAAGAGCTGCCACCACCACACAGGCACCCCAGCACCCACCTTCACTGGGCAGCAGAAGATTAATGGGATTTTAACAGCAAGAGCCACAAGATTATCCCCCAAAAATGAGAAAACTCGTCTACTGACACGGTTCCATCTACATCAGCCTTCCTGAGTTCGCTGCTGCCTTATTTTTCACACCCCTCTGTAAAGCGGGTGCTCCAGCAAATCTCTGCAACAGGGAATTTTCTTGGGATAAAGTGTTTTCCCTCACGCATTTGTATTTCTAATTGCATAAACATGAAAATGAGCATGGGCTTTTATTGCCCTGAGCATACCAGCATCCCCTAAAATACCAGCTGAGCTCTGGCAATGGCGTTCGTTAGCGGCACAAGGATTCATTCATAGCCTCGCAATTTCCTTTTTAGAATAAAATTTCAGGATTTTCTTGTCATTCTCCCATAGGTCACATAACTTGGAATGCCACACGCCTGACGTCTTCAGTGCTGACGACGGCTGCATCTTTCATCTGATGTTTAACAGCGTCTGAGGCTGCTTATCTCTTTATTATATCCAGCACGATGGTATCTAAGGAAGCTAAAACTACCCCATCCAAAGAGAAAATCTAAAATCAGGGGTTGTATAGACTGTTTCTAACCTACAGGGTGATCCTTTTCCATTCTGCTAATGATTTAAAATAAATGAGTTTTCTGGCCCAGGCATCAGCTATTAATGAACCAGCCCCATTCATCTGCGAAGGCGGCGATGCTGCATTCGACACAGGGTTACTGGAGGATGGTGCAAGCAGATTGTACCGTTATCTTACAACTTGTTAATCCTTGCCTAGATCCTAATATAAATTAGGGCATCTCTCAGTTTGCTTTCTCCTCCTGAGGGCTCCAAGAGGCAGTTTGAGAGCTGGGGATAACTCGTACAGAGTTACGCTGACCCTGCCAGCCTCTTTTTCACCATGATATAAATTTTTTAACCGTGATATACGTACTTTTTAGTAGGGCCTGTAGTGATAGGACAAGGAATAACGAGTTCAAATTAAAAGAGGGAAAATTCAGACTAGATACAAGGAAGAAATTGTTTGTGCTGAGGGTGGTGAGAGCCTGTCCCAGGTTGGCCAGAGAGGTGGTGGATGAAGCATCCCTGGAGACATCCCAGGCCAGGCTGGACGGGGCTCTGAGCAACCTGAGCTGGTGCAGATGTCCCTGCCCATGGCAGGGGGGCACTGGGGGAGCTGGGAAGGTCCTTCAACCCAAACCATCCTGCGATTCTATGACCAGTTCACAGAAGATGCTGGACTGGGCTCCTCTGGAGCGTACGACTGGTGCGTGCACAGGACCCCATTTTCCACCGAAACGTGTGCGAGTTTGGCTCGTAGCATGAAGCAGGAGTTCAGATTTCCTCAATTCATCTCCTGGCTCTTTGTCACACCTGTCACTGAGCCTTGGGAGCGGCAGCGAAGTTTTCCTGGGCAAACTGGCAGATGATGGAAACTGGTGCAAATCCCTGAAGATCCCAGATTTCCTCAGTCTCTGGACCTGACCGAGGCTTCACTCTCGCCACCTCATTGAAAAAGGGGTAATTTTATTTACCTTTCTCCCAACAATGCGGCAAGGGCGAGTGGTTTTGAATCTTGCTTTGGAGAGCAAATTGGGAAGTGCCACTATCAATGACTTCCTCCAAAATACAGCCCCTTCTAACAGTAAATTTAAAAGGAAAACTAAATGTGAAAAAGCACCACTCCCACGATTAATTTCTTCACTGTGCTGTTCCCTTTCCTCTTTTATTCTGCCTCATTTTTCAGTCCCTTGCCAACAGATCCTTGGCAGCTCTCATAAAAGCAATTATCATCTTTAGTAAAGTTTTTTTCAGTATTTTTTTGCTTCGTTCTGGAACTGAATTTTCTCCGTAATGTCATTCCGTCAGCCCCAAAATTTGCCGGCTGCATCGCTCCTCCTGCTCTGGCTTTTCAGCCACGTGCCCTCCCTTGGCATTTCTGGGGCTACTCAAGGAGCTTTTCTCTTTTACTGGAGAAGATGCTCGACCCCATGCAGCCCCAAGATGCTTTCGATTGACCGGGACTTGGAAAAAATCCCAGGCATCACACTGAGCAAAATTAAAAATACCACCTCATCCACAGGTCTGGGGAAATTCATGTGCTTGAAGGGCAGGTGCTGCACCTCCAGGAGATGCTTTCAATAACTTCTAATTTTATTTTGGCCAAGGTTGTACCTGAGAAAGAGAGAGTGTGAGTGTAAGCTGTCCTGATAAATGGTCTGGATCTGACTTGCAGATCTGAATTTCTCCAGTTGGGGAAGTTCAGAATCGGAGCCAAATTGGCAATTTTGATCTAAGTCATCTCTTTTTGCTTCAATTACATTTCCTGTTGGCTTATTCTCTCATTCAAGACAGCGCGCAGGGTGACTCTGGGACAAGCAGACTGTTACGCAGCTCTGATTTCCTTGGCCTCAAGGATGCTATTTTTTCAGCTCATCTGGTTAAATAGCTGCTGTTCAGGGGCTGCAAAAGGCTGAACTTACCCTGGATGTCCCACCAGCATCCACCAGGAGCAGCCCCCCCTGATGGTGACATCTGCCCTGTCTCCTGAATCGATGAAATAAACGGGGGAGATTCAACTGCAGAGTGTAAACCACGAGTGTTTGCACCAAGCAAGTGATCCTGTGCTTCGTCTGCCACCAACCACGAGCTGACCGGCGGTGTCTGCGATGTCCCATCTGCTGATCCATACTCATCCAGATGCTGGTTTTGTTTCCACTCGTCTCCCATCCCACTTGAACATTCAACTCTACCCTTTAATGTCTTTGTGCTGTAACGTGGTGTGTTCAAGGGTCCCAACAGGTACCAGGGGCCCCAGAAATGATCCGAGGCTGGAGCAGCTCTGCTGTGGGACAGGCTGAGAGAGCTGGGGGTTCAGCTGGAGAACAGAAGCTCCGGGGACACCTTAGTGTGGCCTTGCTGGACTTAAAAGGGGCCCATAAGAAAGATGGGGACAGACTTTTCAGCAGAGCCTGTTGTGATAGGACAAGGGGTGATGGTTTTAAATTAAAGGAGGGAGATTCAGGCCGGACATGAGGAAGAAATTATTTGCGCTGAGGGTGGTGAGAGCCTGGCCCAGGTTGGCCAGAGAGGTGGTGGATGAAGCATCCCTGGAGACATCCCAGGCCAGGCTGGACGGGGCTCTGAGCAACCTGAGCTGGTGCAGATGTCCCTGCTCATGGCAGGGGGGGCACTGGGGGAGCTGGGAAGGTCCCTTCCCACCCAAGATGCTCTGCGATTCCATGATTCTAAGTGCAGTGGATGCTCTCAGAGATGCTGCTTCTCCTCCTGACCCCTCTTGCTCACCTCCCAGCATTTCACCTCCAGAAACCCCTGCAGAAAACAAGAAGCTTTCCCAAACAAACCCGTTCGGGAATCTGCACTTGGTTTGCACATTGGCGGGTTACAGCCATCTGCCAGTTACAGTCCTGGATTTTCCCACTTTGCCCCAGAAAATTTGCATTAAGGCCTAGGGATACAACACCCTTTTGTGGCCCCTGCTGTGAAGCAAAAAATCCCTTCCCTGTTCCAATGTTTTGGTTGCAAAAAGCTCTGAAATAGGGATGTAACAGTGAAACAGTGAAAATCTGTGGGCTTCCAGTGTTCTCCAAGAGGCTTTGGGGATGGGGTGGGATGGGATGGGGTGGGATGGGGTGGGATGGGATGGGGTGGAATGGGATGGGATGGGATGGGGTGGGTTGGGATGGGGTGGGATGGGGTGGGATGGGGTGGGATGGGATGGGGTGGGGTGGGGTGGGATGGGGTGGGATGGGGTGGGATGGGATGGGATGGGGGTGAATGGGATGGGGTGGGATGGGGTGGGATGGGATGGGGGTGAATGGGATGGGGTGGGGTGGGATGGGATGGGATGGGATGGGATGGGGTGGGATGGGATGGGATGGGGTGGGGTGGGATCGGATGGGGTGGGATGGGATGGGGTGGGGTGGGATGGGATGGGATGGGGTGGGGGTGAATGGGATGGGGTGGGGTGGGATGGGATGGGATGGGGTGGGATGGGATGGGATGGGGTGGGGTGGGATCGGATGGGGTGGGATGGGATGGGGTGGGGTGGGATGGGATGGGGTGGGATGGGGTGGGATGGGATGGGGTGGGATGGGGTGGGATGGGGTGGGATGGGATGGGGTGGGATGGGGTGGGATGGGGTGGGATGGGGTGGGATGCGATGGGGTGGGATGGGGTGGGATGGGATGGGGTGGGGTGGGATGGGATGAGATGGGATGGGGTGGGATGGGATGGGATGGGGGTGAATGGGATGGGGTGGGGTGGGATGGGATGGGGTGGAATGGGATGGGATGGGATGGGGTGGGGTGGGATGGGATGAGGTGGGGTGGGATGGGGTGGGGTGGGATGGGATGGGGTGGGATGGGATGGGGTGGGGTGGGATGGGATGGGATGGGATGGGATGGGGTGGGGTGGGGTGGGATGGGATGGAATGGGATGGGGTGGGGTGGGGTGGATGGGGTGGAATGGGATGGGATGGGATGGGATGGGGTGGGGTGGGATGGGATGGGATGGGATGGGATCTCGGGCATCAGTGCAGGCGATGGGAGACAGATGTTCCTAATTGAGCTGTATGTGCCTCATCTCTCTCCAAAATCATCTTCTTGCAGCAGTAGCTCTGCCTCCCTCCTTCCCCTCCGAACAGGGATCAGACGGAGCAGAGCTCGCGTGCAATATCAGCAGGCGGGTACAGTCGCTACGACCCGCTGTTACACTCAATTTTCTTTTGTAAGAAAGATTCCCTTCATCCTGCCGGCTGGCCCGTGGCTGGTTATACTATACATCACCGCATATTTTCCACTTGAGATCAATACCGCAGTCCCCGCTCGCTTTGAAGAGCGCTGCCGGCATCCTGCGGACCCCGGGAGCTTCACCAGCCATCGCTCGGGGAAAAGCACAAAGCAGTTTTTGCTCCCCCGGCCTCATCGCCGTACCCCCCTCACTGCCATTTCTTCTCCTCCATCCCATCATCTTCAGGCAGAGCTCTGCCAACACTTTATTTTATTATATTCAACCATGTGAAAATGCTCTTGGCAAGAAACCCGACCGCTCTGAACTTATTTGTTGTATTTTTTTTTTTTTCCTTTTTCGTTTTAACAATTCCGTATTGTTTCGGGCTATTGTGCTCACTAGGAGGCTCGAGTTTGGTGCATTCATTCGCTCTTCTCTTGTCAAATCTGCCTTTGGAGCTGTTGTTTGGCTCTCGTACGCACCCTCTTCTATCTCCAACCATTCTTTTTCACTTTAAGTCCTTTTTCTGCCAGCTCCAACTTGTTTTAACCATGCTGCATATCCAATTTCTGTATTTGGGGTTCAAAACGAAAGATAAAAAATGCCCGAATACTCCACTGAATGTCACCATATTAATTTTGCGATGGCTCCGAAACACTAAATTAACCTTGAGGAGATGTGATTGCAGCTGACTTTGTATTATATATATTGCTACAATAATATTAGTTGTAAACTGTTAAACCCAACAGGGTAGTTGAGCTTAGCTCTGCTCTTGGAGAAGTTCCCCTCAAGTAAGAGGTGATTTATGCCGGTGAAAACAAGAGGAGAGTTGGGATCTTTTGCCTTTTGATGAATTCCACATGCTACCATCTTGCTGCCCGAAGAAATACTTCACATCCTGATTCCACTGAATGTATTAAATGATCGTAACATTTTTATGTTCCTGGCTGAAGTCTGGGCACTGATCACATTTTCTCTAAAAACTTCAGTATGACAGATCCGGAGGAGCTGCTTCAAATTGAGGTTGAATCTGGCTTCTCACTGTAAACTAAGGCTTAGGTCCAGGGCTCCTGGGACCAGCTGATGACCCTCAAAACCAGAGGAGATTTTCTCTTACCGGCAGGGATGTGGCCAGTGGGTTTTGCTCTGATTCCCCGCACACGGCAAGACCAGACATGAAACACGTTGGAGGTTTCTCTGTCCTGGTTCAGCTGATTCTGCCACCAAGTGACGTGCAATCTCACTGTCCGCTTCTCATGGCTAGAAAATTCCTTGTGGAAAAACACTGGGCAGTTGTACAGCATCTTTAATACTTGGTTTTTCCAAAGACTCTTTTAAAATTTTTTTTTTTTTTTCAGCAGCCTGTCCTTCCACTCGTGTTCAGCATTTGGTCTTCTGCTGTGTAACGGGCCCGATGGTTCAACACAACACCTGGTTTTACCTTGGAGAAATGCCCCTCTGCCCACGGTGCCTGAAATTTGGGGGTGGTTGAGTCAATGGATACTGGATCCTCTTTGCCCAAAGATGCAGCAGGGGTGGATGTGGCAGACGGAAGAGAAACAGGAGGGTCCAGGTGCCACATCTGGAAGGGGAAGATGCAGATGACAGCTCCAGAGGAGAAGCCAAGGGACCTACCACACCTGCAGTTAGAATCATCATAGAATCATTTTGATTGGAAGAGACCCTCAGAATCATCAAGTTCAACCATAACCTAACTCTAGTACTAAACCATGTCACTAAGAACCTCATCTATACTCCTTTCAAGCCCCTCCAGGGATGGTGACTCCGCCACTGCCCTGGGCAGCCTGTTCCACTGCTTCACAGCCCTCTCTGTGAAGAATTTTTTCCTAATATCCAATCTGAAAGTTGGACCTCCATGGTGCAACCACGTCCTCCATGAACCTGGGTTTGAAATGCTTTGGCTCTGCAGCACCGACGTCCACCCGCACGTCTGCACCGTGCACTGCGGGTACCTTCATGGGGAGCCTCAAGTCCTGCATGTCGGGGACAGTGACACCCCTTTCCACAAGCCCCTTGCAGCCCCGGGAGCTGGTTAAATGTGTAGGAGGTGCAGGACAACACATGGAGCTCACCAACGTGCTGTGGCTGTGTTTGGATTCTCAGGGTAATGATTTCCAGCTGGTCTCCCACTCCAAGCCTGGATGCTGTTCCTCAGCTCACCTCGCCTTTGGCTGCCTCCCCCCTCCCTTTTGTCCTCACTGGAAGAAAGCAAAGCTCCTCTCTTCTCTAGGAAGTTATAGAATGCTACAAAATCCTGGGATCTGGGGAAAGGTGAGACAGTGCAGAGCTTGGTGGAGCACCTGGCGTCATGGTCAACACTGATACCGCAGCACAGGGACGTCCAGGATGGGGCTCCAAAGCAGGGAGTCTCCCCTGGACAGTGACCATGATGGTGTCTTATTGAAGCCAGAGGAGATGATGGGGAAGTCGGTGAGATAGAATTTCAGAGAATCATAGTATCATTTTGGTTGGAAGACACCCTCAAGATCATCGAGTCCAACCATAATCCAGCCCTGGCACTGCCCCATGTCCCTGAGAACCTCATCTCCATCTGTCCAACCCCTCCAGGGATGGTGACTCCAGCACTGCCCTGGGCAGCCTGTTCCAATGCCCCACAGCCCTTTGGGGAAGAAATTGTTCCCCACATCCAACCTCAACCTCCCCTGGCGCAACTTGAGGCCGTTTCCTCTGCTCCTGGCGCTTGTTCCTGGGGAGCAGAGCCCGACCCCCCCTGGCTCCAAGCTCCTTTCAGGCAGGTCAGAGATCAGAAGGTCTCCCCTCAGCTCCTGTTCTCCAGCTGGACCCCCAGCTCCCTCAGCCGCTTGTAAGATGAAGCACCAAAGCCACCAACTCCTGCACTGAGCTTCATCATCTCAGCTGGAGATCAGGTGTTGCCTAAGTGCCCCCAAAATACACCTCAGCATCATAATAGCTACAGTTCTGACCTTCAGCCTCATGGAGAAAGCTTTAGCATGCTCACCAAATAAATGAAGTGTGAACATCAGCAGCTTTAGGTTCAGTTTTTCAGTGTCCTGGGCCAAAGCTCAGAAACATCACGATGATGTGGAACGCAACCAGGAAGGTGGTGGAGGAGAGGTGGTTGTGTTCCTGGCAGCCGCTGCTGCTGAAGTGATGTATTAGCTGAACACCCATGTCTTCATGCCCTGCTCTTGGTGGAAGTCACTGCCACGGATGCGTGGGGAAACACGTTGAGTCCACAGTGCCCTAACATATCTCCCGGTGGTGACGATGGATGTTGAGTAAGTCTGGAGCAAACCTTGGATGTAGCCTCCAGCAAAGCCCTCCAGGTCAGTTAGATGGGGTGCTGTGCTCCAAGCTAAGCCTGGCTTAAGTGCGAGGGCATGGGGGTCCTGAGCTGGGCTGCTCCACTGTGATTCGTTCCCCGATGAAGATATCAAAGCACTTGTCCTATGTACAAGAAGCTTCTAAAAGGTGAGGGTTTCTCCCTGCTTATTTCAAAAATTATAGAGTTTTCTCTGCTTTTCCTGGTGGGCTGGAGAGCCAGTTGGGTTCTGGCATCCTATATATAAACTGGGAGAGAAAGGTGGGGAATAATTTTTATTCCCTCAGCTTAGATAGTTTTTGCTCCTGACATTGTTTCTAGAATCATAGAATCACTTTGGTGGGAAAAGTCCTTTAAGATTATCGAGGCCAACCATAAACCTAACACGGCCAAGTCCACCTCTAAACCATGTCCCTAAAAAGCAACGGTGGAGGGATAAACCGGCACGACAGAGATCAGCCGCTCGTGCTTGGAAAACACCAAGAGCCCGAGGGAGCCAGAAACCTTCTGGGACCCCTCGGAGATGGAAATTGGGGTGAAATCAGCAGGGGAAGGGCACTGCAGCATCACCCTGGCTGACCCTGCGGCCACTCCCGTCGAAACCCATCCCGATAGCGTTGACTCGCAAGAAACCCTTCAACTCCACCAGGCTCCTTTCAGGCACCGTAATTAGGCACAATAAAGGGTATAAACTCAACTTTGCACACGGTGTCACCTTCCCAACAAGCCAAAAACTCCACTCGCCGGCTCCTCCAAATGCAATTCTCAATTCCCGGTTTTGGCTGCAGGTGCCCATCGCTTGGTCAAGCTGCTTTTAAAACGCACCAAAGCCTGGAGCTCTCGTGAGAAAATAGAAAGGAGATGAAGATACACCACAGAGCTGCGTTTCTCAGCCTTCTGGTGAATTTTAAAAGTCATTAAATTTTGAAGCAAGAACATCAGAATGGCACAGCAGCTCCAGCCGGCTTAAAATAGGGCGACAAATGACTGCTAGAGACAGAGGGTTTAATTAGAAGAGGCAACGGGCCAGGATTGTCAAATGTCACCAGTGCTCCCGTTTCAGGAAGACACAGGCTTGGGCCTGGCTCGCTGAAATTTCGGCAGCCACCATCTCATGGAATCACAGGATGGTTTGGGTTGAAGGGACCATTAAAGCTCCCCCAGTGCCACCCCTGCCATGAGCAGGGACATCTGCACCAGCTCAGGTTGCTCAGAGCCCCGTCCAGCCTGGCCTGGGATGTCTCCAGGGATGGTTCAGCCACCACCTCTCTGGCCAACCTGGGCCAGGCTCTCACCACCCTCAGCACAAACAATTTCTTCATTGTAAAAAAATTCATCCCAGCCCCTGGGTGCTCAGCATCTCGGTGTGCCCAGGATGCAAAGGCAGTGGTGGGACTCCTGCCCACCTCGGCTTTCTTCTCCAAACCGGAGCATCCTCAAAGATGCTCCTGGGAGGGTTTTTGTAGCCCAAAGAAACCTCTTGGCCAGGAGGTGGGGATTTTGGAGGATGCTTTAGTGCACAATGTGTCTGTGGGATCCCTGGGAGTCATGCGGTGAATTTTGCATGGGAAAAGCAGCAAAATTTTGCACCCAAAGAGGGAAAATTCAGACTAGATACAAGGAAGAAATTGTTTGTGCTGAGGGTGGTGAGAGCCTGGCCCAGGTTGGCCAGAGAGGTGGTGGCTGAAGCATCCCTGGAGACATCCCAGGCCAGGCTGGACGGGGTCTGAGCAACCTGAGCTGGTGCAGATGTCCCTGCCCATGGCAGGGGGGGCACTGGGGGGGCTGGCAACGTCCCTTCAACCCAAACCACCCTGTGATTCTATGAATTGCTCTCTTGGTTGCTGAAGTTAATTTAATAGCACTTGGGCTGGTGTAGGGGCTGGAGAATAAGCTGAGTTGTGCTTGTACCCCCGGTGACGGCTCATCGCGCTCCTTGAGAAGCAAATACCAGAATAAAATATGATTAATTCCCTGTTTAATTCCTGAGGTGAGTTGCAGAGCTGCCCCAAGAAAGGCCGACTCCTGCCCGGCTCCCCCGCTCTCCCCACCCCTCTCATCTGCAGTTAAATCACTCAGGTAGGAATTCAAATTCCAATTTAAACTGATTTAATCGACAAGCGACACGTCTACTTTTATTTACATTCACATCGGGCTCCCGCTCACACGGCTTCAGCTGATGGAGAATCAATTTGCGCTGTTGGAGGCGCCAACCACAGTGGAAATAACCAAAAAAATAATGATGCTCACACCGGTGCATCCTCCTCTTGTGGCCGAGTCCGCAGCTTATTGCTCTTGACCTAGTGAAAATAAGTTCTAAATCTGCCCAGGACCTTTCTTTCACGGGTGATGGGGCAGTCGGACCCTGCGGGAGTAGGAATGTTTCTTATGTGGGTTATTTCAATATTTTTACAATTAAAAAAAATGGGTTTTTGGTCTCTGGATGCCCCGGTGCACGGACCCGTTCACCAAAGCAGGAGCTCGGAGGCTGCAGCCGGGACGGGGCGAAGCTCCGTGGAACTACAGCTGCTCCCCAAACCCCACCACATCCCACCGTATTTACAGCATGGAAATAATAGAGGAAAAAAGCTCTGAATTTTTACTGTTAAAAATGCCGTTTTCTACCAATCTCCGTTTCATCAAGACCTTTTTTCCAAAGCATTTTGGCACCAACAAGGGAATACTCCACCACGCGTTTTGTTGAAAAATATAGATTTGATGGATCTCCACCATCTTTCAGCGGGAGGGAAAAGCGCGTCTGATCTCCTGGATCGTGCTGCCCTCTGCAGAAAATCCCGACGGATGACGACGCTTTTGCAGATGAGCTTGTGATAAACGAAATATTCTGGCGACGATGTGCCGGGCTCAGGGGGGTGTTGAACTATTTGGGTGTGAACCCCATTTTTGGGACACGCCAAGGGGCTGAGATGCTACGAACCCGTATATCTGCGACCAGAAAGTTTTTTTTTTTCCCCAAAAAATGTGCTTCTCCCTCAGCTGGGACAAGGCAACCACTTTCCTTTAGGGTATGATCGGCTTTTGGACCTGGGGGTGCAGGACCCTTCATGACGGGCTGGGACCTTTTCTGGGGTTCCCGACCTCATGGGTGTTGAGCTGGGGGGGCAGGAGCCTCTTTTGGGGAACCAGGAACCCTCCTGGGGGTGCAGGACCCCTTCTGGGGTGCAGGTCTGGGGCTGCTGGGTCTGGGACACCTCCCGGGGCTCTGGATTTTAGGGGTGCTGGGTTTGGGGGTGCAGGATCCCTCTTGGGTGACCAGGAGCCCTCCCTGGGTTCCCAGTCTCATGGGTGCTGAGCTTGGGGGTGCAGGAGCCTCTTTTGGGGGACCAGGAGCCCTGTTGGGGTTGAAGGTTTTGGGGTGCCGGGTCTGGGGGTGTAACACCCCTCCTGGGGGTCTGAGACACTTCTGGGGCTCTGGATTTTAGGGGTGCTGGGTCTGGGTGTACCGGATCACTCTTGGGGGTCTGGGACCCCTTCTGTGGTTCCCAACCTCAGGGGTGCTGAGCTTGGGGGTGCAGGAGCCTCTTTTGGGGGACCAGGGGCCTTCCTAGGGGTGCAGATTTCAGGGGTGCTGGGAGTCTGGGGGTGTAACACGCCTCCTGGGGCTCTGGGACCCATCTGTGGGCTCTGGATTTTAGGGGTGCTGGGTCTGGGGGTGTAACAGCGCTCCTGGGGGTCTGGGACTCCTCCAGGGTCTGTGGGTTTTAGGGGTGCTGAGTCTGGTGGTATAACACCACTCCTGGGGGTCTCAGACCCCTCTGGGGGCTCTGAATTTTAAGGGTGCTGGGTTTGGGGGTACAGGATCCCTCCTGGGGGTCTGGGACCCCTTCTGTGATTCCCAGTCCCAGGGGTGCCGAGCTCGGGGGTGTAGGAGCCTCTTTTGGGGGACAAACCTGGGGGTGAAGGTTTTGGGGTACTGGGTCTGGGGGTGCAAGACCCCTCCCCAGGGTCTCAGACCCCTCTGGGGGCTCTGGATTTTAGGGGTGCTGGGTCTGGGGGTGCAGGATCCCTTTTGGGGGACCAGGAACCCTCCTGGGGGTGCGGGACCGTTCCTGGGGTGCAGGCCCCCCACCCCAGGGTGCGGGTGACCCCGACATGCCCGTGGCCGCTGCAGACACGTCCCGCGGGAGCAGGAAGCGGGGTGCGGCGGGTGCCACCCAGCCACCCCTCCCGTCCCGCGCCGAGCACCCAGAGGAGCCGGTTGTGCCCGTCCCCGCGGGCCCGGCACCGCCGTGGGGTGAGTGGTTCTCTCGGGGGTGGGAATCAGGGGGGTCCTGGGCTGCGGGGTGTCCCCAGCCCCATCCCCGCCCCGGGTTGGGGTGCCCGAACAAGGTGGGGTGTGGGGAGGCACTTTGAGTTGATCCCAGTCTCACCCGTCTCAGGGTCCAGCTGGGGAAACTGAGGCAGGATGGGCTCGGGGCCTGTTGCCTGTCATCACGCCCAATGCGGGGTGGGGGGGGCCGATCCTGGGGCTGCTGGAGCTGGGGGGGTCCCTGAACCCCCACACGGCTCCGGGGCTCAGGGTGTCGCGCCGGGAAGCTGAGTCACAGCCGGCAGAACGGGCTCAGCCTGCTCGGCGTTTCGGTTCGCCGGGCTTGCCAGGGAGCTCGGGTCACCCCAAGATTTAGGCGGGGTGGGGGGGGCTTGGGTAGGAGAAGGATTCAGGATTTTTTTGGGAGAGGCTGGGAATGTGTTTTCTAAAAGCGGGGGGCTCCATGTGCTCGGTGCGGGTTTGGGGGCACCCAGGTGGGGATAAGGTGGGGATGCCTGGGGCAACGGCATCATCCCCCAGCATCACCCCCCAATCCCCAGCATCACCCCCCAATGTCCCAGCATCACCCTCATCCCCCCAACCCCCAGCATCACCCCCCAATCCCCAGCATCACCCCGCAATGTCCCAGCACCACCCTCATCCCCCCAACCTCCAGCATCACCCCCCAATCCCCAGCATCACCCCCCAATGTCCCAGCACCACCCTCATCCCCCCAACCTCCAGCATCACCCCCCAATGTGCCAGCATCACCCCCCATGTCCCAGCATCACCCTCATCCTCCCAACCCCCAGCATCACCCCCCAACCCCCAGCATCACCCCCCATGTCCCAGCATCACCCTCATCTCCCCAAACCCCAGCATCACCCCCCATGTCCCAGCATCACCCTCATCTCCCCAATCCCCAGCATCACCCCCCAATGTTCCAGCATCACCCCCATCCCCCCAACCCCCAGCATCACCCCCCAATGTCCCAGCATCACCCCCATCCCCCCAACCCCCAGCATCACCCCCCAATGTCCCAGCATCACCCCCATCCCCCCAACCCCCAGCATCACCCCCCAATGTTCCAGCATCACCCCCATCCCCCCAACCCCTAGCATCACCCCCCCAGTGTCCCAGCATCACCCCCCACATCCCAGCATCACACCCTGCCATCACCCTCCACAATCCAGCATCACCCCCCAATGCCCCAGCATCACCCCCCCATTACCCAGCATCACACCCCACACCCCAGAATCACACCCCACCCCCGCAGCATCACCCCCACACCGCTCAGTGTCACCCTCCACAATCCCGCATCACCCCCCAATGCCCCAGCATCACCCCCCACAATCCAGCATCACCCCCCACAATGCAGCATCACCTCCCACACCCCAGCATCTTGCCCCAGTGCCCCAGCATCAGCCCCCGCGCATCACCCCCCACATCCCAGCATCTCCCCCCATTAGCCAGCATCAGCCCCCCAGCATCGCACCCACATCCCAGCATCACCCCCCGCACCCCAGTATTACCTCCCATGCTGGGGGAGAGGGGGGTGACACTGGGCACCCCACTGGGATGAAGGGCTGGGGAGCGATCGCTGGGAAAATTGCTCCTGAAATTAAAGGGAGAACGGGATTTCCCCCCAGCACCCCCTCACCAGCCCTGCGCACCCCGTTATCACCCCAATCCCCCCCAGACCGGCCTGACCCGGGGCTCGTCTCTCCCCCAGCTCCGCTTGATGGCCCCGGCGCAGGGCTCGGTGGCCGCGGTGGCCGCGGTGGCCGCGGTGGCCTGGGGCTTGGCCACCATCCTGCTCCTGCTCCTCCTCTGCTCCTTCTTCCACAGGTACCTTCGCTTTTTGGGGGTAAAACCGGGGGATTTGGCTTTTTCCCGAGGGTTTGTCACGGATAGCGGGGAAATGCCGTGGATGGGGGGGTCACTGTCCGTGCTGGCACGGGGACATCTGGGTGCCACCAACCTGGGGTGGGGACAAGCGCTGGGGCAGGGGACACGGGGGTGGATAAACAGCAGCAAGGGGAGGGGACGGGGGGGTCCGTGTCACCTCTGAGCCCACCCTGTCCTGAGCATCCCTGGGGACAAGAGGTGACACCACTGACCGCTCCCTTCTTCTCCTGCAGGACAAAACGGCCGTTTCCCACCCCAAAAATGGAAGAAGACACCGGGCTCGTCCGAGGGGTCAGTCCCCAGGGTGTCCCCTCCCCTGCTCGGGTGGCATCTCCTGGCTGCTCGTCCCAGCGAGGTGGTGGGATGGGGGCTGGGGGACAGTGGCCTGTCACCCCATGTCCCCTGTCCCCACACGGGCCATGTGCTTTGTCAGCCCTCCGGTGGCAGCACGGGGAGCATCCCGCTCCCCACCCAAAATTCACCCCAAATGGTTCAGTTGCACCCCCCCAACAAAAAAGCATCAGGGCTGGGGTGGGAGGCGGGGGAAATGGGATGGGGGACAAGGGGACGGGGACAGCGGGTGGCCCTGGCCACGGTGTGTCCCTGTGGGTGCCCCATCCCTAGGGTGTGCAGGGGGGCTACCGGTGCCCCCCGTCCCGCCCCGGTTGGAACTGGTCGGTGCTGGTTGGTGCTGGCTGGGGGCAGCTGCCCCCCCCCCCCCATTTTCCCACACTGACGTCCCCCCCCAAAAAAAAATTCTGGGGTCCTCTGAGCCCCCCAACACCTGCACTGACGGCCCCAGGGCTGGGGGGTGCCTGAGTGACAAGGGGGGTGCACAGTTCCTGGGGGGATGATGCACAGTTTCGGGGGGGATGATGCACAAGTGCTGGGGGTGCGGGAGTGCCGGGGGGTGCACAAGTGCCTGAGGGGGATACACGAGTGTTGGGGGGGCGCGATTGGGGGGTACATGAGTGCTTGGGGAATATATAAATGCCAGGAGAGGATGGAGAAGTGCTGGGGGGGGAACGAATTTGGGAGGGGGGGATGCACAAGTCCCAGGAGGTGTGAACAAGCATCAGGCAGGATGCACAAGTGCTGGGGGGGATGCAGACGTACTGGGGAGGCACACGAGTGCCTGGGGGGGATGCAAAATTGCCAGAGGAGATGCATGAGTGCTGGGGGCTGGGCATGATGGCTGGGGGGGGATGCACAAGTGCTGGGGGTGCACAAGTGTTGGGGGGATGCAGAAGTGCTGGGGGGTGCACAAATGCTGGGGGGTGCAAAAGTGTTGGGGGGGATGCACAAATGCGCGGGATGCAGAAGTGCTGGGGGGCAATGCACAAGTGTTGGGGGGTGCAGAAGTGCTGGGGGGTGCACAATGTTGGGGGATGCACAAGAGCTGGGGGTGCACAAGTGTTGGGGGGATGCACAAGTGCTGGAGGTGGTGCACAAGTGTTGGGGGGTGCAGAAGTGCTGGGGGGTGCACAATGTTGGGGGATGCACAAGTGCTGGGGGTGCACAAGTGTTGGGGGGTTGCACAAGTGCTGGGAGGTGCACAAGTGTTGGGGGGGATGCACAAGTGTTAGGGGGATGCACAAGTGTTGGGGGGGTGCACAAGTGCTGAGGGGGAGTGCACAAGTGCTGGAAGGTGCACAAGTGCTGGGAGGGTGCACACGTGTTGGGAGGTGCACAAGTGTTGGGGGGGTTGCACAAGTGCTGGGGGTGCACAAGTGTTGGGGGGGTGCACAAGTGCTGGGGGGGTTGCACAAGTGCTGGGGGCGCACAAGTGTTGGGGAGATGCACAAATGCTGGGGGGTGCAAAAGTGTTGGGGGGTTGCACAAGTGTTGGGGGGGTTGCACAAGTGTTGGGGGGATGCACAAGTGCTGGGGGGGATGCACGAGTGCTGGAGGTGCACAAGTGCTGGGGGGGTGCACAAGTGCTGGAGGTGCACAAGTGTTGGGGGGATGCACAAGTGCTGGGGGTGGTGCACAAGTGCTGGAGGTGCACAAGTGCTGGGGGGGTGCACAAGTGCTGGAGGTGCACAAGCGTTGGAGGGATGCACAAGTGCTGGGGGTGCACAAGTGTTGGGGGGATGCACAAGTGCTGGGGGTGGCGCACAAGTGCTGGGGAGGGTGCACAAGTGCTGGGAGGTGCACAAGTGTTGGGGATGGGGGTGCACAAGCATTGGGGGGGGATGCACAAGTTCTGGGGGGTCACTATGCAAGTGTCCCCTCGTTGCTGCTGCAGGTGACGCTGGCCAGGCTGGGCTCCAGTGACGGGGGGACAGCGCTGCTGGGAGGTAGGTGACACGCTGGGGACAAGGACGTGGCCGCGTCCCTCTGCGGGTGCTCCCAGGTCCCTCGCACACCTGGGGACGTGGGTGCTGGGTGCCACCCGGGCCCCCCCGGCCCCCGCCGCAGGTTTGGGGTGCAGCAGGACGGGGACCCCCCCACACTGGGACACTGGCCGTGCCGCGGGGAAGGGCCACACCGGTGTCACCGAGCTGGGCGCCACGGTCCGAAGGTCCCCGAGGCTCAGCCTGGTGACACCGAGCCAGCCCGGTTAATGATTTGCCCGGCTGATGAACTTGGAGTTGGCGGGACTTTGAGCCGGCTCTTGGCCAGACGTGGGGGGGCTGCACCCCCGAGCCCCCCGGCAGCCGAAACAGGGGAAATTAGTGAAGTTCATTAGCGGCGAGTGGCCGCTCTCGCTTCCCAGGCACAGACGAGATGGGGACACCCCATGATATAGGGAAGGGGGTCGCAGGAGGCCACACGGGCATCCAAAATCAGCTCCTAAAATTCCCAGTTACAGCAGAACATCCCAGTAAAACCCGCTGCGAGTCCCAGTTCCCCCAGCAGGACCGTGCCAGATGTTCACAATCCCCCGGCCCGCTCTCAGAAGGGGAATTGCCACGGGAAAGCGTTAAAAAAAAGATGTTTTAATGCTCCAAACCCTCCGACCAGATTGAGGAATCGGCCTGTTTGCTTTAATCAGCACCGCTGGATAACGAGGATAATTAAACCCCACGTCTTAATTGCCCCGTTTGGTCATGAGCTCCGAGATGCTCAAGAGAAATTTCTGCTGCTCCCTGGGCTGCCATGGGGGGCTACTGGGTATTTTATGGGGTGTCCCCCCCGTACCCCATCCCTGGGGCTCCCCCGCCGCGTTTCCCCCCTTTGCTGCAGCGGGGTGGGGAAGGGACACCCCAAATGCGAAGCCTCGGCCCCTCGGGGTGCGCGGGCAGGATGTGGGGTGCACCGCGGTAGCTGGCTGGGGTGCTCACATTGGGGGCTCACGGTGGGATCCTCGTGTCGGGGTGTCCAAGTTGGGGTGCTCGCACTGGGGCATTCATGTTGGGGTGCTCAGGTTGGGGTGCCCACATTGAGATGCTCGTTTTGGGGTGCTTACATGGGGATGCTCACGTTGGGGTGCTCACGTTGGGGTGCTCACGTTGGGGTGCTCACATTGGGGTGCCTATGTTGGGGTGCTCACCTTGGGATGTGCACAATGGGGTGCTCAGGCTGGGGTGCTCACATTGAGATGCTCATTTTGGGGTGCTCACGTTGGGGTGCTCACATTGGGGTGCCTATGTTGGGGTGCTCACCTTGGGATGTGCACACTGGGGTGCTCAGGCTGGGGTGCTCACATTGAGATGCTCATTTTGGGGTGTTCACGTTGGAATGTCCATACTGGGGTTCTCACAATGGGATGCTCGTGTTGGGGTGCTCAGGCTGGGGTGGTCACATTGAGATGCTTCTGTTGGAGTGCTCACATGGGGAGGCTCATGTTGGGGTGCTCACATTGGAGTGCTTGTGTTGGGGCGCTCATGTTGGGGTGCCCATGTTGGGGGCATCAGCACATGCTTGTGCTGGGGTGCTCATCCCGAAGGTGTTTACATTGGGGTGCTCACAGTGGGGCATTCATGTTGGAGTGCTCAGGCTGGAGTACTCACATTGAGATGGTCATGTTGGGGTGCTCATGTTGGGATGCTCATGTTGGGGTGCCCAAATTGGGGTGCTTATGTCAGGGTGCTCATGCTGGGATGGTCATAGTGGGGTGCTCATTTTGGGGTGTTCACATTGGAATGTCCATACTGGGGTTCTCACAATGGGATGCTCGTGTTGGGGTGCTTAGGCTGAGGTGCTCACATTGGGAGTGCTCATGCTGGGGTGCTAACAGAGTGCTCCTGTTGGGGTGCTCACATTGGGGTGTTTATGTTGGGGTGCTTGCACCGGGGTGCTCACAAGGAGGAGCTCAGACCAGGGTTGTTCCCTTTGGGATGCTCGTGCTGAGGTGCTCATATTGGAGTGCTCATGTTGGGGTGCTCATGATGGGTGGCTCATGTTGGGGTGCTCACAATGGGATGCTGAAAATGGGATGCTCGTTTTGGGGTGCTCAGGTTGGGGTGCCCACATTGAGATGCTCATTTTAGGGTGCTCACGCTGGGGTGCTCACATTGAGATGCTCGCATTGGGGTGCTCATGTTGGGTGGCTTGTGTTGGAATGCTTATGTTGGGGTGCTCACCTTGGGATGCGCACACTGGGGCACTTATGTTGGGGTGCTCGGGCTGGGGTGCTCACATTGAGATGCTCATGTTGGGGTGTCCATATTGAAGTTCTCCCAATGGGATGCTCATGTTGGGGTGCTCAATCTGGAGTGCTCACATCAAGATGCCCATGTCGGGGTGTTCACATCGGGGTGCCCGTGTTGGGATGCTCATGTTGGGGTGCTCATGTCAGGATGTGCACAATGGGCTGCTCATGTTGGGGTCCTCATGTTGGGGTGCTTAGGCTGGGGTGTTCACATTGGGGGTGCTCATGTTGGGGTGCTAACACAGTGCTCATGTTGGGGTGCTCACATTTAGATGCTCACTTTGGGGTGCTTAGACTGGGATGCTCACATTGAGATGCTCGTGTTGGGGTGCTCAAGTTGGGGTGTTCACGTTGGGGTGCTTAGACTGGGATGCTCATGCTGGAGCTGCTCACATTGGGGGTGCTCATTCTGGGGTGCTAACAGAGTGCTCACGTTGGGGCGCTTGCATTGGGATGCTCATGCTGTGATGTTCATGTTGGGGTGCTCACATCGGGGTGCTTGTGTTGGACTGCTCAGATGGGGCATTCATGTTGGGGTGCTCACACTGGGGTGTTTATGTTGGGGTGCTTGCACTAGGGTGCTCATGTTGGGATGCTCAAGCTGAGATACTCATGTTGGGGCGCCCATGTTGGGGTGCTCGTGCTGGGGTGCTCATACTGGAGTGCTCACAGTGGGGTATTCACATTGGGGTGCTCAGGCTGGGGTGCTCACATTGAGATGCTCATGTTGGGGTGCTCACATCAAGATACTCATGTTGGGGTATTCATGTTGGGGTGCTCAGACTGGGGTGCTCACATTGAGATGCTCATGTTGGGGCGCTCACACGGGTGCTCACATTGGGGGTGCTCATGCTGGGGTGCCCACATTGAGATGCTCATGTTGGGATGCTCACATCAGGGTGCTTGTGTCAGGGTGCTCTTGTTGCAGTGCTCACACTGGAGTCCTCATGTTGGGGTGCTTAGGCTGGGGTGCACACAATAGGGTGCTCATGATGGGGTGCTGAGTGCTCATGTTGGGGTGCTCACATTGAGATGCTCGTGTTGGGGTGCTCATGTTCAGATGCTCATGTTGGGGTGTTTAGGTTGGGGTGCTCACACTGAGGTGTCCATTTTGGGGTGCTCAGGTTGGGATGTTCCCTTTGGGATACTCATGTTGGGGTGCTCATTCTGGGGTGCTAACCAGAGAGCTCACGTTGGGGCGCTTGCATTGGGTTGCTAATGTTGGGGTGCTCACATCGGGGTGCTTGTGCTGGGGTGCTCATATTGAAGGTGCTCAAATTGAGATGCTAATTTTGGGGTGCTCATGTTGGGGTGCCCATGGTGGGGGGGGTCAGCACATGCTTCTGCTGGGGTACTCATACTGGAGGTGTTTACACCGGGGTGCCCACAGTGGGGCATTCACATTGGGGTGCTCACATGGGGATGCTCACGTTGGAGTGGAACACCCGGTTCTGCAGCTTTTCCAGAGCCTCTTTCACCTTCGGAGCCACCAAACCGGCCAGGTGTCCTGCTCAGCCAGCCCCACGTCCACAGATCCTGCGCACGCAGCGGAGCCTCCTTCTTAAATCAATATTTGAGCAGAGGCGAGCGGCAGGTCCTGACGCCGCGCTGGCCCCACGGCAGGGAGCACAGCTCCCCAGCAACCCGGGGGGTGCTCCCCCGCTGCTTCTGTCCTTTTCATTATCTTTTAGAATGAGAAGAAACAGCCTCAAGTTACACCAGGGGAGGTTGAAGTTGGGTCTTGGGAACAATTTCTTCCCCAAAGGGCTGTGGGGCATTGGAACAGGCTGCCCAGGGCAGTGCTGGAGTCACCATCCCTGGAGGGGTTGGACAGATGGAGATGAGGTTCTCAAGGACATGGGGCAGTGCCAGGGGTGGATTATGGTTGGACTCGATCTTGAGGGGCTTTATAACCAAAATGATCTGATGATTTTATGATCCTTCTTGCTAAAAGCAGAGAGCTGGGCCAGAAGCAGGAGTGGGACCCATTTAATCCCATTTACTTGTTGCTGTGATCCCCTCGCACTAGCCGGGGATGCTCCCCCAGCACAGCAGGATTTGGGGGGACCCTCCCCAGCTCAGCATCCCCCCTCTCCCTCCCCGCAGACACCCCGTCTCCCGGTGATCCCCGGCAGCAGGAGAACAGCCCAGCGGTTCCGGAGGACACGGATAACCCTACTGTGGGGGACCCCAAGCTCCACGTGCCGGGCTGGACACCCCATTCCCACGCACCTTCCAGCCCATCCTCGAGAACCCCTGAGTTCCTGCGGCACCGGCAGCTGCCGGTCCTGCCTGGGGATGCCGGCACTGCCGCGCCAGACCCTGTGCCAGGTGCCGAGGGACGTATCTACGAAAGTATCCGGTACAAACCCGGGACGCTGAAAAAGCCTCGGGATGCCGGCAGCACCCCGGGTGACTCGGGGGACTCCATATTCCTGACCAGAGGGGATGAACCGAGTGTCCCCGAGCTGGATGTCACAGCCCACGAGGAAACAGACAGCGAGGGGGACCCCGGCCCTGTGTACGCCCGGGTGTGCAAACCGCCCCGGGGAACGCAGCCCCGGCAGCCCCACAGCCCCCCTGAACCCCAAGAAGAAGCACCTCCAGCGCTGCCGGAGAAACGATTTGATGTGGTGTAGGACATCCCGGGGATGTTCTGGACCTGTCGTGGGCCAGGAGGGTTTGTGCAAGTTTGCTGAAGGGTTTTCCCGGCTGTGGCGGCCCTGGAGAGCTGCCCGCTCCCTTCCCAGCTCTTAAATGAAGTGTAGGTGGCCCAGGTTATCCCCCAACATCCAGCACGGGGATCCGCGAGTGTCCCTCTGGGCCCCCACCGGGCGGCCCCCACGTGGGTTTGACCAAAGAAAAACAGCAGAAGGAAAATGGGGGATTATCTTTTTGGAGAAGCTCCAAAAAAAACTCCAAAATGACTTCCACGCCGCATCCAGCTGGGATCCCCTGGGAAAAAAATCACACGTAGCATGGTTTTGCTTCCCGGGAGCAAGAGTTTGTGGATGGAGAGCTGTGTAAATAGTCCTTAATTGCTATTTTAATCGTTTTTAATGGGTGTGCTGTGCCCTGCTTCATCCCTGGGGTGGTTTGGATGGGCTCTGTTGGGGGGTGACGAGCAGGGGTGGGGACAGTGGCCGCGTTTTGCTGGATCCTAGGTGTGGGTTGGCCTGATGGAGCGGTGGGACTCGGCTCATCTCCCCCCGCAAAAGGCTGGCAGGGCCAGTGTGGAACAGGAGCAGCAGTGACGAGGGGTGACAGATAACGATCCTGTGGCTGCTCTCAGGATGTCCCCGCACGCCCCTATGGCTGTGACAACCCACCGGCCCTGGCGGGGCTCGATGGGGACAGGCACAGCCCTGTCACCTCCCCTTCCATCACCCCACCAGCTCACCCCAAAGCCAAGGAGACCCCTTGTCCCCGTCCTGCCACCAAGGCAGGAGGCTCTGGCTGCTCCCAGCTCTCTGTCCCAGCAGTCACCCATCCTCTCCTCCTCATCCTCTCATCTTACAAACCTCCCAAAAAGCCTGGGCTACAACCCCAACTCCTCCTCCTCCCCTTTTTGCTCCTGGGCTCTTCAACCTGGCAAAACACCAAGTCATGTCCCACCAGGATGTGGTGTCATCCCCCTAAATCCACCTCGCTGGGCTTTGCTTCTCCCCTCCCGCATCCGCCCCCACCGGCATCGGTGGCCGACGTGCCGCGGGCCACAGCGGAGAAACTGGGGAGGGGACTTTGCTGCTACACGGTGGCTTTATTGGGGCTGAGCCAGAATTTTTAAAAAGGGATTTTCACGTTAAAGGGAAAAAGAAAAATACCCTGCGACGTTATTGCTGGCTCAGGAGCCGGGGACGTTTCTATTTTCACGTGCGGCTCATCAGAGTTGTGCTGCCGAGGTGTGGGATGAGTCACCGCGGCGCAGCCCTGGCATGCCGGCTCTGGCACGGCTGTGCTGGCGCGGCCGCGGTGGCTGAGGGGAGGTTGGGTGCGGGAGCCTCGGGGGGTCAGAGGTTCCTGCTCATGTGGGCCTGTCCCCCCAAAAAATCCCAGCACCCCCAAAAGCACCGGCTGTTGCTGATGGAGGGAGGTGCTGCTGCTTGGGGTGCAGATACCTGACCCCGGTGGGGTCTATATGCTCACCTGCCTTCCTATACATTCATCCACCTTCCTACACACCCATCTGCCCTTCTATACACTCACCCGCCCTCCTATACACTAATCTGCCCTCCTATACACTCATCCGCCTTCCTATACACTCACTTGCCTCTCTATATGCTCACCTACATTCCTATACGGCCATTCACCTTCCTATATGCTCATCCACCTTCCTATACACTCACCTGCCTTTCCACATGCTCAACTGCCTTTCTATATGCTCACCTGCCTTCCTATATACTCATGCACCTTCCTATATGCTCATCCACCTTCCTATATGGTCACTTGCCTTCCTATATGCCCATCTACCTTATACATTCACCTGCTTTCCTATACACTCACTTGTCTTTCTATATGCTCACCTGCATTCCTATATGCCCATTCACCTTCCTACACACTCACCTGCATTCCTATACACTCATCTGCCTTCCTATATGCTCATCCATCTTCCTATACACTCACCCACATTCCCAAATGCTCACCTGCCTTCCTATACGCTCACCTGCCTTCTATATGCTCACCCACCCTCCTATACACTCAGCTGCCTTTCCACATGCTCAACTGTCTTTCTATACGTTCATCTGCCTTCCTATATGCCCACCCACCTTCCTCTGCCCTCACCTGCCTTCCTATACAGTCCTCTGCCCTTCCAGAGAAACACTAAAAATGGAGATTAAAAGAAAAAATCGCGACTGCCCCAGCAGGTTTCTCTCCTGATGGCTTTGCTGTCACCTGCAGCACCCGCCCCGTCCCTTAATAAATATTAATTAATCGGTTCATTTGCACTGGGATGGAGATTTAACACTAATGACGTATTTATGGATGTTGTAAAAATAAGGGAGTGGGCTCGGAGCATTTGTACATTCGCCAGTCAATCGGGAGGGTGAATTTTTATGAAAGAGGATTCCTTTCATCCAGTTTTGCCCAAAGTGTTGGGTTTTAGATGTAATGGATCTAAAACAGGCGTTTTTGCTTCTCTGGCCGTTGTTGAAGTTCTAGAGAAGGGGGCGGTGATGTTCCTGGGCTGCAGTTAGACTGAGATGGGAAATCTCAACTTCTCCACTGGAAAAGAAGGTGGACCTTCTCTCCCCACCTAACCAAAGCATCAAAGGGTAATACATTAATAAAGTGGGGAAAAAAAAGCAGAAAGAGATCCAACCAACCGGCTCCTACCTCCTTTCCTATCATCCTTCTGTCTCCTGAAATTCTCAGAGCAGGGTGAAGTCGCCTCCTGTTCCACCTTCAGCAGCTGGAGCACGTCGACGTGTGCTGCGAGATGGGGACGAGAGGATGGAGGTCACAGAAGGTGGCGAGATGCCGCAGGGGGTTTGTGACCCACCAGCACACCCAGGACTCGGAGGGAACGCCCTGCAGATGCAAAAAAGACATTCACCTTCTGAAATATTCACAATATTTCACAAATATTGTGGCCAGTATTGCAGGAAGACAGGCTGGTTGCAAAGAGAGGTGGTGGAGGAAAGCCCTGGGCTGGTCAGGAGGCCACCCCAAACACCAGTATTCTGTTCATGGAAAAACAAACTCCAGAGCAACGGACAAGCCGTAAGGCGGGTGTTGAGGATTTTCTTTACCTGCTGCTCAAAGGACGGCAAGTTAATTATTAATTTTCTATTTTAAATGAAGCAGAATGAAAGAAAGAGGGTTGGTTGGGTGAGGAGTCCAGGACTGCAGGGAAGGGCAGGGTGAGATCGACACGGGCATGGCCAAGAAGAAACGTCCATGATTCTAAAAACCCGCCCAGGGAGCGGTGACCGTATCTCACCTGCTGCCAGCAAGAACCAGGAGAAGACAAAGCCACCTGCTCAGGTGGAAGATCTCTGCGGGGTTCTCCCAGCCCTGGGACATTTTGGAAGGGAGAAGACCCAGGAGAGGACAAGACTTTGCTGACATCCCCCATGAAGGGTCTTCCAGCCTTCAGCAACCTGCAGGTTGGTAGCTTTGCAGGGAAGTGATGTTTTTGTATTTAAGAGCCCTTGGCACATTTTTATTCCATTTATATGTCCTGCAAGTTTCTGGAGTCATGTGAACCTTCAGCACCCAGAGCATCCTGCAGCAAGGGGTCCTGCAGCTCCGCAGGGGACCGAGATGAAAGACTCCGCATGGTTTTGAACTTGTTGCAAACCAGTTTTGCTTATTTTCCCCTCTAGCAAAGGAAAATTCACTGTCTCCAAGCCACTCACCATCTTACAGATCTGCCACATTCCTCCTGGGTGTCTCCTTCCTCCTCAACAGCAATGCAGTCTGTGCAGATCGCTGTTTCCTCCTCAGATCACAGCTGATCCAGCTTTTGCTTGGAGATGGGCTCCTCCACACCTGATCACAGAATCATAGAATCATTTTGGTTGGAAGAAACCCTCAAGATCATCGAGTCCAACTGTTAACCTCACACTGGCACTGCCCCATGTCCCTGAGAACCTCATCTCCGTCTGTCCAACCCCTCCAGGGATGGTGACTCCAGCACTGCCCTGGGCAGCCTGTTCCAATGCCCCACAGCCCTTTGGGGAAGAAATTGTTCCCCAGATCCAACCTCAACCTCCCGTGGCGCAACTTGAGGCCGTTTCCTCTGGTCCTGGCGCTTGTTCCTGGGGAGCAGAGCCCGACCCCCCCTGGCTCCAAGCTCCTTTCAGGCAGGTCAGAGATCAGAAGGTCTCCCCTCAGCTCCTGTTCTCCAGCTGAACCCCCAGCTCCCTCAGCCGCTCCCATCACACTTGTGCTCCAGCCCCGTCCCCAGCTCTGCTGCTCTTCTAAATCTTCATCACATCCCAGGAGCTCCGTAACTCACCAGCTTTGGATCCGCTCCGCTTCCAAAAGAAACCCAGCTCCGACGCAAGACAGAGCCCGTGCCCAGTCCACTCAACTATTTTGTGTAGCCTTGGAATTTGCTGAAACCATGCAGAGAGCAGTGCTGGGAGAGAAAGCAAAGAGTTAAATAGGATCAAGCCAAAGGAAAGAGGTGGCGGGGGGGAGGAAAGTGCAAACAGGCCAGAGTTTTTTTAAAAAAAAAGGCAGAAGGCGGCAAAGAGCAGAAAAGGAAACCTTGTGAGCGGCTTTTCCCCTCTTGGCTTCTCCTTGCTCAGACAGTGAAAGGACGGAGCCGGGCTCAGCTCCCAGAGATGTCCCTGTGACTCCGGCACCGAGCAAACCTCTCCCTGGCAGGAGCAGGAGTGGGGCCGTGAGCTCCCTAATGCACCCAAAAAACCTGCTTATCGCCGCGTTTCACCATTGCCACGAAAGCCAGGAGCTGCGGCGAGTAGTTAAAAGCACCGTTTCCTGCAGTGAAACACAGCTGGGTGCTTACACCGCGATTTGGAAATGCGGATTTTGGGACGAGCTCGTTAACGGAAGAGCGGGTTCCGCTTCCCCGCGGGCGTCCCAGCAGCGGCTGCAGTAAGAACCAGGAGCCGGGAGAGAGGCGGTTTCGCTCCCTCTCCCTTTCCCAGCTCCATTGGCAGCTTGTCGGGACGGGCACGTTCGGCAGCGAGGGAGCCTGGGCGAGTTCCCTGGCAGAATTGGGATAAAACACACAAAATACATTGTCCGCTTGTAATTTGGGGAGCAAGGAGGCGCGGCGGTGGCACAAGCAGAGCGATACAGGGTGCGGGCACAGCCGAAGCGGTGCTGGGGGGTGAAGGGTAACCACACCATTATCACATCAGAAAATAATTATATGGTTGCAGAAAACCAGAAGGAAATCCAAGAGGGAGCCCAGGGATGACTTTTAAGGCGATTGCTCCCCAAACGAGCTCTTGCCGTTGGGGCTCGGTCGGTGCAAGAGAGGATCCCCTGGCCAGAGCAGGTGCTGGCTTTGGGGGTTTTGCTGTTCTGTGGCCCATCTGGTACCCACAAAACTGTTTTTTCAGGCTCTTGGAGAGCACTCGCACCACATTTCCAAATATTTTCATACTTGCATTAGAAGAAGCAATTTTTTAAATGTACGAGTGGGGTGTCTCCGTGGGCCTTAGTCACACAGTGCCTGAAAAAAGCACCCTGACATTTGGTTTTTCAGCTGACGGTGATGCGTCATGCAAAAAAAGAGATTATTTTGCCCCCTTTTTTCTCCCCCTAGGAGCCTGTTGCATCAAGCAGGGGCTGAGGGCCAACAGCTGGAAGCAAGAGGCGGTGGAGGCAATCGGGAGATTTGCAACCCAGCCAAGGGCTCTGCAAAGCTCTGCCAGCGCCCGTCTCTCCTCCTTCCATGGCCCCCTCCGAAAACGAGAGGAGGAGCAGTGGCTCCGTTGCCGCTGTTTACATCGTTCTTTCCTGTTTCCTTTTTTGTATCACAATTGGAAATGCCGAGCGTTGAACACTCCCCGCAGCCGTGTCACGAAACCCTTTACTGCACTATATATGGACACGGAGTAGAACTCCTTTTTTAATTTTGAAACAAAACCCCAGCAAAAAAAAGCACAGGTTTCTTTTTAAAACATGCTTGCTCTTGCAGTTTCTTTCATCTGACATAACTCGGCTGGAAAGCATCACCAAAGCGCTACACCAAGTGGTATTTTCAGGTTTCCCTACCAAAAAAAAGCAGAAACGCAGCGCAGGGTGAGTGTCCAGGGCACCGGTTTCTGCCTTCCGCACGAAATGTTGCAGGCTGGTTTGTTTATAATGTGGAAAAGAGCCCAGAGGGCGTTTGGAAAGAAGCAAAATTGCAAACGGCTGAATTGCACAAGCGGGAATCGCGGCCACGTATCATCATCTTCCTCATGACTCCAAAACGCCGCAGCCGAGAGCAGCAGCTCATGTGCAGGTTGGAGGTTCCTCCGGGGGTGCTGATGCGAGGCATCCCACCGTCCCCGCAGGGCGTTCCTGGGTCCCCCCGCTCGTGCGAGATGCTGCAAATAACCGCGTTGCAGAAAGCTTTCACGACGTCACGCACAGCGAGGTGAAATGCAGATAATCTTTTCGAGCAGCTCCTGATGTCCTGCTCAGCATCCACGAAGCTTCCGCACGGGAGAATTGGCAAAATTGTATTAAAAGGGCATCAGGATCCAACCACCAGCTTTTGTGTCAGTGACTGGAATGGGCACGTTGCAATAAAGGGCTCACTGAAAAAAAGAAAATTAAAAAGCTGGGATTATTTCACTTAAAAACAAATTATTCCTCGTGGATGCCTCCTTCCCTTCTCCCCAGACCTCCCCCTGATCACACATTTACCGCAGCAGCTCTGGATCAGACGAGGGGTGGTAGCTGCTTGTAAATCCAAGAGGTTTTTTCCCCTCCAGCTGGTCGTGCCAAGCCTGGGCAGGTCACGTCATCTGCTCCGGACCAGAGGCTGCACAAAAACACATGCTCCAGGACTTCATCTCCTCCCGACAGCCCAATTCAAGCTTTTTCCTATAAATTATGCTCTGCAAAACAAAGATGAACAAGGCAGGTGCCCTGAATCCCAAAAATGTGATGCTTGCAGGAAATGATGCTCGGCCACGGTGTCCTCTTGCAGTTCTCAACTCGCCAGAAGCCTCTGCAGGGAGATGAACCATTTTGCACAGTCACCACCGAAGGCCTCCTACCCCACGAGAAGCGGTTCTGCATGCCTGGCTTCAAGAAGTAATTCATCGTTTGCAGCATGGGAAGTAAGCAAAGAGTCCCATCGAGACGTGATTAACTTCAAATCACAGAATCATTTTGGTTGGAAAAGACCCTCAAGATCATCGAGTCCAACCGTTAACCCAGCCCTGGCACCGCCCCATGTCCTGAGAACCTCATCTCCGTCTGTCCAACCCCTGCAGGGATGGTGACTCCACCACTGCCCTGGGCAGCCTATTCCAATGCCCCACAGCCCTTGGGGGAAGAAATTGTTCCCCAGATCCAACCTCAACCTCCCCTGGTGCAACTTGATGATGTAATGTCCATTTTACATGGGCACCATGTGCCACCGCAGGGGCTCCTCACTTCTGACAGCCAAACCAACAGTTCCAAAGAGCTCTGAGGTCCTGTGGGATCAAACACCCCAGAAACACGGGGAGAAGTCTTGGTTTCCCAAGCAGACGACCCCAACAAGATGTGATTTCAAGAAGTGCCGGCGCCTTGAGACTCAGAGGCTCTCGTGCTGCTGGTCCCAGCTGTTGACACCCGATTTGGGAAGGAGGATGATGAGTAACGACGTGTCCGTTGACTTGCGTAAGTCAAGTACAATTGTAGCTGTCAGAAGGACAAGATGCTGCAGCTCAGGAAACCCAAAGGGCAGCAGCCAAACTCACAGAAGATGCTTTTTGGGGAAATTTTCCTGCTTTTCTTCAACAGTGTGGTCACTTCGTCTCCCCCACATTTCTTCCCTAAATGTCTTGAGACGAGGATTTTAAAAACATCCCATTCCAACAACTGCAAGAATCAGCAACTTTGAGATCCGGATTTTCCCAGTCTGGAGTCACCCAGGTCATTTATAATGGCAACGACACATAGGAAAATCTAGTAAATTATCCTCCAGTTTATTCGGTTAATTTGGTATCGGTGGCTTGGCTCTGGTTCATCTCCTATCAAAACAAAATGAAATATATTAATAGATTTAAAATGTCAGTTAAGCAGTTTATCCTGAGCTTGTGCATTCAGAAATGAATAATCTCTTGAGGTCGAGGGACAGAGGCCAAAGTGAAATGCCGGGCAGAGCGGTGGGTGGTAAAACCAAGCCAGATTTATTCAACTGCTCAGCGTTGTTGGACTCTAACTAACATTTAATATTAATTGAAATTAAAGCCGTGAGTAATGGTCGTCCTGCGGACATGGGGGTTTTTTATGTAGGGCATTTTTTTTTCCATTGTGTTTTTCCCACTCTGTTTTAAAATGTTGCACAATTAATTAAAAAATTGGGTGTGTTGCTCACTCTGCACACATAGCAATATTGAGAATACTACAAAGAGTAAAAAAAAAAAACCACCACCAGAAATAAGCATGTCTTAGTTCTACTTACATAAACCAGACTAAAGCATCTCTAAATATTTTTAATTGGGATTTTCCACTTATGGGTTCACGGAGATTCACCAAGATTCCCTGTCAAATTCAGAGAGACTGGGGCTTCGTGGGATAGGAACAGAAACCTCTGTTGTAGATAATTGGTTTATAATAAAAATTGTGAGAAACCAAGGTGAGGAATAAACAGTTTCACGTCCATTCCCCAAGGCAAGAGGATAACAGATGGGATCCCTCGCGGATCTGGGACGGGCGATCTGTTCTTCAACACATCGTTACAAAATCTGACCAGGGAATGAGGAGTGAGGTGATGATATTTACAGGCAAAATTATCCCAAACTGGGATGGATCTGGCAGATGTGAGTTCATGTCAGTAAGAAACACATCTTGTAAAAATTACACTAATCATACGTGTACAGTCACGGGCTCTAAATCAGCAATTACCTCTCAGGAAAGAAGAGATTTGGGGGCAATTGTTGAAAGTTGTCTGAGAAGATCAGCTTAAGGCTTGGCTGTAGTCAAACCAAATGCCGGCAGCTGTTAGGAGAAAAATAGAAATCAAAATAATAAACATCATTATGCTGGTGTATTAAATACCACATTTCGGTGACTGATGCGGATCCGGTCGCCCCATCTCCGAAAGCGTATGTAAAATTACTAAAGTTACAGCGAAGGGTCATCGCGATTAATCAGAGGGAGAAGTCGGCTTCTGCATAAGGGAAAACCAAAAGTCCGTGAAGGACGTGACCGGTGGGGCAGAGAGGGAGAACCTGATAAAGCTCCTGAGTCACAAATACCACAGGGACAACGAAGGAATAATTAGGCAGTAAACACCTAACACAAAAGCTGGAGACACCAAAGAAATTCCCAAGCAAACAAAAGCAAAGAAGTTTGTAACGTATCAAAGCTGTGGGAGCAGAATGTCACAGAGACCAGGCCAATTAAAATGGTTCAAAAAAGAAATTAATGGATTAAAGGTGCGTCAGTGCTACTAAACATGATAGGAGGATGTTCTGTGGATTAAAAGCGGACTATTAACCACAAAAAAAAGCTTTCTCTGCTGCATGCAACAATCTTGGTGCGAGATTTCACCAGCGCTAACCCCCGTCACTCACAATCTCGGCAGAGGTGCCACAGGGTGTCAACTCTAAATCCAGCCACTGATGTATCAATGAGCTTTACGCACTGGTATCGATCACGTTACACTTTATTGGTACATCGAGAGCTGCTCAGGACTGGGTAAGTATCTGGAATATTTAAGCAGTGAATCACACACATACTGTTTCTACTGTATTATTAAACGCTCTAATACTACACCAAGTCTCCAAATCTGGACTTTATACAAGTATCATTAGTATTTATTCTCCTAAGATTTAGCATACTTTCAGCTGAGATTTAATCTGCCATGAAGCCCAAACCCTTGATGACAAAGGTGGAATTAGCGCGATGAGAATCAGTGAAACTGGGAAGGCAAGAGACCAAATAATATCTTAAGGTGAAAGCTTTACATTGTATTGAAGGAGTTTTGCAAGGTTTAGGATAGTTTATTGTCGTGGATTTGTTTGTTGTTGTTGCTTTTATGGCTTTTTAATGGGCCGTGAAAAATTTTTTAAACCAAAGCGGTGAAATATCTAAGTAGGAATTGTCTGAGCACGATGCTGCGGCCACACAGTTCACCTGGGCTGAGCATCCAGCCTAGTTAGGACAGGGCTTACTTGCAATGCAGCGGGCGCCTGCTGCCCATCATCTCTTTGCTTCTCACACTGAAAAAAAAGTGAAAACACCAGATAATTTTCCCTAAACTTTCACCCTAACTTATCCCTCTTTTAGTAAAATAACTGTGAACCCCACACGCCAACCTGAGGTTGAGCTGAAGCTGCTAAATTAATGTAGACTGTGATTAAGTTATCAAAGACGTACCCATCACGATAAAACACTTTCTGACCTCCTGCAAAACAAGGGGATATTTTTCAAGTTTTGGATCCTTCTGCATGGATGAGAGGAGACAGAAGATGAAGTGATACATTGCTTGGAAGCAGAGTGCTTAGTTTATATTTAACTAATAATTAACAGGTGCATCGTAGGTAAGAAACTAAATTATAACCCTCATCATCAATTATTCCTTTGTATAGAAGTCAAAATTTTCAAAAATTGTAATGCATATGTAGTAATTATGTGAAAATAAGCAACGCAAGAACACCCAGTCTTTGCAGCGCGTATGGAGGATGGTCCGCAGTGTTGATAAAATAAAGAAAAATTGACTCTGCTGTCCAGTTTATTCCTTCGTTTCAGAGCCACCACCTCCATCACCCCGATTTTGGGCCGATCCCCTCAGAGGAGCAGCCCCCGCCACCCCCAGGGCTGAGGGCAGAGCTCCCCCTCCCTCAGCGGGAGCTCCCCCGCCTCACACAGTCCCGGGGGGGCGGGAGATGAGCACCCCGGGCCCTCCCGGCTCCTCGGGGCCGCCGGTCCGAGCGGGGCCTCCGCCCCCAGCTGAGGCGGTGCGGCCTGGCTGACCGGAGAACGGAGGGAGGGTCGCCAGCGCGGAGCCACAACCCGCAGCGGGTGCCGGCAAGGGTGCCGGGAAAGGCGCCAGCTGCTGGCACAGCCCCCACCGGGGCCGGGGGAGGCGGCAGCGCCGCCCTCCCGCCGCCGCAGCCGCTCGGAACTGGCGCCGCGCTCCGGCCGCAGCGCCGCCAGGGGCACCGGGGTGGGGGCGGGACCTCCCCCGCCGCGGCCCGTCGCTATTGGCCACCGCGCGGCACCGCCTCCCGTCATTGGTCCCTTCCGGCTCGCTGTGCCGCCCGCCGATTGGCCGCCCGCTCCCCCCACCCCGGCTCGCGAACGTGCCGGGCGCGCTGTTCCCTGGCCGGGGGGCGCGCGCGGCCGCCACGTGGGGAGCTGCACGTAGTCAGGGCGCGCGGGGGGGGCGGGGAGGGCACGCGCCGTTCCCGCCAGCGCCGGGAGGCGGGAAGCGGAGGGGACGTCACGGGATGGCGGGGGGGGCGGCCATGAGGGGAGACCGTGAGGGGAGGTGAGGGGTGACCGTGGGGAATGAGGGGCGGCCAGGAGGGGAGATCGTGAGGGGTGACCGCGGGGAATGAGGGGCGGTCATGAGGGGAGATGAGGGGTGACCATGAGGGGAGATGAGGGGCGGCCATGAGGGGAGATCGTGAGGGGAGATGAGGGGTGACCGTGAGGGGAGATGAGGGGCGGCCATGAGGGGAGATCGTGAGGGGAGATGAGGGGTGACCGTGAGGGGAGATGAGGGGTGACCGTGGGGAATGAGGGGCGGCCATGAGGCAAGATGAGGGGTGACCATGAGGGGAGATGAGGGGCGGCCATAAGGGGAGATCGTGAGGGGAGATGAGGGGTGACCGTGAGGGGAGATGAGGGGCGGCCATGAGGGGATGAGGCGTGATGGCCGTGGGGTGGAAGGCGTGACGTGGGGGGGAGATGAGGGGCAGCATCCTTGAGGAGAGATGGAATCACAGGATCATTTTGGTTGGAAAAGACCCTCAAGATCATGGGAGTCCAACCATTAACCCAGCCCTGGCACTGCCGCGTGTCTCTGAGAACCTCATGAAACGAAGAAATAAACTGAATAGCAGAGTCAATTATACTGTTAAGCGGCATTCTTTATCAACACTGGGGACCATCCTCCATAAGTGCTCCAAAGACTGGATGCTCTTGCGTCGCTTATATTCACATAATTATTACATAGGATTACAATTTTTGAAATTTTTGACATCTATACTAAGAAATAATTGATGATGTTATAATTGTTTCATTTCTTACTTACAATATGTCTATTAATTATTAGTTAACTATAAACTAAGCACTCTGCTTCTAAACAATGTATCACTTCATCTTCTGTCTCCTCTTGTCATGCAGAGGGATCTAAAACTTGAAAAACATCCCCTCATTTTGCAGGTGGCCAGAAAGCGTTTATCATGTCAACTAGTTAATGACGGGTACGTCTTTGATAACTTAATCACAGTGTACATTAATTTAGCAGCTTCTTTCCACTCATATATGTGTCTTTTAAACCTCTCCAGGGATGGCGACTTGTGAGGTCATGAGATGAGGGGTGGCCGTGAGGACGTGAGGAGCAGCCATGGCAGGAGATGAGACGTTAAGGCGAGGGCTTTCGTAGGCACCTGCCCTCATCCGCATGTGTAATAATTCGCTTTTCATCTCAACAGGTATTGAGGTGACTTGGAAATCCACACCTGAGGACTTTGGGAGGAAACGTAGGCACACAACCAGTGCTGAAAGGGACATTTTCTTCTCTTTGGGTGCTTTGGAGAAAGTGCTTTATTTTTACTGGACAAAATACATCTATACACAGTGTTAATAGATATTAGAGACCTCATGCAGACAAGGCAGGTTTCATTTTTTATACGAGTGGATGATAACTCCTTCCCATCCCAACAATTTACCTTGAACAACTATAGTAAAATCTCACCTTGCCTGGTCTACATTAGTTGCTGGTAAAAATACACTTTTTTTTTTTTTTTTCCTAAGCTGGCAATGGGCCCAGCGTTTGTCTCTGCTACCTGACAGACATTAAAACAAATCGCTTTGCCTGTACCGAGGTTTTAAAGGTGATTGCCCGGACGGGCTGCTAGTGAGCGGCCCTTTTGACAGCGGGAAGGGTCAATGTGGTTTTTGTTATTTTTTCCCCTCAAATTAGAAATTAAACCACAGGCCCTGCCAGACAAACCGGGCTCGGAGGGCACGGCGTGATCCCCAGGAAGGTTTCCCCTGGGGTGTCCCGAGACACATCCCAGGAATAAAAAACACCTGGGATCAAAAGTCATCCAGGACCCACTCATGTTCATGCAGCTCCAGCTTTAAAATAATAATTAAAAAAAAGCTTTTCAGTATTAAAAAAACAAGCCAGGGTCTTGGCTTATTCCTTCCCCCCCTCCTCACTGATTTAGTTCAATTTTATCTTTGATACTAAATAATCCTCATATGCCGAATTATTCTGGGGGGTAGGAATTGGTGTTTGGTATTTGGGGGGATCCCACGTAAAGCCCAAACGTATTTTGTACTTTGCCATAATGGCACAAGCAGCAGAAGTGGGAATTTTTGCCACGGGGAACACAGAAGCCAAAGCTTTGAGGGGGGAAATCCAGTGCCCAAAACCAAAATAAACCCCGAGAAGAGCATCGCTGGTGTTATTTTAATTTCCCCTTATTGCCGAACAGGCTTGGTGAGGCCGTGGCAGGAGAAAAACCTTCGAGGTTTGCATGTGGCTGTGCTGTGGCAGAGACTTGAGTCGGGGTCACCGTGGTGTCCCCTCGAAATTAAGATAAATCAGCGGTTGGGCCCGTTAGGGTGTCTGTGCATTGGCAGGGGTCGAGGACAGCGGGGTGACGGAGGATGCTGGGGAGCGAGAGGACCCCCGGCCCTGCGGAGGCAAAAAAGCCCCGATGGCCAGAACTTTAAAAATTTTTTTAAAAAAAAGCGCTTTTCAGGCCAATCCAGCTTAGTAAGCAAGAAGGAAGCAGCGGGAGCGCCGCCAGCCGCCACGCCTGGCCTCTCCCCCCGCCCGGCGCTTGGGTAAACAGCGGAGCCCCGGGGGGCTGCGGGGAGAGCGGGGGGGGAACCGCGGGGCCGCCGCCCGCTCGGAGGGGAAGCACCGGCAACCAACCGCAAGGGACCGGGAAAGAACCGGAGCGCTTCCCCCGCCCTCCCGCCTTCCTTCCCCCCGCCGGGAGCGGCGGGATCCCCCGGGCTGGGCTGGCGGGGGCGTGCATTTAAAGGGAGCGGCGGAGCCAATGCGGAGGAAGGGGCCGAGCATGTGGGGAGGTTGTTTACACCAGCCCGGCCCCGGGAGCTTTAACCCGGCCGGCGGCGAAGAGCGGAGCGGGGCTACCCGGACGCTGTGAGTAGCGGGGGCGGCCGTGCCCCCAAGCAGGGCAGCCCTTCCTCGCTGCGGGGGGAATAAAAAAAAAAAAAAAAGGAGGGGGGGAAGCCAAAATAGAATAATAATAAAAAACCCGCGCGCGGGAGCGGTTCCCGCCCGGCCGGGCCGCGCCCCCCCCGGCCCCGGCTCCTCCCCGCCCCGCCCGGCGGGTTCCAGCCCGGGGCCGCCGCGTACGTGAGCCGGGCGGCGGGGACGGGGATTTCAAAACAAGCTGTCGGCGGGGGAGGAGGGCGGGGGAAGGCGGGAGCCGCGCCGGAGGTAAGCGCCGAGCCGGGCCCGCTCCCCAGCCCGACCCTCCCGGGGGGTACAGCCGGCTCTGCACCCCCCCTGCCCCAGCCGCTTTCTCTGCCGTCCCCCGGGGCGTGTACCCGCTCCCCCGAGTCCTGCCCGCTCCCCCGCGGGGCCTGCCTGCTGGGTGCCTGCCCTTCTGCACGGTGTGTGCGCCCCCCACCTGGTGCATGCCCCTTGCTCGGTGTATGCGCCCCCGCCCTTGCCCGGTGCACCCCTACACGGTGCGTGCCACTTACCCGGTATATACGGCACCCCCCACCCCGGTGCATGCCCCTTGCTCGGTGTATACGCCGCCCCCCATTGCCCGGTGCACCCACTCCCCCGGTGCACCCACCCCCTGGTGTATGGCCCTTGCCCGGTGTATGCACCCCAAACCCTGTGCACTTCCCCCCCATTGCCCGGTGTGTGCACCCCAAGCCCTGTGCACGCCCCCCTCATTGCCCAGTGCGCCCCCTCGATCCTGTGCACAGCCCCCCCCTTGCCCGGTGCACCCCTGACCCTGTGCACAGCCCCCCCTTGCCCGGTGCACCCCTGACCCTGTGCACAGCCCCCCCCTTGCCCGGTGCACCCCTGACCCTGTGCACGCCCTCCCATTGCCCGGTGCACCCCCAAATCCTTTGCATGCCCGCCTTTGCCCGGTGCACCCCCAAACCCTGTGCACGCCTCCCTTGCCTAGTGCACCCCTCTGATCCTATGCACGCCCCCCCTTGCCCAGTGCACCCGTTCCCCCGTTGCACACACCCCCCCTTGCCCGGTGCGTGCCACGCCCCCGGCCTGCCCGCTGCCCGAACCCGCTCCGTTCCAACTCTCACCCCCCCTCCCCGTCCTTCCCGTGCATGTCCTGCCCAACCGGGGCCTGTGCCCGGTGCACGCCCCCCCCAGCCCGGTGCATGCCCCGCCCCTCGACTTGTGCATGTGTGTGCGTGTCCCCCCCTCCCCGTGCATGTCCCCCGCCCTGCACACACGTGCCCTGCCCGGTGCCGCCCTGCGCTGCAGGCCCTGGCACACGCATCTTCCCCACGTGCCCTGCACACGCGTGTGCACGCACACATGCACACGCGTGTGCCGTGCGTGCCCTGTCACCTGCTGCACGCTTCTCCCGGTACCCGAATGACGGCTTCGAGTCGCGCTCGGTTGGCACCGCTCCCAGAAAGCAGCAAAACTCCCGCCCTTTCCTTCCTGGCCGCCCTCGCCGCCGGTGCGCACCGGCCCGCGGGTGCCCGGGAACGTCGTTCTGGCTGCGCCGGCGTTCCCGCCTTTGCCGGAAAATGCGTCTTTAGGCAGGCGGGCATCTCCCAAAAGTGTTTTTCTCCAGCGAACGCTGGCGTGGGCGAGGGTCAGGGAGCCCTTTCTGGTGCAGCCCCGCGGTGACACGTCTGCGGGCGTAACCCAAGTGGCGAGCGCCGAGGCGGGATGAGGAGGAAACTCTTCGGGAAAGTGCCTGTTCTGTGTTATTGGCTGTGTTAGGTCATGGGTGGGTTTGGCTCCATCTCGGGGTCAGTAGATCCTTGTTGCTGCTTTTTTTTTTAAAAAAAAAAAAGGCCCAAACTTTGCAAAACGCTCCGTGCGGATATCTTGTTTCCCGGTCACGTGTGCTGACAGGCGTGGGGCCGGAGTGGGGTTTGTAAAGTGCTTTGGGACGTTTTGGGTTGAGAAGGAGCTTTTTTGGAAACCACAGGCTGGGAGAGAAGATGAAAAACTGGGGTTTATTGTGAGTCATTGCGGCGTTTAGGGTCTCTTGCAGCATGGACTTTACGGTCCGGGTTGCGTGGTGGTCTGTGGCAGGAGTTAGGCTGGATTTGAGGGAACCTACCAGCATTTATTCTTAAAATAAATGAGGGGAAAAACCCAGCGTGTGCTGTAACTGCGTGTTATCTGGGGAGGGGGTTTGTGGTGGTGGCCCTGGTTTGCGCAGGAGTTACCTTTCTCCCGGCGAACCCCGGGGTGAGCGCCGGGGCACCCCCCTATTTTGCGGTGCCCCCTCGACCTTCCCCGCTCGCTAAACGACGCGTCCCTCGTTTGCCAAACCCCAAACCTCCCCCCGCGCTTCGCTCAGCCGCCGGCGGCAGCGACGCCGATAGGCACAAGGGCTGACGTTTTTCCCCGGCGAGAGCCGGAAAAAAAAAAAACACCGTCTAAAATACACTCCCGGCATTGAAGCAAGAAATAATTTGGGATCTGTGCCGGCTCTGACCCCTGCGGCGCGTGATTGCGAACAGCTGGGAGGGCTCCGGCGGCAGCGTGGTCTCCCGGCTCCGCCTGCGCCGCTGACGCCCTCCCGGCTCTTGCTCCTCTTCTTCGCTTTGTGTTTTGGGGGTATGGCAGGGGAAGGATTTTTTTTTTGGTGTCGGCTGTGGGTTGAGCGCCCAAGTGGGATCTGGCATTCAAAGGTCTGCTGGAAGCAGATGTGGTTCCAAAAACTGGCTTTTTGGGAGGGTTTTTCTTCCCCTGGTTGTGATGGTGCCTATATCCTCCTTCCCGCTCCCCGCCCCGGGAAGGAAAGGGGAGGCGAAATGGAACCCTGAAGGAAATGAAAAGCAGCTTCCCACCGTCGGCGCTGCCCTCCCCGCACCTGGCGCTGCCTTGAAACCGGCGTGCGCAGATTTGGCACCGTCGTCTACGCGGTGGCGGCACCGACGTTGCCGCATCAGCTCCCCGAGCCCTCGGAGGGGCAGTTCCCAAATCCTCGGGGTATCCGAGAGAGCGGGTTTAAGGTGATGCTGGAGGAAGCGTTGGTCTGGTGGTTAATTCCTGCGGTGAGCTGGAGGGGCTTTGCTGCAGCTTTGCGCTGGATTTGAGGCAAACTGCCGTGTGCGTGTCCCCAGCTCTTTCGGTCTCCTTGTGGATGAGAACGTCCCGTCTGGGTGTACAGGAGATCTGGGAGAAGAACTGCTTAACCAGCTCGCTGGTGTTCATCAGAAAACATGTTGCACAGTGGAAAAAAAGACATTATCAGACAGTGGGCTCTGGAACGCCCCCGGTGATCCCCAGACGCTGCAACGTGCGGCGTGTTCCTCGGGCAGGGCGAGATGGGAGAGGAGCTGGGGAACGGGGAATGGCTCTTGCTCGGCCACCACCGCGGCCCCTTTGATCCCGGTGACAGCGGCGAAGTCGCCGAGCGCTGCGGGACGGGCAGCCCTGGCGCGAGGTGCTGTCCCCGGCACACACCTCTATCCATTTTGCACCCTGTCTTGCTCTTCCTCCTCTATTCTTTATGGCTCCTAAATAGCTGTTAATTTTCTACTCAGGGAGGGCAAAGCAAGCGGAGCGCGCATGGTTGTTCATAAAACCGCTCGTAAATCTTGAGCGTCCTTTGAAGCGAGACGCGGTTTGGAGTAACCCTTCCCGGGATAGCCAGAGGTCGAGAGGAGCGGCGAGCTCCCCTTCCCTTCCTCAGGAAACTTTTCTCGTCTGAGATAGCGTGCAAAACAGCGCCGCGTAAGTCAGATGTGCAAAAACAAGTTGGATTTGCCATTAAAATGCCGCCGCTTCGTGATGGGGAACCGAACATCTCTTGCGGTGAGGACGGGAGGGTCTGGGTGCAAGTGCCCCGTGGCTCAGGGTTAATCCTCTCTCTTGCACAAGCAGCAGCTTCTTGAACTTGGACTCTCCGTGGCCCAAGTTATGCCCCGCACACCAACGAACACCCGACCAACACCCGCGACCCCCAGCCTGCCGGGTGTCGCTCGCTGACAAGCCCAGGCAGGGTGGCAAAGGTGACAGATTTGTTGGCGGTGTGACAGCACGTGGCTTTTTCAGTGCACCCCGAGACGCGGGGCTGCACCAAACCTCTTGCCTCCTCTCCTTCCTCCCAAACCCCGTCAGCCTTCGGCCTCGCTGTGATGTGCATCCTCGCTTCCCGTGCTCCTCGCAGAGGGTGTTGCAGTGGGAAAGAGGACAGCACATGCTGCTGGAACCATTGGGTATTATCCTCTGTCCCCGTGCCTGGGTGCCCCTTGTTTTGAGGAAAACTGTAAGCACTTTTTTTCTTTTAAAACAGCAATAAAATGGACAAACCCGAAGAAATGAGGCAGGCAAGCTGCGCCATGGATCAGCTTTGCGAGTAGAGCTACACCAACACAAGGAAAACTCATGTCAGAGGAAAGGGGAGCTATTTGGGTGGCAAAAATAGAATAGAGGGAAACAGTTTAGGATAAAAATGCTCCAATTTTTTCGTTTTCTAACAATGCAGGGCAGGGGGATGCTCCGGTTTTGTTGCCACACTGACCCTGGGAGGGCTGGGCATGAGCTGTGAGCTTGGAGAAACCTCTCCCAAAAGCACGAGAGCTCCCGAAACGGGGAGCACCAGGCTGCGGCTGAGAAGGGGTGCTGGCTTTCACCACCGGAGGGTTTTCATACCATGCCAGGGTGTGGGCAGAGGAGTTGCAGGATGGCCAAGTCTGGAGGTCAAGGTTGCTGAGCACTGATGGCGGGACTCGGCGCGATGGGCACGAAGAGCCGTGGTGGCAGCTTGGGGAGGGGACATGGGCTCCGAGGGCTGTCCCAGCTGCGTCGGCAGGGTTCCCTTTGGGCTGGCTCATCCCTGTTTCATCCCAGAGGGCTTTAGAAATGACCGTAAAACACAAGAGCTGCAGGGCTTGGGGAGCTCAGGCTCATCGCTGTCCCCACGTCCCCAAGGGTCTCAGCGTCTGGGAGCTGCTTTCTCGGCTCCCAGGCTGGCCGTGGCATCGGGGACATGGGTTGAACATCACGATCCTGCACCGGAGATTAATGCAATCTAGTTGCTGGGTGATTGCTTGCGATGATCTGACTGTATACCTCAGTGTTTTCTCAAGGTGTTAATCAGGTCCAATCAAATCAAATTCCTTTATTAGGAATTAGTGCAATGAGGCAGCAAGTGAATGAAGGTTTTTATGTTGTTGCTGTGAATTAAAGCTACAATGTCTCCCAGTCTTCCCCGAGGATGCCTAAATCTCTTATTGAATAGCCAACTTCAGTCCTTTTATCTCACCTCACTTCATACCGTTGATGAAATAATTTTCCTGCTAATAATTTAAGAAGAATAAGTGTTCTCACTTCCAGCATCAGCTCTTCAGTCTTCCTAACAAAAGATGCAAAATTATTGGGGAAAAAGAGCCTTTCAGTGAAAAGAGAAGTTAATAATTTCACACTGGAAGTTACTCATGGCAGAAGTTGGAGTGGAAAAAAAAAAGAGATTTGGGAGGAATTGGAAACAAAGTTTGATACCAGCTTGTTAGGTGAACTGTTGGGCTTGATGATCTCTCTGTTCCGCAGCGTGTCCGAGATGGCGAGCATGCTGTCCAGGCGGCTGGGGAAGCGCTCCCTGCTCGGCACCCGCGTCTCTGCCCCCGCCGCCTTGGCCGAGGGGGTGCTGGCGGCCACCCAGATCCCCGGCTTGCCCACCGCCGACCTCGGCCGGGCGTCTGCGCCGCGAGACGACGGATCCTGCGTGCTGTCGGCGGAGGAGAGCGGCCCCGCGCCCCGGTTCCCCAGCCCCGGCTGCCAGCAGCTCCACGCCGGGCAGCAGGTACGTGAGGAGGTTCTCAGTGTCCTTGGTTGGCGGGATGTGCTCTGGTGGGTGGTTCTGGGGGGGAATAAAACTCCTGGGGCTCTACTGATGTAAGGTGTAAGTATAGTTGGGGAACGACCTGTTGGAGAGCAGTGTAGGGGAAAGGGAGCTGGGGGTCCTGGGGACAGCAGGGTGACCATGAGCCAGCGCTGGGCCCTTGTGGCCAGGAAGGCCAATGGGACCTGGGGGGCATTAGAAGGGGGGTGGTCAGTAGGTCAGAGAGGTTCTCCTGCCCCTCTGCTCTGCCCTGGTGAGACCTCATCTGGAATATTGTGTCCAGTTCTGGGCCCCTCAGTTCCAGCAGGACAGGGAACTGCTGGAGAGAGTCCAGCGCAGCCACGAAGATGCTGGAGGGAGTGGAGCATCTACCGTGTGAGGAAAGGCTGAGGAGCTGGGGCTCTGGAGCTGGAGAAGAGGAGACTGAGGGGTGACCTCATTAAAGTTTATAAATATATAAAGGGTGAGTGTCAGGAGGATGGAGCCAGGCTCTTCTGGGTGACAACCAATGACAGGACAAGGGGCAATGGGTGCAAACTGGAACACAGGAGGTTCCACTTCAATATGAGAAGAAACTTCTTCATGGTGAGGGTGCCAGAGCCTGGCCCAGGCTGCCCAGGGAGGTTGTGGAGTCTCCTTCTCTGCAGACATTCCAACCCGCCTGGACACCTTCCTGTGTAACCTCATCTGGGTGTTCCTGCTCCGGCGGGGGTGTTGCACTGGATGAGCTTTCCAGGTCCCTTCCAATCCCTGACATTCTGGGATTCTGTGTGGTGGCAATCTGTAGTTACTGAGAGCCGTTAATGCGTGTCAGCATTTGTGCGCTTGGCCCTGACCATGCCTGATGGGTTTAGACCAAACCAGCTCAAGTGGAGATCCATCTTCTCGAGGAGATGTCTCCAATCCTGGCCACAAATGGGTCACTGGATAAGACCTGGCACTTCCCTCCAGTGTTCTCCAGCTAAGGGAGGTGGTTTCTGTACGTTTAGCGGCTCCCAGTGGACTTCTCTTCTGTGAACTTGTCTTGTCTCCCCATAACCCACGTTTCCAGCTGAAGGAGCCCCCCCGGTTCAGCCACAATGGCCATGAGCCTCGTGGCTCAGAGCTCAGTGTGCCACAGCTTTTTGCTGCAGGAATGAGGGTCAATGGTGTGGATGTAGGTGGTGAAGAAGCTCTCGGGGAAGAGTTGAGGTGTGATGGCTTGTCCGGAAAAGACATCTAATCCTGCTGGACAAGCCATTTCTTGTGCCCCGAGCCCCTGATGCTCAGGAGGGCTGTGCCTTGGCTGGGATGCTGCATAGCGCAGGGAACAGCGCTTGTTCTCCATCCCACCCATCAACGCCTGGCCAGGCAGTGCTGTCCAAGGGCCTGTTTCTTGACTCCTACCTGCAGGTCCGTAAAATCTTTTCTGGGCAGAGCTTGTAAAACTGAGTGTAAATAAGGCCCCTGTTTGGTTTTCTGGCTCTTCCTGTCCCGTGTTTCTCAAGCACAGGACAGTGAGGGTTGTTTTCTCCTACGTGCGCCGCTGTGGAGGATTTTGCTTGCTTTGCTGCTGGGAACGGCATAAAAATAGTGATGGGGCGTCTTCACCTCCCAGCAACAGCCGGGACCTGTGCCGGTGGCTGTGCAAAGCTGAAGGAGATATTGGCTCCTCGTGCCCCCAAGAAAGCAGGGTCAGGATTTTCTGTGTCCTGATCCATGAACCAATCCCCTTTACGCTGGTCCCACCATGGGTGGCTTTTTCCACCTTGATGTATCTGCCCGAGGTCCCACCTGAGATGGTCTCACAACCTCGTCCCCGGTCAGGGAGTGTGTGTGTGTGTGTGTCCGTCCCGCGGCGTTTCCATAAAGAGATGTTTCTGTTCCTATAAATAGCCGAGGACACATGTAAGCGTCTTTTGACACAGATGCATTTCCATCACCAGAAATAGGCTCATGGGTGGCAGTGGTGGAAACCTGCCCGTCAGAAGGAGTTGGAGGCTGTGGGAAGGAGGAGGTGAGGTTTGCTCATCTCCTTCTCCTGCCTGGAGGAGCCAAGGTGTGAATTCAGGATCACTTTGCCCAGGAAACCTCTGTTCTCTCATCCCCCTCTGGCTTTTAATCCTTTTATCGATTTACTTTGCCAGGGTGTGTAATAGTTGTGGGATGGTATGAGAACAAAACCAAAGGAGACAAATTCATTGGAAAAAAAATCCACCCAAAGTCACAACACTTAGAGATGCAGCTGATACCGGCTCAGGAAATCCTTCAATTTGGGTTTGCTGGAGAACTTGTGCCCGGGAAGGGCAGATCTCTGGGTGGTAGGGCTGGGATGAACCCTGGCATCCCTCTGATCTGCTGTGACAGCAGTCTAGGTCCCTTTGTCCTAACACCCTCTGCGTCCCCCTTTGCTGCGGGAGGAGGAGGCGGGGGGCGTCCTCGGGAGCAGCAGGACGGCTGGTAGCATCGACAAACCGCCCCTCGTGCCGTTTTCAGGTCCTCGCCACCTACAATGGGCAGGAGTGTCCCGGCCCGGTGGAGCAGCACAACCCGCTGAGCGACAAGGCGAAGGTGCTGCTGCCGGATCAGGGTTTGCAGCCGTGCTGGAGGGTGCAGGACGTGCAGCCCCCTGCCCTGCCCACGGCCGGCGGTCCCGGCCCCTCCGAGGCACTGCAGAGATCCGTATCCAGCAATATCGACGTGCCCAAGAGGTTTGTGCCTTTGGTTGGTGGTATCTCTGGTGGGAGGGGGGTTCTTGGCAGCTTTGCCGGTGCTCGTGCTTCATTTTACACTGACAGAACAGCGATGCTGGGAATATAACCATTTTCCCAGCGTGGGATTATCCGGAGGATGGTTTAATTTAGGATTAAGGGGATTTTTAATTTGTTTTTTCCTCCATGTGGGTAGAAAACATCCTTCCCAGTGACTTAAAAGTTTATGGAGGGAGGCGGCGAGGGGGAACCTGCATGGCTTTGCTGCTCTTTGGGTACCTGGTGACTCCCCAGGTCGTACCTGGGCTGTTTCTCTGCTTTTTCCTCCACATGTTTCACATCTCTCCCCTCGTGCTGCAGGAAAGCCGACACCGCTGTGGACATGGACGAGATGGTGGCAGCCATGGTGCTGACGAGCCTCTCCTGCAGCCCCGTGGTGCAGAGCCCTCCCGCCGGCGAGAGCGGCATCCCCCGTGAGTGCATGTTTAAAAACATTCATTTACTCAAAAAAACCAATGTCTGAAACAAAAGGAGATGTGGAGAAACACGCCGTGCCCTTTGGATCTCAGTGCTGGGGCTCTTGCTTGCTGCAGACGTGCCGAATAGCCGCCAGGACCGTGTTGGGCTGGAGGTGGCCGGGGACCGGCACCAGTGTCACGGTGCCACCCATGGGTGCCGAGCGAAGCAGGACAGCCCTGGCAGCGCGGTGAGGGTAACCCTGCTCACCACGGCTGTCCCAGGGGGCCGGGGAGCCCCGCGCAGGAGTCCCAGACCAGGGAGCACCGTCCGGTCACTCCTTTTTTTAGAGGCGGTTTCATTCCCCAGGAGTCAAATGCAGCCGGAGGGATAAAAATAACCGGCCGGAGCCGTGGGAAATGTGCGTGCCCCGGCGCTGGCTGCTCGCCGTGTGCCGGCTGTGCCCGCGGGGTTGCACCAGTGCCAAGGAGGATGGGGAGGGGGAAAAAAAAGGGGATGAACTCTCAATAATTGGGAGTTTGCACCGAGCAAGGTGCAAAGGCTTCACCTTGCCAAGGTTTTACAAAAAAATAAATAGAGGGGAAACCATTGTTGAGAGTTACCCAGCCTCAAGGCTGGTCTGTGCCCTTGGGGGGGTTCAGGTGGCCCCCAGCCAAGGGTGGCAGCATGTGTCCCCTCCCCGCAGCCACACGGGTGCCATGCGATCCCTGGAAGGAGAGCGGCGACGTCTCGGACAGCGGCAGCAGCACCACTAGCGGGCACTGGAGCGGGGGCAGCGGCATCTCCACCCCGTCGCCCCCGCACCCCGCCGGCAGCCCCAAATACTCCAGCGAGGCCCTGAGCTCCCCCCAGGCAGACGACGGCTTCGAGACCGACTCCGACCCCTTTCTCCTCGACGAACCCGCTCCGCGCAAGAGAAAGGTACTGCTGCTGTGGTGGGAGGGTCCTGGCACCAGTGGGGTGGCTCTGGCTGAGCCGTTGTCCCACGGAGGGGACGCTGGTGCTGGGCAGGAGGTGACACGGGCTGTCTCTTTGCCAGAATTCGGTGAAGGTGATGTACAAGTGCCTGTGGCCGAGCTGCGGCAAGGTCCTGCGCTCCATCGTCGGCATCAAGCGGCACGTCAAGACCCAGCACCTCGGGTAAGACGAAGGTTTCGCCTCCTCGATTCCTGCTCGGTGCTGAAGCTGCACTCCCTGCCACCTTTTTAACCTGAAGAATATTTCCCTTTGTACAGTAAAAGTTTTGGGCTGGGAGGGAAGTCGGTTCCTCAGGGTTTGGGGGAGATTGGGGGTGATCTGGGGACCAAAGAGCTTCCTTGCATTTCCCAAATCAGCCCTTAAAATCTCCCGAACCGTCGCAGCGTGGCTGGGGTGAGGCGTTGAGGCTGCTTCCCGTGTCCTTTGACTACCTAAAAAGTGCAAACCTGTCATGTCCTTTAAGGGAGGAGATCAGTAATGATTATAGCTTAAAAAAAACTTGCTCTTGGGTTGCTGCAAACAAGGCAGGAGCGTTTTTGGGGCAGGAGTCGGAGGATTCTCTCCCTGTGTGGTTGAAGTTTTTGCTCGTGTCGTGTCCCACCGGTAGCTCCAACCTGCGCGTGTCTCCGGTTGGTTCCATTGCTTCATTTTTGGAGGAATTTGGAAGTGGGGAAAAAATACCCAAAACATTAATCAGGAAAACTATGAGAATTTTTAAGGCAAAACTTGGTGTTCCTTCTCATTTTAGGCTTTGTAAGTTGGCTTAGCCCTGTGAAAAGCTACGTTGTGGCCCTCGCTGTGTCTTTCAAAACCGGACTGAGTAATTCGTCATTCCCTCATGCACTGAGCTCGGCAGTTCTCAGCCAAGCAGTCTGGTGTCACCAAAGCCACTGTTGTATTTGTTGTCCCCACCTTCAGGGAGCCCGGGGCTTTTCGGGAGGCACAGGAGCCCTGTCTGGGCTTGGGGACTGCCCAGCTCGGGTGTCGTTTTGCACTGGGTGGGGGCTCAGGTTACACGTGAGCCCTGGGCTTCTGGGCAGAGGCCAAAAAGCATCGTCCCAGCTGGATTTCATGAGGGCTGGCAGCCTAAAATCTGTGCCTGTGCGGCGGTGGCTGTCAGGGCTGGCACGGGCACCCGCTCTGGGAAAGGCAGAAGGGCCGCGGTGCAGTGGGCAGTGCTGGACTGCCATCCAGTGACAGCTAAACGCACTGGAAAAATAATTAAAAACAAAAAAAGACTTCAGGGGCTGTTTTCCTGCTGGGTGAACCGTGGGGCTTCGTTCACAGCTGTGCTGGATGAACTCAATTAGAAATGAGCAGGGGATTTTCAGTGGCGCCCGGTCGATGTGCCAGTGTTTCTAAGGGCCCTGGAAGGGGTATTGATCTTCCTTGGAAGCGCGAAGCGGCTGTGCTGATTGCAGCAAACATGATGCTTTGGTGCTTGGAGTGGAGCTGCTCTGCCCGGCAAGGCGAGATTGCTCCCTCCTGGTGGAGCTGGGGGTCGTTCACCTTCCCCGTGATGGAAACCGGGCCGCTTTTTCACCGCTGACCCTTTTTTTTTTTTTTTTTTTTTCCCCGGCAGGGATGGTGCGGACTCCGACCAGCGGAAGCGGGAGGAGGATTTCTACTACACCGAAGTGCAGGTGAAGGAAGAGCCGGTGCCAGAGGCCGCCGCTGCCGCCAGCCCCACGTCCGCGTCCGCCCCCATCATCATCCAGCCGGCGCTGGCGAAGCCGGAGGCGCTGCTGGTGGAGCAGCCGGCGCTGGAGCCCGCGCTGGCCAGCAGCGCCCTCAGCCAGTCCGCCCCCGGCTCCTTCTGGCACATCCAGGCCGATCACGCCTACCAGGTGAGCTGGTGGCATCTCCCGGGGCCGCGTCGCCTCCCAAAATCTTGCCGAAGGACAGGTCATGCTCCGGTTTGCTACAGGTCCCCGTGGTGGCAGGGTTGTCTTGCTGCCACCTCCGCAGCACGGAGAGGCTTTGGTGTAGCACTGTCTGGCTGAGCAACCGGTTTCGTTAACACCTGGTTAATGGGCTCGTGTGCTTCTGCCACCGTTCCCAGGCTGGGGGGAGCTGCCGGTCTCCGCTCCCCTGCAATTACCCGGGGTGCTGGTATGCAACACGCCCTTCTGCCGGCAGATAACGCGGAGGGGGGGAGCTGGAATGCGGCCGCGCAGGATCCTGCACGTCTCAACTGCACATCTTGGCTGCACGCACCAGGACACAGGCTTTTGAGGCACGGGAAATTTGGGGACCCGGTGCGGTGGCTGCAGGGTCACCCTGCCTCGATGTCCCTGCTTGGGAGCAGAGCGTTGTTGGGGAGCTGCGAACTGGCACAGGGATAGACTGTATAGATCTATAAGCTGCACATATATGCATTTCCATCCCAGGGAGCGGATGCGACACCATCTAAAAGCAGAAGGCCCACCTAAAGAAGTCTGAAAATCTATACATGTAGATGAGGATGTGGCACGTGGTTTGGTATTGCAACCAAAAGCAGTTGTGGGAGTGACGAAGCTGCTGTGCCCTGGCAAAGGGTTACACGGCACATGTGCAGGATCCGGTGCTGGAGAGGAGTTTGCACAGGGATTTCCATCGTACCCCCAGTGCTCCCAGTTTGTGGGTACTCCAGACAGGTCTTCTTGGGGAGGCGAATGCCCGTGGGGCAGTGTGTGGGAACAGGGGGAACGTGGGGCTAATGCTGACCCCTCTTTTCCCCCGTAGGCGTTGCCCTCGATCCAAATTCCAGTGTCCCCCCACATCTTCACCAGCATCAGCTGGGCCACTGCCACCTCGACTCTCCCGTCCCTGTCACCGGTGAGTCCTGCCTGCGTTTTCCTTTCATCCTTTTGAGGTGCAGGGTTGGGAGCTATGGGGACCTCATCTCTCCTCACTTTAAACATCTAGATTTATGGGTTTGGGGGCACCTGTGTCTCCCACCGCCCCGTCACAGCACCCGTGGGCCACACAGGACGGGGACCACGTTGTTCCCCCTGCCTTTTGACGCCCGATTCCCCGCAGGTGCGGAGCCGGTCGCTCAGCTTCAGCGAACCCCAACCGCCGACGCCGATGCTCAAGTCCCACCTGATCGTCGCCTCGCCGCCCAGGGTGTCCATCGGCACCAGGTGAGGGTCCCGCCGGCAAAAAGTGGAGGAGTAGAGGTTGGAAAAAAGGGGGGGGACCCTCCCCTCCCGCATCTCCAGTACTATTCAATATATTCATCAACGACTTGAATGAGGGACTAGAGTGCACTGTCAGCAAGTTTGCTGGTGACACCAAGCTGGGAGGAGTGGCTGACACGCCAGAGGCTGTGCTGCCATCCAGAGACCTGGACAGGCTGGAGAGCTGGGCAGGGAGAAATTTAATGAAATATAACAAGGGAAAATGTAGAGTGTTGCATCTGGGCAGGAACAACCCCAGGTTCCAGTATAGGCTGGTGAATGACCTGTTAGAGAGCAGTGTAGGGGAAAGGGAGCTGGGGGTCCTGGGGACAGCAGGGTGACCATGAGCCAGCACTGGGCCCTTGTGGCCAGGAAGGGCAATGGGACCTGGGGGGGATTAGAAGGGGGGTGGTCAGTAGGTCAGAGCGGTTCTCCTGCCCCTCTGCTCTGCCCTGGTGAGGCCGCATCTGGAATATTGTGTCCAGTTCTGGGCCCCTCAGCTCCAGCAGGACAGGGAACTGCTGGAGAGAGTCCAGCGCAGCCACGAAGACGCTGAAGGGAGTGGAGCATCTCCCGTGTGAGGAAAGGCTGAGGAGCTGGGGCTCTGAGCTGGAGAAGAGGAGACTGAGGGCTGACCTCATTCATGGGGATCAATATGGAAAGGGAGAGTGTCCCGAGGATGGAGCCAGGCTCTTCTGGGTGACAACCAGTGACAGGACAAGGGGCAGTGGGTGCAAACTGGAACACAGGAGCTTCCACTTAAATATGAGAAGAAACTTCTTCCCGGTGAGGGTGCCAGAGCCTGGCCCAGGCTGCCCAGGGAGGTTGTGGAGTCTCCTTCTCTGCAGACATTCCAACCCGCCTGGACACCTTCTGTGTAACCTCATCTGGGTGTTCCTGCTCCGGCGGGGGATTGCACTGGATGAGCTTTCCAGGTCCCTTCCGATCCCTGACATTCTGGGATTCTGTGTTCTCCATTGAGGTTCAGCAGAACGAAGCTCGCACGTCACTACCCTTAGATACGCAACCGAAATTCCGCAACGAGCGGGTATATGTGATTTTTTTTTTTTTCCCCTTTTTGCAGGAAAGTCCGTGGCGAAGCCAAAAAGTGCCGTAAGGTTTACGGCATCGAGCACCGGGACCAGTGGTGCACGGCCTGCCGGTGGAAAAAAGCCTGCCAGCGTTTCCTGGACTGAGCGCGGCACCGCGGTGCCACGTCCCTCCCTGCTCCCCCCGGGGACACGGGAGTCCCTCACTGCTGCAACCAGGGACCTTGGAGGTACCTCCTGTCGCCCCAGAAGACACCTCCAGAGCTGCGTGTAAATTCCTCCTTCTGTATATTGTACCATCTGCTGGGTTTGCCCCCTTTTTTTTTAAAAAAAAAAAACCAACCTTTTTCCAACTTTTTTTTTTAACCTGAAGAATATTTCCCTTTGTACAGTAAAAGTTTTGGGCTGGGAGGGAAGTCGGTTCCTCAGGGTTTGGGGGAGATTGTGGGTGATCTGGGGACCAAAGAGCTTCCTGCATTTCCCAAATCAGCCCTTAAAATCTCCTGAACCGTCGCAGCGTGGCTGGGGTGAGGCGTTGAGGCCGCTTCCTGTGTCCTTTGACTACCTAAAAAGTGCAAATCTGTCATGTCCTTTAAGGGAGAGGGTCGGTAATGATTATAGCTTAAAAAAAACTTGCTCTTGGGTTGCTGCAAACAAGGCAGGACCATTTTCAGGGCAGGAGTTGGAGGATTCTTTCCCTGTGTGGTTGAAGTTTTTGCTCGTGTCGCGTCCCACCGGTAGCTCCAACCTGCGCGTGTCTCCGGTTGGTTCCATTGCTTCATTTTTGGAGGAATTTGGAAGGGGGGAAAAAATACCCAAAACATTAATCAGGAAAACTATGAGAATTTTTAAGGCAAAACTTGGTGTTCCTTCTCATTTTAGGGTTTGTAAGTTGGCTTAGCCCTGTGAAAAGCTACGTTGTGGCCCTCGCCGTGTCTTTCAAAACCGGACTGAGCAATTTCATTTTTAAATTTAATGATTCCACCCACACAGGCAGCTGGGAGGACTGCAACGGGCTTTCCATTCGCATCACCGTATGGCCCCAATTCAGCGAAATGCTTCAAAATTTGCTTTGGAATCCCATCGTGCTGGCTGGGAATCAGTTTTCTGACTTCCATCCTTTAAAACATATTTTTACCCAACCCTAATTGCTCCTGGTTTCACTATCGTGACTATCGCACCTACACCGGCATCGCTCGTGGTGTCGCGATGTGCCGGATTGCCCCGTCACCTTTTCTCCTCTGGCTGGGGTGGGCGGCCGTTTGGATCGTATTTTTTAATGTTTTTTTGCTGCGTTTTCGATAATCACAGTCCGTACCCCACAGCTGCTGAGCCCAGAGCATCCCTGAGCCCGGGCTGTTCTTAAGGACTCAACTTTTCCTTCTAAAAGCGAATCAAGCGGTTGGGAGAGTCCGATATCGCTCCTGTCGTCAAAGGGGTCGGGCGAAGCAGGTCGAGAGGCATTTATCGTATTACTGGTGCTTGTCGATGTGTCTGAGTATATTTTTGTGTTGTTCGTTTGTGATTTTGTACATATGATCAGTATATCATCCTGCAATCTGTTTGCTCCGGTATCCAAGTGGTGGATGCAAAAATTAGGCTACTAGAAAGCAAGAGGAGAAAACCGCCGCGCGTGACGTCCCCGGATGGCTCAAATTCAGGGGAAAAAAAGAGGTTTTTCTCCTGGAGATCCATTCGCTCAGGTTCCCATCCCTGTTTTAGGAGCAAAATGTCGGGAAAAGCCTTTTCCCCTCGGAGACTCTTTGCAGGTTCCCAAGTTGAGCGTTTTACAGCCAGAACGACTTTGCAAAGCGCTGGTGACAATTCATCGCCTGGCGGGCTTGTTGCACTACTCAAAAATAGGTGATTTTTAAAAAAAATTTTTAAAAACCCTCATGTTTTTGCTGCTGACCTGCAGCATTTGAAGGGCCGAGCCGACGTTATCTGCATCGCGTTGCAGAGTTCGGCGCATTTATCCCCCCGCGATTCCGTTTTTCGGTGATGCCGGAGATGCTGGTGCTTCTCCAGAAATGAACCGGCGCTTCGGCAAATCCCACCCAGCTGCATTTGAATTTTCCAAATATTTATTAAAAACGGTGCTCGAAGCATCGCCTGGAGCGTGGAAGGCAAAAAAAAAAAAAAAGGGTGATTTTGCGCTTTTCCTCAAACCTTGTGCCTTTCTCCCCATGACTCAGCCCCAGGCAGGACCGGAGATGGAACTTTTTGCTTTTTATGCCCTTTTTGCCCCAAAACGGCACCGGGCACTGGTCGGACACATCTCGGCTCCCAGCAAAATCACTCAGGAAATGTCAAACGAAGCCATCGGGGCTCATCCCCCCCCAAAGCGGGGGTGGAGCATCACGCACCCCCAGCGCAGATCAGGATTTTCGCTGGTGGGAGCTCGCGTGTCCAAAAAAAACAATGCAGAAAGAACGTTCTGCTTTTATGTTAAAGATGATTTTTAAAATATATATATATAAAGAAAAAGCTGTCAATGGCTTTGGAACAAGCAGTGTAGGAATATCTGATACCAGTGGTTTTTTACTGGGGCTCTGGGGGGGTGGGAGGTGCATAAAGCTGCTTTTCTGAGGGGTTTTGTGGTACGGACGTGGCCGGACAAAATCAGCCTTGTGCTTGCGGCTCTTTTCTGTGTTGTGCTTTGGTTTGGTTTGGGTTTTCCCTTTTTTATTTTTCTTTTTTTCTCCTTTTTTTCCCCCTTTTTTTCTCCTTTTTTTCCCCCTTTTTTTCTCCTTTTTTTCCCCCTTTTTTCTCCTTTTTTTCCCCCTTTTTTCTCCTTTTTTTCCCCCTTTTTTCTCCTTTTTTTCCCCCTTTTTTCTCCTTTTTTTCCCCCTTTTTTCCCCCTCCCCCTGCTTTCCCCTTTTTTCCGCTTTTCCCTTTATTCTTTGCTTTTTTCTCTCTTCCCTCTTCCCTTTTTTCCCCTCTTTTGTCCCCTCTTCTTCTTTTTTCTTCTTTTCCCTTTTTTTTTTTTTTTCCTTTTTCTTTATTTTTTCAACGGAGAAATTGGTTCAGGGTGTGTTCTGTTTGTTTTTTTTTTTTCTTTTTTTTCTCCTTCCTATTTGGGAGCATTTTAGAAATTTTACACTTGAAAAAAGAAAAACCCACCTCCTCCTCTTGCAGAAATGACAGCAAGGCTTCCACCGTGTCTATCGGATTGGTTGATGCTGGAGATATATTTTTTTATGTGTATATATATATATATTCCCCCCCCCATTATTTCCCTTTCCTATTATTTTTAACTCACTTCCAGCCACCTCCTGACCATTGGACTTTTCTTCCCGACACTCAAGTCTCGTCGCTCTCACAAAAACTTCAGCCCCGACCTGTAAATCCCCCCCGGCGCGTGTACATGTATGTATATAGGAACCCCTTAATTGGGCACTAATTAATTAGAGGCCGCTCTCCCCTCTCCAGCCGGGACCCCGAAAGGTAAAGTGGGTCGGTTTAGTGTAGGTTGACCCCCGGTTGTCACTCGGTGCCCCATTGAGAGATGTCACCGGGGGGTTGGGGACATTGTCACCGTGGCCGTGCCCCGCAGGGGCCACCGGCCGAGCGGGGCCGATGCCGTATCAAGTGAACATTCTGTCGTCTTGGAGCTTTTCTCAGCTGTCTTCCAAGTATTATTTTTATTGTTTAAAAAAAAAAAAAAAAGTGGGGAAAAAAAAAGTTAAAAGGATAAAAAAATGTGAAATGTAATTTTTACAGCAGCAATATGAAATATATTTTATAAGAAATAAAAAGAAAAGTTACCTGGTAGCTCGCTGGCTCTGCCTTGTCCTTGTAGACCAAATTGTGGGGGTGTCCCCCAGTGTCCCCCCGTGTCCCCCGGTTTGGAGCTGGGGACACTTTTCACCACCATTCGCGACCCGTTGGAGATTTCTCAGGCACAACCTTGTATTTTTTTCCCTTGGCACAACCGTTTGCGGCACCACTAGGTAGCAGTGTCTGCCCGGCCCTGGTGCTGCCGCTCCCTCCGTCACTGCTTTATTTTGCTGGTTTTTCCCTCAAAAAATCCCAATTTCATCAAGTTTTTAACCTGGAAGCTGCTGGGAGGGACTAATGTGCTAAACTGGGTGGGGGATAATCAGCATCCTGAAAATTCTTGTGGCCCAGAGCGCTTGAGGAAGTTGCTTTTTGGTGCAAAACCCCCTAAAATTCACTTTTTTTCCCCCAAATAATCCTCAATTCACCCCAGTTTTGGCCGCCGGACACGTTTGCAACAGGACAGACCCCCGGCAGCTCTGCAAAATTCCACCCAAGGGGGGATTTCTACGACCCCAAAAACGCTCTGAAAATAATGCAAATTTACCAATTTTCCCCTTTTTTTTTCCCCGTAAAACCAAACTATTTCCCAGCCGCGCAGGGCGATTCAATCCCCCCCCATGGTGGCTTTTTGGGGGGGTCAGGGACCTGCGCCCCAAGCGCTGACCCAAGTGACGGTCGCCAGTCGCAATAATATCGTAGAAACAGTAAACTGATTTATTAATCCTTTTGCTATGTACAAGTTTAATGGAGAAATCTTTGTATGAAACAATTAAAAAGAACCAGATCTTGGGATAATTTTTTTTTTTTTCCAGAGGGATTATATTATATTATATTTTTTTCTTTTTTTACAAACAGTGAAGAAGGGCAGTGCTGCGGGTGAGACCCGGGTAAAGTCACTCCCGGGATGTGCTTTTTTTTTTTCTTCTTTTTGGGTAGCGAATTCATCAGGAGAATCAACCGATTCTCATCATTCTCCTGGGAGCGACATGGAAAAAAATAAAAATCCCGCGTCCCGGGACGGGGACGTGACACATGCTGGGGAGGGGGGGGACGCAACGAAAACACGTGCGCGGTTTGTATTGCTGAGCAAAGAAGTCAACCCCAGAGGCTTTATCAAACTTCAAGGAAAACACTTTTAAAAAGGAAAAAGAAAAATAAAATAAAAGGGGAACAAATTAAAAGTAAACATTTCCACGTGGTTTTTGGGCGCCAGGCTGATTTTTCTGCTGGATCCAGGGTGGCTTGTTCATAGTGGCTGACCCAAAAAATCAGATTTTTTTTTTTTTTTTTGCAAAAATCCCCCCCTTTGTTTTCTTTTTTTTTTTCCCTTATTCCATTTAAATTTTTGCCAGCTCCCCCGCAGTCCTGTCCCCCTCCCCTCCCCGCGGCATCTCGCTCCCCGTCGCCGTCCGAAATTCCTCGGGTCCTGGGTTTAAATCTGGCTTTAAGTGAGTGAAGAGCAAAGTGATTTCTGAACGCGTGCGAGTCTGAAGCGCTTTGGGGTCCGTCAGAGAGAGGATGGAGGCTGCTGGGGCGGACAGGAGCAGGGTTAATTTTGCCTGTGCCTGGCGGAAGGTGCTGGGATGCGGTGCCGGAACGCTATAAAAAAAATGAAAATAAAAATAAAATAATAGAGAAAAGAAAGAGGAAAAAAAAAAAGGAAAAAAAAAAGAAGAAAAAAGAGGAAAAAAATTAAAAATAAGGAAAAAGAGAAAGAAAAAAAAAATAAAGCAAAAAGAGAATTAAAGAAAAGGGAAAAAAAAATCAGCTGAGCCGAAAGCGGAGGGAGCAAGGGGCTCCCTCCCAGGGTTTGGGGGTACATCCCTGAATTTAGGGAGATGCCACCCGGGGGGAAAAAAAATAATGAAAAAGAACCAAGAAAAAGGGGGAAAAAAAATTTAAATTCTTCCAAATGAGAAATTTGGACGGATTTGGGGATGGGGGCTCTGAGCGTCCCTGGGGGACACACACACTGGTCCTGGGGGGGTGGCAGCACAGGGACAACCCGCTGCGGAATATGGTGAGGTGGAGCTGGAGCAATTTAGGATGAAGGAATTTTCTACAAGGAAAATTTTACTTTAATCTGATTTAATTTTTAATTTTTAAAATTCCTTAATTTTTAAATTTCCTTTTTAAAAAATGTCTTAATTTTTAGGGTTTTTTTCTGCTTTTCCTGGGGGGGTGCTGAACCATCCTTCAGACCTATTTTGGGTCAAATTAAAAAAAAAAAAAACAAAACCAACAACTTTTGCCCATCCTCCCTGCCTGGGGGGGTGGAAATCTGACAACAAAAAGGACTTTTCCCCAACCACCCTCCGGATGCTGCGACGGCCGCTCTCCCCACCCCTTCCCACTCTCCAAATCAACATTTTCCAAATTTTTTTGCCCCCTTTTTTTTTTTTTTTTTTTTTTTTTTTAATTTGCACCTACGGACATGTGGTGTAGAGGGGTAGGAGGGTTGACTTTTTTGGCCATGGCGGACCTCGCCGTGGCGGCGCGGCGGGGGCTCCGTTAGATCTCGTTGTGCTCGCTGACGCCGCCGGCAACCTCGTACTCACTGGAGCGCGGCGACATGCCCAGGTACTGCTTCAGGAACTCGCTAAACCTCTTCTGGTTGTTCCACTTCCTCGCCGACTTGCGCACCCCGATGAAACCCCCGTATCGCTTCTGCACCCCTTTCGCCGTCGGCGCCGGCCACCAGCCGCGCGTCCCCCGGGGGAAACCGGATCGTCGGGAAATGTCCTCGGGCGGCTGCGGGAAAGCGCCCGGCGCCGCTTCGACGCCTTCGTTGTCTTCGGTTTCCCGGCGCTGCAGCAGCTCGCTTACCTGGAGCGGGTTCGCTGGTGGCACCGCCGGCACCACGCCACGCCGGGGAGCATCCTGGAGGTCACGGGGACGCGGGGCGGCTCGGCCGGCGGCGGCGGCACAGAGCTCCCAGGTGGCTCGCGGCACGGCTTCGCCTTCGCACTCCAGGATGCAGACCTGGGTGGGAGACACGGGGATGGGTGTCAGGTGGATTTAGGTCCTACTAGGACTGCGGGAGATACAGGGATGGATGTCAAGTGGGTTTGGGTCCCACCAGGAGCACAGGAGACACGGGGATGGGTGTCAGGTGGGTTTGGGTCCCACCAAGACCACGGGACACATGGGGATGGGTGTCAGGTGGGTTTGGGTCCCACCAAGACCACGGGACACATGGGGATGGGTGTCAGGTGGGTTTGGGTCCCACCAAGACCACGGGAGACATGAGGATCGGTGTCTGGTGAGTTTCAGTCTCACCAGGACTGTGGGACACTGGGAAGCACTGCGTGGTGTAGAATCATCAAATCATTGAATCATACAATCATTAAATCATAGAATCATTTTGGTTGGAAGAGACCCTCAAGATCATGGAATCCAACCGTTGACCCAACCCTGGCACTAACCAACGTCCCTGAGAACCTCATCTCCACATCTATTCAACCCCTCCAGGGATGGTGACTCCACCACTGCCCTGGGCAGCCTGTTCCAGTGTTCCCCAAATCTCCCCATGTCCAACTCGTCCAGTGATGCAGCATGTTGGAAGACACCCATGGAAAGGTGCCAGTAGCTCATCAGCCCTTGCCTGGCCTCATTTGGTGAGGTGTCCCCTCCCAAACACCCTTTCTGGGCTCCCAGGGGTGGTGGTGGAGATGCTGGGGAGCTATGGCAGCTGCTCAACATCCCTCTCCCAACCGTCCCTGGACAGGCTGTGGTCCACGCTGGACACACTCTGGTCCCACCACCCCATGCTCTGCACTGCTGGGTCCTTCAGCTGGGCATGAGCCCAAAAAATCACTGAGTCGCAGGACAGTGGAGGTGGGAAGAGACCCATGCATGGCATGTGCCGGTGCCCGGGGTTGTTCCTCCCCAGGGGCAGGACTTAGCTCTTCTCCTTGTTGAACTTCAGGAGGTTCCTACCCACCCATTTCTCCAGCTTGGCGAGGTTCCTCTGGATGGCAGCACAACCCTGCAGTCGACCATCCACACCTCCAAACTTAGCATTTTCTGATAATTGCTGAGGGTGCCTCTTCCACATCGTTTCGGTCATTAATGAAGATGTCAAGGTCCTCCAGGCTTCAGTCCACGTCACTGCCCATTTATCTACCCTGTGCTTCAGCGTCTGGTCTATGAGGATGTCATGGGAGACAACATCAAAGCCTGATGAAAGTCAGGACAAGCTGGTTGTCTCCCTGCAGAAAGCGATAAAGTTGGTCGAGCATGACTTCCCCTTCATCAATCCATGCTGGCTGCTCCTGGTGACCTTCTTGTCCTTCACACATCTGCAGGATGATGTGCTCCACCACCTCCTCAAGGACTGAGGTAAGGCCAACCAGCTCATAGCTTTCCAGATCCTCCTTCATGCCTTCCTCAAAGTCAGGTGTGACATCTGCCTCCTTCCAGCCCCCAGGAACCCGCCTCCATCTCCACATCCCTTCAAAGGCCATCAAGAGCAGCCTCATCAAGAGGTCCCATCGGGCTTCCTCAGCACCCATGGGTGCATCCTACCACTTCTGTGTCTCATCTCTTTCCAAGAGGCCTCATCCACCAAGGCAGGACACAGACCTGGCACCGCTGTTGGGTGATAGCCCCAAGTGGGCTCGTACCACCAAAACCAGCACCCAGGGGAAACCATCCAGGAGACATTTGTAGAAGAACCAAACTAAATAAATACCAAAAGAAACCAGGGCTGGAGGGCCCAGGAGGGAAAGGTTGTCCTCCCTCCCATTGAAGTGTCTCCATCCCAACATGAGCTTCATGGTGGGCTCTTCTAAATGCTTAACACCAACTGGGGGACGCCATGATGAAGCACTTTGGCGTGTCTCATTGCTACAGGCCACCTGCAAGACCAAAACCTTTGCAAAGACTCTCTTCACCATGGGCTCATTAACTTCACCAGGTGAGAGGTGCTACAAATCCCAACGCGGTGTCTCAGGGCTGAAGCTCAAGCACGTGGCCGTTGCCATCCCTGAGGGCATCCAGGTTCTTCAGACAAAAAGACGAAAGAAAAATAGTTGTCCCAAAGTGAGATGGTGATGAGGATCTTGCAGGCTGGGACACCTACGGGGGTCCTTGTGGAGACACCAAGGGCATCCTGCACTGAGCCAAGATTCTTTCCTGGGATCGATCTCCAAGGTCTACAGCTGATGGACAGTGTCCTTACAGTGCCCTGCATTTGAGATGAAAGGTGGTGGATCCTGTGTAGGTAACAGCTCCGATGAGCACCAGCTAATAGGCTTCAAGAGGAATTACCCGAGGCGTCAACTGGAAGACCATCCACAGTCCTATTGCTCGTCCACAAGGCAGCACCATAAACATCCCAGGGTCCTCAGCCATCATGCTGTGGTCTTAATTCACATGGAAGTAGCTTCTGCTCGCGGTGTTTTGGGAGTCCTCAGGAAATATCATCCAACAGTCCACCACCTCCAGCGCCGAAACTACCTGGGGTGGCTCCTTCCAATCTTCATTTGACATTGATGGTGCCACCGTGGCTTTGCACCATCCCTAGATGACTCTGAGGAGCAGGACATAGGTGATTCATCCACATCTTGAAGACCAGCTCCATCAGCTGCTTCCTGTCCTGCCCTGCAAGCTGTGACGATGGTGCCTGTGACTTCAGAGGGATCTCGTGTTTCTATTCTGAAGGATGGATCAGCCACGCTGCTGATGGAACTTCCCTGGCCATTGCTTTGGAAATGGTGGAAGGTTGTATTAAATCCCACCATGCCGCTTCTTCCAGCTGAAACCAAGCCTCCAAAGACCCCGGGTTCCTCTGCTCCTGCTTCAAACCACTCTTGCTTTGAGATACAACCTTGCATGGGACCCAGGAGCCACCAATCATCCCATCTCCATCTCACTGGCCAAGGGAGACAGAGCAAAATCATAGAATCATCGAATCAGCTTGGTTGGAAGAGACCCTCAAGATCATCGAGTCCAGATGCAGCTCCAGAAGCAGGACTGGGAAGGAGGGGGTTGTCCCTGCAGAGACGCTGGTGCCTTCAGACTACAAAACAACATTTTGGGGCATAAACAGGGCAATTGTGCCCCAAAACTTGGTGGCAGCAACGTGTGATTGCAGAAGGCTTTGCCAGCAAGGGGGTGGCACTGGGGTGGCTCCAGCATCTCCAGGAAGCCCTGGAAGTCACTGATCCCACTTGGTTTTGGGGAGACATTTCCAGCCCTGGGGGCTTCCTGGGATGCCAGGTCCTTTTGGGTAGACGTCTCAACCCACTGTGATTTATCATCGTTAATAAATTAGCGAGCGGGTGATGGATAATCCCCCGAGGGCGGAGGGAGAACAGGAGGGAAAGAAATGCTGTTGGGCAGGACATGGCCACGGCTCAGTGGAGGGGAAAAGGAAGGATTTGGGGCTGGAAAAACCCCCGAAAATGTAATTTAATGGCTCTTTCCATCCAGCATCGGAGGGAAATCAAGAGGGTAGAGGGTCTGTGGGGTGCCCCGTCCCCTGAAACACCACGGCTCACTGGGCATCTGTAAAGCTGGTCGCATCCTGATGGAGCTCGAAGGGGAATTTGGTGGCTTCTTGGAGGATGGGGTGGGGGCTTGGGGGGTCTCGGGTTGGCATAGGTGGGGACAGTGATGCCACAAGCCATGGAGGTAGGGGAGCTGGGGATGGTGGGGGTCTTGAGACCCTCTTTGGGCCACCACAGCCTTGTCCCCATCACCCCCAGCAGCTGATCTGGGCTCTGCATCCTCCCTCAGGACCATCTTGGTGTCCCTGGCGGGGCGCCCAAGGAGGAGGGACAGTGACAGCAGGTGGCACCATCCCCTTGAGATGTGGCACCATCCCCTTGAGATGTGGCACCATCCCCTTGAGATTTGGCACCAACCGGTAGCCAAACTCCCCCCAAAAGCCCAAACCCCAACCCCGGCACAAGGCGCCCATCCGGTACAGGGGGTGCAGCTGGCACGGCACCCATGGGTGCCACCCCCAGGGGACTTACGAGGACGTCGAAGCTGTCCCGGTAGAGGTGACGGTCGCAGTGCAGACAGTCCCCCCGGCAGTCGCCCCACGCCCGGGCGAAGAGGCAGAGCAGCAGCAGGTCCCAGAGCACGGTCCTCATGGTGACACTGGCACCGGCAGCGGCTGCGGCACCGGAGAGAGAAAAACCCGTCAAACCAGGACGGCACCGGCACCGCCGAGCCCTGCACCGAAGTGTGGCCGTTCTCAGCCCGTCCTCCCTCACCACCTGGTCCCCCTGCCGCAATTATCCTTTTGGGAAAGGAGCCCGGCTGCCCCCTCATCCCCAAAATGGATCCGGTGTGTCCCAGCTTTATTTTTTCCAGGCTCTCTCATGGCACAAGTCCCAGACGGGGCTTATTTTAGCAGGTGGACGTGGTGGGGCAGCACGTCCCCAGCTGTCCCCTGAACAGGACACTCCTTATCCGAGCATCACCAGGGCTGAGAGAGGTTGTTCTGCTTCGGTTTCCTCTTCTGGCCATTTTTGGGGTGCTCTCGCCCCTGTCTCTATCTTGGGAGGGTTCAGCCACCGCTGCCAGGAGGGATTGCTGGGATCTGAGCCCACCCGGTGTGGAGCAGCAAAGCCAATTCCCAAAGAACCTCCTGCGTCCTGTCCAGCTTTGCCGACACCGGTGACAGGCGGTGATTAAGTGACATGACCAAGGCAGTGCGCTTCCCTCCCAATTCCCAGCAATTTAGCCCCACGCATCCCCCCAGCCATCTGCAAACAGGAGGGCTGGTCCTCCTGACCCTCCCCTTGCCCTCATCCCATCAGGAAAAAGGATGTGACATCCCTATGGTCCTTGGGAGCAGGTCCTGGGGCTGCACAGTGACACGAGGGGAGGAGGTGGAGGTGACAGAGAGGAGCAGGACGGGGACATGAGGGTTGGTGTCACCCTTGGTGGCACTGAGGTCCCTCCATACCCGAGCAGCACCCAGGAACCCCTGTACCGGGATGTCAGAGGTGCGGAAGACCTCGGTGACAGTGGCTTTACAACCCATGTGTCACTCCAGCAGCATTTCAGGCTGCTTTGGGGGGGGGTTTGAGAAGCTGGGCAGGGGGTCCCCTTTTATTTCACACCCTACCAAGGTGGGGGGACACCCCCACTCTTTGCCATGAAGGCAGAGCATCCGCTGGGGTCCCTGCCCGGTGTCACGGTCACATTTTGTCCCCACCAGCCGGGCAGTGACACAGACCCTGGCAGCTCCCCGTTGTCATTTGCTGGAGGGGACCAGGGGAAGCTGATAAGGGGCAGGAATTAAGGCTTAATCTTCGTCAAGTCTCATTAAAACTGGCTGGCGGCGTGAGTCAGAGGCTTGGCAGAAAGCTCCCAGGAGAGGGCAAACCCCCCCGAAAAATCACTGAGCCCCAAAACGGGGTTCAGCGGAGCCAAGGAGTGGGCTGCAACCCACCCCCAGCGCTGTCCCCATGTCCCCAAGAGCCACCAAGTCCTGGGAAAAGCAGGTCACATCTGGCTGCGGAGGAGGCTGCGAGATTACGGCTCGGCTTTTCTTCCCGGTTAATTGAAAGATGCTATCGGGCGGGATGCGGTACCTGCCAGCATCGCCGGCCGGGGCAGGGGTGGGAAGGAGGGAAACAACCCCCGCTTTGCACATCGGTGCTCCCCCAAATATTAAATCAGCCTGTTAAAAGGGAGGGATTGAGCGCGATGGATTTTTCTCTTGTTTCTGCCCTCGGGTGTTTGGGGTGAGGAGGGGCGGCAGGGTTGGGGGTGGTGACGGCATGAAGCCCCTTTCTGAGTTTTGCAGCCACAGACCCTCAAGAAAGAGAGGGATGTCATTTTTCCCCATTTTTCCCCATTTTGCCATTTTCCCCTATTTTTCGCGTTTTAAAATTTTTCCCATTTTCCCATTTTTCTTATTTTTTTTCCCTCTTTTTTCCCCCCACTTTTTTTGTATTTTTCTCCATTTTTCCCCCCAGGAAACTCCAACCTGGACCCTATTTCCCAAGGGATGCACCGTCCGGCACTGCCGCCCTCGCACCCACAGATGCCATCAACCCCAGCAAAGGACGCGACAGCCCCGGTGTCACACCACAGCCACCCCCGCGGCTCCTCGGACAATGCGGCTGCTCCTGGGCACAAACCTTCCTCTTCCTCCCTGAAAAATAAACCTATCCATGCCAGGGGTATGAGGATACGGCCACTCCATCCCATAAAATAGCTTTGGGACCCCCTCCCACTGCTACGTGCTGCCCCAAGGGTGCATCCTTTGGAGTTTTCAATCCAGTTGAATGATCCTCATTAATATTTGGGGGTGGGGGGAAGAAAAAAAAAGAGGTTTTTCTAGAAATCCAGCTTGCGGTTCAGATAACGGCGGGGTCTGGTTATCCGTCAGGACAAGCGGCTTTTTATTTATCGCTCCGGGTGGGATGATGTGGGAGATGCAGCCATACAAAAGGGCTGATTTGGAGGGGGGGAAGGATGGAGAGGAGCTCGTGGGATGTGAATAACCAGAAAAGAGGTGAAAAGGGAAGCAGGTGCTTGCTGAGATGGGTTTTTATTCGCTTGATTTGAGGCAATTTGGGTTGGGGAGATGCTCCCTGCCTCTCCCCAGGGATGCTCCATCCCCTTTTCCCATGGGAGATGCGAACCGGGACACATTGGGAATTATCCCAGCAGCAAGATCACCGTCCATCCCCAAAAACCTTCGCAGGGGTTTAAATCCAACGATGCTCTCGCTTTTTCCCAGGTCTGGATCAATCGCACCATGTGGGGAGCACATTTTGGAGCATCTCGCTTCCCACTCCCAGAGCACAACCATTATTTTAATTAATTAATTTTTTTTTCCCCCTGCTAATTTCCCCCCCACTGCCAATAAGCCAAGGCCTGATCCAGAGATACGACCGGGCAGGATCTGGCCCCGCTGGGACCCAGCGTTGAAGGAGCCATAGCTTTTTTGTTTCAGTCTAAAAATTGCAATATTGTCCAAGAGTGTCTCCCACTGGCTCCCCCAAACCCCTGCGATGCCGCACGGCTTTGTGCCGGCAGCTTTTGGGGGGGATTTCGGGGAGAATCGGAGGGATTTGGGGGTGTGGAGGGGCTTGGCTACAGATGCCTGGCACTCACTAGAAAAATAAGCGTTTCCTTTTGTCGGTCCCCCTCAATCAGGTAATTGGCCATAATTGGCCAAAATTAGACGCTGCAGCGCGACTGTAAACACAGATGTGGGCTGGAGAGGCTGAGCAGAGGCTGTTTAGAGGTAAAAAAGCTCGGAAAGAACATTTCTCTCTGTGTCCCCATATCTCAGCCATTCATTCCTGCTATTTGGAGGGGACTAAAAAAATCAAAGCAACAAAATCCACAACATTTTCCTGCTTTTTTTGCTTTGTTTTTTTTTTTTTTTTTTAGGAAAAAAAGAGATTGCCTGCAAGGCCGGCATCTCCCGGAGCATCTTGCAGTGACCCCGGTGAAGTCCTGGCTACAAGAAAAAAGGGCAGAAATACTGAACGAGGCAAGTCGTGGTGCGGCGGGTCCCCAAATAAATCCCCTAAAAAATCCCGCTTGTCCCGGAGGAACCCGCCATCACCCCGTGGTTTTCCCCCGGTTTCGGGCAGGCATCCCGCATCACCCCGTGGTTTTTCGGGCAGGCGTCCCGCACCGACTCCTGTTGCGTCCCTCCAGCTCCGCTCTGCTCGATTCTGGGGGCTGGATAGTAAAGCTGAAACTTTTCCTCTCTTGGGATAAAGATTTTTTTTTTTTTTCCCCCTCCAGGAAGATATTTCATTTAACCCTTAGCAGGGAGGGGAATATCTGTCCATGAATCGTAGACGGACGGACCATCCTTGGATTAAAAAAAAAACAAACTAAGCCCCCCTAGGATGGAAAATTAAAGTGGATTTTCCTACCTGCGGGTGTGCTGTCGGCTGCCGGCTCCTCTGATCTGTGACTCCGCCGGCGCCTGTGCCACGGTGGTATATATAGACGGTGTACACACGCGTCCCCACACCTCCCTCCCCGCACACGTGCGTCGCTGAGCCCACCCCCGGGGGCTGCCGGCGGAGGGATGCGCCAGCTGGGGACCAGGGATGTGCATCCCTTCCCGCATCCTTCATCCCTCCCTCCTCCTCCTCCCCAAATCCGAGGGGCAGCCCCCGAAAGAGGTGAGGGACGTTGGCCTCGTGGTTATCCAAAGGTGGCACCCGGTGTCTTGAGGATGGTGGGGTTGGGATGGAGATTGCGGCGGGGGGGGGTGTGACGCCGCTGCTTCGTGTCCCCTGTGTGCCCCGGCCTAGATTTGGGGGGTTGCAAGGACCTGAAGGCACTGGCAGCTGGGTCAGCCCCAAAATCTCCCCTCAGCCCTTTCTGGGGGGGTGTTTTTCCCCCTTCAGCCCCCAGGAGGATGTGAAAGGGGGGGTCCCCGACCCCCATTACCAACCCGCTCCGGCGCGGCTGCGGCACGGCTGCGCGGCCACCGAGCGCGTCGCGCACCGATGGCAGGCGTGCGGGTGGGAATAATGGATTTCAGGCTCGGTGGATGATGCCGGGCGGGCGGGGGGAGCAAAAATATTCCAACTTTACATTTCACGGATGATGGAAACGCCCGGCGAGGCAGACGCAGCCACATGCCAGCACCTCGTGGGGGCGGATTTGGCCGCTCCGGCGTCAGGGAGAGATGTTGCCTTTGATTTGGAAAGGCCAAATTGATCTCAACCTTTGACAGTTTCTTCTGCTAACCAGCATCACCCCATTTTCCTCCTCATTTAACTGACCTGGAGCCACAATGTTCGTCCCCGCTGGCACTGGTACGGAGCCAGAATCCCCCGAGCATCCCACCCTGCCCCACCTCGGCAATTACAAAATCAAATCTGCCGCGGCGCTGTGATCCTATCTTGGTAATTTCTTGTAACGACTCCCCAGGAAGGGCTGGAGATCTGAGCGAAACGCCTTGGCCCGCTTTTCGGTTCGGCTACAGCTCTTAAATTGTCGCGTTTAATGCCCCTGGGTGAGAACTCGGACGCGTCGGCGCTTGAGCAGGCGTAAAATAAAAATCTAGGAATGGATCAAAATGCCAAAAAGTGAAACGGCATAGTAGGAGTGGATGGAGGCGACACGCCTGGTGCTGGGGGCAAGATATGAGCCTGGATTTGGGGTGTTTTAGGGGAAAACGGGGCTGGTGAGCAACATCGTGCAGGACCTATGGGGTAACGTGGTTCCCCATCACGCTCCCAGGCAAGCGCTGGAGATAGGGATGCTGATTTTTTCAATATATCTTATATTATTATTTTTTATCATATTTTATATATATATATTGCTTCAATCTTTCCTTAACCACTTGATTTTTCATTAAGGACATATTCCCCAGCAAAGCTGAGCCGGAGCAGCAAGGCTTCGTGCTTCTTTTGTCTTCTCTTGGGGTAATTTTACAAGCTCTCGGGGCTGTTGTTCCCTGCATAGCCCCCCAAAATCTCAATTTCTCGGTGTTTATTGAGGTGACGGAGCCTTTTCTCCCCTAATCTGGCCAAAGGGAATTGCCTCCACGGCCCCTTGTTCAAGCCGATGATGATGATGCTGTTGAGCTGGCAGGAGCAGGAGGCAGCAAATGACATCGGGGTGACGTCGTTTATGGTCTCGCTAATTAACGGAGGGGTGGAGGGGGGTGATTGACAGCCTAAGTGCCCAAAGGCAGCACGCTAGGCAGGAGAAATACTCATTTTTGCAGCATTTCCAGGTTTTTCCAGATCCACGTGGGTACCAGCACCTAAACCTCCATCAGTGGTACTGGGGAGCGATCAGGTTTGAAATCTGGGGAATATTCACCCTGTGTAAAATTACATTGGAAAATACAGATGCTTTTTTCTTTTTCTAAAGGTTTTTTGGGCATTTCTGGTTCAAAGTTGGGTCTGACCAAGCACTCTCCTCCCTGGCTCGGCTATGGGAAGAGCATCCCCGGTGAGGTGGAGCAGGAGGATTCAGAGTGACAGGCAATTAGCAGCGAAAAAGCAACGATCCTTTTCAGGGAGAAAACATAAAGCAGATGGGATCTGGCACAAGGGAAACACAGAGGGGACTCAAAAGCTGCCTGGAGGACGCAGGAGCTGGAGAACTCGGGAGCTGGGAAGTCGTGTTGTTCCTCTGGTCTTGTGGAAAGCTGCAGCCGGAGGGGCCAAGGCCATACCCAAAGCGGTGTGACACAGCCCATGTTCGCTTTTGGACGCTGCCCGACCCCCCCTGGCTCCCAGCTCCTTTCAGGCAGGTCAGAGATCAGAAGGTCTCCCCTCAGCTCCTGTTCTCCAGCTGAACCCCCAGCTCCCTCAGCCGCTCCCATCACCCTTGTGCTCCAGCCCCTTCCCCAGCTCCGTTCCCTTCTCCCAACTCGCTCCAGCACCTCAAGGCCTTTCTTGGCCTGAGGGGCCCAGAACTGCCCCCAGGATTTGAGTATTTTCAAAAATCAGGCACTCGATGCCGGGGCTGCATCCTGCTCATGGGCAGCTGCGATGAAACGCTTTAAGAGGATGAAGCAGCAGTTTAAAGCATTTCATTGTCCCCAGTTTGGGGCTGATAAATGCCAATGGTGAGTACAGACCGGCGCTGCTGATTTAGAATCACAGAATCACAGAATGGCTTGGGTGGGGAGCGACCTTCAAGGGCCATCTTGTCCAACCACCCTGCGACCAGCTCAGGTTGCTCAGAGCCCCGTCCAGCCTGGCCTGGGATGTCTCCAGGGATGCTTCAGCCACCACCTCTCTGGCCAACCTGGGCCAGGCTCTCACCACCCTCAGCACAAACAATTTCTCCCTCATGTCCGGCCTGAATCTCCCTCCTTTAGTTTAAAACCATCACTCCTTGTCCTGTCGCAACAGGCCCTGCTCAAAGGTCTGTCCCCATCTTTCTTTCTTCTCGGCCCTTTTAAGTCCAGAAAGGCCGCACTAAGGTCTCCCCGGAGCTTCTCTTCCCCAGCTGAACCCCCCAGCTCTCTCAGCCATTCACCCCACCAGCAACGACGGGAGGTTTGAGCTCTGCCCATGTGGGGTGAGGATGAGCGCGATGAAGGCTCGAGCCCTTTCTGCACCCCCACGAGCAGCTCAGGGCTGGCACACTGTGTCTCCATGCGAAGCACCACCACCCTAATTCGAGCAAACCCCAAATTTAAATGTCGTGGGAGGGAAAGCAGCTCTTTGCCAAGCCTTGGGGGTGAGGCGCATGGCGGGGCACCCTCTGGCTCCATCACTGACAGGTGCTGACGGTGATATTGGAAACGGGCTGGAGCTCTTTCAACCCACTGCGGGTGGGGAAATAAACTGCTTTTTACTCAGTTTTCCAGCACTTTAGTGAGCTGGAAGAACTCAGGAAGGGGGCTGAGGTGGCAGAAACCATCCTCCTGTGTGGATGCGGCTCTTCATGGAGGACGTTGGTCTCTTCTCCCAAGGAACAAGCACCAGGACCAGAGGAAACGGCCTCAAGTTGCGCCAGGGGAGGTTGAGGTTGGATCTGGGAACAATTTCTTCCCCAAAGGGCTGTGGGGCATTGGAACAGGCTGCCCAGGGCAGTGCTGGAGTCACCATCCCTGGAGGGGTTGGACAGACGGAGATGAGGTTCTCAGGGACATGGGGCAGTGCCAGGGGTGGGTTAACAGTTGAACTTGATGATCTTGAGGGTCTTTTCCAACCAAAACGATACTATGATTCTATGGGCCAAGCAGCACGTAACCCCCTGCCTGGTCTCTACCATAACATGGGCAATAATGGCTGCTGGGTCTCCAGCAGGTCGTGGCTGAGTTTGAGGTCAAGAATGGAGGAGTTGAGGGATTTCGGAGAAATGTTAAGGGGAAAAACCATGAAAGGGATGAGAGAGCAATTCCTTCCTGCACTTTGCGTTGAGCAGGAAAGGGAAGGTGATATTCCTGCAATGGAAGAGGGACTAGAGCAATTCAACTTGAGGCAACATCTGAGAAGATCGTAATTCCTGCTTGGTGGCCTTCATCCCTGTGACGCGAAGGGGCAATTTGGACATGGAATTTCCACTTTGCATTGGGAAAGGGAGATTTTACCCCCAACGCCCAAGGGACGTGGCTGCTCCTCTCTGCACAACGTCAGGGTTTCATCCTTGGGGATGCTGGAACCATGTCTGGACAGGCACTGAGCAGCTTTGAGATTGGCCCTGATTTGAGCAGGGTTGGGACCAGAGACCTCCAGAGATCCCATCCCACCTTCCTGGGACTTTCTGACCCACGGGGGATAAAAGGTACCAGAGACACAACATGGGCCAGGAGGACCTTTACTAAAAATAGTAAGGGAGTGAACCTTGGAGTTACAGGATGTGGCCATCTCCATCTCATCTCCATCTCCATCCCTGAGCCAGTCCCAGTGGGGATGGGGCAGCGCTCAGAGATCATCTCTGGCCCACGGCAAGGTGATGGAGAACATCCATCCTGGTGGTTTTTGGATTAGTTTGTGGTGCCAAACTGCCCTGACCAGATCAGAAAACCTCCACCAGCACCTGCTTTCCTTGCAGATGGACCTGGAGCCCCCACCCTTCCTCCAGTGTTGGTTTTGGGGGTCCTGTCCCATCAACTCTATACAAAAAACAAAGGCGGGTGATATCTTTTCTTCCAGCATCTCCAAATTTGCTATTCAAGGTGATTTTTGCCCCCAAAACTCTTTGTGCCAGCAACCCAAACCATCCCCCTGGTTACCCCATGCTGGGACACACCATCCCCAAAATGTCCCCATGGCTCTGCCCTCCTCAGCTTTGTTGTCCCATGGGACACACAGGTGGTAGCTGCCACCACTATCCGTACCCACCTTGATGTGACCCCATGAAGCAGAGAACGGCTGGACAACGGTTTGTGGTCTTCTCCAAGCAGAACCATCAATAGATTCTTCAAGAAATAAAACCAACGGGAGATATTGTCAGCAACACAAGCGGTGGGGGCTTGACGGGGCCCCGCCAAGTATTTGTGTCATCTAGTTAGAAATTATTGCAGTTTTATTGAAAGCCCAATTGTGCTCATTTAGCTGTCGCTCAAACCTTTCTGCAGCTGCTTATTAGTGCTGAAGCGGGGAGCGAGAAGACGTTGCCGAAGATCACCCGTCCTTTCACAAATTACCTCTTTACTGATGAATTAAGGCCATCAAGATGGTCTTTGAATTTCAGAAGAAGCGCCTGAAGCTGTGACCCTTCTCGATTCATCACCCGTGGAGCCACATCTGGAGCGTCCCATGGGATGATTGGCTCTCAGGAGCCACGTGGGGACCGGGAGGCCACGGGGATGCTCGGATGGGATGTCGGATGAGCTGTTATAAAAGGTTGTGTAGCAGTGCTTTTGTTTAAATGGAGGGGGGAAATGGTAGATTTGACCCCAAATTTGCTCTGACATATAGTGTATCATCCCTTGTGTGTCTCCTCCAAGAGTTGGTTTGTTTGGAGATGAGCTTGATCCCAATGTGAGAAAATCACCTTATTAGCACCACGGTCTGATTTTTTTTTGGGGGGAAAAGCTCTTGACTTCAGGGCAGAGAACAAGCTTTGTAGGGGAAAGATTTTAAGATAAAACATTTTAAGGATGGGCATGTCCATAGACATATACAAAATTTACCAGCCTAGATTCTGCCCCCCAAAGCATCCAGGAGCAATGATGCCGTTATCCCCATGGTTGTCATATTTATGTTCAACCCCTGGGGCCAGCACTTGAAAGATGGGAAGGATGATGTTCAAACCATCTCCTCGCTTCTCGCTTCAGGGCCACAGCACCCCCCTGTCTCCCCCTTCCCACTAAAAAAAAACAAACCCAAACATCTTCCCCGGGGGAAAAAAAAATCTTCTCGGCTCAGCCCCGTCTGATGGATGGTGGCGGGGACCGGCTGGTGGGAAACCAGATTGAAACCAGTGACTCATTTCCCACCGGTGGCTATTTTGGGGGAGAAGAGCAGCCGTGTCCCCCCCTCAACATCCATCAGGTGGTCGGAAGGTCCCCGCAGCCACCTCTGACCCCCCCCGCGCTGCTGCAGGGCTGGCAAATGAGTTTTCACCCTAACTGGAGCTTTTTCTCTCTTTTTTTTTTTGTATCCTCATGACGTGCCGTCCTCTGCCAGACGTGGGATGAGGATGCAGCTTCGTCCCCGCTGGTACCCGGACCCCCCATGTCCCCCCAGCGGCCGTTGATGGGTGACATTTGGCAGCTGTCCCCAGGAGGGGAGATAATTAGCAATCAGCTTCCCTAGGAGATCACCATCGCTTATAGACACCGTGATGTCTATAGGCGCTGCGATGGAGCCGATAACCAACCAAGGGATGTGCTGGGGGGATGGTTTTGGGGCAGGATTTGGGTTTTGAGGGGCCGATGATCCCACCCGAGTGCGGAGGATGGATCTGAAGCCCAGAGCATCCATCCTTGCGCAGCCCCAAACACTCCAGCCGCGCTCATGCTGGAGAAAAAATCTCGAAGTTTAATGAAACAGGTTCAGCAATCAATAGTAAAAAAAATAACAATAAGGGATTTCTTTGCTCAGCAGCAACTACATTTCTCCAACCGCCCATCACCCCTGCCCAGCCTTGCAGCCTCCGCTTGCCCCATCATTCCCAGTATCTTCCCAGTAAAGAGCCTGGGCTGGTACCTGCTAAACCACGATGCACCAAAAAAAATAACCCCCAGAACCCCGTGTTTGGTGCTTTGCGAAAGAAAAACTGCTACATCACTGTCGTCTTTAGCACATAAACCCTCTGAGTCACTGGAAGAATGTGCAGTGCTTTTTAATAGAGTCCAAACGGTCCCAGCGGGCCCAACGTTTAATATTCAAGGTTTTTATTTATTTTATTTATTTAGGTTGCTCCATTAAAATATCTTCCCCCTCAACACCCCGATATGTGGGACGATGTGTTTGCAGGAGCCAGTGGATGCTGTGCGGGTGAGGAAGGACAGACTGACTGCACCACCGGTCCTCTTCATGCTTAATTATTTTTTTAACCCAAATGCAAAAATAACAATTATTTCTGATAGTGGGAGCGGGTTTCTGGTGATGTTGAAGGATGGGGTGGTCCCCCCACGAGGGATGAGGAAAGAGGCAGCTCAGGCAGACACGCTAGAGGTCTAGGAGAGCCTGCATGGGCAGGAAAGTTAATAAGAAAAATGACTTTTTTCTCCAGGATAAAATACAGGAACGTAGCGAGCAGATGGGCGGCTGGAAGGGGAGAGGAGGAAGGATGAGCCATGGGCTCCTTGCTGTGGGACATCGCAGCTGCTGAAGGATGCTGCCGCGATAATAAGGGAATAAAAACCCAGAGAAAGGCAATTAAAACCCTCCCCGCCAGCGGGACACGGCTGGGAAGGCGATGGGGTGGGATCCGACGTCCCACCGGGCGCATCCTCCCTGGAACAATTCCACATGGAGCCAGGATTTGGGGCTGATGTACCCCCAGGGGGTGACAGCACATCCCTGGGTCTGGCTCCTCGTTTTTAAGACGTGAGAAAATATTTCTGTGGTTTTATTTCATATCGGGAGCTCCAGCTGTTATTAAAACCGATTTCGAGGAGGGGTGATGCCCACGCAGAGTTTGGCCCCGGGGGAAACCTCCTCGGGTTTGCTGATTAACACCGGGGGACCACGATGTTCCATCCCCGGGGCTTGTACCCGGCTGCCATCCCAGGTCCCCATCTCTGGGACATCCCAGAGTGACGTTTGGGAGCACCCCGGGGTTTTATTCGGTTGCAATTCCTAATGCAAATGCAACCAGGATGGATGTTCCAAGTGCTTTCTCACCAAGGGACCACAACAGCCCCCATTGCTGGGATGGAGATAGTCCCAGCTGCCTCTTGCTGGTCCCTTTTCCCAGCCCCATCAGCGCAAAAATCTTACTTAGGGCACAAATATCTCCAGCAGCTCAACTGCACGTGCCAAAGACACCCCTTAAAATTGTATTCTAGTTTGGAAACGTGGCCAGGCGGAGTTTAACAGGAGTGGGAACAAAACGTGGGATGGTCTGAAATTCCCCTCGTCAAGGAATTTGCCTCCCCAGCCAAGCAACCAGATCCAGTCGCTCTCTGTAAAGTAAAATATCAGCAAATGGCTCAGTTTTCTGGCAAAATCAGGTCATTAAAAACTGGTTTGTTTCACTAATTTCTGCAGGTGTGGTGAGGAAATTGTCTTGCTTGTGCACACCCAGTTTTTTCTCCTGGCTGCAACTCGGGGGGAAATAAGAAACTGGATCGAAAAGGCACTTTTACACTGCTCGAAAATGCTGCAAATTAAGAGAAGTGAGCTGGAAATCATCCTGCCCATGGTGAAACCCCATCCTCCTCCTCCTCCTCAGCATGGTCTGAACACGAAGCCAGGGCTGAGAACAAGGGGGTGACCCACAGTTTGGGGTGAACGCCCCAGAAATGATGCTCTGGGGTGGGGACGCATCCCTCCGCTGCTCTTTTCAGGGCGTTTGATGCCACCATGCCTTGCAGGGGGCTGCACCAGCGCCCTGATGCAGGGGAAGCAGGACCCAGGTGGGCTGAGTACCCTCTGTGTACCTGCCAAAAGTTTCAAAAAAAAAAAAGTATTTATTTCATTTTTTTAAATCATTGGGCCAAACCAGAGGTCAGAGGCCAAAGCAGAGGAGCGGCTGCATTTCCCTGTGTTGCACAATCGCCTCACTAAGCACCGCTGGGACAAGGGGACAGACAGACGGATGGGGAAGACACAACACTTGCTGTCGCCTCCCCCACGACCCACACCTCCAGCACACGCGGCGTTTCGAGAAAGTTTGTCCTTAGCCGGCACCTGTCGTCCGCCGCAAAGGCTGCTGGGACTTGTAGTTTTCACCTCTCCGCCACCACCACGCAGGCGCAGAACTTCCCCTCCCGGGCTGCCGGAGCTGGGGAAGGGAAAGCGTTCTCCGATTGGCCCGGCGACGGCCTCTCCCACCCTGTATCTGATTTATGATTGGTTTGGCCGCACCTCCTGCTTTCTGGTTGGCCGGCTGCTGCTAGTGGGCGGGGTGACCGGTAGTGGCGGGAATTGCGGCGGCGGACGCGAGCGGGCGGCTGTGGTGAGCGGGGAGCCGGCCCGGGCGAGGGGCTGGGACGAGTGGAAGCGGGAACGAATTTGGACCTGAGGGGCTGCCGGGGAAGGGGGATGGTGGGTCAGGGGCCTGAAGTGGGGCAAGGGTCTTAGGCCAGGTGCTGGGAAGAGCTGGGCCTGAGGGGATGGCGGAGGCGGGGAAGGGAAAGGGTCTTACGGAAGGAGCGGGGCAGAGCTGGGCCTGAGGGGATGGTGAAGGGCGGGCAGGGAAAAGGGCTGAGGTGGGGAAGGAGATGGGGCTGAGGGGGGTGGGGGAAGGGGGTTGAGGTGGCCAAGAGGTGTTAGTTGAGATGCTGGGAAGAGCTGGGCCTGAGGGGAGGGGGGAGGTGGGGAAAGGGACAGGGACAAGGGCGGGGTGGGCGAGGGGCCTGAGGTGGGTGGGGGGGTTTTAGGCGAGAAGTGGGGAAGAGCCGGGCCTGAGGGGATGAGGGAGGGGGACTGAGTTGAGGTGGGGAGCTATGGAGATAATTAAGGGAGGGGATGAGGCGCTGCCCCACTGGTGCAAGCCCAGCTACAGCTGAGACCGCATCTGGAATATCGTGTCCAGTTCTGGGCCCCTCAGTTCCAGCAGGACAGGGAACTGCTGGAGAGAGTCCAGCGCAGCCACGAAGATGCTGAAAGGAGTGGAGCATCTCCCGTGTGAGGAAAGGCTGAGGAGCTGGGGCTTTTGAGCTGGAGAAGAGGAGACTGAGGGGTGACCTCATTCATGGTTATGGTGAAGGGTGAGTGTCAGGAGGATGGAGCCAGGCTCTTCTCAGTGACAACCAACAGTAAGACAAGGGGTAATGGGTTCAAGCTGGAACACAGGAGGTTCCACTTAAATTTGAGAAGAAACTTCTTCTCAGTGAGGGTGACAGAACACTGGACCAGGCTGCCCAGGGAGGTTGTGGAGTCTCCTCCTCTGCAGACATTCCAACCCGCCTGGACACCTTCCTGTGTAACCTCATCTGGGTGTTCCTGCTCCGGCGGGGGGATTGGGCTGGATGAGCTTTCGAGGTCCCTTCCAATCCCTGACATTCTGTGATTCTGTGTGAGGTGGGGAAGGGGACTGGGCTTGTGCACATGCAGATAGGGGCTTGTACTGGGCTGTGGTGGGGGTGGGTTTGGGAGAAGGTTGGGGTTCGGTCAGGCTGGATTTAGGGGGAAGGTTGGGGTTTGGTGTGGAGTGGGTTTGGGGGAAGGTTGGGGTTTGGTGGGGAGTGGGTTTGGGGGAAGGTTGGGGTTTGGTGGGGAGTGGGTTTGGGAGAAGGTTGGGGTTTGGTCTGTGACGGGGGCTGCAGGCTGGAGAGCAGGGAATAGGGTGGGAGGGGGTTGGGAGGACTGGGTGAAAAGATGAAAGATTTGGGAAAGGAGAACAGCTAGGGGATGGAGCTGGAGGGGGATTGAGAAAGAAAATTGGGTGGGGAGGAAGGGGTTAGGTTGGGGGAGCTGGACAGAAGGTTTGGGAAGGGAGGAGAATTTAGGGGGATGTGGGGCTTTGAAGGCAACAGCTGCGGGGTAGGGGGGAGGTTGAAAGGGGAGGGGTTGAGGGGGTTGTGAATGGAACATGTGGGGCATAAAAAAGCTGAGAAAATTTGAGTTGGAGAGAAGAATTTATTTGTTAATTAAAGATCTAACTTGGGCTGGTGTTAAAGAGCACTGGGGCAGGGAGAAGTGAGATGAGGGGCTAAAGTGGGACCAGGATATTCAGGGGATAAGACTGTGAGGGGGAATTGAGTGAGGGACCATGACGATCTCAGGGAGTCTGTGCTAGAGAGTGAAGAATCACCTGGGGTAGGTAATGTGGGAATGGGACAGGGGGCTTGAGGTGGGGGCGAAATGCAGTGTGGGGCTTGTGAAGGGGTGAACTGGAGAAAGGGGGTGAGTATCAGGGCACGAACCAGTAGAAAATCAGTGGTGGAAATGCAGGAATACAACATAGCCATTGATGGGGAAGTACATTAATGAGGGGGGGAAACTGAAGGCAAAAGATCTAGTGCCAAACTGGCGCTTTTGGCAAACTTAATTTCTTTAAAAGTCAGTTCTGGAAACAGCCATTACCCAGGAGGTCTTGTCTTCCCTTTCATGCCCTGCTCAGGAAACGTGTCTATAAAACGTTTTTTTCTTTCTCACTGAACTTCATCTGCTGTGGACAAATCAATGTCACTTCCCAGGTGGTTGCGTCCCGCTGCGCAGTCAGGATTCTACTTGATAATGTCTTGAAGTTATCATGGATATAGGTTTTATCTTAAAAACCCAGTTTCGTTTTCTGTCCTCATGCAGCTGCATCATATCCTGATACATATGCCAATAAAATCGATACCGGTTGGAAGTATTTGCAGTTGATAGTTGGTAAACTGCTTGGTTTGGGAGAGTTTTAAGCTTTTAATCCCTTTCTTTTCCAGGGTTTTACTGTAGGTGATGACCAGTTGCCATGAGTTCAAATATTTTCCTCTGATTTGCCATTTGCTGGGCTGAAGCGAGGGATGGCTGCGGAAGCCAAGTACAGCATCGTGCGAGAAGTGGGCCGGGGGAGCTACGGCGTGGTTTACGAGGCCATCGTTAACCAAACGAGGAGCAAAGTCGCTGTGAAAAGGATGCATTGCAACGTGCCCGAAAATGTCGAACTGGCTCTGCAAGAGTTCTGGGCCCTGCAGAGCATCCGGAGGCAACACGAGAACGTGATCCAGTTGGAGGAGTGTATCCTGCAGGATGGGCAAGCCTTTCAGCCAATTAGTCATCGTTACAGGAAATCAGACAGCCATTTGCTACTAATCGAGACCTGCCTGAAAGGGCGGAGGTGCATGGATCCCAAATCCGCCTGCTTTCTGTGGTTCGTCATGGAGTTTTGCGATGGGGGCAACATGAACGAATACCTGTTGTCCCGTGGCCCCGATGCGCAGCTGAACAACAGCTTCATGCGGCAGCTCAGCAGCGCTGTGGCGTTCCTGCACAGAAACCACATTGTGCACAGGGACCTCAAATCCGACAATATTTTGATTTCTCATAGATGTGGAAGTCCCATCGTGAAGGTAAGGGAATAAAACTTGGCTGTAACGAGTGTGTGACCTACACGCTTACACGTCGTGTGCTTCGGAACGGGCTTTTAGTGAGTCTTGTGATACTTGTAATAAGTGTACTCAGAACATCTGATATCAGTTGTGGGTTTTAATTTTTTAGGAGTCTTGGGAGGAAGTTGAGGTCACGGTGGTGTTTCTAATGTCCGTTGAGAGGAGCAGTTCAGGGCTGTTGAATTTCTGCACCCTAAATAATCAGAGAGATGACGATCAGTCGAAAAATGAAGCAATATTTTCTGTGCCCTTAAACTTTAAGAACACACTGTCCCGTTACAACAACCAGCGCTTCCAATATTGCTGCCTCAAGCACATATTGATGCTCAGGGGAGGTGGGGAGTGTCTTCGTGCTGCGTGTGGGTTGATGCCCTGATGGAGATGAAGATGTTTGGCTGCATTTCTTGTAGCACCAAACTGAAAGTCTGTGCAGCCGCTTTTCAGCGAGCTGAAAACACTGGGAGCCAGCTCGCTCCCGAACTTTTGGTCCTGAGAGTTCCCATAGTCGGACATAAAATAACGGGCTGGTAGATAATTCATTTCTTGACCGTTCAGATCAATAATGGTATTTGTAGTTTGACCTGTAGGAGCCATCAAGGGACGGTTAAATCAATGTCGTCTTAATCACTGTAGATAATAATGGTAATGCAAGAGATTCAGCGCGCTCACCACGGAACAGTAAGAGCTAATTCTACCGTAGATGTTGTTCAATGTATATTTATGCCTGATTAGATGTAATCAGAGTGAGCTGCACTGAAAGATAACGCTCAGGTAACTGTTTTGCCCATCTTGGGAAGGGGAACAAACAACAGGAATTTTGGGAACGGGCAGCTCAGAGGAAATAATCAGCTTTTCATTTCACCAGGGTTGCCACCTGACAAGTGTTGGTGCCACGTTGTGGGGCATTTCGGAGAGGAATTCACTGAGCTGCTGTTCATAAACACGGTGTTTGTGAATAACTGATTTTGGTTTTCGTTTGACGCGTTGCAGGTTGCAGATTTTGGCCTGAGCAAGGTGTGTCAGGGGAAAGGGAATGTGAACCAGCATCGCTTCTCCTCTGCATGCGGCTCAAACTTCTACATGGCTCCAGAAGTCTGGGAAGGTCACTACACAGCCAAGGCTGACGTATTTGCCCTTGGAATCATTTTCTGGGCTATGGTGGAGAGGATCACCTTCCGAGACGGGGATACTGAGAAGGAATTGCTCGGTGAGGGTCGGATCAGCGCTGTCCTGTTGTCAGGGGACGCCCTGGATCCATAGGGATCCTCTGAGAGGTGTTTCTCCCAGGCGTAGTTACAAATGCTTTAGATGTGACTTTTTCCAAGCCCCTTGCAACCCAAAGAAACCCAAAATTGGTTTTTTTGGGGACGTTTTGGGTTTTTGTTTTTAAGAGAACAGTAAAGAAATCCCTTTTTCTTCAGCACACATTGCTCCTGATTTGGTTGCTTCTCATGCTGGGTTTCCAGGTCTTGAAGCAATATCACTAAGGCAGAGGGAATGCTTTTTTGTGTTGAAAAATCATGTTGTCTGGAAGATCATTCCCCCTGCTAGAAATACTCTGTGGGATTTAAAGGTTAAGGGAAAAGATTGCAGGCTGCACAGGGGAGTGGTGGAGTCACCATCCCTGGAGGGGTTGAAAAGACATGGAGATGAGGTTCTCAGGGACATGGGGTAGTGGTGGACTTGGCAGTGTGAGGTTAACGGTTGGACTAGATTTTAAAGGTCTTTTCCAACAAAAACTAATCTATGATTCTGGCTTCTCTGCTGTCAGGGTTCCTTTAATCTAAGAAATGCTCTTTAAAAGTGGATTTGGCCTTTATTGTCACTAATGAATTGTAAGAGAAAAAACTCGTAGCTGTTGGTGAGACGTCTGTCTTACAGTTCTGCTCTTCGTAGAGGATTTAGTGTCCATATACTCCCATTTGCTCAGAAATGCTCTTAAAAATTTTTGGTTTTAATGCTCTTAAAACCAAAACGTTTCTGGAATTGGGCTTACGGGTTTGCTTGTATTCTTGACTTGGCGTAACCGAGGGACGAGATCACTCGGAGCACTGAAAGGATGTTCCAAGGAGCCAAATAATAAACTGGGGAAGGATGTTTAGATCAGCTTCGCTGCCATCTGGCTGAGTTTCCTCGCATTTAGGGATGCAACATCTCGCTGGGATGACTCCTCCGATGGCCTCCTCCTTACTCCAAATCCCCCACATACACACACACTTGAAATATTCTGTACTGAGTGATTTCAGAAAGGTACATTGCGGTGGAAAATCCATCTCCGGAGGAAAGAATGCCAGTCGTGCACATTAGCATAATAATCGAAGACATCTACCCAGGCTCTGAGATCATAGTTTACCTGTCTGTCTTTTAAATATTTAAATTCTTAAAAGGAATTTCTACAGAGGAACTTAAGAAGCTATTGTGCTACCCCTTTATTTTTATTTTTTCCACCTTCAAGTAGGCTCAGTTCTAATTCTATCATTTATTCCTTTTAGAAATGCCGAACATTGATAAATGTTTTAGTTCCTGCCTAGGAAAACAAGCAAATGGCTGCAGCTGAGACCAAAGCATGAACAGATTTCATTAAACCAGCTGCCCGCCAAGTCGAGATAAGGAGTTTGCAAGGCCAACCTTTTCTGTACACAGACAGGTCGCTGCCTTTGAAACATTTATTCTTTGCTCGGTGCAGGGGCAGAACAGCTTGAGTGAGCAAAGCTGGTTTTACTGTCTGTTTTGGAAGCCGGTTAATCATTTTCAACAACCGGTAAAATTATTTAGATTACCAGCAGCAAATTTACATTTCCCTTCCTTAATCTTGTCGGGGAGAAGTTGGCTAACGGTAAATGACATGTGCTGTCATTTTAATTGAAAATTGTTTGACTAACTGAGCAAATAAGTTTTGTGTTTAACTCTTTCAAGTCACCTCAGCCAACCAGAGTCTCCCTCCCTCTTTTAGAGCTTCTGAATAGGGTGAAATTGAGGAATATGGAGGAAATTAATTTCAGCAGCCTCTTCCGATAACAACCTCACAATATTTGACCTGGCAGTTGCCTCTTAATGAGTGATTTTTCCCAGTAATCTTTCAGATGTTTTGTTTTCGGCATTTTTGGACGTGACAGTATTTTCTGTAGCCTTTACCTGTATAACCCGATTCCTCCTAATCTGTGTTCAGGAACTTACATCTGCCAAGGCAAGGAGCTTATTCCCCTCGGAGAAGCGTTGCTGGAGAATCCCAACCTGAAATTACAGATTCCCCTGAAGAGCAAGAAGTCCATGCCGGATGATCTCTGCAAGCTCCTGCGTGATATGTTGGCTTTTAACCCAAAAGAAAGGTTGGATGCCTTCCAGCTGGAGGTCCGAATCAGGCAAATCTCCTACGGCAAAAAACGCCAACGTTCTGTCTCGTAGAGGCGAAGGACGTTCAGGTTGGTGCCTCTGCCAGACTACTCCCTATTTAGGCTGAGCTTAAAGGGGATTTTCTATCCTTGACCTCCAGGCCAAAGCCTTTTAAATCAAATGTGACCTGTGGTAGTTTTGAAAATTCAGCCACGGAATGACTCAGTCAAACTAGAAATCAAATAAAACCCTTTTGGAAAATGAATTTGGGGGAAGTGCCTCTAACAAAGAAACTTTTTGCCTCCTCAGGGGTGTTTGGGGAATTGGCTTTGCTGTCTGGGTTTGGACAAGCCTGTCTGTTACCTTAAACCTCATCTATTTCCACAAGCAACGACAGGTTTCTGCCGTCGCTCCCATGCTTCTTTGCTGCTTTTACAATATATTTTTCTAACTAAATAAATGCCAAAGTGGGCAAAGCCACTGCATATTTGTAGGTGTGCATCTTAAATATGAGATTCAGGTATGATAGTAACTGTCAGATTAAAGACAGGTTTATTTTTCTTTAATTAAAGCACTTCTAATGCTCAGAGCTTATCAGAGCAGGGTGCACCAGGTGACAGAGGAGCATCCTGTCCTGAATTGTTTAAAGGCCTTGAAAAATGTCTTGGAAAAGTCTGGACTGGTGGTCTGGCTGAGTCCTGCAGTGAGACTCTTGGTTTTATGTGCCCTCTTTGAAAAATAAAAAATCACCGATCCTAATCTTTATGAGCTCTTAATGGCCTCTTTAGTTTCTGCCTCGATGGAAGTTTGAACGTGCAGCGTAAAATTCAAGGTGGTCTATCAGATTCCGTGTTTTCCAGCAGAGCAGTGAAAATACAGAAGGGAGTTTCCAGGATTTTCAAGTCCTGTTTTTTGCTATCACAGGCATCATATCCTAGAATTTATTTGGTAAATGCATCATAAATGCATAAAGGGTTTTGTGTCTGATACTATCACTGAGCATCTGGTTGTCCTTATAGCTAAGGACGTTATCCTTTGCAACACAAATGCATTTCTGAGCTGTTTAATACTCTTGATCTTGTGACAGATTTGTCCTTTAGCTTAAAATGTTTTTCTCCTTCCTGTTTTTTTGCTCATTCTGAACTATTTTCTAGAGAACAATTGTAACCTTAGCAGCATTTCCTCCTGTCTGAGGTTGGTAGGTTGGCTCCTCCGTCTCCTCCACATACAAATAATTTCTTACTCTAGACAAGTCTCTTCAAGCCCTTGTAAAGCACAAGAATTTATTATCTAGTCTGGAAATATTCCTCCTGGTGTGTTCCAGGATCGCATCTCTCTCCTTTTCATATCTGTATCACTTAATCCTCTCATAATTTCCTTGTATCCTAAAGCCCTTTTTGACTTGAGTTGCTTCAGATCGATAGCATTCTGGGTTACAGCAGAAACTTCTGTTCACAGATGCATGACCTGATGTTTTCTGTTGCTGAGTTTCATCTCCTGTCAGTTAGAAGAAACGGTGAATAACCCTGATCATTTCCTCATCTCTTTTATAACCGCAATACCTTGTGTTGTCGGCCCACTTCTAATTGTGCCAAGGCTGTCAGTGAAAGCATTAATTAAACAAGTCCATTGCCAGCGCCAATCTTGATAAAACTCGACTCTAACCTCTTCATTTCCAAATTATCCGGTTCACTTTTCCCTTGGGCCAGGTTAACCGCTTTACATCTTCCTTTTTACTAATCTCGCTCTTCTCTTGTCTAATACATTTATGCTTTACTGAGATCTCAGTGGACGAGACCAACGCTTCTTTTTAGCAACAAAAATCAGTTTTATCTCTGAGAATGGCTTGATTAGCTTGATAGGATATTCGTTTCTGGAGACTGGCGCACGGGCTTCTGAAATAGCGACAGTACCACTAGTTGGCAGCCCAGCCCTGAAGTGCTTCGCTGCTAGAGAGGAATTTGCAAGGATAAAGCCGGAAAAAAAGGCTCTAGCAGCACAATGTCAGGCTTACCACCGTTGATTTTTTTTTCTTTTTTTTTTTTTTCTTTTTCACGATGAAACCATGATTATAAATAGATTTGCAGCCTCGGTTCAGGGTAAAACCACCAGGATGTGTCCCTCAAAACCACTTCTGTCTCAATTCATTTTATTTTCTCATTTGGTAGGAAGCTGGCTGAATATCTCCTCTAGTTGTTTTTGGCGTGTAACAGGAGTTGATGCAGCAACGACTCGTGGCACAGCATTCCGCACCGCTGGGCGCGAGCCGCACCGCTGGGCGCGAGCCTCACGCTGTGCTAGTCTGGCCTAAAATGAAAACCAGCTTGCGTTTCTGAACTGGGCTTGTCTGAACTGCCAGTTCATGGTCCAGAAAACAGACTGGGTTTTGTATCAGACTTTCCTAACCTAAAATCAGGAGTAGGACAGAAGCTGAAAAGGGTTTCTCGCAATCCTAAATCTTGGTGCTTCAGAAGAAATTCTCCAATGGCAAGTTCAAATCAAACAGATGTTTTGGTTTTTGTTTTTTTCCATAATACTTTGTTATCACAGGGCAATGAACTCTGCAGTGTAGGGCAGCCAAACGCTACATCTCCTCAGAACAGCGTGAAAAACATCAAAATGAATTTTCTTTCATGGATTTAAAGACAAGGATATGGGTATAACCTGTGATTCAAGACATCCTAAAGTTAAACATTGCTCAGAACTTGGTTTTTACTGAGGAAAGGCTGCTTGTGTACCTGCCTTGTGCTCTTCCCAAGTGTACGTGGACAATTGACATCCCCAAGGCAGAGCGGTGGGTCAGGGGATCTTTGTGGGCCAGTGTTCTCGGTAAAAAGTGTTTTATTTTGCAACTTTGGCATGTTTCTTTTGCAGGTATCGCGGTTTGGAGGCCTCGGGGATGTTGACCAACTCTGCCTGCCTTTGGAACGAGCGGGTCCATCCGAAGACCATTGCCAGCTGCCAGTTTTCCCCAACGGTTATATTTAAATGGACAACAATTTTATTTATTTGTACAGTAATTTTAAGAGGAGAACTACAGAAAGTCTATTTTTTATGCAAACCCTCGCTGTTTTTACATTTGTGTTCTTACTTGGTGAGTAGCGCAGGTGAAAACTTGGCTGAGGTGACCTTGGCTGTCTGGCCGTGCTCATAGAGGAATTTCTGCACCTGCTCTGTTTAAAACAACCCTTGTGCACCCTTTACTTGACATCCCCTGACTGCCCTTTCGAAGGACGGCAAAACAACACGCCGAAACCATTTAGAGACAGGCTTCTCTGCCCTGTTTCGTGTTGACTCCCTTTCCAGTCCTGGCTTCTCGCTGATAAAACCATGTTGCTTGTCCTTGGCGCAGAAATTGTCTTCAGGAGGTTTAATTGGAGCTTTTTTTTAGTGTAATTCTTCATGTTTCTTGGCCACGTAACTGAGTGATGTCTGCTGAATGAGCTGGCAAAGTGTTCAGCATCTATTCTGCGAAGTTTGAGCAGAAACACAAAAAAATGGATTTTCTTCACAGTAGCTTTTTGAATATTCTTGCTTAGATTAACTAAAACGCTTTCTTAAAATAAATACAAAGAACGTTAAAGATGCCAACTCTTGATTAGAACGTATGCGTCACTAACACTTAAAGTAGTTGAAGGAATCGTGCTTCCTGCTGTGTTAGCGGCTTGCGCCAGCTGTTCTTACAAGGGGGATGAAAAGGACTGAACTGGAATCTTGGCAGGTAAATGGGGAGCCTAATTTGCACCCTGTTCGAAAAATATTTGAAAGTCTCGGTAAACTGCTGCTGATCTTTGCTTTTCTTTAAGGAGCTCCTGGGGAAGGTTCTTCCTCCACTCTTCTGTCGCGTGGAGGTGAAGTAGTGTCCTTTGGGGACAGATTCGTTTTGTGGGAAAGGAATAAATGCCAAAATAAAAAAAGATAATGGGGTGAGCCACCTGTGCCACACGGAGGACAGAAATACATCTGTTTCTGTTAAAAACAGATTATATATTTCTTCCCCCTGCTCTACTGAGATTTTGGCTGCAATGTTGAAGACTCTCTTATAAATATTGTGTTGTAAGTTAATTCACAGAGAGGATCTTCTTGCTGTGACTTTATCCAGAGGCTTCACCAGCCTCCCACAAGGAAGCGGAAGATTTTTCTCATGCGTTCCATAAAATACAGCTCGTAGTTACCCTGCACAAACGAGCACTAATTGACCTCCGTCTCTGTAGCAGATAACGAACGGGCCGCCCGCTGTGAGCGGTGCCTGAAAAGAGCTGTTGTGGAAATGTGTGGAAAAAAATAAGTTAATTTAAATTGGTAGATTAAACTTCAAAATTGAATTTAGAGAATCAACAATCCGGCGTGTCATGGATTGTGTGCAGTGACGACAGACGCAGTTGCTTTGAAGCTCATTCAGCTCCTGACACCTCCGTGCAGGCAGAAACGGGCTGAAAAAGGGGGTCTGGATCTTGAGGAGACAGGTCTGACTTCGGTCTCAGCTTAACACCTGCAGTACAGCCTGGTTTTACCTAATCCTTGCTCTTGGATTTCTTACCTAACCTGGGAGTTCTGGGGCAGTTGGGACTGGCTGCTGGGTTTTCCTTTCCGCAGCTTTCGCTTCCTCTTTGCAGAGCTGCTTTTCTGAAATAAGGTTCCTCCATCCTTTTCTTTTTAATCCTATACTCACTGCAACTCATTTCTGCCACCTCAGAGCACACTGGTTTTCTTCCAGGGCTGGTTTTAGTCATGATCAGGTCCGTTCTTCTGCAATACAGATAGATTTGCGCACCCTCACAAAACTGCGGGGCACAAGAATGGCTCATTTCTTCCTTGTTTTCCCATTTTCTTCCTTGTTTTCCCATTTTCTTCCTTGTTTTCCCATTTTCTTCCTTGTTTTCCCATTTTCTTCCTTGTTTTCCCATTTTCTTCCTTGTTTTCCCATTTTCTTCCTTGTTTTCCCATTTTCTTCCTTGTTTTCCCATTTTCTTCCTTGTTTTCCCATTTTCTTCCTTGTTTTACTACACTAGGCGAGTATCCTCCCAGCTGCTAGATATTTTTAGCTAGTCTGTACGTACGCTTTAATCGCTGGAAACTCTGTACTTTTAATTTATAAATTTATAAAATACTGTGTGGGTTTTTTTCTTTACTAACGCATCGAAAAGCATGGTGATACCGAGCATCACTTTAGAATCACGTGTGACGCTGCTTTTTTTTTTTCGTTTAGTAAGTCTCACTCTAATACCTGGTGAATTGGAAAATGAACCCGTGCGATGACAGCCTCTAATTTAAGTGACTATTTCTTAAGGAAAGGGGTGGGCGCGGGGCGAGAATCCTGGAGCTGCAGCGTGTAGCTCTCTGAAAACAAGCTTTATATTCAAAAAGTGATCTAAAGCATAAATGTAACGTCTGTAGCCAGGAAAGGAATGGAATAAAATGGAAGAGCGTGTGAATCCGTGGTATTCTGTTTCAAAAGCTGCACACAGCTCATTAATAATAATAGAGATTAAAAAAAAGAAAATACAGAGAAGTTTGTGAAAGACCTACAATTCGGGAATGGGGGATGGGAAATTTGTTAAATGATGTATTTTATGGAGAAAAATGGAATGGATGGTGCTCGCTGGTGCTGTGAGAATGTGCATGGCCGGTTGCTGAAGTCCCTGGTGTGAGAGCGCTGGAATCAGGTGTGTTTGTGGAAAATAAATCCGTGAGTGGTTACTGACCAGGGGTTTAGGGCAAAACTTGGCTCCGGGAGTTGTTTGGGTGCTGATGGAGCTGTTTTCTTCATGGTGCCCTCTTTGTGGACAATTTTTCTTGCAGCTCCCAGGACAGCCGGTGATGCTGCTCTGCAAAGAACTAAACCCTCAGTGTTGCCACCCATTGCTCCTCCCCCAGTAAAGTACCTGGGTCTTGGTGACAACCGCTGCTTTGGTGACCAGAAGAAGAGTTTCGCCAGCAATAACCGCTTCTGACCACGTTTTGGGAAGAAACCGGTGCTGTCAAGCGCATTGTGGGGCAACAGCGCTGCAAGCGGATTCCTGGGCTCAGCGCCCGATCGTAGGGCTTTCATCTCTTGATTTTTATTTTTATTTATTTTTTTTTCAGAGCACACGCAGCGGTCACTAAGGACGTGCCGCTGCGTTTCTTCTTCTGCGACATAATCCCTCTCGAAGGAAAAAAGAACAGCGAGGAACATGGATCAGTGATTCAGCTTTGTATCTCAGGTGAGCAGATCGCGAAGGTGAAGCTTTGTTCTGCTTTGGGGAAAAAATAACGTGTTAAATTCTCCATTTTTCTACTCTTCCCCTGCAACGAGCCTCATGCGCATTGGCACGGTTTGTTAGAACAGCCTCTCTAAATGCTGGAGTTGTCCATCGAGCCAGGCAGTTTAATTGATTACTTTGGATTAAGGCAGCTTCAGACTAGTTAATTTTTTTTCAGTGGGACAAATAACATCGGTCACAGAGACACGAGATAGCTAAAGGCTGAATTTATCCGGGGAGGAATTAAATACTCGCTGCCGTCCCTGGTCAGGATCAAGTCAGTCAATACTCTTCTATTTTTCTCTAAAATTAAGCTTTGCCTCCAAATAATTCGTTAGCAGAATCCTCCGTTAATCATGAACCCCAGCACATCTACCAGACAGCAGAAGGTCTTTTTTTTTTTCTTCCTATGTCTGTTAAATACATCCCTATAGCTGGTAGCATTACAGCTGCTGGGAAGCTTTTTGGGGGTTTTTTTGGAACTGAATAGATTCCCAGGTCTGTTAATCACAAAGACTAATGAAGGGGCTCCGGCCACCTGTCACCGGGCAGTTTTCTGCAGGTAGATGGGGTGACTGGAGGTGCCGATTGTTCCCAGCTGGGACACGGGAGCAGGTTGGATTAAGATTGGATCTTGGGAACAATTTCTTCCCCAAAGGGCTGTGGGGCATTGGAACAGGCTGCCCAGGGCAGTGCTGGAGTCACCATCCCTGGAGGGGTTGGACAGACGGACATGAGGTTCTCAGGGACATGGGGCAGTGCCAGGGCTGGGTTTTGGTTGGACTCGATGATCTTGAGGGTCTTTTCCAACCAAAATGATTCTGTGATTCTGTCTCCTCTCAGCAGGGGCTCAGGAAGAGATAAAAAAAGCAGATTTACCAGGGAAAGCAGGTTTCCCGATCTGTTCTCCTGGCTTGGGAAGGAGGAAAGACGGGAGGTTGGGTTCAGCTAAAGCTCCAGGCCGCGGCATCGCTGCTCCCGTGATCCTGATTCATCACCTGGAAACGTTCCCTTTGCAAAGGGGTCAGAGTAAGAACTTAATTTCTTCACGGCTGGAGAGGTAAGAATGAAGTTATGGACTTGTGTGGGCGCAGAAATGAACTGGCGTCGCTCGTGGCCTGACTGAATCCAGAGAAATATTTCTGCAAAATAAGGGAAAATGGGGAAACCTGCGGCTTAATCCATCGGACACGGATACAGACTATTTCCTAATGAAAACCTTTAGCACTGGAGCGTTTGGTTCACATTCGTTCTTCCTCCTCTCTCATCCTAAACTTAGAATGTGTTGCTCCTTTGTTCCATTAAATAGCTGCTGCATTTAATCATCGGATTTGCATTCTGTTTGCAAAGTGTGATCCAGGTTCTCTCGCAGGCAAAATGTAAAGACTCCTACGTGCCGCGGCTGCCGTCGCGCAGGAACATCAGAGAGAGAGGATTTCAAAACGTACTGAGCTTGTGCAGCTCAATCTGTCAGTCCCTGTTGTTCTTCCAAGATCCTTCGTACACTCTTAATTGATTTTGCCGAGGCTTTTTGAAGCTGGAAGCAGCGGTTTGCTCCCTTTTAAGCTTACTTAGCGTTCCTTTATTCTCGGAGAGCTGCAGGATCAGAGAATTTAGATTGAATTGTTTTTAAATGGCAACAATGTGCAGTCTGCTGGCATGATTCACACCTCCTCGCAGCGCTCCTGCTCGGCACAGCCTCCTGCTTGCTCCCTGTTTGCAGAACAGCCCAGAGCACAAAACAGCTGGATTTCCCAAGAACACGGACAAGAGGGACGTTGGGAGCACAAAACAGCTGGATTTCCCAAGAACACGGACAAGAGGGATGTTGGGAGCACAAAACACCTGGATTTCCCAAGAACACGGACAAGAGGGACGTTGGGAGCACAAAACAGCTGGATTTCCCAAGAACACGGACAAGAGGGATGTTGGGAGCACAAACCAGCTGGATTTCCCAAGAACGTGGACAAGAGGGATGTTGGGAGCACAAACCAGCTGGATTTCCCAAGAACACGGACAAGAGGGACGTTGGGAGCCACCATCCCACCACGTGCTGATGTACACACAGGGGTGTAAAACCCGAAAGCCATCAGCCCTCTTGCATCGAGGTTTAATTAAAGAAACTTTACTCATGGGAAATAAATTTCTAGGACCGCCCCGATACACGCAATGGTGCGGGAGGTTGAAATCCCAGCGGTAGACAGGAGGGAAGGGTCTAAGGATGCTCCTGCGTGGGGAGATGCGTCCCTGAGCTTGTGTTTCACCCCTGGCTGCCCGGGAAGTGATCTGGAAGGGCTGTGGGATGTGTCCAGTCCTTCCAGGGATGAAAAAATACATATATCTAAGGCTTATATGGTGTATACATAAGGCTTGGACATAGGTCTAGTGCCCAAGAACCATCAGTGGGTACTTAAAATAGTTGCTGGTAGACGTGGCCAAAGCTTTTATTTAATTTTGATTGTGGTATCAGCTGGATTAGGACAAAAACTAGAACCGAACAGATTCTGGGAGGAAGCATCAATGAAAGGAGGCATCTGCAGAGGAAGTTGTACACATTGAGTTAGGAGGTTGTTTTTTTTTTTTAGCCTTTTTACCTTAAACCAGCACCAACTTCTGCTGAAGACGTGCTGGATGACTTCAGCTGGCAGGTTGTGACAGAGAAGTCTCAGCCTTTTGCTTACATGAAAAACTGAGGCTAAACCCACTGCATTTGGCTTTTTCCCACAATTATAAGCAAACTAGAAGGGAGGGGGGAAAAAATATAAAGCTGCAAGTGTTTAGAACCACCAAAGCATCTCTGTGAGTCCATGCTGGGGCTGGTGGCCTTGGGAGGGGAACTTTGGGCACAAAATCCCTGCGGCTGCAATAGGGAAGGGACAAAAGGAGGAGCAGGCGGCGATGTCGATAAATCGATGCCAAACCACTTCTTTCCCATTTGGAAAAGGCCTCGAGATGAGTCCAAAGATCCTGTGCTGCTGTTTACCCAAGGTCTGAGCGGTGCCATTTTACCTCGACTTCGTTTTTGCAAACCGCGGACTCCTCATTAAACAAAGCTGGTGAGCGTGGCCGGATTGTGACTGCTGTGTTTTTTAAAATCAGGCTCCTTTCTGACTTCTGCATCTCTTGATTTAATTTTCTCCTTTTCTTACAGCTTCGCCGCAGACTCCCCGAGCCCCTGGCGTGACAGCTTATTGCACTGGAGGCAGGAGGGAGCTCCTGCTGCTGCCGCGCCGAGAAGAAAAACAAAATTTGAGCTGGTAGAAGGGGATCGATGCTTGAGAGCAGATCAGATCCCCACCACCATGGACTACTTGGCCTCACCAGGGAGGCTGCCCAGTGTTATTAGGTATTTCTGAGATACTCACCTTTTTTTTTTTTCCTCTATTTCTCTTTGGTTTGTTTTTCCCTAGTTCACTTTTTTAATAATTGATAGAGCTGCTGGGGTTTCAGGAAGCAACGGCACTCACCCTGGCTTGGAGCTGGATGCAGGATGTGCCAAACTAAGATCTGGAAACATATTCTTTCCCCCAAACTGAGCAGCAGTTATTCTGTTGAATTCATCCCTTTCAAAAGCAGAGAGGTCTCTTGGACATAAAAATTGCCTTTAATGCTCTGCTGTCATTAATGTTGAGCTGCTCATCCCCTGCTTTTCCACGTTCATCTCGGTGTTGGTGTCCTCTTGTTTTACGGCTCAGTTCCTGGAATGGTGATGCTTCACCTTGGCCATTTTGGGCTTGAAGACCTCATATTTTTGGAGGCATCTCCTGGCTGCTCTTAAATGTGCTGCTGTTGGGCTGTGGTCACACGTCCTTCTCCAGCAGCCAGTTCTTCCACCTGGCAGGAGTTACTGCCCGGGGTCGTTTCAGCAAAAGCCATTGGTGTGTCTCCCAGCAACAGCGCTTTTTTAAAAAATTTTTGCCTGAAAAGGTGGTTGAATCATCATATTCACCTACTTCTTGACTTGATTGGGGCTGCGCATTCACTCATGTGGGAGCATGATACTCATCACATCCTCCAAGCTCAGGCTGAGCAGCAAAGCAGAAAGAACAGAGGGGCCCAGGTGTGCTTGAAAAACGTAGGCATGGAATCATTTTGGTTGGAAAAGACCCTCAAGATCATCGAGTCCAACTGTTCCCCCATTCCTGGCACTGCCCCATGTCCCTGAGAACCTCATCTATGTGTATTTTAAACCCCTCCAGGGATGGTGACTCCATCACTGCCCTGGGCAGCCTGTTCCAATGCCCCACAGCCCTTTGGGGAAGAAATTGTTCCCAAGATCCAACTTCAACCTCCCCTGGCGCAACTTGAGGCCGTTTCTTCTCGTCCCTGTTCTCCTGGGCAAAGTTCAGCGTCTTCTCATGGCTGCGGGGACACAAAAAACCAGCTCTGCAGCCCTTGTGCTTCCAGCTGCGCCTACTGGGCACTTCACCAGTCACTCCAGCACCACTGAGGCAGGGGCAGAAGATGATTTTAAAGCAATGAGGGAAAAGCATGAGTAGAAAAAATACTGAAGGTGGCAGAGCTGCTTTTCGTGCCTGAAATCGCATCTCGAGCTGCACCTGGGGTCCCTGCCACATCTTGGCCATGTCTGGTTGCAGGCAGAGATCATCAGCATCCCAAAAAGACAGAGCAGGAGGAATGCAACAAAAATTAATGCAGAAATGAGTATGACTCACCTTTTTCTTCTTCAGAGTATTTTAAGCTGCTCACCACTGTTTGCCCATGAAACGAGAGAGCAGCTGCCATTAATGACTTGGTTTCTTCGTGCCTGCGTGTGCTTTTTCCTCATCGGCCATGAAGGAGCTGGGGAGCGCAACCCTCGCTGCTGCTTTCTCACCATTTCAACCTGGAACAAGGAAATTTGTGCCCTTCCCAGCCCCAGATTTCATTTCCACAGGTGCAGGATCATCCCCAGCCCTTGGTCTGTTGGGTTTCACAGGCAAATTGAGTTTTCTGGATTTTGTTCATCTTCGGAACAGTTGTGCAAACCCTTGTCTGCTTAACCGACCTCACTCCTGTCCGGAAGGGAGAAGAATGAGGAGCTGCAGCTTCTCAATACAAATCGCCTTGGTGTGGGGCTTTTTTTAGTGGATTTTTTGGTTTCACTACACTCTTGAGTCCCATGTAAAAGACGCCGGGTTTGGCCACTGAAGGCAACACCATTTGCATTTAACCAACCTCAAACTGCGGGACAATTCACGGCGGCGGCGGGCAAACGTTTCACAGGCTGCAGCGAAGCTCCTGGATTTCAAAGCTGCTCTCCCTTCTGTAATTAATTACAGGATGCAATTAGCTGATTTCCTACAGGGTAGCTCTGTAAGAATGACGTACCTGCACTGAAACGGATGCTGTTTTCGGGGAGTAAAAAACAACAAAGCCAAACCCCTATGTAATAGCCCCAAATTTCAGAATATTGCAAAAAAAGAATGTCATAACCAACTGGAAAAGTCCTGGGTGGGGCTGATTGGCTCCCAAGACTCAAAATGAGCCACCAGGCGAGGAAAAAGCCGACACAGCCAAATTAAACCATTACTGGTAATTTCTCTTACAATAAATATCTTGGCTTCCTCCCTGCATGCCCAGGGCAAGGCCTCTGCTCTTTTTGAGCCAGGGGTGTGAATTTTAAGTGGTGGGAGGGGGAAAAAACCACAAAAAACCCCAAGATTTATTTGATTTGTTGCCTGGCAGGGATTGCAGAAGCGGTTTGTTGTGATGACCACCAGCACCAGGACTGGACTTCACCTAAATGCCGCATCAGGATCGCTTCGGCCACCCAAAATTTATTATTTGGATACCTGGCCACCACATCTTAATGACATTTAGCTCAAGAGGTGGCCACAAAGCTTCAAGTGTCCTCATGGGAGGGATCTGCACAGCCACTTTTCTCCCCGTTTTGCCTCACGTTTCCTTTCTGCTTCCCTTTTTTTGCAGGTAAAGGTCTCGAAAAATCTCACCAGACTTCGTGACTTCGTTGCTGTTGTTGCCTGATGTACTTAAAAAAACAAGAAAGCCCAAATCCCTCCAGAGCAGCTTTAGTATGAACTGCATTTTTCTTGTGTTGGTTTGTTTTGTTTTCTTTTGTTTTCTTTTTGGCTCCCGATTGCAAATCCAAATGCCAGCAACACAGGAGCCGGGACACACGCTGGAGGAACTCCCTGTGCCCAGCTCCCAGTACAAACCCGCTCTTCCTTCCGCTGTGTTTGTATCAAACAATCCAATCCATCCATCACACTTCAAAGCCCAGCCTGTGCGGACAAGCCCGGCGAGTTCTGCAGCTGCTGAACCAGTGCAGCGTGAAATCACCCCAGAAAGAACACACTAATGGGAAGCTAAAAATAATATCCCCCCAAATTGCTTTATTTCTTGATAAAGCTGCTAGTTAACTCAAAACACATTGGCCTCAAAAAATAAAAAACCCCACAAACCAGAAGAAAAAATATCTGATGTTTCCTAGAGTTGCCGGAGGGCCGCGCTTTCAGACGCACGGAAGCCGTGAGCTTTTTCTGGTCAGTACCTGAACAAAACAAAAAGCCCTGGGCTGTCAGAGCTGAAAGTGTCAGAGTGATCCATAATTATGGCAGCGGCATCAGAACAACAAATTTTGCGGAAAATTTTTTGCAGGGAAATCGCATCCTTTTCTATCTCTGCTGCTCGAATAGTGTCAGGAGTTTAACGTGACCCATTTACCAGTATTTTGGAGGACTAAAAAAAAAAAAATCAGTTCAACAAATGAAGCAGCACCAGCTTCTGTCTCCCCTCTTCAAATCGAAACGGGGCAGGAAGCTCAAACACGCTCAGGGTTTTGGTACCAACCACTGGGTCTGTGGTTTCTCGCTCCCCAACTATTAAAAACACAGGACACCAGCGTTTACCTTCAATAACAACAACTTTATTGCAGGTTTCTTGGTTGTCTCCAGCCTTTGTGCGTCAGCAGCCGTCAGCGCAGCTCTGCCCAGCGATAGATCACGGCGCAGAATCGCATTTACTGAGCTTTCCGCCCCAAACCGCTCCGCTGAGTTCATCACGTGCATCCGAGCGCTCGTTAGTGACGAAGTTTCCAGAAAGCTCTTGCCAGAGTCATTGATTAGAGCAACACCTGAAACGTCAACTTCTCTACAAGCTGCTACTTGGGATTTCAACCCTGGTTTTGATGGAAATACTATAAAAAAGCAGCAGAGGAGGTCAGAGCTCTGGCTGGTCCTGTCTCTATTTTGTTAACTCAAGCAGACAGCACCAGATGCTGCTTTAAAAAACCCTGAATCAATGATGTCAAAGGGCACCCGCATGTCCTGGGCCATCCCCAACGCACCAAAGGGTCGAGGCGAAGTGAGAAAGGTTCTGAGATCTTCACCTCATCTCGCTCTCACATCCAGGCTCTGTTTGCAAAGAGAATCTTTAAAATTTCCATCATTCCTGGCAGAATTCCTGATGCCTGGAAAAGGCGACCATCACACCCATTTCCTAGGAGGACCAGGAGGATCTGAGGAGCTCCCACCTCCATACTGGGAGGGACCAAACTCTCCCCAAAGCCCTTTCCAGCTGTGGGACAGAGAGAGGAAGAGTTGGGAACAGCCAGGAGGGATCCCCCGTGGCCAGATCCTGGCTGAGGAACATGACTGTGCAGGTAAGGGAGGTTTGTGGGTGTCAGATATTGCCACCTTGCCAAGGCCACCGCTGCCACGGGGCCTCCTCATGCACCGGTCACTGGGTTCTGGGCTGGAGGAGAAGCAGCAGAGCAGGTGCTGGAAATACAGACCTGGGGGTGTTGGTGACAGCGGCTGAACATGAGCCAGCGTGTGCCCAGGTGGCCAAGAGGCCACCAGCATCCTGGCTGGGACCAGCACTGGTGTGGCCAGTAGGCCCAGGGCAGTGACTGTCCTGTGCTGGGCACCGGGGAGGCCAAACCTCCAATCCTGGGGCAGTTCTGGGCCCCTCACGCCAAGAAAGGCCTTGAGGTGCTGGAGCGAGTTGAGAGAAGGGAACGGAGCTGGGGAAGGGGCTGGAGCACAAGTGTGATGGGAGCGGCTGAGGGAGCTGGGGGTTCAGCTGGAGAACAGGAGCTGAGGGGAGACCTTCTGATCTCTGACCTGCCTGAAAGGAGCTTGGAGCCAGGGGGGGTCGGGCTCTGCTCCCCAGGAACAAGCGCCAGGAGCAGAGGAAACGGCCTCAGGTTGCGCCAGGAGAGGTTGAGGTTGGATTTAGGAACAATTTCTTGCCCAAAGGGCTGTGGGGCATTGGAACAGGCTGCCCAGGGCAGTGGTGGAGTCACCATCCCTGGAGGGGTTGGACAGACGGACATGAGGTTCTCAGGGACATGGGGCAGTGCCAGGGCTGGGGGAACAGTTGGACTCAATGATCTTGGGGGTCTTTTCCAGCCAAAATGATTCTAGGATCACGAAAAACTTTTTCAATACATGGGTGGTCTAATATTGAAACACAGACCTTGACACTTGTGGACTTTCCATCCACATCCACTGAATGTCATAGAACTGCAGAATCTCCACCCTTGGAGATATTCAAGCATCACCATCGTGATGTAATTGGACCTGCTTTGGGTGGCGCTGGACAACAGACCTCAGAGGTCCCTTCTAACCTGTTACTCCACTGTTGTGTGTCACCGCCACAGTCAGTTTAAGTTTTAATCTCAATTCCTACCACCAGCAAGGTGATGGTTTCCAACCCTCACGGCCTCCTGCTGTAAAAGGATCAATCGGCATCGCTTGGGATGGACAGGAAAAAGCTGAGCCCAGCAGAAATAAATACACAGAGAGAAAGAATTAATTCATGTTACAGAATAACCCACACAATTTCAACGCTGAAACGTCAAAAGCTCGCTGACAGCACGACAGAAACAACGTTTTCAGTTCACCTTTGCGCTGCTGCGATGCACCAGAGTCGTCCTGCAGACCAGGTCACAGAAACCTCTCCTGGTGCGATGGGCAGATCCTGGAGAACCGTCCTCCCCAGAGGAGATGCCACATTTGCTGCCGGTGGCTCTGGCTTAAGCAAGTCCTTCGCAATTGGCAGATTTTGGTTTTTTTGTCTGAGTTCGTCACCTTGAGCTTTCTTTCCTGGATGAGACTCGTCTCTTCTCCTCTCCCACCAGCAGCTGGTGGGGTGAGGAGCTCCTGGGGCATCACTCCAGCTGTTTCACCATGTAAGGCCCTTCCAGCTCATAGCCAATCTTCCTGTAGTAGTTCCTCGTGCCAACACCTGTGAGAAGAATGACAAAAAGGTTTAATTAATGACAAATCAGCCAGGCAGCAAAGTCACTTCCATGGAGTGACATTGCTGAAAGGAGCTCGGCCTCTCTGAACAGTGGGCACTGGGCCTCCCCAGCTGCCGTGGAGCGGGGGTGTTTACTCGTTAGCATCTGGACTAATTACGATGTTTTTACGCAGGAACATCGCTGTTCTGTCTACCCTGAATTACGCACCGTGTCCTTTGTCCTGAGAAAGGCTGCGAGGGAGAGAGGAAGCGACACGGGAACAACGGCGAAACGTGAGTCAAGAGTTCAGAGCACCTCGGGGAGAACAAAACCCCAAGAACAGGCTCTCGAGAGGAGGCGGCCCAGCTGCCGGCATCATTACCAGGAACTGAAGGGCTCTAAAACCCCACAAACCCCATCCGATCGCTCCTAGAAGTGAGCTCAGCTCCACTTGAGATAAAACAAGCGGGCTCCGCCGCCGCAATCCAATTTCCTCGTTGAAAAGGACAACGCCGAACGCCTCGGTCCTCAAACAGCCTCGTCCTTCTCCTTCCTCTCTTAATGAGACCCCGCGGAGCGAGGCAGGACCGGCCCAGCCTTCCTCCTCACCTTGGCTAATTACTCACAGACGTTAATCATCAGGGGAGGGAGAAGGAGGAATTTGGCGTCCGGCATTGCTGTTGGCGCAGCTGGTGGGAAGGGACAGGAGGACAGAGAGGACGCGGCTATTCCATCACAAGCAGCCCCTTTCTATCTTCTCGTCTCCCTCCAGCAGGTTCCTGGAAACCCTGGCGCTCCCAAATGGCTCTCCAGGAATCGAATCTCCCGCACAGGGGGTGAGTGGAGCAGTGGGTAACCCCTTCCTGCCCACACCACGCTGTGGCAATTGCACCCATCGCTGCTTGGACAAACTTGTTTAAATTAGTGGTAATTTATTTCCTGAACGCACCAAGCTACCAAATGGCTTAAGCACTGCAGCTCCAGACAACTCCCCAGCCAAAACCCTGCGGAAGCATTTTATTAATTTAAGGTATGGAAAGGCACTTGAAACCCAGACCTGAGGTGGCCTCGTGCTCCTCATTCCAGCTGAACCTGGGGAGAGCTTGAAAAACCATAAAGAACCCCGAACTGGGGAACACCTGAGCAAGTTTCCTTCTGAGCAGTGGCAAAGCCGCTGTGACATGACAGCAGAGCAGCGTCCTCAGCTAAAAGCGTCCTGAAGGGATCCAAATTCACTCAGCTTCAGCAGGAACCTGGAGCAAAGGAAAAACCCAAGTCTACCACACACACGTCCACTGGTCCCTTCCTGATCCCTGCCCGGGAGGGTCATGATCTCTAAACCATCACCTTGACAGTATTTTGTGTAAAAAAACATCCTCTGGGTTCGTCAGCAGAGATGCTGGGGCACAACATAGAGATTTTGGCAGTAAAGCAGCAGAGCCACCCCACGCGTGGCGTGGAACAACTCGGTTAAAGGAGAGAGGTGCCCAGAGAGGTGGTGGCTGAACCATCCCTGGAGACATCCCAGGCCAGGCTGGACGGGGCTCTGAGCAACCTGAGCTGGTGCAGATGTCCCTGCTCATGGCAGGGGGGGCACTGGGGGAGCTGGGGAGGTCCCTTCAACCCAAACCATCCTGTGATTCTATGAGTGAAAACTAAAGCCGAAGAACAACCCTGTTGAAGGTAAAGGACAACTCAGTAATTCAGCTGACTGTTTTAATAACACCTTGATCAGTTATTTAACATTCCCCCTTTTTTTCTGAAGCCCTTGGGAAAGGTGTGGATTTTAAAGGCTGTGCCAGAGCATCATGTGCCACCTCCATTAATCTCAGAGCTATTAAGTGGCGCTAGTTAAGCGCCAGCTCCTCCTGGTTCGAGGGCGACGGGTTCAAGCCATTAACAAGAGTGATGATGCAGTTGCCCAGCCCTGCGCCCCAGGGGTCCCCGGCTGTGCCGCTTCGCAAAGCAGCTCAGCCTTCATCTCAGCACTAACTCCTGGCACAAAATCACCGTCCTTCAACAGGAAAGCGTTCTGTGAAGAGGAGACGGAAAGTGCCTCAAGCTGAGACCTGCCATGAAGACACAGGGTGGCTTCCCCGCTGCCCAGCTCTAACTGGGGGCGTCTCGCTCGCTCCAGCGCTGCAGGAACGTTTTTAAGGCAAGAGGCTTTTGGGGAAAAAAAAAACAAACCCACATAATCTCATCCAGTGTAGCGGATCAGTCGATGGAAGCACTTGGGGCTCAAGCATCAGGTCTCTTCTCCCAAGGAACAAGCGCCAGGACCAGAGGAAACGGCCTCAAGTTGCGCCAGGGGAGGTTGAGGTTGGATCTGGGAACAATTTCTTGCCCAAAGGGCTGTGGGGCATTGGAACAGGCTGCCCAGGGCAGTGCTGGAGTCACCATCCCTGGAGGGGTTGGACAGACGGAGATGAGGTTCTCAGGGACATGGGGCAGTGCCAGGGCTGGGGGAACAGCTGGACTCGATGATCTTGAGGGTCTTTTCCAACCAAAATGATTCTATTCTATGATTCTAAGCCCGCACCTCTACACTGTAGGTGACTGGGGGGTGGCTTCAGACTGGATTTTTGGGACCCTGGGCCACATGTTTCCACCACACACTTGAATTTGGCCAAAGAGCCATTGACCCAGAGCCCTCTGCCCCTTCAGAGGGTGAAGTGTGTTTGATCTGCACCTGGAGCACAGCTCGTGGTTTCGTTTCCCCTGAAAGGCACCAAAACCTCCCTGTGAGCCAAACTGATGCACGAGTGAGGATGAGATGGGATTCACTTCAGGTGCTCTGAACCCAAAGGCTTTATTAAACCCAGCCTACAATATTCACCAGGATGTCGCGAACATGGAGGTATCTCCTTGTAGTCAGGGTATGTCAGGGAAATCACAATCAGAACCGAGGGTGTTCTGAGATCAGCACGGCACGACTGGGAGAGAAACGGGGTGACATCCACAGACTTCTTCATCCATGAGAGAAATGCAAGACAGAAAACACTGCTAAATAGAATACAAGATCTGTGGGATACTAATAACTGCCTATAAATCACACAGAAGGAACCCATCACATCTATTTTGTGAAATTATCACAACTTCATATGAATTCAAAGGCCAAAAGAACCCAAAGTTACAGGATTGTCCTGCTGAGTTCTGATCATGTAGAGAGTATGAACACACAGTCCTAAGAAAATCAGAGCTACAGCTCTCAAAACAACATGTCATTTCATCTGTTAATGAGTCATCCAAGCGGTAAGTGCTGGAGAAGCAACTCGTAACGCCCAGCATGGATTCAGTCCTTGTCCGTCAAGCCTACCTGAAAGGAAGGTCTCATCTACGGCACGAATTCTCTTCCCAAATCTTTGCTGCTCTAATTTCCAGCAAACACACAACAGAGCTGGTGGGACCTGTTCTTCCCACTGCTCCAAGTCATACCTGCGCCTTCCAGTGAAAAGAAATGTCACCCAAGAAGTACCACAAAAGAAAGACAGAATCATTTTGGTTGGAAGAGACCCCCGAGATCATCGAGTCCAACCGTTCCCCCAGCCCTGGCACTGCCCCATGTCCCTGAGAACCTCATCTCCGTCTGTCCAACCCCTCCAGGGATGGCGACTCCAGCACTGCCCTGGGCAGCCTGTTCCAATGCCCCACAGCCCTTTGGGGAAGAAATTGTTCCTAAATCCAACCTCAGCCTCCCCTGGCGCAACCTGAGGCCGTTTCCTCTGCTCCTGGCACTTGTTCCTGGGGAGCAGAGCCCGACCCCCCCTGGCTCCAAGCTCCTTTCAGGCAGGTCAGAGATCAGAAGGTCTCCCCTCAGCTCCTGTTCTCCAGGAGATCAAGCAAGAACAGCCACGTAAGGCTCAAATCTGGCCCGAGGAGCTTTGTGACTTTCAAATCCAGAATTGGCTGCATTTCTCATTCTGGGTCTCTAAACCAGGCTTTTGTATTTTAAATATTCCGTATCAAAGCGTACAGGAGAGCTTATTTTGAATTCAACAGAGCAGTTTTCAACCAACCTCTTCCAGATTCACGGCCGGTGATGTGGTTGAAGGGCAGGGGCTCTGGTCCCGCCTGCCTGGATGGATGGAAACCCGTGGCCATGGGCCAGCCGCGGCTTTTTGGACGCGGCCCTCGCCACAATCTTCAAATGACACATCCTCTGGCAACGGCTGCTGGATAATTTAATCGCCTTTTGTTCTCTTCCTTTGGAAGCGCCTGAATAATAGTGAAGCCTACTGATAAAACCCCGAACGTGGCTTTCCAGCGTAACACGTAAACCTCAAAGTTAATTAATTAAATTTTTAAAAAGTCTGCCTGTAGCAAGGGACAGAGAAAGCTGACCATGGCGTCAGGGTTGAACACTTTTCTGGCCCAGAAGGATGAGTGATCGGCACGGAACTGCTACCCAGAGGAGGGCAGAAATCAGATTTCACATGCGGCACCTCCTGCCCGTGACCTTTTCTGCGCAGAGCCCATAAATCCACCCGACTCAGCCCCGCTGCGCAGAAATATCGCCCAGGCCGAGCGTCCTCCAAGATTCCTTCGCCATGGCTCACCAGTCACAGAACTAAGTGAAAATGAGATTGTTTTTGGGATCGTAGTTCATAAAATTTCCAGCGCGGAGACTTACTGAGGCACCCGAGAGGCTCCAACACAGGTGTCCGCAGCTTTTGGCAATGACTGAATTAGTTTCTGAAGATGCACGGTCAAGGCATATTGTGTGTTGCACCTTCATTCCCCCGTCCAAATATTCCTCAGAAGCAGATAGTGGGACCTTGTGTACGTGGCAGAGAACCCAAGTCGGCTGAACTTTCCAAATTGCCTCAATCCATGGACATTCCAGCTGCAATTCTGGTGACAGCGAAGCCTCTTTAAGGTTTTTTGGGGAGTTGAGTACCTGGCTTGGTGCTTTGCTCGCTGCACGGACACCCGGATATCTGGAGGATCTCGGAGGACTGTCCTTCAAGGGTGCTGAGAACAGGATCTGTGGTTAGTGGAGGCAACGGGAAAGGGGGATGCTACGCTGGCCAAAGCGCTACGGATTTCACCCAGAATCAGCAGCAAGTTTCAAGCCAGGCCCTGGGATTTGGGACGGCCGAGGCTGCTGCTCTTGGTATCAGAAAGGATGTTTTCCCCACGACCGCCAGCGTTGCTGCTGGCACAGTGATGCTCTGCGAGAGGAATGCGCTGCCGTGGTTGGAAAATATTTGCGGTATGGCCAGCAGGCCCAGGGCAGCGACTGTCCCTGCGCTGGGCACTGGGGAGGCCAAACCTCCAACCCTGGGGGGCAGTTCTGGGCCCCTCACGCCAAGAAAGGCCTTGAGGTGCTGGAGCGAGTTGAGAGAAGGGAACGGAGCTGGGGAAGGGGCTGGAGCACAAGGGTGATGGGAGCGGCTGAGGGAGCTGGGGGTTCAGCTGGAGAACAGGAGCTGAGGGGAGACCTTCTGATCTCTGACCTGCCTGAAAGGAGCTTGGAGCCAGGGGGGGTCGGGCTCTGCTCCCCAGGAACAAGCGCCAGGAGCAGAGGAAACGGCCTCAAGTTGCGCCAGGGGAGGTTGAGGTTGGATGTGGGGAACAATTTCTTGCCCAAAGGGCTGTGGGGCATTGGAACAGGCTGCCCAGGGCAGTGCTGGAGTCACCATCCCTGGAGGGGTTGGACAGACGGAGATGAGGTTCTCAGGGACATGGGGCAGTGCCAGGGGTTGGGTAACAGTTGGACTTGATGATCTTGAGGATCTTTTCCAACCAAAATGATTCTGTGATTCTGTATTTTTTTTAGGTTTTGCAAAGGCACAGAGAAGGAAGGCAGAAAAGCTTCCGCAGTCACGTACGGGACTCCAAAAGACATGGGTTAAACACAGCGATGGCACGGGAAGCTTGGAAGGCGCCGCTGCCACAGGACAGACCATAAACATCTGCATTTCCAACACAAAAGCGAAGAAAGAAAACAAGAGGCCTCACAGAATCTCCTTGGCCTCCGAGCGCGTCTCCCGTGATCAGAGCGAGGCTGCCAAAGCATCATGAGGACTCAGGCCGCTGTTCAGAGAGCACGAACCTCACATTTTAGATTCTCTCAAAACTTGGGATCGGGTGACTTGGAGCCTGATATTGATGGCAAGTGAGCAAACACGCACCTCTTTTTACCACCGGTCTTGGTGGAGACTCAAGAGAATTCTTAGGTTTTTCTTTACACTCCTTGCTTTGACCTCCACCAAGTCCGAGAAGACACTTTGGCAGCTGTCAAAAAAACTCGTGAAATCCTCTGCTATCCAAACTTACACTCTGCGTCGGACTTAAAGCAAAGCCAACCCCTGCTGGCACTTGGTAGGACTTGTTTACATGAGGAAGGGTCAAAACTGGGTTTCAAATTCATAAGAGCAGTAGGAAAATAAGACAGGAGAACATTTTTTTGGCTATCGTGTACTGGATGCCGACCAAAAAGCCACACACCACGTTCTGAACTGATGCACGAGTTAAGAATGCGCAGCGGATCCATCCACAACCTCCGACGAGTTTGTTCTGGCATTTACACTTTCCACAATGCTGGGTTTTATCTGCAGGGAAAACGCGAGGCCGTTTCATGTGAATCCCTGGGAACCAACCGCAGAGAACGGCAACAATGGGCAATCGGTGAAGGATTTGAGATAACCAACACGCCTTATCAGCACCGAGGAGACAGAAAAAAACAACATTCTTAACACCGCTGAGAAAACCTGGGCATGTCAGAGCAATCAGAAAAAACAGTTATTAATTTAAGAAACCAAGGAACGATCCCTACATCTATCCCTGCAGCAAAGATATATGGTTTTTTTGTTAAAGATTAGATAATTGGCAACTCATTTCCTGAAAGTTCCTGAAGATAGTGGGAGATAAAAACCCTCTGAAAAATTAAAAGCAGGGGCTTTCGGAAATGTTAGCCAGTATCTCAGAAATACAACGCTCTCCATTTTCAGGTTCGCATAGAGAGAAAACACAGACGTATTCACTTTTAAAACAACAGATTCTGTTGAGAATTATTGAGAAATACCGATGCTTTGGCAGTCAGCAGAAAACACAATCCGGGCAATGTGAATGGAAAATAGGAATATGATTTTTTTTTTTTTAAAGGTCATTGAAAATATTATTATTTCAATGAATCTGCTTCAAAAATGGAGCACTGGAAATTCTTTTTGATATATTTTTGCACCCATAAGCACATCCCAGCGCTGGGGTCCGGAGCATTTTCCCCGCAGAGCAACTCTCCCCGGTCTCTGGAGCGACTAAATCCAGGGATGGGAGAATTCGGGATTTTTTGACCTCGTGCTGCCGCAGCAACCACAAAGAGCCAATTAGCGTCGCGGCGATTGAGTTGTGATTTGGACACATCTTCATATACTCACACGATTGTTAATATCGCCACGTGTGAAGCGTTTCATAATCCTTTCTCTAATGAGATCTAAATGATTAAACCGCGACTGTCCATAACCTATATTTAGTCTGTTTGTTGGACCTGGAAGAGAAATCTGCACCTGAAAACCTCATTTTTTTCCTGTCAAATGCAACTTGTGCTTTCTTCCCGCGCGGATCCTTCCCAGAGATTTTAAATTATTATTTTCACACCAGCTCTGTCTAGCAGGGAGGTGCTGTCATCGCCACGTCCCCCAAGAAGAGCCGAGATCCCGGGCAGCCGGGGAATTTGTCTGAAATCACAAAGCAATTCTGCGATTAAAAGACGAGTTTCGAAGCTCCCTTAATCAGCTCAGCCACCCGCTTCACTATCACCAAACACTGATGGCCTCGTGGATTCCAAACTGGATTATTTTTGAAGCCGTGACCCACAAGCCAAGCCCTGAATATCCCCAGCAGCGCCCCCAACAAATCCAACCCCCGCTCCATTTAAACACACTCTGCATTTGATGCAAACGCAGAGATACAGTCGCTTTCTGATGGAGCTGATGCTTCCTCCGACTCGCAGTCAGCTCTTGGGCTTGATAAATAAAAATAAAGGAAGAAACCACGCTACGAAAACAGCACAGGAAACCTTTACTCTCCCCTTGGCAACTTACTCTTTATACACTAAAGATTTCATTTAATTTAAATCTAGAATGGCTTGGCATGGTCTGGGATCTGACCAATTTGAAAAATTCCTTTTTCTTGCACGTAAAGGGCAGTATCCTCGCATTAACTTCAGTCCTTTCAAATGGAGATCTTTAATCCAGGGAGATCTTTAATCCAGCAAAGCGCTCTCCTGGTAGAACCACCTCAACGTTAAAGGTGAACACAAGCTGCGACAAATCCTTCCGTAACGGAGCAATTTCAAGGTGAAAAAGACATGTTTGGGGACACCGGCTTCGGACGACACCTCTAATTTGCCAGGGTAGGTTTTGCCAAAGACCAAAGCACCAAATATGATTTAACGTGGCAAATTTCGGGATGGACAGGACAGGGTGGGAGCCTCACGTGCCCGAGGGCTTTGCGGGGTACAGATGCACCAGCCCCGCTCTGGAAAGGTATTTGGGTTGTAAGAATTCTTAAGTACCTTAATTTAGTGAACTTCTTACGCAGTTTTATTGAAGCAGAGCAGATATATGATATTTCCTCCTACCCTGTAACGCTGCAGAATTTGCATGTTGGTGAAGGGAAACCACAGCAAAAGCTTTATAATGTTCACAAATGGATCGTTTGGGGATTTTCTGATTTGTTCTTAAGGCCAAATATCAAAACAAAGACTTTTTCTTAATGTAAAAGCAATGAAAAGAAATCTAACGATAGAATAAAAGAGCTGATTTTACATCATTCAACTTCTGGGGTGCACACAGGAGCTTCCTGGGCTAGAACTGGTTTCTAAACAGTGAGTCTGCAGTGAAGACCCGTCCTAGAGCGTCCAGATGGTGAGATTACATCTCACTGATCTCTTTATTACAGAAGCAATTATTTCATTAATGAGTAGACGGGCCTGCCCAAAGCTGCACCGAAAGCATCCGCTGTCAGGAGAGAGAAACCCGCCACCGCCGTCAACCGCGGCAGATGAAGCTGGAGCTGACAGATCTTCCAACTCGAAACCAAGAAAAATTAAATATTTAAGAGTTAATATCGTAACTTCTTGTACGCTTTAACAAGGAGCTGCCACCAGGCATGGAGAGAGACAGGGACAGTGAAATGCGTCTGCTACTCAACCCCAAATTTGTCAAGTTAAAGGTTCGTGAGATTTTAGATCTACACGCTACGTAATGTCTCGAGGCTTCTTCCAGAGATGGTTGCTGAAATATCTGACCCAGCTGGAGAGGAATTGCTGAGGGATCGGGGATTTAGGATGACTCACCCACATGTGAGCCATTCACCATCTATTTGCTTTCCTATGGGCTACGAGATTTTAAACGCCAATGAAGAAACACTCAGCGATCTCGTGAGTGAGCCGACCTGCCGTTAAACCTGCAGCCTCCTCATGTATCTACTTCTTCATAGATTCACAGGATGGTTTGGGTTGAAAAGACCGTCAAAGCTCCCCCAGTGCCCCCCCTGCCATGAGCAGGGACATCTGCACCAGCTCAGGTTGCTCAGAGCCCCGTCCAGCCTGGCCTGGGATGTCTCCAGGGATGCTTCATCCACCACCTCTCTGGCCAACCTGGGCCAGGCTCCCCCCATCCTCGGTGGAAAAATACAGCAAATGGCTTCAGGAATTTGTTTCGGTTCCTGCCCAGTGCAGGAAGGTTGGGGTCAGAACCAGCTTTTTCTTCTGAACTTCCCTTCTCACTCACCAGAACGAGATAATTCATGCTATAAATATGATGTCTCTGTACTGAAGAACAACTTAAAAGGTTCCTGGAGAGCTGCAGTTTGATAGAGCTGATTGCTACATCAGAGGTTAATCATAGAATAGAATCATAGAATCATTTTGGGTGGAAGAGACCCTTAAGATCATCCAGACCAACCATAACCTAAATCTAGCACTAAACCAGGTCCCTAAGAGCCTCTCGTGACTTCTGGTGAGTGAAAAAAGTATGAGAAAAGAGCAGAAAGACCCCAAATGCCCAGCAGGAATCCCTGTGATGTGTTCCTGTGAGCAACGGGCACACTCAGCAGTTTAGGTGGCTCCACCTGAAGGTTATTACCACGCGTATTTTTAACAAAAAGCATCGCAACTAAAAAAAAAATAAATAATGCAGCTGATTAAAAATAAGAGAGAATGCCCATGCAGGGAAAAATCCCTTACAATCTCTTCTCATTTTCACATGTATTTGCTTCATTGTCCCTCTTGCAAAGTTGTTGATGGGGCTCCTACAAGTTTGTGTGCTCTTCTGGACGTGCAGAGGGTCACGTCAATCGTGCTTGAGTCTCTGCAGCGCAAGGAGGCCCTGAAAAGCCTCCGGCGTGGCAAACAATGAATTAAACCAGTTAATATAAGTTAATCCTAGCTAGCCTCTCGCTGCAGACAACACCCCTTACCTGCTCTGCAGAAATACCCTTCAGCTTCGTTCTGAACAAAGCACACCGAGATGAGCGGTTAATTAGGACTCTGCGTGCTACGGGCGATTTTTCTCCGGCTCTTCCCCAGCTACTCGACTTCTCTGATGATCTGGCTAACGAAACGGGCCGGCGACGCTTGACATCAGCCGCTCCTACCATTCAGAAATCCATCCTGCCTTCCCCACCGCCGCCTTCAGCCTCGGCTCACTCAGGCGTGAAACATCCCTGGCCTGTGTCCATGTTAATTTTCTACTTGACAGAACACAAATAGAAACCTGGTCTGGCCGAAAAGAAAAAAAAAAAACAACCACAACTGATCATCTTGCCGCATAGTAATTAGGTTATAGCGGGGGGGACGGCGGCAGTGCCAGACCTTACAGCACCGCGATAAGGCTGCTACGTCACTGGGATGGAGCGATGCTACAGCGAAATCGCGCTGCAGGGAGGCATTAACCTACGGCTTCAGAAAACGAGGCGTGCTGGCGAGGATTTGGCTGCAGTTCCAGGCACCTCTTCAGTCTGGGGAGTGAATTAGCGATGAGGCTGGTTTAAAGGCGGCCGGAGACGGGGTTGGCACAAGTGACAAAACCCCGGCGCTTTAATGGAGAAAGGAAAGGGTGCTTATTAATGGGCCTGGGTTTGAACAGGGCAAGCACCTGCGATAGGGGAATTCAATCTCATCCCCCACCTCCCCAAACAAGCATCTTCTGTACAGAGATAAGGAGACAATCTTGTTGCTACAAGCCAAGCTAGTCTGCTTTTCTGATGCCCGCACAAACAGATAACGCTGACAGACGTCACGGCAGATACCGCAGCCGAAAAAGCTCTTCCCTGCAAGAGCGCTGTATTTATAGAGCCGGCTCGGAGTGCTTGAAAAGTAATTTGCAGTCTTAACAGCGCATAAATATTTGGGCTGTGCATTCCTGGCCCTTGCCCTTGGAGCAGCCGGCAGCCTCACCTGCGGCATCACAGCTTTCTGACCCACTAAAGCAAGGAGGGAGCTCCTCTGCTGCCACCAGCATGGGCGACGAGGGCAACCTGCAAGAGGCCAACGCTTTGAGGACGACGTGGCAGTACAAAGGTGCTGTCCCTCTCCTTTTGGCAGCTGATTTAGGCTAGGGATAGAGACAGCTGGATACCTTCAACTCCTCTGCTGTGAATAAAGGGAATACTCTGTGGTAGCCCCATCTTATCATAGAATCGCAGAATGTCCTCAGTTGGAAGGGACCCACAAGCATCATCGAGTCCAACTCCTGTCCCTTCGTCGTACAAGAAACTCAGGTTATGGAGGTGAAATAAATAAGCCATGTACTGTCACTGCTAAATGTCATTGGTAATGAAACCACCAACCTCTGCTGTGTCCGTAGAAAGTGAAGTTGGAGGCAGCGACTGTTCTCTGCGCATGCCAGTGCTGTAAAGTTTGGAGGAAAGTGAAGACGTGTGAAGGGCACAGAGCAGTGGTGGACAGTACAGCTGGGGTTTGGGGACGGTAACGTGGAAAATCCACACATAAAGCCAGTGGATATCCCTGAGACAGGAGGAGACACATCCTTTAAAAAAACCCAAACCAACAAGAGCAGTAATGTTACACACTGAGTCAAAGCAAGACATTTTGGGGCCAAGACAGGATGTCAGTTTAGCACGACCCCAACACTTCTCACCAAGAGGAGCAAGAGATTCAGGGCTTAGAATAATTTTGGTTGGAAGACACCCTCAAGATCATTGAGTCCAACCATTCCCCCAGCCCCGGCACTGTCCCATGTCCCTGAGAACCTCATCTCCGTCTGTCCAACCCCTCCAGGGATGGTGACTCCAGCACTGCCCTGGGCAGCCTGTTCCAATGCCCCACAGCCCTTTGGGGAAGAAATTGTTCCCCACATCCAACCTCAGCCTCCCCTGGCGCAACTCGAGGCCGTTTCCTCTGGTCCTGGCGCTTGTTCCTGGGGAGCAGAGCCCGACCCCCCCTGGCTCCAAGCTCCTTTCAGGCAGGTCAGAGACCAGAAGGTCTCCCCTCAGCTCCTGTTCTCCAGCTGAACCCCCAGCTCCCTCAGCCGCTCCCATCACACTTGTGCTCCAGCCCCTTCCCCAGCTCCGTCCCCTTCTCTCAACTCGCTCCAGCACCTCAAGGGGTGTCATGAGGGCCCAGAACTGCCCCCAGGATTGGAGGTTTGGCCTCCCCAGTGCCCAGCACAGGACGGTCACTGCCCTGGGCCTGCTGGCCACACCAGTGCTGGTCCCAGCCAGGATGCTGGTGGCCTCTTGGCCACCTGGGCACACGCTGGCTCCTGTTCAGCCGCTGCCACCAACACCCCCAGGTCCTTTTCCACCGGACACTTTCCAGCCGCTCTTCCCTGAGCCTGGAGCGTTCATGGGGTTGTTGTGACCCACGTGCAGGACCCGGCACTTGGCCTTGTTGAACCCCAGACTTTGCAAGGAGCTCACAAAGCAGAACAGCCCAGAGCCTGGCCAGGGATGACAGCAGCACCAAGCAGATCCCCTTGCTGGCTCCGCTCTGGGCTGTGACACTTTTCCCTCCCTGGACGAGCACCCAGGGCTTTGGCTGGTGGTGCCGGGCGCTTCCAGGGCCACCAAGTCCTTTTTAGCAACCTGGAACGTGTGTGTGGTTCTGCCACACTCACCCATTTGTACCTTCTGTCTCAGCAGCCCTGCTCATTCCAGCCTCTCTCCGCATTTCCTAGATCTCTATAATAGATGACACATGCATTGAAAGAACAGAAACATTTCAGATGGGAACTTTCCCAGAACTGCACCTGCATACACATAATTTAGCTCACAAAGATTATTTTTAACAGGAAGCCGGAAAATATTTCTGCCACGTGTTTTTCAGGATCATATGTAACTGCTAAAAGAGAAAGGTATCTGCATTGTAATTTCATTGCTCAGGTGCTTCAAGTAATTGTAAAACACTGGCCTCAATCTCTCCGGTCATTGTATTGCTAAAGATAATCACCCAAATCGGAGGACAACATCAGTACAATCGAGTTGCTGCTTAGAGGAAACACAACAGACCCACAACATGTGAATATTTTTAAGCACATCCCAGCAGGAGCTTTATGCTTCTGTCATTTCAGAGGGGGAGGACCCAGGACTTCTAATATTTCAGAACTGATTGTACGTTACATTTCACATACTCCTCCCTGGTGCCGTTTTAAGGGAACAATTTGAAGTACTTGCTACAGGATTAGGGTCAGAAGGGGCTAATTATCAGATGCCAAGCAGTAAAGTCAAACCAATGGCAAATGAACCCTCAAGGGGACAAGAGGAAAGGTTTGAACGGATTGTCCTTTATCCACCTTCACCTAAACCCAGCGATTCCTCCTCCCAAACCTCACAGAAAGGGATGGGGAGAGAAGTTTATCAGTTGTTGCAGGCAGCCAGACTGGAAAAGCAGAAAAATCAGACACAGAGACACCCTCTCTGACTCTAGAAGTCCTTGGGCAACAAATGCCTAGAGGCTGAGAAGACGTCTGCATCCTTACTCGACTTTTACTCCTTTCCCCGGGACTCCCAGCATTGGCAGAAATGATAAATTCACCCAACCCGTTGCAGCCTACTTGTGTTCTTCAGGCAAAGTCTGAAGCAAATACGCTGCAAGAAACAAGAGGCACGAGGCTGCATTGTAATTATCTCGTGGGAGGAACACGGGGACATTTATTTGTCCCAAATCCTCCTCTGGACGCTGTGCAGTTGCTGACAAAACCCTCGTATTGCCGGAGTCTCCGTGTGCGACTGATCGGCACCGACTCCCAAAAGGGACCCCGGCAAGTGCCGACACCTCGAGACCACAAAACAGGAGATACGGCCTCAAAATAGAGCTCACAACAATCCCACCCCAAATAGAAACAGATAAAGGTGCCTAAATCGAATGGTAAGAGGACGGGAAGGGAAAACTTCGTTAGGGGTTGGAGCAGCATCATCACACCAAAAGGAGAGAAAACTCTGAATACAGAATTCGAGCATCGGTTATTGCCAAAAAGAAGCGGCGATAAATTCAGCAAAGCTTATGAGCCCATCCACTGGCCTCAACCACCAAGGGTTTTTACATTTTTGGTGCCTTGTGGACATCAGAGGAGTAACATGTTCTAAATTGTTTTAGTGTAACTTACGTTCGTGGGGGCTTTCTTTTTGAAAGGGAATAAACATGCAAATTCAAAGCAGGTATAACTAAAAGAGAAAAAAAAAAAAGAAAACACAAAACCAACAAAAGGCAAAGAAAACATACATGCAATTACAAATGCTGGAAAATGGAAAAACAGACATTTCAGATCAGACCTCCCCAGAGCTCTGAATAATGGAGTGATGCCTCCAGGGTCTACCATTCAGCTACCCAAGCCTGCATACTAATACACTGCTCACATCAGAAGAGTAGAAAGGCACCACTCATGCAGAAAATTACCTTAAATGAGCAACGACTTCATGATAAACAAGCCACTCGGCTTTTTTACTTTGCTCTTTGGGTTCGGTGTGGGGGGCACCTCCTCCCTAGTGTGAAGGAGCAGACGGCGCAACTCGGGTTCTGCGCAAAAATCTCGCGAACGGGCGGCAAAACCATGTGAGTATTTAATTCTGGTTGGTTTAGTCAAACGTCCAGATGTGAGGTTGTGTCTCTGGGGGGAAGGACGTACCTTGCGATCCCAAACATCCAGGCTCCAAAGCATCCAGGGTCGCAAGCATCCAAGCTTTAAACAGAGCAGCGAATCCGCGCAGTGGCAACACCAGAGGTAGAAACCAGCGTATTTATGGCCGATACCATTTCCCACCCCATCCGTACCCTCATTTCCCCGTGTGCCGCCACAATCCCAACCGCCCTTCCCAAAACCTGCCTTGCGAACGCTCAGCTCCCCTTCCAAACGCACTCCTGGTGCGTTTGTCACCGACTCCACAGTCGATTAAATGCCGTTCTCCCACCGGGCCTCTCCCAATGGAGTGATATTTAACTATATACACCACGAGGCAGCTGCCGTGCAGCCACGCTCGCCTTGGGCATCATTCCCCGGTTCATCGCCCGTGATGATTCCTGCGTGCCCGATGCCGCGGACCTCAGATTTTCCTTTGTTTGAGTGTAACCTTGCGTGGTTTTACGTACCATCGTTGCAATTCTGCTAAATCCTGCCGCATCTTTTTCCTTTTCTGGCTGTAAATTCAACAACCCCAAGAGCCAAGAGACTTACCATCAGAAGACAGGTTCAGCTGAACCTGTTTACTCCAAGAGCTGGGAGAACAAAATGCTTCGGAAAGAATCTGCTGGGAAACTCTGAATTTTTATTTTTTTCCCTAGGAGTGCAAACTAGCGCGCTCTGAAGCAGCACATTAATTTGGTTTGGATGTGCTTTTAAAGGAAAATCCGCTCACCGTTTCATTAATATCTGCCCCGCTTCGGGTAGGATGATGCCAAACGCTGCTCAGATCAGCTGGGCCAGACTGGTAAGCCAGGGAGGAGTCTTAGTCTTTCAATTACAGCCTTTAGAGACCAACAAAGCGCACCGGAGATAAGCCTGCCTTAAGCCAGATGTAATTCTCAGCTTAAGCAGCGGTTGCAAAGCTGGGCTGCCAGTGCACATCAGATTTGGGTTACGAACATGACAAAGATGAAACCCACAACTCAACGGACTCGGCGCTCAAAGCTTCGACTAAGAACGAGCTTTAAGGCCATAACCCCTGGCGCAGCCTTGAAAAGGAGGATTATGGCTCGCGGGCAGCGTAAGAACAGCGCCAGCCAGAGACGAAGAATCCTGTGAAAGAAAACGATATTTATTTTTTAAATCCCTGAAAACTGCCGTTGCCCACAGCTCTGATTCAACTCTACTTGTACTGCTGTGTATTATAAGTCACTAGGACGGAAATCACCTTCGTTTCGTCATTAATCCGGCTTCTAAGTACTTCCTACTCAATCGAATTTCAGAATCTGTGGGGTTTTTTTTAGTTGGTTGGGTTTTATAAACTTGGAGATAGTTTGGGTTGAGACTGGGGAAAGGGCTGTTGAGGAAGGAAGAAGCCCAAAGGAGTAAATCCCCAAACATTCAACTCCACTAGATTTTGTGTAGGGTTTATTTTACCAGTTTTTCCTCTAGGTAAAGCTCCTGGAGATGGAGACCACACAAAATCCTTAACAAATTAAGGTAGGTCCCCACTTTCCACAACACGCTCACCTGGGACAGGTGGATGTCTCTGGTCTGTGTTACGCAGGAGTTACGGTCACGTTATCAAAATATATCTTACAAAGATCCGTATATTAAAAAAAAGCTTCCTACCAAACACCATGCAGAATTCCAGCTTTCGCAGAAGCGTCCTTGCTTAAGGACACCAATATTCCTGTTCACGCCTGCGCCGAAACTCCAGTTATTATAGTATCAAGCCTGTTTTCAAAGCTGTTACACTATTAAACCTTCAAAATTGAAATTCATTACGAACTGGAGGATTGTACATGGCAGCTATTCCACAGCACCAATCCCCTCGTACGGGTTTATCCTTCGCTTCTTCCAAATCCCCCTAATTTTTTTTTTTTTTTTTCTGAAGGCCATCAATCTGAAGCAGACAAACATCAGAGAGACAACTCATTAACGTTCCCATATTTCCACTTACCTCGGGCCACTTCTTTTCTTATTAATAGCTTAGTAAGATTGGCATTTCTAAAAATAACCAACCGGCGCTGGAAGGAAAACCCCAGGGAGCCCCCCAGACCTCATCAATCCTCCCAGCACCACCTTGGAGTCTCGTCCTAAGGTCTCCCGAGTAAAGCCCGGCACTTGGCAATCTCCGAATCAGCCCATGAATCAACATCCAATATGAATTACGAGACGCTGATTACTCAAGTGATTTATTACTTCTAGGGTGACCAAAAGGCTGTTTACACAGGGAAATTAGGATACTTTACAGTGCTGTTGAATGTGCCCTGAAAGTTTAGCTCTGATTTATATGCCGGCTGAGTTTTTCTCCCCTTAATGTTCTTCATCGCAGGTGAAATTAATGCCGCTGTGATGCCTCGGGGCGAATCTCGGAGTCAGTCCCAGCTGGGGATGGAGGGATGGAGAGCAGCCCCCAGGAGAAGGACTTGGGGTGCTGGGGGTGAAAAATTGGGCATGAGCCAACAACGTGCAGCTGCAGCCCAGAATAATCACCCGTGTCCTGGGCTGCGTCCCCAGCAGCGTGAGCAGCAGGTTTGGGGGGATCCTGCCCCTCTGCTCCGCTCTGGTGAGACCCCCCTGCAGGGCTGGGCCAGCTCTGGGTCCTCAGCACAGGACACACATGGACCTGCTGGAGAGGGGCCAGAGGAGCCCCAGAAATGACCCGAGGCTGGAACAGCTCTGCTGGGAGGACAGGCTGAGAGAGCTGGGGGGTTCAGCTGGAGAACAGAAGCTCCGGGGAGACCTTAGGGCGGCCTTTCTGGACTTAAAGGGGGCCCATCAGAAAGATGGGGACAGACTTCTGAGCAGGGCCTGTTGTGATAGGACAAGGGGTGATGGTTTGAAACTAAAGGAGGGAGATTCAGGCCAGACATGAGGAAGAAATTGTTTGTGCTGAGGGTGGTGAGAGCCTGGCCCAGGTTGGCCAGAGAGGTGGTGGCTGAACCATCCCTGGAGACATCCCAGGCCAGGCTGGACGGGGCCCTGAGCAACCTGAGCTGGTGCAGATGTCCCTGCTCATGGCAGGGGGGGCACTGGGGGAGCTGGGAAGGTCCCTTCAACTCAAAGCATCCTGTGATTCTAAGTTCTGAACCTCTGTTTTCTTCCCAGTTGCAAAAGGCGAAGGCAAGAGCAGCACGGTTTCCTAAAACACATGAGCCGGCGCTCAAGCAGCACCAACAGCCTGGGAGATGAGTCACCGACGATAATCAACCATTTTCTCTCTGGTGGAGACCACAGAAAACAGGCTGTGTTAGTTTAATGTCTATTCACAGCCTTGCGATTGTGGATTCCTGGCTGCTGCAGTGAGCTTAGGGGAAAGACATTGGGATCAATCACCCCGACCTGATTATCATGGTCCTCCTGATCTTAATCAGGGGGCAATCATCGATTACTCACTTGTTGCCCATTTACATGTTTGTAGCAAGTGATTTTACGGTACAGCCTGACAGAGAATATAGAAACGCGAACAGTTCACAGGGAGATACGCCACTGACTCACCGCTGAGGGGGAAGGAGCTTTAACCTCCTCAAAGCAAGAAACGGGCAAGTCCAAGACACGACACCTGACCTAACGAAGGGGCCATCGGCATCTGAAATAATGTTTAATTAAGAGTATTGACCAGCTTACACGTGGGAAGGAAACAAGCAGAGGCAGAGGGGAAAAGATTATGCCTGAAGTTCTCCAGGGAGTCTGGACAAAAGGAAAATTGGCTCTGGCAGCCGACAGGCTTTGCCATGGAGAAAAGAGGTTTCTAATCAGCGAGGCTGTCAGGGACACAGCCTGAGATGTCAGGAAATGGCGAATACTACCTTGATCAGGACGGGCAGCAAATCAGCTGGACAGGAGAGAGGCGTTTCTAATGGAACCCCGCTAAAAGCAGATTAGTCATACGGTGGGTTTTTTTCTTTCCTGTTTTTCATAACCACTTGTACTGTATTGCCTGTTTTGGATGTCGTCCAGGCACACTTTTATCTGAATTTACCTTAGTCTGGCTCGAGTTAAACGCATTTTCAAACCGAGGGTGTGGCGAATGATCAGCCAGAGACTCCTGGACCCCTCCAGACTCATCTGGCTCCCCAAATTCACTCCCTGAAGGGTGTGTGAGCCCCCCCCCATCAGCTAGAGATGGACGTCTGGCCTCACACATCTGGAGAGACAGGAATATCTCCAGTGGCCAACAGTGCAAAGCAAAGCTCTGCCATACAGCAGGTTACGGGGGGCACCATAATTTTGGGGTCTCTAGGAACTGGGTGGTCCTAAAACAACCAGTATGAGATGTCCCTGTTCAGTGCCAGGGTAGGGAACAGACAGAGGTGATCACAGAACCATCGGATGGTTTGAGTTGGAAGAGACTTTTAAAGATCTCCTTGTCCAACCCCCTCCGTCACGATGGCTGCTGCTAATTTCTAAGCAGAGCTGCTAATTCAGGCCAGACATGAGGGAGAAATTGTTTGCGCTGAGGGTGGCGAGAGCCTGGCCCAGGTTGGCCAGAGAGGTGGTGGATGAAGCATCCCTGGAGACATCCCAGGCCAGGCTGGACGGGGCTCTGAGCAACCTGAGCTGGTGCAGATGTCCCTGCTCATGGCAGGGGGGGCACTGGGGGAGCTGGGAAGGTCCCTCCAACCCAAACCATTCTCTGTTTCTATGAATTTCTAACCAGAACTGCTCATTTCTAACCAGAGCCAAACTTGAACTGATCTTAGGGATGAGCCCTAGCCCTTAGCCAATAATAAAAACCCTTTGTGCTCTCCTATCTTAAAAATGCATGTATTTCTTTTTGAAGAAATCAAAGAGAGCATTTGCTAATTAGATGTAACTTTCCTAGAGATTGTTAGAGTACAGAAATTCAACCGCCCACTCTGTTACTTCACTACCAGGAGCCCTGAGGAGGTTTCAGCCCCGACAGACATCAGTGAGGACCAGGGACCCTAGTGCTGATGTAGCCACTGAGTGCAAGACTGCAAAATACTGTTGAAGAAAGGACCCTGCTAAACAAAACACCGCAACGAAGCGTTCCGAAAAACCACGCAGTACTAATGAGATGGAGTCCTGCGAGAGATCTTCAAAGCAGATCTCCCTTACACACTTCTCTCTAGAAAGCAGTCAAAATTTTGCAATATGTTGGAGACTTAACCTTGCAGTGGGTTCCCAGATTAAAAAAGTCTATTTTGAAAGCAAAATTAAGCTCCTCTTCCAATGGAGAAAGAACTTCTGGCTGCGTTTTTATTTCAGATAAAACCTACAGGAGAAGTGAAATTCAAGTGGTAACATCTCCAAGGAAACAGCAGGAAAACTTGTGCTCTTTGCAGATGCTGTAGTATCCTGTATTTAAAGACAAATTGTACCATATTGTACTTTGCACTTGGGGGAAAAAAAAAATAAAAATTGCAGACAAGGTCTTAGTTGGATGCCACAAATGGTCCATGCAGCAAAACAGACTTCGGGCACTTGATCTCGATGCAAAGCAGATATTCTTCACATCAGCTTGCTAAAATACAGCTAAAATTAGTAACACGAACGCTTTCACAAATAATTTTTTAGTAATTGCTGTATGTTTTCTGTCCTTCTCAAAAGAAGTGTTCTTTAGCACGGAGGAATCGCAACGGCCTCTCTCCACACGTCCCAAGCCACAAAGCTACCAGCAAAACCAAACCAAACCATTTTCCCTTTTGCCTCTTTTTCTTTACCGAGCAGTGACGCGGTTACGGACGTTTCTTCACCGTATGAAATTCCCAGTTCGAATCGGCACCCACGCAGCAGCAATGGGGAAACAGGACCCACACATGTCTTAAGTGAACAAGAAATATCAAAACCAGAGAACGTAGTCTTATTTTAAAGCTACTGCCTGCACGCTGTCCCCACTCGCGCTCCGGCCCTTGTCGCGCGTGTTCATCGACACTTTGGTTTTTTAACATCCAGGGACACGACACAGCTGGAAACACACGAAGAAGCTTTTTGCTTGAGCACTCAAGCAGCTTGGACTAAAGTTGTAGTTTCCTGCTTTTGTGTTTTGATTTTTTACCAATGGGACAGCAGCAGATGATGATGGTTTTTTTTTTAAAGGTCTATATTACAGCTATTCGGTTTAAATTCCCCAGCATATATGAATTTTATGCCAACAAGAGTTCCTCTTCCCATACATTCTTCCAGCTTGTAGAATATCACAGAATCATTTTGGTTGGAAAAGACCTTTAAGATCGAGTCCAACCGTTAACCTCACACCGCCAACTCCACCTCTACATAACCTATATGCCTCTGAAAGCTTTCTATAGCTACCATAACCGCTAATATAAGATAAATTAAGACACAAAGGCAGTCCCGACTTTGACCTCACACCCAGGCAATGAATTGATGCCGCTCTTAGTCACAACGCCTTGAAAATGAAATAAAGGAAAAGGCTGCAGCTCTTTCTTGTATAGCTCCCTCCTTCGTGATAAAGCTTAATGTCTCCTAAAAGCACATCTGTCCACCCTAATGACGGTATTTGCAGGAAGGCTCTAAAACGGGGACCGGCAATTTTCTATCCTCGTCATCTCTGGAAAGCAGCCCCGGACAATAAGAACCCGCGACGGGGCTGGAAATCGCAGCGTTTGGAGGAGGAGGACGCCCACGGTCATTCTGTCCGTCTGCTCCGGCACGGACAGCAGGACATTTCCCCGCGGCGTGTCCTCAGAACGCCGCTTGCAATAATAGCATCGTCCGGACAAAGCCGCGACGGAACGGTACGAAGAAGCGTCTGCTGATGCTCGTTGTCTACCTGATATGAATGTTCACAGCAGTGGTGTTGGCTGCAGCGGGTTGATTTTCGGATTAAGAGAGATATATATATATATAAAAATAATAGAGATAAAGCGAGGTACCTGAAATTACAGCAATTTTCCATGACCCATGCTCCTCCTTGGCTATTCTTTCTGCTTCCTCCATTAGTAACATACCAAATCCCTACAATGGGAGAAATAACAGGGAAAAAAAAATATAAGTTCTGTAAAAATAGAAAGCATAAGCAAGGTCAGAATGCAAGCGCTAGTACAGTTCCAAAAGACTCATATTTTTGCCACAGGAATGACCAAAGGTGAGGAATGACCACTGCTTGAGGTGACCTAACACTAAGCTTTACAGCGGAGCGTCGACGGGGGTTTTATTGTGATTGTGAAATTATTCATGGGCAGTTCTGGTGTCCGGCTGCTTCTCAACACCAGGAACAGAATGGAGTTAAATCTGTTGATGTATTAAGTTGGTAGGTAACCTGTAATTCCTGGTGAGGTAACCAATCCTAAAAAACAACCTCCCACTCAACGGCCGCCTTACTAGACCCGGCTCTCCTAAGCTCGGCTCATGACACAGGAGACGCCCAATCCAAAAGAATCGCAGAAGAACACGTTAATATTCTGGACTAGATCCATGTCTCTATTTACATTCGGAAATCTTGCACAGCAGAAGAGCTGCCGCAATCACAATAATGCTTCAAAATAAGGGAATAGCCTTTCCACTCTATTTAACAACTTTGTTGTCCCATATATCTGGGAATAATGGATTGGATTAATTCACTCCTAACATTAGGATGCAGGACTTATACTCGGCTCTTTGTTCATCTGTTTTCCTGACAAGACGTACAAAATTGGGCTGTGGCGACGCTGAAGCAGATGCGATTCAATTCTAGAAAACATTTAACACTTACAGGCATTTTTAAATAACACACAGAACTCTTCACTCTAAAATGTCCTTCTAATCAGAAATTGCCCCCACAACTGTGAAGAACACTCTCTGATTAACCTCTTGAACACTGACTATTCCAAATGAACATGAGTGCATCGTATGCCATGAAATTTCAATTTTCAGCCTATTTTAGTGTTTGTAGCTGGCTACTTTCAATTGATTTTCTTTCTCTCTTTTTTGTTTTTGTATTTTTTTTTAAATCCTTGGGATGACCACTTTTCCCTTCCTAAATTTTTATTTTATTTTTTTTACCCCCCCCAGCCACTGCCTTACGGTCACACATCATCACCGTCTAGCCAAACTGCATCTTAATGCATATATTCAGGGAAAGATTAATAAATACAAGGGAGTTAATTTGAAACATCGGCCCGGAGCACTTCTGGCAAAGAGAAGAAACTGATTGGTTGTTTTTTTTTTTTTTTAAAAAAGCTCAGTTTAAAGGTTCAAAACCTACTGGGGCAAAATTTAATTCCCGTTCTTGCTCACCGCAAGCCACAGCACGTTCCATGCAGCAGAAGGATAATGTGCCATTTTCGTACAAATCACTGCAAGGAATCAGAACCGTGGCTTTCCACTCAATTCTTCACACACTTTAAGATATATATGAAATGGCTTCACAAGTGTGTCTGAAGCAAAAAACCTGTCAGACCCAACTAAGACACTTCACTCGGGTGTCTCACTAAATCACTTGAACTGATACACGTCGCAGAACCGAAGCTGGATTTCTTGTTTTTGTAGGAAGAGCACGTTCAATAAACCTTCCTTTGAAAGAAAACTGGGTAGTGCCGAATAAAATCTCGCCTTCCCACATGTAATTATTTCAGAGGTGAAATTCGTCTCTCGAACAAGATCCACTTTAAGAGGAAATAAAAAGAAACAATGGATATATCTCCTTTGTTTCGTTTTCAGTCGGTTTGCAGCGAAGTCTGATGCACCATACAGGAGATCAAAGGAAAGATGCTTCGTGCTCGAAAGGCAAATTAGCACCAGCAGATGCGAGCTCGTATTGTACGGGCACGAAGCAACGCTGACAGCATTGACTGGCCTTTTTTAATCTCAGATAACACATGATCATGCCAGCAAAAAACTCAGGAGCAGCACAATTTCAGGAGGTGAAACGCGAAAAGTGGCTCAAATTCAGCTCTGTTTCTATTGCAGCGGGCTATTCAAAGCAACTGAATGAATCTCAGGTGTTAAATGAATTTTTTCTCCAATGATATGGGGGGAAAGGGTGCAAGAAAGAGGCACAGATGCAAAATAAAGATGCCTCGTACCTGGTGCTGGAATTTGGAAGGATCCCGGCTGCTCACGGGGACGACGCTCCCGTACACGTGGAGTTCGCGGACGATGGAAACTCCTCCTTTCAGCTCCGGTCTGAACGACTCCTCGGAACATTTCCGCAGGCGCAGGAGGCCAACAAGAATGTCCTGCTCCGGGTCTTCGTAGGACAGGAAGGTCTCCCAGCCACCATTAGCCACATAATCTCTTCGGACTAATTCGATCTGGGCAAAGAGAGGAAGCGGTGATGAATACGAAGAGGAAAAGAGAAAAGGGAAAAAACTCCTTTAAAAATATTGAAGTGACACGTTGAACAGACCAAAAGCAATTTCATGGGTGCATAAACTATTATGATGCAGGGAAAACACGAAGTGCTTTCTTAAAGGCCAATTTAATTCTAGATGGATTTTAGCAGCGCTGGGTAAGAACCGCTGTTACCACAGTCACATTAAAGATAAAACATGCGCCTATTTAATAGATATGTATTTGCCAATGGGACAGAACTGCTCTTCTGTCCCTATTTATGAGCTTTCAAGAAGGGCTGCTAACCCTTGTGGCTACCTCTTTGTAAATCAGAAACCTCAAACCTCTGTTTCTTGAGTTACTTGAGTTTCATAATCACTGCAAAGCGATGGAGGCAGCAACTCTCGCCACTAACCAAGGGACTTGCTCTAATTGAAAATTCAGCTCCAGTTACAAACTTGTTAATGTAGAATGAGCAGTTTTGCATCTGCCTTCACTAAATCTGCATTTAGGTCCATTTCTCTACCGCTTTGCCAACGGAATGGCTTGAGATGTCTACAGAACACGGGTCTTCCAAGCAGCACTCAACTTCTTCATTAATTACTGATTAGCTCCTTCCAGCACCGCACAGGATCTACCTACACGAGCAAACTGTGCCATGTAACAGGAGTGGATCTGGAAGAGCTGTTGGTGAGCGAGTATTGCATTACGTGTGCTTTACAGAATCAGCAGGAAGCATTTTCTTATTCAGATTGTACCAAAGACACCAAAACCAGGCAGAAAATTACCCTGAGAAGTGACAGCAACAACATATTCCTTGCCTCAAATCCAATTTTTGATAACGATCTAGACAAAGGCAGCTCTGAAGATCAGGACAAGCAGAAGGGAAAAGTGAAGCGAGAGCTGGCCAGCTGTGGAGGATACAATAAAGACCACGTTTGGGTAGAAGAAATTATGTCTGCAGAGCACCTAGAAGCTATAAAGAGCAACTGGTGGATAAGAAAGCACAAAGAAGAAAAAACCCAGGTTTGAATTGATATGGTATAGCTCAAATAGCCGCCCATCTTGCTGTAGGGACTCAACAGAGGAGCGTTAGCAACAGTTTGCAATATTGAGAGCCTGGTGACACCATAATATAGAATTATACAATGGTTTGGGTTGAAGGGACCTTCCCAGCTCCCCCAGTGCCCCCCCTGCCATGAGCAGGGACATCTGCACCAGCTCAGGTTGCTCAGAGCCCCGTCCAGCCTGGCCTGGGATGTCTCCAGGGATGGTTCAGCCACCACCTCTCTGGCCAACCTGGGCCAGGCTCTCGCCACCCTCGGCGCAGACCGTTTATTTCTAAAAAATACGTTGGGAGGTTTTCAGTAGAGACTAGTCCTGGTCTCAGTCCCATGAGCTGGGCACCCATCGCCAGCTGGGGTGCCTTACGTGCGCTCCTGGAAGGCGCTTTTTAGATCAACCCCAAAGGAATCACATTTCTGTGCTCCTGATGCTTTCGAAGTGGGGAATGACCGGAGGATTTGCTTCAAAAGCACCCCCTGATCTGAACCAAAACCACCACACGGGTACAACCTGCCATCATTTTAAGAGACTCCTTTAACTTCAGGAATTCAAACGCGAAGGGCAAGTGTCAGTGGACGCCCCGTGCACCAGCATTTCTAACATTCACACCCAGTATAGGACTGATTCCTACGTATACCCTACCGTGCTCTCCCCGGTCCCACTACACTAAAGCAAAGCACCTCAGTATTTTTTCTGCAAATCCTCTAATACCCAGAAACCCATGAATTAAAGATTTGTTTACGGCAGCCGTACGGGATCCTGTCGCCTGCCTGCTCTCCTCCACGGTGAAGCTCGGGTGAACTCAGCTCACAATTAAATCCCTCGCTGCCTACAGAAGCTCATTTGGACGCTGACGTGCGGCTCGCGGGGTGAAGCGCCGTGTCTGCCCATGTGCCACATTCTCCGTGAGCACAACTCCAGCCTGCGTGTCGGGACGGCTGACACGCGCCCATCCAGAGCTGCCGTTTGCAACGTAACACCGCTGGCAAAAGGGAAAGGCGGAGGAAAAGAAAAGAGCACGAGGTTTTTAAAATACCCAGATTCTGCAGGTCGTTTTCCAAGTGGAAAAGCAGAAAATATTATTAAATGCTGCTGTACTAAGTGTTCGAAATGGTAAGATTGGAGAACTTCTGGTTTCTCCCGAGGACAAACCAAAATGAGTGGAAAACGTGGCTTCGTTGCTCGTCCTCCAGCAGGGACTAGATGTCCCGTTGTGCCCACATCCAGTCCAAAAGCCACTTGCAGAACAAAAGATGCAAGACCAGGAACCTTCATCAGAAGGTTTTATATTGTGTGCTTTTCTATAGCATCATAGGCATGGACCAGACAAGCTGAGCAGCTCAGAAAAGCCCCAACTGGATCGAGCTTTTTGCTCTCCCTTGGGTGCAGAGAGTCCTGGGATAGATGAATCCCCTCAAGGGGTTTGCAGGGACTCTTGAGACGTACAAAACATTTTTCTTCTGGTCTAAACATGGGCAAATCCAGCCCGAATCCCCTCCCGGTCGGTGGGTGCACAGCGACGTGCGGCTGCCGTCCCCAGCGTCGGTCCCGTCTCCACAAACCATCCCGTGCGCTGGGATGATCCACCTCACCAGGGTGATCACCATTTCACCTGCAATCCTATTAAATGTCTGTTTTAAACTTACTTAGACAAACAAAAGGGGAAACCCAGTTGTAGATTACACTCTTAACCGAAAGCAGCTACTCCCGGCTTATAAAAATCTGCGTTATTCCTACTAAGGCTCTACATCGAGATCATTATCTTAATACAAAACTCCACATTTTGCTTGTACATTTTATGCTGTTTAACACTAATACAGGTTCTTACTTGTAACAGAACTGTTGTTGCCCCTCGCCTTTCAAAAACCATCAATCTCTTTACAGCAACAACTCGCTAAAGTGTTTTTAAGGTTATTACGTAGAGCTGTGTAGCCTTAACCATTCTGAGAGCAACAAAATACCTACGGAGAAACGCCACTAATTGAAAAGGCGGCTTAGAGACAGCTACAGGCAAGTAAGCTACTTCAAATTGATTTTAAAAAAAAAATACACTTTTTTGAAGCAGACACACCATCACCATTGTAAAAATACACACGGCCCACTGATGCCTAAATAAAAAGAAGTTGCAAAAAGTGTAACTAATTACAGCAAGCGATTAATTTATTTTAGATGTGACATGATAGCCTCTCTTATCAAGAGGATGCGTTGTTTACTTCGGAAGCCAAGAAAAACATCATACCTTGTAATTAGTCCAAAGTGCATGAAAAATTATACCATCTTCGGAATATTTCTCTTGCTCGCTGTCATGATAAATTTTGCTGCGACTACATAATGACATCCTCCTGCCACTCAGACACATGAGTTTAACAAAGGGAATTTTCAACAGAACGTTGCTTTGAAAACCCTGTGATAAGCTATTTGCTAACTACTCAATACATTTACAATTTAAATTAGATGAGCGCTGCTGACAACAGACATCTTGGGAAGATATTTCATGAAATGACCACAGATCAGATAAGAGGAGCAGAGCACAAAGGCTGCACGGCCTGTGTACAAACGAGTCTGTACAGCCTCAGTTCTTGCAGAAATCTGCTAAGAACAAGATCATTTATTTGGGATGGTTATATATTTATGTATGTCATACCCAGTTAAACTACTGTTATGCAGGATGGGAAGAGTTGCACTCCATCTGAATTCACCGAACGGCAGGAGAAAAACAGAATACGGCTCCTGGTAATCTCTGATTTGCAAAGTGAGAACATCTTTCATAGAATCATTTTGGTTGGAAAAGACCCTCAAGATCATCGAGTCGAACCGTTGACCCACCCCTGGCACTGCCCCATGTCCTGAGAACCTCATCTCCGTCTGTCCAACCCCTCCAGGGATGGTGACTCCAGCACTGCCCTGGGCAGCCTGTTCCAATGCTTCACAACCCTTCCCATGAAGAAATTTTTCCTAATATCCGATCTGAATCTTCCCTGGCGCAACTTGAGGCCTTTTCCTCTCGTCCTGGCGCTTGTTCCTTGGGAGAAAAGACCAACACCTTCCTTTCATGTGGTTGTAGTGAGCGAGAAGGTCTCCCCTTGCTAAGCTCAGAGAATATTAATTCTACTTTAATTCTGGCACCAAACTCAGAGCCTCTTTGAAACCTAAATAATCAAAGCGCAAGCAAGAGGACCTCTGTTAGGAATCTCCCCCTGTGCTGCCACAGAAAGCCTAAGCCCAGTTTAGTGTTGACATTTAAAACCCACTGCACAGAACAAGAGAAAGGAATGTAGGTGTGATTCTGACCCATCTTTCTGCCTAGGCTGGCAGTATCTTCTGCTTGCCATGAAGAATTCTGCTTGGAATGCAAAGGCAATATATGATGGATAAACTCCAGACTCATTTCAGTCCCTCTTTAATGCCAGCAAAGGAACAGGAAGAAAATACCTCCAGGGCGTGATTTATATGTATAGTAAAATGGATCAGACCCTGTGTGAACTTAAAAAATGCATTTCCTCAGGTGCCATGGAGCTCCTGAGCGCTTTCTGGAAGGACCGGTCCCTCCTTGTGACTACAGTGAACGGGAGGATTAGTTTCCTAAACTGGATGCTTGAAGTTCAGCAGTGAACCTTTTCCTTTCTATAAAATAAGAAGAGCAATCCTTTGTAGACTGCTTCAAGATTTCAAGAACCAAAACCACAACGCATGCGTCATATGCTAAACGGATCTACTCTCATATATACATATATACAGGGTGTTTCAAGAAGATGGACCCAGTTTCAAAGATATAGTGATTTCAAATTGAGTCCATCTTTTTGAAACACCCCGTACACATATGTGCAGAAGCGTATTTATACACTTACAGTTTGCCTATATGAACATGCACATCCACAAAAAAAGGCAGTAAACTCATCTTGCTTCCTCTTCACCATGCACACACAGTATTATTCGTATTTTCTAAATCCCGATTTGTAATGAGGAGGGAGAAAAGGGAAGGCAGCTATTTTGTTATAGCGGTGCAAATACCAAAATAACTGCTGGCTGCAGTCAGTTTATTGAACACGGTGGTCCATAAATTTCAACATGTGACTGTGCTCAAACAAAAGACATCCAGAGCTGCGGCGAAAATAAATGGAAAATTGGATCCATCTACAAAGGCAGGACATGCAACAAATGGGTCCCAACGCCTCCGCACCAAACACACGTTACAAATCGTGTCTGAAACGAGCTCCAAGATAAAAAAAAGACAAATCTTACCTGATATGGTCTCACTTTATGGTGAATTTCTTGAATTCCAACCTCTCTTGTTCTTACATCACGACACTGGGAAAAGAAAGGGAGGGGGAAAAAATTACATAGGAGAAAAACATTAAGCTCTAGAGATTTCCAGCCACCAAACTAAAATGAAATAGCATGAAGTTGCACAGATTAATTTCAAATGGGTAGACTTCAAAATAAAAGTGCTCACCGATCCATCCCTAATATACCTCAGAAAGAGGTCTTAGTGCTAAATGGAAAGACATGCTGGCAAAAATCAATTCACTAAGCAACCATTATGGCTCATGAGGAAACATACACTTTGATTCACAAACAACAGGGTATGGAGGCAAAGTCAACGTACAGAAAAAAAATAAGAGGGGGAAAAAAAAATGCTTTGGCCTAATCCATTTTTACCCTGGATTGGGAAGGTCTAACGTTGGTGAAATCTATGCCAAGGCATCTGAGAGTCCTTAAACAGCCAGTTTTTGAACCTCAGCAATCCTTGTTTTTAAATAAGAACAGTTGCAGAAGCCCGACCCGAATATCAGAAAGTAAAGCTAATGTTGATCTGGCATCCACTGAGCACCACTGAGGCTTGGGACCAATGGTGCAGAATACAAAGGCAGCCAAAATAGATCTTCCTTCCTCAGAAATCAGAGAAGAAGAGATGAGGCTCCAAGCTCAGTGCTCGAGAGGTGGGTTATAACTTGCGTAAACTTCTGTGCTTCTCAAAGCCAATGGAAGTTGAGTAATTTGGCCCCCACTCGCATCAGCAAACAGCTGCGATAGTATAAACTTCTACCATTGGAGACGACATGTATTCACACCTTAGTGGGTTTAGTGGAAAGTCCAGTCCAAGCTTAACCCAACTTCGGTGAACAAAGTGCAGCCACAATAGTTTTACCCAAAGCAGATAAGTTGCAAATGCTCATTCCATTCCAGAAGGCAAGAAGATAATCCCCACCAATAGGCTAAAAATGCTTTAACAGCAACAACATCTATCTGCCCACGTATTTCCAAAAGCCAGACTTTTAGACAGGGAAAGAATGAGGGTGTTGGTCTCTTCTCCCCAGGAACAAGCGCCAGGACCAGAGGAAACGGCCTCAAGTTGTGCCAGGGGAGGTTGAGGTTGGATGTGGGGAACAATTTCTTCCCCAAAGGGCTGTGGGGCACTGGAACAGGCTGCCCAGGGCAGTGCTGGAGTCACCATCCCTGGAGGGGTTTAAAAGATGCAGAGATGAGGTTTTTAGGGACATGGTTTAGTGGTGGACTTGGTGGTGTGATGTTAATGGTTGGACTCGATGATCTTAAAGGACTTTTCCAACCAAAATGATTCTATGAATGTGTGAAAATTCATTTCACACAGAAATTCAGAGCACCCAGAACGAGCACAGCTCTATCTCACGCCCTGTCCCCTTCTGAATGTTTTCAAATTCCATTATCAATATAAAGCAACAATCTCCCAAACAGCAGAAACGAGTGGGTTTGAGTTTGTTTTTTACAGTGGTCTACGGTAAAACCCGGATTCACTGTCGTACCAAGATTCTAGGTTAGACAAACTCTTCTCTGCTTTACAGTTTCCTAGCTACACAAATATCACACTAAAAGGCAGAGAAGTATCCACTCTTCATTCAAAACCCCAGAAATGCTGAAGGACAATGTATTTTGGGATGCTCCTTTAAAATCCTGTGTCCCAACTGCGTATCTCCCCTTGCGCTCAGTGGCTGGCAATCGCTGGCCAGCATCTGCTCCCTCCAGAAGAATTACTTTCCAGCTCCTAAAGGATAATTTCTTTCCAGCAACCAGAAACACGAGTCGCAGTGTTGGCAGGACTGATCCCCATCCCTCAAACGCGCTCCTCGCCACGCCATTCCCCAAAGACGAACGCCAGAACTGTCCACAAATATATGATTCCTACGAGTCCCTTCCTTGCCTTGGCCTTTTCTTCTCCTTTTCCAAGCTAAAAGACAAGAGGACAAAGCATATTTATAGGGTTTTTTTTTCTATGACACGAGAAGAACATGACAGTACCTTACATTTCAAGCCATATTGCGGCAGACCGGTTCCTCGTTCCACCAGCTGCAGCATTTCTGCCTCACTAAATTAAAATCTGTAATCATCTGCACAGCGGAGATATTTCCAGGTTTGGTTTTTTTTCTAAAAGCGACGACTCCCAGCCCGACAAGCCCTTTAATGGTTCAGCTCTGCCCTGACTGCCACGGAGCAGCTTCTCCAGCTGCTCTTGATCACGTTCAGATCAAATGATGTGGTTTTAGTATCAAACCCCAGGAAGAGTGCACTGGTAGCCCCAAAGAAATCAATTGAAAAGGCTCAGATGCATCACGGAGGTTGTCTCCCCTGCCTGGTTTTGAAGCGAAAAGTCAGCAGGAGGGATGGAAGCTCCTGTGGCTGGCGAAGGCGTCTGCCAAACCCTGGCTTGTTACCGGAGTAAGACTGGGAGGAATGATTTAAGGAGAAAGTCCGGGGCACCAGCTTAGGAGTGATTAACCAGCGTGGAAAGCCCAGCTGGAAGGATGACAGCCTGGAGTATGTTTTCTGATCTTTTGCGCTGCAGCTGCAAGATCCAGGTGAGATGGCAAAGGCAGTAAGGAGGTAGATGTAGCCTGGAGAACTATCCATGTTAAATATCAAAAATACAGGGCAGCGGCATAAATTGGTGTGAGACTACAGGGACACCAACAGCAGCCAAAGACTTTACTACTGCTGGATGCAGTGATGATGAGGCTCTTAGGGACATGGGTTAGTGCTGGCTTTAGGTTACGGTTGGACTTGATGATCTTAAGGATCTTTTCCAACCAAAATGATCTTATGAATGCCTTAAAAACTCTTTGGAAAAAGGCGAGCCAGAAAGAGAGAGCGCTAAATGACAATACAGATCCATGGAGGAGTTGTGGTGAGGATCTGCCCCTGCCTGAACAGCAGAGCAATTAAAGCCCTTTGGAAAAGCCTCAAGGAGCACAGGGTTTGCATGATATTTTGTCTGGGAAGCTGGACATCCCAAGAAAGGAAGAACTTGGCCATAACTTCACCAGAGGGCTTGCAAACTGTGGCTGATAATCGGGTTTCAGAGAGAGGTTCAAAGAGTGAGAAGTGTCAGAGGAAACTGTGGTGGGCACCGTGAATGCCGAACGCCACAGCGACCTTCTGAGAAAAATCAAGACTGGGTGTGCGTACCTCTTTGTGACTTCAAATATCAATGTAATTCCTCCCTCTCTCCACCCCCGCTCATATTTTTATTTGACCGTAGAAATATCAAGAATATTAAGTCTCATTTGTTTGTGCTGAAATCTCTCTTGCAAGATTTCTCTGGCCTCAGACTAAGAGCTTTTCTTCCAGTTGTTCAGTCAAGTAAGTGCGTGCGTGGGAAAAAGAAAAGACGGAGAATTTCTAATAGCATAAATTAAAAAGAAACCTCCCTGCATTCTCTCTGATTTAAGGGTTTCATTCTGTTAAAGGATGGAATATCACAAACTAGTTACCAAGTATCTTCAGTAAGTGAAAGTGCTAAACTAAAAATCAACCAAACAAACCCAGCTTTTCAGAAGCGTCGTCAACGTGCTTTTCAGTCATTAAAATGTTTTTTTGCAGCTAGTTTTAATCCAGCAGTAAATCTGGCTCGTCCCATGTCTTCTGGTCATTCTTTTCCTCTCTGCTACCGTGTGTAAAGTCACCAAGCAGCTCTCCCTCAATATTAATCGACAAATATATTACCTGCGTCCCGAGATCTTTCATCCTGGCCAGGGCGAGCTCGCGCAGGTTCCCGTGCTCCACTCCAGAGCTGACCAGCGGCATCGGGATATCTCTGCAGATAAGAGAGAAACAAAAACCTCAAACAACTGCATTAGCAGACAATACACCAAAAAGCACCATTACAGTCACCCAAGTCAAGAGTTCCAGGAGCAGACCACAGCATTTATCTGAATTACTGTTGTTTCACGTCTTTGGTTGAACAAGAAATAACACAGGCAAAAAAAAAGAGAAGAATTAAAAGCAGAAAAAAAGAAAAGGGAAAAAGCTACAGGTTTTATTTTGGTAAAATATGAAGACTAAAGTAGGCGCTTGCAATCCTGAGAAATAGGTTATAGTTTTGCTCTCAGTCTGTCACTTGGGAGTCTGGTAAAAAAAAAAAAGGATCATCCAGCGGAGCCTGAGTCCCGCCCAGGACTCCAGGTCAATGCTGTTCACGGTATCTGCTGCTGGAGACCAAAACTGGGGACCAGATTGTGTCTTTCTGCCGTCTCCAGGTTGAATGCCCATCAGGGAAAACTCATCAGAATTACAACATTTCGATACCGGGACGCCAGCTGCTTCAAAGCGAAAAAGTTCTGTTTAGCAAATGATTTGCAGCAAAGTGCAGCCAGAAAGTCTAGGGCATCAAAACAGGAATGTAAATCATGAGGCTGCACGTGGCAGAACTCCGTCCTGCAGTTCTCCGGGCGGGTATTAAATGAAATTTGAAAGCAAGAGCAGGTTTGGCCTCTCCGCTGCCTTCCAGGGCAGTTTGTCCCTCTGGACATCAAGCAAGCGGGACACCAACCCTTAGGGAAAGGAGGATTTCTGCATCACATCGAGCTGAAAAAGAAACGTGTGGATTATTGGCACATCCCACTCCACGCTCTCCTTCTACCTGACGCTGTACTGTATGGAGATTTCAAATGTTTCTCCTTCCCCCTGCTCAAAATCCACCCTGGCACCTCTGATAACACCCCCAAGTGCGCCGCTGCGTAATCCAGACCCAGGGAAATAAGGACTAAAAAGCAGAAAAGATACTCCGTAAATCGTACAACAGGTTGGTCTCCAAACAGGGCTCAGACATTGGTGAGTATTTAATTAATCTGCGCAAGCATCCAGCAGAATAAAGACTAGAATATCACATTAAAAAAAAACAAAAAACAAACCAGACAGAGAACGGGCTGGTTGAGGGAATTGGTAATGTAATTAGCTTAATCCATCTTGGTTCAGCAGTGATTGAAAGTCCTCACCGGCCGGCAGCTGTCTGATGACCTCCGCAAAACGTATTAATTGATCTATTCAGTTCCTTGAGGACGTGCATTCACACACGGCCCCCGTTAACAATTTACTATTTTTGGCAGTGGGTCTGTAAAAGATAAAGGGCTTCAAGGGTCCTAAAGACCTGATCCCCGTGCTGCTTCAGCCTTGTGATACTGCCAAGGGGGGCGAGAAAAGGAGTTTTCCTTTCCTGTTAAGAATGAAAACAAGGGCATCAGAACTCCAGGATTTTCCTCCCGTTTCAGCATCGCTCTCCAATTTCGGTACAAATTTCTCCAGCATAAAGGAAGTCCAGTATTTTACTTTCCTCCCCTGTTTTCCCTGCTCTTTATTCAAAGACCCTGTGAAAAATTCCTCGCCTCTTACACTCACATGCCAAAAAGTTGAGATAAAATACAATTAGCTCACCGGTTCATTTATTCGGTGGATTTCTTGGAGTAAATAAGACACTGCAGAGCCAACAAAACATACTTCAAAGAGCTTCAATTAGAGGAAATGGGCACTTCATGTTGTGACTAAAGGACACGCTAGAGGAGAAGGGCATTTTCACCAGAGCATGTTAGATCTACAGTGATAATCTAACTAAGCGCCTTTCTCCTAATTATGGAACAACTCCAAAAAGACAGGCTGTGTGTATTTTCCCCACAGGGATGCAGATAAAACATCCCGACATCTTCCGGTCCCAAGTCTTCAGCTAAATCCAGAGTCGCCCATTTAAATAGTAAATGAAGTGCTGCAAATAAAAGATAGATTACAAGATGCAGTGACTTGAGTAGCATCTGCTTACTAGGGAGCAAACTAAATTAAAATATGCACACGAAAAATCAGTTTTTTAAGCAAGAAATAGGTTTTCCATCCCCACTTCAGATTAGGGCAGAGTATTTAAATAAATATCCGTGTGCATCGTGAGCGTACACACGAACTGCCTGTGTTAAATAGCCACAAGACAGCACTGTACCAGTGATGTTAGGACTTGTTAAAATGTTAAACAAATTCAGGGATGCAGGGGATTAAATCCAGACCTTATTAAAGTTAATGTGCAATTTGCCAGAAGCTTCAGCAAGGCCTATTTAATCTATTTCTCAAACATTTTGCATTACTTAGGACACTTGTGAAGCCGCTGATTGAAACACACCGTGAAAGTCTAAAGACCTTGAGTCTGCTCTCAGCTCTGACTTATTACATGATTTCAGTTGAGTAAGTATTTTATTTCTTCATATCTGCATCTTCCCCTCACTGCAGTGAAAATAATGTTCATATAAACCACCAAGATTCACAAAAGAAGTCTCGAGATGTGTGGCACCATCCCGTCTTTTCACACCTTCTCACACACCAAAGCACTTCAGAGATAATGAGGTTCACAAACGTTGGGGATAAACACAGTATTAAGCATCTCTGATAGTTACAAAACACCCTGGAAGATTTATTCTCCTCCAACCAGCCATTAGCAACAGCATCTTATTTATTTTTTAAACATTTAACCTGGTTTCCTGAAAGACTTCTACAGTGTTTTGTCAGTGACACCTCTCCAAAGCTCACCCGACTCCTTAAACTGATTATTTTGAGCATGTGAGGGACTAAAAAAATATCGAGTGTCTTATGTTTCTTCAAAAACCGGTACTACGGGACAGAGACCCCAAACAGTGGTGCTAATAAGGAAGGGGATATATAACTCAGCCTTTTTCTGGTGGTGTTTGCTAGAAAATGCACATATTGAACAGGCAGTCAGTGAGCAGAGAGCTCCGGACAAGTCAAATCTGAAAGGATTGTGGAAATAAAGCCTGAAATGCAAAATGTGAAGGATGGAGGGCTCGTGGCAACAGGCTGGAGGGAGATGGGAAGGGCCCGGGGCAGCAATGGAGAAAGGGAAAAAAGCCGCTGTCCTCAATGAAGCAGAGTTGGGAACTGGCCACAAACGTCTCTAGAAATCTGGTTTAGTTCATTACTCTGTTATGGAGTCACACGATAGCCCTGAAAGCAATTTAGATCAAAGTAATAGCTTTTGGACTTTGCACTGGAGGTGTAAAAATCTGTAATCACCACGAACGAGTTTCAGATAAGATGAGCCAGTCAGTAAGAAAACAGCTTTTGCACTGGAACATAATAACTGAGGAGCAGATGACAGCTGGACGGAGGCTGCTGGTGACAGGAGAAATCCTAGTGAGCTTAGGCAAATCAGCACTCCAAGGAAAGACTTTTCCAGGCCGGCGTTCCTTAGGAGAAGACCTACTAGGCTAAAAAGTCATGCCATCCTCTAAGAATAAACCTGTTGGGTTTAGATGCGATGCTATGGCGATAGCATCATGAACAAACGGGCCGTTGCATCTACAGCAGAATCACAGAATCATTTGGTTGGAAAAGACCCTCGAGACCACCAATTCCAACCATTCCCCCAGCCCTGGCACTGCCCCATGTCCCTGAGAACCTCATCTCCGTCTGTCCAACCCCTCCAGCGATGGTGACTCCAGTACTGCCCTGGGCAGCCTGTTCCAATGCCCCACAGCCCTTTCCAGGAAGAAATCTTTCCTAATATCCAATTTAAACCTCTCCTGATGCTCCTCTGTGCATATTTCCACCATTCATTTCCTGAAAAACAGATATTATTCCAGACAAGCTCTTACCAAAACCTTTGTCTGGCTGCTGCATTAATACTTTCATCTCTCAGAAGAGTTATCCTGAAAAAAATACTTTTCACAGCTTCACATCCCTGACTTACTTATATTAGAGACCAAGACATGAAGAACTTTGCTCCTCTGCTCTTCTAACAGGGTGACCTCATGGTTTGCAGCAAAACCTCCTCTGAGTTTGACCTCAAGCTTCCCTGAACTGTATCTCATCCCATCTCTATCACTCCAGCTTCGCCACCACCGGGTCCTGCTTGCACCTCCTCTCTTTTCCAGCGATGTTTCCCAGCCCTGCAAGATTTCCTCAGTGCCTTAGTACTTTTTGTGTCATTGTAAATAAATAGAATTTTGAGGAAAATCAGTTTTTCAATGGATGTTTGAGAAACTCTACTAATAACCCCGAGTGCGTACTTTCTTTGTCAAAGCTACTCAGTGTTTCTTGCCTTCAGCCACTTTCTTCTCTACCATCTTTCTCTGCTTATCCCTGCTCCGTCGTATTTCTGATATAGCATAAAATCATCAAATGGTTTGGGAAGGAAGGGACCTTGAAGACCATCTAGTTCCAATCCACCATGGGCAGGGACATCTTCCACTAGACAGGTTGCTCAGAGCCCCATCCAACCTGTCCTTGAACACTTCCAGGGATGGGGCATCCGCAGCTTCTCTGGACAACCCGTTCCAGTGTCTCACCACACTCATGATGATTTTCTTCCTTATATCTTTAACCAAATGCCTTAGAGAAGTCCAGGCAGGTGAGGTCTAATGCACGAGGCTCCCCAGTTCTGCACACTTTGGAGAGCCAGTTTCCACCGTTTCCAGCTCGTGTAGCTGGAAGCCAACCCAGTATTGTCTGCACACGTAAAAATAGGCGAGGATGCTATAGCCTCCCTCCCTAATATCAGACAGATGGAGGAGATAACAGCAGAAAAATAATCCAAGGAAGACCCCACACTGAAGATACAGTGCTAAATGGAAGTATTATCTATTGTTCTGGGAGGTGAGTGATGGAAATAATGGCAAAACCGTAGTACATTTATGAAAACCCTGCAACACCCAGGGGGAAAGAAAGGAAGTCTCCACAGCCAAAAAAATATTACACACCTTGAAGCTCCTGCAATAAATGTAGGAAACTTCCCCCACAGCCAAGAGGCAATTATCTATCAATATCATTAAAGTACAACACGTGCTGCAGCCCTAGCGAAAGCGGAGCCTCCAGAAATCTTGACATTTCTGGGGGCATTAGAGAGGCGGTTCAGTTTAAATAGCTTCTCATTCTACATGGCCTTTCCCATTCTGAATAGGTAGGAAGTAATTTTAAAAAATATTTAGTGCATTAACGATTAAGACTGTAAAATCATAAAAGGCTGAGTCAGATCTCGCTGCAATTAAAGTAAGAACCCCTCCAAGTGCAATAAATCAAGGCACAAGGCCCACAGCAGGGAATTACCTCTGAACACGGTACACGCGTGTCCACGGTGGGACAAGGGCCAGGATTCTGGCCACCAGATCCACAAGAGTGCTGGGGGGGTAGCTCTTGTATCTTCCAGTCTTCCAGAGCTCGTACAGACCGGTGCCGCGGATCACCAGCGTCGGATAGAGCTTCATGCCGTCCGGGCGAAAAGCAGGATTCTCAAAAAACTCCTGCAGAAGCGGAACAAAACATGCAAGTCAGGGCAAAACCAAACTACATTTCCTGGGGCTTCAACAAAACTAATTTTAAGGCTGATTTCGTAAAAGACAATTGTAAATACGTTTTAAGAATTACTGGCTTACATTGAGTTGCCAGCATTTTTCAGTTTACAACATTCCTTTTGAAATAAAAGAGCACATTCTAGATTTAAGGAGGCACCACTGAAGAAAAAAATCCACGTGACAACGCTACAAGTCAAATCTGTGTGTTACTTCTACTTTTCAGCACGAATTCAATAGATACTGCACCATTTATTGTAACAGACTCTGCTCGGAATTAGAACAATAGAAATGAGTGTACTTATCTTCGATCTCAGCAGACCACATTTAGAGATTAATCAATGTGTCTGGGACACATCATTTGAATAGCAATGAAGAAAAACAGATTTATTCCACAATGATGTTCTGAACAATCCCGGAGAACAGGAGGACAAAGTGTATCTCCTGCTAACTCCTATGACTAAATCCCAGCACAGTACTGCAAATTGAGCAGCACTCTGCCCTAAACAACAATCACATTGGCTGGTTTTTGCAGATCAAATTTCAGTCATGACACTTAAAATAAAATCGCTTACAAAAAATCAAAAATCAGGCAAGGCACCTTGAACCACGCAACCATTAAAATGACTGATGCGATGACATGGTCCTCATTATATTTATTTATATATCTGTATATATATATAATATCTATATAAAACCCTGCATCTATGGGCCAGATCTAATACTGGATTAGACTGTTGCACACTTGAAAACCACCACTTGATCACTCTCCAGCGTGGTATTCTCATAGTAAATAAAAAACTACAAGTTTGTTAAGCTGAGTTAATGGACCTCCCCACCTGGGCAGCTCTAAGCAGCTCTGTCGGCTCCCCGTGCTTCACAAACCCCTTCTCCAGCAGGATAAAAAGCAGCAAACGGTTTCCTGCTAGCTTAAGCAGACCAGAACGGATCTGCACAGACTGGAATGTGTGCCAGGTGCAGCTCGAGAATGGGAGGAGGTGAGCAAGGCCAGGGGAACGGCAGGACCATGGCAGGCTGTATCGGGCAGACTCCCTGCCCAAGCCTGGGTGCCCGAACTCCTGGGCCATCCCACCGAGCTAATCCAGCTGAGAAAATAAAACAGTAAAAATATATATATATATATATATATATATATATATATGTCTTTTCCCGGCAGACCAGCCTCCTGACTCATTTATACACATCCTCACAAAGAGCGAGACAGGGATGACTGAATCGGTTTAAGAGACAAAACAAGATCTGGATCATGGATGAAGTCATAGAATAGTTTGGGTGGGAAGGGACCATTACAGCTCCCCCAGTGCCCCCCTGCCACGAGCAGGGACATCTGCACCAGCTCAGGTTGCTCAGAGCCCCGTCCAGCCTGGCCTGGGATGTCTCCAGGGATGCTTCATCCACCACCTCTCTGGCCAACCTGGGCCAGGCTCTCACCACCCTCAGCACAAACAATTTCTGCCTCATGTCTGGCCTGAATCTCCCTCCTTTAGTTTAAAACCATCACTCCTTGTCCTGTCGCAACAGGCTCTGCTCAAAAGTCTGTCCCCATCTTTCTTCTCAGTCCATTTTAAGTCCAGAAAGGCTGCACTAAGGCCTCCTCGGAGCTTCTCTTCTCCAGGCTGAACACCCCCAAGCCCAAACGGCTGCTGCCAAATTAACTGTTAAATCCTGTGTTCATGGCCTAATGAAGCTTCAGCCATCATCATCCCAGCAGCACTGCTGGCTTAAGGTGCAGTAAGTCCCAGATGGACCCCAAAAGAAAAAACAAAAAAAAACCATCACAAGGGGGAGGTATTGGTTTTAAATTTTGCAGGTTTGCTTTAACTTGATTTGCTGACTTGAATTACCTGCAGCTTTGCAAAACGGTTGTGCCAAAAGCTGCTGGGGATGAGAGAACCCCATCCAGGCACAGCCTCGTTGCCCTCACCTCCTTATGGAGTTGCTAAACAATTTGTTTCATGCAGAAAGTGAGATCCACGTTCTCCATCCTCAGCCTCCAGGAGAGATAATTGATTCAGTCCTCCTCAAAGAGGATCCAAGACACAAGATCAACCATCCCAGACGGGTAACAAACCCTGCAGCCCATTAAGCTGTGCTGTCTGTGAAGTAAATGGTTTACAAGGGAGTTACCACCATAGAACTGTTGAACTTGGAAAAGACCCTCAAGATCATCAAGTTCAACTGTTAACCCACCCCTGGCACTGCCCCATGTCCCTGAGAACCTCATGTCCGTCTGTCCAACCCCTCCAGGGATGGTGACTCCAGCACTGCCCTGGGCAGCCTGGTCCAATGCCCGACATGCTGTTGAATTGGGCAAAAGTAGATCAAGACAGACGACTCTCAACCCCAGTGTCAAGGTGCTCGCTCTGCAGCGTGTGTAGATGTAAGGTGGGTCTCCTCCTTTCCCCAGGACTGTTTATGCCCTCCAAAAACACTACTGTTTGTCACGAACCTCCCATGGTCAACATGAGATGAAAAAACTATATGTCTTGCCAGCTCTATGAAATACTGAAATCATCATCACCTCTGAGGACAGGACATAAATGACTTATCTGGAGGGACCCTGGGCTGGTTTGCGCTGCAGCTCCAAGGCAGCAGATGTGATGGTTCCCTGCCCTGCCCACGATTCCAGCCACGTCGTCCTGCTCCCAACCTTGTGCCAGCTCAGGTTCCTGACAGACCCTTGACCAGAATGACTCACATCACTAATGCGAGAGAAACCAACGTGCATTTTGAGGGGAGAGCTTTTCTTTTGTGTCAGCACTGGGCTGACTTATGGAATGGTCTATTGAGCATCACCAATGAATCACAGAATATCTCAAGCTGGAAGGGAACCAGAAGGATCATTGAGTCCAGCTGCCAGTAAGATCTGGACCGGCTGGATCGATGGGCTGAGGCCAAGTCTGAGGTTCAACAAGGCCAAGTGCTGGGTCCTGCACTTGGGTCACAACAACCCCATGAACGCTCCAGGCTCAGGGAAGAGCGGCTGAAAGTGTCCGGTGGAAAAGGACCTGGGGGTGTTGGTGACAGCGGCTGAACATGAGCCAGAGTGTGCCCAGGTGGCCAAGAGGCCACCAGCATCCTGGCTGGGACCAGCACTGGTGTGGCCAGCAGGCCCAGGGCAGCGACCATCCTGTGCTGGGAATGGGGAGGCCAAACCTCCAACCCTGGGGCAGTTCTGGGCCCCTCACGCCAAGAAAGGCCTTGAGGTGCTGGAGCGAGTTGAGAGAAGGGAACGGAGCTGGGGAAGGGGCTGGAGCACAAGTGTGATGGGAGCGGCTGAGGGAGCTGGGGGTTCAGCTGGAGAACAGGAGCTGAGGGGAGACCTTCTGATCTCTGACCTGCCTGAAAGGAGCTTGGAGCCAGGGGGGGTCGGGCGCTGCTCCCCAGGAACAAGCGCCAGGACCAGAGGAAACGGCCTCAAGTTGCGCCAGGGGAGGTTGAGGTTGGATGTGGGGAACAATTTCTTCCCCCAAGGGCTGTGGGGCATTGGAACAGGCTGCCCAGGGCAGTGCTGGAGTCACCATCCCTGGAGGGGTTGGACAGACGGGGATGAGGTTCTCAGGGACATGGGGCAGTGCCAGGGCTGGGGGAACGGTTGGACTCGATGATCTCGAGGGTCTTTTCCAACCAAAATGATTCTCTAATTCTATGACTCTATGAAAGTAAGGTCGGAAACAGGATCTGCCCCCCGTGACATGTCTGCTTAATGCATCTCTTGGATGCGCGCGTCCTCCGCTCTGCTCCGAGGGTTCAGTTTGACGTTACAGGTCAGTCCTGTCGCTGGCGGCTGTCAGATCCAGCAGACACGCTCTGCCCTTGGCCGACCACCTCTGCGCTGGCCCTCGTGTGCAGCTGATGCTCAAGATGCAAAAAGTGGGACAAAAAAATAAATCACTGGACTCATTTCCAAACCAGCCAGCTGAAGCAGGTGTGTAATCCAAAGTCAGACAGTAGCGGAGGGTGACAAAAATAATTCAGAATCCCGTTGTCCTGGAACAATCCCAAAAGGACAGAATTCCATCTTTTGTGGGTGGCTAGAGGAGCTCTAACGTAAAACAAAGCGACTGTGAAAGAAGGAATAAGAAAATTGTGTAAGAGGCGATTGTTCTGACATGAGGAGCTCGATGGGCAAGCGGCACCGAGGAAGAGAAAGACATTACGGTAAGGAAGCAATGATGCTTCCCCAGTGAGATATCGGAAGGTAAATAAACCATGCCAGTAAGGAAAGAAGGCTTCCAATACGGTTATATATTAGTATTCGCAACGATACCGAATGCAAAAGCATGTATGATTCACCAGTCAGAATGCTGAAACATCCCCTGATTTGCATTGCAGATCAAAGGCGGCCGTGGACACGGCCCTGAGGTTAAAGCCGTCCAGCAAAGGCAAGGTCAAAAGCTACGGTTTCTAATCACATCCTTAGTTTTGCCACTTCATACACATCGCACATTTTACGTCAATATTTTAAGCTAGCTGATAATGCTGCTTCATATTTTGGCAATGCTGGCATTAAAAAAAGAAAAAAAATATCAATACATTTTCTTCTTTATTTCTTAAACTATTTCTCGAAATACTCCTCGAGTTTAATTACTTTAAAAATACTTAATTTCAAACAATACAATGAAGCTCTGCCTCCTTTTTTTCCCCGAACCCCTTTTTCCAGTGGTAAACTTTAAATAGTTCCGGTAAATCCCAATATTTAAAGGCTTAACCTTTTCCCATTTACAAAGATTTGATTAAGTCTCTCATGAAACAAAGGAACTATAATATGCTAACACATGCCAAGCTTCAGTGGGAATTGTAGCCGTTTTTTTTTTTTTTAATTAGACACCTTAAAAGGTGTCTTTGACTGATAAAAACATTCCGAACAGTTTGCTGCCAAAACAAATCCAATCCCTAAAACAATATTTGTTCCAGAGACCACCATCCATAGCGTCACTGGAGTCAACAGGAGGTTTTACATCAGCTTTACTAAGAACTTACTCAAGGCTTAAATCCAGGTCTGCTAATGCACTGCGAAGTTAGAGGTCAAAGATGACCTAGAGAAAAAGGATCCTGACGTATTTCCAGGCTTTTTTGAATCACTTGAGGACGCGGTGCAGTGAATACATGAATATTCCAAATGGAAGCACGTACAACCTCAAAGCTACTAAACCAATTTTCTTTGAACTTGAAGTTTTCTCCCCTCTAGCTAAAGACTAAATCAACAAGCATTTAGCACGTCTTGTATAATAATGATGGATGCTTGAGCAAAATTTTAAATTTTTGTGTGCAGATGATGGACAGGACATGAAAGGTTACTGTAGTGGCTTAATTGTAATTAAAAAAAGAAAAATCAATTCAGATCAGCCGAAACTTAAACGATCTGGAGGTTCATAAATACGGACCTTTTTATACCCTAAAATAATGTTTCCCATAACCTTGCCCAATTTATGTGGTATTGGAGAAAAGTTGAGTACATTTTCACAGTAAATAATATAATGAGTAACCAGAGAATCCTGGAATTCACTTTTTTTTTTGCCTCACCTGAGCTCCATTAAACATACTTTAGTGTGTAGGAACAGCTGCTCTGTGAATTACAAACAATGAATCTTAATAAGAGCCCGTCAACACATGCTCAGTCTACAAGGTTATACAAGTTTGCCACTAACATGTTTTATGAGAACGGTAATTGATTTTAGTAGCATATGCCTTTGTTGTAGAAGTTCCCTGTTATTAAACCTAATGGCATCTATAGGATCCATTCATCCACCACCTCATAAATTCACGGCCACTATGAATAATCGAGGCCCAATGGGTGTAAAATTAGTCATTTAGATGCCAAGAAGCCACTGATTTTTCCGTCAAGGCAGACGTATCGAAGCGCACGAGGGAATCCTTCTGTCCAACTCCCATCAATTGCTTCTGAGTCTTAAAAATTGCATGACATTGCTATTACTGTCCAAGAAAACAGGTATTTATTGATAACCAAAAGTCAACGTAACACCACGTGAGCTATCAGAATATCAGAGGAGATGGAATCAGGAGATGAAGTCCTGAACTCAAACATTTCACTTTCACGTGCGTTTGCAATAAGCTTTTTAAATAGAAAACCCGTTAGTCGCTCATGTGTCTGTTCAGAGTTGCAACAGAAAGGTCAAATGATTTGGGATCATGATGAGACCATGCAGCGGTTTGGTCCCATTTTCAAGTTCGGTAATAGCCACTATTAAAAGATTACACCTTGCAGTTTTAATCTGATTTTACTGACCACTTAAAGTACAGAGCAAATTAGAAACATGTTCTGATGACACCCAAAAGCTGCAGTTATCCCAAAAGAGAAAAAGATTACTTTATGGGATCCCACTTGAACATTTTACGGACCAAGCATTCAGTTGCCATCTTTAACCTTCTTGCTCTTCAGATGTTCAGCTGTTGGAGGAGATATCAGCTGTAGGACAAGTGCAGCAGTTTCTAAAGCAATTTACTAAAATGTCAGGATTTGTTAAAAATAAAGGTCACCAAACCCTGTTTTTAATGACTGCCCACTAGAAATCAGATGCCACGCAACCTGATTCTTGAATTGGTTCCTTTACTATAGTCCCTGCATTAAACAGATTATAAAATTGAGGTCTGACTACATTAAGATGAACATTATCTTGACTCTCCATATTACAGCATTCCTTATCTCCGCCAGCTGTATTATTTATAACCACAAATAAGGGTAGCACTTGAAAGCTACTGCGTTGAATGACACTTCCAACTCCGCAGGGAACGAACAATCACTTAGTAGCTTAATTATATGCATTAACAGAAGCTTGTGGCTCAAAAATGCGGCTCCGTTTTAACTCGAAATTTGCATTTTCCCCTCTTTCTTGTAAATGCTAGTCTAATTAGAATGTAATGATAGGATCTGCATTCGCTGATACCGACAATGGCCTACTGACCGAAAAGGAGAGACTAAAATGTGCCTTTTTGCTGCCTTTGGAGCAGCCTGGGAACACACACACCGTCAAGCACCAGTTGTCACCTGGGACGCAGGGACACGTGGCACCAACGCCGTCATTTTAAAGTCACTTAACGTCAATATCTTTCAATTATGTGACCTCAGACTTAGCAGAACACGGTATGATACTATTTGTTAGTGGCTCTGAACACCATCTGTTTGCAGATTCCGACTCGTGATGGTTTTAGGTCAAGTTTACCACTCAGAGAATGGGGAAAAATATTAACTGTGATGCATGGTATGAGTACATATAAAGAATCATAGTATCATTTTGGTTGGAAAAGACCCTCGAGATCATCGAGTCCAACCGTTCCCCCAGCCCTGGCACCACCCCATGTCCCTGAGAACCTCATCTGTGTGTATTTTAAACTCCTCCAGGGATGGTGACTCCAGCACTGCCCTGGGCAGCCTGTTCCAATGCCCCACAGCCCTTTGGGGAAGAAATTGTTCCCCAGATCCAACCTCAGCCTCCCCTGGCGCAACTTGAGGCCGTTTCCTCTGCTCCTGGCGCTTGTTGCTTGGTTGAAGAGACCAACACCCTCCATGCTACAACTAATGTCCATATAGCAGCGTGACCTTGGAGCGTGTGACTCCTGAACACAGTATCTACTCGAAGGCCAAGACAAATCTCTCCAGATTGTGCTCACTGCACCGAGCAGCCCCATCTGCTTCGTCTTGCAGGTGCTTCACGCGAGTCTCCGTTTATTACGCAGTTTTGGAGAAACCCATGAGAATACCTCAATCCATTTGCTGTGAAGTTTCACCTTCACTTTTACCAAGCACAGAAACTCTGGGCTTTCTGTTTCTGGAAGGGTTGGCTTGTCCCTAGGGCTAGATATAAGAAATATAGCATTTTTCATTGTCTTAAGTACACAAGTTTCACAACACAAATCCCTTTAAAGCATGTCTTCTACCCTAAAAAACACCCAGACCAGCAATTGTATCATGTTTTTGATAATCTAACCCTCCTTCATCAGACCTTTCCATACGGAGCATCAATACAGCCACGTGCTCTCTCCCACCCCACTCAGCCCTGCAAAAGCTTCTCTCATTTATTATGTTCATGGTAAAACCGTTACACTTTTCCAGTATGCTTGATTTTATTTTTTTTAAATTAAATCCCCCCCAACAACCAAGTCCTCAAAGATTTCATTTGGACATCATGGTTTATCCACCCTGACAGCAAGCATTGGGTTGCTGATGATGGTTTGTGGTAAAACACGTATTTTATTGAATGACACCTACATATCTGGCAAACTTGCACTCTCAGTACAAGTCACGTCCCTTTATTCCCTTTATTCTCCTTCCCATTTGGCTGGATGTTCCCAGCCATATGCTCATTATTGCCTCCCGCAGCAAAGGCCTTAGTGAAAGAGCCCCAGAAAACAACTTCTGAATTCTGGCTTGAAAAACCACCACTCAAATAGAGCAACTCTTAAGTGCAGAAATGATCTTTTAGTTCAGGTGGAAAAAGGATCTCAACGGTACCTTTATATTTAGCAGAAGCTTTTTCTGAATGAAAGGCTATTGTAAAGGTAGCGATCATTATTATCGTGACTTTTACGGCTGGCGTGCTGGAGGAGAACGCATGTGCGGACAAAATACTAATTCAGAAAGACAAAGGAAACAATCCAAGACCCGTAATAAACGCAATTTGTCCACACAGCCTTGCAATTTATCATGTCCACACTAACGGTCCAGCAACATGTAGTGTTTCTATGCGGTACAATGGAACGTAGCAAAGATCGCGCAGTACTGAAACCCCCATCCTTTGCATTTTTGGGTTTAAATTGTGACCCCCTACCCACATTATGCAAGGATGCCCAAGTGACACAGAAAATAAGGGACCGGTTTTACCTGGACTATTCAACTGATTCAGCTGTTCTGCTCCCGCACATCATCACACCAAGGGCAGCATCTTTAACTTCTATTTTTTTTTTCCTGTGTCGCACATATTCAGGGAGAAATCAGACCTGCTTTACAGGAAACATACCCTGAGCCGCAGCAAACACACCCAGCGAGCAAATTAAATCTATTTCCACGCAGACGCCGGACAGGGAGAGAAGCTTTGTGTGCACAACTCCACCATCTGCAGAAGTGGGCACACACTGGGACTTTATCTGGTTATTTTATCCACAGAAATATGAGTGCAATTGTCTGTGAAAATAGTTTCTAAAAATAGCCTGTTCCTTACTACCACGATTCTCATTAACATAAAAATTACCGCGGCGTTGGCCATAGTTCATGAGGCTGTAATTGTTTCCAAAGCGAAGAGCTTTTTAGCTCTAACATTTACTAAGACGCTGACAGAAGCTCTAGGAACTGAAGGACCGATCATTAAATACCGACTCGTCTGCTTCTGTAAATGTGCCCACGAACAAAAGAAAAAAGAGATAAGTTTTCAGAGGTAATTCTGGCTACCTGCCAGTAATAGTGATTCAATGAGATGTTCAGTAGGAACTGAAAGGAATATCATTTACCCCACTAAACATTTCAGAGCTACATTTAAAAACACAGATAATTGTCTTCCCAAAAGAGTAAAAATCAATGTGGATCAACAGTTTAACTGTCTTTTATTATGGTTATTAAAAGCTTCTGATAGAGGTGCAATATATTAGTTTCATTACGAGTTTTATCTCCTTGATAAAAATGAGAGCCCTCAGGAAAACGATCTCCTAATTTACAGCCAAAGGAGAGACAATAGTTTTGAAGTTTTACAACAACATCAAATACACTCATATTATGCACTGTATTACTTGACCATCATTTTTCTCCTGTGTTCAACACACCAAGGAGGCTGTAGCCCCTGCATAACTTACACTTGGATCATAGATTCATCAGGCATTTCACTAAAATCAGTCTATTTCTGGGAAATGCTTATTTTGCAATTCCTTCTGAAAAAAAACCAAAACACAGCTTGACACATGACTGTAAGAAAAGGAATTTTCGCCCGACTAAAGTCATTCAATGACTGCATTTTATTTAAAGAACATAAGAGCGGCTCTGCCGAATTGGACCAAAATCTCTTTAGTCTGATATTTATCTCCTGTACGGACCACTGAATGGTCCTGCCTGTGCTTTTACCTTCTTAATTCTATTTATATGAGATTTTAGGTGGACAGAGTGAAGCCACCGGACCTCCCCATGGATCTCCTCACGGAAAAAGAGCTTCTCAGCAGCTGAAGGTCCACCTGATGTTTCTGGGCAGCATCCACCAGCTCCCACGTGCCTTCAGACCTGGAAGATTCTGCCAACAACTTGCTATGACGCTTCCCACACTTGACATTTCTCATTTTCTGGCTCTTTTCCCTGTTCCCTTTCATTTTTTCCTGCTCCCCAGATTTATTTTCTCTGTGAAGGGTCTTTAAAGTTGTTTGAGATGGGCTTACAGCCATCCCTCATGGAGGACCAAGAGGAACAGCAACCGTAAATCACGCTTAGGAAAAGACTGTAAAACCAAAATAAAGGCAAGATATTCTCCATTAATAAACGTTATTAGCTTAGTAAGAGTTATTCTAGAGCAGATACAGTTTGTTGATTAGACTATTGCCACTCAGTGGCTCTGTGGAAACAGAACGAGAAATGAGTAACAGCACCCTGGGAATTCTTCAGCCTCCTAAAGTTTTTGCTTAAATCCAAAGTTCTGCTTGGTAGCCCTGTCGGCAAGTGTGATTCATGAATCCTCCCAACCATTTACCCCTGGAGTCACCTCATCTCTCCCGTGCCACAACAGCCAAGCTGAGCGTTTATCGCGTTCCGCAGAATGAGGTGTCTGCTCTGGTAACAATTCCATTATTCCCGCTGAGCCCTTGATTTATTCTAGCTATTACTCTAATTATTTTCTCCGACCACCTGCTACGTGAGGCGCTGTGAATCGGTCTTATCTTCACGCCGGCGTTTGCTAACAATAAGTAGCGGTATGTGTGTGTAAACGTACGCTACCTGGCGCAACGGCACGGGCGGTGGGGGGAAGCAGAGCGCGCGCCCTCCCCGCCGCGTTTGCCCAGATGTGGAATGGGCTGGAAAGACCTGAAGTTGGAAGGAAATCCTCTGAGGCTATAAAAATAAAAAAAATAAGAAGGGAAGAAAAGAGGTGTGATGGGGGAAGGAGCGGAGAAGCACAACATAAGTGGGACACAGGCCTAGTACATCCACTCTGTTTAAAAAGATTAACTGTAATGATCTTCAAGACGAAGGCAGGCAAAAGGCCGGACACCTGCCACTTACTGCAAAAAAAAATATATATACATATAATGAAAGATCTATCTAATATACTCACTCGTATCAATATATTAATAAACTCTCCAGGAAAACAGTTGCTACACACAACTTTAAAAACCTCGATATGTTTGCAAAAGAGCAACTGATGGGCATCCTCGCTGCTGGATAAAGTAGCAAGAAACACTTCAAAATCAATAGGTCGTAAGGGACAGAAGCAACGTTACTCTTGAAACCATAATTACCTGTTCAAGTTGAAGAAGCACCCAGTATTTTTAGTACGCAGTCAGCACAATCAGCAGGTTATTACCTTCCCAGGAGGAGCTCCTGGTTTTAATATATCAACCAGTGATGAAGGCGAGGTGCTCAGACCTCCTTCTAAAGTCACCTGGATCCTTTTTGTCCTACCTCTCCCTGGTCCAAGAAGCGGGGTGGCTCGAAAGGAGGTGAGCATCACAACAAACCGCTGACTTTTTCCAGATCTATTGACTGCAAAATCTAAAAATCTCTAAGGATCCTGGACAAGCTGCAGGTGTCTTTGCCTCAGAAAGTCAGAGGAAGATGATTTTTTGGAAACTAGGAGAATACCACATAAAAGAGCATTATTGCTGCTGGTGAGCAGCTCAGTGCGGTTGCAGGAACACAACAGATGGTCTCCACTTGGTTTCTCTCTTTGCTCTCATATTATTTTTACGCAGTAGAAGTGTCTAAATATTTACCAGCATGGACTAACATTTATACAGCATGGCATATAAATAAGCTGTTTTAATAACTCAAAACCATGATATAAAATTTTAACGTAGGAAATAGAGAACGCAGTATCTAGCTGAATTCCCCGGAAAGAAGGAATTATTGTCTGCTGAATACTTCTAGTACGTTCACCAGTGCAGGGCTCTGGATAAGAACCCCAGAGGGTTGTTTTTACCATCTATTCTTTCCTATTTAAGACAAAGGATCTTTTAAAAATAACTTATAAAGCATTTAAGATCGGATGAGAAAGGCAGAGAAGGTAAAAAGAAAGAGGAGAGCTGTCTCATTCACCATTCCACCTGGAAACGTGTCCCAGTGATCCAGCACCTCTCCATCTCATTCCCTGCAGCTCTCATTTCAGAAACACACAGAGATCACTGAGCTGGACGTCAGCTCTGTTGATATATTTTCATGTGTTTTCTGGTCTCAGATGGCCGTGGGGACCCTGCGCACCTCTAACACAGGGGTTTTTGACCCCTTCTTCTCTCCTTTCCCATAATTTTTTCTCTTTAAAACAACACAGGTATAATTCTTCTCCATGTCGATGTGATCTCTCTCTTGTCCTCAGCACAGGACACACATGGAGCTGCTGGAGAGGGGCCAGAGGAGCCCCAGAAATGACCCGAGGCTGGACCAGCTCTGCTGGGAGGACAGGCTGGGAGAGCTGGGGGGTTCAGCTGGAGAGGAGAAGCTCCGGGGAGACCTTAGTGTGGCCCTTCCAGACTTAAAAGGGGATGAGAAGAAAGATGGGGACAGACTTTTGAGCAGGGCCTGTTGTGATAGGACAAGGGGTGATGGGTTTAAACTAAAGGAGGGGAGATTCAGGCCGGACACGAGGAAGAAATTGTTTGCACTGAGGGTGGTGAGAGCCTGGCCCAGGTTGGCCAGAGAGGTGGTGGATGAACCATCCCTGGAGACATCCCAGGCCAGGCTGGACGGGGCTCTGAGCAACCTGAGCTGGTGCAGATGTCCCTGCTCATGGCAGGGGGGGCACTGGATGGGCTTTGAAGGTCCTTTCCCACCCAAACTATTCTATGATTCTCCAACTCCCATTTCCCTTCCTGCAGCAATTACATTACTTCTTGAGGGCTTCATCCTCCACACTGATTACTCATCCTCCAACTCCTCGTCTGTATGTTCATGGGCATCAAATCTTAATTTGATTTCTGAGTCCTGCTTCAAATTTCTGAACTCGTCAACAGGGCTGTCACTTGAGCTGGTCCCCTTGTCACCCTCTCTGTATTCTTGAATCTCCCCTCTTAAACTATCACCTGGTTTTCCTATTACCCTGCTTATCATTTCCCTGGCCCTCCAACCAGCTTTTTTTGCCAGTTCCAGCCCTTCAGCACAGAATTTCCGATCTTATCTTAACTTTTCCTTTTCCAAATTGAAAAATTTCCTAATTCTCTTCGGGCTTCCCTCACTTCTCCCATCCTTCCCCATCACAACACAAAATCCTCCCTGCTGTGTCCCAGAGCTGGCTCACCATCAAATTTTTCCCCAGCTCCTAAAGCCAAGAGACTTCTCTGGCAGAAACAGTCTAAACCAGTCGACCTTCTCTTTTCTGCTTTCTCTTTCTCTTGCTTTTCTATGCTCAACTATTTTCCCTGTTTTCTTTGAATCCCCCCTCTCACAATTCCAGCCTTTTAGCCAAATTCTTGTCTCCTCTTTCTGAACACTTTGCCTTCTGCCTCTTCTATTTCTAAAATTGTCATTAATAAATGGAAAAAAACCAACATGGTATTACCCTTCTCCTAACAAGCACGGGAGCCTGCTGGCCTGCAGAATCCTGAGGCACTTCAGCATCACTTGAAGTTCTACCTTTTAAATGGTCTCTCTAAATCTCCTGCAATTAAATAGGAGCAACTGGAGATCCAACCCTTAGTCATTTATCGTGAATAAGCAGCAAAGAATAATAATCACTAAATACTTTCTATGGAAGCTTGTAATTCTGTCTTAAACAATTCCTCCCTCTTCAGTTTTACATCTTGCAAATGCCTTAGATTATTGTCTCCTCTTTGCCGGGTCTTACCCAAGGTTCTCTCTTTAAATCTTTTAGTCAGTATCGTTGTTCTTCCATCACAAATTCTCTCCAGCCTAAAATTACTTCTAGTAATGACAGACCCATAAAGAACCGAGTACTACGGCTGCAGCTTCATGAGATACCGAATAGGTGACTCAGGGTTTGCCGTATCCTGCATCACAAGTAATTCCACAAAACCACAGCTCATGCGACATTCACTATCTCCTTCAGCATTATAAAATAATCCAGGAGCAACAAGAGTCTGGGGCAGGAATTTTGAGTTAACTTTCAGCTCCATCACGGATTTCACCTCTAGTTTTACGCACATCACTTTGCCCCAGCCTCTCACTTTGTCACACGAACGTAATATTTGCTGAGTATATGACATTATGTTTACGAAGAGCTCAAGGAATTCTGCACAAAACCCTTTAAAAAAAGTACCTACCGCTGTTTACAGAATTTCATTTTTGTACCATACAGCCGTGTTTTCGATTGCTTCTTTCCAGACGTGCCTGTTTGCAGCGTATCAAGATAAACCACTGCGTTCTGCCTGTACTTCTAATCAATATATTCCATCACATTGACAGCTTGTTAGTGCCAGAAAGCACCTGGTCTGACATTGCACAGAAATATACCTGTGGTTCCTATATCATGAATGCAATTTCTGTGCTATTTTAAAAAGACAAACAATTTTGACTTAAAAAAAATATATATAGTGAAAAAAATCTACCACGCCACCAGATAAAGTGGTTTATTCCCTAGTGTTTACCATTTGCTCTTTTCTCATTTCAATTTCTCTAGAAATAATTTTATATTTTCTTCCACATCATTGATAAAGATATTGAATAGCACTGAGCCAAGAACAGAGATGCTATATAATACACCTATACACTCTACTTTGCAATCAATTACCTTCGAGATAGCATGGTTTTAACTTTGAATCATGTACTATTCTAAATCCAAGGAAAGAAAACCACCTTGGAAAAAAGTTAGAGCCCTAGTTAATATCGGAAAAGCTATATTCCACAGAGATCCGAGTGACTCAGGCTTTCATGAGGCAAGGATATAATTTTCTGGATGAAGTAGTTCAACAAATCTTTCTCAACCTCCACCTTCAAAAACGAATTTGAAATTATCTGTCCTTAAAAAACAATTCTGGCCTGGATCGTAACTAATAGCTGAGCTAAGAAAGAGAAGCTGCCTTAGACGGAAAAGCTGGAATAAAACAGAAATTCCTGGTTATTTTAGGCTATACTCACAACGAACTGGTCCATGTCCCTTTCCAGGCCCATGTTTGGGAGATCAGGCATCATGTGCGCCACCACTTTGAACCCCGCGTCCTTGGCTAAGTGAAAAGACTCGCACACGGCCTTCACGGTGTGACCTCTGGGAAGAGACAAAAGAGATTCATGATGACACAGAAAATAAAACGTATTTTGATAGGTTTAATTGAGATTATTCTCTAGGAAGTGAGAAGGGCTGAGTTCTATTATGAGTTTATCACCACTCAAGTCTTGCAACATGGTTGCTAATAAATTAAACTACAATATGGGCTAAAAGTCATAGAATCATAGAACAGTTTGGGTTGGAAGGGACCTTCAGAGCTCCTCCAGTCCAAGCCCTGCCATGAGCAGGGACATCTTCACCCAGATCACAGAATCACAGAACGGTTGGGGTTGGAAGTGACCTCTGGAGATCATCTACTCCAACCCATCTGCTAAAGCAATGAGGGTGGTGAGAGCCTGGCCCAGGTTGGCCAGAGAGGTGGTGGATGAAGCATCCCTGGAGACATCCCAGGCCAGGCTGGACGGGGCTCTGAGCAACCTGAGCTGGTGCAGATGTCCCTGCCCATGGCAGGGGGGGCACTAGGGGAGCTGGGAAGGTACCTTCCCACCCAAACTATTCTATGATTTTACAATTGTTCTCAGCTTCCAAGAGGTGTCAAACCTAGAAAATCACAGGCTGGATTGGGATTTTTGAAGTATTCCATGTTCTTCTCCACTGATATCAAACCAAAGTAACCCAGGCTTGCTCTGCTGGAGCTCAGTGAGACAGGGGGTACAAACGAATGCAGGAGCAAAGGCTGAACCTCACATAACTCATTAGGATGAAAGCAAACTCTTCTGCCTCCTTCCGCCTCCATGGTTCACAGAATCCTTTTCATTGGAAGTGATCCTTAGGATCCAGAGTGCAATCATAACCTAACTCTGGGACTACCCCGTGTGCCTGAGAACCTCATGTCCGTCTGTCCAGCCCCTCCAGGGATGGTGACTCCAGCACTGCCCTGGGCAGCCTGTTCCAATGCCCCACAGCCCTTGGGGGAAGAAATTGTTCCCCACATCCAACCTCAACCTCTTCTGGCGCAACTTGAGGCCGTTTCCTCTGGTCCTGGCGCTTGTTCCTGGGGAGCAGAGCCCGACCCCCCCTGGCTCCAAGCTCCTTTCAGGCAGGTCAGAGATCAGAAGGTCTCCCCTCAGCTCCTGTTCTCCAGCTGAACCCCCAGCTCCCTCAGCCGCTCCCATCACACTTGTGCTCCAGCCCCTTCCCCAGCTCCGTTCCCTTCTCTCAACTCGCTCCAGCACCTCAAGGCCTTTCTTGGCGTGAGGGGCCCAAAACTGAACAATCCTTCAGGAGCCTCCTGCCCCCACAACCATGACCAGGAGGTCCCCATCACCCATCTCCCCACAAAGTGTTTGCCCTGCCCCAGCTGGGAAGGTTCTTCCACTGCTGCTTGACATTTCTGGACATTTCCATCCTCTCAGAATCTCCTGCCTTCTTTCCAGTCCCCGTTTTCTTCCCATTACACCAGTGCACCCTGGGGTTTTTCTTTAATTTCTTGCCAATAGCTTAGCTCAGCAAGTGACTCTTCTTCTCCGCCACGGTCCTTTGGATGAAAAATTAACATCATCTGAGCACCTCTACAAACACACACCTTCTGCCGAGACCTGACAGTAACCAAGCCAAACAGCTACTTCCCTTCTTTTAAGGACCATTTTCTTCCTCTCTACTGGAAGATTCTGTCTCTTTTAAATCGCTACATGTAGTTTTATGACTACAGATTTATTTACGATTTTTTTCAGAAGTATTACGGTGTTATCAGAGATTGTTCAAGGACAGTATTACTCAAGACCTTGAGTAGCCTGAGGGGAGTAAATGGAGACTTGCTTCATAAATAAAAATTATTTTCTTATTAGAAGTGGAATTTGAGCTGCATCAATAACTTGATTATTTGATGCCTAGATCTGCTCTTGAATATTTTTCTGCCTCACAGCCACCAAAAGCACTCAAAAACCTCACTAATGACTTATGGAACATAATAGAAAGTAATTTCCAAACAGTTAGCCTAATTGGTTGTAATCTGACATTTTGCTATGAGCGAAATATTAAAAGTTTGAAGCCAAAACACTTCCCCCACAAAGCAGAAGAACAGAAGCAAAATGAGGTCGTTGCAGAAGAAACTTGAATCACCCTCCTCTAAAAGTGTCTTCCAATTCATTCTTCTCAAAAGTCGGAGGGAGATATTTGAGCGAACGCTCTGTGTTTTCCCTGCTCCCAGCCAGCCTGCGGCAAAACCTTTTAGGAATTCTGCAAGCAGCTTTGAAAAGTGCCAAAAACCTTTAGAAGTATCGTTTTATACAGGATGATTTCTGAGTGAAATCAAGGCTGTAATACACCCCTTCATTCTTCTTCTGATTCAGCAGCAGCAAAGCAAAGGTCCGTTAGCAAACGCACAAGCCAAAAGCTTTGAATCATTTATGGCACCGGCTCTGATGCGACGGAGAGAACAGGAGGAAAACCGAAGACGACCGAAGTTAAGTGAGGTTTTAAAGTCCCACCTTAGGATAAGACTCCTTTAAAAGATTTGAGGTGGAAAGAAGTAAAAGGTGAAGAGAAATTGTTAAATTTGCGATCTGTATGAATACATCGAGCCTAAAAGTGACATCTAGGAACACATCCTTAGTACGGATCTTTTCCTTTGGAAAGCTCTGACATCTAGAGGAGGAAAGTACCACCTATAAATATTAGCCCTTAACTCTTGGACGACTCAATAAATGGCTTTTCTTGCCTATTGAGAACTGGAACCCAACCATTTCATAGCGGTGACATCCAGCAAAACTACAGCTAAACCCACAGGAGGAAACTCATTGTGGATTCTTTAAGCCTCTAAAAGAAAATGTCCAACATTTTCAGTTTTGCACTGCTGCCTTTAAGGTAGGTATTAACCAAAATGTGCTTTGCTTACTGAACCATAATCTCTCTGTCATTACGTGTGATTATGGTTATTTAACATCTTTGGTAGGTGACTGGAATGTGCAACAAGAATGAAGTTGTACAAGTGTTAGAAGGGAAAAAAAAAACAGGAAAAAATGTTTCTTTCAAAATCTGAATAGAATGATGAGACTTGCAATTAAAAAAAAAAAAAAGAGATTGGCTTCTTTGTCTGTAAGGAGTGGGATGAACAATATATTGTGTGCTCTCCTATGCAGGACAACTGTTCTTTTGACCACAGGTCCAAGGCGACATGGAATAAATCACAGGCCTCTTGAAATAATTTTTGTGGTCTCTAGAGATACCGTGTGCCTGGAACAACGGTGGTTAATCTACTGACAGGTGTTGTTTCTGGCTGTGCCTCACCCTCTGTACTTGCCAATGTTATTTCTCAGCAGAAAAAGGCGTCTGGTGTAGAAAACGCGCTGTTTGCTGGTAAAATACCTCCAAGAGATTATGCTGCACCCTATCTACTCAAGCCTATAGATTATGAATTATTTAAGACAAGAACTATGAGCTCTCTCTGGGCACATGTTCTGCTTCACTAAACCACATTTATTTATGAAGCAATCAAAAAAACAAAGAGAGTGATGTACAATACCGGAAAGAGTTTAAAATAAAACATCAGAAATAACTCAATTTTCTCAAGCCGTGTTCTACACAATATCACAAAGAAATCCATGAAGCCAGGGCAGTTTATTAGTTTTTCTTAACAGACATGTGGCCATGCAGCAAGGAAATGAGCTCAGTGTTTCAAAATTCAGTGTTAAATGGATGTTCAAGCAAACAGGCCAAGACATGCTCCTCAAGAGTGTTCCAGAAAGCAAATCATAGAATTATAATAATAGAATCACAGAATGTCCTGAGTTGGAAGGGACCCACAAGGTTCACGGAGTCCAACTCCTGTCCCTGCACAGGACAACCCACAGTTCACAACTGGAAATCAATATTATTTATACTGAATTAGTTTTGGGTGGCTAAACAAACATGTCCAGGCTTTTACCTATTTGCCAAAACAAACTGGAATTCCAGAAAGCAACCACGCTCAGCTTCCCCCTGAGGGTTTCTCCTCACCTGTTGGTGTCCCTGGCCACGTCCTCGTACACGCTCTGCACCCCGATCTCCAGCCTCGTGCAGCCGTAGGACAACATGTCGCTCAAATGTCGCTTCAGGCAGTAATCTGGTCTGGTCTCTATGGTTATCCCGACACATTTTGTCAGGCTTCTTTCTGAATACCTGCAAAAAAAAAAAAAAAAAATCATCCTCTATTAAAATCGTGAAGTTGTCACAAGTAACTTCGGTTTCTAATATTTCTCCAGGTGAGTTTCTGCGTCACCACCAGAATTAAAATGGAGGTGAAAAACCTCAAATATCCCAGTAGCGAGGGTGTCTTCAACCTTATGGCAATGCATGGATGAAGCAATACACAAATACATCAATACAAGTCTGGGATTTGCTTTGGATAAAAGAGAACTGGGCTGTGGCAGCTTTGAAGGGTTTTATTTTTAAACAGTACTTGTGAGGAAGATGATCCTGGACTAGACTGAGCCTTCAGTTCTCATCATCTGGAAATGAAGCCTGGGCAGAAGGAAAAGTCAGAGCAGGCAATGAAAACTGTGCTTGGTTTGGGGGATAAACCAAAGGTGATTTGAGCACTTGCTCTCGCCCTGACAATAATGGAGGATCTCCCGTTAGGGAGAGTTTGGGGTAGTTGGTACTATTTCATTTGATTCCCAGGGTGTACAGATAAATTGCAGGGACTGGGAGAAGATCCAGCTGCGTTCTCACAAGAAAACGTACAACACCGTCTATGAAAAATGCCACAAATCCCTCCCTTTGTGAGCAAGCGGCACACTCTCAACTTCATTGAAGTCTAATGGTGAAACAAAATTCATTGTTAACCTTTTTCCCCCATTTATCACTGGATGTCTAACAGAGACTAATTATTCCAGCGAGTAGAAAAACCTACTGATGACAAATGGTAAGTTATTGACCTACGAGAGAGTAAAACGAAAGAATAAAGGAATCCAAGGTGATCTGGAACCAAATAAAACCATTGATCAACATAATTTCCAACACTACCAGCAAAGATAATATTCTTTTCCATGTAGGAATCATTTCACTTGACCATCTCTTCTGCAGACTATGGTGGTTGTGTAAGAGAGGGGAAAAGATTCACAGCTGGAAGAAGGAAACTTCTTCTTTTGAAATCATCTGAAACTGCGGAGAATCTGGAAAATTCCCAAATTGGGATGTGGGCAGGATTAACAGCCACTGTGTGAGAGGAATATCGGTCTCTTTAATGGTCCCAAATGATGAAGATCTCAGTATTAATATTAAATGTTGCCAGAAAGAGGACACCTTGAGTAAGGGAGAGATGTTATGCTGGTACTCGAAAGAGTATTGCACAGCAAAATCACAAAGGTGACCGAATTCAGCTCTTTATTAGGTGTTCTGAATCAAAATAAAGCTCCAGAGTCTACTTTAGAGCTTGGAGGTCCAATCTGACAAAAAAAACTCCAAAACAAACAAACAAAACAAGGAAAAACAAATAAAAAACCCACAACACAAACATCACCAAAAATAAAAGCACAAAACCTCCCCAAAAAATGAAACAAACAAAAAAACCCCACAACAACAAGCCTTCAATCCCCACCGAAAAACCAGCAAAAAGCCCAAGTGGGCTCAGAATTACAAGCAAAAATATTAATTCCCTTCAAACTGTTAGAGCGTAAGATATATAAAGACCAAGATATTCACGGGATAGACTGTAATGGCTGTCAAAACAAGCATTGTCAAAAAAACCAACCAAACAAAAAAACCAAAACCAAAACAGAAAACACGTAAAACATTTCAGAGTTTGTGGCTCACTAATCTGACAGATTAACAGAACAATTGTTTATCGCGTCAGGAAAAACATTGCCAACGTGTGATTCATTAACATCCAACTAAAACCGCTCATTTTTAAAGATGTAATTTGCAAGAATTAAAGACAGAAGTTTCAGCAAAGGGAGGGGTGGAGGTCACCAGAAAACTCGCCCATCGTGCCAGAGGGTGCAGGTTAATATTAAACACCTGTAATCAGAAATAATGACGGGAGCTAAAAATAATTATGCTTCCCCACCCCACAAGCAAATTTATAGCCAAGATATTAAATGCCGAATATGCCAAACGCCAACAGACCCTAAATTATAACATTTACTAAGGATACCAACAGGATTTCAGGTTGGTGTAAGGGCTGGTAAAATTGTCTTGCTCGACTCTGTGCCATAAAGAGAAGTGTGTCTTAATGATAATGAGAAAAGCAAACCAAAAATGAGCTCAAAACAGATAAAGTAACTAATACAACATTGCCAAGAAAAGTCATGAGTCTCTTCAACCCACCATCCTCTGTATGTGACATTTTCAGTTTGAGCATCACATTCTCCAGCTCTCCCCAGCAGTCCCAAGGGTGAGCAAATAAAGCACCGTCTTATACTCTATTTTATCAACATAAAATAAAATCTTGAATTGCATGGTCCATATTTAATAAAGCCTAGAGATTGCTTTCAGCTAACTGTCAAAAAGAAATGAGTGTGTGACAGTCAATCTTCCTCAGAAGGTGATTCTGGCAACACATCTCCATCATTTTCCCGAATAAAGAAAGAGAAATTGGTTTTTGTCTTCTTTCAAACTTTAAACACTCATTTGGACATTCAACATTTGTTCTATTCGCAGAATGAGCAACTCTGTTTCATATGAAACCTAATGCTAAAACTAAGGACAGGCACAAATTTTAAGATTGTAAGTCAAGAAGCCAAATCCAGAGCACCAGAGGTAGACATGAATTAAAACCTTTCCTAGATTTACATAACCTGTCGTTTCATGGAAGGAGTTACCAAACAGTACCCATAAAAGCTGTACTGATAAATATTATGCAGCCAATAGAGAAAAAGAAAAGACAAACTGATGTGTGCTTAAGAGTAATGGTTTTTTTGGTTTTTTTTTTAGTGGAGAAAGCTTTTGGATTTTTTTGTTTCTTATTGTTGAAGAAGTATATCTTTGAGCCTGATTTGCAGTTTTCAAATCAACTTTTTTATTATTAATCAGTGATTTATGTAACAATTTATAGTAGATGGGCTGTTTCAAGCTTGACTTTGCACATCTACTTTTTACAGGTTTCATCGTAACCGCCCACTGGAAATGTTGTTCCAAAATCCGGGTTCTGTCACCCAGCATGCAGAAAAAAGCCAAATTGTAGCACACAGAGACGAGGTATTGTTTATTACAGTGGTTTCCCACATTTCTAGCAGGTCAGGTAGGTAAATCCTTGCTGAGTCCTCCTGGCCACCTTCCCGACCATGGAAGCAGCTTCCACAAGGACATGTTCCGTGATGTTCTCAAGGACCGAGGCGAGACGTACCAGTCTGGAGGTCTCCTTCTCAACTTCTTGAAGATAGACATGACACTTCCAGTCACTGGGGGCCTCTCGGTTGTCACGATCTCTCCAAGGTGACATGGAGTTGCCTCACCCTTCCCCTTCCACATGTACAACCTGACGGTGGTGCCAACACCATCCTCTGCCATGGGTACAACCTCTCATCCCAAACTGGCACCCAGCGAGGGTCCCCAACAAAGGCAGATCTTGCAAATAAAGACCAAAGCAAAGAAACAATGCACGCCTCAGCCATTTCCCATGTCCTTCCTCACAGAACTGCCTGCCTTATCCAGCAGATCCACATTTTCTTTGGTCTTTCTTTGCTGGCAAGGTATCTATGAAAGTCCTTCTTGTTGTCCGATAATCCCTTTGAGTTTCAACTCCAGCTAAGGCTTCCTATGTCCCCACTGCCTGTCTCCCTCCTGGGCATCCCACATCTCCTTTCACTTTCTGCACCAACTCCTTTTTTCCTGGTTGAGCTCCATCGGGACTTCTCCATTAAGCAAAGCTGGTGACCTGTTGTGTCTGCTTGGTTTCCCGCACATTAACTCTCTTTGCAACTTGAGGAAGTTGTCCCAGAAGATCAGCTAAACTCACCTGGGTTAATTCACCTTTCAGGGCATCCCTCCATGGTTCAAGTTTGTTGTCCTGAATTCTGACATCTTTATTCTGCTACTTGCATCCCTCAGGATCTTAAGTTCTACCATCTCAGAGCCATCCCAGCCAAGACCAAATCCCCACCTCAACCAGCTCTTTGAGAGTAGCAGATCCCATGAAATATTAATACCTTTCCTAGACACTGGACGAGCCAACTATTTCGAAATATCATCATAATACACTCCGACAATCTCCTAAATTAGTTGTGTTCCACTATGTTGCCCTTCTAGCAGGTATCAGGGTGTCAGACTAGATTCAAAGAGTTTTGTATATTGGTCATTAAATGCATCTTTTTTTAATACTTACATCATTTTCATACCTTCTCATAGCATTATCTCCAGTTTTTAAGCATTCTTCTTCTTGCCTTTGATACCAAAAACAGCCACATAACTTTGCAGAGACACCAGCGCTATATCCAGATGGGATATGATTTGCCTATTCCTATCCAATTTTCCACTATTTATACAGTCAAGGGTAATTTGGCTGCTGAATCATACAGAAAGCTCATGATAATGCAACTTAACTCCTAAGTATTTTCTAGATATTTCGCTGCCTCTCAGAATAGAATCCTGAACCATTCCTAGAAAAACAGCTTTACATTTTCCCATAATAAAGTACACTGCTTGCTTGTACACAGCTTCCTATGGAATACAGATTTATCCCTTATTTGCTCATCTCCAATATTGATAGCACCTGCCAACCCTCAGAAATTACTATTTTAACACAACTATTAAACACAAAGCCCAGAGGCAAAACCAGCAGAATCCTATCAGAAATCATTCAGGTCAATGACAATAATTTTCTGCTATGCCTGTTTTGAAAATCAATGTAATGGGTGACATGTTGTTCTAGTCTCTTTTTTTTAATGTCAAAATATCTCACTGTACCAAGTCAATTCTTTTGCAGAAGTTTATGCATATTACACTCCATTTCTCTAAAAAAGCCTCTAAGCTCACTCACAGGATACAGTGACTTATCATGATAATGGAGATGATGGATTTGCCTTCTTTTAATCTTTAAAAACAACAAACATCTAGCCACATATCCTCCAGGAATATGAAGATAGGAAGAGGGAACAGACTCTATCCAACTAGGCAGAGAGCCTGAAAAGCAAATATCTAGAGCTCTGAAGAGGATGACTCAGGATACTCAGCCACAAGAGGTTAAGATGACCTTGCTGATGACCAAGACAACCAAAACTATTATTAACTGAAGACTGAAAGAAGCAAAATATAGAAAGCCCTGAGAAATCCGATGAACCCAAGTTGAAAACTCCACCTGTGATGGTCTTGTACATACAAGTTCACCCAGTTTTCAGGTTCATTCTGGCATTAATATTTATGATGTGCATTTCTTCTGGAACTTGAGTGTGGAGATGGATTTCATCTTCTCCAGCAGCAATAAACATCTTACAGTATTTCTCTTCCTTCCCTGGAAGAGTCTTATTTGATATTTATAATACATGTAATTATTTATAATACATGTAATAGTATCTCCACATAATCAAAAGACTAATCAGAAATCAAGGTAAGTGTATAGTACAAGATGACAGTGGGGCAATTTTTATAATGGACCGACCGCAAAGGAGAATTATGCAAATAAAATAGATGTTAAGCCATAGAAATGAAGGAAATGAGATAGAAACCTTAAGATTTGCACAGACATAGCTATTGTAAAGTCAGGTTTTTTCAGTGTGATTACAGAACTGCCTGAAATAGGAAGAAGTAAAGGAGAGATTATTAATTTTCATCATTAGAGAATATTCAACTGAATTTTCAGAGAAAGCTGGTACATTAAGCAGACCTTCAAATCAGGCTCTGCCTCTAAAATAAGCTCATATTTTTTCAGATCAAAAAGGCACCTACCTCTCCACCAGTTTGACACAGGGTCTCAGGTACTTTCTCACTTAGAGAGAAAACAGACAGCACCGTTCTGGCATGAAACAACTCATTTCACAAAGCCTCTGCTCACTCTCGATTAAACTTTGGTCTACAGATGAAAGTCTCATGAGACCTGAACATCAAAGACTCCATTATTTACAATCCATCCTACAGCAGCTTCCAAACTCTCTGGTTGGGACCAGAGTGGCACGATGCCAAAACAAAACAGAAAGACTTAACGCATCCCAACAAGCTCAGAAAAGATAAAACTACAAGAATGAGGTAGATGGGTTAAAATGCTGCATATACAGCACATTAATCACACAGCTTTGAACCATTTATCTGTTTTACAGGTTTCAGAGGAGGAGAGGACGTAAAGAGGCAAATGGAGAGACAAAAGAGCAGAAAAAGGCACACGAAGCAGCAGAAACAGCTCAAAGGCAGCATCAAAGAGAGCCAACCAACAAGAGCAAGAAGCGTTTAGGTGTTGCCATCTATATAGAAAGATGGTGTTGCCATTATCACTTAAAAGAATGAATCCGTTCTGCAATTGCTAACCTAAAAATACATAAATCTTTTCAGTTTTAGGCCAGTCTGACGAAGATAAGGGCAACTTGCAAATCACCTAATCAGAGAGTCTGACCTTGCAGCTTTAGACATTTTGAAGCCCGCACAATCAGTTGAGTCTTGCTTCAACACCTGTCTCGAGACCGCTGGATCAAGTGTCCTTTAGCTGAACATTGCTCCATATAGGCTAAAATGATTACGGAACCAGTATACAAATGTGCAACCAATTGGCTCCTTAGGACTGCCCTGAGTAGTGATAAGATTTTGTATATAATGGCTGCTACTTTTCTTTTTGGCGTGCTGGCTTTATTCCAGCACCCAGGCTTGCACAACTCTGTAATAAACAATCTCTCATCTGTGTGTGCTACAATTTGGCTTCTTCACACACCGCATGACAGAACTCTGGTTTTGGGATGACAATAGGAAGGATCTATAACAACTCATCCAATGCAACAGTCCCCAAAAACCTGCCTGCGGGACATTCCAGCGTTACTTCAAAAGCCAAAGAAAACCTTCTTGAAGGTGGACAGATTAAATTATGAAAATGTTCATATTACTTGATCACCATTGTTGCTAACAGATCATCCAACAGCAGCAATTTCCACAAAATGTGGTGCTCCACACTCATACACATCACAATAAGTGCTCACAGCTTAGCTGGGAAAGGCAAGGCACTTCTGCTCATCTACCCTTAGCCTGAACGCAAACCAAAAGCCAAAATAGCTGCAAACCTGCCTTAGAAGAGGTGCCTGGAGTCTCGTGGAAAGAGGGAAGTGGTGGAGGGCTGGGTGGGAAAAATGAGAATTGTAATGAGTGACCAAAGGAGTCCTTGGGAGAAGGTTCCTGGCCTTAACATTGTGAACAGCAACCCCAGGCAGCGCTGCAGGCTCGGGGAAAAGGGGCTGGAGAGTGCCTGGTGGAAAAGGACCTGGGGGTGTTGGTGACAGTGGCTGAACATGAGCCAGCGTGTGCCCAGGTGGCCAAGAGGCCACCAGCATCCTGGCTGGTACCAGCACTGGTGTGGCCAGCAGGCCCAGGGCAGTGACCGTCCTGTGCTGGGCACCAGGGAGGCCAAACCTCCAATCCTGGGGGCAGTTCTGGGCCCTCACGACACCCCTTGAGGTGCTGGAGTGAGTTGAGAGAAGGGAACGGAGCTGGGGAAGGGGCTGGAGCACAAGGGTGATGGGAGCGGCTGAGGGAGCTGGGGGTTCAGCTGGAGAACAGGAGCTGAGGGGAGACCTTCTGATCTCTGACCTGCCTGAAAGGAGCTTGGAGCCAGGGGGGGTCGGGCTCTGCTCCCCAGGAACAAGCGCCAGGAGCAGAGGAAACGGCCTCAAGTTGCGCCAGGGGAGGTTGAGGTTGGATGTGGGGAACAATTTCTTCCCCAACGGGCTGTGGGGCATTGGAACAGGCTGCCCAGGGCAGTGGCGGAGTCACCATCCCTGGAGGGGTTGGACAGACGGAGATGAGGTTCTCAGGGACACGGGGTAGAGGTGGCCTTGGCAGTGTGCAGTTAGCAGTTGGCCTCAATGATCTTAAAGGTATTTTCCAATCAAAACAATTCTATGATTCTATGACTGTGAACATCCAGCATCTCAAACAAGCCTGACATCTTGAAAAAAAACCTTCTTGTGCCCTTGACTACAAGGAGCGTGGTAACACAGTTACAGGTGTTCAAGGCAGACAACAATGTCTACATGTGTGAAATTAACACAAAAGGTGATACCATGGATTTCTGAAGATGAAGCTGCTGCTATAATACACAAGTATCTTACGTACCACATCCTCGCCTATTACTTAAATGACCTCCTCCTCCTTGATCTCTAATAGCTCTGCTTTATCACATCGCCAATCTCTGAAACATAGTTAGCAATAATTAATTCAATATCTACAATTTCCTGCTAGTAAACAGAACAGGTGGCATCTTACTCATCCGATATGTTTCAAAAGTTGCGTGTTTGATGACCGCCCAGAGCAGATATTTCTGAAAGCTCAAATGCCAGTTATTTGGCTTTGCACTGCTCCCTTTTTATTACAACATTTCAGTGTTTTCTTTATCACCAGTACCAGGAGTACAACAAACTGCTTTGGTTTCTTAGCAGCATCAGATTCCCAAGGTTCGGTTTTCAAATACTGAAAAACTTCCAGTTATTTAAAATACAGTCAATTATTGACTAAAATATAATTTCCCAATTTTGACAAAGTAATGTTATTTATACCTGCTAAAAGATAAGCAGGAACAAATTCTCTTTTTTTTGGTGAAATGTCACTAACAGATAAGTCATACGTAATTATGCTCCCTCCCGCTGTGTCACTTGGTGTTTGAAATCCAAGATAGGATCTATGTTCAAAACAGTATTCATTCCGAAGCAAAAAGCCCTAGAACTTACGACTTTTCTCTTTTTCTTAATTTGTTTACCAAGTTGTAACCACAGTGAATGGATCCGACATCTGAAAATCCTCCGAAGAAAAAGCACAGCACGAGCAGAAGCAGCGCGGTTACGCGAACGCACTTCAGGCCTAATCAAAGCAGGGCTATTTGCATGGACTAATTAAATGCCTGGCTGTAACGACAAGGAGGTAATGATGTTGAGCAGAGAGGGAAGGGGGTGGGGGAGTTATTTGGTTTATTTTTGTATCATTCACAGAGCAACATCATGTAGAGGACCTCTGGGCAAGGAGGCTGGAGCTTTGCTGGAGGGACCGTGTCGTTCCCGACAGCCAGGACAGAGCTGGGCTAATAAATGCGCAATTATTTCAAAAAGCTGTAATCACCGCCTGTTCTCAGAGGACATCTGAGCAGGCCTGGAAAGGTCTGTCGTAGCTCGGGAGGCAAAAAAAAAGGACACTGGACAGAAAACCCCGACAGGAACTTCTAACAGTGCAGGTGCATTTTCTAAGCTCCCATCCCTCAAATTCAAGGTAAGAGCAATACAGGTAACACTGTTGTGGGGGGTTTTTTTCAGCAATAAATTATTAGCAAGCTATAACTGAAAGCACCAGGATGAATAAGCGTATGCTAGAGTGAAATATTTCAAACAAGAAAAACACGTGTGTTGCTCTAACAGGAGTTGCATTGCAAGCTCTTTTTTACCTATCTCTGTCAAAACTAAAGGTTTAAGGGGAAAAAGCTGAAACCGGGCTAATATGGGCCAGAGTGCTCATCTCCTTCGGTGGAGACATTCAAAACCGCCTGGACGCGATCCTGTGCAATCTCCTTTAGGTGTACCTGCTTGAGCAGGTTGGGTTGGACTGGATGATCTCCAGAGGCCCCTTCAACCCCAACCAGTCTGGGATTCCGTGATCTCCTCCTCCCTTATCTCAGCCCTCTGCCTTTCTCAAACCTGTCCCAGTGAGCACAGCCAAATTATGGTTCTGGAGACCCAAGTCTTCATGTTTCTCCCAGAGCAGAAGCAGCGACACAAGGTACCAGCCTCCTCGCAGCGAGGGTCAGGGAGGCTCAAGTCTCCAAAACGTCTTCAGATGGCAACTGGAGCACCACATCAAACTAAGCTGGTCTGGAGGTGGAACAAGGGACCCGCACACTCCACAAACACACCAGCAGTGCCCGGGGAAAGTCCACAGGTCTGTTTGGACTTGGACCCAATGAAATTCAACAAAGGCAAGTGCAGGGTCCTGCACCTGGGGAGGAACAACCCCAGGCACCAGTGCAGGTTGGGGCTGAGCTGCTGGAAAGCAGCTCTGCAGAGAAGGACCTGGGAGTTCTGGGGGACAAGAGGGTGACCATGAGCCAACAATGTGCCCTGTGGCCAAGAGGCCAATGGGACCTGGGGTGCATGAGGAAGAGTGTGAGCGGCAGGGGGAGGGAGGTTGTTCCTCCCGCTCTGCTCTGCCCTGGGGAGGCCCCATCTGCAGTTGTGTGTCCAGTTCTGGGCTCCCCAGTTCAAGAAGGACAAGGAATTACTGGAGAGAGTCCAGCGGAGGGACACAAAGATGCTGAGGGGTCTGGAGCATCTTTGTGATGAGGAGACACTGAGAGAGCTGGGGCTGTTGAGCTGGAGAAGAGAAGCTGAGAGGGATCTGATCAACGGGATCAATATCTCAGGGTGGGCGTCAGAGGATGGAGCAGACTCTGTTCAGTGGTGCCCAACGCCAGGGTGAGGGGCAACGGGCACAGACTGAAACACAGGAGGGTCCATGTGAACATGAGGAGAAACTTCTTTGCTGGGAGGTGCCAGAGCCTGGCCCAGGCTGCCCAGAGCGGCTGTGGAGTCTCCTTCTCTGAGACATTCAAACCCGCCTGGACCGACCTGTGTGATCTGCTCTGGTGACCCTGCGTGAGCAGGTGGGTTGGACTGGATGATCTCCAGAGGTCTCTTCAAGCCCAGCCAGGCTGGGACTCTATAATTTCACCCAACATCCCATCCACTCCTGGCTGGTTGCAGATGTTTAGAGCAACAGGAGCAGGACAAGCAGCAGCGGTATTTTCCTTGAATATTCTCTCAGTTCCCAATTCTCTCCTGCCCAGGGACCCCCTGAGCCAGTGGTGATATCTCTAGTAGGTGTCTTCAGGACTCACCAGCTCTCAGTGGATATTTTCCCTTTGAATGTACTTAATCACCCCTGAGCCCAACTATGTAGCACACAAAGAAACGCCTCCTTCATGTTTAATCCCCATTTCATCTGACAGCTCCAGTTCTTGTGCTTTAGAAAACAATCAACGTTTATCCTTTTCCTGTTTTCTCCATGTTGCTCAGAATTTCATAAATCTGTTATATCACTCTCAAATATTTTTCCCTGGTTCCACAGGACCATTTTCCTTCTTCCCTCACTTATTTTTAAAAAGAAGAACTGAACAGAGGTTCAAGCTGTGAAGGCACTGCTGAATTACGCAGCAGCATAACAATATTTCCCAGTTTGCTCTCTATTCCCCTCATTATAATCCCTCACACTGAGTTGGGTCTTTTAACTAATACCGAGCGTCGAGTCTGTGCTTCTCACAGTTATCTACTCTAACTTGAAAATCTTGTTCCTGAGCAGCATCAGCCAACTTGGAGATCATTGTCTTGTAGTAAAATAAGGAAAAATCTTTCTTATCCACATCACTCTGTATCTACACTGATTTTCACCTGCCCCTTCACCACCCACAACTGCTTGGTCAAGACCACCTATTCCAGCACAGATGCCTCTGGGACACCACTACTGACTTTTCTATTGTGTAAGTTGATTGTTTCTTCCCTCTCCTAATTTATTTCAGTTATTTATGCACGCAAAGTCTTCCCTCTTATTCCCACAATCTTTGAAGAGGTTTTTGAGAAGGACCTCGTTGGAAATCCAGGTAAATTTACACATATTTGTCAAATGATTAAAAGAAAACTACAACTTGGACGTTTCGCTGAAATGTTATCCTGTTTCAAGCAGCCAGAGGAAAGGAGTTCATCTGCCGTAAGACGAAAACACGTTCTACGGAAAAAAGAATCTCTCTATACTCATTCTCCATAAAGCGGGAGGTGGTTCGGGTTTTTAGCAGCTAAAGAAAACCAAACCCGTTATCCTAATAAAGACGACTGAGGTCCAACACAACAGCAAAATGCAACTTTTTCCAAGATGTCTGAATAAAGAAAAAACATCGAGTGCTTGTAAAATGTCCACTTCCTAAGCCCATACTTAACCTATTAGATGCGGAGTGTACACTCTTGCCTTCACCACGAGCTAGACTCTTGAAATTTCACACTAATATACGATGCCAGAAAAAAATAATAATAATAAACCAATCTATCGTATGTGTGGAAGATGCAGCCTGTCCAAGACACCACCAGCCTGAGTTTCCAGCAGCCAAGACAAGCGGATGGATGAGCCGCACGCGGATGGAACGATGAGTTCACAGAATCACAGGATCACACAATGTCAGGGGTTGGAAGGGACCTCGAAAGCTCATCCAGTGCAATCCCCCCGCCGGAGCAGGAACACCCAGATGAGGTTACACAGGAAGGTGTCCAGGCGGGTTGGAATGTCTGCAGAGAAGGAGACTCCACAACCCCCCTGGGCAGCCTGTTCCAGTGTTCCGTCACCCTCACTGAGAAGTTTCTTCTCAAATTTAAGTGGAACCTCTTGTGTTCCAGCTTGAACCCATTACCCCTTGTCTTACTGTTGGTTGTCACCGAGAAGAGCCTGGCTCCATCCTCGGGACACCCACCCTTTATATATTGATCCCCATGAATGAGGTCACCCCTCAGTCTCCTCTTCTCCAGCTCCAGAGCCCCAGCTCCTCAGCCTTTCCTCACACGGGAGATGCTCCACTCCCTTCAGCATCTTCATGGCTGCGCTGGACTCTCTCCAGCAGTTCCCTGTCCTGCTGGAACTGAGGGGCCCAGAACTGGACACAATATTCCAGATGAGGTCTCACCAGGGCAGAGCAGAGGGGCAGGAGAACCTCTCTGACCTACTGACCACCCCCCTTCTAATCCCCGCCAGGTCCCATTGCCCTTCCTGGCCACAAGGGCCCAGTGCTGGCTCATGGTCACCCTGCTGTCCCCAGGAGCCCCAGGTCCCTTTCCCCTCCACTGCTCTCTAATAGGTCATTCCCCAACCTGTACTGGAACCTGGGGCTGTTCCTGCCCAGATGTAAGACTCTACATTTTCCCTTGTTATATTTCATTAAATTTTTCCCTGCCCAACTCTCCAGCCTGTTCAGATCTCGCTGGATGGCAGCACAGTTGGTTGAAGTTGCGGGCTCGCTATAAAAATAGGGTAAGATTCCCATGCCAAACCCTGCTCCTCTCCTTTTAAGAAAATAAAATAGTTTATAAGTAATTACCTGCCCTCCCAGGCTACCAAAACCACAGAGGTCACTTCTGAAGTGAAGGAAAAAACCCATGTATGAGTGTTATCAACCCCAAACAGTATTATTTTCAAAGCAGTTTGTCAGCTTATGGTGCAGAAGAAAAGCTTGGAAACAAAATATGCTCAGCACAGTGACAGAAAATTGGAGACACTTTAAGCTATAAAGTTTTAGAAAGAATCTAATGCATTTCTCAGTAACAATCTGGGGATTTCTGTCCAGTAATTCAGGATAAACACTAAATACAGAGTCCTGCACTCTGCTTTAAGCATCAATTCTGTGCAGCGTGGTGGCTTAACCGGCACGGTATTTCAAGGGGAGAAAAGCAGAAAGCTGCAGGCTGTGTTTGGTTAATATTTCGTTTTGGTCAATTTTGCCTTTCCGGTGTCTTTTCACCAAGCGATATAAAAATCTAAAAAGAAGTAGCTCTTAGTCCCATTTCAGCCATCCCTTCCATGGATTCCAGTACAATTTTATTTGACCTTTAGTTAAATTCCAGCTGTATCAGGCAATCGATATTGGCTTTTCCCACAGGACAGGTTTTATCCTACGTCCCTTTGTCTTTTCATCCAAGTGCACAGAGGCAGATAACACATCCCATGCACAACAAACCATGTCACGGCAGCGACACCGAAACGAAGGCTGTTATCAAACTTCCACGAGGAGATGCCCAAGATTTGCCCTTGAATTCTCACATCTTTGCTGCGCAATTTAGTTCAGGGAAACCTGAGAGAACAACAATTTAAATGTCTGTTGCCAAATCAATACGATCGATGATTAGGTCATAATTATATAGACAGTTTACCACGGAGCAGTCGATATGTAGTTAGAGATGCAGGCTAAAAAGGGATTCGGGAGAAAAAAAATCCTTATATCTAAAATTACGAAAGAAATGACATGACAGCCTCTTATTAAATCCAAACTGAAGTTCAAGGTTTTCTTGCTATGGTTGAGAGTCAGCGCTAGGTGAGACTTATACGTATTTTTTAAAAAAATCTAGTTCCAATTTCACTTCTGATATTGACTCACTGTGGCCTAGGGAAAGTTGCATATTCTTAATAACAACCAGCTGTTATTGGAGAAAATAACCACCTCTGCAGTGCTGCGTATAGTTCTGACAACTCATCGCCCTAAAAGTTATTGTTGAATAAAAAGACAGTGTCCAGTAAAGACCTTGCTTTGTAGTTTCTGCATCTACCTGTTCAACAGAATTCGCCTTGTCCTCATCTGACACTCCGGTATAAACATCTAGCTTGAGGAAGGAAGATCAGCTTGATTGCTGCTTTGAGGAAACAAAGAAATTGTGTCAATAAAATTATAAACAGAGCTAATAAAAAGCAGTCATCAGCCAAAACTGCCAGCGAAAAGCTGCGGTTTAGCTAATCTTCTTCTCTCGCCAAAGCAACTCCCTCATCTATAAAGCTGCAATATAATCTCAAAAAAAGTTCTACAAAAACATACATGCGCTTGTTTTCTCCGTGCTTGTAAAACCACGCTCAGGAAGAAGCTTTTTGCAGATGACATGAACCGACGGTGCCATTTCTCTGGCTCCGTTTGCCGTCCACTGCAGCTCCAACACAGTGTAAGGTGCCAACAGCTATTTAACTTTTAATGGTGCTTGGGCTTTGGAAAAGTATTTCAGCTACAGTAGCTTAAAACTGCCTTGATCCCTCGCAGCTCCAGTTGGTCCCAAGGAGCAAGTTCTGCCAAGTATTGAAGCCAAATGTTTCCTATCATGGCTACAACCCGCCGCAAATGGCACAGCTTGGCTTTTGACAAGACAAATACACCAGAGAGGACACAGAAAAGAGTACGACCAAAGGTGAGTGACCACTTGTGTCTTCCTAGAGGTGGGGAAAAGCAAAGACCTGGAAAGGAGAATGGGAACAAGAAGCAACGCTGGAAGAAACAGGAATATCTTGGAAAAAGCGACAATGCAACAAAAACCAGCACGAGCTCAAGGAGTCAGAAATCACAAAATCATTCGGTGGGAAGATCATTGAGCCCAACTGTTCCCCCAGCCCTGGCACTGCCCCGTGTCCCTGAGAACCTCATCTCCGTCTGTCCAACCCCTCCAGGGATGGTGACTCCACCACTGCCCTGGGCAGCCTGTTCCAACGCCCCACAGCCCTTTGGGGAAGAAATTGGTCCCCAGATCCAACCTCAACCTCCTCTTGCGCAACTTGAGGCCATTCTTGTCGTACCTCTTGCTACTTGGAAGTCAGAGATGAAGAAGACAATACTTCTGGCCTGAGCCTGAATTGGAGCCGAGACTCTGAGTGCAGCTCCTGGATGCAAACACCTACGTTGAGCTGACGTTCTTGTCTGCTGTGCATGGTCAAGAGGCAACCCCAGTGCCGGTTCCTGCTTCAGCATGAGGGTGTTGGTCTCTTCTCCCAAGTAGCAAGTGATAGGACAAAAGGAAACGGCCTCAAGTTGCGCCAGGGGAGGTTGAGGTTGGATGTGGGGAACAATTTCTTCCCCAAAGGGCTGTGGGGCATTGGAACAGGCTGCCCAGGGCAGTGCTGGAGTCACCATCCCTGGAGGGGTTTAAAAGGCGTTTAGACGAGGTTCTTAGCGACATGGTTTGGTGCTAGAGTTAGGTTATGGCTGGACTCAATGATTGAGGGTCTCTTCCAACTGAGATTATTCTACGAGCCGGATCCATCTCTGGGCTCCCCTGACCACATCTCCGCTGGCCTGAGGCATCCGGTTCACAGGGAAACACCTGAACTGAGCTGCCTTAACCCACACATCGAACCACATCCCAGAAAAGGTGACTCTTCTTTATTAAATATCAAAGGAACAAAGGCCCTTCTCACTAGAGTTTTCAGACCAGCGCATGATCTATCTTTGGAGATGAACCAGTCAAAGTTCTCGCAGAAAGAGAAATAAAATACGGAATTGTATAATCCAAGGCCCAGACAAGGGGTGACCAAATTAAAGCTGCACAAACGCCCCCAGCTCTGCCAGTTCCAGCTTTTGAGAGCGAGGCTTTGCAAACCGATGGGCCATGAGGAGTCACCACGACCCAGAGCACATTAGGAGCTGCAAAACATCGCAGAGAGACGCATCTCAAAAGCGAACAGTCTCTGCTCTGCCCAGCACAGTGTTCGCAGAACAGTCACAGAAAAACTACATCCATCCATAAAAGCGTGAAAATTAAACCTCTTTTTTTTTGCATGCCTACTGCACCCACCATGTTACTAGAAAATTACTTTTCTTTCAAATTAATTTAGCGCTGTTGAAAGGCAGTGGATCTCAGTTTACAATATCAATGAGGCAAGCACAGCACAGCTGAGGGAACTATAAAGCGCATCTCACTCTTCTACCAGCCCATTTTAATTTGGGCTGGAAAGCCATCTCTGCTGGAAGAAGGGAAAAAAAGGTAGCCCAGGTCCCATGTTGGCTCTCCAGGGCACAGGAACATCAGTCTAGGGTTGTTTGCATCCTTACAGAACTCAAAGCAATCAGTAATGTTTGATCTTCTGCCCACTTGGAAAAATCAGAATACAACAGTAACTAAGGTGGTACGTCTGTAAAGCCCAGTGTAATACTTGTGTCAAGGAGAAAATTAACCCAGAAAGCTTATTTAGTACATCCCACACCGTCTCTTTGTGACAATACCTTTGGATCATGAGCACAATTTGAACTAGAACTGAATAATCAGCAGGGCAGGTTCATATTCATACAGGTGACCAAGCCGTGAACAAAACTCCATCTCCAGTTGCCAATCCCAGCTGACCACTCAGATCCCATCCTACCATTAACATTTTAGTGCAGGTCACTGGAGAACTTGTTACGCTTGCCAAATTACACACGCACAGCAGTGAAGCAGCAAAAATGCGAAAAGTATTCCCTTTGGCAGGTGTTCAGCAGTAATTTGCTGAAAATGTACAAAAAAAGGCACTGAAATTCATTATTTAGCTTTGACAATGTCATGACCGCTAAGGCCATTATCCTTTCCACCAGCACAGGATAAAATACGGATCAACAGCATTTACAGATATTGCTAAATGTGGTGTAGCACAAATTTCTGTTATGAATAAACACACTATCACCTTGTAAACCTTTGAAAAAGACATATTTGGTTCCAGCATTCACCTTAAAATACCTAAAGTCACGTAATATCAGATGTGCTGTTGCACATGTAAAGAAATACGTGGGTACGGCTTCCTCATCGCCACAAACCTGAATACTTCACACACAGAAGAAAATGCTGCAGAAATACTGAACAGGACAGATAACTGGATAGGCAATCACTTCCCATAGCTGCAGGAGGAAAAAAGATCAGCAACTACACGTAACAAGATTAGGATCTGATAAAATGACTTTCACTTACATTTCTTCCAAATAACACATATTTCAGTGGCTAAAAGTTGGGTCTTGCTGGAGAAAATAAGCAAGGCAAAAGTAACAGGATGCCAAGAAAGGCCAGCCAGCTTTGGGGTAAATTTCCCAAATTCTGCAAGCTGGAAAGATGTTATCCATACTGAGGGTATTTAGGGGTAAACACTCAGGAACAAAAATGTTTTAATGGCAAACAAGCCGCCTGCACCATGGAAGAGTGACATCCAAAGCTGGAAACAAAGAAAAATCTGCCTGCTTCTCTAGAACATTAGGAGCTCGTCTCCAAATCGCTGGGAACAAACCAAAATTTAGGCAGAATCTGTTGCAAATGATCTGGCACTAAAACAATAGCCAGTTATCTCCTGCCTGGCACAGAAAAATCACTGCCCGGTCAGATGTCCCGAGGGATTTAACAGAAAAGCTCTGACGGACCCAGCCGGAGCAATTTGCAATATTTCTGCCTCCCGCTGTTCAGTTCCTTCCCTGCCAGAAGCCGCAGGAGGGGACACAGAACCGGCGAAGTCCCCGCACACCCCGGTTTGCCCAAATTGCTGCTAGAACAGGAGCTCAAGGCAGCAATTACAGCGGTTTGTGCTGGAGCTCCGCGAGTACCTGTCACAGCACCTACTCATTACCGCAAGTCGGGAGGTGAGATCTGACTATCAAATCCCGGCAATTTGTAACAGGGCGATTTAACAAGGCTGGGCTTCCCACAGAAAAAGAAGCATCGTCTCTTCTTAAATCACGATCCCTTCCAGGTGACGTTCATTTGCCACGGGGTGAACTCCGGCAGCTGAAGGGCGGCCGACTACGTTTAGCTGCCTGTTTTGGGAGCAGTCACCTCAAGCAGAGGGTTGAGGTAGATAAAAAGAGAATGGTAACCTCTTAAATTGCCCCAGCATGAATCACTGGAGCTGGTGAGTCAAAGCCCTCGGTTATTTTTGCAAGAGTCACAATTAGTACTCAGAAAGCACAATTAAGATACATCAGTGTAACGAGCAACCGTATGTCAATTGAGCCAGCTGAGTTGTAGGAGAGCGTCTTCTTTGGCTATATTAACCACAAGGTAAAGATCAAATCTTTCCTTTAGATTTACAGTAGAATTTCTCACAAGTGGGGTCAGCTAAATACGTACATCAAGCCAGCTGTGACCACACAGGCATAATGTGCCCACTTGTTATCCCACGTCACCTCATCGCAGGTCTGTGCCCTAAGTCAAGCAGCCGGGCTCAATCTTGGGAAAATTACAGCAGTGGCAGCAACAAGACTTACCTGCAGAAACCCGCGTCTTCCAGCAAAATTCCTGAAGAATTATTTGGGAAACGTAAAACAGACTTCAACTCTGACAATAAATTGCGACCTTTTGAAAGGAGGTTTACTCCTCACTATTGAAAAGCAAAATTCAGAGTTGCTTAGTTGTCAACCTTCGCGATCACAATAGTTCTATATTAGAAAAATTACTGATACAGGAGACCTAATGCGAGTATTTAAGAAAAAGAATATAACAACCTTTCCAGAAAACACATCAGCTGATAACCACACAAAACACATTTTTCATGGGTTGCTCTGACCTGGTGTGTTCAAGAAGAGCCATTTCCAGCTGTGTTTTAAAATGTGTCAGGAGCTCCATGTATCAAACCAACTGCTGCTGAAATTGCCAGCGCTCAGGGGTTTTTTTCCTTCCTCGGATGGACTAAAAGGTCTTAAACTGGACACACAACAATCCAGCCCTAAGCAGCAGTTATTTAAAACCTGTGTTTTATCCTTTAGCAAAAGCTGTAAAGTAGCTGGATCTATGTGCTTACCGCCTGCCAAAAGATCAATACGGCTTTTGGGATATCGAAAGGAAATTTTCTCCTGCATGGTGAAAACATTAGTGGCAGCGGGAAGTGTCGCTGCCTGCTCACCAGCTCAGCAGAAGACAAAGCTAAAACACAAAAGGACGCTCGGCAAAAGCAATCAATGACAAGCCCGAAGAAAAAGGCACTTTCATGGTGTCAGCCAGCATTAGGAGCTGCAATTTCTCCACCAGGAATCAAATGCGGCCGATAGCGCTCGCGTCTGCGAGTTCTGGGCTTCAACGCACAATGTAAGTGGAAGAGGAGCTTTTTAAACGAGAACCGACTGATGAGCGGATGTAAAGCCGAACTAGTCTCGGATTACAGATCTATTATGGAAATAGTTGTTATGTCTGCTGCGTACCTGAATATTGTCACATAAATATCAGAGGCACAAGATACTTGAATTGCAAAACTGAGGTTCCAGCTATTTTATCTCCTTCTTACTTTGCCATTAGCGTGATTTACAACCAGATTGAACATCAGGCAACGCGCGATGCTGTTGAAATAGAATTTAAAAAATAATTCCTGTGCATTTTTAAATACACGAAGAGAAGCCAGGCTCGGTGTCGCAGTCCAAGGAGGCGCACGGGCGCGTAGCCTGGGGGGACCTTTCCGACACCCACCTTTCTCCACACAGGCAAGTTCTCCTTTGGCCTCGTTTGCTAATTAAAAGTCAGCTCCTGGCTTCACAGGCTGAGCATCTCTTGGAAGCGGTGAGTCACGGTGGCGGTTAAATATACCCAGCACCTCCAGTGACTCATGGGTCAGGTGAGACGAGCGAGCAAAATGATGGGGAGCAGCAATTCTCATTTACATGTGGATTTTACACCTCCTCGGTTCACTGTCCTCACGAAAGAGCAAAGGCAGCAGCAATCAAGCCAACGCTTTGGCTTGATGGGAACAACTCCTGGAGAAAGACGTATTTCTCTAGTGTACAAAAAGAAAAATCTTATAGCGATTCTCTAGCAGTAATTACAAATCTCCTCCTAAAGAAGAGAACCTTATCGCCAAGTCCACAACCTTGCTTTACAGGCATCCAGAAGCGCACACAACTCTCCTACGTGGTGCTCTCAGCAAATAAAAATTAAAACTTCTCAATCTCCTTGCACACTCTCTGCAAAACAAAGATCCCCTCTGGCTCTGCAATTCTTCACTCATTCCTTGGCCAACTTATTTCTCAAGCACACCAAAGCACCTCAAGCAAAGACTTCCGCCTGAATAGTCTAAAAAGTGTTTATTACCTCAAGAGGGAGGTGCTACGGAAACACTAAACACCAGCGACACTTTCTTGGGGAAATAATTTCCTTCCTCCATTTGCAACAGAGTCGCTATGAAAGTCTAGCAGTTTATCTTTTTTAAAAAAAAAATCACACATTTGGTTGGCGAGTTCATATTATGTAAATATGGTCACTTCTAGACTCATCTTCTATTCATGCATCCATAAAACCCAAAATCTTCACTCACTTCAGGTCCACTCATGCAAAAAGGATCTCCCACCGTTTTATAAATAGAGGTGTAAAGGGAGTTCTTCGCATCCTCAAAGTCAGCTGCCCAGTTTATCTGGAAACAGTTTAAAGCAGCAACCAAGCCTGGATGCTCTGAGCCATCCCATGAAGACCCTGCTCTGTCAATTGGTTCTAGAACCACAATTTCAGCCTTATTTATTCGGCAGCAGCTGGCTGGAGCAGTGCCCCACATCCCCGAGACTGATCACTCCCGGTCCCACATCATTTCTCTCATGTAGGCACTGCTGGGTTTGCAGCTTTGTGATTTACCATGAGGCTTAAGACTTTAAATCTGTAAGAAAAACAGAAGCCAACTCGGAATATCAGCTGGAGTCCAAGGGCCAATGCAGTTTGAGGACTTATTTCTTCAGTCAGAATCGCGGTTCCTGGTGAGGAACAGTACATACCTCCACGGAAGGCGACGGTTCAAACTGCCCAGAGTCACATCCTTTTTATCAGATTAACTGGGACCAGAAGCTGCAGCGGGCTGATCGAGACAAAGCATTAGATGAAGAAAATTCCCAATTACGTCAAGAGGAGGATGCCAGATGGATGAGCCCTTGAGTGCTGCACAATTCAGCGTATCACCGTCGCTGGAAAGACAGCGTTGGGCATAGAAGCAGAGTTCAGGTTTAGGACAAAGTAAAGAAATGACTGGACGAAAAGGGAAAAATACTCCAACCTGTAGCCTATACAGATAGATGCTCCACTGGCTTAACCAAAGGTCAAGCTCAGAAGGATTTTTTAAAAAGTAACCTGGCTGAAGGTCTTTTTCCCTGTCAGGGAATCGCCGTACAAAATCTAAAGTAATGATTTGCCCAAAATTTTAATAAAAATTTTAAGGCTACCATAATCCCATTCAAAGTAAGGAGTGAGAAAGACCCACAGCGTAAAACAAGGAAAATACTGTCGGTATTCCCCGTGCAGCATGGCCTCTGTGGATGGAAGCGGTGAGGGAGGAGGGCTGAATCCTCATGTCCAAAGAGAAATAAATCCAACCTTGAATGTTTATTTCGAGTGTCATTGGCCATCTCAAAACAGCACTGCAGTGACAGGGGACAGCAGCTCAACACAAGAAGCACAAAAAGTAAAAGATCTGATTCATCTTGAGCCCAATTTTCTCGCCTCTAGAATATTTAGGAAGTGCAACTGGAATAACTCCCATGTACCTCCCTTTACTATGCACTTAGCATGAATTTTATGTTAAAAATATAAACCTTTATTTATCTGCTGGAAAAAATACACATCATTAGTGCAGGTTTTCTCACATCGCTCGATCTGCATGCTCGCAAGGCAGTGTGCCGACTTCAGTCACTTTGCTTTTGTATGCAACTAAAATTACTTGGTCACGTCATCTGTGTCGTAAATAGTTTCCCAATAACCTGCAGAGCAAAGGAGAGGCTACTCGGAAAACAATTTTAGGTCCAATAAGATTAGCTAGACACCTGCAGCAGCAAAAATATGAAATAAGCACATCCCGAACCATCTGACGTACATATAACCACAGCACTGATCTGAATAGACAACCCGCAAACTCCACCGCTCTTCCATCATGAGCTGTGTCCTTCTGTGCTCACAACCAGGGCACGAGAGCAAAAGAAAAGCAATTCTTTTCCCATCTTGCCTGTGATTTTACCTTGATAAAATTTGCTTGGAAAGAGCAGCATAGCACTTTTTGTCTGGTGTTTGGAATGACAAGAGAAAAAACACAAAGGAAAGCAGCAGAAGTGTTTGCTGCCCTCCAGAGGAAAACCAAATGAAATTACAACTTTAAAATACAAAGACATGAAACTAGACAAGGGCTGGTCCTGCTCAGTTTTAAAACTGCTTTCTGTAGCAGCTGAGGATGGTGTTAAGGAAAATCTACCACACTGAACGACAACAAGGTAAAAAACTAAAACTGCCAGCAGGGACGCTCACCTCGTTTGAACAGCTCCAAAATGTCAAATCTTTCTCATTCTACTCAGTTTTATACCACAAAACGCGCTGGAAAGTTACGGATTTCACAACCTAAAGCACACGTGGGTAAATCGGCCTCTGATTTTCAGTTTATCGACTGTAAAATAAGAGGAGCGTCTCCCTGTCACACCGAAATGCCGCAAGGGCGACTGCGTTAGAGTGCGCGAGGGGCTGCGAGCGCTGACGCTGTGCGGGTGACTCATCCCTGGCGGGAGCTGACGTCTGGCCTCCCTCCAAGCCACGCTCAGCTCCCCTTCCCAGCCAAAGGAAATCAATCCCACGGCAACGCCGTTCATCACAATCCCTAATCAAGGTGACGAGGCATAAAAGGTAGAAGTCCGGGTGGAACGCCAAGAAATCAGAAGTGGCTCAGCATTTCTTCCATGAGAAAAAGAGATAAAACACAGACCTGTGCCTAAAAACATATTTGGATAAACATTGCCTTCAACAAAAAAAATTGTCTTCAGTGTTTTCTGGCTTTACACTAATTGAAGAACACTTTTAAACGAGGAAAACGAAGATGTTTACCTGACAGCCTCTGCTACATTATTGGAAGTGTGACCTGATAAGGCATCGTGAAGGTTTCTGATGAAATAATCTCTGTAGTCTTCAGGCAGGGCCATGAATGTTCCACCCATCACAATAAACTCGACTTTATCCACACTGTGGCCCAACTGCTTCAGCTGTAAAATTAAAGGTACCAGGGAAAAATTACCAATCAAGGACTTATCTAAAAGACTTTTCTGAAAATCCTGACGTTCTTACACTGAATTTCTTTTTTTAGTTGTCATAACTCCTATGAATGACAAACCATTAATCCTTTTGTACACATTTCTTGTAATCACCCCCCCAAAAAATCTCAAAACTTATTTTTCTACTGCAAGAACATGATACAGATATTGAGCCCAGCATAACAGGTTTTCATGACGAAGCAGAATTATTTGAGCCTGGCACTTTGCTAGTGGAGTTACACTGGTTGCAGTTTGAAGTTACCTAAGGCCAGTAGGAAAAGTTTCCTCGCATCTGCTTCAATACACACAGAACTAACTTTCCTTACAAACCTGTGGGAGAAAAGGACTACACGGAATCGAGGGAGAATTTTCCAGTGAATTCGGAGATAGACAAGAAACCAGTTAAAGCAGAACAGGATTGAGAAACTCTTCAGATCTTCCAATTCTTCAGTGACGACCCCCAAAAAAATCATCTTGGTGGGAAAGCCACTGTTTGAGTACTAAATTCTCCATGTAAGTAAACACCAAGAAGTAGCAACAGCCACAGAAATTCAGCAAAATTTTGTTGTAATAGGATCTCTTGTTGGTAATTGGGTTTTATTCAGAACACACATGATCTTATAAGAGGTTCAAAACTTGTCATTTATCTAATGGAAATTACAGACAATAAAAAAGTCTAAAAATAATTTTTCTATGGGGATCAAGTCGGACTAATGTAGAATTATGGTATCACGAAAAAGCTGAGGTTGCAAGGGACCTCTGGAGATCACCTAGTCCAATCTCTTCTCAAAGGAGCGTCAGCAACATCAGTTTGTTCAGTCACAGGATGGTTTGGGTTGAAGGGACCTTCCCAGCTCCCCCAGTGCCCCCCCTGCCGTGAGCAGGGACATCTGCACCAGCTCAGGTTGCTCAGAGCCCCGTCCAGCCTGGCCTGGGATGTCTCCAGGGATGGTTCATCCACCACCTCTCTGGCCAACCTGGGACAGGCTCTCACCACCCTTCATTATAAACAATTTCTTCCTCATGTCCGGCCTGAATCTCCTCTGCTTTAGTTTAAAACCATCATCCCATGTCCAAATAGGCTTTGAGTGTCTCAAAGGATGGAGACTGAACCATCTCTCTGGGCAACCTGGCCCAGTGCTCAGTCACCCTCACAGTTAAAAACTGTTCCAATGGAATTTCTTGTGTTTAAATTTCTGCCCATTGCATCGTGTCCTGTCAGCAGGCACCACTGTGAAGAGCCTGGATCCATCTTCTTCACAGCCCCCCACCAGGGATTTATACACATGGTGTGATGCCCCCAAGCCTTCTCTTCCCCAGCCTAAAGAGTCTTGGCTCTCTCAGCATCTCTTCAGATCGTCCAGTCCTTTCATCATCTTAGCGGTCTTCTGCTAGACTTAGAATCATAGAATCATTTGGGTTGGAAGAGACCCTCAAGATCGAGTCCAACCATTCCTCCAGCCCTGGCACTGACCCATGTCCCTGAGAACCTCATCTCCGTCTGTCCAACTCCTCCAGGGATGGTGACTCCACCACTGCCCTGGGCAGCCTGTTCCAATGCCCAACAACCCTTTGGGGAAGAAATTGTTCCCAAGATCCAATCTCAACCTCCCCTGGCGCAACTTGAAGACGCTTCCTCGTGTCCCATCACTTGCTACTTGAGAGAAGAGACCAACACCCTCCATGCTACAACCTCCTTTCAGGCAGTTGTAGGCAGCGATAAGGTCTCCCCTCAGCCTCCTTTTCTCCAGGCTAAACAGCCCCAGTTCCCTCAAGTGCTCCTCATAAGACTTGTGCTCCCGTATCGTCTTCTGGGGACCCCAGAACTGGACACAACTCTCCAGGTGGAGCTTCAGCAAGGCTGGGGTGAGAAGAAGGATCTCCTCCTTTGACATGTTGGCAACACTCCTTCTAACACAGCCCAGGAGATTCTCGGTCTTCTTTGCCTCAAGGGTCTAATGCTGCTCATGGTCATCTTGGTGTCCACCAGCACCCCCAGGTCCTTTTCCACCAAGCTGCTTTCCAACTGGTCAGCTCCCAGCGTGTACTGGTGCCTGGGGTTGTTCCTCCCCAGAGGGAGGACTTGGCATTTCCCTTTGTTGAACTTCAAAAAGTTCCCAGCAGCCCATTTCTCCAGCCTTGTCCAGGTCTCTCTGAACAGCAGTGCAATCCTCTGGTCTTTCATCCACCTATTCTGTATCATCTACAAACTCACTTGCAGTGTGTCCTGTCCCAACATCCAGGTCATTATCAGAGAGGTTAAAGATTATCAGACCCAAAACTGACAGCTGGGTTGTACCACTAGAGACTGGGCTTAGTGCTGCTGATCACAACCGTTCCAGCCCACCAGTTCAGGCAATTAAAAGTATTCTCATTATTTTCATCACAATCACTGTAAAAATTTACCTGTTCCACTCTGTGTCTTGTCTGGAGATAAGGGTCGTATCTAGCCCGAATGGCCCTCATGGATGTTGGCTGAAAAACACAAGGAGACGCATTTTGTAAACTACTTTTTTTTAAAGGACGCAGTGAAAAAGAACAAATGACAACTTGTAGCATTGAAATGGATGAAGTCTTCAAATCCTAATTGACCCCAAAGTCTTCAGTCTCACAACCAAAGAGTCCATCCAATTGTAACAATGAAACACACTTTCACCCTGAGATGGTAAGATGATATAAAAAGAATGAGACAATTTTTCAAATTCTTAGTGCATTACAACAGGATGGATAAAGAAACTCTGTCGTGAGCCACAAAAAATATTGCAAAAATCACAAACAAGCTGTTTTTCGAAGTACCGCTTTTTCTGTCCCTATCATTTTAGTTTCTCTTCACTTCCAAAACAGTTATCCAAGTAGTGTCCTTTAGAACTCAGTCTAAACTTCAAATATTCAAGCTAAACATATTATTTCAATTGAAATCTCTAACAAACTTACTTTTTATATTATTAGCTGATGCGCGCCTATTAATAATAATCTAAGATAAGGTTTTCAAGCATCTTGTGTATTCTGGATTCGTTTGGTATTTTGTATCTGTTATATTAAAAGCTCTAAAGGATGGGGACTCTTTTAATCGCACACAACTCCCACATGCTGTTAGTATTAAACAAATGAATATAACATATCCAAACCAACACGAATTATAAAGCACTTACAAATACATAGGATTTTCCTACTTTAATAGGACAAGTTTCAAGTCACCGAGAAGTGGAAAACAGCAGACAAAATCCAGACTAAAAGGATGCTGCATCGCTGTTTACCAAATTAATGCAGTTTATATTTTACCTCATTTTGCTACTTTGCATCTGTATTACAGCTATGAGTTATTTTGTTAAAACCAGTCACAATAATTGAGTCACAACAAGATCTTCTGCTGTTAAACTTTCTCCAGACAACAGGAGAGCATTATTTCAGAAATCTATCTATCTAGTGAGCGATCACTGTAGATACGGAGACATAAAAGGGCATAAATGTAATTTCGGAGACACTAACAGCTAAATAATGGGCTTTTTTTCCAGAGCTTGACCTTTGTTAATCCAGAGGGTGCTGTAAACTGGACCTGCCTGAAGTCCTGTCCATCTAGGACAGGATGCTCAGGGCTGCGTCCAGAACAGAGATCCCAAAACCTCTCTAGATCCCTACTCAGGTGTTCGATGACTGTCATGTTAAAACATTATTTTCTTGAATTAAGGTACAATTTTCCACAGTCTAACTCATGTTTGTTGCCTCTGAGCTTTCCACTGGCCAGTTCTGAGAAGAAGTCCAGCTCCGGCTTCTCTGCCTTAATTTCCTTAAACCCATATTGAGCCACAAGTAAAACTACGTTTCTGCGGACAGTTTATTTAAGAAAATTTGGGCACAGATTGATAGCTCCTGTAGCAATCACGACACCAGCAAGTTGTGGGGTTCAGCCATGATGCTGCGCTCGCCCTGCTCAGAATCATGGGCTGCACGTGTAACAGTATGAACAGCAGCAAAGGGAGGAGAATGAAACAACCACTACAATAAGGGAGAAGAATTTCCAGTCCTATAGCTGAGCTGCTTTAGATCTCAAGATTTATGAAGTCTGCTTTTGTTTTTTGTACTCGCAGTATGAGTGAATTTGTAGAAATAGAGCAGCTTAACCCAAGTTTATCAAGTGTAGGCAACACGTTATGGCAGATCGAAGTAATACCTCATATCCCGTGTAAGACTGTGTCGAATATTCAAAATCAGAATCAGGTCCACCTGGGCAGTATCTGCAAATATTAAAAGACAAAAAAAAAAGGCATCAAACTCATACAATCACAACAATTTAATCAGGCTCCTGGCATTCCAGAGCTCTCAAATAGGCAAAAAACAACAACAACAACAAATTCACAAAAGGAAGGTTTTGTTAGGTCAGGCGCTACGGTAACTTAACACTGCAATACAGCTCCCAGACTAAAACCAGCTCATGACTGGTCAGCTCAGAGCATGGAATGAATGAAGGAATGAATGAAGGAATGAATGAAGGAATGAATGAAGGAATGAATGAAGGAATGAATGAAGGAATGAATGAAGGAATGAATGAAGGAATGAATGAAGGAATGAAGGAAGGAATGAAGGAAGGAATGAAGGAAGGAATGAATGAAGGAATGAATTCCCGTGTTTCTGCATCACCCGATGTAGATTTGTAGGTACAGACCCAAACGCACATGTTGGAGAGAGTGATTCTACGATATCCAGTAACACTGCGAGGAACTGAGCCTGTGTGTGTCTACAAAAACTCAGTATACTGTGCAAAACAGTTGTTTCATTCAATGTTAATGAGAACGGGACGCCAAAAACCAGTTCAGACCTGTCCAATGACTGCACCCACATGAAACAACTTGATAAGACTTACGAGAAGCAGAATGTACCGTGAACGTATTTCTGGAACATGGCATTATTTTAGGGAGCTGCCATACAGCTTAGGAATAACAGTTACCCACAGATTATTACATTTTTTAAAAGTAAATTTTACAATCATAAACAATTTAAATATTTCCCACCATTCCGTTGAGAACATCGTCTCATTTGTTGTAAAATAGGACCTTTGTTTGCCATGGAAAGATATAAAATAGAGATATCATCCCGTTACGCCATCTACATTTATTTTCCAGAAATTCATAGAATTTAAATATCTTGATGGTGAGAAATCTCATTTACATTTATTTTCTGAACTTAGGAACATGCTATTTAGTGAATACAGCATTCTAAGGCTACTTCAAAAGAATATAATCCATTGACTGTGGATATTTGGTATTAAATTACAGTTTCTGCATCTAGAGGCTTGTTTGAAACCCTTATTCCGCGACACAGCAAGACAGATTTGCAGCTACCACAGCACGACTGCTACCCAGGAGCGGAATGGTACACAGCAGATAGCCATTAAAAGGAATATAAATTTATCCTGAAGGGTCCTCTGCTTTCTTTGGAGGACTGTGGGTTCATGACCAATTTACAGCCATTCTGTGTTCAAAAATGTGCCCGAGACAGGAGGGCTGACAACCCCTTCGACGTTATCTGCGGGCACTGAGCTCCTCCAGCAGACGAGATAACCGAGCAGTCAGCGTAGCGTTACTTACGGTGCGGATCTCAAGCACACAGACACCAAAATAATGCCATCTCTATCAAATCAGACACATTCCGTTCCCAGTATAATCAGTTTCCTCACTGCCTGCCCTGCAAACTCAACTCAAGTCATCTGTCACCATTAGAAAATTAATTACCAAATTACTGCGGCCGAGCTAATTTGCTGGCAAAAGTTGTGCAAGCCAATTGAAGCTGTTTCGTACATGTAATTACCTGGAACATCTCAAACAGAAAAGCTGCTCACACGAAAACAAGAATGGAGCCAGCTCACTCTCTGTTAGGGAAAAACAATGATGTTCCAGGAGTGACAAAGTGGGAAAAAGAAGCAATGGTTTGAAATAGATCAATTGATACGGTTAGAAAAAAAACAGGTGAGATTTCAGGTGCACAGACTCTTAAACAGAGGTAACAAACTTCAAGGTAAACCCAGCTCGGGTTTCTCAATTCAGATAAAATTCAGAAACTTTTCCTTAACGCCAGCTGGAAACCTTCCCTTCCATCTGTGCTCTCATGTGTTTCATTCCAAGCCGGACTGTCACATCCAGCAAGTTTTTACAGACAACATCTGCGTCTCCTCAGGTGGGTCTCAGTTCAGCAGTTTTCCAACTTTTCCAATGGAACCGTTTTTTTTTTTTCTATAATAGTCTTCTCCAACCTGCTTAAGTACCCAGTTATCTGCGCAACACACCTGTGCACAGTAACGCAACTCATATTTGATCATCAATTTATTATCCTAATTACTATATTCACGAAACTGGGTATCTACTAAGGTAAGCAGGCTTTGGCCCATGAAAAAAAAAAGGTTTCCTCCTTGAAGAAAAACTGAAAACAAGTAGAATTCTAAAATATAACGTGCAGTTATCGGCAATCTGCAGCTTTGTGCTTGTGCAGAAAGGAAGCCTGTCCGCAGTACGATGCTACTCCAGTATTAGATTTATACAGAAATGCTGGAAAACAGTCCTGTTAGATCAGCTGAGCTCTCATACTTACACACAAATGTTGCCTGTAAAGTTAATGTGCGGACACCTGTGTGGTTTACACATCACGGCCACGACAGCAATCTGGAAGAAGCAAAGTTACACAGAGGAACAATTATAGTAATTGCTTCTGTATTTAAAAAAATCAAGTGCATCTTGGAAGGCTTTATATACATTTGCATCTGCGAGAAGCTATTTAAAGATGTTTTCTGCTTAGTCTGCCACCTAGAATATCTGTGAGTTAACTCTTGAAGGAGATAACAAATACATCAAGAAATAGGAATCCTATTATTTAATCTTTCCACAATTCAGAATAAACTGGCAGTGTATTATAAAGAACCCGATGTCTTATAAAAAATCTGATTAACCGCCCTGCTGAAAAGACGCAGACGGATATTCAGGTATTCATGGGGACCATCTAACACGCATCTAAAATAGCACGACGGTGAGAGTGTGCAACCAAGGGATGAAAATGGGGTAGAAGTGGAGAGAAATAAAAATATGTAAACCGAAGATAATAAAAACAGCTTCCTCCACCTAAGTGGGCCAAGCCATTTTTTCCCCAGGCAGCTTTTCGCACATTAAATGCAAACACAACATAAGATGCTGCCTTCTCTTTTAAAAAGAAGCAGAGAGAAGAAGGGACGGACACACTAAGGTTTTCTAATGTCTGCTAATTTGGGGTGCCCAACTTGCAATATCTCATCTCCAGTTTTCATAAATCTTGGTTGGAGTAAGAGTTTAATGAAGCATTCCATAGCCAAAAAGAAGAAATCAAAGAAATTAAGCATTTTTGGGAGGAGTGGGGTGGTTTTTGTGGTTTTGTTTGGAGTTTTTTGCATAATTTGGGTTTTTTAGGGGATTCTTTGGCTTTTGGGGTTTTTTTTTAAGTTATAAAAATTGAGCGTTTCCTGGATTTTGCTGAGGTGGGTTTTTTTTTCTTTGTTTGGTTTGTTTTTCTTCTTAACCTGACATTAGGCATGCTGTACATATAGTAGGGAAGCTTAAAAACACACAGCTGAGTGTTAACTGTACTACTATTCCTGCTTTCAGCCTCAATTACCTTTCAAAGAAACAGGTTAAATGCAAACATTTTATCTCTGTTCAACAAGAGGGCCTGCAGATTAAGCCACGCTGTTTTTATAGCAACTATCCTGTGCTGGGTAAGGTCAAACCTCGAATCCTGGGGGCAGTTCTGGGCCCCTCACGCCAAGAAAGGCCTTGAGGTGCTGGAGCGAGTTGAGAGAAGGGAACGGAGCTGGGGAAGGGGCTGGAGCACAAGTGTGATGGGAGCGGCTGAGGGAGCTGGGGGTTCAGCTGGAGAACAGGAGCTGAGGGGAGACCTCCTGATCTCTGACCTGCCTGAAAGGAGCTTGGAGCCAGGGGGGGTCGGGCTCTGCTCCCCAGGAACAAGCGCCAGGACCAGAGGAAACGGCCTTGAGTTGCGCCAGGGGAGCTTGAGGTTGGATGTGGGGAACAATTTCTTCCCCAAAGGGCTGTGGGGCATTGGAACAGGCTGCCCAGGGCAGTGCTGGAGTCACCATCCCTGAGGGGTTGGACAGACGGAGATGAGGTTTTCAGGGACATGGGGCAGTGCCAGGGCTGGGGGAACGGTTGGACTTGACGATCTTGGGGGTCTTTTCCAACCAAAATGATTCTAGGATTAGGAGAAACTTTTTCAATACATGGGTGGTCTAATATTGAAACACAGACCTTGACACTGTGGACTTTCCATCCACATCCACTGAATGTCATAGAACTGCAGAATCTCCACCCTTGGAGATATTCAAGCATCACCATCGTGATCTAATTGGACCTGCTTTGAGTGGGGCTGGACAACAGACCTCAGAGGTCTCTTCTAACCTGTTAGTCCACTGTTGTGTGTCACCGCCACAGTCAGTTTAAGTTTTAATCTCAATTCCTACCACCAGCAAGGTGATGGTTTCCAACCCTCATGGCTTCCTGCTGTAAAAGGATCAATCATGGGGTAGTGCCAGGGGTGGGATAACAGTTGGACTCAATGAACTTGAGGGGCTTTTCCATCTAAATGATTCCATGATTCTGTTCTGTTATTCTAAAAAACAGAACATGCTGCCCTGAAGCCAAATCTCCAGACCTCCTCTTTCTCTTCTCCAAAATGCTTTGATTGCCACGTCACCACAGAAAAGGCCACCTGGCAGCTGCGAATGCACCAGTGCACCTACATTAAACCTTCTGGACATTCCATATGCTGGTCTTTGAGAACAACTAAATACAATTTATTGATGAGAGCACAGGGGTTGGTGGTGGATGGACAGAATGACGTATGTGCTTTACCCCGCTAGCCGTTCTGATGGGCTTGGCCTTCAGCTTCGGTACCAGCACCTTGCGGTACTGCGGGGGAACCGCAGCGATGATGTCGACCAACCGCGGCTGTGCTGCAAGTCCGTACTTTGCTGACGTCTTGGTTTTCAGTCTGAAAGCAGAAATATCTCCGATTAACAACTCCATTCTGACCTGCACACCCATATTCATATTACTGTTCGCTTACATGGAGATCTAGGTAAGTTCTCCTAATTTACTTTTCCAGGTAAGTTATTTTAACGACCATACAGTCATTCCTTGCAACAGCTGTGCTGTGTGTTAAGATACCAAAAATAAACTCCAAATAAAGTTGATATGCAACAACTGCCTATGTTTTTTCTCCTTCTGTATATCTTTCTTCTAAATATGGTTTTATCAAAACACTGTGAAGCACACCCACAGGCTCTGCGATTTAATTCTTTTCACATCTGTGATTAACCCCTATACACACAGACTGTAGCTGAGTTCATTCCTAAGACAGTCGTGTCAGTTATTTCCAGCATCAGCAAAAAGTTTGCAATTATATCATGTAAATGAAACAGAAACAGTGGGAGAAATTCAGGTGTTGTTATTCCACATATGTAAAGAAGAACTTTCTGTAAACAACAACCTCATTTATAACACATGGCTAAGAAAATCTGATTTAAACTTCATCCGTATATTAATCTCTCCTTTCCCTGATGGAACTTCAGGACTACTGAAGGATGAACACAGATGGAAACACAAAAAGGCAATGATAAATTTCTTAGAGTTTTTCACCAACACAACCCATTTTGTGCTCTGAATGTTGCCAATGATGTCACAAATTACCACAAAATTTACTAATCTTGCTGCCTTTATTATCAGAAAACGGTAATAGAAATAAAAGTAGTCTGTGAAAAGAAAACATTTTAAAATAAAGCCTGAACGTAGCAGACTGTACAGGCCACATTCAGCAGCAGTGGTCCAGCTCTTCAGTGTCATCCCAGAGCGACTTACTTGTTCAGATTCACATCTTTTCCCTGCTCATGAGCCTCAATTAATTGCTTTATGATGTCAGCTATCGTCATCACCATCAGCTCGGCGTGGCTGAGGTCTCCTGAAATGAGAACAAAATGACAAACCACATGTATAGTCAGTGCTTTCTAACTGCTTGTGACAACAGGGCGCACCTGCCCTGTGTTTAATTTTTAATATTTGTTACAATTGTTGCCTGCAGAGGGAATTTTGCCACCACGTTATCACTCCTGATTTGCAGCATTTCCCAAAAAAATGACAGTCACTGCCTTGAATTGCTGGTTTTCTTTTACTTCTAGGACAAACTCCCCCTCTTGTGCCAGAGGAATTTGCACAACAGCTAGAAACAAAAAGTCATTGGAAGTTAAAGGTGATTAGTAGAATAGTCTGATGCGACCAGGATCTGCGGTAAGGAACAGAACGCGTTTGTGAGGACAGTGGGAGAAGCCGAATGGAGAGGGCAGCTCTGCGAACTCTCCCCATCACAGAAAGCAAATGCTGCTTCAGGGAGAAATTGTTTGCACTGAGGGTGGTGAAACACTGGCCCAGGTTGCCCAGAGGGGTGGTGGATGCCCGATCCTTGCTGACATCCCAGGCCAGGCTGGACGGGGCTCTGAGCAACCTGAGCTGGTGCAGATGTCCCTGCTCATTGCAGGGGTGGCACTGGATGAGCTTGGAAGGTCCCTTCCAACCCAAAATGTTCTGTGATTCTGTTAAAAGAACTATCCACACTTTGGACAACAATATGCATTGATTTCACCTCGTGCAGCGCTGTCTACACCTCTAAGTGCTGAGGCAGTAAAACCTACACACCAAGCTTGCCAGAAAAGCCACCAGCAGGGACACAGGTGGGTGCACACCCGCTCCAACAAGTTACTGTTTGTGCCAGCTCTGCTGAAATCTGGCATTTAGACACACCCAGGAGAAGCATCACAGCAAAGCTCCATCTGGTCTCTGTCTGCAGGTAGTTTTGTGGGGCAGACTGGGCTGCTGCTGCCCTGCATCATCTTTGCTTCCTACATCCTTCTGTTTTTTTCCACTCCGCCATGAGGGAGAAGCCCAGAGACACCTGGACTCTCCTGCCCCCTGTACCTCACTCCACATCTGACAACCAGGGCACCGGTCAGGAGCAAAACGAACTCCTGAGCACCCACATGGGTGCAAAGGACTCTGCATTCTAGTGACGGCGCCAGTTAAACAGGAAAACAGGTGGCTGACAGAGGGGTGCTAAGTCCCGGCAACCCTCATGTAAGGTCGAGGCTGGCCCTTCATCACTCGCCAAAACAACAGGAAGGGGAGGGAGAAAGTTATTGCCCCATTTTCCCACTCCACACACAGGCACAGCAATAGGGGATGTGGTAAATCACTGATGCCCCCGAGCTGCCACCCCCACAGGACCAGGGGAAGCAAGATGGGGAGGGAGCCCTGTCCCACAGACCCCCACGATGCCCAAACAGAATCACAGAATCACAGAATGTCAGGGATTGGAAGGGACCTCGAAAGCTCATCCAGTGCAATCCCCCGTTGGAGCAGGAACACCCAGATGAGGTTACACAGGAAGGTGTCCAGGTGGGTTGGAATGTCTGCAGAGAAGGAGACTCCACAGCCTCCCTGGGCAGCCTGGGCCAGGCTCTGGCACCCTCACTGGGAAGAAGTTTCTTCTCATATTTAAATGGAACCTCCCGTGTTACAGTTTATACCCATTGCTCCTTGTCCTACTATTGACTGTCACCAAGAAGAGCCTGGCTCCATCCTCCTGACACTCGCTCTTTCCATATTGACCACCATGAATGAGGTCACCTCTCAGTCTCCTTTTCTCCAAGCTCCAGAGCCCCAGCTCTCTCAGCCTTTCCTCACCCGGGAGATGCTCCACTCCCTTCAGCATCTTCGTGACTGCGCTGGACTCTCTCCAGCAGTTCCCTGTCCTGCTGGAACTGAGGGGCCCAGAACTGGACACAATATTCCAGATGAGGTCTCACCAGGGCAGACAGTGAGGAGGAGCAAGTTGAGAGAAGGGAACGGAGCTGGGGAAGGGGCTGGAGCACAAGGGTGATGGGAGCGGCTGAGGGAGCTGGGGGTTCAGCTGGAGAACAGGAGCTGAGGGGAGACCTTCTGATCTCTGACCTGCCTGAAAGGAGCTTGGAGCCAGGGGGGGTCGGGCTCTGCTCCCCAGGAACAAGCGCCAGGACCAGAGGAAACGGTCTCAAGTTGCGCCAGGGGAGGTTGAGGTTGGATGTGGGGAACAATTTCTTCCCCAAAGGGCTGTGGGGCATTGGAACAGGCTGCCCAGGGCAGTGCTGGAGTCACCATCCCTGGAGGGGTTGGACAGATGGAGATGAGGTTCTCAGGGACACGGGGCAGTGCCAGGCTGGGTTAATGGTTGGACTCCATCATCTTAAGGGTCTTTTCCAACCAAAATGATTCTTTGATTCTATGGGCCAAGCAGCACGTAATCCCCTGCCTGGTCTCTACCATAACGTGAGCGACAACGGCAGCCAGGTCTCCAGCAGGTCCTGGCTGAGTCTGAGGTGAATGGAGAGGAGGGTCAGGCCCTGGGACTGCCCCACAGCCCCACAGCCCCTCATCCCCTTGGCCAGGGCGGGCAGCAAAGCCCAGTCCCACTGCCCTGAGCTCCTGGAAGCGGGGCATGGCCCACCCTGCCGCCAGCCCCGGGCTCTGCCGTGGCCCCACACCGGTCCCACGGCCCCACACCGGTACCTTTCCTCTTGTGCCTCATGCTGCCCGCTTCTCCTCAGCCGCTCCCTCACGGACCAGGCCAGCGCCTCCCGCCGTGAAGCGAGACCGCCCCGCCACACGCGCCGTCGTGAAAACGTCGCACCTTACAGCCGCGCTGCCGGAAAGCGACAGGAGGGCTGCCCACCGTGGGAGGCGGGGGGGGGGGGGGGGGGGGCGTGTGGCGCCGTACTGCGCATGCGCACAGTGCGGGGCTGTGTAGTGCCTCCGCCGGGGGGCGCTGTGCGCGGACCCGAGGCGGAGCACCGGGCCCGGCGGGCGGTACCATCGGGGCTACCTAAGGGGGTGGCGTGTCCTTCAGGGGACCCCACGCGTGTGTGCCGTGGCCTCACGGGACTGCCTGCCTGCCTGCCTGCCTGCCCGACCCTCCTTATGGTGCCCGGTGTTAAGCTGAAGCCCTCAGCATTTACCGGTATTTATCGACACTGCTGCGGAGCCAGCGGCGAGGTGCGAGTCCCCCCTCAGCGCCCCCCCCACGCCGGCTGCCGGTCCCTGCGCCCAGTCAGCACTAGGGGGTAGCAAAGTGTTGGCGTGAGGAGGAACTTGCGGGATTTTCCTCAGAAAACTGTAAAAAGCCGCTGTCCGAGAGGTGCCGGGAGACCTGCGGGCTCCTGGGGAGCACAAGGGGGAGTGGTGGAAGGGACCGGGGCGGTGACCGTCCTGTGCTGGGCACCGGGGAGGCCAAACCTCCAACCCTGGGGCAGTTCTGGGCCCCTCACGCCAAGAAAGGCCTTGAGGTGCTGGAGCGAGTTGAGAGAAGGGAACGGAGCTGGGGAAGGGGCTGGAGCACAAGGGTGATGGGAGCGGCTGAGGGAGCTGGGGGTTCAGCTGGAGAACAGGAGCTGAGGGGAGACCTTCTGATCTCTGACCTGCCTGAAAGGAGCTTGGAGCCAGGGGGGGTCGGGCTCTGCTCCCCAGGAACAAGCGCCAGGAGCAGAGGAAACGGCCTCAAGTTGCGCCAAGGGAGGCTGAGGTTGGGTCTTGGGAACAATTTCTTCCCCAAAGGGCTGTGGGGCATTGGAACAGGCTGCCCAGGGCAGTGCTGGAGTCACCATCCCTGGAGGGGTTGGACAGACAGAGATGAGGTTCTCAGGGACATGGGGCAGTGCCAGGGCTGGGGGAATGGTTGGACTCGATGAGGGTGTCTTCCAACCAAAATTATTCTAAGCCCTGAATCTCTTGCTCCTCTTGGTGAGAAGTGTTGGGGTTGTGCTAAACTGACATCCTGTCCTGGCCCCAAAATGTCTTGTTTTGACTCAGTGTGTAACATTACTGCTCTTGTTGGTTTGGGTTTTTTTGAAGGATGTGTCTCCTCCTGTCTCAGGGGTATCCACTGGCTTTATGTGTGGATTTTCCACGTTACCGTCCCCAAACCCCAGCTGTACTGTCCACCACTGCTCTGTGCCCTTCACGCGTCTTCACTTTCCTCCAAACTTTACAGCACTGGCATGCGCAGAGAACAGTCGCTGCCTTCAACTTCACTTTCCACCGACACAGCAGAGGTTGGTGGTTTCACTACCAGTGACATTTAACAGTGGCAGCACGTAGGTTATTTATTTTACCTCTGTCACCTTAGTTTCTTGTATGAAGATGGGGCTGCCACGGAGTATTCCCTTTATTCACAGCAGAGGAATTGAAGGTATCTAGCTGTCTCTATCCCTCTCTACCTAGCCTGAATCAGCTGCCAAAAAGAGTCTAAGAGAGCAGGGGAGAGTCCCGGGAGTGTGCAAGGGGCTCCTGTGGGGAGATGCTGAGGGGAAAGGGCTCTGGGAACTTCAGAGCAGCCCCCGGTACCTCCAAGGAGGTTTCGTCTTTACTGTAGTGTGTGGTGGGAGGGTGGGAAGTAACTGACCTATGTTTTTAGGAGAGACCTTCAAACTGGGTGTAAGGAGGAACTTTTTCATTGCCAGGCCAGCCAAGCGTTGGAGTGGGTTGCCCACAGCAGTTGTGTCATCTTTGGAGGATTTGAAGACCCAAGTGGGTCTTCCAAGCCGTTGGAAACCTGGGCTGATCCCAGAGTTGACCCTGCTTAGAGCAGGAGGTTGGACCGGAGACCTCCTGGAGTCACTCCTAGTTCTAATTCTCCTGCAGTCGTATGCCCAAGTCCTGGTTTACATTGGATCTTGGGAACAATTTCTTCCCGGAAGGGCTGTTGGGCATTGGAACAGGCTGCCCAGGGCAGCGGTGGAGTCACCATCCCTGGAGAGATTTAAAAGACGTGGAGATGAAGTTCTCAGGGACATGGTTTAGTGGTAACAGTGCTAGGTTAACAGTTGGCCTCGTTCTTGAGAGTCTTTTCCAACAAAAATGATTCTATGATTCTATGAAATCAGCTTGAGATCCTTCCATGAATCTCCAGTGACTTCTAGAGCTCACAGGTGCTTCAACATCTACAACTTCTCCGGGCTGGGCATTCCACGACTGAATTAATATCTCACGTGGGGAGCTACCTGCTTTTGTTCATTGCTGTTAGAGCCTCACTGGGGCCACCAGCTCCTGCGTCTCCTTGCTGGTGGCATCCTGGACAACTGCTAGACTCTGGTGGGTCTCTTTGTGATTAACGTGAACCTGGCAGTGAGGAGAGGGGAGAGGCCGCCTGGATGGCAAAACAGCGTTGCAGAGGAGGAGGGAACAGGCAGCAGAGAAAAACAGGCCACCAAAAAGAAAAGGAAAAAAAAATACCAAATGACAGGAAAAAAATGACAAGAGATGCTGAGAGAGGTTGAAAATATGGTTTAGGTCATTGGCTCCTTTTGCTACCTCTCTCCTGCCTTCAGGGTTTTTTGGAGAGCTGAATTCAGTTTCCATCCCACAGGCTTAAAGATACTCCGGATCCTCGGTTACTCTGCGTCAGATCCTTGGTTAGATGGAGGAATATGCCAGGGCTGGGGCTCAAACAGTGGAGGTGCTGGACAAAAGAGAAATAATGTCAGAATCAGAGTAATTTAGTCAGAGGATTCAGATTCTAAACATATTTAGGCACTCAGCCAATCCTTGGGATTTCGGTGGCATTTAATACCTCAAATACCTTTACAAATCTGGATTGAATGGAAAGACGGTTTGCATTCATCTCATTATAGACAAAATAGTTGTCAATCAAAACATCTTTACTTTTCCTGCCCACCTTTCTGACAAACATTCCCTGGCAAAGCCCAGCTGCAGGAATATCTAAAGTTGGCGAGTTTACCTTGGGAAAATCCTGGCAGGGATCACAAAGGTCCAGGAGAGGCCACTGAAGGAATTTAGATAGGATTTGTCTCTCTCTGATACAAAAAATATATAGTTTTGCCTTGCAAATAATGAATAATCACCATGCGATAGCTTCCCCACAGGAGCTCCCCTTCTTCCATCTTCCTCATCCTCTTTGACAACACTAAACCGCACCCCAGCAGCAGTTGCTGATTGATTTGCAGAAATTAAGAGACTGAAGAACCACTTTTTCCCCGTTCTCAGCGCCTCCCGGATGGCAGCATCGGAGTTAAGTGCCGCATTCCTGGGAGGCCGCAGCGCTGCTGCCAGACCCGTGGGATTCCCTTGATCGACTGGGACAACCAAGAACTCAACCAAGGCCCCGAGTCTCTGCTTAACTCTTCAGTCCAGCCTGAAACCTTCCTAAGACTCTGCCCGGGCAGTGTGACTTCAGAGTGAGTGCTTTAGTTTGTAGAAAACTTGTATTTCTTTAGAAATTTCTTTAGTCTGTAATTCTAGCCTCTCTTGCCTTTTACGACCAGGACGCATTTATGTCCTGCTTCCTACATGGAGCTTTCCTTGAGCCTCATCTTACTCATTCCAGTGCTTTCCCCTACATATCATCCTTCATCTGTGTTTGGATTCTTTCTTTCTTCTCCGACAGAAGGATTTGCAATCGCTCATTTGCACCATGCATCCTCCTGATGGGTGGTTAGCCTATGGACCTGCAAAAGCGCTTACGCCAGGGAGATCCAAAGGGATGCTGGAGGCCTCCACGTGCTCGGTTAGCTCCTTTCTAGCTGAGATCATCAATAATTACCGCATAGTCGCTGCCCTGTAGGAGCTCCCTTCACTCCACCTCTGTGATCTCTTTGAAAATCCCAACATTATCACATCAGAAGCCTCTTTTCCTTTCTTCACTCCAGGTTCTTTATGCACCATCGTTCTTGTGCTATTAAAAATCATCGGGATCACAGACTGCAATCCTTATGTTAATAACCCACTTGTGAACTAATAGGACTTCCACCAAAATCTGCCAAAATGTTGGGTGCTTCTGAAAAACAGCCAATACTTTCCCAGCTGGCTGCAGACACAGAGGTGCTGGGTGTATCAAGAGGTGAGGTCTTCAAAAACAGCTGCCCAAGACAATCCTAGACTGAAATGGCATAAAATTGGGTTTGATCGTGTCACTCATAGAATCACAGAATGTCCTGAGCTGGAAAGGACCCACCAGGATCATCAAGTCCAACTCCTGTCCCTGCATGTGACGACCCCACAGTTCACACCGTGTGTCTGAGGACGTTGTCCAGTCTTTTCTTGAACACTGTCAGGTTGGGGCCGTGACACCTCCCTGGGGAGCCTGTTCCAGTGTCCAGCACCTCTGGGTGAAGAACCTTTTCCTCATGTCCAGCTGACCCTCCCTGGCACATCTTCCTGCCATTCCCTCTGGTTGTGTCATTTAGAAGGCAGCTGCTTTCCCATCTCCCTTGAGCTGATTGCTTTCTTTTGTAATTTGCTGAATGCTCTACTTCCAACCCAACCCTCCCAGGTCCTCCTGGCATCAATCCAGGACCTGGCAGAGTCCCCGTGGACTTTGGATTGAGCCCATTGTCACTTCAGATCTAAGTATCAGCACTGGTGTGGCCAGCAGGCCCAGGGCAGTGACTGTCCTGTGCTGGGCACTGGGGAGGCCAAACCTCCAATCCTGGGGCAGTTCTGGGCCCCTCACGCCAAGAAAGGCCTTGAGGTGCTGGAGCGAGTTGAGAGAAGGGAACAGAGCTGGGGAAGGGGCTGGAGCACAAGGGTGATGGGAGCGGCTGAGGGAGCTGGGGGTTCAGCTGGAGAACAGGAGCTGAGGGGAGACCTTCTGATCTCTGACCTGCCTGAAAGGAGCTTGGAGCCAGGGGGGGTCGGGCTCTGCTCCCCAGGAACAAGCGCCAGGAGCAGAGGAAACGGCCTCAAGTTGCACCAGGGGAGGTTGAGGTTGGATGTGGGGAACAATTTCTTCCCCAAAGGGCTGTGGGGCATTGGAACAGGCTGCCCAGGGCAGTGCTGGAGTCACCATCCCTGGAGGGGTTGGACAGACGGAGATGAGGTTCTCAGGGACGTGGGGCAGTGCCAGGGCTGGGGGAACGGTTGGACTCAATGATCTTAAAGGTCTTTTCCAACCAGAACGATTCTGTGATTGTGTGATTCTGTCTCTTGCTCTGCCACTGAGTATTAGCGAGTTAAACCCATGTGAATCCCGTGCCAGCGTTCAATATCAAGATGACAGCCGTGACAGGCAGGTGGCTCTCACAAGTGCTAGATGTGACGTCTTTGGCCATATGTTCTCTTTTGATGCATCAAATCACTGTCATCTGCATTCCCACCATACGGAACGCCTGCCTTCTCCTTTTCCTACGGAAATACGCTGCCGGCACCATCTCCTTCCCTCCGTGCACTAAATTGGGATCTTGGCAATCTCTGCAATAGCCTCCCTGTGGCACAGGGCAGGACACTAACATGGGGACCTGCTGTTCGTCCTTGTGAAGTCTGTCTTTCCTCTTTCACATGGTTTCGGCACCAGAGCTCGAACAGGTGCTGGTCGGATCCCGGCGTTCCACTGGGAGCTCTGGAGCAGGATCTTTGCTGCTGCTATGGAGGGCAGGTAACCAGTTGATTGGTGAGCAGCCCAGCTGGGACGAACTGGTGTTTTTGGAACAGATTGAAGATCTGCAGAAAGTGATAGCTGGGAAGAGAAGGCAGTAAAAGTCATATCATCCCGACAGCTTCAGAGGGGCTGAAAATGTCAGAGTTTGTTGAGAACTTGTATAAATTCTATATATTCTATCTCCATTCTATAAATTATATTCCTACATGATATCCCTAAATGATACTCCTAAATGATACAAGCATAATCTGCATTATTTGCAGTGATCTGTGCTCTGGTTGAAATTTACCTTAAGGACAAAAGGACCCAATTAGAAACTGATGCTAGTAAAGCCAAACCCTCATTAATTGATTCTTCACATCAATTCATATGTTAATGTACAAATTCTCCCCTGGGCATATGGTTTCGACTGATCCCAGTCTCACTTGCTGTTTGAAGTCTCGCATTTTAAAGGATGTAGTTTGTTTTAACATCCTGTTCAATGAACATTTTACTAAAGTAAAATAAAAATTAAGCAAAAAAATCCCCTTAGCAACACCACGATTGTTTATTGCTGGAGGAAGATCCCAAATATTCAAAAAACACAGATGCTGCAGACCAGCAGCTTTGGATTTTTTTGACAGATGTGAATTATTTGGTAACAATAGTGAACAAACATTAACAAACCCAAACATTTATGTAGCAACTCATTAAAAAGCAATGTGGGCAGCCAAGGCTCTAAGGAACAGACAGGCATCGATTATTAGAGCCAGGTTATACTTTTAAAATTAGAGTGACGTATATAAGCTGAGCTTGAATATGCAAACATTATACTGCGTTATTTTCACTTTCAGGAGTAGTCCCATGAAGTTCAACAGGATTTCTTGTATGAATAAATAAAATTCAACATAAGGTTTGCAGACTATAAATATACACTGGACAGGACTGTATCTAAGTGCTGAGGAGCTTCATGTGGGCTGTACCCACACGGTACGTAAATGCGATCCATACTCAAAACATCAATTCCCTGTCAATACGTCATAGGGAAATTTATTCCTGACTTCAAATGCTGCAATCTTATCACCTTAGGATATAGGCAGTGAGGCAAGAATGACTGATCCTGTCAAGAAAACGTTATTTAGTGAGTACTAAAAATAAGTCAGTAATTCAGGAACAGCTGTGAGGGTGGAGCCGTCTCGAACAGAAACAAGCAGACAGCCCGAAAGGCAAAACCAGCCCGATTGCTGACATCGCAGGCATTTGCAAAGCTGTCAAAACCATCCGTCAAATTGTGCGTTCCTAATGAAGTATCTGGGCATCTTGACTGCCTGTTTTGCTGAGAAGCTGCAGCAGAGTCCTCAGTGGAAGTTCTGTGTAAAGGACACTGATGTGGCAGCGGTGACACCTGCGAAGTGACTTGGAGGGCCAGAGCTCAAAAATCACGATGGGCAACGCAGCCCCATGTCAGAGTGAACAGAGGGACGATAGAGTGGGCCAAACCCAATCTGGTTTCCATGCACAGCCTGGTAGAACCCTGGAGAAATCACCCAACCCGTTGTATTCTTCACTTTTCTATAGAAAATACTGGGACAGCAGCTGCTGAAGACAACGCAAGCATCACGGGGGTATAGACAAGCCGTAAAGGCTCGATCCAGCAAAGTGCTTCAAGAGATGGTTAACACTGCAACTAGACGTATCCTTCGAGTAAGGCATGTCCCTGGGTAAAGAGAGAGCAGGAATTCCCTCCCCGCTGCAGAGACATGGGCATCCATAAGAAAGAACGCGGCCCTTCATTCAGAGACCTAATTAACTTAATTGATTGTAATTTACTACTTATTCTAATTTAGCTCATTTAATTTATTCCAAATGAAGTGTGAGCCTGGTCACATTTTCTGCTACAGTTGCCATGATTACTAATAAACTCCAAAACCTCACAGATTTACTAGGAGGAGAACTGATTCACCGCATGCAAACATGGAGCCAGTGGATGTAATTCCAGGACTCAGGTCATCACCTTAATTACATGTTTCTTCTCTTTTTGTGTGCTGTTCATCAGCCTCCGGAGCTCGGAGCTCCATAAAATAGCCCTTTTCACGTCTTCATTATTGGCTGTAATTTACTTTATTCTCACCTACTTTCTGCCCTTGAATCATTGATCTATTTAAGAGCTTCATTTTCATTTGACTCAATGTTTGCTTGCTTGGGGCACTTTCATCATAGTCTGTTCTTCTAAGGATTTACTAAAAGATTTTGAGCGTTAAGCCTCTTTATTTGGACTCAATTAAATACAAGTCTTTTCAAAGGTCTCCATTTCAACAAGATTTCCCAATGCTACCTTAATAATAAATGGAAATTAATTTTGGATTGTTCCTAGCAAGTTATATATATATATATATTTTTATATATATATAAAATTTTTCTATGCATCGGCGTACCACAATTTAACTTTTACTGTCACGTAGTCATTAATGGCCAGCCTAAGAGCATGTTTATACATCAGAGAATAAGAAACACAGCTCTTCTACTGAGATTTGGACAACTTTAGAGAAATAAAAGCCTATTTGTAACATAAGGCTCTAGGAAAGAGTGACACAGCAACTACCAGATTTTTCACACAAAGAGAAGCCAGTGCTACCAAAATTGCAGAGCATGAAGACACAGAGCTCTGTTCTGGGCTCATGTCACCGAGGTTAGGCTGTCCTAACTGCCTAGGAGGGACCAAGGGATCATGGTGGAGCTTGGAAACCGGCAGTGGCTTGAAGATTGTCCCAAGGCTTTTTGTGGGGTGAGGATTTAGTATCCGCCAACTCCACGTGCTCCCTCAGGCATCCGTCTGTGAGCATTTTGTGCGGGCTACGTGCTTTCTGGTGACTGTTTGCTCAAGGAATCATCATGTCCCTTTTGAACTGTGGGCAGCCAACAGAAGGTGACACATCCACGTATACCGTTCAACCCTCTGCTGCTGCAATTTATAGCAAAAACTCCCACCGACGTTGCGTGGGAGGGTTTGGATGTCATGGTGGGAGTCAGACTAAGTGCCTGTGCCTTCCTGATTGTGGGTTTCAGGTTAAGTAACTTTGAAGAACACCTGATTTTTCTAAAATCTGGGAAAGAAAACCAAATTCACCTTTTTTTGCCCTGAACTAAGATTTTTTTCACTTCTAGACTGACACTAAAATAGCTTTAAATTTGAAACAGGAAGCCGTGGTGGAATGAAACTGTGTAAGGCCGCTCTGATCTAAGGGCTCCAGAGGAAGCCATTGGGGAATGGAAAATGGAATACACAGGCTGAATAATTATATTTTCTGTTCTTTAACAGTGACTGAATCTACTTCCTCGCCAACAGGCTGCATTTGGGTCAGGAGAATGCCTCCCGATCTCGGGACACAATGCCTCTCTTTCATGTAAACCTTCTTTAGCTCAACTCACATGTGTTCCCTGGCTTTCATCGCTTAGGAAATGCGCTTCCAGGTCTGGAAAAACCCCCGATACGCTTGTGAGCACGTCCTTCTTCCGACGGTTATTTGTTGCCGTATCTACAAAAGCTTCGAGCTGGGATGTTTTCTGGAAGGCTGACTTCCCCGGACTCCTTTCATGTGAGGACGCCCCATTTTACCAGCCAGGAGCACAAAGAATCCTCAGTATTAAGACCCTGGGGCTGCTCGCTCAGGCTCAGCATGATGAACAGAGAATAAACTCCCATCAAATTGTGCCGATCACAAGTTGCGAGCGCAGAAGAGCGGCTTTGGGGAGAGAATTGAGAATTGAGAGAGAGAATTGATCCAGTGCTTAGGAAAAAAATGGAAATTAGCTGTCGGGATACGTGACGGAGGAGCAGACAACAAGGTCACTGCTTACATACAGACAGCTCCGAGCCAAAATGTTCCTGGGTGTCCCTGCTGCTGGGCCGCGGTTGATATAATTCCAAGCGGGTGATACTTGCCAGTGATTTTGCTTTATGGAGCTTATTAGATCCACGACTCGCTCTCTTTTTTCTCTCCGCTGCCTGCCGGCTGAGGTCTGGGGTCTCCCCTCCTCCTTTCTTTCTCCTGCAGAGTGGAACAGAACAGTATTAACAAGCCTTATGGAGTTGGTTCCCTGGGGCTGAGAAAAAGAAAATCCCGTGTGATGTTGCCACCCAAAAAGACACGGTTTGAGATAATACATTTCATCTTGCACCTGGGGCAAACAAAGAGCGCACAATCGGATGCGGTGGCCCAGAGGAAGCTGGCAACTTGCTAGTTTTTAAGGTAATGGTAAGTTTACAGCACTGAGACACATGCCCTTAGCTCAAGACTTACTGATTTAAGCTAAAATCACTAAATACATTACATCAGCTTAGGGGAATTCAGTTTAGCTAAATCAGTTCAAGAGTTTTCTGTTAAGTCCATGTAACTTGTAACATAAATAAGGCTGGAGGACCGCCTCTCCAACAGGTTATTTATTCATTGTTTTCATAGCCAAATACTTCTTCTTGTATATGTTTACGTACATGCGTATGTATATAAATGTATATGCAGCTATTAATAAAGTCCATATAATTAACTGGCAGAACAGGAATATTCCAGACTCTGAAAATTAAGTACACCAGAATGTGGCCAGTTGTTACATTTTTCCAATACCAGGAGTAAAATTCATACTATGAGGAGGATTTTTTTTAAGAACATAGTCAGTCCTTAAACACATTGACTCGGAAGTTGTTCATTCCCCTTCCACATTCCAATTCTGCAATACAGAATTAGTGAATTTAAAGCAACAACTGTGTGCTGGCTGGGTTGATCTCCCAGCCCCATCACCAGCATCTCTGGGCTCTTGGTCAGCTAAAAAGCACAGTATGAATACAAAATCATGAATATGAAGAGTAGAAATAGATGCTAAAAACAGCATTTATCCCTGTATAGAAATAGAGTCACATCCCGTAACACACACACCTCAAAAGCAGCCAACACCAGCACATATCTGCTATTCACTTGTCCCAGATCAGCTGCAGATCAAGAACGGTAAAGAAAAATCAGACAAATTATTTCAAATAGCAAATGGAGGAAAACTGCAATCTGCTTATAAACACTTTACTAACAGTCAAGAGAGAAAACTCAAACCAAACTATTATTATGGGGAATGAACTGGTCATCTGGGTGGACTCGGCAGCGTCAGGTTTACGGTTGGATTCAATCTTAAAGGTCTTTTCCAACCTCAATGACTCTGTGATCTTTAGATAGAACACGGGCCTGGCCTTGTGATCGTAAATTAAGATATTAACCTCTGCTGCTGTGTTCTATGCCCATGCTCGTGGTGTCGGAGCGTTCCCCCGCAGCAGGTCAGAACCCTCATCTCCCTGCAAGGAAACCCCCAGCCCTGGAGACATCCCAGGCCAGGCTGGATGGGGCTCTGAGCAACCTGAGCTGGTGCAGATGTCCCTGCCCATGGCAGGGGGGGCACTGGGGGAGCTTTGAAGGTCCCTTCAACCCAAACCATTCGATGATTCTATGAAAATGTAGGCAGTGAGGATGAGTTTCTCAAGGCTGCAAAGGAAAAGGGCACCAGAGCGAGCCGAGGCCGGGAGGTCTCACTCCCAGTGCTGAACTGGGTGTTTCTCACCCCGTTTCCCTCCTTTAAGGAACATTTTTAATTCCCACACGCCGCACAGGCAGAGAGGACGGGGCCGGCTATTCAGAAACATGAAAAGCAAGAGACAGGCGCCGGGATTCGGAAGGACAGCGGAACACCGTGCCCTTCTCACGCAAGCCAGCCCCTTTTTTGTCAGAAACTGGGCCCAGGCTGCTGACAGAACAATTAGTGAAAGTAATTATTTTCTCATTGGGTAAACACTCCAGTACAATACACAACTGTTTTTAGAGCCATAAATTATCTAACTGAATTACCGCTGGTTTCCAGAAGCCCGAGCTGGTTGGCGGGGGAGGAAGGAGGTTGCGTTTTGGCTGAGCTGCTGTCCTGAGAAGGCGCAGGGCTCTTTCTTGAGGCACAATCTTGGCGTGAGGCCAGAATCGGAATTCATTATTCCTGATAAAGTGGGAGGCAAATCTTTTGATTTATTGGCAACGAGCAGCACAAACGCCAGATGCCTTCCAGCAGAACTGTGTGTGCATGGAGTGAAGGAAACAGCCCTCCTGGACCTTTCCAGGCAGATCAGAGCCCTGGAGAAAATTTGCTAACTTGGTTCCACACTTTAGATAAAAATCTTTCACATCACCTTTGCAGTATCGCTTTGTGCCCAAAGACACAAATCTATCCTTGCTGTGTTCTTGTTTTTGTTGTATATAAACAACAAGTTACCTGGATGGTTCAGACAGAAAACAAACCAGAACTACCAGAAACCACCTGTATGATAAATTGCACACACACATGCAGCAACACTGAAAGTCACAGCTAGAATTCTACCGAGGGATTTTGATAAGCCCTTCCAGGCAATTTCTAATTCAAGCCCTGTCTCTTCTCTTCTCTTCTCTTCTCTTCTCTTCTCTTTTCTTCTCTTCTTTTCTCATCTCTTCTCTTCTCTTCCCTTCTCTTCCCTTCTCTTCCCTTCCCTTCCCTTCCCTTCCCTTCCCTTCCCTTCCCTTCCCTTCCCTTCCCTTCCCTTCCCTTCCCTTCCCTTCTCTCTCTTCCTCTCTCCTCTCCTCTCCTCTCCTCTCCTCTCTTTCCTCGACTATTCATCAGATCATTGCTATTCTTAATTTCACTGCCCAGTGACTATGAATCGTATCCCTCACTATCCCATCTAAACCAACCAACCTCCCCACACTCAGGGATCTGCGTCCCATCTCCTTCGATTTATTTGTTTTTCTAAGGTCAATACTCAATTACTGTCTTACAGCCTAAAGTATATGTTTTGTGTTACCTCTTTTAGGACTCCCTTTGCCTCTGCTCCCCTTTATAATCCAGAATCAACTGTAGCTTGTCATGCTTTCCATGTTTCCCTTTTTTTGGCTAAGCAAGGATAAGTTCTCTGCTATGAATTCACAGCAGTGTTGTTTAGATACCGCTATGGATGGGAATACGGAAAGATGACATCTCTGCCATTTAAATGACAATATTCTGGCGTAGCATGGACACCCTGTTATGATAAACAGGAGAGTTGTCACCTCTCTTTGGGCCAGAAAGCAAGTGTAATGTGAGGTTCAGCTCAAGAGGAGATTTTTAACTAGGTCCCAGAGCTAGGAAAAACTTTATTGTTTCATTACCTCTTAAATTCTACAAAATTTAACCTGACATTAGGCAGATTAACTTCGATTCAAAGAAGCAGCCAGTGACTAGTCTACACATTGCTTTGATGATGGCGTCAGGTGTTCCTTTGATGTAATCTTGTTTATTCACAAAGAATTTTCTACAAGTCAGGTTTTCCTCGGCGCAGCAGAACTCAGATGGAAAAAATGGTTTGTCGGCTCACGGCTTTGCAGCCGACTTGCTGCCCACAAGTCTTGTCTCTGGTCCTTCTCTCTCAGCTTTGGCTTCCTGCTGCTTTTCTGCTGGTTCTGCTGCGTCTTTTCACACCCGCTCATCCCCTCAAGAAAATACTGGTTCCTCTCTATATGCACCCAGACAGCAGCAAAACTCATTTCCTCTCCCAGGCTACCTTTGCAAAATCCTGTATTGTGGGAAATCACTCCTATTGTTTTAGCGACCTGATTTTACATAGATTACATTACCTGTGACATTCATTTTACATGAAGAGTGGTTGTTATGCCCTTGAGCTCCAAGAATTCATCTAATCTGAAGAATAACTCTACCTAACACAGCCCGGGGGGGCAGAGATTTTTATCTGGGTTTTCTGTTCTGTTTTACAACCCCGTACACTGGTCAGGCTGGGTCTGCTGGAGCCTGGAGGCTGCAGTGAGGTAGATCATCTCACATGGAGTTCACATGAGACTCCCTGGCTCAACCAATTCGACATTCACTCACAGCTGGCTGAGTGTGGCCTTCAGCGACAAATCTTGGTGTCACAGCGGGGCACCCTGACCACTTTGCCATTGTGCTGCTGTTGATAGGCACCCTACACCTGACCAAGCCACCCGTTAACTGCTCCTGTCACCTCCACCGAAAGCCTACACTGGAGGAGCACTCAAGCATGAAAGGTGGTCATAGGATCACAGGATGGTTTGGGTTGGAAGGGACCTTCCCAGCTCCCCCAGTGCCCCCCCTGCCACGAGCAGGGACATCTGCACCAGCTCAGGTTGCTCAGAGCCCCGTCCAGCCTGGCCTGGGATGTCTCCAGGGATGGTTCAGCCACCACCTCTCTGGCCAACCTGGGCCAGGCTCTCACCACCCTCAGCACAAACAATTTCTTCCTCATGTCCAGCCTGAATCTCCCTCCTTTAGTTTAAAATCATCACGCCTTGTCCTGTCACAACAGGCCCTGCTCAAAGGTCTGTCCCCATCTTTCTTCTCATCCCCTTTTAAGTCCAGAAAGGCCGCCCTAAGGTCTCCCCGGAGCTTCTCTTCTCCAGCTGAACCCCCCAGCTCTCTCAGCCTGTCCTCCCAGCAGAGCTGTTCCAGCCTCAGGTCATTTTTGGGGCTCCTCTGGCCCCTCTCCAGCAGGTCCATGTGTGTCCTGTGCTGAGGATCGTCCTGCTCCCACCGCAGACATGGAGCCGGGTGAAATGCTGACAACTCGATCCCTGGGGAGCTGCCCAGAAGCAAAGGATGGAGAACACAATATAGACCCTTAGCGAGAGGACATCTGAGAAAGAGCCACAGAGGGGACTCCATCGGTAATGTGTCCACGGAAAAGAAGCACCAGAATATAATTTTGTGAGTGGGCAGCTGGGCCAGCACTGAAACAGCACACCTGTATTGCTGAATAATCATTCCAGATGAGACTACACACTAGCAATTACTTTTGGCTTAAGTGATATTAAAGGGAGATCCTTGATAAACAAGGAAATCTCACAGAATTAATTTCTCTCCTTGCAATAATCCTCTGTAATGACAGATAAATGCAAGATTTGCTCGAACACTTGGCATTTAAATACTCTCCATTGCACAAGTGGATAGAGGCTTAAATCTCACAAGAAGAAAAGAGTCAATGTACTGACTGTATCGTTAACAACTCAAAATCATTTACATCTGGTTGTCAGCTGCATCTACAGCTCAATGCTGGAAAAAGCGACTTTTAAACTCTTCAAACAAGGCTTGTCCCCTTTTGACACTGGGTCACGGTCAGCACAAGGGAACCCTAAACCTCACAGAAACCTTTGGGAGCCGATACCTAGAAACATTTAGCACAGCTGAGAATGAATATCAGGACATCCATTTGCAATAAGAGGCATTTTGTCAAAATATTTAGTTAAAAGCTTCAAAGAACTCTACCCAAAAATGGTGCTGGAGTTTGGAAACGTACTGCAGAAAGAGGGTGAGGGAAACCGGAAAGCTCTTTGAAGTAGCACAGTATCCTCGGACTAGGGGACGCGGATTAAAAAATGATTCATAAAAGGCTTGAGCTCAGACACTGGGAACTTTGTGGAACACCCCGGAGGAGTGGTGGGTCCGGCGAAGTTAATCACGTTGAGAAAGAGCTTACGCAAGTGCACGATTGCTGAGCCAAAGAACCGCTCAGCTGGGGTAATTCATGGGTTGATTGTTCCTGTGCACCAGGCTAATCTCAGCTCTATCAGTTATTCACGTAAAGTACAATCTGGATGCTTTCACCGCGGCTCAGTTGGTTCCCAAGGTTTTTGTTGGCACAGTGGAGAGGAATCTCCTCCTCTCGGCACATTCGCTTGGGGGAGAGTCTGTGCAATCCTTTTCACAGGGACTCGCACTCAAGTTAATCCATTACCTGTTCACCAAGCTCAACTTAATGATACTATTACCTGTTGCACAAATTACTGTACATCAGCTGAATGGAGGTAACTGCTGTGAGCCTGTGAAAAATGAGAGGTGGTATTAACAGATTTAAACGAGAAACGGGCTGAACACGGCACAGAGGTGACTACAGCAACCTCCTTGCGATGGCTGCTGCTGACGCTTGTTGATGCACAGAAATGTGACCACAGGTCTAAGGTTCTGAAAATATCCGATGCCAGATGTGTCAAAGGAAAAAGCATGGGACAGTCCTAATGCAAGTCGATGTGCAAAACTATACTTTGGGGTGGAAATCACAGAATCCCAGCCTGGCTGGGGTTGAAGGGACCTCTGGAGATCCCCCAGTCCAACCCCCCTGCTCACGCAGGGTCACCAGAGCAGATCACACAGGTCGGTCCAGGGGGTTTGAATGTCTCAGAGAAGGAGACTCCACAGCCGCTCTGGGCAGCCTGGGCCAGGCTCTGGCACCTCCCAGCAAAGAAGTTTCTCCTCATGTTCACATGGACCCTCCTGTGTTTCAGTCTGTGCCCGTTGCCCCTCACCCTGGCGTTGGGCACCACTGAACAGTCTGCTCCATCCTCTGACACCCACCCTGAGATACTGATCCCATTGATCAGATCCCTCTCAGTTTCTCTTCTCCAGCTCAACAGCCCCAGCTCTCTCAGTGTCTCCTCATCACAAAGATGCTCCAGACCCCTCAGCATCTTTGTGTCCCTCCGCTGGACTCCCTCCAGTAATTCCTTGTCCTTCTTCAACTGGGGAGCCCAGAACTGGACACACAACTGCAGATGGGGCCTCCCCAGGGCAGAGCAGAGGGGGAGGAACAACCTCCCTCCCCCTGCCGCTCACACTCTTCCTCACGCACCTTTCTAATGCCTTTATTTTGCCAGTTGGTAATCAGAAAATCCTGGGAGCCTAGGAACTGATGGATCTAGGCAGTCTATCCCATGCAGTCTAAATATTTAGGTAATTAATACTTTTCAAAACTGTCGTCCTGATTCCTCCCATTACAGCTGTGTAACTTCCCCAGGAGTTACAGCCTATTTTATAGGCAGACACTACTAAGCTGTGCCCACCTCTGCACCGAAAGGGCACAAAGTAGAGCAGCTGCAACTACAACCGGACCAAGATCAATCCAAGAAAAGCCAAAAAAGCAGCAAAGTGGGTTTGCAACCAGGTTGCTGAACAACTTCCAGGCAGCTCGGAGCACAGACGGTGAGTTTGCAAAGGACACAGACATACCCCACGTCGCAGAAAATGTAAAAGGGAAGAGGTCGAGCTCTTACGCCTGACGAGCCTGCTCGATGGGATCGTAGTTGTCGAGGTAGTTGAATCGGATGGTGTCTGTAGGATGCCTGTCTGCTGAACGCCACGGCGGGAGCTCTTTTTTCTCCTTGCTTGTCCTCCTTCCTGGCACCGAAAGTTTTGCCTCTGGGACGCTGCTTCTTACGGGTTGCACGTCAATAACTACAAAGTCATCCTTTGAAAGAGTCTAATAAGAGAGAAGAAAAGATGGAAACAAATTTTAGCCTATAATGAAAGTGAGATTTATTTTGTCTAACTTCAGAATTCTAAGACTTTGGTATTAACTCGAAATTAGTCTCTCCAGGCTCCATTATGGTCCGTGAACAGAAAGAGGGACACGGATGGTGCACATCATGGCCCATGTCCCAAAATCTGCATTAAGCTGAGCTGAACTACTCCTGAGATGCTCTGGCTTCTCTCTATTGACTATGGAGAAAGCCTATGGGTGAGTTTGGTTAAAATTAGAGGGCTGAGTTTTGAATTCAGGGCAGAAGAATCCCACCCCCACAGCCCCGCAAACCAGGCATGGCAGCAGTGAATCTCAGGAAAAAGCAAAGGCTACTGAGTAATGCTCCATCTCCCTTTGAAGAAGAGAGAAAGGAACAACAGCAAGGGCTATAACAGGGCTATAATGAGTGTTTTTTCCCTTCCACCAGACTTATTTTATTACTAATTGCTGATTTTAGGTATGAAAGTGACTCTGAAATGTCAGCAGGGGTGATGTTGGGCACTCTACCTCTGGCTATCATGTGCTCTATAAAATTACATATCTTCCATTTTACTCAAGGGAGATTACAGGAAGATAAAGAGGCACAGGGGTCAGGAACCCAACCAGCCCAGTTTTCCCACTGGTCCCGAACAGCTCTAGAGGTGGTTGGTACATACCTTTGGTCTCGTGATGCGCAGCTCTTTCACCATCTCAATGTAATGTTTCTTCCAGATTCCTTGCTCAAAGGGGGTTGGAGAGAAGTTGATGTACCAGCCGAAACGGAGGCACTTCAGCATCCAGAGCTGGTCCAGTTCCGACAGGTACTTCCAGTACCAGCTCACCTGTGAAGCCCAGTAAGTTGAAAACCTTGGGGTTTCAAGCATCCAAGATTGCAGCTAGAGACTTCTGCGCTGCGGATGTAATTCCCCTATGTCCTTACACTGCTACAATTATATTCAGCACTGCTTATGCTCCATTTAAACCTTTCAATAAACCATTCAAGGTCTTCATGACATGCTCAGTGTCCAAGTGTTAGCTGATCTCCAGCACAGGGTGAAATACTCCAAAAAACATGGGCCAAGAGAAAGAATTTCAGCTTGTTTGGGGCAACTTCCCGCACTTCTCCTCAATAAGCTACGGTAGTTGGAATAACCCTTTTATCAGCTTCCACTGAGAAAAACAGCATCAATAAACTCCCTAAGACTGATAGACCTGTTCTGAGGGTCTTCTTCCTGCTCTCGTTCTGCTGTTATACTCCATCCCACAGTCACTTGGCGTTAAATGCTTCTTCCAGCTTCAGGACAAACATCACCTGTTGGCACTGCCAAGCTTTTAATAGCAGCTGTCCAACGATACGACACAAGTAGAACTGTGCGGACCTTTCTTCCTAAGTAATTTCCTAACCTGTCTTCTCCCTGCCTGTGAGTGAATAGTGTGAATTGCATCCACATAAAACATGAAATGCTGGAGCGAGATACTAGAACAAGCTTTAAACAAGCTGAGGTTTTGACATATTCATAGTATTATATGGAGTGCTATGTTAGTGCAGTGATAACGTCACCAGTATCTGAACTTATTCATTCAGAATTACTTGGGGCATCACCTCACAGCGCTTTATCTCATGCAAACATAGTTTTGTTTGTGCTCAAAAGACACAAGCTCCAGCTGCTGTACTCAAAAGCACATCTGTAACTTCTCTGCTTCTCCGCATCCAACACTTTGCCCTCAAGCATTTTAAAAGACCTGGTTTTCTTAAAGCATCACGTGCAGTTCTTTGCAACTAGCACAAGCCAACACTTTTCAAAGCAATGAATGATTCTGCACACCGTACTTTAAAATAATATGATTTCCAGAAAGTACCAGGCCTCCTTCTTGGGAAGAATCAGTCTTGTCAAGTGCCACATGTTAAATGCCTTAGAGCTGAGCATCTAAAATTACTCTTCGCTTCTGTAAATCTTGGCCAATCTGGATTCATTTAGGATCTGTGGAAATGTTGCATGTGGTCTCACACAAGCATCACGAAGCATTTGGCACCAGGCTGCCAAGTCAGAAGACATCCTTGCATTACGAAGAACACAACTGGCATGTCTTTACTGAAAATAGTGCTGTTTCCTTTTTTTCTTTTAACTAGCTTCACCCGACTTTCTGAACTTTACGTACACGTTGGCTTTTTTACCTGTGCGCATCGACAGAGGCTCCGCGGGTCCAGGAAGGAGAAGATGTATAGAGAGAGGACTCGAGGAAGCCTTGTGGTGAAATCTAGAGCCTCGGTGGGAATTCGATCCTGCAGCTGCTTGGCACAGAATTTCTGCTGTGACAAGGAGCAGCGTGCCAACAGGTCCCCCAGGATCCTCCGCCTCTGGCCATCTGTCCACTTGTCAAACTGGGAAACAAAAAAAAGGAGTTTCAGGTTCTGAGAAACTGGAGATTCAACTTCTTAAAATAAAGCATACATTTAAGACAAGGGAAAATGCATAAGCAGCAGCTTCTGGTGACTCATTCAAGAGCGAAGCACGTAGGAACTGGGAACAAATGGAGAGGCTACATTAAAAGAAACTCTGAAGCCATGTAACATATGATTTATAATCCTCAAAGGATCCGGGATGGCCTCGTCCAGGACACGCTCGTACTTACAAGACTCTTTGCTCCTGGGACCAGTTCTGAGATTTGGCTTCACTCGTGGAAAGGAGGAGACTCAGATGTGTGCTCACAGGACCAGGTCCCAAACTACGACGAGTTCAATGCTGCTTCCCCATCTACCCTGACAATTATATGGCCCCGCTACTGCGGTATTTGAGTGCCTCACAATTTCTAAAATATTTATTCTCACAATCCCGCTGCAGAGGAGAGGAATCCCCACTACAGAGAAGCAGAGCAAAGAGAATCTAAACCAGCTGCCCATGTCTCACAAGTGAAGTCTGTGGCACAAAAGATTTTTTCACAGCATTTCTATGCTTATGACAGGTACCTAAAGAGGATTAAAATGGTTGTGGGAAGAAACGAGCATGTAGGTAACCACACAAACACGTATCCCTTTGCTACGACGGCAACAACAAGGCTGTGTGGAGCGGAGCTGTGTAAACAGGGTGGGAGCACCGGTGGTGGTGGCTGGTGGTTCGTTTGTGTTGATAGCAGGAGGATGGAAAAGGGCCCCGTCAGCAGGAATCTCCTGGGAAGGGACTGACCTCATCGCCACAATCCAGGCAATCTGGCTCAAAACCTGCGCCAGGTGCCGGCGGAGAGGAAACATCGGAGGACCCAGTCGGCAGGAATCCCTGGTGAGAACGGCATGGCTAAAGATGGCTTTGCAGAGGTGAAACGTGAATTTCAGACGAGTCTTGACCCAAACTCACCTTCTTTTCAAAGGGAAAACTGTTTGGGGAATTCCCCTGTTCGGGGAATTTTGCTTTTCCCCGGTTGTTTCTTTCTCACGTGTTGGCTGTCCCCAAAACACACGCTCTGCTTTCAGGAGTTTGTCTCCTGATTCCAGCGTTCCCCACCTGACAACGTGCTCTCCACAGCTCAAATCACAGCACATTCATTTGTGCATTTAACCTCGGGAGCATTTGAAATCCTTATTTAAATGTCACCTCCAAAAATAAGAAAAAATACACATTTCTTCCAATATTTTTTTAATCATTGTGGTTAAATGGTTTAATGTCCCATGTCCCTTATTTTCCCTTTCAGAACAAAACAGACTAGAAATCTGGATTTTTTTTCTCTGCTTGCCCCCACCCACAAAAATCTATGGTCAAGTAGAGGAGTGGCAGAATAATAGTTTAAAATATACTGTGCAGATGAAAGGTAATGGAGAAGTAATTTTTTTCCAGATCATTTTAAAGAACCCTTTGTTTCTTTCTTTATTTTTACTTGGATGCATTTAATTCCAGTAATGGAGGAGCAAATAGCTCTTCTTGCACACACCTCTGCAAGACATTCAAGAAGGTCAGCATGAAGAAAGGGTGGAATTGGCATTCCTGAGATCCCAGAGACAAAAAGCCAAATAGAAGAAAGCTCCCGAATGTCCGTGCGTTGTCAGACACAGACAGTGAATTAAAGGATTAAACCCTTTCCCTCCCATCCCTCTTTTGCATATAACTTTCACCTCTAATGATGTTTAGCAGCATACTGAGGAGAAACTGAAGGAGGACATTTGGATTTGGGGCTTAGAAACAAGAATAAAATCAAAGGTGTAGCAGAGGGGGACAAAAGGAGGTTCTGTCTGTCCCCTTCTCACCCTCAGCTTGATATGAAAAGCTTTTTCTGTCACATGGTGAAGGGGAAAAGCTCCTGCTGCACAGATTCCCCATTCATGATCACAGCTACATCCTCTTCTCATTAAAACAATCTGCAATCACCGCTTTGCAAAGATAAATTTCTCCCATATAAGCTCCAGAGACAAGGGGGTAACTGGCTTACTCCCTTCCACACCAAGAGATGAAGTGAATTAATCAAAGCAAATGCAGCTTCTCTTCAGAGAAGACAGAATATATGATTCCATGTAACTCTTCCCATTCTGCCCCGGCTTTTGCAGTAAAGCAATTCCTTGCAGCATCCTCAGCCTGTGCTCAGCCTGCCAGGGAAACTCTCATTTAAATCAGCACCACAGAGTCAGGACCATGGGAACACGCAGCTTCTTCCCCGCCACATTCAGCAGCAGCCAAGTACTTAAGCCGGCATAATTTGTCTCTTTTCCAGTATTAACAAGCATGTCCCCATCCTACATTTGGCTGCTTTTCTCCGGAGTTCCTCCCCTTGCCTCTGATTACAGCAACCCAACCAGTCGGACCGGATTCCCCTTTTCAAGGTGTTGCACCTTCTCTGTCCCCAGCTAAGAACATTTTTTATTTTTTTTCCCTTTTCTGTGCCTTTCCCTGAGCCCCAGCAAACAATGTCTCCCCAGGGACTGGATGACATAAGGCTACGCTGGCAATGGGGAGTGCTCAGCCCCTGCGTCTGCGATCAGTTTACAATTAATCCATGAGCTCACACACACAAAAAACGCGGCCTGACGCCAAGGGGAGAGCCCAGGACCGCAGCACCCAAGTACAGCGGCTCCGTCGCTTCACCTAAAGAGCCGCTCTCTGCTATAGGAGACAGGTTGTTTTACTGACTTGAACTAACCGCTGCAACGGGACGTGATCCTCAGCTCCAAACCAGCATATGGACAGGAGATCACGGGGTTACAATCACACGCAGGCATCCCCGTGCTCTGCAAACGTAGGAAGGAACGCTCGGGTCAGCGAGGCTCTTTTGAGGAATGGCTCGCAAGTAGATGGAGATGATTCACTTCAGAAGAAGCAATTTTCCCCTCCCTCCCCAGCCATCTTAGAATAGAATCATGGAATCATATTGGTTGGAAGAGACCCCCGAGATCACAGAATCACAGTATGTCAGGGGTTGGAAGGGACCTCGAAAGCTCATCCAGCCCAATCCCCCCGCCGGAGCAGGAACACCCAGATGAGGTTACACAGAAGGTGTCCAGGCGGGTTGGAATGTCTGCAGAGGAGGAGACTCCACAACCTCCCTGGGCAGCCTGGGCCAGGCTCTGGCACCCTCACTGGGAAGAAGTTTCTCCTCATATTTAAATGGAACCTCCTGTGTTACAGTTTATACCCATTGCTCCTTGTCTTCCCATTGATTGTCACCCAGAAGAGCCTGGCTCCATCCTCCTGACACTCCCCCTTTCCATATTGATCCCCATGAATGAGGTCACCCCTCAGTCTCCTCTTCTCCAGCTCCAGAGCCCCAGCTCCTCAGCCTTTCCTCACACGGGAGATGCTCCACTCCCTTCAGCGTCTTCGTGGCTGCGCTGGACTCTCTCCAGCAGTTCCCTGTCCTGCTGGACCTGAGGGGCCCAGAACTGGACACAATATTCCAGATGAGGTCTCCCCAGGGCAGAGCAGAGGGGCAGGAGAACCTCTCTGACCTACTGACCACCCCCCTTGTAATCCCCCCCAGGTCCCATTGCCCTTCCTGGCCACAAGGGCCCAGTGCTGGCTCCACCAGGACCCCCAGGTCCCTTTCGTTGAGTCCAACCATTCCCCCAGCCCTGGCACTGCCCCATGTCCCTGAGAACCTCATCTCCGTCTGTCCAACCCCTCCAGGGATGGTGACTCCAGCACTGCCCTGGGCAGCCTGTTCCAATGCCCCACAGCCCTTTGGGGAAGAAATTGTTCCCCAGATCCAACCTCAACCTCCCCTGGCGCAACTTGAGGCCATTTCCTCTGGTCCTGGCGCTTGTTCCTGGGGAGCAGAGCCCGACCCCCCCTGGCTCCAAGCTCCTTTCAGGCAGGTCAGAGATCAGAAGGTCTCCCCTCAGCCTCCTGCTCTCCAGGCTAAAATCTCCTGCTGCACAGTGGGATCCACTCTTCCTAAACCATTCCTGATAAGTGTCTGTCTAACCTGTTCTCAAAAGGCTCCAGCGATGGAGATTCCACCCCTAACCCCTAGGCAAGCAGTGAATTATCTGTAGCGCTGGATTTTGCTGGTGTCTAAATTGTGTCTCCACCATTGTAACTCAAGGCCATGAATTCTTGTGCTACCCGATGTGATCACAGAGATCAGATCATTCCGTCTTTCCAGAAATCTTTTGTGTGTCATTGGAAAGATGTTATTACATCTTTTCTGCATCTTCCCTACAGTAAAGGGATCATTTTCTTATTTTCTGGACCTGAGACTCTTCTCACATATGACTTGTTCTCAGAAGTATCTCCAGCCGGTCCTTTGCTTTCTCAAAATGCAGGGACCAGAACCGCGGACATTTCAGACAGCCCTCCAGGATATTTCCTTTTACTACAATTATACTGTCAGCTTATATTCAGTTTGTGATCCACCATAATTCCCAGCAACTTTTTTTTTGCAGAACTCTGGCATACTTTGGTTTTCTCATATCTGCAGTTTTTGTAAATGTCGTCATTACAAGCAGCACTTTTCACTTGTCCTTATCACACTGCAGAACATTTCATTCTGATTTCTAACCTCCAAAGTTCCTGAAATCCCTCCAAGCCCGTTATCATCTGCAGGTGAGTATGTACTTTCCATTCTGTCACCCAGATATTGCTGGAAACACTTCACAGTTCTGGACTTAGGACAGACTTTAGCCTTCCAGTTTCATAATAAATCATTTAGAACTACTTTGAATATGGGTTCCCAGCCTTACAAACCCACCCTTCAGCAGTTTCATCCAGTCCACTCTCCCTGAGAGCACGAGAGGCTCATGTGAATCAATGTAAAAAGTCCTGCCCAGAGCACTGTGATTTCTTGACACCGTTTCTCCCGTTAAGAGTTAAGAGCAGCTTTTGTGCTTTCCCTTTGCCGTAGACTATCCCATGGGTGTTTTAAAGTACGCAACAATTTTCAAGAGACGGGTTTTAGGCCTGTCAGCTCCTGACTATCAAGCTAAAAGGTGTATTTTGTTCTCTTAGTATCCAAGAAATCCCTTAGTATCAAAACACGTGCATGTCAACAAGTTATGGAAAGCATATTGCCTATGAAGATGAATAATCCCTAGGATCTTAAAATCAAAATACTTGTCTGTAAAGACCAGTTCAAATGGAAAAAATTCCCATGAGTGACCTAGTAGGCATAAAGAATAGCATTATCATTCAAATAAAGTTGCTGTGCAAATGCTCTTTATCAAAGTGCTGATAAGGAGCAACATTTCTGTATTTTGATTTAGCTTATGTATCATATGTGACCATGTAACTGGTTCTTTGGTTCCATTTATAAAGATGTGCCCAGAACTCGACCATACAGTTACTACCAAGCTACATTCAGCTGAATTCACTCATTTATTGCAAAAAAGTCCCTGAGTCTGTATTCCTGTCTGCATAAGAGACTGAGCAGATTACGGCTGCTTTCTTGGAATGGCTTGTAAACGGATTTTGCCTTATAAAAAAGAAAGCCCAACGCAATTTTTAAGGGGTGAGCTTAGGACTAGGGCAAATTGAGTTACTCTCTGGAATTACCACTTTCTCTCTGTTGACTGTACAAGGAGCCTGGGATGACCAAACCAGCCAGGCTTAAATGTTATGTTTCAGACATATAGACCTGGCCAAATGTCTGACTTGCAGTCATCTGTGGTCGGGGTAAACAAATTCTACCTCACATCTCTGTGTGCCCCATTTTTTTTTTCATCTACAAAACATGGTGACAGCACTTTCCTGTCTCGTGTAGGAGCTGTGAAGATAATGACAGTAAGAGATTGTGAGGTGCTCAGTGATTACAGGATGAGAAGCCACATGTGTGCGCTTGGGAGATAACACGTCACTTATTACAGGTTTCAAAGACCTGCTACCAGGCAACGGCAATATCTCAACATCCAGCACCTTCTTTGAAGACTTCTCAGGCTTTTCCCAGGGTGTCTTATCCCATTTCAGATCATTCTGATGATGGAATATGATTTCCCGAGTTCAGAACTTACAAAATGTGGGCACTGAGGGAATTTACACCTTTACCTTCCTCTAGAGTAAAGCAGCTAAAGCTCAATTTCACATCGGAAAAATGAACCCCTTTTTCAAAACAGCATTTTCTTTACATTCCCATTAGAGTAATCTCTTGATCAGTTCAGAAATCCAGGTGCCTTTAAATATATATTTAAAGAGGAAAGTTTACCCATTTTCCAAGCAGGGCTCTTCTTTCTTCGAATATCTATAAAACAGACATGTAAATAAAATTTAATACTTAAAGGGGATTCAGTATGTCCTAAGAAAAATACAGCTTGAGAAACAATCTATGCAACCCACAAAATATCAATGGAATCACTGAATGGTAGAGTTTGGAAGGAACTCATGGAGATCGTTTAGTCAAAACGCTCTGCTATGGTCAACTAAAGGTTGCTCAGGACCACGTCCAGCTGGGTTTTCAATATCTTCTTGGATGGACACTCCACAATCTTTCTGGGCAACTTGTGACCACCCTCATAGTAAGAACATTCTTTTTTATGTTTAAATGGAATTTCCTGTATTTCAATTTGTGGTCACCACCTCTTGTGTTTTCACTGGACGCCATCAAGAAGAGTCTGGCTCTGTCTTCTTTATCTCTCCCATCAGATATCTACACACATTGATAAGGTCCTTCCTCAGCCTCTCTTCTCCAGGCTGAACCCAGAGCTCTCAACCCTTCCGTACACATCAGATTCTCCAATTACTTACTCATTTTTGCAGCCTTACACTGGACTTATTCCATTAAGTCCAGTCTTTATTGTACCAAGGAGCCCAGAACCAGACACGGCATTCCAGATCTGTCCTCACCACTGCTGAGTCAAGGGGAAGGATCACTTCCCTTCACTTGCCACCTACGCTCTTCCTAATATAGCCCAGGATGATGATGGCCACCTTGGTTGGCTCGTGGTCACCTTGGTGTTCATCAGGACTCCCAGGTCATTCTCTGCTAAGCTGCTCTCCAGACAGTCAGCCCATTTCTTCAGGTCCCTGTTCATCACTGCAACAGCCTCCTCAGGGATGTGGTAGAGTCCCCATCGCTGGAGGTTTTCAAGATGCGATTAGACAGAGTGCTAGATCATCTCATCTAGGCTCCCTTTTCCACAAAATGTTGGACCAGATGATCTTTTCAGGTCCCTTCCAACCCAGGCTGTGCTATGATTCTATGATTCATGAGAGCACAAACATCTGGTCTATCAACTCCTCCTCCCAATTCTGTATCATCTCCAAACTTGCTGAGAGTGCACTCTGCCCCATCATCCAAGTTGTTAATGAAGACTTCAAATGATCGTGGCCCCAGCGCCAACCCCTGGCGTACTCCACTAGTGACTGGCCTACAGCTGAACATTGTGCTGCAGACCATGATCCTTTGAGGCCAGTAAGTCGGTTGGTTTTCAGTCCACCTCACTCTCTATCTGTTCTTCATCACCTTGTCTCTGAGGATGTTATGGTAGACAGTATTGAAAGCCTTACTAAAGGCTGAAAATCAATCCGTCTTCCTGGACCTCTCTTCTGCCCGGGACCATATCCCATGTGATTCTTCCACATAGATCCCTGAAGAGGTCAACCTGGATTGTGATCCTGTTATTCATCTTGCCCTTCCCTTTGGGTATCTTGAACTTCAGCATCTCCTGGTCACTGCAGCCAACATTGCCCCTGTCCTTCGCAACCCCAACCAGTCCTTCCTTCTCTGTAAGTATGAAGTCCAGCAGAGCATCTTCCCTTGTTGGTTCCTCGATGACCTGTGTCAGGAGGTTATCATCAATACACTCCTGAAACCTCCTGGAGTGCATGTGTTGCCCTTACCACAGACATCACGGTAGTTAAAGTTCCCCATGAGGACCTGTGAACATGAAGCTTCTTCTACTTGTCTGAGAAAGGCCTCATCTACTTCTTCCTGATCTTCTGCAACTCTACAGATTGGTTCCTGTGGAAGGTTCCTTTCAATGAAGAAACTCTCTGAAGTTCAAGGGCTATGTGTGCATGACTGAAGAACAGCTCTGCAGACTGGCTGCGATGTGAACCTCTCATCTCCAGCTCCCTACTTTGCAGCTACCGCACATGCGATGTGCCAACATAGCTCTCTGCTCTCTTGGGCATAGAGTGATTACAGAATAATGGAATCATGGAATCATTCCGGTTGGAAGAGACCCTCGAGATCATCGAGTCCAACCATAACCTAACTCTAGCACTAAACCATGTCCCTAAGAACCTCGTCTATACGCCTTTTAAACACTTCCAGGGATGGTGATTCCACCACTGCCCTGGGCAGCCTGTTCCAATGCCCCACAGCCCTTTGGGGAAGAAATTGTTCCCCAGACCCAACCTCAACCTCCCCTGGCGCAACTTGAGGCCGTTTCCTCTGGTCCTGATGCATGGTGTCTCACATGCTTCGGTGAGACCAGACACTGGGCTTCTCATCTCTCTGTGTTAGAAATTTCAGTTTTCCTGAGTTGGAAACATTGGGTGCCTGAAATCTCCCAGAGTGGACACAACATAGGTCCTATCACACAACCCTAGTGACGGCTTCAATCTTGGTGCAGCCAGACCATTAGGAGTAGGATAGCAAGACCAGTCTTTGTTCTCTCGCCACTTTACAGTGACAACTAACAAGAAGGATAATCAGTATCAAAATATAGAGGAGGATTTATGATGTTGACCTCTATCCATAGGGAGCTAGACCTGAAAGCACTAGCAAGTGACTTCCCACTATCACAAAACTGACTTCTGCACTCAGGCTTGTGACCTGGGAAGTGAGGAAATGCTGTGGGTGATTTTTCCAGAAGACAGATCAAAGAGGAAAAAGCCCAGCTTATAACTGCACATAAAATCAGCTATTAATCGCAACTAGGAAAACATGCTTGATCATTAGAAACTCCAAACATGTTATCGCTGTGACAGCCTGCAAAGAAGGTTCCTGCAGAGAAAGACATTATCAGTGCTGATGTCTGGTGCAGCAGCTGACGGCATTAGCTCTGTCTCTCTCAGCAGGAATGTCTCTTGTGAGGAATAGAAAATGACATTTCTTTTATTTGTATGTTGACAGTTACTATTTGCTCCATTTGCATGCGGGACACTTGGCAAATAAAAAAAAAAAAAAACCAAACTCTAACAAGCGGAACTTGGAAAAGGATTTGCCGCAGGCATGTGATGAATAGTCAAAGATCTAAGTTTTGGGTTGGATAATTCAAGTGAAGCAGGCAGCTATTTATATAACTGCAAGCAATGTTAATGGCCTTTGATCAAAGAAAGACGCATATTTGCTCTCAGCATTCTTGGAGATACATCTGAGCCAACTCTGACAGCAAGTTCTGCCTACTCCAGGCACTTGGAAGCATTAATTAGCAACAGAATGGCCCAAAATTGGTGTAATCATCCACTGCCTTAATCGAGCCCATGTTTGCTGTCCTCTTCTCCAAGGCCTTGGAGTTAAACCTATACCGTACCTAAGCTGGCTGGTTTTGGATGTGCCCCAAGGCTTAGGTTGCTCCTGAGCCCTGCCACCTCCCATCCATGCCTTCAGGTGGTTTTAAATAAGCTCAGGTTCAAGGCTGCCTGGCAAATCCCTCCAGCCCTTGCTGCAAATGCCGCTGGAGGCTCTTTTACGCCACGGCTGAATCACCGCCCAGCATAAGACAAATCATCTTCTGCCTTCCAGTCCTTCCTTAAAGGTATCACAGCCTTTTAGGACCGACGCTGAAGTCTGGTTTTGCTGCGGGCGAGCAGGCTGCCCCGTCTCTTTCCTTTAGTCTGTCTTTCGCCGTAGAACAACCTTGGGGTATCTAAGACTCTGCCTCTCTTTTTCTGACCATGAATACTGCATAATTTGAGGTTTCCTACCTTTCGCTCCTTGACTTTGGTCCGTCCCTGATGGTGATCCTGGGTTTAAAACCAGCACGACTGCCCACATCCCAGTAGTCACACCCTGAATAGACTTTTCTCACAGCTGCTCTAAGGGCACAAAACCATAGATGGAGGCAGCAGGACTTGGGATGTCGTCGAATCATAGAATAGTTTGGGTTGGAGGGGACCTTTAAAGGTCATCTAGTCCAACCCCCAAGGTACAATATGCAGGAGAGAGCTGGGTCCTACCAACAATGCAGACGAACGTACTCTTGAGCATGTCAAAAATCCAGGAAGACCTAGAGCAACTACTGATGGAATACACCCAGGATTACCCCAAATTACACAGGTTTACGCTACTAACTGTTCTTGGGTCTGCTCCTAAGAGTGGTTTAGATGTTGCTTAAATGCTTCTGCCTTGGATCAGTTCTGAATTCCACCACTCCTGCCCCTCATTGTACATTTCTTACGCAGCTCTTCTCTCTATGTTTTCATCTTCTCACTGTTTTTCACATACCTTTTATCTAGAAATTCTTTTCTCCCTTCATGCTTTCTCTTAACTCGAGTGCAAAAATGAACAGACATACGATTGTATGAAAATGGCACATTGTCACTCACTAGCTCCCTGTATATATCAATTGGATTATCTCCTGATTTTAGCTGTCAGCAATATTTTTATTGCAACTATTTTTTTTTTTCTGCAGAGCCAGCACTGAAAGCAGTGGAGTGATACATGAAAAGGAGTTTTAGGCAGGTCAATGCTTTAAAACCTGGATCAGAAACAAGCAAATACTATTTATCATGAATTTCATCACTGAGCAGAGGTCTGGGAGCTTATGGCATGTTCTTTCCTACCTGGAACATCATTAAGTGTTGGAGTATACAACAATCCAATATGAGTTCCTAAAAGTTTTGCTGCAGCCCAGTGCAACATCAGACTGCTTAAAAAGCAGAGGTGTAAAAAGGTGGGAAAGGGTGGTTTTAACCACATACTTATTTCTAGTTAGATCATACTTTATTGCACAGTGATGTGCATCTATAAAAATATGTTATAAAGGGTGTAGGAAACAGACATTAAAATGATTCAAAGGCTGGAGAATATGCCAGATTGAAAGGACTTCAAAGAGCTCAATCTGTTTAGTTTATCAAAAAAAGTTCAAGTGTTGGCTTGAAGCAGGGCAAAAATCCTTCCAGAAGGAAAAAATACCAGTTACAGAAGAGTTTAATAAGCTAGCAGAGGAAGATTTAAATGATGGAAGCTAATGCTAGAGGTATTCAGACAGGAGACAACGTTTTATCTTTTGATGGTATAGAGAATTAATCATGAGAAAATTAAAGGGAAGTGATGAAATGTTCATTTCTTGATAAGCCCAAAGGAAGCCTGGATACCTTTGTGGAAGACATATTTTAGCTAAGTTGTAGTTCCTGAGCTCAAGACCGGGAGAACTGTGTGAAACAAGAGGGCCCAAGAAACCCAGGAAGCCAGACTACATGATGTCATGGCCCACTCGGGATCAAATTTGATAATATGAATCATCAACAGAAACTTAAACGGAATTCTGAGGGAGGAATATGGTGATACATGAGCCAAAACCCCCCTCAGTGATGTTAGCAGATCCCAGATAAAGTACACAGAGTGGGAGGGCATGGAAATGCAACTCATTATTTATAAATTAAGTGCATCACTTCGGTTTCCAAAATATCAAGCTTGCGTCAGCACTGCCAGGCTTAGTAGAAAAGCCAGGGCATAGGTACGAAGGTCTCTCCTATGAGCTGCTCCTATGGAGCACACCGGCCACGCGCTTTGCTCCGCGGTTAAATTGAAGCCTTCTAGCACAGAAAAAGAATGATTTGTTAATTTTCACTAAGAAACAGATACACATTTTTTGTTTAAAATCAACTGATTTGGCAAAATAACAATATTTGAATAAAACACTTACGTGCTTTAAACAACGTACATCAGAACTTTCAGTTTTTACATATTAGGTTTTATATATAGGTATACATAATGAAGACTGTATATGTGTTTGATGTATACTTCTAATAGTAAAAAAATCTTTAAGTTCTTATTCCATTACTCATGATCTACACGGGTAAAAAGATAAGTTGTTGGGTTTTTTTTACGGCTTGAGAATTTGTGAATTGAACACGAGAATTTGCCTTAGGATTTGAGAATACTCAAATTCTGACCAGCCAAGACCCTGAGCAAATGCTGGCTCTGCCTCAAGGGGTTGGACTGGGAGATCTCCACAAGTCCCTTCCAACCTCAACAATTGTGCGACTCTACGAATTTGACCCATTCGCACGGAACTCGCCTTGTCATTCATGAGTTGATTGTTGAGCGGAGTCCACGTGCTCATCTTGGTCTGGAGCTTGGGGCCATCCATGGTTCTCGGAGGTGAAAATGCCATCGGTGTGGGAGATGGTGGGTCCTCTGCCGTCTTGTCAGCACCGGCGGCTACAAGGATTGAACAGAGCAAAGACCAATATTACCTCTGTGCTACTTCACTAAGTGAAAAGCAAATCATTTTAGGAAGGAATTCAATGATTTCACAGCATAGCAATGACACAAGTAAAACTATTTGAATAGCCGGCTAGGGTAAGGCCTTTTATTTTATGTACCCACAGCAATCGTGACAGTAAAGGCCACATTTCCTGACGGAACTAATATCACATAAATAAATCATAATTAAGCAGGTCTTCCCCATCAGAAATATTATTGAATATGCCTTTGATTTTTGCTGCATGAATTATCACAACATATTATTTACAGCGAGCTAGAATGTACATGAAATTTCTCTTTCCAGTTGCTGGCACTGGAAATTGCAGATAACTTCAGATACTTCAGTGACACTACATGGGCTTTTACTGGTTTCGATGGGCGTATAATGCCAGGTCTCAAAGAGCCAATTTGTTTCTGTAACACTTAACTGAAAGAATGAAATCCGGAATGGTTCAGAACTGACTGAAATCTCTCAGAGTCCCGTGCTCAGCCAGATTGGTTTTGATGGTTTAGACTGACTGTGCTGCTCTTTTAAAGAAAAATTTCTATCTGAAGTAAATTGGACATTTAACAAAATTTTCCCACCCCTTTTGTGACACCAAATAACTGGACCACGTTCAGACAAAGCCATTTCTTCATAAATTTTTGCCCAAACATCGGAAAAGCTTCTTTTGCTTCATCTTGTATCCCGCGGTTGGATTCTGTAGGATAATGTCACTGCTCGCCTCAGGCATCCAATTTCCAGACTGGAGCCTTAAGCTGCAGCAGCCTGAAAACCAAGTAATTTCTTTACCACATTAAAAAATATCTCACTTCCCTGCATATAGTTATGAGGCAATTTTTCTGTAAACACTTCAGATCGCTTTAAAGCTCCAGGGTGGCAAGTTGAATAATAGGACTTCTGGAACAAAAGAAAAGGCAAATCCACTCAGTAACTCCAATATTGTGTTGCCAGCCAACCCTAAACCCAAGCATCTCAAAACCACCCAGCAAATGGACCTTTCTAGCTAATACAGCTCTGAGGCTCACAAAACACATCTTCATGAAAGCCCAGTCCCTCGTTCCTTCCCCAAACAAAACTCCTGTCCAGATCAATGGGAGATTAATCTTCAAAACCAGGATCTGTCTGGGCACATCACCTTTCGGAGCAGTTTTTCCTCCTTTTCCCTCCTAAGTTATTATGGAATCAAAGAAGTGTAAAGAAAAAATGTAAAAGCTGTTATATCTTTGTCTCTGCATCCAGTGATGTAACGTGCTCCGTGGTTAGGAAATAAGTTCATTAACAAGAATCTGAGATTTTTTTATTCTTTCTAGAGACCCTTAAATAACTTATTGTCCGCACGCTGCAATTTTAACTTCCCACAGAGAAGTTAAAAGACTTGCTAAGGTTTAAAAGTCCCACATTCTGTAGTTGGCCAATGTCGGAGGCTTCTTGTGCAACTGAGTAGGTGCATTTGGGATACGCATTACGATGGGATCACCTACTGGGTTGCTTTTGTTTTGTTTTGTTTTTCTGCAAGGCCCCTGCCCTCTCCAATGCACAGAAAACACAACATTACAAGCTAGGGAAACAGCTCCACTGCCAAAAAAAAAACAGGTTTAGGCAACCATGTCCTGTTTTTCAGGGATGACCTTCTACATTAGTCACAAAAACATCAATTGTCGCCACAACACACTCCCAGCTCGGGATTCACGTTCCAGTTTCCCTACACGGACACTGTTTTCTTGGTGCCGGAGCAGCTGCGTTCACAAAGCTGGTGTGTTAAAAACCTTTAGCCCAAAATTTGTGCCTCCGGACCCTCTTGTGCTGCTTCCGTGCCAAACCTGTGGCTCACAACACACCTGGCAGAAATCATGCCCCCAGCTGCACATGCCGTAAAACTCTGCGTTTGAGCATGATGTGGAAACAGGGCTGCAAGGGCAGGTACCATCAGGCACAAAGGTGAGCGGAGCCAAACGTTTTAACTCTGAACGCGATGTGCCAGCCTGACATCCCTCCCTCGCTGCCCCTTTGCCGCGTCGCCCCACAACCGACCGCTCTGCTCCCCGTGTCCCTGGCCACACTCAAAATCATGATGAGGGGAGGGAGGAAAGCCCAAATCCAGCCTCAGCGGCGTGTGTTCACATGAGGAATTCTTTGGTGATTTTAGGACTGTGCGGTGTCACTTAGAAACATAGAATCATTTTGGTTGGAAAAGACCCCCAAGATCATCGAGCCTGAAAACTGGACGGAAATTTCTTTCTAGGTCTTCTAAGGAGAGACTTGGTTTATCAACTACAGTTTAGCTGCTTGTTCCCCAAAGGGAAACCTGCGCTTGTCTTCACCCTGAATTCCCTGTCCCTGGCAGGATTAAAAACTAATCTGGCTTCCTCAAGAGCCTGGACTAACTCTGATCAGAGTTAAAAAAGCATTAAAAAGCAGCTGGTGTACCGTGCAGACCAGCGATTGTCAAGCTGTTTAGCCAGGGCCCCACTTTTCTTCTGCAATAGTCGTTATCTTTGGACTGGCTGCCCAAAATAACATTCCAGAGATTGCTCCAGCTTGTTCTCTGTGTATCCTGGGATGAAATTCATCCAGCTCAGCTGATCCAAAAACATTCAACCAGCAAGAGATGCAAGATGAGGTTAAGAAGAAATCGGGCTTTAAATATAGATAAGGAAGATGCTGGTTCAGTACCCAGAGAGGAAAAGCTGTTGACAGATAATGCTAAAAAAAAATCTAATATCCTTCTCCTAGGAAAAAGAAAAGGCAATGTAGGAGCAGATGGCAGGCATAATAAATATCTGTGCAAAAGTGATTTGGGTGAAAGACCAAGTTTTATGAGTACATACAGTGTTTGCAAGCTGGTTCTGTCTGATTAACTTCACACCAAGTTGGTCAGAGATCTCCAGCTGTTTCAAAGCACTTATCTTACCCACTTTGCAGAGAGCCGGCGAGCCTGGCAGAGCGCAAATGTTAAAAAAGGGCGAAACTGCCTGGGTTACTACAGCCAAAAAGTACCTAGGAATGGTTTACAGTTCAAGTGAAAGGTTATACTGAGTGGGGAGCCAGGAGATTCGTGGGTTTTGACATGTATGAAGAAGAAAGACATTAATTTCACAGGGCTGGAAAGACCAATGGCATCTAACAGCGAGACAATTTCACTACTGATCGAAACCCCGCTGAAGCCAATGGAAATACTTTCACTGATTTCAGTACAAGTTGGGTCAAGCCCTCGGTTTAAAAAAAAAACAAACGTGATTGCATTTAAGAAAGATTAAGAATACATAGTGATCATATCATAATAACTAAGGGCATTGGAATCATTTCCTTTAGCTGGGTTAATCTCTGCTTAACCCTCTGGAATGGCATTCCAGAGGTTTGTGCAAACCATACTCAAAACAAGTCCTTCAGAGGCAGACCCACTTTATTCATGTTTTTGGCCACATCTCTATAGCAGTGAGTCTTTGTGGTTCAACAGAGCCTGGTGCACTCAGAGGTTTAAAGACGCATTTTGCAGAGAAAGAGCCTCATCACATTCATCCAAGTGATGACAACGACACAGTCGAGGAGTTCCGTTGCGAATAAACAGAATTTAACTGAATCAATCTCAAGATCAGGCAGGGAAGTAATTTTTATTGTAAATTATTATATCGACAATAAACAGCGTGATGATTTATGCTATGGAAGAAATGCTTCAAACAGCAGTAACAGAAAAACAATCTAGAATGTAGGCCAAACTACAGAGCATTCAAAATGGGAAAATTCAAGAGGATAGCTCTGGGTGGAAAAGATAATGTGAAACAGATCCTCATATGTAGGGAGACACCTAGAAGGATGGCGAGAGGAGAAGGGCAGGAGGCTAAGTGCACACTTGCAATGATTTATAACAATACTGCGTTCCTCCTTTCCCTTGAGCTAGCCCTTAACCCACAAGCTGCAAAGCACGGATATCATCCAGCCTTCCACATTTGTCACCTGCACTTTGCACAGCAACGTCCTGTCCTTGGTTAACACATCATCTCTGACCGCACAATATTGGCCGAGATCCCCGCTACCGCATCCATCTCCTCACGGGTGTCCCCAGTCCCGTGGAAGGCTCTGTGACCTTGGCACAGACGTTTGTCCACCTGGCTTCAGATATCTCTGTGGTACCAACGCTGCAGCATCAATAAAGCCCAAAACGTGGCAATGCCATGTACTGAGAAACCCAAACGCCTGCAGCACCTCGTGCCCCTGATATTTCTGCCTCTCCCCAGCACCATCACCCTGTGCACCCTGCGCTGCATGACATCCACACCCTTACGCCTGCCAGAGTGTGCTCGAAATACCCCTGTGTTTTTACCCAAGGTCTGAGTACCCCAAGCCCAGGCAGTGAGTAACTAACTCTGTGCTCCTCCCTGGTCCATGATGCCCACCAAGGTGTTGGCACATCCATCTCAGAGGTGACAATCTCCACAGACCCCAATCCCTTGTGCTCCTCCACACCATTGTCCCCTGCCAATGTCCGTGCTGCGCTGCTTTAACTTCCACACCCATTCGCTTTATGACCGTGGCTCAAAACTGCGTTAGAAGAGGTTTGGACTAAATACTAGGAAGCATTTAGCAAGAGCATGGTCAAACATTGGAAAAGGTTTCCTAGAGAGGGGGTTCATGGTCCGTGTCTGTCAGTGTTTAACTGGCATTTGGACAATATGCTTTGACTTTTGGTCAGCCCTGAAGTGTAGAATAATTGAATCATAGATTGGTTTGGGTGGGAAGGGACCATTAAAGCTCCCCCAGTGCCCCCCCTGCCATGAGCAGGGACATCTGCACCAGCTCAGGTCGCTCAGAGCCCCGTCCAGCCTGGCCTGGGATGTCTCCAGGGATGCTTCAGCCACCACCGCTCTGGCCAACCTGGGCCAGGCTCTCACCACCCTGGGCCAGGCTCTCACCACCCTCAGCACAAACAATTTCTTCCTCATGTCTGGCCTGAATCTCCTTTCTTCTAGTTTAAAACCATCACCCCTTGTCCTATTGCAACAGGCCCTGCTCAAAAGCCTGTCCCCATCTTTGTTATGGGCCCCTTTTAAGTCCAGAAAGGCCACACTAAGGTCTCCCCGGAGCTTCTCTTCCCCAGCTGAACCCCCCAGCTCTCTCAGCCTGTCCTCCCAGCAGAGCTGTTCCAGCCTCGGGTCATTTCTGGGGCTCCTCTGGCCCCTCTCCAGCAGCTCCATGTGTGTCCTGTGCTGAGGACCCAGAGCTGGACCAGCACTGCAGGTGGTTTTTTCTCCCCCCTCTTTCCACTCCGTGTCCCAGTGCATTTGTACCCCCCTCCCCACGCACCCCCGCGTGCCCCCCGCTCTCCCAGGGGACCCTTCAGCCCCGTGTCCCCACAGACCCCGGGCGCCCCCTCACCTGCCTCCTCCCGCCCGCGGGCAGCGCGGCCTAGTCCTCCCGCCAGGCCGCTTCCCGTCGCTATGGCAACCGCTTCCCGCGGCCCCCTCGGGGAGGCATCTAGCCAATCAGCTCCTAGCAACGGGGCGGGGGGGCGGGAAGGCAGAACGGCCGGAGGTTCCGATTCACCTAGCAACCTGTTCGGCGCGTTCTGATTGGCCCGTTCGCTTCGGCAGGGCAGAGGGGCGGGGCGCGGCAGGGCGTGGCCGGCGCGCGGGGGGCGGGGCGGGCGCTGCGGCGGGGTCGGGCGGGAGGAGGCGCGGCCGCTGCCTCCGCCGCCGCCGCCGCCACCTGAGGTGCGGACCCCGGTCACCGCGGCGGGAGCCTGCGCTGAGGTAACGGCGGGGACCCGGGCCCCGGGATGTGAAAGATGAGCGGGGGTTTTCCCTCAGGGGTGTCGTTCTTTCAGCCCCACAGCCGCCGCCTGGCTCGCCAAGGGCAGAGACACCCGCTCCGGGAGGCGGCGCGGCGGGGGGCGGCCATGAAGCGTCCTGCGGGCGGGGAGGGGGGCGAGCGGAGCGGAGGGTTCAGTCGGGCGACCGCGGGGCAGGGGATGCTGGTCCTGCCCTCCGCTGATCGCCGTGGAGGTGCTGGATCAGCGCCGCGGGGCCGGGAGATGCTGGTCCCGAATCCCCGCTCCCTCCAGCCGCACAAGGGGATGCTCGTCCCGTGCGGGTCCCCTCCCTTTGCACCAGGGAGCCGAGGGGAGGGGGATGCGGTCCCAGGGACTCTCCCCCTCACACAGTGCTCTGGGGGCCCGGGGGGTGTTGGGCCATGTGCACCCCCCTCCCTTCTCTCCTTGGTGTGGATCCAAAAGGAAAGGAGGATGCGCTGCCCCTGAGAACCGCATTACCCCCTCCACACCCCCCAGCCTTTTCTTCTGCGGTACATTGGGGATCCAAGAGGTTTCTAGCCCCACGCTTCCCCCATTCCATCCTGCAGTGACCCAGGAGCAAAGGGACGTGACCCCCACGCACACCCGGCTCCCCCTTTCCCTGTGCAGTGCGGGACCAGCTCCAGCCACACGCTCCCCTTTTCCTTTTGCAATACAGTGTGCACCCGGGGAAAGGGTTGCTGGTTTTATATACATATATATCCTTCCTTTTCCTTTTGCAATGCAGTGGGGACCCAGGGGGACGGGTGCAGGTCTTATGTACATAAGGAAGGGAGGAAGGGCAGGTGCTGAGCTCTTTAGTGACCAGTGACAGAACGGGAGGGAATGGCAGGAAGATGTGCCGGGGGGGGTCAGGTTGGACACAAGGAAAAGATTCTTCACCCAGAGGGTGCTGGACACTGGAACAGGCTCCCCAGGGAGGTGTGACGGCCCCAAGCCTGACAGTGTTCAAGAAGAGACTGGACAACGTCCTCAGACACACGGTGTGAACTGTGGGGGTGTCCTGTGCAGGGACAGGAGTTGGACTCCATGATCCTGGTGGGTCCCTTCCAGCTCAGGACATTCTATGATTCTATGATATCCTTCCTTTTCCTTTGCAGTGCAGCTGGAATCCAAGAGAATGCTAGTTCTGTGTGTGCATTTGTTTCTTTTCCCCTTAAAACACAGTGAGGATTCAACAGGAAAGGGGATTAGCATCAATCTGCACTCTACCTCCTTTTCTAGGCTAAGGCTCCTTCTCTGGTCCTTTTAGCTTGCCAAGCAATATTCAAATACTCAAATGGAGAGAGGTGGTAGAATTATCACTCCATATACATAGAGAATCTCACCAGAAAGCATTTCTGTCTTTCCATCCTCCCTATGGGGACTGGAGCAGGGACCATCGTGTTGTCCCTGTGCAGAGGGACAGGTTAAGAGGAGATATTCAGCATCTGTCCCGTTGTACAGTGAGGAGGAGTGTGGAAGAGTGCAGGATGTGCCTTCTTTCCTCCATAGTCTCCTAATTGAAAGAGAGGATGTAGGGGATTATAGTGTGGTTCTCCCTTAATCCATAACACAAGTGGAGAACAAGGGGAGTGCAGCGCTGGAGTTTCTTTCCCACTGCCTAATTAAAATGGAGTTGGGAGAATAATGTATTCTCCTTTTGTGCCTTCATGTGGGTGGGAATGGGTTGGGGAAGTGCTGCCGGTGCTTGTGTGCAATGACTGAGCTCCTTTCCTTTCTCCACCATCAGAATTGGGTGGGGAGTGACTAAGGTGACATTCTCCTCTTCTCACTTGCACAGGAGGAGTCTAGTTTGTTGTTTTATCACCCCATTTCTCTGGGACAGATAACTGTTAATTAATCCACCTACGTGCTTTCTTTCTAAAGTCTGATGATGTTATTCTCATTGCTCCTTTAGGAACTTTGAAATTTATATTAAAAAAACTCATCACTTGTGGGAGTCGACCCTTTCATTTAATGATTTTCACTCTTTATAATAGTCATCTACCCGTGTCTTAATTTATCCTTTACAGCAGGAATTGCATGAGCTTCGTATGATTGTAAATACTGTATAAATCCGTAACCACACCAACAAACTAGCTGGTTTTTTTTTTCTTTTTTTGCAGTGCCTTGGGGTAGATGGGCAGGTATCCCCTCCTCCTCTTTTATCCCCAGTGTCATCACAAGTGTTTTGGTTTTATATACATATAAAAATAACCACAAAATTTCATATGTAGAGGCTCAACAATGAGTGTACAGAACTGGATGTGTGGTAAGAAACTATCTTGACACTAAAGATTGCTTATTACAGCATTCATCTGTCTACACCAATTAATAGGTCATCCATATGCTCGTTTGCAAAACTTTCGTCTGCTTTCGCAATTATATGGTTGTCTTTTTTCTTACTTTCACCTAGATTTCTTTTTTTGTTTCCATGAAAGGGCGCTGCATGACTAGGCTATATAATCTGATGTTCTTTTCTGTCTCTAGTAAATATAGACTTTGTTTCCTTTATGCTACTGTATAGTTATAAGATCTTGAACATAAAATTGAAAAGCCCTGAAAGGAAACGATGAAATTTTTTATGCTTTTTGCACAGTTTAAAACTTTTTGTGGCTTGTTGAGTCTAGCTTTCTGCATGGGGTTTTTTTCAGTTTGAGGTTGTGAGGAAGTCAGAGGATGGGTGGATTTGTTTGGAGTCTCTACTTTGAATGTCATTAATATGATGATTCGCGAAGTGTTCTTGGAGTTTTTCCCAAGATCCTGGCCGGGATTTGCCCAATGTTTGTGCTTCCAGCTTGAACACAATACCTGGTGTGAGTACAGTTCATCTTAAATTGCTTCTGAACCACTCTTATGAAGCATTATCTTCTGATCACTGCTGGAATGGCACCTGAATTACAGGGAGCATGCTAAAAATTCAATTGTTAATCCACGCTACAAATTGACTTCACTGAAGTTATTGCATAAAATCTCTTGCAACTGGTGGCTGAAGTGTTTGGGAAAAAGAAAAAAAAAATTGTTTGAAACCAAAGTTTTGGAGGTGGCAACGAACTTTTCAGGTTTCTTTTCCTGAGTTCGGAAACCTGTTAATAAAATATCAAAATCAAAAGGCTGGATTCAAAGGGGATTAGATGCCTTGTACGAAACTAAATAGGAATGGATTTTGTCTGTCTGTAACTTGTAATCTTCTGGTCAGGGTGTGAGAATATGCAGAGTCCTTGGGGGTTAAGTAATGCTGGCCTCGCAGATGGCATAGTTCAGGTCTTTGGCTTTTTTTTTTTTTGGAAAGAGATGCTAAATTCTTGAAAAATAAGTCTGAGAAATGGCTTCCTTAGATCAGGAGGCCACAGCTTCTCAATGCCATATGAACTTGAGGTTGGACTGAAGTTAGGTGTGGTCAGATGTAACATGTCTTGTGGCTAATTTTGGTCTTTTAAATTCGGTGTGTTGACTGCTCTTCACAGCAGCACTTGCTCCCTTCAGAATATAAGCAATTTAAGCTATGTTTGTTCATTCTTCTGCCTGGCTTAAGCTGTAGATAATTCTCTTTTCTGCTTTTTCTGCCATGTTTTATTTTTTCCTAGGTTTGGAACAGTATTGTTTGTGTTATTTTCTTTATGCGCTGCGTCAAACATGGATTCCCTGTCAATAGCTGTGAGAGAGTAAGCAGCCTGTGAAAGCAAGTTGTCAATAACTTAATTTAACATGGTTATGTTTAGCATCTTGGGCTTTTTCCTATTTGCATATTTGTTTTTACCAGCCTGTCTTGAACAGCTCCAGCCAAAACCATTGCCGCACATGATCTGAAAGAGAAGCACAGAATTGTTGAGGTTGGAAGGAACCTCTCAAGATTATCTAGTCCAACCCACAAAGTATTTGAGGGTTTAAAGAGGTATTTAATTTTTCTGACCATAAGATGGGCCTGTGTAAACAAAAGCGTGCACGCAGAACTTTCTTGATCGGCGGATACCAGCTGAAGTCTGGGAATTAATTCTTTCATATCTCTCCCTAAGTTTGCATTAGGAAAAAAGGAAAGACTCTTTTTCCCCTCTCTGAATATAGAATTTATTTCCCTTTCTGAATATCTAAAAAAAACCATTAAACTATCAAGACTGGAAGTCCATTCAAATTGCCGTACCCTGGGGAATATTGGTGAAGTACTTGGGGTTTTCTGATTCAAACAATTTCAAGTTTCTGTTACCTTTAAGTGCAAACCTTTTTTTTTTTTTTAAAGCAGTTGGTTAGAGACTGAATTTTGCAAATTTTATTGCCGTAAGACAAAATTATTTTAAGAAGGGGGCCTCTTTCTACTTTTATGGCTCTGTCAGCTTTTGCCATGCTTTTACCTCCAGTTTCAGAGTTTGTTTCTCCGGTTGATGAGCACAATATGCTGAGTCCCTGTTCTGCTTGTTCCACTCCAGCCCCTTAGTGCTGAGAAATTGCAGATCCAGCCTGGGGAGTGATTGCTGTTTAAATTGGCTCTATAGGTAGAGTGGAACTGGCAGAACAACCATACGTAGTTCCCTTTGTAATTTCCATGTTTGAGAGCGTGTGGAGGAAGGGTTGCTCGAAGAATGCTGTCTTCTGGTTTATCCTTACCTGTTCTCATGGTTTCTGGAGAGGAACATATGAGATTTGTGCAAGTAAAATGGCTTAGAGACAACAAAAAAGCTGTTTACAACTAAAATGCCGTATTTGAACACAGGTAGCCAAACCCGTGTCTGTTGGACAGAACAGTCGCCTGTAGTCCTGCAAGCTGGGACTTGTGTATTGGTGGTGGTGACTGTTTTGTTTTTGTTTTATAATTATTCGGCAGAAGCTGTGAGGCCACGCAGCTAAAAAGATGCTATCGCTGCGAATGCACCGGTGGAGATGCTGAGTCAGAAATAGCTTGGTTTCAGTGTGGTCAACAATTGTAATGCTCACATGGTTAAATTTAAAGTGTGGGGTTTTCTAGAAGTATTTTCTTCATATTAAATACATTCTCCTTGTTCGCTATCCTGAGTTTTACAGCACACCGTCTTTTTTCCACCAGAAATCGTCTGAAACCAGGATTAAAACTCGTCAAGGGACCCTCTAGTCTTGCACACGAGAACTTGAAGCAATTTGTCTACCGGGCTATTTAGAACTAAAATATTTTAATCAATTACAAGACTTTTTACTGTATTCTGTTTGTTGTGGTTTTTATTCTAGGTTATCCAACAAAAGAAGAACGTAACTCAACTGCTGTTCTGTCACGATGGGGTCAATTGTGTGGGAATGCGGTTAAACATTTTAATACCTGAGCCTAATACACGCTGTATAATACTGAGAAAAGGCAAGATATCTTGCACATCCATCTCAAATACATCATCTTCTGGACTGAGCCAACGATGTCGTACACAAAGAGCATCCCAATTCTGAAAAACCTTAGGCAAGGACTGAAAATATCGCTGTGGAAGTGAAATCTGAAGGTACATGAGGAGTTGAAGGAGATTTCTGGCGGGACTCAGTGACCGGCCCCATTCCCGGTGTGGAAGGATGGCTGGGACCTGGATGCTGCGCTACCTGTGGCTTCTGGATGTTTTGCTGGGGCACACAAGAGGGCACAGTTTATTTTCCTGTGAGCCCATCATCTTGCGGATGTGCCAGGATCTGCCTTACAACACCACTTTTATGCCTAATCTTCTGAATCATTATGACCAGCAAACAGCAGCATTAGCAATGGAGGTAAGACTGGTTTTTTTTCAGCAAGATTAATGTTTTTGGCCTTTGGTTGACAATTAATTGGTAACAGAAGCCAGGAAGGTATTTATATTAAAAATAAAAAAAGAAAAATCAAGATAATTAGTAATTTAAATATAAAAGCAAACACCACTTGCAAAATATGTGCTGTAATATATACTAAAATATTCTATGACTGCAAAGTTTGCCTAATTTACTATAACTGAGTGTGAAATACTCTGGATGTGTTTGTATGGTAGTCTGTTACTTTAAATATTTAGACAGATCAAGGATGCGTATTTTGAATGGTCTGTCGCATTTAAATGCCAGAAAAACAGAATATTCTGCGTTCTGAAGAGTACGTTCTTTGGTGGCTTTGTCATATTTGACCTTTTCTTACTCGCCTGAAATTTGGTGTGAAGAAAATTAGAATAATAAGGCATATTATGAAAATAATGGGAATTGCTCATTCATCAGTACTGCTTTTCTCAGCTGCAAGAAAGTCTCTTTTCTTGTAGACCGTTTATTTAACCTTTTTCTGTTCTCTATCCAGGCAGACAAGCTTTTAGACTTGCACTTGCTTTGTTATAATGGTGCCTTATTACTGTTGCCATTATCCCCTAAAATCTTATTTGGACTTAAACGTAATAATTTTCTCCTTTTAAAAAAACCCAATGCATTTCCACTGATATTTGTCTGATCTTTCTTTGGAGAGCTTTCCTGATGGGGTTTCAACAACACCGTTAGCCTCTTTTTATCTGTACAAGACATTTAAGTTCACTTCAGTCTGTCTTCTATCCTGCCACCCTACTTAAGGAGTTGCCTTCCTTGGTATTCTGTGGAAATTCAGAATATTAGGCAAGTCTTGCTGTCAGCCTGTTCAAATTTTCATGAGAGATTTGTGCAGATGAGGATTATTTGTATTTTTGAAGTGCTTGGGAGTCCTCACTGATAGGTACGCTGTACTGTATACTGAGAACAGAAAGATTAATCATATGTTTTCATCTTTGAATGCTCTCCCTGACGATATAGAAACCTAATTTAATTGTTCTTGTGAAATGATATAAAGACAAAGCTTGGTATAGTTTTTCTATGGAAGAGTTGTGAACCAGACTTGACAGGTGTTTTACTGTAAGAAGAAAATAGAGATTCTTACCCTTAAATTTGCTTTCTTTGAAAGAACTATGGACTTGCATTTCAATGGCTTGTTTGGATGTGGCCAGGGATTCCCATTATGCTAAATACATAGCAACGGGAATGATTTTTTTTTTTAAATTGGTTGGGGTAAATTCTGAGGACCTTTGAAGATCTAACTGTAAGGAGGAACGATGGAGCCAGAGCAAGTAACGAAGTTTAATAGGATAACAGGGTGAACATGTAGGTGTGTACAAACTGTTTATTTCATCTTTGGAAGGTGGAATTTAGGATATTAAAGGAATTGATGAAAACCAACTGGATTAAAGGCTTCTGAGACTGGCTTGCAGAGATGTGGAGATAATAGTGGGTTTTGGTTTTGTTGGGCAGTTGGAGAAGTAGATGTTCACCTCTTGGAGGGGCAGATTATCAGCCAAAGGCTTTCAGGATCTGTGCACTTCAGTATTTTCTTAAATGATCTGGAAGAGAAGACTGGCAGTGAGATGAGAAAGCCTGTTGATACTGTGGTAACTTAAAGCTGAGGTCAAATTGGAATGAAGAATTGTAAAGATCTGGAGACTACGTTTGCGATACATTAAGCCATAAAATTGCTGAGAGAATTCAAAGTGATAAATATGTATATGTTGGGGGAATAATATTCCTCACATTAGTGGTGATGAGCTGATTTCATTGGACTTAGGATGATTTGTTCCATTGAAATATGAGTTGGAAGCATGACTGAGCAGTAAGAAAACCAAAAGGCAAATCAGACATGGAATAATTAAGAAAGAAATGAAGACCAGACATGACCGTGGTATTATAGAATCCTGTGGCTCACAAATAGCTGGAGTGTTGGGTGAAGTTCTGAGCTATTGCAAAAAATGCATTTAAAGTGAAAGAGGGCCAGAGAAGAAAAGGAAAAATTCCCATATGAGGAATGTTAGACTATGACAGGGTGGCTTAGCCTACTTTTAAAATAGAAAAAAAAAAAAAAAAAAAAACCAAAACAAAAACTGCCATCATAAATGGCATGCGAAGGGCTATAGGGATGGACTGTCTCTTCCAGCACAGGAACCAGGCTCCATCAAATGAATTTGCTAGAAGCCAAGGCAGAAGAAAGAGGAAGAGGTGACTCTTCAAAAATAGCTGTGAAACTCTTAGCCAGTATTGTGGATGCAAAAAGTCTGGGGAGACTGGACCAGAACTTGGAAGATGATGCCGATGAGGGTGACTGCGTAGAAACAAAGCACTTCAGGCTCTTCCATGCAGCAGTAAGTTGTCACAGGCTGGGACAGCGTTTAGGGAATGTAAGAAATGTCCAGCTCATGGTTTGTTTTACCGAGTGCTCTGTATCTGCTGATGGGAAGAGGAGGGACTGTTTTCGGAAAGGATACAAGCGGGAACTCATGTCTATGGGCTGGTGCTTCCCTGAGACCCACAGTCCTTGAATTATGGATGTTAGAAAGTACCTCTCTGCCAGTTCCTTTCAGTATGATTTAATGGATCTATTAGTGATTAATTTATCTAAATTATTTTATGATTGAATACTGTCGACCAGTTCGCTACCCGCTGCATGAAGAAGCACTTATTCTCTAACCTGTTTTAAGTCAATTTCCTGCTACTTTCATTTAATATCTGTTTGTTCCAGAGTTGTGCAATATTATGCTGCAGTTAAATCCTCTGCTACACTTGTGATTTTGGAAACTTCAGTTTTATCTCCCAGGCTTTTCCTCTCCAAACTCAAGTGTTCCAGCCGTTTTGGCTTTCTTGTTGCAATTCAACTGCTTCATTCCTGTAATAATTTTAGTTACCCTTCTCCATCCCTTTTTCTAGCCTTGTCCTTGTTGAGGTGTGGAGATGAGAATGGCACGCCACTCCACATGCAGGCACACTAGGGTTTTTCTATAAATAAAATAAATAAAATCACGCTTTTTGCTGTTAATAGCCTCCTAGTAATGGCCAATATGACATTCATTTTTCTGGCTTTTGTTACGTTAAACCAATGAGTTCAGAGAACTGTCAAAAATATCGCTTTCGCTAACAGGCTTTTTATGGCCACTGTTGGAAGCAGAGCAGTGATTATATGGACCCTCAGACTGAGCCAGAATAACTGACATAATTGTTCTTATCTTCATAAAATAGCTTTCTGCTACGGAGAGAGAAACAGCTGAGAAGCGAATGTTACTTCTCTGCACTCTGTGGTATAAAGCTCAATTTAAGAGCAGAAATTACCTCGTGTGAAACACTGTGGTGCTGCGATTCATACACTGACTCGATGCCAAAGCCATTCTTAAACTTAGCATGAGCGCAGTGGTGTTGTGGGTGTGTATAGAACTCCCTTCTGCCAATGTAATGGGCACATAGGCCAGTGGATTTGGTCTGGGGATGGGCTGTGGGCTGCTTCTGAATGCTTCGTGAAAAATGGTGAAGACTGTGCAGGGAAATAAGGCTATTATCAAACTTAAATTCCCTATCCAGGGGCCTGTACCTCCATTGCAGAGCTTTTTAGGTGTTTGAACAGAAAAAAAGAATGAAAAGCCACAGGTTTTTGTAAGTCTATTTCCACTCCTTGTATTAGCCTAGATTGCCCCTTAAATCTGTACTTGGCAAGAAGTAAGATTTTATTATTTGGCTTTTTAGACATTATTTCATGTTGCAGTCAAATGAACGGAGCACTCAAATTTTGAACTGAATTATGTTTATTAAAACTTGCATTGTGGCTTTTTCTGGTAAACGTCTTTCGTGTCCAAGCCCTCCCTAACTGCCCTGGCATAAAATAATATAATATAGCGGCAAAATCAGTGTGATTCATCTTGTGTATTGCAGGGGGAGGCCTTGTCGTTCTCACAGTTTTTCGGTAGTGCTTTTTTACAATAGTTCCTAATAAAACCCATAAGACAAATTCAGCTTGTACTGTAAGAATACAATACGAGAAAGAGTCAATGTGAAGTGAAAAAGAGAACCACTACAGCTATTGTCTTACCATCAATAAATTCTGTGTACTTCTCTTCCCGTACCACTGGTTGCTTTGTTGAAGGAACTGTTTAAAAACTTATTTACTGTTATTTCTTCAAAACTCAAATAATCAGTTCCTGTGCCTTTATTTACGAGGATGCCTTAACCTTTCTGCTGCGCTACAGCAGCAAGGTTTGCTTTAATCCAGGGAGACGGAAGGGAGGAGTTTCTCCATTTAAGGGCCTGGAACATTATTTTATCCCCAAGTATCTCTAAAGGGACTTGGCTCCTTTTGCTGGGGGATAAACACTGGCTGCATTGGTCCAACTTCTCTTAACATCTGCTTGGCCAGAGACTACAGCGAGAGTCATTTTACATCTGCTTCTTTCTAAAAGGAGTGACGCCGGTTCCTATGGAGCAGCACACTGGTTGTGATGCAGGATGGAGATACAATAGGTATAAAGGGTGTGTATTTTTTGGAGCCCCCAGCTGAGTGGAGCCAGGAGTTGTCCTGCCCTTGTTTACCCATCTCTTGGATTATTATTGCTGCAACTTGAAGAATTATCTTCCTTCCCTTTTTCACTTAATATTCCTTTGACTTTGAAGGATTTGCTTATGCATAACACCAGCAAGCAGTGGTTTTTATCTGCCTATAGTGTGATTTTTGTAGACAAATGTTTTTGTCGGCGAACATGTAACTTGGTACCCATTGGAGCATGAGAGCGTGCTATTAAAGCTTTTGTCACTGATGAAGAGAAGTGATTTAATATGATGATTGCCAGTCTTTTGGCACTTGAATATACTGCCAGCTCTTCCTTCTCCTTACCCTGATGTTTATGGGACCTTGCAAATGATACTAGAGATAAAAGAGGCTTTGAAGGACAGGAACCAGACATAGTCAAGGGCTAAATGGGTCCCTCTCTGTGAAGGCAGCAGCGTTGTCTTTTGGGATTATGCCAGAGGTCGAGCGCTCCAGAAATGAGATGATACACTCACCATATGGGCAGAATAGATAACATGCTACTCCCCTGCACTGTGTCTCAACTCGAATTCCTATTTTCCTTATCAAAAAAGAGCAGTAGTAGGGACTACGAATCCACCATGGCTAGGTTGATTAGTGTGTAGGTGGGAGATGAAAAGGGACAATCTTTCTGTGGTTCTGTAATAGAGAAATAATGTTATTCTGCAGTTTACTCTTTTATTTTCAGGGTGAGGGAGGTAGCTGGAAGGGGAGAGGTGTGATGTTGACTCATATACTTCTACTGCATCAGCATGGCAGCATTCACCAGCTGGGAATCATCGCATTAATATAAATGAACTAACCAGTCATGGAATTCTGAATATTTAGATGGCAGAGGTAGTGAATAGTTAATGGACTTTGTCACCAGATATGCAACTACAGATGTGAAGACAGCTGATTTTTCATGTTTTGTTTCAATTTTAGTGGTTTCTGGCTTGCACTGATTCTTGTAGACAGTAATGCCGTTGACCTGCCACAGAGCAGCATGCGTGCTGCAAGGTTTGTGTATCTTGCTAACTCTATCTCTGTGTGTTTCTTTTTAGTGGCAATATATCTTTTTCTTTTCCCAGCAGTGCTTTTTGGAGTCTTAGGTTGTTTTGTTTTGGTTTTTTGGTTTTTATTTGTGGAAAAGAACTGGAGTATGCTTTAAAATGACATCAGAAGAAGACGTAGTATTTATTCCCAGCCTGGTCTTAGTATGTGGGATAGGAGTTAGGCATTTTTCCGATATAGAAAGGTCAAATATTAAGTGGCCCATTTTAATGGTGTTTCTCAAATAGCTTTTCTTTCAGGCATATATTACAGCTGATTTCAGATAATCAGGGTTTGGACTCAATGTGGAATATTGTCTCTTGAATCTTGATTTGTATAAGAGCTGGGGAAAAGTGTGCAAAATTTGCTGATGTTGGTTAACGTGGTTGTGATTCTTACCTTCCCTGGAGCTGGGAGGTAGTGCTGCCCCATTCCTCTTCTATTTCTGAGTGATTCTTTTTGGATAGAAGTGGGAAGCACCTTTTTTTGGTTTTGTACTGAGCAGCAGGGATGGGGTGAATGTAGGGTGGAAGACCTTTAAATTCTCCCCCCCATAATCCCATCTTTATTCCTTTCTGTCCCCCGTCTTCTTTTCCCTTGCACTATACCCTGCTAAATCTTAGCACTTTTCCTTGGCTTTCTGTATTCTTCAGTTCTGCATGCAAAACTCGTAGAAGAATATAAAGCTAATGGAGAAGTAGGTTTTAATCAGCTGGTGTTTTGTAAGCATTCTAATCTTAGACACCAATTTGCAGTAAGGATTAATTTTCTCCTTAGTGTGTAAGATTATGATGCTTACAGAACAATGGAGCTGTACATGATCATAAGCAAACTGTGCACTAGCTGATTAAAGCCTCCTCTTTCATTAACTTTATATTCTGTTATTCCCACTCTGAATTTTCACCCTAGAAATAGCCACATAAAGATTTTAGATTTTGTTGTTGTTAAACCAGAATGTCTCAAAGCTAGAATTGCAAAGATATTCTGCAGAGTACAGGCAGAGCAAAGGAATTCCTGACAATATACTGCTTAAAAATTTCTGGTTTAGGAATACCTGAGGACTGTCTGTTTGAAACGCATCAACTCATGGTTTCAATCTTGACCTGTAAGGGCCGTGAGTGTTGTGCAAAGGTAATAGAAATCCTGAGTGGGTAAGAACAATTTGGGAAGAACTAAAGCTATTACATCCCCAAGCAGATCCATACAAAAATCAGTACAAGCTGACAATTTTGTACAATGAGGCTGCTGAGGAAGCTGTTTCTTGGACGTAGCCTTAAATGGTCTCATATTAGAACCTTCGATCCTTTTCACATTAAGGTCCAGTGAACTTCAAGATAATCTGAATGAAGAATATTCTATGAATGCGGAAGCGTTTCGACTCCTTGGACAGGAGGAACAGCCAACTGAGATAATTGTGTTGAGATAAATCATAGAGCTACTTGTATGTACCTACTTAGAAGTTGGTAGAGGCTTCAATAAGGAAGAAAGAGAAAGAGCTTTGTCTTTGGCTGGAAGTCTTGTGAAGTTGTTGACCCAAACAGAGTAACATCCAGGAATAGATGCACAAATGGACTTTTCCGCTGCTGTTCCCTGCAGTGTTTTGTGTCTGGGAGAACACTGTAATTCTGACAATTAGACTGTCAAATATAGAATCCCGAATAGCGAACTGAATAGATTTGGGGACCTAGATCATACCTGAGCATGTGATCTATCCTAGTACAACAATTAAAGGGAATATGAACTATAAGTGGCATTTTAAGGAGGAATGGATGTTTGTTTAATGCGAACAATCACAATGGTGTGTCTCTGATTTATTTTTTCTTGCCTCCAGGGCCCACATCATTGCATTTCCAGAAACCAGATAAAGGTGTTCAAGTGCTGTGCTGTACAGAGCAGTAAGAACAGAGTACTAAAGAGATGCTTCTTTCTAAAATACAAAGAATGCAAGGGTTAAAACTTCTGCATCCAGATCATCAACACTCAGATAGCAGAGCTAGATAGCAAGTGGTAAAAACCCTTATTTTCTTTTGCCTGGCTAACAGACGTTCTCCAGAGAATAATAATTTCAGAAATACTGTTTCCTAGTCTTTTATGTTTGTTAATGAGAACAAGATGCCACATGAATATTTTCAAAATGCAGACTAGTAGCAAGAGGGAAAATGAAGAGAAGTAGGGTTGGGGTTTTTTTTTTTTTGCTTGTGAATTGAAGATGAATTCTGTCACCATGTTCATATTTCATTGAATAAAAGATTAATTCTGAATGACGATTCAGTGGAAATATGGAAACAAAGTTTAGCCTTGATAGTTTAGTGCAAGCATATGAAAAAAACATTAGTTTTACGTAGTGTTTCAGTTTAAAGCAAATGATCTACATCTTAATCAACATGTATTCACAGCGGGCTTGTTTTCAGGGTCGTGAAGGCAGATGGCTCTGCATTGTGGCTGATTCTGGAGCATCTGGTGCCGGCTTAAAGAGGAATTATTAGGAAAGGTGGAACACACATGAATTTATTTTGAATAGTTAAATGACGATGTGCTTTATAGTCAGTTGTAGCTTTACATCTGCAACCATAAACTCTCCACTGGAGAATCAAGTCACCACTTCGGTTTGGTCCAAGTTACCAGCAAGACCTTTCTCTTCCCCCTTTACACTCTTTTGATACTAAGATTATTTAGATATCTGACTTACAACCTGTAAGCTGACATAATAGGTTGGAAGCTCTTTAGTTTTCTGTCTTTTTGACTTGCCATTCTTTCAGAATATGTTTTTTGTGCAAAAAGTTGGCATTGATGCAGATAACGGTCGACTAGTTAAAAATCGTATGGCTTGGCTAGGATGAACTTTTTATTTTACTGGTCGTTTGGAAATGGTGGTTCCTTGCTTTCTCTAGTGTGTGATGATGGTTCTAATTATAGGACAATCGGATTCAGAAATAAAGCCACAACAGGCTGTCAAGACAAGAGAGTATGAAATAAATGCCCAAGGAGCAGCTGCCATAAATTTTACCGTTTCTCTTGCTGGTATGGCTGCAGTTCTCTTCTTTGTTTTGGGAGACATTTGTGGTGATTTTAGAGACAGTTAGGATGGCTTTTATGGATTTGAATAATTTTTTGTATCAATGGGATGTTCCTGTGTGGCTGTGAAGCTATTGTGTTCTGTGGTATAAGAAGAAGAATTCACCAAAGCATGCTGTTAATGTTCAAAGGAAAAATCTTCTGAAATTCACATGCTCCTCACTTGTGCGCTGCCACTTTATTCTCCATTTTGTAACCTGGTCATTAAGAGATGCAAATGCATGAGGGTTTGGCGACTTTCTGAAGGAAACAGAGCCTGTGCTTGTCTTAAATGTAGCACCAAACTGGTACTGAAGGAACCCAGCACTTTAGAACTGAGTTCACTACTCAGTTTCGCGACACTTCAGACCTGCAAAACAATAGCATTTTTATAAAACGTGCTTTTAAAGAATATATTTGGTGTGAGAGACAGGCTAGGAGAAATGGAAATGGGGACGAGATGGATAAATGTAGGAAGCTAAGAAGAGTGATATGAAGTCAGAGCAGAGCTGTGCTCAGCCGGGTGTTCTGTCACCCGGTGGCGGCCCTAAGTGGGTGTCATATGGAGCGGATCAGGTGTGTAGCACCCATCGACCATCTGCCATCAGTTCTCCCGTGGTCAGCAGCCTGGGGCTTGGAAATCGGGGCTTGCAAATCGGGGCTTGCATTAGTAACCTCGGATGTATTTTTCCACAAATTAATCAGTTTTCTTCCTGAACTCAAACGTTCTTTTAGCATCCACAGAAATCAGTGGCAAAGAGGTACAGAAGTTAAGGTGGTGTGTGAAAAAATTGCTGTTGTTGTGTTTTGTTTTGTTTTTTCTTCCAACATGCCGCCTGTTGGTTTTATGTCCCTACTTTTAATGCTAAAGATACAGTGAGCAGTTGGACCATATTTTTTCCTTTAAGTATCATTTGTGATTTTATAGAGCTGTTTCATGCCTCATCCTCCTGCTGTCTCTTTTACAAGGTATAAGAATAAAAGTATCCCAAATCTATACTTTATGTAGTATATGAATGCAGTATCATTTTAATATACTGTATGTAAATCCAGGCTGTCAGATTGCTCCTGCAGTAACAATGACTAGATTATCTTCCATATTTTGCAGAACTGTTAGTGTAAACTGTCTCTGCATCTTTGAAGCCATAGCTCAATAACAATCTTCCTGAAGCCGTGTTGTTTCCCATTATCTGTGAGGCATTTAGAAAACATCTTCGAAGTCAAAAGGCTACAAAGATGATTAGGAGACAGGAGCATCTTTCTTAGGAGGGAAGGCTGAAAGAGCTGAGGCTGTTCAGCCTGGAGAAGAGAATCATCGAATCATAGAATACCAGGTTGGAAGGGACCACAAGGATCATCTGGTCCAACCTTTCATGGCAAAAGCCCGGTCTAGACAAGCTGGCCCAGACTGAGAAGGGATCTTATCAATGCTGATAAATATCTCGGGGTGGGTGTCAGAGGATGGACCAGACTGTTGAGTGGTGCCCAGCGCCAGGGTGAGGGGCAACGGGCACAGACTGAAACACAGGAGGGTCCATGTGAACAGGAGGAGAAACTTCTTTGCTGGGAGGTGCCAGAGCCTGGCCCAGGCTGCCCAGAGCGGCTATGGAGTCTCCTTCTCTGGAGACATTCAAACCCGCCTGGACCGACCTGTGTGATCTGCTCTGGTGACCCTGCGTTAGCAGGTGGGTTGGACTGGATGATCTCCAAAGGTCCCTTCAACCCCAACCAGGCTGGGATTCTATGATTCTGCTTCATTTCAGGAGAACATTAAATACTCGTGTTGGATTTGAGAATCAGATCTGCCCAGTTTCTCTGTGGCTTCATATAAATTAATTTGATGCTATTATGTGAACTTAAAACCAGCGCAAAGTTGGACTCTCAATCCCTTATATATATATATATTTTTTTTTTTTTTTTAATTTGTAAGATGATTTACTTTCCCTGTAGGTTCTAGTCTTGCGTTTTTAATAACTCCTTTCCTGTTCCGTTTCCCATCTTGTGAATTTGGTCATGATTCTCCCTCCTCCTCCTCCCATCTCTGTCCCGCAGAGTCAGTTCCTATGGTTACCCCCGCTTTGGGGGGTGACAAAGGTTGGCATCTTGATTCTCCCCAGCCAAATTCTGCCCTTTGACTCTCTCCCCTTTTCACACCCCTTGCTAAGCTTGGCCTCTGGCTCTGCTCGGAGGTTTGTCAGCCAGGGGGTTCCTATGGAAACGAGGGAGGAAATTTGAAAAGAGGAGAAAACAGAAGCACAAAGGGCTGGTTAATTTGAATTTGAACAAGGGAGGAAGGCTCCTTGTAGTTCATCTTTGTGTGTTGTAGAAACCTGAAATTTATCTTTTAGAAGTTGCTTTCAATTTGTAAACTTGTTTATATTCCCTGTTTCTTGATTTGTTGAACAAAAGTTGTCATGTTTGTGGCACTGAGCAAGTCGAAACATCTTTCTTTTAAAATTCAATGGGAAAATTCTGGTCAGCCATTCATTTAGCTTTTGTGCCCTCACAGGTCCAAAAGCATCGTTCATGTTTTTAATATTTTTCTCGGAAAACTGACATGTATTACATTTTCTCCCTTCGTAATAATTCAGTCATACTGCCAATTATCTAACATCCGTGCATTGTTTTTTGCAGAGGAGTGGATGAATATCCGCCATTCAGAATCAGCAGACCCATTAGTTGGATTGCTGCTCATGACTATTTCTTTCGGTTTCTTATTGGACATTTTTAGCATTGTGGTCTGATCTGGGCAGGTGCGATATGGAAATATAACTGCAGAGAAGAATACGGTAACGAAGTTTGACCTTGGATTTCAGTTTTGATGCTTACTGTCAATAATAAAGAAAATAATCAAGGAAACAAAAACGTGTCACAGGATAGTAAGAGCCTTCTGGGATAGTTGATCTGCATATTTTACGAATGTGTTAAATAATTAAAGTTTGATATTGATTTCTTAAAGAACAACGAAGTGAATTTGTCTTCAGATTTTCCATGGTAGCTTTTTGAATGACAAATTGTTTGGTTCTTACAGAAGAATAGTCCTTACCTTGTGTAGAAGAAACATCATTTAAATGGTCTGATTTGAAAATTTGCCCTCCAGCTGCACGTCTACAAAATCTTGTGGCTAAAATCCTGAAAAATCTCAAATCCTGAAGAGTTCACAGACATTTTCCTTAGTCTTACTTTGCACCTACAGGAATATTTCTCCTGTTCTTCAGCATAACCTTAATTAAGTGGCATCATAAAAAGGCAGTGTAATTCTTCCGATACATCACTTGCTTTTTTTTTTTCCCCTGACACAACAGGAGGCTGTTGCTTTTGTCTGGAAATACTAAGCTTCCAGGCTTTGAAACTTTAGGCTTTGGTTCCCCTCCCACTTTGTACGAGTTGTTCTTATTAGCCAGGGTCACGGAGGGGACTCAAGAAAGGGGTGTTGAATTGAAACCAGGACTATAAAAGATCTACAGCTTGTGGTTCTACAGCGGCAACCGATTCTTCTGCCAGAACCTGTTGTACCCATCCGAGAGGATTAAACGACGCGGTTTTGATCTCCAGGTGTTAGTCCTCACCTGGGAGGTAAGTACGAGTAAAATTGAGCAAGCTGTTAAACAGAACTCATCGTGAAACATTAACAAATGCACGTCTGTACACTCCCATCCACTCTCCTGTCCCCATCCTGCTGCTTTGGTGGTTTAAGGGACAAGGGGAGCTGGAAAACCAGCTCTCTGTGAACTTCCTATGGTTCTTTGGAGCAGAAACGGCCTCGGACTGGTCTTGTGTGCTCTGCCAGACAACGGGGGCTTATCACGGCAGGTTTCCAGCTCTTTTGACTTCCCCACCTTCCAGCCCCACACCTGGGCTTTGCTCAAATGCATTTTCAAGCCTTTTAGACACCAATATATATATATAAAAGAGATTTTTGCAGCGTTGGGCAATTATTCAAAGAGGCAATCAATGGGAAAACACGCTTATCTCCTGTTGTCTTGCATCACTCTTACATCTCCAAGCAATTTAATGGAGTCTTTCCTATTTATCTGCCCTGCTCTTTTATCATTTGATCCCACTAATTCCATTTTCTCTCGATTTCCTCATTGCAAATGCCCCCGCCGTGTATTCCAGACAGACCCTGGCACACAGAGTACACTCGAGTGTCACCGTTTGAAATCTCTTTTGAAGACTTACTTCTTCTGCAACACCTATAGATATTTGCGTCTCTTTATTTTATTTCTTTAACTGGAAAATAGTTTGGGTCTGTCATCCTGTGTAGGGGCCTCACATGCATAATCTTTTTGCGTTCCCTTGTTTCCTTCCATCTGTGTCCCCCCTCTCCTCCCACTGTCTTATTAATCCCATTATTGTGTTAGGGCTCATCCTGCTTGTCGAGGGTGTTTTGAAGACGTGCAGGATATGCCGTGGGAGCAGTTTTTCCCAAAATGACACTAGTGAAACAGAAGAGAAGCAGACACAAACTTTGTCCTCAACAGGGACAAACTTCTGGCCGTTGGAGGGCAAAATATGATTTAATGTATTTCGAAAGAAGCCAGCACACTTTTAGGGTACTGCAGAAACAAAGAAACCGACGCACTGTGGGGATTCCTGTCAAATATTTAGCTGGTCAATTATTAACTGTAGGGAAGAAAAATCAACTTCAGGAGCTTGGTTTTATTCTTAATTTGACGGTTTTGGTGCGGCTTTCAGAACTGGTCATTCAGATGCGTGTGAGGTGGATAACAGCTGGAAAAGTGTTGTCATTGCAATTATTTTTTTTAATTCTCTTTTTCTGTCTTCCCCTGTAGAGTTCATCAGTGACCTCATTAACTTGGCACTAAGTGGGAGGGACAGGATCCCCTGATGAATATTGAATTTTAATTTACAGCTGCTGTGTTCAGACATGTTTTTTAAAAATGGTTAATTATTTAAATTGAAGTCACCAACTAATTATCTTAAAGCTTCTATTTTGAGCAGGAATTAGTTTTCATTTAATATGTTGGAGTAAATTGAGATTTTCTTAGTCTTAACTTTTCTGTTTCGTGTTACTGTCTGATGAAGTAAAGGTGCCTGTTTAGTGACCCTGTTGTAATTCTAATTAGGTAACAAATAAGTATTGGGATGGACAATCTCTCTTAAAAGTTAAAAAAGCCATTCAGTAGATAGAGTCGATGTTTGGTCGGAATGTGTAGACTCACTGTAGAATTACAATAATGAGAGAAAATTCGCTTTCTAAAGATTGAAAACTTCCCAAAAATCCACCTAATTTTCCCATAGTTTGTGTCCAGCTGTACATGCTGTACAAACGGCACAACGGAAGAATTTAATGCGTGATACCAAAATGTAGGAAGTTGATCCCAAGATTCAACTATACGGGTGACCTTTTATGTTTTTTAATGGCTTTATTGTACTTGCAGTAACAGCAACAGGACAGGACAATTCTGCGTGGAGCCCCTGGGAACACCAAGAGAGAATGCTGCTGGTTTTTCACTCGAGCTGCCAGGCAAATATCCAAATTTTCCTGAATAAAATCTGGATTATATCATGATCTGCCCACTTCTACCCAATTAATGCAAGTGAAGAGCACTAACTACTGCAGCTTTACTTTTCTTGTGTTAGAAATCGGCTAAAATAACTGCAAAACCAGACGTAATCCCCTGAGAATCCTTACAATCAAAATAGTCTGAAAACTGTAATTGGTGTATGAGAGACAGGATAAATTTTAACAGTTCTAGCGGAGTAACTCTGAAAAATGAAGTGGAAACTGCTGTTGAATTGAGATTTGGAGGTGGTGCAGCTTGATTGGAATTGGATAATACTCCAGTAAATGCATATACAGGATGGCAGGGCTGCAGGGTTTGTACAGCGTAGACCACACAGCCAGGAAAACTACCCTGCATTGGTTATACATGCAAAACAACCTGCTAATTTTTAGAATTACCTATACCAAGAGACAGATTAATATATTAGACTGCTAGTGGAGCCTTCCTGGAAATTGTGAGGGAAGGAAAATAAATAGTTGTCAAGCCAATCGACAATATGTTTTAAATATTACCCTGTGAAATATCCTTTATTTTGAGACCCGAAGATGCAAATCGTCCCTCCTATCCAACTGTTGACATATGTATGTGTACGTCTGTGTGCGTGTATGTATTTTTACTGCTATGTAGATACAACAGATGGTTTATAATGTTAGATTAAGACCCAGCTGTTAGAATGCTAGCATTCATTTTGCAGATAGGTTTTTGCTTGCTATTCAGCATAATTTTTACAGTATTAATCCAACAGATTATGTTATTGGTTCAGTTTGCGTCACATTATTTACGTACATAGTTGTACTGGATCGGTGTCATGCTCTTGTTTCTTTCTGAGCCGTATATACCACCCCCCGACTTTACTGTTGTTAGAGAGACATTATTATATTACCTGAGTATTAATTTGATTTTCAATTTGGGCAATAAATACTGGGCAGAGTCAAGAAAAGTTTCAATATGTAGCCAAACACATCTGTAAATTCATTTGGCACAACTAGTTCTGGTTTTTTTATATAATAGTACATGACAAAGTAACAATCGTAGTGGATGCTGCCAGATCATTCCCTGAAGTATTTTGGTTAGACTCTTGATGGGCTTTCAGAGGAACAAAATTAAGTAATTTAACCTCTGCCCAAGGAGATGTCGATCGTAATGCAACGAGGAAAGACATGAGAGTTTTTGAATGATAACTCCTGCTTTGAGAACACTGTCTGATGTTCAAAGGTCAAACAGTAAATTTATTTGTTATGATGACTGAATCTGCCATCGCTTTCTCATAAATGCAACCAGGTGTTTTGGCTAGTAGAAGAATTGGATGAGATGATTTTGACAGCAGGCTGGATGCCAAGAGAGCAGCAAATAGAGCTTCTTGAAGTCATTTTGTGTGTTTTTACTCTTGCAGCCTTCTGTCTGCAAAAGGTTGTGCTCCTGGGTTTTAATGCCATCAACGCCCGTTCTCCACCATAGCACAAAGTCTTTGTCTTCTGCGTTGAGGAAATAGTGCTATAAAACTCAAAGGTTTGCTTGAAACACATCCTTATAACATTTTCTGGGTCTAGTTGGGTCCAGGGCAGTTGAACTCTGTTTTAGGTAGTTAAGACAGTGCTCAATTAACAGTTGGACTTGATGATCTGAAAAGTCTTTTCCAACCAAAATGATTCTGTGATTCTATGAACACACTGGATGTCCTGAGCTTAGGGTTCAGTGTTAATTACCTGAAAGATGAGTTTAGCTGTGCCCCATTTTTTTATCCAGTAACATGTCCCTTTGGCACCTCTTCCATTTGCCCAAACCTATTATAAGGCCAGTAAGGAGCTAAACCAGCAAAAACCTAAGCTTAGAAAAAAGCGATTTGATCAGCCTCGGTGTATTATGAAGTTTTATCCTAAGCCTACAGGAATGGTATTTAGATGCTAACACTTAAAGATCTCAGCATTCAGGATCTTATCCTGATTTTTTATGCTGCTACTGGTCCAAATAGAGCACGTGTGGCTTTGAGGTTGGTTTTGTGGGCAGTTTAAATCACTCTTAAGCTCAGGTCAGTGCAAAGGAGGCTGGTGGCCTGTTGTGAAACTGCTCCCTGAAGTGCATTAGATGACAACTGTAATTTGTCCTCATTTCACAGCCATATAGGAGGTTGATTATGACAATTGCACAGGGCAAGTTTACTTTTAAGGGGGTCAGCACACTGTAGATTCCCTTGGTTGGTCTGTCAAGAAGCACCTTGGAGGTCAGAATTCTGAAAACAGCAGCTTTCTTCTGTCCTCAACCCAGTGGAAAACATGGAACTTCGTACAGTCCGCATTGGCTTGGAATAATAAGCTCTCTTAGATATTCTGCTATGTCATATTAAAACATGTACATTTACATCACGTAAAAAACCACAGTTAGCGAAGCCACACATGCAACAGCAGAAGTCATCAAGCCTTTGAGAAATAAAAGTAAATTCTCTTCAATAGGCATATTCAGTGTTAGTTTCATTGTATTTTAGAAATCCAGCTTCTCTAATTTTATTCTGCGGGGTATTAATGTCATTTATTAGCTGGCAGACCCTGTCGTTCTGTATGTCGATGGCAGTAAAAATGAAAAGACGAAGCTAATCTGATTGGTGATTTTGCAACTTGGCTGCGTCCTTATCTGGATCTTCCCTCGTGTTTCCCAGTTTTGGAAATTCCCTTTTTATGTGCTCTGAAGAACTCGATCTGGCTCCCAACTCCATTGTGTGCTCTCAAGTCAGTGTCAATCAAGTCCTCCAAGAAATCTTCATAACAAATGCTTTTCTCCTTCACCTAGCAAGATAAATTTTTGAGCGCCATGCCAGCAGCAAGTTGGTTATATTAATATTCTTTGCTCTTGTTATTCCTCAAGGAGACAGACCTCCCTTGAGCTGGCAATTAGTCCGTGAGTCCCTGACACGCAGATCAGTCTGCGGTGGCGGAGTTGATGGAAAGAAAAGCTCATTTTCGCTAACGCGCCACTTCTCGTAACGGGTATCTTGCTCCTTCCCACAGCGACAGCAGCGCTGGCGCGTTTTTCGGCAGGCATCAAAGCAGCGATCACACATGGTTTGTACTCAGAAGGTCGTCTATGCAACCACAGGAGATAGAAATGTGTCATTTAAGTGAAAAATATTATTTTACCAAGGCTTACAGCTCCTGCCCAATAGTCTCTTGCTTGTCCAGGCAAGTGTGCCTTATAGCCTCTTAACTTAATGATATCTAAAACACGGTCCAGAGGACTATATATTTATTTCTCTGGGATATTTTGGAGTAGTCCCAAGCCCATCGCAGCAGGCGTATGGTGAGGAAGTCCAAGCAGTCTCAGCTCTGCTAGAAAAACTAACACTTCTTGCAAATGGAAATTGTTACCAGGACCACCCATCTGCATTCGTCAGTCCCTAAAACATCACGATCGCATTTAGGAGAAGTGCACATTGACAGATGGATGCCATCTTTTCAGTGTCGTCCAAAGGAACTTCAGAATTTCAAATGAAGCACGAGACCCCTTTGAAGAACAAGAGCAGATGGCTTTGCTCTTTAGTCACATAGACAGAGATTAATGTCGTTTGCTGGCTTTTAACTACTTTCATCTTTATCCTACTTATTTTTTTCTGCAGTTGTGAAATTAACCTCAGCTGTCTGTTTACAGCCCAGGAAGCTCAGGATGGTTTGTATGATTCCTGCCCTTTCACAAGGCAGGTGAAATAATTGGTCTTTGGTTTTAAAGTGAGTAACAAGGTTAGTGTCTGGTTCAACCTATAGCACGAAAAAAATATAATTTAAAACCATACTAACTACCTGACATTTTTATTGTTGGAATGACTTAATAGCTATTTAAATGTGGAAGTGTATTTTTAGTACTAAGGCAAAACAATTTGAATTTTTTTTACTTCCCGGTCCCTAAGGTAGTACAGTGTCAATCTAATCCTCATTGCAACTGTAATTTTTCCAGCGAACATCGAATTTTGAGACGTGGGATATCAGAAGGCAGTGGGTTGTGTGGTTCATAAGGATTCCCACAGGTAATGGGAAAATACCCATTGGTGTTCATTGCTGTTGGTACCACGTTTGGGTTTTGACAGCTGCATCACCGTGCAGAGCTAAAAATAATTTAAAAATATAAAGCAGACCGAAGCTTCTTCAGACAAGGAAGTTAATGATTCTGTAAGCTTTGAGCGTGCATTATGCTAAGTGCTCCATGCTAAATTGGCCTTGGCACTGTGCATTAAAAGCAGGCGTGGGCAAATTAACCTATTGCCTTTGGAAAACAAAATAAAATGTCCGTAGTAAAGCTGTGCTTCCAGAGTCACATGAAGCTGAGCAAGTGTGGGTGGATTCCAAAAGAAGTGGCCGTCCCCTTACACATCTGGGTGTTTTCTGTCCCTTTTTGCAGCCATTACATCTGTGGCTACGTGGCGCTATCTGAGTGGAACAAACTGATTGGGAAAAAAAGCAGCTTTCTGTTAGATCCGGCTACATTTTTTTTTCATAGAATCATTTCAGTTGGAAGAGACTCTCAAGATCATCGTGTCCAACCATAACCTAACCAACTCTAGCACTGCCCCATGTCCCTGAGAGCCTCATCTCCGCATCTGTCCAACCCCTCCAGGGATGGTGACTCCAGCACTGCCCTGGGCAGCCTGTTCCAATGCCCCACAGCCCTTTGGGGAAGAAATTGTTCCCAAGATCCAACCTCAAGCTCCCCTGGCGCAACTTGAGGCTGTTTCCTCTGGTCCTTGCGCTTGTTCTTGGGGAGCAGAGCCCGACCCCCCCTGGCTCCAAGCTCCTTTCAGGCAGTTCAGAGATCAGAAGGTCTCCCCTCAGCTCCTGTTCTCCAGGCTGAACCCCCAGCTCCCTCAGCCGCTCCCATCACACTTGTGCTCCTTTTTGAAGCAGTTGGTGCCCCTGCTCAGTGCTCTTTGCAAAGCATCAGCCCTGCTGTGCCTGTGTGAGCACTCACTGGATTCCTGTAGAAGATACCAACATGATTAAGGCCGGATTCGCAAGTACAGCCTCATTTGAAGGCAGCATTGGCAGTTCAAGTTCTACAGCAGTTATACAGCTCAAGATATTAGCTTACAGCAAATATTTTCAGGTTACGTTTGCGTACCAGCGTGGCGATGGGATACAGCAAACCCAGAAGGATTCAGAGGAGCGTGCAGGTCAGAGCTGTCGGAGAACAGATTCCCACTGTCTCAAGAAAACTGTTCAGCCTGGAGAAGAGAAGCTGAGAGGGATCTGATCAATGGGATCAATATCTCAGGGTGGGTGTCAGAGGATGGACCAGACTCTGTTCAGTGGTGCCCAACGATAGAATAACGGGCACAGACTGAAACACAGGAGGGTCCATGTGAACATGAGGAGAAACTTCTTTGCTGGGAGGTGCCAGAGCCTGGCCCAGGCTGCCCAGAGCGGCTGTGGAGTCTCCTTCGCTGGAGACATTCAAACCCGCCTGGACCGACCTGTGTGATCTGCTCTGGTGACCCTGCGTGAGCAGGTGGGTTGGACTGGATGATCTCCAGAGGTCCCTTCAACCCCAGCCAGGCTGGGGGTCTGTGAAAACCAATTCTGCTTGTAACAGTCTCTAGAGAGCATTGACATGAACTGTCAGAGCTGTGAGGGCAGTTTGGTTGGAGAAGACATGTAGGTATCAAAAGCAGCAGGCGGTGATGTGTTCACTCTAACCAGCAGTTGTCTGCAGAGTTAAATCTGCAGCGTCTGTGTTTCCACTCAGGAAGCAGCCTGGAAAGCATCATTGCCCGTGCACTCTGAGATACAATTCAGGGTTTTTTCCCTAATGAACAGGGAGCTAAATTCAAACACAGGCAACCCAGAGCAGATGATGTGGCTGGTCTGAGACAGGATGCGCCCCGAGGCGGTTGCGTCCACCAGGGAATTGCAGCAGTAATCGATAGTCATAGCATCGCTCTCGTCCCCTGAGCCCGACGGAGGAAAACTTCTCTCCTTCCGTCTGTGAGTTTATGAGAATGCGTCCTGGTTAGTTTTCTGTTAGAAGAGAGGAATATAGAAACAGAATAATTAAAGATTACCAAAATTATTTTGTTTAAATCTAGCAATAGCGTCACTGTCCAGATGACAGCCAGCTAAATGGCTACTGCTGTGGAAAATAAAAGGTAGAATTTGGTTCATTGTGTTGTATCTCAGCGATATGAGAAGTTTGAAACTGTAACACAGTTCCACAGTGTTTTTATAGATAGTTATTGCTCTTGCTCTGTAACTGAAAGTGAGAATGTGTTTAAAAGTTTATGTGGGGCGAAAAATCTACACATGCCATTCTGGCTTTCCTTTGTCTTTCATCCTTTTCTGAAAAAAAACAGAGAAAACCATAGGAAATTTCTCCTCTCTGTTAGAGCATGGCCATGCAAACATTTTGAGCAGACAGGAATTGTAGGGAGGGAAAGAGCTGGAGCCACACTGCTGGGAATTGGGGAATTTCTCAAAGCAGCTTCGCTCCGAGCAAAGAAAATTCTGGAGAAGAGGGAAAGAAGAGACGGGCAAGGGTGAAGTGCTCAGAGAAAAGCAGCGATATGTTTTTGGGTTGTATTTGCTACACAACACCTGCACGGCAAAGCAGAGGAGGGATGAGAGTGTTCTGACTCAGCCTGGAGAAAGTCAAATTCATGATGTTGCTCTTAGCACTGGGTTTGGAATTTGCATGGTCATAAAGATCATTCTCAGGAGTAGAAGGACCAGCGGGTGTACAACTGTAGATATATTATACAGTTATGTGATCTGGCATATTTTAAATACTTAAGTACCTTCAGGACTGAGGAAGTGTTTATCTCTCCTTAAACATTTATCTGCATCCTTGGGCAAGAGCATAAAAAAGTCTCTTAATCTCTCTGGCTTTATTTTTAATAGTGAACAACACGATCAGTAGATGTAAGTGACTTTTCATCTTAGGCGCTACAATGAAAAATGGTAATTTTAGAGACAGCGTGCTTACAGACCAAGCTGCTCACAGGCACAAATGAAAGTGAGTCTCTTTTTCTGCATTTTGAGGAGTGGTTGTAGGGGATTTTTTTGTGTTGTCTAGCTTAGCCTCATCGTGATTTTAAGATAAACTGATTTGATATAATTCATAAGAGAGTTTTTGTCTGCCTGCAGTTGCTATTTTGAGAGACAGGATGGTGTGAGAGAGGCCTGGAGCTGCTGAAAAACAGAACAGCCAGCACTAGGGGAACAGTCCTATTAAATTACCCCTACTTAAGTGTATTTTTTCAGTGTCGTTGGGGCCGACTGTATCTGTACTGGGTTTTAAGGAGTATACCAAGGCCATACCCAAAACCAGACTTGTTTTCTGCAGCTCTAACGTGCCTTCTGGGGGACTTCGTGAGGGAAGATTCAGTGACACTCGTGGTACTTCAGATATTTCCGCATCTTCAACCCAGCCTCCAGCTGCCGTGCCAGAAGGGAGTGAGTCTCCACACAGACCCTGCGTCGTATCTGTCAGGCCCAAGAGAGGACAGATCTTGGGCCTCATTGTCCAGGCCTATGTGGGTGTCTTGGAAAATAGATGGGACCTTAGAATAACAGGATCCTGGCTTGGTTGGGGTTGAAGGGACCTTTGGAGATCATCCAGTCCAACCCCCCTGCTCACGCAGGGTCACCAGAGCAGATCACACAGGTCGGGCCAGGCGGGTTTGAATGTCTGCAGAGAAGGAGACTCCACACCCGCTCTGGGCAGCCTGGGCCAGGCTCTGGCACCTCCCAGCAAAGAAGTTTCTCCTCCTGTTCACATGGACCCTCCTGTGTTTCAGTCTGTGCCCGTTGCCCCTCACCCTGGCGTTGGGCATCACTGAACAGAGTCTGCTCCATCCTCTGACACCCACCCTGAGATATTGATCCCATTGATCAGATCCCTCTCAGCTTCTCTTCTCCAGCTCAACAGCCCCAGCTCTCTCAGTGTCTCCTCATCACAAAGATGCTCCAGACCCCTCAGCATCTTTGTGTCCCTCTGCTGGACTCCCTCCAGTAATTCCTTGTCCTTCTTGAACTGGGGAGCCCAGAACTGGACACACAACTGCAGATGGGGCCTCCCCAGGGCAGAGCAGAGCGGGAGGAACAACCTCCCTCCCCCTGCTGCTCACACTCTTCCTCATGCACCCCAGGTCCCGTTGGCCTCTTGACCACAGGGCACATTGTTGGCTCATGGTCACCCTGTTGTCCACCAGACCCTTTGATGGCAGCAGAAGCTGCTGTTCAGCAGCTCTCTGGCATCTTGCGCCTTTGAATCCCTGTAACTTAGCCCTGAAGGTGACAGCCAGGGAACGCTCTGCTCGGATGGCGAGTGCCCTTTCATTGCCAAAAAACACCATCTGCATCCCCATTTTTGGGTGTTTCCTGTCTCGGTTCCAGTTTTCCCTGGGACATCATTGCCCAGTGTCCTCTGGAGTTGGCCGAAAGCCATTTCAACAGCCGCTGGTCCCTCGTAGGATCAACAGGATACAGGGAGATGCTGGTCACTCTCTGTTCTCTTAACCTGCTTTGTTACTTGTCGTTTTGCAAAATTCAGACTATGAAACAAATAAATTTGCGTTTGTTAAGGGTGTGACTATTTGTCATTGTGCATCGTCAGTTAACATACTTAGCGTCACAACTTCTGGTACATAAAAATCAAAATTATTTTGGAAACATATTCTAATAAGAATCTAATGAGCACTTTGAGTAAAGCAAAAGAGGCAGTGTGGTTTCAAATTCTGAAATAAATGCATTTCAGGCAGATGTAAGTAATAAGGTAAAATCCTGACTGAGCAGGATGCAGCTATTACACAGCTATAATCTTAAAAGTATAAAACCTGAGTGATGACAGACTGAAGCTTATCAACTGGAATCCAAAATTTTTTCTACACTTCTTTAAGAAGAAGAAAAAACTTTAAAATACCCATCAGGAGAGCAAAGCTACAAAAGGACTCCAAAGAAGTAAGTTTTTACAACAAAAAGCAAATAGTTCTTCATGAAAATTGAAATGCAAGTCAGTGACAGCATAGTAGAAAGACATGAGAGAGTTCATAAAGATATAACTTCATTTTCTTATTTTCAAGGTTCTTTGAAAAAAAAGGAAAGTTAAACACTTCCCAAAATAAAAGTGGAGTTTTATTTTCCCTTTGTATCAAATAAAGGAAGACTATTATATTATGTTTTTCCAGTTGTCTCAGGTGACTTAACTACTTAGAATCCATTTCCTGTATCCCTGTTGTCAAACAATAGCTTTAACTGTGTTATAGGCAATAACTGTTTAAAAATAAAACCACATATGCATCTGAAGTAAATGCCCAGTCGTACATAAAGTGTTCCTGGAGTAACAACGAGCTTGTAAATGTAAATATTAATACTTTTCAACTGTCGCTTCCTTTTTCCTTGTCAATAGCTCTGAAGTTTTATGCGGCTCTTCTTGCTGAATTGCACGGCTTTGGTGACACGTGACAACCTTTCCAGAAATGCATAGCACTGAAGAGGATTTATTCAGCTTAGTAAATAATATTTATGTTTAAAAAAATCAGTAAAATCACAGCATGGCTGTGTCTTATATTCCAAAAATAACCCTTTTGCAAAGAGAAGGAGGCGTATAGGAAGAATTGGAAGAGTAAGGGAGGGATAAGGAAGAACTGAAATGTGAAACTTTTCCTCATTGTTTCTGGTAATTGTCATTATATTGCCACAGAAGGTGACCTATTTTTTGTTGTGAGGTCTGTTCTGTTCTATAGTTTGGAAAAAAGAAACTGTTGAAGTGGTTTAGAATACTTCTTAGGAAATTACTGTTTCAAAACATAATCTTTCTACAGCCTACTCTTCAGCTTCAGTTATAAGAAGATTTAGGTTTTATAGAGATATATATATATATATATCAGGTTCATTTGTGCTTCTGCTGTTGCCCCACAAATTCTGAAGATTAGACTTCTTGCTCTATAATCCTGCTGGGCTTGGAGAAGAGGAAACTCTGGTATCAAGATAATGGACTTTTAATAACAATCTATCTAGAACGGAGCTCAGATGAGCATTGCCATTGATCAAGCAACTGTCGCCTTTTCCCTTCAAGCTATGATTTGAAATATAAGTCAAGGAAAAGAAGTGACTTATTAAAGTAAATGTCACTGCTGTTTCTCCCGTCTGGAGGTCACAGAATAATTCAGCATTCACACGCAATTTTGTTTTATTCTAGAGTCATAAGTACTAATGTATTTTGGTATTCTGTAGTTCCAGTCCAAAGAGGATATAATTTAACTTATATTAATATCCAAAGATACGGTGAGGCTTTGTATACTGGTAGGTGCCACACAAACTCAGAATATTCTATTGATTGATTCTTAGGGAGTTAAAGAGAACCCACATGGGGTAGTAAGAAGATTATCCATGCACACCAGTTTTTATTAAGACATAAATCCCTGTCCTACTTTTCCCCTTCTTTTTCATCTTCAGAAATACTTGAGAACAGCTGTATATTGGCTAATTGTGATCGATTTTCTTGCGGTGCTTCCGAGGAGTGTTGTTATCACTGTTACTTAAAGCTGTCATAAGGCAACACAGCAGCACAAAACACCAGTTGTTTTTTATGACTGATTTTTTTCAGGTTTGATTTCCCAGTGCTTTCAGATGGTTAGTCAAAAAAAAGTGATTTCACTGTGATTACAGCCCTGTTCTGGAAACTACCAAGTTCTATGTCTGTATGAAAATGTATATAACAATGAGAACACGCACATGCGGACTGTTTTCTGTCTCTGGATATATTCTCATGATAGAACTGAGATTTTAGCAGATGGTTTCTCTTCAGTTGGACAAGACACTGTGGCAAGAACGCAATGGAAAATATCCTGTGTTTGCATTTTGTAGAAAGAAAGGGAGAACGCTGCCCTGCTGAAGAAACTCAAGAAATAGGTTATTTACAATTATTATGCCGTGATCTGAAAATAATATTTGAAGGATCATAGTCTGCTGTATTTCTATATTGTCGAGGAATCTTGCGTTATCTGACATTCCTCAGATTATAATCTCATCAATTGAACGCGAGTTTTTTGTATTATCCTACCAAATAAGCAGCTGCTGATTTGTGATGTGTCTGTCAGTCACACAAGCACTAAAAAGAATTGAGTTTATGTTACTTATTGGAGAGTGTGAAGCTAAGCCTGAATCCTCAGAGGTGTTTAGCTGTCTGATTGCTGTTGATTTTAATGCAAATCGAGTACATAAATGTCCCATGTGAGTCTTTGTCATTGTCCTCAGGCTTCTTCATTGCCTGTCTTCCTAAAATATCTAAGTGCTGTGTTACGATGAGCACTTTTTCCAACAACGTTCAGAAAAATAAGGTCATGGTTATGATTGTCAAAGCCCTAATGCCTCATGAGACAAATTACAGCTTCGTGCTGAAGTGTTCTACCAAATTGCTGTTTGTACCTATTGAATTCTTTTTTTTTTTTTTTTTTTCTTTTCCAGCCCTTCCATCCCATGGTGAATTTGGAATGCTCCCGCGATTTCCGCCCGTTCTTGTGTGCCCTCTACGCCCCGGTGTGCATGGAGTACGGCCGGGTCACGCTCCCGTGTCGCCGGCTCTGCCAAAGAGCGTTCAGCGAGTGCTCCAAGCTCATGGAGATGTTTGGGGTCTCTTGGCCTGAGGATATGGAGTGCACAAGGTGAGCAAATCTGGTTTTTGTTTTTTTCAGAATCCCAGGATAAAATTTTACTATGATGTAGGACACTTTATGTTCTGAAACAGCTATTTTAAATCTGTTCCATTCTAAGCGCCCTTATTTTCTCTTCCATGTGTGTTACAGCCTGTTTCCTGGCGTGGAAACTGAGGTCGTATTTTTATCATCTGCCCAAGAGATAAGTTGAAAATTTCTATGGGCAATTTCTGCACATGCGTATTCTTAAATGAATTTATATACTCATCTCTTTTTCTCCTTCTTTGTCATTTATACTGACCTGGTTTTGTCTGCTATACCGAAGTTTAATAGGTGATACTGCTATAAATTTCTCTGAGAGGCAAAATTACATACGCTAAAGATTCATAGTCTCCTCTGAAAGGGGAGCTGTCTGATTTTGATGGGTGTATAAAATCTCAAAGCTCTATTTTCAGAGCATCCACCTCTTGTTGAGCTTGTGTGCAGTTTTCAGCTTTACATTACACAAATAACAGAAAAATATTCAATGATATTTGAAACAGAATATACCTTAAATTGAGAACAATGTCTTTATGCTTTATTTTTTTAATAAATGACTCCAACAGCTGATAAAATACAGGAGGAAATAGTGTCTCTTACAGTTGGATCGGAGAGGATGAAAAATAATTAAATGTTTTAGCAAAAGAATAAGATGTTTCTAGGTCCTGATAATGTAGATCAAAACTCGCTCTAACTCCATACTCCAAACAGGTGCCTGGGCCCTTTAGGTCTCTCCATCTCCTCAGTAAGACCCAGGCAGTGAAATTTCATAACCAGAGCTCAGAAACAAAGTTTGCTGGTGCTGTGTTAGTGCCATTGTGCCAGAACACGAACTGTGGCAGAGGACTTCATTACAGAAATGTCTTCATCATGATTTCAGTTTATTAATTCTCGGTTGAATTTTTGGTCTAACTAGCTTGCCATCCTGTCTGATAGCGGCTGGTACAGTTGCTTAGGGAAGGGTTTTAAGACGTTCAATAAAATTGTGCTTTCTTGGGCGCATAGTCTCAGTTTGCAGTAAGCCTGAATTTATAGACCTCCTGAGGTGAATTTTGTATCCTCCTCACCTTTATGTTTAAAGCCCTAATGGGCCTTTGGTCCATTTATTTCTGTGGTTTATTTTTAAACTGATTTCATGGTTTCAACATCCACCGCATAATAGAACAATGAGTTCTAGAGTTTGTTTAAACATAGTGTAGTATTTCATGGATTACCCATTATTTAGATTGTCTTTGTTTTCGCTCCAATTGGTGTGTCTAAAGTCAGACGTGTAAATAAGGTTACTAGTCTTTGCCAAGTATGTGTATATTTCTCGTAAATAATTCTTTTCTTCCTTTTTAGATTCCCAGATTGTGATGAGCCATATCCTCGCCTCGTTGACCTCAATTTAGCTGGGGAGCCCACAGAAGAGGCCCCAATGGCAGTCCAGAGGGATTATGGGTTTTGGTGTCCTCGGGAGTTGAAAATAGACCCTGATCTGGGTTACTCTTTCCTGAGGGTACGGGACTGTTCTCCTCCTTGCCCAAACATGTACTTTCGGCGTGAAGAGCTCTCCTTTGCTCGCTACTTCATCGGCGTCATCTCCATCGTCTGCCTTTCCGCTACCTTGTTCACGTTTTTAACTTTTCTGATCGATGTCACGAGATTTCGCTACCCGGAAAGACCCATCATATTTTATGCCGTCTGCTACATGATGGTGTCGTTAATTTTCTTCATCGGCTTCCTGCTCGAAGACCGAGTAGCGTGTAACGCCTCCAGCCCTGCCCAGTACAAGGCGTCCACGGTGACCCAGGGCTCTCACAACAAAGCCTGCACCATGCTCTTCATGGTGCTCTATTTCTTCACCATGGCCGGCAGCGTTTGGTGGGTCATTCTCACCATCACCTGGTTCCTGGCGGCGGTGCCAAAGTGGGGCAGCGAAGCCATCGAGAAGAAAGCGTTGCTCTTCCACGCCAGCGCCTGGGGCATTCCGGGAACTCTCACCATCATCCTCTTAGCCATGAATAAAATCGAAGGTGACAATATTAGCGGCGTATGTTTTGTCGGCCTCTATGACGTGGATGCGTTGAGATACTTTGTCCTTGCACCTCTCTGCCTGTATGTTGTCGTCGGAGTTTCCCTCCTGCTAGCTGGGATTATCTCTCTCAATCGGGTCCGCATTGAAATCCCGTTAGAAAAAGAGAACCAGGACAAACTGGTGAAGTTCATGATCCGGATTGGCGTGTTCAGTGTTCTGTACCTCGTGCCACTGTTGGTTGTAATTGGCTGCTATTTCTATGAGCAGGCTTATCGCGGCGTGTGGGAGACGACGTGGATTCAAGAACGCTGCAGAGAATATCACATCCCGTGTCCCTATCAGGTGAGGAAACCAACGTGACATATTCGGGAGTGCTGAAAATGGGGAACGAGGGGATATGTTAAGATTTACTTGTCATCCCAAGCTGAAAATGCTGTTGTTCCTACAAGGGAAGGTTCTTGCCGTACTGAAGTTATTTGGATAATGTGTTAGGCCTTCTGGAAGACTAGGTATTATTGGAAAATTCGAGACTTGCGTCAGCTGCTTGGTGTGTTTTTGTGGAGATTGTAGGCTGTATGGGACCTATACAGAGTATAAAGATGCTATTTTAAACTGGCTTCAAGAACAGGACTTGATGAGTTTATTTTTGGTCATTATAGACACGTTAGAAGTTTTGCTCTGATGGAATTTTGGCATTTACGCTGAGCTGTCATCGGCCTGATTGCTGCTTTTTCTAGTTTTTGTTGTTCGTCTGTAACAGCTTTGTTGCCTTGATTAGCCTAGAGGTTCTGTGCTCGTTTTAGTGCAGTCTACGCACGTGTCAGAAACGTCTCTATAAATCTTAGTTAAGTGTCTTCTGAAGAAAAACAGAGCTTACAGCTCATCAGTTCTGTTATTTCAAGGAAGTTACGCTTACCTGCTCATTTGTTTTATTGAGTTATCCCAGGACAGAAGCCTCTAAGAGCACCAGATATCAACCTGCCCCCTGTTCACTGCAGCGTTAGGCTGCTGCGGTCGCAAAGAAAGTATTAGAACTATTAGTTACTTGAAGCCTACTTTGCTTTTTGAGCCAAAGTGGCAAATTGGTTTTTGGAATGATATTGCATAGATATTTTCTACAACTTATTTGAAAGCAACTTCATTTCAAGCAGGTTGTCCAGCAAGAATCTATTATATAGCTGCACACACAGGGGTATAAAAAAAAGTTAGTATTTTGGCTCTAAAGCAGTTAAAACACCAGCTGGATCCTCAAAGCTCACATTTTAGTACAATAACATATCACTTAAAGGTTTGGCTTAGCCTATATAGCTCGATAATAATCCTTTTATTACCTTTTAACTTTTTATTGTTGTCTCTGTTCGATTTTATTAGGGTGTGACTCTTCCCTCCCATCCAACGTGTGAGCGTTTTTATCGCAGGAAATATCTGTCAGTGGGTGTGTTCAGTTTAATTTGCTTGATTGAGTCCTCATTGCTGCAGGTTTTAATACATTAAACTGATTGACGCTTAAAAAGAGAGAAAATGAGGGACATGCAGTTTTCTCTCAGTTAATTGCAAATACCCACCATATGCCAATCTGAACTGTGTATACTAATCTCCAAAATTAAAAGGATGTGTTGAACAAAAACTATTTTAAAGTTGAAATCTTCTGATGTCAAAGGACCAAAATCCTGGCTAGTGGAATAATGAAAACATGTAGTAAAATGCTACTCAAATCTCTGGAAAACCGTTGCCATAATGGCTCAGTGGGAGTCAAAAGAACAATAATGGTTTCATTCACATCAAATTGGGTTGAAGGACCCAGAGACCCTAGGGAGCATTAGAAGGGTTTTTCTTCTAACCCATCCAATTTTTTTTTCTTAAACTAAACATGTTTCCCTAATTAAACTACCCAGACTTATAATTGAAACAGATTTCCAAAGCTGTGGGGAAAAATAATTTTATCCTTAGATTGTGCTAGTAAAATTTGTTATTAAATTAGGGGAAAATTTAAAGCATTGTGGAGACTATTGCTTGCGAAATAAGACTGTATTTTTTCTAAGCCTTGATGTAATTTAACTTCAAATATTTGAATATCAGTGTCTGATACTAAACTATCCTAAATTGAGAGCTGTAATCGATTCCACAGCGGACGTAGGGTTTACGTGCAAACCTTAGACAGCGTTGCCACGGTTAGAATTTGCTGTACAGCGTTGCCATAGTTAGAATTTGCTGCTTGCATAGCCGCACTTTGCTTCTAACACCAGCAAATCTGAGGTTAAAAATTCATTAGTCTGCTCAACCGTTACATCATCTTTGCCATCAGAGGCCGATGCCACAGGAACTCGTTCTGGAAAACCGCTGATGGGGGAGTCGGGGGATGCAGCTGCTTCATGCAGGAGGTACCATGGGGTTAATCATTTGCTGCAGATTCTCCTGGCTGCTGCTAAACCGGTCAAATGAAAAATAATCATCACGTTTCTTTACCTAAAGGACTAAGTACTCCCCAAATGGAGGAAGCAACAAGATATCTTTACGCTTCGATCTTGATTTTTGGCTGCGTGGATGTTTCTTGGGTTGAGCAGGCTGCGTATAATTATGGTTATTTGTCAGATCTGTTGCTTTCCTTGTGAAATTAAAACTTGATTTTTTCTCACAAAGACAGGCAATCAATATCCCAATATTCCCTCTCTTCGAGGGGCAGAAAGTTGCTCATGTTACCAGTGTCCAAGTTTCTGGGAGAGACCAAGGAGGAGCAGGGTTTGTAAAAGCCAGCAGCAGCTCTCTGCCCGTGAACACGTCCCCGTCCTTGATTTTTGCAGCATCACAGGCACATGCGGTTCAGGCAGTGGCTTTAATTGTTCCCTGGACAGCACCGGGAGGTAAAACAGGCAGCGAGGGCTCAGGTGGGCTCTGAGCTGAGCCCTCGAAAGTTGAGTCAATATTGTTTCCTCGAGTCTCCTTTCATGAGGAAAACACTACTACACTCAGAGGTGAGGTTTATTTACAGTATAGACAATTTACCTCACATTAAGAAATTTAGTTTAGTTCCTATTATAGGGGAAATGAATTGGGTTTGTGGGTGTCAACTTAAACATGTGGTGGGGGGATTTACGTTTTCTATCAATCTGGATAAATCTCTTAATTTAGTTAGAAATATCAAGGTTGCTATATTAGAGCATCCTTCTTTCAGCGTGAATAAAGGCAAATTGACTCAGGTGTTGTCACAAATAATTATTTTAATGGTTTTTGATGCTAGGACTATTCACAGTGGTGTAATCTGTTTCCAGTCAGTATTATTTCTCTGTGAAATCCTGCTCACAGCAACCTAAAAATGCCTTAACCATCCATCTCCATTCCCACCAAGGTTGGGACATTTTTTCTTTTTCTGGAGGGGGAATAAGCACCTTTATAATCGACTTTCAGCACAGTAATACTCAAAGGAAGAGCTGAATTTTCTGTTAGTATCCCACTTTTCACTCATTGCCTTGAAAAAAGGAATTGCTGCTTGGCCTCAGTAAGTGGTTTTGTGCAAGAGGAGTTCATGCAGGGAAAAATAAAACTGATTTTCAGTAGCTGTAGTACTCCCATTATACCAGAATGTGGTAGCCCACATTCCCATTTTAGCTGGGCTGTGTGCATTCCGTGTTCTTCAGGACAGACTTTTATCTTGTACAGAATATTTTTAAGAGCATATAGCGCGATTTTACGTCAAGGTAAAATGCAGAAATGAAGGGAGAAAAAGCAAGGAAGCGTGACCTAAAATAATCACATCTGGTCATCTCTTTTGCTATGGTTAAAAATATAATACCTCCTCTTCTGCTCCTCCTCCTGCTTCTGATTGTAACTGTGGTGGTTCTACCAAAATGATATTGTCGTTCAGAGGACAGAGCTTTGGAGCAGAGAGTTGGATTTTTGTTACGCTGGACTCATGGACAAGTATTTGGGGAAATAAGGTTTGCTGTGCTCCTGGTGCCGTTCAGTGCGGCCATCATCCTCATCATCTCTTTAATAATTTTACCATTTTTAACAAGTTCTGGATACTGGCTTGGCTTTTTAATCCGCAGTCCTTGGCTTTCCAAGTTTGTCTCTTCCTTATTTTGCAATTTCTGCCTTGTATGTTGATGGAGCATGTTGTGCTATGGTGACTAATCAGATGAAGATGATTTGGGCCTGTCGCTTTGCAGAAGCCCAGAATGGCTCAGGTTGAAGGGACCTCTGGAAATTATCTATTCCAACCCTCCAGCTCAAGCAGGGTCAGGCCAGGACCACGTCCAGTTGGGTTTTCAGTTCCTGTTGCCGTAAAAGCAAGAAGTTCCTTTCTATCGGACATCTAACCTCAGATATGTCTAATGTAGGGTGAAAGGGAAAAAGAAGTTCGAAGTGCGTTTAGCTGCTGTTACGTATTCTCGTCCTCCAGGCACCACGGTGATTTGTTCTTTACAAGGAGAGTGTTGGGTTTGTTCCTTTTGGGAGTTAAAACTGGGACATGGTGACCTGCCCCAGTCTGTGAAAATATGTCTCAAAGCTGGGATGAATTTGGGTACAAAGTGCAAGAGATACTCAGCAAAGTCTGTCTGCAAAACTGGTTATAATGTATGTTTCTCTTATGAAAAGTAGGAATTCTAATCATCGATATGGCCTTTCTAGCCCAGAGAGAAGGAACGGGCTGCATCAAGCCAGAAAATTCAAAGGTGGAAGAAAATTATAATTGTCATCTTCCCAAGATAAGGAAATGCATCTGTTTTCTCAGAATGGTAGAGCATGGAATTAAAGCTTTTGCCTCTTTTTTGAGTCCCATAATTGAGCTGTGTGAGGGAGTTTAGGCCTGAGAAGGTTTATTGGGCTGAACCACAAAATCAGATTTTCTGCGAAGTAAAGAAGCTTCCGAGTTAAGATTCATTTCTCATAAATCCAAATGTAAATAGACCCTCCACCGTTTTCACAGATGCCTCAGGGCTAGGCTGGGCACTGATGGGAGAAACATCTAATTTAGATATTAAAGAGGAAAAAAAAAAAGAAAAATAAACTATTTCAAAGGCATTTGCTGCCCTGGTGGGAGTCCTTGAGAAATTATCTCAGCAGCGTGATTATCTTTGCTTGAGATCTGATATTCATCGCTGTTTCGCCGCATTAAAAGACCTTAGTGCTAACTTGCTAAGAGTGAAGGTGCTACACCCCGCTTATCTTTTCGATATTATTTAGAGGAATAGAAGCAGATTTGGATAACACGTTTGATTTCCTCTTGATGAGGAAATCTTAATAACAGGGTGAGTTTAGAATGAATTTTGTATTGGAAACTCTTTTATTTTTCATTAGGAACTCAATTTAGGTGTCTACACCCCGATATCATTTCTTTAGCTTTGGGGCTTGACCAGAGGAATGTCAGAGAGAAAATAATGGGCATATATTAGAATGAAAACGATATGAAAATCAAGAGCAGCTACTGAGAGCAACATCCGTTTATCTCATTTGAGATGCCTCCATCTGAGCCAGGCATCCTGGCCTCCTTTTCTAGCTGAAGCAGAAAAATGGCATTTTTAACTATAAAAATTAATTCCAATGAATCCTGGCTTAATTAATTGTCTGTTTGAAGAGGTCACGTGTGCTCTTACTGGATATATTTATGTCTGGATTTTTGCTGCAAAATTCCGGGGAATTTTTTTGTGGGAAAGGATGAGGAGAGGTTGGGTTTGGGGTTTTTTTTTGCAATCTCTCCCCTTCAAAAGTCAAGATGTGCCTCGACACCTTTTAAATACACTTTTAGAACCTGACCCATCTTGATTTGAATAAAAAAAATCCAGAAAGAAAACTTAGTAACATGATTTTTGCTCATTTTTTACGAAAATGCATAAATAAGCACCTAAGACCGCAGTACCTGGAAGGACATAGGCCTGAATTTGGGAATCCTATGGACAGGTAATTTTGGTTTGCTAAGCATCAAAAAACATGTTTCAACTACTGATGGAGAAGACTTTTCCTGCAAGAACAATGAGCCCAACACAACTATTTTTGCAAATGTAATTTTAACCAACTCCGAGTTCTTGAAGCAGTCACCACGCTTATCTCTTTAAATCGTTCTTATTTTTCTTCTGATCTTCACTTTAAAACAAAAATCAAACCTGCCTCGGTATTTTTAGAGACTGAATTATTGAGAGCAATGCCATAAGATGATGTAATACCGAATATCATTTCCATCAGCAGCAATATCATTTCCATCAGCTAATTTTTCTTTCCTCCCCGCTCTACCTATTTCACCCCAGTACAAGGCCCCAGTTTTGCTGTGGAATAGATTCAAACGGGTTTTTACTGAAGATGGGAGTTCTCACCCACTCACTTCTGTGCGTTGCTGGTGTCGGAGAGAGAAGAGAGGATTAATTGTGGTTACCTAAGAGACCAAAAGCGTAAATGGGAAGAATGTTTTGTTAATATAATAGTACCTCTCATCTGTCAGTGCCAGTTATATGTATCTAGTACGGGCATAAAGGAAAACAAAGTAGAATCTTGCTAAGAGATTGCTCTTAATATTTAAATTACATTGCATTACAGATTATTTTAAGGCATCATTTGACAATTAACGTTGGAGAAATGGATTTTAATACGAGGATTAATCTCTGTTACCTGCTGATGATTTTGGCTCAAAAATTTGTCAGCTTTCTTGTTTTCATAAATGTACTTTGTGATTTAATCACAGCTATTATTCATTTTTTTTATTCTTAAGTTTGCAAGGTCATTTTAGATGTCTCAAAATTGATGATTCCATGATTCTAACACTGCGATAAAAGTCTCTCCCTTTCAGACTGGTTTGGATCACGAACAACTATAAACCGCATCGCTTGGTTTGCATCCTTTTTAAAGGCTGCCCAGGTACCATTTTCAAGTGCATTTTATTCCCACTTCTTGTGGCTTTGTCCTTTTTTTTTTACATTCTGAACAAACCCCGCAGGAACGTTCCGGAGAGCGGAGACCACGCGATGCCGACTTTGGAACCGTTTCAGCACAGGGAAGTTTTCTTATGAACAGGTGCCAACCGAAAAGCAACCGTGGGGGTAAAGTAATGGTCGGCTGGGAGCCAGGAGTGTTTAGTCATCTCCTCTGATGTTATTTCACCACGGAATATTATATCTCATAGCGCCTACTTTTAAATAAAACTGGGGAGAAGGAAAAGAGACGCTGAGACAAGCTGCCTTAAGTTCCAGCTCAGGTTTTGTAGCTACATCTCTTCATTTCTCCCCCGTTCTCCAGAAGAAGGTAATTAAATTGAAGAAGAAACCTTACTTTATAAACTCTATTTGTATCCCCCAAAAATATTCTTGATAGACATTTGAATTTACTGTAGAAATTTTACATTGTAGGGTGGCGAAGTTGCATCGCGTGCGCTTAAGCGACGCTCTTGCGGCCGACTGTCTCTTCCCATGGCCGCGTTGTGGGTGAAGCATAACCCCTGTTGACACAGCCTTTCTTTTCATGCACAAGCGCTTCAGAACAATCGCATGTGCGGACCGGGGAGAAGAAAAGACGGGGCTTGCAAACATCTTGCCCAAAACAGCAGCGAGAAATAACTGTTGAGACATAGGGTTTGTGGTTTTGGGGTGCTGGTGAAGTTGAGATGGTGTTTCCCCGGTTTTTTGGCTGCAATAAACGGCGTTTTCCATTTTTTTGCCGTTTCCTCCACTAATCAGGAGTGTTGCTTTTTAAATACAAAACATCTCGGCTATTTTCCCGTCTGTGTTACAGTGGGTCTGCAGAAACGTGCTGGGTACAGAAAAGGGGCTTTGTTAGGAAATGTCTTAGCGCCGCTGATGTGTGGCACAGGCATGAAGAGAATATATCTAGAGATGTCTATAAATCTACATTTCTCCTCCCTCCTCTTTTTCGTTAGTGATTGTTTAGAATTCCTCTTAGAAGAGGTAATGGATTTGCTTAAATCTGCCCTAAGGAATTGCTTCTTGTTGAATGTGATTATTCTGTCCTAGAAAAAAAAGAGAAAAAACAGGTTGAAATAAAAACATATTTTCCATGTTGCTGTTTACTCAGAAAAGACTGAGGAATTCTGAATTATGACTTAGGCCTCTTTCAAAAACAGAAGTAATGTCAGCTCAGAAAAACCTTAATGCCAGTATTATTAATACACTGCTTCCTAGCAGTGATTCAATTAATGTCTCCTGGTTTAGATGCTTAGGAAAAAGAATATATTCAAGGAAAAGAATATACTCAAGTTAATTTCTCTGAATTCTCCTTTTCAGCATTAGTAATATCCATCCTGTCTCCTTACGCATCCAGGACATTGATAAATCCTACATAGGATGCAATATATTCTCTTATCTCACCTTGGCACGTATGCAATTTCCAGTCAATTAACATATTGAGTGGAATCAATCATTTCCTTCACGTGACTCATTTCTGGCTGCGTTTTTTTAATTGGATTGACTGAGCTAGAGACAAAGGGAGATGTTGATTTCTCAGCCGTTCCATTTGCACTTGTACCCAAGTCTGACTCCTCAAGGTCACCTTTTGCTTTTTTCTCTTTATTCCCTATTTTGCTGAGGGTGACTTGCCAAAGGAGGTCAGATCTTGTTATTTTTGAGTTCTCCGTTTCATTCCATTCTCTTTTTAACAAGCATGCCGTATATCTGGAACAGCCTTTAATTCTGATTATTAAGGCAGCTCTTTTTTTCCGCCGACTCTTTTAATTGCTATTAAAATGGCAACAAAACCTAAGTTAGGAGCTCTGATTTCTCTGGTTTTGAAGCACCAGTGACTTTTAACCGTCAGAATTGAATGTTGCAATACATATGTTAAGAAATCAGTCACCTCCAAAAAGTTTTAACTTTTAATTTTCATAAATGAAAGGAAATTGCCTGTAATTTGCATTTGATAATTCAGAATAGCAGTGCATTCATTAACGATTATGGCTCTTTCACTGGCTTGCAGAGTTGCTTTGAGCTGTTGGACAGTCACCCCAAAAGAGCTGTCGAGCAGCTTGCAAAGAGAAAATCTTTAATGGGGAGTTATAAGAACTGTAGATTTCTGCCAAAATCCCAGCGAATGCTGAACTTCGATGGTTCTAAGTCCGAATATTCTGCGTCTGAGCGAATTTCGGTACGATGGCTTTCGTTGTGCTCTCCGTAGCGTTCCTTGACCATCTAACAGCTTGTCCCGTCAGCACAGAAACACAAGGTATAATACAATAAATTGCAGAGGTACTGCACTCCTGTACCTTTATTCCTAATTATTCCAGAGTATCATTGTTATTTTCGACCAATTTTTAAAACTCCAGTCTTGGAAAGGTACTTACGTTTGAATATCATTGGTCTCAGGACTAAGCAGCTCTGACAGTTACACTCCTGACAATAGATTTTCTTCAGAAATCTTTGGCTTTTCAGGAAATTGCGATTGTAATCGCCGGATCTGTAACACCATGGGGTGTAACGTGGGCACCCAACTCCTGTGGTGAGTGGTTTGAGAGATTTACTTAGTGGCGTAACATCCAGCAGTTCAGAATACAGCCTGTAAATACACAAATGTAGAAAGGTGGTTGTTCTCTGCATTAAAATAATTTGTTTCTAGACCTGAAATAAGTATTCTTAGGTAAAGTCTGTACTTAAAAATAATAGATCTATTCTAATGATGGCTATATCCTAATAATGAGATATATAAACTATTTCAAGTTCACCTGTAAGACTGGTCTGGATCTCTGAGACATGTTCCATATGGCCCTTGATCTGCTTAGCTCAGACATGTCTAGGCTACGTAGCATGAAAATGTAACAAATAGTTGCACATTTCAAGTTTGATTTTTGGTTTACATCATTCATCGGAACAAACAGTGCTCCCCAGCACCATCCTTCTATTCGTTCTTTTTCTTAACAGAGAATTACTGTGTTTCCTAGCAAAGTAAATGCAGACAAAGAGTAGAGTATCGCTTCCACATCAGCTGAGCCCACTCAAGAATCAGGTGCAGCTGCAAAATTCAATTGAGGAACACAAAAATACTTTAAAAAATATAAATAATACTCTTTTTATACCAAAAAGACTATATTTGAGTTATCTAAAGAGTCGCATTATTCACGTTTTCCGTTAAGAGTTTATATTCTTAGTAATATGGCTATATATTTACTTGTGTTTTGTTTATGCATTTTTTCTTATTAATAGAGCTTCTGAAGTCATTATAGATAATCTTTAACGCTGGCTTATGTTAAAATATCTGCTACGCTCAAAACCCTAAGACCAATGAGTATTTCTCAATTTCACCACAAAAGAGTCCGAGTATGAACACCAAAGTGATGAGCAGTATCATGAACTGATGAATATCAAAACTGATAAGCGATATCAAAACTCATGAGCTGGGTCACCTCCCTTGGCAACCTGGTCAATCACCCTGACAGCATTAGAGTATTCAGCATTACCCTGTAAAATTTTCTCAATTGATATGACAGCCCTGACACCAAATTATTTGTCAAAGATTCAGTTGAACTGATTTTTTTTTAATCAAATAATATAAGTGATCTTTAACGTTACTCCATTCACACTCTAACTTGAAAAAGGCGGCCTTTAGACTAATGAATACGGTATTTATGTCTGGAGAGGATAAGAAATATTTTATAAATACTATGTTTGCTAAAATAGCTATTTGTTTCTTCTCTCCTAAGTTGTGTACTTTTGCTTTAAGCTATGCTTTGGCGATTATTTGCATCTTTACAAAATTACACTAATTTGTTTCTTACGACTTCAGCTCCCGCAATTTCACAGTGTGGCAATTACTCATTCCATTCTTGGAACAAATAAAATCTCATGCGCAACTAGTTTTTTCTGTATGGCATTGAGAGACTGCATTGCGTTGGATGAAAAAAGACTGTATGGAGAAAAAAATAAATGAAAAGTAATTAAAGGGTGGCAGGAACAAGGTTCTGCTAGCACTTGCCTTTGAGGGAGAAGGGTGCCTTGCAAAAGAAGAATAAGAAAGGATGCAAAAATCCATAAAGGACATTAAATAAGAGCTGTTCAAGTCAAACAGCAGAATGATAACATGGCCATGAATAAACTTCGGTTGGAAATTAGAGAATTAGATGATGAATTGATGATTTCAGGACAAAGCTTGATAACGGAACGGGCTCGTGTGCCATCACCGGCAGCAGAAGACTTGATTTGACCGAGGATGTGTCTTTTGTTCTGTGTCCTTCATGCCAAGCGTCTTCATTCAAGTCGTTATTAATTTATTAATGGGGATATACTCCATGCCTGGATCGTAGTAAGCTTGCTAAATTTTGTCTTGTAAGAACTGAATACATTCGAGAAAGAATTATCTACTGCCAAAACAGATATTAAAGCTGCTAAGATTTTAGTCCAAGCACATTTTTAGCAGCAGGGTTGACAGAAATCAGATTTTCTCATTCATTATTTTTTTTTCCTGACTTAACTGTTTGAGTCTCAATGAAGTGCTGATATCTGAAGGAAGAAAAAAAAAGCTATTTGTTTCTGAATGGCAACAGGGAGCTGCCAGCCTCTTTGGCCATGGGACAAATCTTCCAAATGCAACCTACCGCAGCGACCCCTCAGTATCCCTAATTTGACAGACTTGCCAGGAATTCCTTTCTGTGAAAGGCAGATATGTCAAGCGGTGTGTTGCAGGTGCCCATAAAGAAGCATTTGCTGATAAAACGTGGTGTCAGCTGTAAGTTTATTGACCTGTTTTAGCCCATGCCAACCACAATCCCCGTTTGCACAAAGAATATTTCAGTAACGCCATCTGGTTCCACAACAGGGGTGAGGACAACTGCATGGCATTTTTTTTTTGTGAGCATTGGGATTTAAGTAAGATAAATTGTAGTAGATCAGTTTTGTTTCATCGTTCCTTTTCAACACCTTTAGGTGAGTCATTCCTTGACTTGAAGTAATACTTTGTCGTTTTAATCTGAACGGTCCAAAGTGAGCAATGCGTTCAAGAATTGTGACGTGAGTCTTTTATTCTAGTGACAAGAGGAAAGATAAGCTGTGCTGGGGAAAACAACTGTGTGGCGGGTGAGGACTTGTTTGCTTTTTATGTCTCTCCAGAGGACACCCCTACATGTTCTCAGGAAAAGCAAAGAGAGGTTCAAGTCTCTCCTGGGTGGGATGCTCATGTAGACTTGCTTGTCCCATTTTAGTGCTAAGAGACTCGCGACACCAGTTCCTCATCGTGGTAAAACAGAAGGCAGGTGCTTGAGCAATCTCTCTAATTACAAACCACTTAAAAAATTAGTTGCTGCGATTGAACGCTGTCTCCTCTTTTGAGGTAAAGCCACAGACTATCAGACACCCTGAGAGAGTCACTGAGATTCAGCTCTCCCAGATTTAGTCTCCGGAAGCTGCAGAATCAACCCGTCCCATGATGATTGTGAGATACCAAAGCTCTTGTCTTCTACATTCCCATCCCACGAGCGCAAGAGCCGTCGGCGTTGAACTTCTTGATGATCGCCAGTTGCTGACGCTGGGACTAGCTGCAGGGCAAAGGCGTTGGAGGCGAGTTATTAGACTCCAGTCATGAGTCAGAACCTTTTTAGTTGTCCTCTGGGATCCTATCAAGGAGATGGATGAGGAAAACCCTGCAGCGTTACCTTGTGAGAGGCCACTCTCTGCTGGGATGTTCTTTATTCAAGCTATTTTTCCAGGAGATGATTAGAATCCAGTGTGTTCCCCTGGCACGACGCAGACTTCTGGTGGAAACCAGTGGTGTTCTTCTATGGACAGAAGAATTTCTTTCCCAAATATTTATTTCCCATATATTTATTTCCCAGAGAAACTCTTCCAAAATACAACTCATTGCATTTGAAAGTGTTCCGTATAGGCAGTTTTCGTAAAAATGTGTTTTTAGGCACTTACACGTATTAAACTCTTGAAAAAAGAATGTATTGTAGATGAGTTCGGCATGGTGAGGTGGATGTGTAGTGCTAGTGCTTAACTTCTGTGGTGAATAAGTTTCCTCCAGAACAGCCTGTATCCCGTTCGGATGGTTGTTTTATAAGCTTTTATTACAGAGTCTTATTTATTTTTAACTTGGATTAGGTTTCTAAGCTATCTATTACTGGCTCAAGTCTTGCCTAGGCTGAGCATTTTACTTTAATTTCCACTCTACAGCAACTCAGTAGTTATTAAGTAAGTCTGGAGAGTACTTAGGGCTTTTTTTCATAATTGTTCTAACAATTGAGTCGTCGAGATCAGCTGATCGGGACCAGCTCGGCCGGAGCCGTTCAGAGCGATCTCGAGGTAAGGAGAAGCGTGGGGGTGGGTTTCGGTTTCGGGACCCGGCAGCCCCCGGCAGCCCTTGCGAGAGCGGCTGACGTGGCGTGGGCGTTACCACGGGGACGGCGATCACACCCCTGCCCCTCGCCTTGAAAAAGCCTCAGGGAGGGCAGCGACACGTCGCTGCCCACCAGGCGCTGGGAGAGGCAACCAGCTTGTGACGCGGTGAGTATCACCCACACTGTGCTGCAGCGGCAGGTGGAGCAGCTCGTGCAGTAGGGTGCAGAGACTATCACTCCTCGCTTGTTAGACCCTCTTACCTACTGCCAGTGTCCCTGACTGTTGCCAAACATGGTCTCCTCCAGGAAGAGAGCTTGCTTAAAGAAGACTGTGTCGACTCAGACGGAGCTACTGCCTCGAACCGTGGCTGTCCAGGTGTCCGGCTGCAGGGAGTGCCAGAGCCTGCTGCTGCCGGGGGAGGGAGATGAGCATTCAGCCTGTGTGAGGTGTGAGCAGGTGCAAGATCTGCTCGTCATGGTTGCAAAGCTTAAGGAGGAGATTGAGACGCTGAGGTCCATCAGGGAGTGTGAAAGGGAGATTGACTGGTGGAGTAACTCCCTGGCGTGCCAGGCAGGAAGGCCCCAAGGGGGAACCCCCCAAAAGGTGATGGACCCCCTGCCCTGTCGGGCAGAGAGGGAGGATTTGAGAGAGCCCCTGCCCTGTCACTGTCGGGCAGAAGTAGGGGGCCAAACAGCTGAGGAGGGTTGGAAGCGAGTTCCAGTTAGGCGTCGCGGGCAACCCCCCTCCCTACCTGCTTTGCTTCCCCGGGTGCCCCTCCGTAATAGGTTTGAGGCCCTGGATATTGAAGAAGATGTAGGTGGGGATGTGGTGCAAGGGCCGCCTACGAAGTCACATAGGAAGAGGCGATCGACTCCACGCCTCAAGACTGCTTCCGATAAAAAAGAAAGAAGGGTAATTGTGGTAGGCAATTCCCTTCTGAGAGGGACAGAAGGCCCGATATGCAGAGCTGACCCTCAGCATCGGGAAGTTTGTAGCCTACCTGGAGCTCGGATCAGGGACATCGCCAGGGCCCTCCCCAAACTGGTGCGCCCAACGGACTATTATCCCCTCCTGATCTTCCAGACAGATGGGGAGGAAGCGGCATCCCGTAGTCTGAGGGGAATGAAGAGAGACTTCAAGGCCTTGGGACAAATGGTGAAAGAGTCTGGGGCTCAAGTTATCTTCTCTTCCCTCCTTCCATTTTCGGATGATGATGTGGGACGGAATAGAAAAATTGAGTCTGTAAATGATTGGCTTCGGGACTGGTGCTACAGGCAGGGCTTTGGGTTCTTTGATAACGGCTGGTTTTATAAGACACCAGTCCGGTCAGTGATATGTGGGAAAGGTTTATCCCACAGGGGAAAAAAGATGCTGGGACAGGAATTAGCAGGGCTCATTTGCAGGGCTTTAAACTAGATTTGAAGGGGGATGGGGTTGTAGCTGGGCTTGCATCAGTGGGGCAGCACACTGGAATCAATAAAGACCGGGAGGCCCCCCAGGCCCCTAGGGTGAAATCGGTGTACTCGGCTCGCTCCCTGAAATGCCTGTACACCAATGCGCGCAGCATGGGGAATAAGCAGGAGGAGTTAGAAACCTGCGTTCGGTCAGGAGATTATGATCTGGTGGCAATTACAGAGACATGGTGGGACAGCTCACATGACTGGAATGTGGTCATGGATGGCTATGCCCTTTTCAGGAAAGACAGGCCAGCCAGGCGAGGTGGTGGAGTTGCTCTTTATGTGAGAGAGCAACTGCAATGTATAGAGTACTGTCCAGGTGCGGTTGAGGAGCGAGTTGAGAGTCTGTGGGTGAGAATTAAGGGGCAGGCTGGCAGGGCTGATACTGTTGTGGGTGTCTATTACAGGCCACCAGATCAGGGTGAGGAAGTTGATGAGGCCTTCTATGGGCAGCTGAGCGTGGCCTCACAGTCACAGGCTCTGGTTGTTATGGGGGATTTTAACTACCCTGATGTTTGCTGGAAGGACTACTCAGCCAGCCAGCCTCAGTCTAGGAGGTTCCTCCAGTGCATTGACGATAACTTTCTGATGCAAATGGTGGAGGAGCCGACTAGGAGAGGTGCGCTGCTGGATCTTGTCCTCGCTAACAAGGAGGGTCTGGTCGAAGCAGTAAAGGTGGGGGGCTGCCTTGGTTGCAGTGACCATGAGATGGTGGAGTTCAGAATCTCCTGTGGTGGGAGCAGAATACCGAGCAGAATTTCAACCCTGGACTTCAGCAGGGCCGACTTTGGCCTTTTCAAACAGTTGCTGGAGGAAATCCCGTGGGCAAGGCTGCTTGAAGGTAAAGGCGCCCAAGATAGCTGGTTAACATTCAGGGACTGCTTCTACCAAGCTCAAGATCAGTGCATCCCGACGCGCAGGAAGTCAAGGAAGGGAGCCAGGAGACCTGCGTGGTTAAACAGGGAACTGCTGGGCAAACTCAAGTGGAAGAGGAGGGTTTACAAATCATGGAAGGAGGGGCTGGCCACTTGGGAAGAATATAAGGCTGTTGTCAGAGGATGTAGGGAGGCAACTAGGAAAGCTAAGGCCTCCTTAGAGTTAAACCTGGCAAGAGGGGTCAAGGACAACAGGAAGAGGTTCTTCAAATACATGGCAGATAAAACTAACACCAGAGGCAATGTAGGCCCACTGATGAACGGGGTGGGTGCCCTGGTGACAGAAGATACAGAGAAGGCAGAATTACTGAATGCCTTCTTTGTCTCTGTCTACTCTGCCGGAGGCTGTCCTGAGGAGCCCCGTACCCCTGAGGCCCCAGAGGAAGGCAGGACAATGGAGGAGTCTGCCTCAGTTGATGAGGACTGGGTTAGGGAGCAATTAAGCAATCTGGACATCCATAAATCCATGGGTCCAGATGGGATGCACCCGCGGGTGCTGAGGGAGCTGGCTGAAGTCATTGCTGGACCGCTCTCCATCATCTTTGCCAAGTCTTGGGAAACGGGAGAGGTGCCTGAGGACTGGAGGAAAGCAAATGTCACTCCGGTCTTCAAAAAGGGCAAGAAGGAGGACCCGGGCAACTATAGACCGGTCAGCCTCACCTCCATCCCTGGGAAAGTGATGGAACACCTTATCCTTGGTGCCATCTTAAGACATATCAAGGATAAGAGGGTCATCAGGGACAGTCAACATGGCTTCACCAAGGGGAAGTCGTGTTTGACCAACCTCATAGCCTTTTATGAAGACGTAACAAGGTGGATTGACGATGGCAGAGCAGTGGATGTGGTCTACCTTGACTTCAGCAAAGCATTTGACACCGTCTCCCACAGCATCCTCACGGCAAAACTGAGGAAGTGTGGACTGGATGATCGGGTAGTGAGGTGGACTGCAAACTGGCTGAAGGAGAGAAGCCAGAGAGTTGTGATCAATGGGGCGGAGTCTGGTTGGAGGCCTGTATCTAGTGGAGTGCCTCAAGGGTCAGTTCTGGGACCAATACTGTTCAATATATTCATCAATGACTTGGATGAGGGAATTGAGTGCACTATCAGCAAGTTTGCTGATGACACCAAGCTGGGAGGAGTGGCTGACACGCCAGAGGGCTGTGCTGCCATCCAGCGAGATCTGGACAGGCTAGAGAGTTGGGCGGGGAAAAATTTAATGAAATATAACAAGGGGAAATGTAGAGTCTTGCATCTGGGCAGGAACAACCCCAGGTTCCAGTACAGGTTGGGGAATGACCTATTAGAGAGCAGTGTAGGGGAAAGGGACCTGGGGGTCCTGGTGGACAGCAGGATGACCATGAGCCAGCACTGTGCCCTTGTGGCCAAGAAGGCCAATGGCATCCTGGGGTGTATTAGAAGGGGGGTGGTTAGTAGGTCCAGAGAGGTTCTCCTTCCCCTCTACTCTGCCCTGGTGAGACCTCATCTGGAATATTGTGTCCAGTTCTGGGCCCCTCAGTTCAAGAAGGACAGGGAACTGCTGGAGAGAGTCCAGCGCAGGGCCACGAAGATGATTAAGGGAGTGGAGCATCTCCCTTATGAGGAAAGGCTGAGGGAGCTGGGTCTCTTTAGCTTGGAGAAGAGGAGACTGAGGGGTGACCTCATTAATGTTTATAAATATATAAAGGGTGGGTGTCACGAGGATGGAGCTAGGCTCTTCTCGGTGACAACCAACAGTAAGACAAGGGGTAATGGGTTCAAGCTGGAACACAAGAGGTTCCACTTAAATGTGAGAAGAAACTTCTTCTCAGTGAGGGTGACAGAGCACTGGAACGGGCTGCCTAGGGGGGTTGTGGATTCTCCTTCTCTGGAGACATTCAAAACCCGCCTGGACGCCTTCCTGTGTAACCTCACCTAAGTTTTCCTGCTCTGGCAGGGGGATTGGACTAGATGATCTTTTGAGGTCCCTTCCAATCCCTAACATTCTGTGATTCTGTGATTCTGTGAATTTAATTGTTTTAATGTAAGCCAATGGGCAAAGTTAAGGCATGGCGCTTTCGTGCTCCTGTGGCTGAGTAGAGTTACAACTGGGAGTAAGAAACAAAGAGGATCCATGTTCTCACGTGATCCCCTGCTCTGAATGATCCTGTTGATTCTGCTTGGAATAGTCCGGATGTGTCGCGAGCCATGTGGCTTTTGGTATTTAGAACCAGAGAAGTTTCATTTCTTTGGGATGCAGGGAAGTCTCCTGATCCCGTTGAGACTGTTTCACACAGACTTGAGCTACCATGAAGCTCCTGAAACAAATATTGGCTTTGTCATGAGCTCTTAAATGAGGGTTAAATCAGCTTAGCCATTGCCTTTTTTTTTTCAGGTGCTTTTAGTTTCTCAATTCTTCAGCTTGTAGCCAGAACAGTGGCGTGGATTTGCTGGCTGGATAAGAGTAAAACAAGCAAACCGTAAGATTTTAATAACCCTGAAAAATAATTTTGCTTTACAGTGACAAATGCTACTACATTTTACTGGGAAATGAGCAGTGTGAGCATAATATTCTAAGTCTCAAAGCGGTGACAGTGATGGAAATGGTTATGAAAACGAGACTGTTGGAGCAGATTCCCTTTGGTCTTTCCCCTGCTCCTCCCGTTTTCAACAAAAGGATGGGTTAATTTGAATTTCAGTGCTTTTTATCCTGAGGGAAATATCAAATGATCAGCATTATTGTGGAACCGTGCCCCAGAGGAGGGGGACAGGTGTCGTGTTTGTGCTTTCGCTCCACGTGTGCAGCGAGCTCGTTAATTTGCGATTTCATACATTTTAGTAGGAAGAGGCCACTGGTCTCTGTCACTAAAAAGAAACCGTGATTGATCGTTCGGGGGCAGAAGGGGAAAATATTCAGAAATTAGTTATATAAGCATCTTAAATTAACAGTGTGCCTACAAAGCAGCCTTGTTTTTCCCCGGAGGAATGCTGAAATTGATGTTTTTAACCTCCTTTCTGAACACCTGCCACTGGGTAGTTTCAGCGGGGAGGCAACGCGTTCAGACGAACGTCTTTTCCTCTTCACCGAGGAAAGCGCCTTTCTGTTTGATGATCTGTGCCAACCCAGCAGATGGGAGGAAAGAAAAAAAAGACATAAAAAGGGTTGCGGAAATCTTGCTATCGCATATGCAATCTTTGTATCTGACAGAACTTGTTCGTTGGTCTTCAGGAGGTGAAACGTCGGTGCCCGCGCTGCTTGCGAGACGTGTCTGGACAGAACAGAGCGGAGCGGAGAGCGCGCAACCCAAACCTCTGCGTCTCGTTGCCTATTATTTTTTGTTAGCTGGATGCCTCCGAAGGCCGAGCGCTGCAAAACAAAACAAATTCATTTCAGGGCCTTTGATCTGTGCAATCACACGGCGTCTGCGCGAAGCCCGTCAAGGTTTTGCAGTCGCCTTTGCGGCGGGTCCAACTCCGTGTGCGATGGACGGGCTGTCACTTGAGACCCACACAGACTTGTTTGCGCCGGCTTTGCTAAATCGCCACGTTCTCATGTTGCCGAAGTGCACGAGCCCCTCTCACATCTCTGGGAAAGCAATCGGGTATGGAGGAAAACGGAGAATCGCCACCAGTATTATCTTTCCTCTAGGAGAGGTTCTCATCTTGAAGGACATCGCCGCCGGCCACTTTCTGCTCTTTGTTGCCTTGGCACTGGCTGCCCTCGTGGAAAAGCAGCTCTGATGCTTGTAAGATGGACTTTTATCTAGAAAAAAAGGTATTATCACAGTTTTTTAAGGCCCAGAGGAGATCTGTGGTGTCTCTAGATCCAAGTCGGTCGCTTGCCGATATATGAGGTCTTCTGAAAGCCTTTGATACATGATAATGAGCGGAGCGCTGAGATTAACAGATGTAAAGAAGAGTCTGGCAATGGTGCCAAGAGGGAAACTGAAGAAATGACTGAATTAAATTACTTAGTAGATGTTCACATTTATTGTTTTAGTTGATAATGTGAGTGTAGGAGGGCTAAACCATCATATGGTTTAAGTGTTTTTTCCCTTATTGGCTGCATCTGCATGGAACTCAATCTCTAATATTAACAAGATCACTTTTCTAATGGGATTCATGTTTCTCCATCTGTGCCAAAAAGTCATAATATTTGAGAGCAGTTATTTTATAGCTGAAACAGCGTTCACCCTCGATTTTTAGATGCATGTTGGGACTTTTTATTAGCATTTCACAGCTTTGATTACCTGCGGAACAGAGCTTAAAGTTGACGTTAATGCTCATACGGAACTAGTTTCAAGGGAAATTACTATGATACATAATCTGGGGTTGATATTGAAATCCTAAAATAGACAACTAAGGTGAGCTGGATTGTGCTGCAGTTGCAGAGGGTATTTTGTGATCAAATTGCCCTTTAGATCCCCACTTTTAAGCTGAATATCTAAAACTTCTTCAGTGTTTGAACCAGTGGAGGAGGGCAGGAGGACATCCCATATCTCGAGATGACGGATAGAGGGATGTAGCGCATCACAAAACGAAAATTATTGCCGTACAACCCAAAAATGTAACAAAGAATGCCTTCAACTTACCTGGCTAAAATACTCTTTTAATTGTACCTGCAGAAGCTACTTACCATGTGCTTAAAATCAAAGCACAAATAATAGACTGTATTTCTTAGGCTCTTTTTTCCTTTGCGCCACTGAGATTGTGCTTTTTATATTTAACAGTATCTCCTGAGTAAATTACAGCGTAATGACTATTAGCAGTGCTTTGCTTGCGTTGTATTTCTGTAAGAGATTCTGCATAGAACACATATTAGTGATTTTTATCCCTTGTTATTACAGAATTTTTATGTATAGTTACAGCAGAAACCAACAGCTGTGGAGGGTTTTGTAGAAAAGTCCATAAGAGGTGAAAATACATTTTAAATTCTTAGTAACTGCATTTCAGTTTCTTTTCCTCCTTTCAATACGTCAATAGTTTCGTTTTCAGGGGTGTTTCTTAAAGAAACTTTGATATTTGTGGCAAACAGTATCACTGATATAAGCTTGCCCATTTTGTTGTTCTCATAGAAGATCTGCCACATTTTCATTCACAGCTTCTAACTGGAAAGAGATTTTCTCTGAGAATTTTACAATTTTAAAAGGAAAACTTCTCTTCCCATTCTTGCCATCTCTCAGTTTCCAAATTGTATATTCCACCACACTTCAATTTTGGTGCTTTATAAATTCCAACCATTTTTTGCTCAAAGTTGTAGTATTTCTTTTAGAAAGAACAATAGATACATTCAGATTCTTTAGATGTTTCCCAATGTCCTCACTTTTAAGGAGGCATGTGGACTCAATTAGCACTTCAAGAAGAATTTTGCTTATATTCTGAATTTTTACGAACACTAGATTGTGCATCGAGTGACCTTATTACATAAGCGTGGGTGGCATCATTGACCTGAATGTGTCATTTGTCGATCAGTCGGTTGCCCATTTCTCTTGTATCCAAAATTTGAATGAATCCTCTCTTGCCTCAAATTTACAAAAGGTTTTCTGCGAAGAATCAAGCAAAGCTGAGCGAACAGACTGGAGGAGAGGAGAAAATTATAATCTCTGCAAGCATAGGAGGATGGTCTTCAACAGCACCTAGGACCACATTATATATATATATATATATAATATTTATATTGCCTGCATCATCTTCGCTCTCCAAGAAGATAAATAGAAACTGGGGATCTTGTCTAGTTTTCACTGTTGTCTTCAGAGACAAAAATCTGGAATTTAGTGTTGTGTCTCTTTTAGCCGTTCAACCGAGAGAATTTGTAAAATTTAAGATGCTGAGTATTTTAGAAGTGTGACAGTGTTTACAACAGAAGCTTTACATCTAAGTACCCCCCCAGAAAATTATCGAGGTTTGATGTGTTGGACTTGGATATTCTGGAAGAGTTTGGGTCCTGCACAATGAATTTGTGGAGAAAAGGAAAAGCAAGTGATTTCATAGTGCTGGAATTGCTGGCATTGATGCTTCACCCCAAACTTGCCTCAGAAATCCTAATTACCTGGATTTTCTCAGCGGGAGGCATAAATATTAATAGGCGAGCTTTCGGAAAATGTTTGGCTTTTTAGTAAAGCGATGGGTGAAGTTTGGATGTTCCAGATCAAATGATGATTTCAAGTATTGTGCATATATCTAACCATGCAATGCTTTGCTGTTTTAAGTTGTGTTTTTTACTCTTCCTACACAGCCGTGCAGCGCAGCCGAAGTTAATATCTCCCAAATTTAAGTTCTGAGGGTGAGCGTGAGTTGTTGTGTAGTTTTACTGCTTTTAAAAACTCTGCAGCCTGTTCTCTGTCCTAATGACAGAAAATTTCGGCATTTTGGGCTGGGACTGACGTGAGCGCCACGCTCTGGGAAGTGGGCTCGGGTTTGGGTTGAAACACCTGGGATTTTCAGTTTTATAAGCCTGGAATAGTAATTTCAAGTTTTATTTTCCCTATGTTAATGATTACAAATGTCTCATAATCCGCAGATGTAGGTTGTTTAAAACAGATGCAGTCACTTGAGTATTAATGGCTGGGGAGTCTAATATGTGTCACTACTTGAATAGCTTGCTTTGTGCAAAGAGGTTTATTTTCAAGAAATGTATGTAATGATGTTTAATAACTTTGCCAAAGTGTAGGATGTTCTTCCTTCCACCTGAAAGAATTAGTTGTATATATTGATTTTTTTTTCCTTTGGAATTATTTGTAACACCCAGCACGAATATGTTGAGCCAGAAGTTTTGATATCAAATGATTTAGTATAATATCTTCATGGAAATAATATAGTTTATTTAGTTTGTTTATTCGGTGTGGGCAATAGTACACATCACAGCTCCTGATTTCTGTTGCTCTAAAATAAAGCAGAATGACTCAGTCAATAAAATAAATATGTCCTGTAGTGCAATGAGCAACTAAGAACTTTAACACTAAACCGTTGTTTTATTTTTAATGCAAAAATCAAAATTAAATTCCCTTCAGGGCGGTAGTTATGCCAGGGGAGATTTGGCCCAGCGAACGAGCATTATATATAAATATAAAAATTTACCTGAATATGACTTTCATTAGGAAACTATGAATTTCGCCATTTATTCCACTTAATGCCACATTTGCGCATTATGAAATGAGATAATGAGGTTAATTTTTTGAGAGCTTAATTTCGTTGGATAATTTTTAATTGGGTAATTGTTAATATTTTTCTCCTTGAGTGGAACCTCACAGGTCGACTGCAAAACCACCTACAAAACCACTTTCAGACTCGTTTTGCACGGTTAGATGGTTGCAAGCGTAGGAACGTCCATAGTGTTGTGAAAGACCTTCAACATCCATCTACAATGGTGATATTACTAAAAAATGTGTCATAATACAAAGTGTTAAAGCACTGATTGCTGGATTTTCACTGGTCCATATAGACGCTGTGCTGCCCCTCAGCATTATATGGTTGGAAAATCATGGGGCATGGACCTTCTTCTGGCAAATCATCTTGACACAGTGAATACAATGAGTTCAGATTTTCATTTGGGGAAAAAAAACGGTTCTTTGTATAGTTTTAAAAGGTTGTGTACGTGTTTCTTAAGTGGAATGGTTTTTATCAGCTGCGTCCCTGTCAGTCTCACAGCTGTTGCTGCAGTGACTCCTTGTTAGAAAGAGACCGAGTTTCGTGAGCATCTCCCCACAATTAAACAGCCCCGAACCTTCCTACCGTACTAATCCTTGGGCCATCTGTGGATCTTTGTTGTCCTATTACATACCTGCTTCATTTCTGTTGGGATCAGGAGAATTTAATGGGAGATCAATCAAATTCCCATTCGTTTAAGCTTGGAGAAGAGAAGCTCCAGGGAGACCTTAGTGCGGCTTTTCCGGACTTAAAAGGGGCCGAGAAGAAAGATGGGGACAGACTTTTGAGCAGAGTCTGTTGCGATAGGACAAGGGGTGATGGTTTTAAACTAAAGGAGGGAGATTCCAGCCAGACATGAGGAAGAAATTGTTTGCACTGAGGGTGGTGAGAGCCTGGCCCAGGTTGGCCAGAGAGGTGGTGGCTGAACCATCCCTGGAGACATCCCAGGCCAGGCTGGACGGGGCTCTGAGCAACCTGAGCTGGTGCAGATGTCCCTGCTCATGGCAGGGGGGGCACTGGGGGAGCTGAGAAGGTCCCTTCCCACCCAAACTCTTCTATGATTAATGACCAGTGCATGTTCGAGATCTAGAGCACCCTTAAGTGCCAGTGTCACACAAATGCTTACAGAGGACTTAATTACACCAGGTTAAGTTGGTTCCTCTTCTCTACAGCCTTCTCGTAGGAAGTCAGTGGTATCTTTCAAGCTTACACTTGGAAGTTCTCTGTCCTTGAAGGTTCAGTGATTGAGCTGGGTTATTAATTCAAGAGTGCCTGGATGCCTGTTTGTTTTAAAGCTACATTACAGACCTACCTGGAAATAATATCTTTGCATCTTCTCTGCACCTTTTCCAAAAAAAAAAAACCTTTGCATATCAAAATGTTAGCAAAAGTCGGCTTTGTAAGCTTCTTCAGATTAAATTGATCCCCTTGAATAGCAGGGCAGTTTTGCCAGGTCAGTAAGAATTGGTCATACCTTGCCGATGCCTCGAGTTCCTGAGGGACGGAAATTATGGATATAACCATGTGCTGGAGAGTAAGGAATAAAGGATCAGCGTTGCACATCCCTTGGAGCATTTCATTGAGATTTTTCCCAACAGCAAATGTAGCACCTGGCTTTATATAGGTTCGTTCCATCAAAGAATCGAGACTTTATGGTTTTTAGACTAGAAAATATTTCACAATTATTCAGGGCACAGACAAAAGACCAGAAATACAAATCAAGGCCAGGACCTCACAGCAGTTGAGTCTTTTGTTTTACCCAACAGTGGGGCTGTACAACACACTCAGTCGTGCTCCCTAGAGCCACGGAACAAAGGAACCCTGTTGATGTTTACTTTGGCTGAAGGCACAGACAGTTATTTTAAATGAGTTAATAAACAGAGTGTTGAACTATGCTGGTTTGTATAATATTTTTCTCTTTTTTTCGCCCTAGGTCACTCAGATGAGTCGTCCGGATTTGATTCTCTTTCTCATGAAATATCTCATGGCTCTGGTCGTCGGGATACCCTCTGTCTTCTGGGTCGGAAGCAAGAAGACCTGTTTTGAGTGGGCGAGCTTCTTCCACGGACGCAGGAAAAAAGAGTGCGTATCGCTATCTGATAGACAAACCGGTTGAGTAATGGTGAATAATCTCTTCCCCTGTAGTCCTGGAAGAGTATTTTGTTTGGGTTTTCATGGAGGCAGAGACTGGAATAGATAGGGGCATTTTTCTTAGAAATCCCTCCCTCTCCAAAAAGGAGCAAGACAAGCAACAGCTCAAAAAACCGCTGAAGAATTGTTACTTACTTTTTCCAAAATTATTCTTTAGTCCCAGAATCAAATCTACATTGCTCCATCTGTTTGCAAAGTATTTTTAAACAAGAATTAGGTTTCAGTTGAATATTGCAACTTTACTGAGAGGTGGAATTGAAAGTTTTAATTTATAAACATCCTTATCTAGTCAACTGAATCAGACCTTTAAGTTGAAATTAAACGTAAGCTCTTCTCACCATGATTGCCGTTAGAAGCAATTGTCTCTGCTTTTAATCTCCCCTTATGCATTAGTGCCAAAGTGCAGTTTGATAAAATGACGTTTAAGAATGTCTTATCACTTCTGTGAGATTGAAATTAATTTAGGCTAAGGTATGTCATAAACTCAGAGACAAACTATATGGTTATGTAGTAGCTATTTTCATAATTATAAATATTGTCTTGTAAGTAGATGTTTCAAAAAGAGATGCATAAATCTAACAAGCCTTTAAGTGACTACTCCATGAGTTTGACTTGTACACCCTTAACAGAACTGGCCTTCTGCTGAGGTTCGAGTAAAATTACTTCTGTAGAGTTGGAGTAAATTTTTCTTTATTCAGAAGATGACCTACTAAGATATGCCCGGATTAACAACAAATGAATATGATCTTAATACACTTATATACATTTAGATAGGATTTACATAGAGGTAACATACTAGTTGGGTGGGTAGAGGACAGGAATAGAGTTCATGAAGGCAGAGGAAGCGGTTTTGCAGGACTGTCGTATCCTGTTTCAGAGAGAGCTGGGTGGCTCCTATAAAATAGGAGTCGATACAAACCTCCCTCCTTGGGCAGCCTGTGATCCTCTGCGAGCACAAAAATTAAGACGAGGAGCTCGCTAGGTGGAGAAAACAGAACATGAAAGGATAATATAGAAAATGGGAAGAGAGGAAAAAGCCTCTCCATTAAAAGTATTTTTAAAATGAAAGAAAAAAGGCATGTGGAGGATGTGATAGCACCTCCTTTCATCATGCTGTGGTAGAGCAGCCAAGCGTGTGCCTGTCTGCCAGCCCTTCCCAGCAAGGGATTCCGGCAAACAGAGGAGCTGTGGGGCCGTAACCACCGATCTAAGGGTTGTTTATGCATTATTAGATATGTTGTATTTCATCTGCTCTTCCTGCCAGTTTGAATCCAGATTTTAAATGCTCATTTGAGTGGGGAAGCAGCTTCTCGCATTCCCTGAGAGGCAGTTCCCTGGGAAACCCGAGTGTGCCCAGTTGCGGCGCTGTCCCAAGGATGTTCTCGTAACAATATTCACAAACTAAGGCAAAATACGCTGCCATTATTCCACATGTCTCGGCCAGAGCATCAAATACAGGGAGTAGGAAGGATTCAAGAATATGAACTTTGCTAAAATATCCAAAATCAGGCAAATAGGGACATTATAATGTAAATAAATAGTCTGATTTGCCAAGCTGTAATATTTGTCTGTTCCATTTATAAAATAGTTACAGCACTGTTGCTGCAATCATGTATATATTGCTGTTATCAACGTTAAGTATTCCAATCACGTGTCTCGTTCAGAGTTGTAAATGAGAGTCGCCAAGTGCTGCAAGAGCCGGACTTCGCTCAGTCTCTTCTGCGAGATCCCAACACCCCCATCATCCGCAAGTCCCGAGGCACCTCCACCCAGGGCACCTCCACTCACGCCTCCTCCACCCAGCTGGCCATGCTGGACGACCAGAGGAGCAAGGCCGGCAGTATCCACAGCAAAGTGAGCAGCTACCACGGCAGCCTGCACCGATCGCGCGACGGCCGGTACGTTCCCAGAATCACAGAATCACAGAATCCCAGGCTGGTTGGGGGTGAAGGGACCTCTAGAGATCATCCAGTCCAACCCACCTGCTCACGCAGGGTCACCAGAGCAGATCACACAGGTTGGTCCAGGGGGTTTGAATGTCTCCAGAGAAGGAGACTCCACAGCCGCTCTGGGCAGCCTGGGCCAGGCTCTGGCACCTCCCAGCAAAGAAGATTCTCCTCATGTTCAGATGGACCCTCCTGTGCTTCAGTCTGTGCCCGTTGCCCCTCACCCTGGCGTTGGGCACCACTGACCAGAGTCTGCTCCATCCTCTGACACCCACCCTGAGATATTGATCCCATTGATCAGATCCCTCTCAGCTTCTCTTCTCCAGCTCAACAGCCCCAGCTCTCTCAGTCTCTCCTCATCAGAAGGATGCTCCAGACCCCTCAGCATCTTTCGTTCTCCTTAAAATCATGGAGAAAATTGGACAGGCCTCTGCTTAGCTGGGCATTTGGTCATCGCGTTGCTAAAACTGGAAGTTGTGCTCATATTTACTTCTCTGATTGCATCTCGTCTCCTTTCTAGTGTCTGGGTTGGAAAGGGAAAAAAATACCATGATGTTTTTCAGAGTCTGTGCTAGTCTTCATGAATTACACGGCATGAACGTGTTCAGCACTGGTTTTCCTGCAAAGGCCACGATCTGTGTTACATCATCTCAGTGCATGGGAAAAGAAATCTCTCCCCAAATCAGCTTTTTGTGGCTGCTTTTGTGTGTGTGTGAATTGATTTTGTTTCTGTAAATAGCCTTAGCCCTGCTGACGTAGACAATAATAAAAGTTACCCACTCTAATTTGAGGTGTAGTAAAGGTTTAGAACATAATTTATCATCAGGTGGTTTACTCGCCTAATTATCAATACAATACACAGCGCTGTAGCAAGAACCAAGCTGCGCAAGGAGTTGAAACATTTGCCTGGAGGCTGTATGAGCTAAATGACTAAGCTAAACAGAGAACGACTTTTTTTTCACAAAAGCAGAGAGTTTGTGAGATTTATTTACATTCTTTCATGTCCGTGGTGGTAACAATAGTAATAATTGAAGGAAATCAACTGAAGGAAAAGAAGCCAGAGAGTCGTGGTCAATGGGGCAGAGTCCATACAGAGGCCTGTATGTAGTGGAGCCCCTCAAGGGTCAGTTCTGGGACCAGTACTATTTAATATATTCATCAATGACTTGGATGAGAGAATAGAGTGACTGTCAGCAAGTTTGCTGATGACACCAAACTGGGAGGAGTGGCTGACACGCCAGAGGCTGTGCTGCCATCCAGAGACCTGGACAGGCCGGAGAGCTGGGTGGGGAAAAATTTAATGAAATACAAGAAGAGAAAGTGTAGAGTCTTGCGTCTGGGCAGGAACAACCCCAGGTTCCAGTATAGGTTGGGGAATGACCTATTAGAGAGCAGTGTAGGGGAAAGGGAGCTGGGGGTCCTGGGGACAGCAGGGTGACCATGAGCCAGCACTGGGCCCTTGTGGCCAGGAAGGGCAATGGGACGTGGGGGGGATTAGAAGGGGGTGGTCAGTAGGTCAGAGAGGTTCTCCTGCCCCTCTGCTCTGCCCTGGTGAGACCTCATCTGGAATATTGTGTCCAGTTCTGGGCCCGCCAGTTCCAGCAGGACAGGGAACTGCTGGAGAGAGTCCAGCGCAGCCACGAAGACGCTGAAGGGAGTGGAGCATCTCCCGTGTGAGGAAAGGCTGAGGAGCTGGGGCTCTGGAGCTGGAGAAGAGGAGACTGAGGGGTGACCTCATTAATGTTTGTAAATATATAAAGGGTGAGTGTCCCGAGGATGGAGCTTCTTCTCGGTGACAACCAATGACAGGACAAGGGGCAATGGGTACACAAACTGGAACACAGGAGGTTCCACTTAAATATGAGAAGAAACTTCTTCCCAGTGAGGGTGCCAGAGCCTGGCCCAGGCTGCCCAGGGGGGTTGTGGAGTCTCCTTCTCTGCAGACATTCCAACCCGCCTGGACACCTTCCTGTGTAACCTCATCTGGGTGTTCCTGCTCTGGTGGGGGGATTGCACTGGATGAGCTTTCCAGGTCCCTTCCAATCCCTGACATTCTGTGATTCTGTGATTCTGTAACTGTCCTCTGTTTTGATGAACTAGGTACACTCCCTGCAGCTACAGAGGCGTGGAGGAGCGACTACCTCACGGCAGCATGTCCCGGCTGACCGACCACTCCAGGCACAGCAGCTCCCATCGGCTCAACGAGCAGTCGCGCCACAGCAGCATCAGGGACCTCAGCACCAACCCCATGACACACATCACGCACGGGACCAGCATGAACCGCGTCATCGAGGAGGACGGCACCAGTGCTTGAGCCGCGTTGCTCGGCGAGGAGGAGCCGCCCGGCGTGCGGTGCCATCCTTGGTGATGCGATAACGCTCAGTATTATCACGCCTCTCATCGGGTGCTCATTTTGCGCGTCAGGAAGCCAAAACTGGCTTCGTCGCGTTGAAGCCAGCGCGTTCTCATGCTTGCGTCAGAGCTGGAGCGTTCAGCAATCTTGAATTATTGAGTAAAAAGCCGGTTGCCTCATGTGAACCTATCTGTAGGTAATTATTTATTCAACAACTGCTACACATCAGACACCATTGCTGAATTTCTTTGTTGAAAAGCGTCTCCCCCTCCCTCTGACGGCTCCGCATGTCGGTAGGTGTTCCCCTTGAAAACTCGCTGGCAGGGTCACGCTGAGATGGTTTTTTCTTGCAAGGCATAAGGGAACTCTTGAATATTGCAGGAATTCCTCCGCGCACCTCTCTGATTAGATAACAAACTGGCACTTCTTTTCATCAAGCGCAGGAGGAGGGGACGCACGTGAAATGCCAGATAAAGGACGTCTGTGCGGAATCGGCGGGTGGTTTTAATTATTACACTGGAAATGCAACACAGGAATGAGCCTTTTGGAGAAGGAAAGGAAACTCCGGGGGTGATCACCAGCTCTTTCCAGAGCTGTTCGGGCTTAGTGGGTGGGATGGGGTGGGAGGGTGGGGGGCAGAGAGGCAGGGAAGAGTGATTTTTGTATAACTTGTATTGTCCTTGCTTTTTTTACAAAGTACTATTTAAATTTTCTACTTGTTTACAATTTATGTAGGAAGAGATCAATTTTAAAACCGGTTATCTAGATAATATTCAGCCACTTATTTTTTAGATTAATGTACAAAAGCTGAGATTGCCTGTTCCTGATCTATTTAAAATAATAATAATAATAATAATAGAAAAAGCTGAATTTGTCGCCCAAACTGGAATGTACATCCTTTTCCTTCCAAACAGAACAAAGCCTGTTTACAAACCCCGTAGCCTGGGCGAGGAAGGAGGCCAAAGCAGGAGGAGTTGAATCAGGGATGTCCCACCTTCCTTGCGCTGTTTTTTGGGGGGGTTCTCTTTGTGCTGAGCAAGAATTTAGATGTGAGTGGGAGAAATCAAGGTAGGGAGAGAGCGGGATGCGGCAGCCGCTGCATTGCTGCCCTGAAGAGACTGGTATCCACCAAGAATTGTTGTCTCCTTCCCAGCCGAGGAGCTTGCATTGCCCATCGACCTCTGCTGTAGGTTGTTTTGTTTTCATTCCCTGGTAGAGAATTCTCAGTTTGGGGTTTTTTTTGTGTGTAAATAATCTGTTGGGCTACAGCGAGTCGTCACTGGCACCGCAGGCAAAAGCCAAGGCACGTCCTGGATGGTGCAGCAGATCTTCTGAAGCATCTCCTGCAAGATTCATTCAGCACGAGGAAACACTGATTGCATTGAAACCTACCTCAGTAATTACTACAGATCCCTGCTAATGAATAGTTATTTTTGCATTGTCCTGACATAATTCCCTTTTTGACCTGTTTGAGGCGTGTTGAAAAGCCTTTATTGGCACCACCTCAAGAGCAGGAACGGGGAAAAACCCGAGGTGCGAACGTCAGAGGCTTTGGCGAACAGCACAAGCGGAGCTGCACTGCGATTCCTCATTTTAATGGGAGCCGATGACACAACAGCAAAGCACGTAACCGTGTGCTCTTTGAAATCAAAGCTCGCCCTGGGAGTTCACCGTGTCTTAGAAATATATTTACCGTAAATTGTCCTGCTTGCTTCCACCAGGCTTCTGCTCCAGAGGAGAAGCACAAACCAAACCCAACGTGGGATAAGGAAGTTTAGCGACAACTCGGCGCTTGCTTTATTGTAAATCCAGGTGAGGATGTTGCTGATCCCACCGCCCCGGGGCAGAGCAAACTCTGCTCAGCAAACAGCCCCAGGGGATGACTGCAGGGACACGTCCACAGTGACAACCGTCCAGGTCCACCAGATCCCCTCTTTGAGAGCAGAGGGGCATGAAAAATCTTTAGAGTGACTTAAACTGGCACAACTATAATCCCCATAAGCCACAAAGGTGAAAAACCCGTTTTTATTTTCCAGTTCAGCTTCTACTGAGTAACTTGCTGCTTCCAAGGGATGATAGTTTTAGGAATCTGGATCTGCGGAAGGCGCTGGGTAGTTTTCCTGAATGCTGGAACTGAACTAAATAAGCTCAAGTGTTTACGTTGATCTTCTTGGCTCAATTTCCAGTACTTTTTTTTTAATTGTAGCCAATGCTTTAACTTGTCAGAGAGGGGAATGATGATGGAAGTTTGAAATGTATCCTGCTTGCGAGTTTGTTAATTTGTGAGGTTTAGTCCCCGTATTGCTTCCAGATGGGAATATCTGATCTGTTCCTAGCCCATGTGTCCTGTACATGAGGGACAGGCTCCCATCACCCCAGAGAGGTGATTAAAACGTAAAACTCAAATTCTTGCTGGGTTTTATGCCCCTGTAACCCCAAACCCTCCCTTTTATCTCCAACGCCTGAATTAGCACGTCGCTCTCTCTGCAAAACATTCCATCCTGGGAGTTCAAAGCCCTTTACCGACGACCGTTTCAGGTTTCACGTGTAGGGTTCCCCGGTCGGGGCACTCACAGAGCTTCACCTCCTGAATCCACATGCTCGAGGTCTCTGAAGCGTGTCTGAGTTCCAATGCAGCCCAGCGCCATCTCCACAGGGGTACCAGGGCACATTTTTGGGGTGTTTTCCTACCTGGTACCGCCGAGAGCTCCGGTGCCTGGTTTCTGGGACCTGTGCCAGTCTTTAAATTCCCCCGGAGCTTAAACCCCCGCCCAGGACGGCGGTTCCGCAGTTGCCGAAATGTTCCGGTTGCTTTGTGCTTGGGCTGAGCTGACATACCTGGAGCTGAGCTCATGTTCCGCAGAATTAACGGAATCACAGAATCATTTTGTTTGGCCACACTGCTCAGTCTGACCCTCTCGCTGTACAAAGCTCCAGTTCCTCCAGCTCATCCCCCGGCAAGTTCATGTATCTCCATCCTACACGTACGATGACTGAAGCCCCAAAATGCTGCCTTCCAATATTGCAATATTGAAGCTTCCTATAAAATCCCCGGCTTCTTATTCTCAGTATTCCCAGGGAACTAAATCTCTGGTTTTATCCACAACGCGGCTTTTCTCCGAGACCTTTGCTGTCCTGTCCGGGCAGAGCTGGGGCTGGTGAATCCAGACGGGGGCCCCGATTGCCACTGACAACAGACTCCCCCAAGTTTTTGCTGGTCCTTAATCCCTTCATAGCTCTCGTCGTTCATTGAAATATCACGAATCAGAGATGTGATCGTGTCTCATGGAAAAGGCTCTTAGGGCCACGCGCAGCCACCTGCCTCTTGCTCATCTTTTTGAAGTGTAAAAATCCCGAGAGCAGCAAAAAGCCACGTTTAGTTGTAAATTCATCTGCTCTCAAGCGCTCTCCCTTTTCTTAGCGCTTTGACCTGAATTTTGCTACAGAAGCTGTAGATAGAAGCTGAAATCCAGCCGCAGCCAAATGGTTCCAGCAAGGAAGGGGAGAGAAAACCCCTTGGGAAGGGTCTGGGAGACCCTGAGAAGAGCTGGAGGAGCTGGGGACAGCAGAATGTCAAATTGAATGTGAAATTTCACCCCATCCCAATGTACTTCATTTATACGCGGATCAGGATTTATTTTCCCCCGAGGTGGGATGTTTTATGTGGGTTTTGCCTGTCGGGTCCGTGCGCTGGGGAACTCGGTGCCGCCTCTTCAGCGCTTCCCCTTGACGCGCTCGTGTATATTTTATAATTTCATCCATTTCTGAATGAGAGAGGAAGAAGCTTTTGTGTTGTACGTGGGGTCATACCCCAGCGTCGCTGACCCGACTTGCACTCGGCTCTTGGTAGACTTGTTTACAGTTAGTCCGGTGTCGCTTTTGTAACGTTTAATTTTTAGCACTTTAACTGTGAGTGTACAAACTGATTCTGTTGTAGTGGGTGTACATTTTCATTTTAGACCTTCCAAAGTTTTTAATAAAACGAATGAAAAATCCCAGTCTCTTCGTCAACAGGCTTTCAAACCCTCTCCGATGTGTGCAACTCCACCCCTCCTTTTAAAACCTGGATCAGCGGTAGCTCAGATTTAAGTATTAAATCTTACTCTGGCTAGCGGCGCTCCGAATTTGAAGAAAGCTTTTCTAGGATTAATCTTCCCCTGACGTCTGCGCTCGTGGATGCCGGGCACCCTTCCAGCAAACACAAACTCTCCGCAGACTTGGGGCTCTGGTTCGTTCCAAACTTTTACAATCAAGAGGCCGCTGAAACCACCGGCGTTCTGCGAGCAAAAAGACGAGTGAGCTGAGGAACGGCGGCCGGGTTTGGGAGCAGCAGTACCAGGGGTGTCTGGGGCTTTGTGCTGGGTTTTTTATTGCCAAATCAAACCCAAAACCAGGGTGACTTATTTTTTTTTTAAGTAGCTGTCTAGCAATCGGGCTGATACGCGGTTTGGAAAGCCGTGCGTTCTGTCTCGCACGGCTGGCGATAAAATATGTAGTTTTAATAACCGCAGATGGTGCTGTTTTAACACGCGGTGCTGGTTTGGGTCTCGTTAAGATAAATAACTCATTTTAGTGATGACATTTTAGGAGGTGCTGGTTCAGACACGGTTCTTGCAGGGCCATGTGGAGCGGTGAAATCAGCCGGTGTGTGCGCGTCCCGGCACAGCGTCCTCGGCAGAGCTGCTTATCCTGAAACATCGGCCTCTCCGGAGATTCTGCAGCTGCAGCACCTGAAGAGCCCCTCGGTGCGGAGACAGCGGCCACGGAAAACTCCTTCCAGGGAAAAAACAGGTAGGGCTGTGGCTACCGAGCCTGCGGCTACCGAGCGCTGGGGACTCTCAGAGCTGGTTTGGGGACACTGAAAAGGCCGCTGCCCGTCCTGCCGTAAGGACAACAGCCCTTCTCCTCCTTCTTCCCTGAATTTCAGCTGCTGCTGTTCTGGTTTGTGAGTGTGTTGGCTCCGAATCAGAATCACAGAATCGTTTTGGTTGGAAAAGACCCTCAGGATCATCGAGTCCAACCGTTCGCCACCCCTGGCGCTGCCCCATGTCCTGAGAACCTCATGTCCGTCTGTCCAACCCCTCCAGGGATGGTGACTCCAGCACTGCCCTGGGCAGCCTGTTCCAATGCCCCACAGCCCTTGGGGGAAGAAATTGTTCCTAAATCCAACCTCAACCTCCCCTGGCGCAACTTGAGCAGCTGATGAATTGATCAGCTTGGGGCAGCCGGGGGGTTTCTCACTAGAGCTAAAACCATCAGGGATGAGGAATCGGAGCTCGCATCACTTATCTCCTCACTTTTGCGCTGCGTTAGCAGGACCCAAAGGGGTTCATGGAGGGGATGAAGGGTTTTAGGGGGAGATCGTAGTCATCCGGAGAGCACTCAGCCCTTGGGATGCACGGAAACAAGGTTTAAAGATGTTTTAGATGACTTGCAGGTGAGGAACAGGGGACGAGTATGAAATAAGAAAGAGCAAATGGAAGAGGAGACATGGCAGAACTTGAGGCAGCCCAGAGCCCCGTTTGTGCCCACGCTGAGATTAAGGGCAGCGAATTTTAGTTGCTGTCGCGTTCCTGATGCACCTTCGGACCCTGTTTGCTGTTTTGGGTCCAGCTTTGCCCCTCAGCTCTGCCGACCAGTGCCCTCTTTGCCATTTCTTCGCCAGTTTGAAGGCAGAAGAGCATCCGGCTACTCACAAATCCCAAAGAAAGTAAAATCTCCAGGAAATCCTTGATAACAAAAGGTTGAATCAAAATGGGTAGAAATAGAAGGATCTTTTTAAAAAACTCATTTTCTTCAGGCACTATCGCCAGCTCGGAGCTGCTCCCGCGCAGCGGGACAAAGCCACGGACCCTCCAACATGACCGTGTGCTGAGATCCACGTTTCAGACGTGCTTTGCTACCGGTCCGACTGGTTTTTAGGATAATACTCGAGCGCCTTTGATTGATATTCAGCCTCCGGTTTCGGTGCCTGTTCCCAACACCCACATCCCGCTCCCGCCGGCATCTCCCGCTCCCCCTCCATCCCACGGCGACACCTCCGAGGGCTTCGCCCCATTTCTCCTCCCTCATCCCTTTGCTCTTCTGTTTTATTAAACCCCCTTTGCCCAGACCCTTTGCTTCGCTCCCCATTTATCCCATCGCCTCCGCAGTTCCCCCTGCGGCTCTTGGGTATGTTTTGATGCCTTTGTGTTGCCACCGGCTTGGAAAAAGTTTCCTGGGTGGCCGGGATGTCTCCCGAGGGCAGGCGGTGTGCAAGGCAAAAATCCAGCAAAACGCTCCATTCGGGTGCTTTAATTCTGCATTTCTAGCTCCCAGCATTAGGCTGCTGCCTTCTTTTTTTTCTCCCCAATCACCTTTCTCCCCGATTTCTGATTTTTTGGGGGTTTGATGACTATATTGTCCTTTGGGGGTTATGTTGGTTTCATCAGAAAAATGATGATGGTTTCACGTCGATCTGCACCAGCCACATGAGGATGAGGAAGGTGCAGGGTCCTGTCAGACTCCTCGCAGCTTTGCGGCCATCCCAGAAAACAGGATTCTGTGTCTCAGAGCTCACTGTAATAATTATTTAACCCCCAAAAGGCATTTCTAACCCTGAAGGTTTCAAACGAGACCTGGAGACACCTCGGCAGCCGAAGTGGAAAGAGAAGGAGCCTCCTCAGGTGGCTGCTGTTTCATCTTTTGGTTTAAACCAAGCTTGTCTTTCCAACAACAGGTTGGGGTTTTTTAAAAAGTGTGAAATATCTTTATTTCTGGAGAAAAAGGCAAACCCAGCAAAGCTCCAGCTCCACCTCGGAGCAGCCTGTTCTGCTCCTTCTGGGCACCGGCTGAGGACATATTTTTGGCTCTTAGAGCTTCAAATATTGATTTTATTTCTTACTGTTTTGTCTTGTAGTATAGAAAACATCCTTTGTTTTCTTCCTGTGGGCTTTTACAATCCGTCTTGCCTGGCGTAGACGTTTCCTCCACTGCTTCTCGTGTTTGTTGGCCCGGCGTTGGTGCGGAGGGTTCCTGCCTTTGGGAGAATGCGCTGAAAAAAATCCCCTAAGGCCCTGAATTGCAACATAATCCAGCTACAAATCCCACCTGGAATCCGTCAGGAGTGACGAGCCCCGACACAGCTCCAAGCCCTCTGATCTCTCCGTGGAAACGCGGCTGTCAGATAAAGCTCAGCCCCTGCCAGAAGAGGTGAAACATCTGCTTGGCCGCGGAAAGTGGGATTAGACAAAAGCCAAACTCGCTCCTAATTTTTAACGTCTGGGGGAGGGAAGCGGCTCTTTGTGCAGGTTCTCTCTTGCTTGGGGGGGGTTTGGGGCTTTCACGGTGGTCGCTGAACCCCAAGGTGCTGCCAGGCCCTTGGGGACGGTGGCACCGATGCACGGAGGGACCGGGGCCGGCGATGTGCCAGTTGGTGGAGAAGCAATAAAATCTGGGACTGACCGAGTGTTTGGACCCCAATGAAAACAAGAAGCCATCTTTATATTTCAAATCTTTTTTTGACCTTGAAAAGTTTCTCCCCAAATACAATCCTGAAGGACTTGGTTGTCCAGAAATCTCCTGGAGTTCCCCCGGGGGGACCTGACCATGGCGGCAGCGGAGCTTGGGCGCACCGCGGCAGATGAAGGGTTAATGATGGTCTTTGGGTGCCTTTAACTGTGAGCAAAATCCCTGAATCGTGCCAGAGCTCGTTAGCCCATGAGCAGGGTGAAGGGCAACAGCGCTAATTGGAGTGACGGCCTCGCCGCAGCGGCCTCTGGGGCTGCGATAAATTATCAGTGATGCAACGAAGAGGTGCTGAGCTTTGCGGCCATTAACAGGTGCTGGGTGACCCCCAGAGCCCCCCAAAACCCCAGGTCTCCCCATCACTCAGTGTGAGTGACCCCTCAACCTGTTCCAGGGGGACATTTCTCCCTCCAAGCTGCTGGGGAGGGGTTTTGATCCGTCTTTGTGCAGCGGTGGGAGGCGCAGCGGTGACCTGTGTCCCCAGGGGTGTCCCCCACATCCCACAGGGTGTGGGATCGGGATAACGGGGGGAAAACATGGAGCAGCTGCTGGTGGAAAAGCTGTGACCGGCAGGACCGAAACTTTTGTGGTTTTGTTTAAAGCCCAGGAGTGAGGAGCCCTGCGGCTGCGGCAGCACCGGGGGCTGTCACAAGCCATCACCGTTCCCCCCTTGAGCAGCAATAAATCAAACTCCCAATGCCGCCCCAGACCCTCTGGGGCTTTGCACTGATCAAATTAGTTGGATCATGGGCAGTACGGGAACAGGCAAAGAGCTGGACCATCCCACCAACTCGTGTGACGGACACCAGGGCTGAGGCTGAGCACAACCCAACCCCGGCATCAGCCTCATCCTCCTCTGCTCCTGCTGTGAGCAGAGCTCGGTCTGAAACATTTGCTCCTCTGTGCGCTGTTTCCCCAGGCACAAAACAGCCTTAAGGGCCTTTCCAGACAACACCGAGTTAGGTGGGAGTGTCGATCTGCTGGAGGGCGGGATGGCCATACAGAGGGATCTGGACCGGCTGGATCGATGGGCTGAGGCCGGTTGTCTGAGGTTCAACAAGGCCAAGTGCCGCGTCCTGCACTTGGGTCACAACAACCCCATGAACGCTCAGGGAAGAGCGGCTGAAAGTGTCCGGTGGAAAAGGACCTGGGGGTGTTGGTGGCAGCGGCTGAACAGGAGCCAGCGTGTGCCCAGGTGGCCAAGAGGCCACCAGCATCCTGGCTGGTACCAGCACTGGTGTGGCCAGCAGGCCCAGGGCAGTGACCGGCCTGTGCTGGGAATGGGGAGGCCAAACCTCCAACCCTGGGGGCAGTTCTGGGCCCTCATGACACCCCTTGAGGTGCTGGAGCGAGTTGAGAGAAAGGAACGGAGCTGGGGAAGGGGCTGGAGCACAAGGGTGATGGGAGCGGCTGAGGGAGCTGGGGGTTCAGCTGGAGAACAGGAGCTGAGGGGAGACCTTCTGATCTCTGACCTGCCTGAAAGGAGCTTGGAGCCAGGGGGGGTCGGGCTCTGCTCCCCAGGAACAAGCGCCAGGAGCAGAGGAAACGGCCTCAAGTTGCGCCAGGGGAGGTTGAGGTTGGATGTGGGGAACAATTTCTTCCCCAAAGGGCTGTGGGGCATTGGAACAGGCTGCCCAGGGCAGTGCTGGAGTCACCATCCCTGGAGGGGTTGGACAGACGGACATGAGGTTCTCAGGGACATGGGGCAGTGCCAGGGCTGGGGTAACAATTGGACTCAAAGATCTTGAGGGGCTTTTCCAACCAAAAATATTCTGTGATTCCTCCCTCCTGGGACAGTGGGGAATTGGGGGACCTTGGAAAAGAGCTCTTGGAGCAATCTGCTCCAAGGATGGATGCTTTCCTGTGCAGAGACGGAGGGACCCTCATGAGGATGGAGGGATGGTGGGATGCCCCTGGGGAGGAATGGATGCTCACGGGGAGGGAGGGATGGATGCCCGCAGGGAGGAACTGATGCTCATGGCAAGAGAGGGATGTTTGCGGGGATGGAGGGATGCTCATGAGGAGGGATGGATGCCCACAGGAACGAAGGGATGCCTGTAGGGGTGGAGGGACATGTACATGGAGGGAGGGATGTTTGTGGGGATGCAGGGATGCTCACAGGGATGCTCCCGAGGAGAGAGGGATGCTCCTGGGGGTGGCTGCTCATGGTAACAGGCGTGGGAACTTGAGGCAGCTCAAGATCTTGCCTGCTTAGAGCAAAGACAATGAGCCTGGGCTTGCAAAGTTGCTGAGTGCTGTAAACGGCTTTGTAGGACCAAACTGGGCAGGTTACGGGAGGGTGTTATGGGAGAAGCCGTGACATTAGCCCTGCACAAGGTCCTGGGTGTGGGCCACGTCCCACACTGTCCCTTGAGCTGCTGCCACTCGGGGCAGTTTGGCAGGACCCACTGAGGCTTTTCCACCCGAATCCCAGGACAGAAACTCTTCCATTGTCTCGGAAAAGGAAAAACCCCTGGAGAAATGTGAGGTCTCAACCCGGTGAGGCTGAGCACCGGCTGCCGCTGAGTTTGGGGAGCCCCTGGGGAAACCCTGGGGGCCTGGAGGGCTGTGGGGAATGATCCCAAAAAGGCATCGTCCCCCGAGGCCAGCTGGGATTTTTAACGCAATAGTGCCACCCCGTGCGCTGTGCGAGCCCTGGGCCGCCGTGACGAGCGCGTCGGTGGCCCAAGTGGCCTTGGCTGGGACACAGCTGGGTGACAGGCAGGACGGGGTCAATTGTCACAGCGGGGTGGTGGCGCCGGGGGCCGAAACACCCAGGGACTGGAGACGGGCACGGCGGTGAGGAAGGGGTGACAGCCGTGTCCCCACGGGAACCACTCGATCCCGTTGCAGTTGGGATCCTGCAGATGCCAGAACTGTCTGGGGTTTGTAGGGACAACACAAAACCCACAGAAACGTGAAATGTGCGGAAATCACATCACACTTGGTGTTTTCTTGGGTTGCAAAAGGGGGTTTTATGCTGTTTGATGCTCTGTATCTTGGCTGGTGGCTCCTGGACCACGCGGTCCCCTCCTCTGCTCCATGTCCTGCCCCAGGGGGACATGAGGTGGGGGGGACACGGGAATATCCCATGGGTGACCCTGCGAGGGGACTCCCGTGTCCCCAGCCCTTCCCTGAGCCCTGGGAGGAACCTCATACGGGATGTTTGGGATTATTTCATTGTCACGCTGTATTTGCAGGGCCTGCAGGAGGGATGGGAGGGAAGGAATTATTTTGTGCACATATAGGGCGGTGTTTAAGGCAGCAGCAACGCATCCTGAAATCCCGCTGCCGGACAAGCTACAGCAACAAGCACAGGTGGGTGACGGGTGTCTCCCCGACACCCGGGGACCAGGGACACCCCAATGGGCATCTCCCCGACACCCAGGGACCCGAGGGTGCTTTTGGGTGCAGCTCAGTTCATGTAAGACAAGCACCCACGAGGAGGGAGCACAGAGACGTCCCCAAAATTTCCTGCCACGGAGGATTTCAATGCAGGATCGTGATCCAACTCCCTCCGTGCCCACGTACCCCAGAGACTATTTCAGGGCGCAAAATGGGGACAAGAAGCTTTTGGAACAGGACCCCTCTGCCCCTGAGCATTTTTTAGGGTCAAGCTTTGCTCCTTTAGTACCGCACACACAGAAGGGCACCTGTGCGAATACGTAAGTGTGGCCACACGCCCCGTACGGTCCCACCGAGGCTGTTGGGGGGGGTACCCCCCCATCCTATAGGATCCATATGGGATCACCGTGCCCCTAAGGCTGGTGGGGGGATTTGCTGGACATGCAGCAGGAAGGAGACGGCCCCCCGGGCTGTGCAAATAAATTGACAGCAGCCTTTGCTGGCTGCCAAATAACCGGGGGCAGAGACGGTTTTACGTCCGATCATTGGCACGACGTATGCCCCGCTCCCTCGGCTGCGATCCCAAAGGCTAATCCTCCGGGAATAATAGCCGTAAGCCTCTTAGCCGGCCACGCCGTCCGTGCCCACCACTGATGAGCTGATTGAAATCGAATGGAAAAGATTAAACTCACTCCCTCTGGGTACCCCTGGAGCCGCCCCAGCGGTGGGTGATGGAGACAAGATGCTCCTTGGTGGCCTCGGTGGCTTCGCTCTGCCCTGTCCGTCTGTCCATCGCGGGTCTGTCCAGATTGGGGTGCTCTGTAGCCTGGAGGAACATTTTGAGCCTCCGTAATCTCTGCAAATCCCATCCCTGCGCGGACATCCCGGCAGCAACCGGCCCCTTTGAGGACGGCGGATTATCCGTGTCCGAGCCGCCACCTGGAGCCGGAGGAAACGGTGCCAGAAAAATCAGTTACAGGCAAAATTTCCTGGGAGGGACCCCCTGTCCCGGTCCTGGGTCAGCCCCAGGGGACACCCCCAAGGTTTGACTTTATTTAAGCAGTTGTATGAAACAGCCGCTGCTGCTCTAGACACAGGACTTGGCAAACACACCACGTCACAGCAGGAAAACGTGGGATTCCCTTGGATTTGAGACATTTCTGCAGCCTCGCCCCCAGATTTGGCCAAGCCTTGGTTGGGACAGGGACATCGATGTCCCCAGAGTCACATCCCTGCTCCCGGGAAGCAACGGGAGCGCGAACAGAGCCAACGGGATGGGGAATTTGGTTGAAAAAGAGGCTTTTTGAGTCAGAGCGAGTGACTGGTGGGATTTGAAATGTCACATAAAGGCACAGGGTGGCATCGGAAAGCCAGGTCGTACCCACGAGACAAAGCTGGAGCTCGAGCCGCGCACACGTCTGCTGCTTGTGCTTCTGGTTTTCTGCCGATTCCTTCAATAATTCTCCTCCATCGTTGCCGGTGGTTCTTTTCTGGGGGCTTCTGCTGTTGGAAAAAACCCAGGAATTATATTAGAGGAGCCCACTGCAAATGGGGAATGTGGACCAAAGCACGTTGGGCCTCCTGTTGACCCCCTTTCAGAGTAATATTTGGGATTTAACCCCATTTTTGGGGTGGCCAAGCCCTGGCTGGGTGTAGGGTCCCGCTCCACTGTGGTCATTACCCCTTTGGGATTCCTTTTCTCTGGGGTTTTACTGAATTATTTATTGGCCTCTGAGTAGGATCCCACCGCTGAGATCCTCCATCAGTGTCCCGGGGTGGTGACATCTCCTGCCAGCCACCGAGTCTCATTAATATTTAGTCAATCCTTCCACAAAGCTGCATTAATCACCCACCTAAGCAGTATTAATTACCCACCCGAGCAGCATTTAATTACCCATCCAAGCAGCCTGAGCAGAGAGGAGATACCTGGGGGAATAAATGGGACAGAAAGAGTCGGAGATCCCCCTGGCCCCTCGTCCCTCCTGCAGCCCCCATGGGGTATATACAGTATACCTATACATTTCTATAGCCATCTATTATTCTGTAGGTGTGTCTAATACACAAGATCTTGCACCTCTAGCCACGAGCTGCACCCCAAAAGTCGATGTGCCCCAATGCCTGCCCCTTCCTCCCCAAACCGCTGCGTCTCATGTCGCTTATTTTCTCCGAGGTGTTTTAAGGCACCTTTTTTGGGTGCTGGATGGAATGGGCAGAGATTTGAGGTGCTGGCTAGGAATGGGCAGCAACTTGGGGTGCTGGGTAGGAACAGGTGAAGATTTGGGGTCCTGGATGGCAACAGGCAGAGATTTGAGGTGCTGCCGGGGAATGGGCAAAGATTTGGGGTGCTGAGTGGGAATGGGCAGAGATTTGGGGTGCTGGATGAGAACATGCAGATATTTGGGGTGCTGCCTGGGAATGGGCAGAGCTTTGGGGTGCTGGGTGGGAACGGGCAGAGATTTGGAGTGCTGGATGGGAACAGGCAGAGATTTGGGGTGCTGGATGGGAATGGGCAGTGGTATGGGGTGCTGGGTGGGAATGGGCAGAGATTTGGGGTGCTGGATGGGAACAGGCAGAGATTTGGGGTGCTGGATGGGAATGGGCAGAGGTTTGGGTCCTGCATGAGAACATGCAGACATTTGGGGTGCTGCCTGGGGACAGAGATTTGGGGTGCTGGATAGAAACAGGCAGAGATTTGGGGTGCTGGGTGGGAACGGGCAGAGATTTGGGGTGTTGCATGGGAACAGACAGATTTGGGGTGCTGCCTGAGAACGGGCAGAGATTTGGGGTTCTGGGTGAGAATAAGCAGAGATTTGGGGTGCTGCGTTGGCACGGCAGAGAGAAGCAGCAGCTCCATACAAATCCCCGCCGCTCCCCAGCACCCCGATTTTGTTTGCCCCTGAGAAGCCCCCCCAAATTCCTCGGGGGTGGTCAGAGCCCACTGGGATGTCAGCCCCACATGGGGATTATTGCGGTGCCATATAGGTTACTATAGATACCTACAGACATCTGGCCCTCAGGACCCCAAAACCCCTCCCGGCGGACCCGCCACCAGAGGGCAGCGCCCCCCCAGTTTTGGGCGCCTCTTCCCACAATGCAGCCGGGCCGGGGGCTCCGCTCCGCTCCGCTCCGCACGCAGCGCTGCGGCCGCAGGGACCGCGCAGCCCCGCGCAGCCCCGCGCAACCCCCGCGCAACCCCCGCGCAACCCCCGCGCAGCCCCGCGCAACCCCCGCGCAGCCTCCGCAGCCCCCCAGGTAAGCGCTGCCCCCGCGCCGAGCTCGGCTACTTCGAGTGCTTTATTTTGTTTTGGTTTATTTTATTTTGGTTTATCTGATTTTGGTTTATTTTCTTTTGTTTTATTACATTTTGGTTTCTTTTATTTTTTATTTTTTATTTCCTTTTATTTTTTATTTTTACATTTTTTGAGGGTTTTTGTTTTATTTTTTGTTTTATTTTTTGTTTTATTTTTTGTTTTAGTTCTTGTTTTATTTCTTGTTTTAGTTTTTGTTTTAATTTTTATTTTGGTTTATTTTGGTTTATTCTGTTTCATTCTGTTTCGTTCTATTATTTTATTTTCTTTTTAAATTTTCTTTCTTTCTTTTTTTTTTTTTTTTACTTTTATTTTTTTATTTCGATTATTTCACTTTTCCTATTTTAATTTATTGTTATCTTTCTTTTCTTTTCCTTTACAATCCCCCCAGTCCATGGGGGGGTACCCCGGGGCTCAGCACCCTCCTCTGCCAGGATGGATCCCGGTTGGAGGGTCCCCACCGCCCCCCTTTTCCCTCCCCATCCCGGGCTGGGGGTGTCTCTGGGGTGGGGAATTTTTGGAGCAGCATCAGCAGAGGGTGAGCCCTGGCGAGGGACACACACACAGCCCCAAAGTTAAGGGAAACTTGTCCCCGTGGTTCTGGGTGGCACCGGCTCGTCTCCGGCTCCTCTGGGATGGTGCAACATAAATTAATGGTTAATATGAAAGCAGCTGTTTAAATAGCGGGATCCTCTGCCCCTGGGGAAAGTTGCTTTAGAGTTTGGTCATTTGGGCCGTGGGGGACGCCAGGAAAATTGGCCGCTTTGAAAAGGGCTTTTGAGCCGCAAGGAGGAATCCCAGCCCGGGGTGGCCGGGGGGGAAGCAAGTGGCCCCCGAGCGCGGGGAATGGCTTTGGTGTCCCCTGAGAGGGGCGTATCGGGACCCCTCGTGTGCCCATCGCTGCTGGGTTAGTGGTTCTTCTCCATCGTTTGGCTGTGGCTGCGTTAACTCCTCGTCCTGGGACGTGACCCAGGAGAGTGCAGGGAGAGCAGAAGGGCTCGGGAGTCAGGATGCCCCGATCTTGCTTGTTTCCCCCTTCGTGTGAGGGATCTGGAGGCGCTTGGGACTCACCAGCTCCCTCAAATCATGTTTTGGGTCAGTTGGTTGTTTAAAAATCTCAGCTTTGCACAAAAGCCCCCAGCCAGAGCAGCACTAATGAAATTTTTCTATGCCAGAGAGGGAAGTTGGACACAGGCTAAAGCAAATAAACTTGTATTTCATCATGTTGAGGTTGGGTTTCTTTGTTTTCCACCCTGGTCTGGGCAGTCTGGGCTCCCTACAGCCACAAATGTTTCCACGTCCACCCTTCATCTTCAAACTTAGGGGCTGAGCAATAAAAAACTTCTCCTCCTTTCTGCAAACCTCGCTGCCTACAGAAGCTGCTCCGTCCTCGTCATCCCGCGTGCTCTTCTTTTGGGTGTTTCTCCTCTTGGTTGATGTGGGAGGGGTTTTGCAGGGTTTTGTGGGGTTTCTGCTCCAGCCCTGTCCCCACGAAGCAGCTCGGGAGCAGGTGAGAGATGCTGCAGGTGTGGAAGGTGCGAGCACTGACCTGACAGCGGCTGCACATCGGTCGGGCTGCGCGCTCTGCTGCTCGGCTCGGGAGGGAAAGGATGCTGGAAAAACAGGTAATTCATGTTATTTTTGTCCCTGGAAGGGCTGTTAGGAAAAAAAAAAAAGCCTCGAGATATTTCTCTACCCATCCCCACTGCTGCAGAGCTGGCTGGGTCGGGGAGCTGGCGCTTGGATCCAACCCAGCGAGCGCGGGAATGTGTCTTTCCAATGCAGGAACCGAGGGGGCTCCAGTGCTGGGGGGGTCGGTACACGTGATTTCTAGGAGGCTGTAAATGGTCCCAAATTGCCTGCGTGGAAACCTCGAGCGTGAGCCTGTGCAGTCCCAGCGACGTGGGGTGGGCACCGTGTACGGTGGTAGAACGCTGGCGCAGGTTGGCCAGAGCGGTGGTGGATGAACCATCCCTGGAGACATCCCAGGCCAGGCTGGACGGGGCTCTGAGCAACCTGAGCTGGTGCAGATGTCCCTGCTCATGGCAGGGGGGCACTGGGGGAGCTGAGAAGGGCCCTTCGACCCAAACTATTCCATGATTCTATGTGTGGGAGCGGCAGGATGTGTGGGATGTGGTCCTGTGCCACCCGGCTGGATGGCAAACACCAGGGATGCTGGGGAAAGCAGAGTACTAGCGAAAAAAAAATAAAAGAAAGATCAAAATTAGATGATGTGCCATGCCCTGATGTGCTCTTCCAAAATAAATGGGAGCCCAGTGACCCTGTAGCGATGGGCCCCGTAGCCTGTGGCTTCTTCGCTGCAGTGATGCCAGCACAGAATCTATGTCTGAGACTTAAAATCAGTGTAATTCATTAAATGGATTCCATCATCTTTTGAGAAAGCAGATGAAACGTAGGTGCCAACGTCTCAAGCTCATGCAAAATGCTGTCAGATCGGGACAGAGGGATGATTTTTTTACACACTGCACAGGTGCCCATCCATTAGTCATAATATTTCCAGCACACAGGCTATATATATACATTATTTTTTTTTTTTACCACGTGTGTACTCGCATTTCCATATAAGCAAATGTGTGAGAAGGAAAATCAGAGGTGACAGGAGGGGATGGAGGAACCCAGGTGGGTTTTTCCCCAGCAGGACCCCTTGTTCTCCAAGAGGCACCTGCAGCTGATCCCACAATTTGTGACCAGGTTAGATGACGCTTTCTTTTCTCTGACATGTTTTTGACTTCTTTATACCAGTCTTCATGCTTTGTGGGGGAGGGAGGATGGAAATGTAATCATCCCTGTAGAAAAGTTTGACATTTTGTAGCAGATAAAGCCAAATGTAGACAGTTGCTTTGATTTGGCTCAGTTTTGCTGAGTTTAAGGGGGAGGCAGGAGGGGGTTTAGGCTGGAGATGGAAAAAGGAGGTGGCACGTGTGCCCCTTGCGTCACGGTGACATCCCGCTCTGGGTTTTTTAGGAGAAATGTATCTCTGGGAACAGGCTCTTTCCAACTTTACTTTTGCCCAGAAAGCTGAATCAATCATCTCCAGCCAAAATCTGAAGGTGAGGGAACCTCTGCTCCAGCGTCACCAGCATCAATTTTTGTGGCAGCTGCGATCGGATCACTGGGGATCCCAAAAAGGATTTTGCGGTGGTCAGGTGAGTTGGAGTTAAAGGTTCGTGGTTGCGTCCTTCATCTCTTCCATTTGTCTTGTCTCACTTGGGAAGGAGAAAAGGGTTTCTCGTCCCACGTCAGTATTTGCCTTTATTACATCCAAGGTTGTTCTCTGGTGGGCCCTGGGAGCGGCTGGCTGGAAATGACCAAACGGAAGGTTTTGTGGTGTGTGCTGCCTCGTAGCAGGACCAGGACACGGTCCTGGTGGCCTTTGGGACGGGAGGGGACAGGTGGACACAGCTGCTGGCTGCTCCCACCCAGGGATGGCTCTTTCTGGATGGGCCATTTCTTGGGTTTCTTTCCCAAACATCCTCTGGCTGTTCCCAGAGAGGAGGTACTGGGATGTCCAGTGACAGCTGGGGCAGAAGGAGATGGTGGCATCTTCCCCACTGCTCTCTTGGGCTGCATGTCACCTCCCTGCCCTTTCCATATTCCCCTGGAAAAAACAGAGGGTTTGCCATGGAACGTGGCCTGGTGATGCTTTTTCCTCCAGATTGGGTCTGATCCTGCCCAGTTTTGCCGCAAAATCTTCAGCTGCTTGCCCGGGTCATTCTTTTAAAATAAAGGCACTTAAAAACCTGCTTTTTCTCCCCTAAAAATAGTTTTGGTGTCTGGGACTCATGCTGGGTTGTGTTCCTGATGGTTAGGGGATGGCTCTCTTCTTGCGAGCCAGTAAGGTGATGTTTATAATAGGAAATGAATAGGAAATGCTTAACTTGATTAATTACAGTAACAGGAAATGCTAAGGAGTGTTTTCTCCTCCCCGGGGCTGCCAAGGGGTGTTCTCCATGTGAGCGATGTAGAAGGGCCAAAAAGAGGCAAATGGGCTTTAAATTAAAGGAGGGGAGATTCAGGCCAGACATGAGGAAGAAATTGTTTGTGCTGAGGGTGGTGAGAGCCTGGCCCAGGTTGGCCAGAGAGGTGGTGGCTGAACCATCCCTGGAGACATCCCAGGCCAGGCTGGACGGGGCTCTGAGCAACCTGAGCTGGTGCAGATGTCCCTGCTCGTGGCAGGGGGGGCACTGCAGGAGTTTTAATGGTCCCTTGGCTTGTCCTCCTGCATATTGGTGGGAATTCCTTCAGTGAGGCTCCCCGTTGAAAGATGCAGCATAAAAATGGTAAATATATATATATACACACATATATTCCTGGATGTCTTGAGTGCCACTGGCCTCATGCTGTGCGGTCCTGTCCCGGGCTTTCACTACGTCCTGGCTCTGGCATCAGTTTAAAAATCTGAGTGCGTGGCTTCGTGGCACAAAAGCACAGTTTCCCGAGCCTGGGGATTTGCTGGAGAATTACTAACGCTGGTGCATGGTGAGGAAACGTCGACGTGTTTGTATTTGAAAAGCGGCTCCGTGGAGGAATCCCATGGGGACACACGTGCCGGCTGCAATCGGTGGGTTTGGCTACGTGTGTCAGCGGTGGGATCGGGGCCAAAACTTTGCATTTTCATCACTTTTGGCATATTTTCTTTTACTTGGCTGGCATCGTAGAGATTTCTCATAGCTGAACATGAGAAAACTCTGAAAAAAAAGATGCCCAAGCAATTCCTTTTCCCCCAGTTTTCATTTCACAGTTCACCTTTCTTTCTGGCTGTAATTTCTGCTGGGGCTTCTGGCTTCCTAAAGAAAGGGTAAAAAAGAAAAAAAAAGGCAGCCATTTAATAATAGATCAAAAATGAGATTAAGCATTAAGTCAGCCTTCCCCTACACTCTCCCTTCCCAAAAAGCAACCAAAAAACAATTGCAAATTGGCTTGAAAAAGGGGCAAGAAAACAGTGAAGATCAAACCTGACATTACGTATAGATGAGGTGTTTATATTTTATTTAATGAGTGTATACCGCCACCCTTCTAGGAAAGCCACGCTCCCCTGAATTTCTGTATGTGATTAATAAAACAGTAGACATGAAGTGGAACGGGGAAAATTCAGCAAGTATTGAGCTCCAAAGGTGAATGCAACAGGCATCATGAGCAGGAGTGACATCGGTGACATCGATGGTGGCTCCCAAAAACAGGAGGCTTAACGAGATGCTGCTTGTTGTCCATCCCCAGTGATGCTTTGAATTAATTTTGACCATGTTGGGTAGAGTGGTGGGGTCTCAGAGGGAAGGGAACCCCAACGGGCTTTGTGCAAGATGAGACACGACTTCCCTGGAGAGGAGGCTTCGCCCTGGCACCAGGTGTTGAGTCCATCAACCCCAGGCCTGCTCTTGTTTGCTGTAACTCCTCTGGCTCCTTTGGGTCTTCATTTCGGTGGGGCCCAGGTGGGAGGGTGGGAATCGGGACTTGGAGTGGCCTCGGCCACCTCACCAGCCCATGGGGATGCTCTCCTGGCTCATCCCAAAGGTCTCCAGAGCCAGCGTGGACATCATGGATGTTGACCGCGTGGGCTCAAGTGAGCCAGATTGGGAGGATGTTCAAGAGCTCTGGCATCATGTGTCCACCGAAGACAGGACAGCAGAGGAGACAACCTTTACTCTGCCCCAACCTGTGGTCCTGTCTGCACCCTCAAGGAATTAAACAGGATTGGGCCCCTCACGCCAGGAAAGCCTTGAGGTGCTGGAGCGAGTTGAGAGAAGGGAACGGAGCTGGGGAAGGGGCTGGAGCACAAGGGTGATGGGAGCGGCTGAGGGAGCTGGGGGTTCAGCTGGAGAACAGGAGCTGAGGGGAGACCTTCTGATCTCTGACCTGCCTGAAAGGAGCTTGGAGCCAGGGGGGGTCGGGCTCTGCTCCCCAGGAACAAGCGCCAGGAGCAGAGGAAACGGCCTCAAGTTGCGCCAGGGGAGCTTGAGGTTGGATGTGGGGAACAATTTCTTCCCCAAAGGGCTGTGGGGCATTGGAACAGGCTGCCCAGGGCAGTGCTGGAGTCACCATCCCTGGAGGGGTTGGACAGACGGACATGAGGTTCTCAGGGACATGGGGCAGTGCTGGACTTGGCAGCGTGAGGTTAATGGTTGGATTCAATGATCTTGAGGGTCTTTTCTAACCAAAATGATTCTGTGAGTCTATAAAATACAAAGAGGGACATGTGGCGTAGCCAGTCCTCTCCAGTGTCGTTTTTGTCCAACGCAAGACAACCCACCCTGGGTCATGCCATGGGGATGAAGGCCCACGGCTGCAGCGGCAGAATATTTTTCCTGCTAAATCACCAACTTTTAAACTCAGACAGTGTCACAGCCCCTCTCACTCCACAACCACAGCGGGGAAGAGGCTGAGGAGCTCCCTCCATCGCAGCTGTGGGTGGTGTGGGCCTGGCAGGAGGAGAACGCGAGCAGCAGTCCCACCCATGGGTCTGGCGTGTGGGGCTGTGCATGTTCACCAGGGGCTGCCAGAGCACGAGACGAGGCAAAACCCGCCCGCCCGCCGGAAAGCTCCGCTCCCACGTGCAATTAGCATCCTCTGAGGTGCTAATTTATCTTCTTTGTCACCTCGGTGGTCTCAGCTCTGTAGTTTTAGAATTGGAGGAGAAGCTGTTTTGTTGCCTGCTGAGCTGCTGCTCTTCTTCTTTGTTCCCCAAAAAGGAGGAAAATTAGATGTGCCAGGGCTTAAACTTTAGGAAAAAAACAAACAAACAACCCCCCCAAAACAACAACAAAAACCACCACCATACAATAAATCTAGACTTTGGAAACAACCACTGGGAGGTAGAATGAGCCTCAGTGCGAAAAGTGTTTGTCTTCCACTTTTTTCTGAGGCCGGCTGGGAGTAAAGCACAGGGAGAAGAAGGGGCAAGGTTTTGCTTTCTTTTAATTTCAAATATATTCCAAAAGCGGAGCAATTGGGATTTCTTTTTCTTTTCTAAAATTGCTTTTGCAAGTTTGGGTGGAGAAAACCAGCTGAAAACCTTGCCTCACTGGATGTGGGCTGGAGACAGGAATGCATTTATTTTATTTACCTATTTTTACCAGCGAGGCCCTGAGGCAAAATAGCAAAGCTGAGGCCGCATTGCCGGCTGCATGCAGGCAAGAAGAGCGTTCTTCCCCACAAATCCTTTTTCCCGGCACTGACAAGATCAACAGCGAAGATACGTGATTGAGTCAGCAATGCAGATGCCATCAAATCTCTGCTTTATTCCAGTGTATGAATCAGAGCAGAGCAGTGTCGGAGCCTCATATCCTGCATGTCCTGATAAAAGTGCAGTTACCTCCAAGGAAACAAAATATGGTAAAATCCCATTATCCTGCCTGTCGTGAGCACCTATAACTCACCGGCACCAGAAGCGCTGATTTTATTGCAACTCTTGCAATAGCACGTGTAGATTTTTTAATTTTTTTTTGTTTAATCTTACATCTTGGAGCCAAAATATTAATTTTTAAAAAATATTTGCAGACAAAGTGATTCAGCATATCTATATGCACCCACAGACATATATATAAATATGAAATATGGTTGTTTTCTGGAGCACAAGCCGTGTTAACCCCCTGTTAGACCAGTAAGAGCAGCGTGTGCCACTAGTCTGGATACTGGTTGTTTCATCTACAGGTTTTTCCAATGTATCGTATTCTTGGGGAGCAAGGGAGATTAGCTTGATCTGACTTCCCAACCGAGCGTTTACCTCCAAAATCAGCTTAATTTCCAGACTTTTTTTTTTCCCTTTTAGTTTGCTGTGAAAATTTACATGCAGAAGCGCAACCCTTTATCCCCAGAAGTTTTCTGCTTCTCCTTGGCAAGACTTTTCCATCCCCACCGACTGGTTTTGAAGGCACGAACCGCAGCCAGGTCGGCGACAGCGTTTCCTTCTGGACCTGGTGTGGGAGGGAAGGAGATTTGCAGTGGTGATGTTTATATCCCCTAAATACAGATACAACAGTGAAATTTCTCAAGATCTGGGTGTATTGTCCCCAAGGGACAGCGTGGAGTTGTTTAAAAGACATTTGTGCTCCTGTGGTAGTGGTGGAGGCGGGGAAGGACAATTTTCGCCCAGATTTCCTCCTTTGAGGGGCTTGTTTGTTCCTTGGGGTTTTTCTGCACCGGAGTCTATAGAAGTTGAGGGGATAAAAAACATTTCTGTTGTTCCCTGTCTGTAGATTTGAGGGAAAACTAGTTCATATCCACCGCCCTTAAGCTGCATCATAAATCTCGCTGCAGAAATACAGGGCCTAGACATTGATAATTAGGAGCTTGCACAATAAAGCGCTGGAATGTTTCACGCATGACACAACATCTTTGGATCCAGCTGATGCTGGGCAGAGATCTGTCTGAAAGTTCTGTGCAGCCAAGTTGGAGAAGTTTTTGCTCCCGTTTGTGCCTTTTTGAAGAAGAACACGGGAAGGAAAAATTAGTTTGCATCCTAAAAATGTCACTTCACAGTTGCTCGTTTGTGTTCCGGTAAAGGTGTGTTTTGGGTGTAGGTATTTCCTGGCAACAAAGCTGAGATCTTACCAGCTCTTACATGAATGTTCTTAATTCTTTTCAGATGCAGATAAAAGTAATTGGAGGGCTGGTGGTATTTCGATATCCAGCTAGGAAATTATGACCTTGGATTTATTCAATCAAATAATACCAAGATTAAGAGTGAAAATAGCTGAGCTTGTCAGTCACAAGGAATTGTGTCTCAGCCTGAGCTCGAATCCATCACCTGAAATCAGGAGGCTCTGGCAGGGCATTCTTCATTCATCAGCAAGAGGCATCACAGCGAGATCATTTACCTGTAATTCATCAATTTAGCAGGCAACTCAATTAAGTGGGGGCTGGAGAGAGGATGAAGGGAATGATTCTGCCTGTTGAAATGAATCTTTGGCCACCTGAGGACTTTTTTTGCTGGTTGTTTTGTTGTGTTTCATGTTACCTCGAAGGCTCATCAGAAGGAGAGCCCAGATGGGCGACGCGCTACTGTTAGCAGCCTTGGTTTTTTGTGTTGTATTTTCACGCTTTGTGCATGGAAACACTTGTTCCATGCACTGTGCCGTGCCGATTGCAGGAGGAGAGGATGGGGACGCTGCCTGGTAGCTGTTGAGCAAAGACAAGGTCTCACCCTCTGACTGTTAATGAGTAAATATGCGTAATATTAATCACGAGTATTGAGTGCAAAGTAGGTTGTTACCCAAGTATAGGCTGTGTTTGCTGTTGAATTTACGTAAATCTCTCAACTCTTCGTGTCTTGGCACTAGCTTGAAGTAGGAGTGCTGGTTTCCGTGCTCTTTCCTTGCTGTCCCGTCGACCGTGGGACGCTTAAAACCACACGGCAGTCTCACGACTGCAGGGCTTTCTGCATCCTGATGCCAAACCTTCAGGTAGTGCATCTCCCATCACTCGGCCAAGCCTGTTAAAAGCAAAACATCACCATAATGGTGGTGAAAAGACAGGGCTTAAAGAATTAAAGGGATTCATGAGTTAGAGCTTTTCCTCCACGTGGTTTGTCACTGAGCTGAGGCTGGCTTAACCGTAGTCTGACTAGATTCTGGAGAACTCTGGGTGGGCAGCTGCAGAAAAAATGACTGAAGCAAAACTTCTTGCAGCCTGGAGTAAAGGGATAGGCTTTCTCAGGTCCATCTCAGCTTTGTTCTTCTGTTTCTGTGGTCTCACTCATTGGTGAAGTAGTTTGGGAGGTTGGTGCAACCTCTGATTCTGTTGGGGTTGGTCCTGTCTGGCATCAGCTACCCTGAGACCATGGCAGTGGCATTCTAGCCCTTCATCAGTCTTGAAGAAAGAAGGTGGGCTGGAGGTTTCTTTATGAATGTGGTATTTTAGACATTTGCGTATTCCTGAGTACATCCAAATACTCATTTTTCTGGGTGGCTATACCTAGATCTTCAGGTTGCTTCACTGTGGATGGCTCACTGCTTAGGATCTCTCCTCTGATCTGTGACAACACTCTCTTGTTTTGCCCTTACAATCAACATCCATCTTGTTTTCTTACAAAATGAGACTCAGTCTCATCCAAGTTTCTTATCACCCCATATGTATGTGTGTTTGCGCCACCCCAATAACTTCTGAACCTGTCGGCCTGTTTTAGTCAAGCCTGACAAAGAGGTACAGGTCTGCAAGGGTAATTAAGGTTGCATAAGTTCATGACAAACAGGCAGACAGGCATTAGGGATTGCTCAGGTACTTACTGAGCCTCAGGGAGAGGTGCAGCCGCAGCTTGTGTGAGCAAATACCAGACAGTGCCTATGAGGGAGAGATCTTCCAACGATTCCGGTCAGGAGAACCACCAACCAGACCAGAACGTGGCCCTTCTGTTGCCCTGCTAGACCCCAGGCCCATGGATTGTGGTCTCTACTTGCAGTTAAACTTGTTCTCAGTTTAAATGTGATGGTGGTTTGGACAGAAATAGCCCGAGTAGAAACTGGATGGCGCTGGGGAAACCAGTGGCTTGGTGGAAAGTGTAGCCACTCGCCTGCTTTCTGGAGCAGCGAAGGACTTCAGCAAATCCAAGGGACTCCAGGTTGTGAACATTTCCTCCTAGCTGGGTTTCTCACAAGTCCTGTTGTTTTCTTTCAACGAAAGCAAGAGAAAACGAGAATTCATTTGGTTTTAATAAAAAATACCTCCAAGGAGATGAAGTAAAAGGAGCTGTTAGCAAGAGGAATAGGTGGAGATTAAAAACACGTTCTTTTGCTGTTCCTTGCACATGCATGTGTAGCCAGATCCCTTCTCCTTGTGTAAAGTGAGAGAACTAAACTGAAAAGGAGACAAGATAGATCAGGATGAAAGGGAAAACAAAGAGGATGAGTCAGATCTGTTCCTGCCTACCTGAACCAAGGGGAAGCCTGCCTGGCATGCATGACAGATTTTTTTGCAAAAAAGATAATGCATCAGATTGATGACAGCCCATGAGATACACCGTGAGAGGTATGAAAATTGCCAGTAGGTACTTGAGTGTCACTGACTGCACAGAATGAATTGTAGGTTGAGTTGCAACAATTTCACTAAAGCTTTGTGTATTAACATACAAACACCAAGGAAGTCCAATCTTTGAATTTTTATCTCCTTCAGTTTAAAAGTCAAATAGGCGCATTACAGAAGTGTCATCCATTTGAGTCAATTGTTGCTGCTGCATTTGTGGAAAGGATGCACCTGGGCTTATTGATAATGTTATCGAGGTGCTTAGAAACACAAGTGTGTTGGGTTTATTCTCCCTTTAGTAACTTATTCTTGTTTCTGGCACTTTGCTAAAATATTTTTTCAGTTCTGGTGTCTTCTGGAAATCTCTGCTGAGTAGAGCATTAGTAACGGATCTGCTCTGTATGTCATTTTTTCTCTGTGAGTTTGTTATGAGCATGACTTTTTTCATGTCTTTTTTTGTAAATTTTAAGGTAATCTTGTTTGCTGGAGGAAAAACTAAGATGGAGAAGAGAATCTAGAAATTGTGATTTACTGACCTTCTAGTGAGTAGGCTCAGCTGCTTTTATTTTATTGGTTAAACCACATCAGCTGAAATGCAAGTTAGTGGCCAAAACTCCCTGTTGATCTCCATCGTACCATCACTTCACGCATTTTACCTCCTCTGCTGCTTGGCCTGTCCTGCCTGTGCACAGAAGATACAAAATCGGTCTCATACCCACTTGAGAAGTAAATTTATCTATGAGGTTTCAGGTTTGGGGGTAAATATTTTAGGTTGTAGGTGTCTCCCGTAAAAGAAACGCAAGGGAAATTCTGCCTAGTGAAGAGAGTACATGACTGGGAGCCCCGAATTTCTGCTTGTGCTCGGCTGGTTTTAAAAATTGTGTTTTAGGAGCTGTAGCCAACGACTTCACCATTTCGCCTTTGTTCCTATCTTTAAACAGTTCCTGGCACCCAAGGAGGTGGTTGTGAGGATTAGTTATTGGTTTTAAAGCTCTCTGAAGATGGCAAGTGGCGTGGAACAGCTCAGTGTTTATAAACGGCATGGCTTGATATGATGAGGATTTTTTTTACAGCTGAGTTTAGATGCGCCAGGACGGAACCTCGGCAAGTTGAGATCGGCATCACTTCATTGATCTCATCCCAGGTGATGACGCCTGATGGTCTGGCCCATCACACCTGATCCGTGGGCTGAAACCTGGAGCCCTCTCGTTGCTCCTCCAGCAACAACTTCTTCCTCTGGCCTCCTGCCACAGTGTGCGCCAAGTTTGAATCTGGTTCTGTGTTTTTGGCTTTGTTCTTTCTAAATGTTTTCAATTTTGTTGGCTTCAACTGATCCCAGTGGTGTCTTTTTATGATGCACTTTATTCAGCTGCTCCTACTGCTTCAAGTGCAATAACACTCCTGAAGTTCAACCTATATTTTAATTACACACACACAAAAAAAGGACAAAGCATTGTATTGTTCTGTCACTGGTGGGAGAAAGGGAGGATTTTTCTTAATCTTTAGAGATGATTGAATTTAAAACTTGACATAGTGGTTTTAGTGGCATATTGCTGTAATCATAAGGGCAAATTATTGTTTGTCCTTGCTTTCCTGGGAGCCAGTACTAGTGTTGAGTAAACACAAGTATTGCCATCTGTTGGATGATCTCGAAGCACTTCGGGACCAGTGAATGAAGAAGACTTGGAGAATGTCATTAGTTCTTCTACCCATGCAGAAGCCGAAACAACTTTCCAGGGCTCAGGTTGAGGTAACGACTACTGGGGACAACAACTCCTGATCCACAGCAGCCTATTTATTGTGCTACATCACATCCCTCCCCACACCAGCTGGAGCGATTTCCATGTTTATTCTCCCGGTTGCCCCTCTCATTGACCTCGGCTTTTCTGCACTGATGCTATAAAAAGCTTCACTGCCTGGTTTGGTAGGTGATGAGATTTCAAAGCGACGTGGTGTTGTCAGCCCGTGTGCTTCTGCAGAGCTGCTGTGAGTCGACTTGACTTTACAGAGAGGGAGAGAAGGGACGGGAGGAGGAGAGTGTGTGTGCTTGGGGTTGCGTGAGTGCACGGTCCTCTCCTCCGTGAGGTCCAAGCAGCTCGTGTCCATCTCTGCGGAGAACCACCGTCTTACTGCCTTGGTGGTTGTCAAAGTCAGTCTGCCGCCAAGGAGATCCGTGAGCGATAACCAAATTAAAGAAGCCAGCGTTTGCACATCCATCACCGGGCACTGAGCGCGTGGGTTTGCATTTAGGAAAAAACAGAAGAGAAATCGCTTTCTTGGGCAGACTTGGGTTTTTATTATCTCCTTGAACTGTCTTGCTCTGCGATCTTGCCATCCCCAGCGCCAACATAAGACACCGCAAATGCAACTGCCCGTTGAAGATCACGGGATGGCACTGAGTGCAGTCTAGATCAGATCGGTTTGCCCCCAGAACTCCACCCATAAATATACTTTCGCAAACATTTTAGGCAGGACTACACAAACCCTGCTCCCCCGTGCCCACCTTTGCTCGCTGGTGTTGCTTTTCCTCCGTTCCGTGAACAAAAGCGTTGCTGACAACACGGGCATGGCTGCGTGGGCGACTGGGTGGCACCAGTGATCTGGGTTAAAAGAAAATGTTTAATGAAGTAGTTTTTGCCACATTCATTTTACTTGAGCGTCAGCTCTTCCTTTGCATGAGAATAGAAATTAATTTTCTTTCAAGTTCTGAAAACCTGAAGACATGCTGAACAGATAGAAATTGGCTCTATTTCTAGGCTGCAGAATTCCTTTGTACAATAAACCAGTTTGTTTTAATTTAAACTATGTATTCAGCACATTTAGCTTAATTTTATTTAACTACAAGTTTTACATGCCTTTTTCCTGCATTCTAATTGCTTTTTAAATTTGTGACATAAATCCTAAGTACAGTTAAAAAGTGAGACCAGTCATTAAGAAACTTCATTTACCATTTTTAACATAAATTGTGTTGACTTGCATGGTTTATTAATTTTTACAAGTGCCCAACTGTGAAAATAGGACAGATTTCCAGTGTAGCCAAAGGCCTGATTTACAGAGAAATATGCCTGTTCTCCACCAGCAAAAGTCAGCACTTCGTTAAGAATAAAAAGACAAAAAATACAAGGCAAGACAGTTTCAATCAATCACTTAGAACTGAAGTATTTGGCTCTCTGTTTTGCATCAATAAATCTGGTAGGAAGGGTAGGATGGTTGAAGAAGGATTGGCAGGCAAGTTAGCAATAGTGTTTCTCAAGGACTCGTCTCAAGACCAGTGTTAATCAAAGTATTACCTAATGATATAGCAGAAATAAATGGGATTTGGAGATGTCATCAAAAGAGGGAAAAATAGGACATCCCGTCAGAAGAATGAATGACTTTAGGACTATTTGCCTGTAAGCAAATGCAAGTTCTGATAGAAAGCTGGGGTTTCTATATTGGAACTGGAATGTATTAATCAATCATAGGCTAATTCTGATGTCCCAATGACAAAGATGTATATACTGGGATCGCCTTTGTCAACCAAGTCATTTCCACGAGTGACAAGGAAATGTGAATGCCACTGCAAAAGGTTTTAGTGAGGCATTGTTTAAAATGTACTATGCGCTCCTTGTCCATGTGGGAGAAAGATTGATTTCCGCTAGAAAATGCTAGAAATGATCTGGAAAAGAGAAAAAGCGGTTCACAAAACAATTAGAGGAGCCTGGACAGTAAGGCAGTGACAAAAAAAGGCAGAGAAAAATTATATTCCTTCTCTATAAATACACTAGCATAAATACCAGAGAGAGAGAAGAGTTATTTAAGTTGAATGTCAATTCTGGCACTAGAACAAATGGCTCTGAATAAGTTTAGGCTGGAAATGAGCAGAATGGCTTCAAACCAAGTGAGGTTTTTGAATAGCCTTCTAATGGGAATTGTGTAACAGGGGCTAAAAACCTGATTACTGTGAAGATGGAGCCTGATAAATGTATTAATGGGATTATGATACGTGGTTGACTTCGGTATTAAGGGATCAGACTCAGGATTTCCGGTCCTGTGCTTTTGTAAATATACTTAAGAATCCTGCAGGTAAAAACATAGAAGGCTTCTATTTTAAGAAATATTTTCATAATGATTCAGCTTGGAGTTGGTTTCTCTCTTTCTAATGCACCAATAACTGAATTGAGCGAACTGCGGAAAGAAGGAAGGTCCTTTCTGCGCTGGGAAAAAGCAGCAGCTGGCAACCATTCCCCTATTTTAGTGGCTGATTTTGGCAGCAGGCCTGTACTGCTTAGAGAGATATATATATATATATAAAAATTAGAGCATTTTGGTACATTATAGTAAAGTTAGGCCTTGAAATAGACTGTGCTCAAAATGATGACATTATTGTTTACCTTTGTAATTATGCTTTTTAAAAAAACCTGCCGCGCTTAATGCACAATAACATTTATTATCGATCTCACCATTCTCTTTATCAATCCCCATTTTCCTCCTTTACTAATAGTCCCCAGTTTTCTTGTTGCTTTGCTAAAGTCCCAGTAAATAAGACTGACTGCCTTTTTGTCAAAAGAAGCCGGTTATTTTATGAAAGAGGAGTGCCAGGTTCTTTTAGCACGATGTAACCGTGATCTCACGGTGCACTTACATGCTGCATTCCCGTGCCTTTTATATTTTGATTTGGGCTCTGTTCTCAGATCTTGTCTGCGACTGAGAGCTGTGGCTTCCCTGAGCGCTGCCGATCGCCGTGATTCGGGAGAGCTGCTGTTTGAAGGAGGCTGGTATTGACGGGATGCCGCGCTGTAATGAAAAATGTACATTTTTCACCTAAACGAAAACACCAGTCACGCACATCGGTGCTTCCAAACACGAGCTGTGGGAGCGGGAGGTTCATTCCAGCACTTCCAAGCTTTTATGATGAAGGTTTCTGAATTTGAGTTGGAGGATTGTGTAGACCTGTCAGAAGGCTTTGCTGGTGGACACGACATTTCGGCAGCCTGGAGCAGAGCGCACCGAGCAGTGCAGTTGACCTTCCCCCGGCTGGGGAAATCGCGGGCAGACTTTCTCGTAGCCCACCCTGCCTTCATCCCTCCGTTCTACGCTCTCCTCATTACTCAAAGGTGAGGCAGCATCTATATTCAGTCTGAGGGCTCGACGCTGCCTATATCTCCAGCATGTCCTCATTGCCTCCCTGCATGTGCTTTTCATTCTCCTCCTCTATTCAGGATGCAAATGGCAGATGGTTTTTCATCTTCTGTTTCAAGATCTTCCCATTGGAGCCTTTCAGCCATTCAACCCCGTTAGCTTCACAGACTAGTTCCCTTAATTACCTCAACTTTTCCTTTTGAAATTGAAAACCTCACAGACCTGCTTTTATTTTGCTTAAGCTGAACCAATTTGTGGAAAACAGGCTCGAATTGAGTGATTACAAGCAGCTTTTATTACAACATCTCACTGTTTGCCCGAAGTCCACAGCAGAATCGCCTCTCGTTTGCTCGGCACTTATTTTGTACAGAAGTCTGTCGGCTATTACATCCCAGGCTTACAGAGCCCTGCTGTTAGTATTTGTTTTTCCTTCTATATCTGGAATTTAAGACTTCCCTATCAGCCAGTTCCTAGGAGTATTTCTTTCTCTCTCTAGTCATTTTTAAAAGCTCTCTGCACAGATCCAAATCCAACGGTGGGGTCTCCAGTGCACCTCTAACACAATCCCAGCAGACAGCCTTTTACAGTCTTTTCCCTAAGTGACTTTAATCCAGAACGATCGTTTTATGCATGCTATCGCTTTGGATTTCTAGCAAACACAGATGATTCACTCCCTTCACAGAAAGAACCACGGAGCAGTGTCCCAAAAGATTATTTCAATAGAGTTTTGAAAGTGGATTTGGGGTTACTGTGGGTAGTGTGCATGCTCGGGTCTGACTTTGCTTTGGAGCATTGAGGGTGTGTTGTTTTGGTTTTTTTTTTTAACCACCTTTTTACATGTTTACTGACCTTCTTTACTATATGATGCCTACAATTTCTAACAGGTTGTTTTTCTGACTGTCATGTAGCAAGAATTATCTTCAGTTTGTGGTAACCAAACCCGGGGACAAACAAAAGAGCTGGTTGAAGCACACAGGTCTCTGTGAACAGAGTCTGCGTTCCTCGAGTCCTCCGTCTTTTCAAGCACTCTTGCCCATCTGGCGGGTTGTCAAGGCCCCTCAAAGCTACATGGACTCAAGTTTGAGCTGAAGTGCTGGAAACTCACAGCGTTGAGTCCAGTGCAACAAAGCACACGCTTAAAATGATGCTTTTGTACTTTCCTGAGCTGCTTGTTTTGCAGTCACTTTGAATTTAAGTTTAGACAGTGCTGAATGCTTAATTAAAAGAAGTGCTTTTGGTAGACAAGAGTGCAATGCCCAAGCTGCCCTGCATTTACAATATGTAGGCGTTTGGGGATTATGTTATATACAAATGAAGTGATTGTTTCTTTTTAACTCCTGTTTAAATATAGTTTGAATTATGGAATATTTAGTAGAACAGAAGAAGCTGTCGCTTGCCAGCTTTTTCATACCAGTGGTTACCAGATGCTTCTGTATTTATAACCTCACCATCTGTTCCAGGGTGGAGTTTGGGGGTTGTCTAGGTATTTGGATGTGTCTTCTTTCTTGGGTGTCCTTGGAAAACTTCAAAGTGTCTGAAGTGAAGGGGAAGCATGGTTAGCTGTAATACTCAAGGAATTCAAGGGAATTTTACAGAAAAGCAGCTGATTTCTTAGTTGTAGCAGGGCTCGGGAGGGGAAGAAGCCTTAAGCAAAGAGGCAGCGCTGGGGTTTTGTGCCATTACTGAGGGCTCAAGAGTTTTGCTTGGCTGTCACCAGACCGGGTTGCTGCTTCCTGCTCTTGATCGCGTCTTTCTTAATAGCCACTGAAATTTCCAGGAGTATTGCAATATGAAGTCTCTTAATATGAGGTTTTAAAATTATTTCTGTAGATAAATTTTAACTAGATATGTTTTGGATATTTTTTTTGATGGGTTCGCAGAATTGCTGTAAAATTACGGTGAGCAGTCAGAGGCACAAGGGGAAGAAAACCCACTCTACCGTCACCCTGTGTCTGGCTCCACCACAGCCTGGAGTGACTTGTTATACTCAAATTGGGTTGCTGGTAGTTTTAAGGATGGGGAAAACCACATTTTGGTCAATAAGCTTCTTGTGAAAAATATTCACGCAGTGGTAGTAACAGCATTTGGTTGCTAATGATCTGGGACATGTTGGGGGAGGAGGGAAAGCTCCATGTGTCTCTACCCATCCTCTGAGCCATCTGGTCTCTCAGGGTTTACTTGTAACCACTGTCCTCATCTCTCTTACTTCATTTTTGCTGAAATATGAAAATTAACCTTTTAGGCATTGTGGTTCTCTTGAAGAAAATAACATTGTGTGGTTATGCATGGTTTTATAAACAAAGCATAATACAGTCATTTAATTAATTTAGCTAGAATGTTTATTCTCAAATGTGTGGCAGACAAACTCAGAGTGTGATCCATAATATTCCACCTGAAACAAAACCTTCTACCCCATTTCCTGCCTCAAGATTTTTCTCTCAGATAGTTAGGTAAAATCAGAAACACTTCACTGTGCTTTCATTAACAAGGGAACAGGCATTTCTTTTCCTCGCCCTGTGTTACGACCAGGCAGTGTCCTCCAGCATCTTGCCAAAAGCTTTCACTGCTTTTATAAACTTAATTTCTTCTGCCATCAGGATCTGGTTCCCCTGTGCAGGATGCCAACAGTTCATTGTATTTGCTCTTTGGATCCCAGCTGGCACTGCACTGGATCCAAACTAGAATTAGCATTTAGGAGGGAAACATCTTTACGTCCATGTGTCCATTTTTATGCTAACTTTTCCTTTCCCAACATAGATATTGCCAGTGAGTGCTTCGTTTCATGTTCTAGCCCTTGCTGTGCTTTTTGGCCAGCAGTAGGATGTATTGTTAAAATACTTCTTGTGCCCATGGGGTCTTCAAAGTGCTTTATTTAAACGTACTGAGATGCCTTCACCTACCACTGAAATACAGCTACTTATTCTGCAAAGCCTGGCAGCTGCTCTAACAGCAGGAGCAGGACCAGGTCACGGCTTTTATGACACAAAGGAGAAAAAAAAATACCCATATCCATTAAAAACGGCAGGGAGAATGTAAATTGTCAGAATCTAATTGCCTCAAGTGGAATTTGGCCAGCATTCCAGATTAATGTTTCTTCTTTTGTGAAGCATGCTGTGGGATACCTGATGGCCAAAAGCGGTCAGAGTCTCAGCAGGATTAAAAACGGAGCTTTGCTCTGTAGTCGTTCCATGGTGGCTGAGCAATGTCTATTATCTGTTTAGCACCCACAGCACCCTGGGGCTAAGAACTGACTGAATCCTATGAAATCTGATAGGAGCGTCTGATGTTAAAAGTGTGGTCTGAAAACGTTCCATGAAGCTTGTAAAATCCGCAGATGGTCCGGCTTTGGTGCTGTCTCCTGTGGAAAGGAGGAGAAAGGTTAAAAAAAGATCTACCAAAAGGTCTGCAGAAGGGAAAAGATGAAAATTCGGGGTCTTCCCCTTAGATTGCCATTCCCTTGAGGAGCGATGCATGTTTTTCTGAGGTTTATTTCAGGCCTTGGAAGCATGCCATGGAACTGTGCATTAGCTGGCTCTGGAACGCCTTAATACCTGCTCGAAGTGACTTGGCGTAATTTACAGCAGATTGGAGACACTGGTATGTTGTATGTGAGAAATGCTTACAAGTAAGTGGGATGAGGAAGAGGGAATTTGGTGAGGAAAAGAGGTAAAGAAGAGGAGGACGCAAAAGCGTCATGGGCATTCACTGTACTCAGCTGCAGCTGCCAACTGCAGAGCTACTTAAAAGGTAATATAAGGGAGGTTCCCAGCATGGAATCATACAGAGGTGTCTAAATAAGTTGTTCTGTGAGCAGTGGGACTCAGGAATGCAGTTTTTCTTAGATTCTGTCTTTTCCCGCTGATATTGAAAAGTTGGCAAAAAGTCTCCTTAACACTGTTTTCTCTTTCCCTTCCCTTCCCTTCCCTTGCCTTCCCTTTCTTTCCCTGCCCTGCCCTGCCCTGCTCTGCCCTGCCCGGCCCTTCCCTTTTCCTTTTTTTAAAGTTACCAAAGTTACCAAACACCCAGTGTGCTGGTGTCCTCCCGAGAAGCAGACAAGTTCCACATGTCTCACTTGGGTCAAAAGTATCGATATCCAAATTCCATGGAATCTACTAACCCACCTAAAGCGCTGGGGTCACCACACGTCTTATGTAGGCAGCATCCAAACCAAACAAAGAAAAGTGCCTTATCTCTACTGATGGGGTCCTACCCACGTCCTAGGCTGGTCTGAGGATGTGTGGCCCCTTCCAGGAATTCGCTGGTGCTGAGGTAAGGTTCCAGAGATCCTGGGATCCACGGGAAGTCAGGCAGATTGTCCCACCTGGGTCGCCAGAAAACAATACCGAAAAGTCGGCAAAAAGACTCCTTAACATTGTTTTGAAAGTGTTAAAAAGCAGCACTTTTATTGCAGCACGACGGACACTCTGAGGATCGTTCCTCTAATCAAGCGTGCGCGTGATTCCACTTCTTGATATTTATTATATGTACCTATTGCATATTTATTTGTTTCTACCACTTAGTTAATGCATTAAACAGAAATTATTTCCATAACCCCGCCCTTTGCCGACAGTCCATCTTTGGTATTCCAGAGTCTTCATCAGGGGTCTCTAGTGGTCCCCGGTGTCTTCACAGCATGGTGCCCTCCCGGTGTCGGCTTCTTGGCTTAATTTCTCGAGCATATTGTCATTTTGTGCTGCTACTCAGCGAAAGTAACGTAGCTCTTTCTTCATTTAGTGGAACATTCCACTTTCCCAGCTTGCAAGCCAAGGACATCCCGTTTACCTCATGTCCAGTCTCTACAGAGCTATTGTTTCTCTGTTAGGTTTCTGCTACATTAGACCTAGTCTTGCTACATTAGGCTGAGTCTTGCTACATTATGCCTTGGGGTTTCTAAAATATTTTTGTTCCTGTTATCACCTATAGCCTCTGACTGCCACCATTTCTTCTGTCCCCCCACCACAGGCCCTCAACCCATTTCCCTTTCTCATCACCCCCAAACCTCCTTCTTGTCGTTATTGTAAATCCTCAGATTCTTCTTTATTGCTGCCTCCCTGGGAGCCCAAAGCACCCCCCAAATCCCAAACCTTCTTATTGCTGTTTAGGCTGCTTTCCTTTGGGAAACCAGGCTGAGAAGGTGGTAGGAGGAGTAAAAAGGCTTCTCCTCGCTGGGGAAGGAGTCGGTCAACTTTCTATGCCACTTATTTTCCTGTTTAAACTGTTATTCATCCCAGGTTACGGACTCTGCCCATCAGGATCCACTTCTGCTGTGAAAATTTTATACGTGTTCTTGTATACTATGTATGAGAAAACAAAAACCCGGGTAGCAGAAAAGGTGGAAAAAGAGGATATTTGAAAATGGGAATTTTTCTGTTGGGATTTACAGAAGGCAGTTGAGCAGTGGATTTTTAGCTTGGTGGAAGGGAAACTGAAAACTCCTCTTTAGTACTGATCTGCTCTTACCTTAGAACAAGAAGGGTAGGCACACGGAGAAGGGAATTAAATCTGAAGGTGTCTTCGTCAAGACAATGTGTAAAGCCTTGACAGCACTTTCTGAAATAAAGACTTGCCAGGCTGGCTGCTGATCCTGAAAGCTTGTTTTGTTTTGGGAGAAATTGTTCTCTTGTGTCCTGGAGTGCATGTTCTCTGCTTGAATTTCTTCCTCAGCGAGGTCCTGAAAGGGAATTTATTGTCTCCCCATTTCCTCAAGCAGAACTCCAGGTAGAGCCGGGTGGAATAGCAAAACGTCAAGCCCTGGTAGAGTGGGAGCAGATGTGTGCTCTAGAACAACGTGGGTGTGTTCGATGGTTCGGATGTTAATTTCTTCTTCACACTGTGCAATGCAGTCATAGTCTGCCTTTCCTTTTCCCCTGAAAAATATAAAGGATTGTTTCTTAGAGCCTTTGAACCTGCAGTTCAGCACGTTCCCCGCTCGTGAGGTTGGATTTTGTATTGTTTATCAAAGGGTAGACCTGTGCCCCCCCTCCTCACTCTCCGCCGTTTTTTCATCTCAGTATAAAAGTTAGTTTCTCCTTGCATTCTTCACACACATGTAAATGACTGTTAAAAAGTGCAGAACAGTGGAAAAGTGGTTTCTCGCAGATTTGAAGTGCTCATGTTTTATTAAAACTGAGGTTTCTGGAGCTTTGTGGCCACAGACACACTGGAGTTGCCACCCTCTCCTCTCCTATGGAGATAAACCCCTGCTTTTTCCTCTGAAATTCCCCCAAAAGTTGTCAGTTTGTGTGCTCTGAGGTGAGATTTGATGCCCATAGATGCCTTTCATGGGGGCCGTGGAATATAAAATTAAAGTGCATAAAGCAAGGAAGCAGAGCACTGAACCTGTTTGATTTGGCTTTGTTGTGAGATGTTGGCACCATTACTTGACTTTATTTTCCCATTGCTTTTTTTCCCCCCACTTTTGTCTCAGTCACCATCTGTTGCATGGTATGTTCGATAATTGCAGCCCTAAATTTTACATAGCTGCTGTGGCTTAACAACATTTAACCACTAATGGCATTTAACACCTCTGTAGTATTTAATAGTATTTTGTCCAGAATGAGTGATAATTCGTGCTGTTAATGCAGACCCTCTGTGTTGGAACTTGGTGTAAATTTGTAACAAATTCGAAGCCGTAGTGGTATTTTTGTACTTGTAAGGAGGCTTTCCGTAATATAGTTGATTTCATAACCCCTTTTTTCCAGGAGTCACCCGGACGTATTTCTGAGGAGATTGGTGGAAAGTTTGCAGCCACCACAGTGGTTCGACTGGTATGTCTTGAGGCGTAACTGAGCTCTATGAGCGCGCCTGCAGCGCCGCAGGGGTGCTGGGGGACAGCTGGGGAAGGACAGAGCTAAAGGGGTGTGACATGGCAGCTCCTGCAAGGCAGTGTCAGGCACTGAGGGGACAGCGGCTCCTCATGGCGGCTCCTTGGTGAGGGACGGGGAGGAGGGGACCGGGCACCTGCCCGTCTTTAGGCGGGAAAAGCGCTTCCGCGCAGCGCGCATGCGCAGTGGCAGATGGGCGGGCACTCGGGGGGGAGGGAGCAGCTGCTCCGCCCCCGCCATCATTTAAAGGGACAGAGCTCCGCCTTCGCTTCGCCGCCCTATTCCCCTCCTCGGAGCCGGGAGAGAGCGAGTGGTAACGGTGCGAGTCCTTGCCAGCTTTGGGCTCTTTCTCCGGGGCACAGATGGAGAGCTTCGGCTACTCCCGGTAGGTTCCGGAGCCAAGAGTCTCCTCCCCCGCGTTTCTGCTCCCCGCCCTTTCAGCTCTTCGGCAAGCTCCGCCAGGGGTTCGGCTATCTCCGCCTGTCCTTCGGATAAGGCCGTTAAGTTCCGCCACCACTTCGGCAGCTTCCGCCGGTTCGGTCGGAAATGGCCGAAGACGTGAGAGATCCAGCGGTTTAGGAGAAGACCGGCCGGCTTCTCGGAGCAAACCAACTGTGTCCGGACCGGGGGGGGGGAGCAGGGGAGGGCGGACAGCGGGGGAGGACAAGGCAGCGGCTATGGCTCCCCCCCCAGCCACTGGCGGAGAGCGGCGCAGCGGGCGCCGGGACCGCGGCTCCGCCAGGAGGGTGAAGTGAGGGCGCCAAGAGGTAGGGTGGACCGTACCCCGTACGGGGCGTGTGTGTATGTGAGGCGGGGAGGGGGAGGGCAGAGCGACTCGTGGCGGTAGCACCCCCCGGGGCAGCCCGTGAGGCCGAGTGAGGGGCAGGAGTGGTACAGTCCGGAGGAAGCCCCCTGAGGCGGCGGGGTGGGGGGGCGGCCTTTCCCCAGCCCGGCCGGAGTGTCCGTGAGAGGCAGATGGGGGGGGTGGGATAGGTTCCCTCAGAACTGGGGACATGGTGTTGCGGTGAGGGGTTCCTCAGGGCTGGGGACACTGCGAGGGAAGCGTGAGTGACATTGTGGGGGTCTCACAGGGCGAGCGACACCGCGGGCTGGGGGGTCCCATAAGGTCGGGGACCCTCATGGCGGGAGGCGCCTGCAGCGCCCCCCCCGCCCTCCCTCCCTGCCGCCTTTTTCAGCTAACTCTGTGAGGAGCCGGGGCGCCCCCAGACCCCCTTGTTCCCTGTCTCCGGGCTGCCCGCAACACCTCCAGCCCTTCTGGGGGGATGTCGCGTCCCCCACGGCCGGTGCAGCCCCGTCCGCTCCCTCTGAGGTGGGTCTTGAGGCCTAGTGCTTGGTTCGGCTCCCAGGGTCACCCAGAGCACTGACCCCGGCGTGTCCCGTGCCCTGGAAACTTGACCAACCCCTCAGTTTCCAGGGCTTTTCACCATCGTGCTCCCTGTTGCTTCTCTAGGGTTTTGCCTTGGGAGATGGTGAGGACAGAAACCACAAAGGTATTGTCTCTGGGCTCCTCAGCATTTCGGGTATGCTCGTGTTAACGCTCCTGTGAATTGTTTGCTGAAGTTGAGGTTCGTGTTATTATTGTTGGTTTTGGTTTTTTTTTTTCCTGGCTGTTTTCCCCACATGAGGTCTCTTCTTGCTCAGAAACATAGGGGTCTTTCATCAATCAAAAATTTTACCGATGTGGGGTTAATGCGTTGCTGCTGGCTGCAGAACACCCCGTTATGCTGGTACCAACCCAGTTTGGAGCCTGGCAGATCTGGAAATGGTTAAAATGGTATTAAGGGTTCACAAAGATGCTGAGAAGCATTCTAGATATGCCGTTCTATTGCTGCGCGTGTTAAAATATTGTGTGTCTCATTGACTAGTTTCCGATCTCTTGTTGCTTGTGTGTGCCTGATAAATTGTGTGTGTTGATATGCCGATATGATCACTTGGCATTAAAATTTCTGGGTTTCCGTGCTGCAAATCTAACGGCTGTATAAAGAAGAATAAATAAGCTTGTTTCCTGAAAGGGTTGTCACATGCAGGTGATTATCTTCCAGATACTTCTGTTTTGATGGAGAAATCGATATATGTGAGACATCAAAGTCTAAAACATGTTACAAATGTATTTTGATTTGTGCTTCTATTATATTTTAGATAGCAAGGTTCTTGGAACGTGAGGTCTGCTTTGTACGTTGCCAGGTTTTATCAACTAACGAGGAATCTTAAGCTAGTTTATGCACAGAATAGCATCAGAAATGAACCACAGTGTTCTCCCCCCAACAAATCCCTTAACTTCACGTACCATCTGAGAGACACGTCATTGCATGTAGCTTTATCTGTATTTACTCACAGCTTTGGGATGCCTCTGCTTTTCAGTTTTTTGTTCCAGAAATGGGAGTTTGCATTGGTTCAGCTCAGCATTAAGAGATTCTGGAGCTGCGGTAGTTGGCTGTCTTCGTTTGAGTCCAGTACAGTCAAATTCTTCTGGCAGCTCAGCTGTGGTACAGACAGTTCTTGAAGTTCTTGATGTCTCTTTGCAGAAGGGAAGTCCAGAGAAGCTTTCTGAAACTCTCCAATTTTTCAAGTGAAAGCTGTTAGCTCTCATGTTTGTTTGCATGCGAGGATGGATTTTTGGCAGTTGTCAAGTCAGAGCAAAAGCAGCAAATAATGCAAACCAAGAAAAACATGATTGTTAAATTGCCTTCGTTTAGGCAGTTTCTCAACAAAATATGGCAAAATTGGAGAGCTGTTTGTGTGCTGTTAGAATGGGAAAGATCATCATCATCATCTTCCCTTGAATATTTGTAGTGTGGATCTCTGGGACTATTCAGCAAGGAGCTGAATGTTGTTGCATTCCAAGGGCTTGCTTAGATATGTAGAGCCAGACCCCATCTTGAGTGTGCCCTCCATGACTACTATGTCCTGAAATGCCACGATACAATCATCTTGTTTGTAGACTTTGCTGCTTTCCTCCTGACTGTATTTGTTCCTTTTTCCTTTCAGTCTCTGCTGCTTGATTTTTCTCCTTGCTCTTTGACTCCTACTGCCTCTACCAGTTCCCTTGCCCGTCTTCCCATGATGTTCCTCCCCCTGCCCAATAACAATTTCACCGGGGTGGGAAATGCAGCTCACCGCATATCCTAACTGTTTGAAGCCAAGATCACAGCAGTCAAATGTGAATTGGTTCCGAGTCCAGAGGCAATATTTCTGCTTTAGAAACCCCATAAAAACACTGAAGTGGAAGGGACCTCTGGATCATTTCATCTGATCTCCTCATCAGCAGATAGGTTTTTCCAGTGCTTGTCATCTCACTTCTCTACCTGTGGTCTGTGCCAGATACCCCTTTTTGGGGGGCAGGAGCAGACTGTGAACACTTTGAAGCAGTTCCTAACTCTGGAGTATTAAACCAGGGTGGACTTTTTGCTAAACGAATCCTGACTCAGACTGAGATTCCTATGTCTTAACCACCCAGCAAGCAAAATATGTGGGTTTTTGTTTACTTCCTTGTGAAAAAAGCAAGTGATAGACATATTTAGACAGGTGCCATTTCAGTACAGATAGGCACGATTCTCCTAGGGGAAGCATTCACGTGAGATTTGGGGGAACACAGCTGGGACTTTGAGCTGTCTCATAACCCGTACTGACACAGGCTGTGCTTGCACTTTTGTGGTTGCAATTTAGACATATCCTCAAAAGCAAAGAGCCCATGGTTTTTCTTCTTGGAGAATATTTAAAAGTACTGTTTACTGGGGATTGTCGTGGTTGAGTTTGGCTCCTGCAGCTCAGCCGGCTGCTTGTCAGATGCAAATGCTGTTGGTGGATGTTGCCTGAGAAGAGGTGCAAAGCCAGTTTGAGGTTTTTGGGGTTTGTTAGGCTGGATAAAGACAGAAGCATGTACAGCTCCGTGGCTTACAGCTAATCGATCCCTGGATTGCCTGGGTGTAGGAAGCCTTGAGTGCTGGCCAACCAGGTAAATTGATGTTATTACACAGCAGTTGCAGGGCCGGTTTTGAAGTGCAAATTGAAATCCCATTTTTGCGAGATCACTGCTGTTAGTTAATTGATGTCTGTTACCAGCAAGAGCAGTTTATAGAGGACTGACTTATCCATCACAAATGGATTTGAAAGGACATTTTGTATCTTGACTTGCTGGACGTTCCCTACAACACTACAGCAATTTTTAAGCAAGTTCCAGGGTTTGTTTTTGTTTTTTGGTTTTTTTTAAATTTATCATTTGCAGAAGAAGTTTACAATATCCAGTCTTTCATATAAGAATTGTGTAGGTGTGCTGTGCTCCATCCATTGGCATCTGCCCCTGCTAACTCCTGGTGAGTGGACATGGGTTTCTCAGGACTATATTGACATAACCAATAACACTACAAAATGACCTGTCCCTCACTGATCAAATTAAGTGAAATACAGAAAATTGAGACTCATAAATCACGCAAATCAATCTTTTATGTTTGTCAGGAAGGGGAGGGAATCGTAAAACTCCAAACCAGCAGATAGTCTGTAGCCACTAATGGATGCACAGGAGTTTTTTTTAAAGGTGTGTGTTTTAATGAGTCTCAAAATTTCTTCCCTTACAGTCAGTTTCTTAGATGGCTGGGATCTCATTACCTGGATTTGGGGCGGGGGGGGGGGGCGTGTTTTCTCTGCCTGTTCCCCGCCCTCCCCCTTGCCCATGAATTCTGGTGCATTAAGAAAGTGGTTTACTTTTCTAATGCATATGGCTGCCTGACAGTACAGGGTGTTCCAAAAAGATGGACCCAATTTGAAATCACTACTGCTTTCAAATTGGGTCCATCACCCAGTATTATAAGAACATGGGATTTACACACGGACTTAAGAAACCCTCTCAAGTTTCTTCTAATAAAAAAATGCTACTAACATTTCCCACTGCACAAGTAACATTTTTATTTCCTTTTTAATGTACTGTTTCCAGCTGGTTAGCTTTTTATCTGTCTTGTTTCATAAAATGTTTTCTTTTATGATTCAAAATACTTGCAGATATCTTCTTAGCTGACTTTCTTCTCAGGATAGTGGCAGCGCATGTAGTCTGAGGTTTGTTTCCATTCCTGTTGTGTTTTGGTGCAAGTGTTGCTGTGTTAAGTGTATATTCTGACATCTGACTCTGTAGGATGAGCTTTCTTACTGTTTTGTGCCAGCCCTTCTGTGTCACATGTAAGGATTGTGGAGCTATGTAGTCATCTCAAATCTATGCTAGTGTATTGGTGATGTATATATTCATTTGGAAGTGAATTATATTTATTTGAATGCCAAAACGCCATGGAGAGGGAAATAAATTGCTCTATGGATGTGTTGTGTTCCCTAAGGAATGTTTCTTGACAGGTTGAGTACTTTCTAATTCTGGTCAAACAGATGAGGAGTTCAAGTTTGGCAACTTAATGTGGAAATTGGGTCCTCTGCTTATATAAAGGCAGTACGATTAAAAACATTTATGTTGTCCTATCAATGTGAAGATAAGCTTTTCTTTTCCCTGTCCCGTATGTACCCCACCTTCTGCATCCAAATTTGAGCGTGATGGAATTAAACACATCACCAAACGCAGGAAAGACTTTGTGTTTTCCTCCATTGATTGAATGCCTCTGCATCATATGTAACGTAGGGGCGTGCCAGGATGAAATTTGTACACGTCTTCTAGCGTTTCTATTACAGGCATGAGGAAGTAATTATACTGCAGGTCTGCTCTGTGTAGGCACTTAGTTGGGAAGCGATGTGTTCTGGATTGTGTTGGTGTTGAGCACAGTATACGCTGTGGAGTACCGCTGACATGCAGATGACGCCTGGAAAAGGTTGGCATGAAAGCGTTGGGGCTTGTGACAAGAAGAGCTGCCAAACAAGCGGGGAGCCTTGGAGCTAAGAGCCGAGCCTAAATATATAGAGCACTGGTGTGAGCCTTTGCGCTGTGAATTTCTTCTAAGGGGTCTGTAAGGTCTAAGCAAAGTGGTTGTGAATTTGATACTGGGAGCGTTTCTGTCTGCAGGGTAAGGGCCTGCAAATAAAATAGGTTGGAAACCTTTGATGGAAGTGGAATAGTAATATCAAAGCTGTGATGGGTAACCAGCAGGTGGGCAGAAGGCAGAATGATATGATCCTGTCCTCCTCATTTAGAGGTAATTTGCTGGCCAGAGATAACAAGTGATACAGGAGCCCAGTGACTCCCAGAAATGCAGTGTGCATCTTATAATTTATGTCAGTGAATAGGTTAAGTTCATTCTCAGATTATTAATAAAGATAGCAGTCTTATAGCAACTGGGAAGGAGAAAAAAAAAAAACCCAACCCATGCATTGTTTAGGGAAGATATTTCTTTCCTTAGGCATCTCTCCTGGGAAGACCTCGGTACTTGTAAATGAATGTGCCGCCTACCTTGTGTACCTTCATTTTAATGTGGGGGTTGAGGAGGAGCCAGCTATCGGAAAACCAGCCAGAGATGGATTCGTTGGAAAGTTGCCACTAATTACTGTGGTGTCTGACAATTAGCTCTTGTTAAGCCTTTCCTTGCAAGTTCTCAACCGTGCATCAGGAAACAACAAGGACCTGGAGAAAGGCAAGAGCTGTCCTTGTAATGATCTTGTGGAAAAAACAAAACAAAACCAAACAGTTCTGGGTGGTGGTTGTTTCATTGATCTTACTAAAAGCAGAACATAGAGTTGGTTCTGACGTGGTTCTTTTCTAGCAGAGTGCGCAGGCTTTGGTGCACCCAGAAGATCTTTGATTTTTTCGCTGTTGGGCTTTGTCACGTTCTGCAAATTTCTTACACCTCTCATCTCTAAAACAGGTTGGAGGCTACATTACTTCACAGGAAAACTGTAAATCAGTAACATCTGCAAAGTGTTAGTGTTGACGTTAATCTTGGAATTCTGGACAAAAATTAAGATTTAATGAAAACAGTAATAATAAAAAGACTCAAAGCTTGGAGTTGCTTTCTCACATTTGCCTCCAGGGTCTTCTGACTTTGTTTTTACTTTGTGGCAGTGATGAATAGCACTCAGCCTTTTGCGAGTGTCTCAAGGGTGCAGTTAGGCAGGAGTAGCGATGGAGCTGGCAGGTATCTCAAGGCTTTTGTACAGAAATAATTTCTCCCCCACCCCTCCGGAAGCAGACCTGCTCTTTCCCTGGAAATGACTTTTACATTGCTGGGACAATGATGATTTTGATTAGAAAGGCCAAGCAACACAATTATTTCTTCCTCGTCAAAGGAGCTGTCGGGGAAGATGTTTTTGCATCAGTTGAATGTCTGTCTTACTGAGCTTCGTTTCAAACAAGATTTCTCAGGCAGCAAGGCCCAGAGCATCTTCCGGAGTCATTTATACAAATACGACCCAGGCTTTGCACCGACTTGCATCTCTGTATAATTCCATTGACTTGGAAGGAGTGACATGTAATCTCTAGATGGATCTCAAGTCTGTTTTAATATGCATCTCTGATCTATAATACATGCGCAGTCACAGCGATCCTTTTGGTTACCACTGAAAGCAGCTATATGTGGGACAGAAAGTGGCAGCTGTTTGACAAACGTAATAGAGTAGGTATTATAAAAAGAATGAAAGTGAATTTCCTCTCCTTAAAACTGATTAAAGCAAAAGCAGCATTGCCAATGTTCCTTGTGAGCTTAATGCTGCTTTGCAGAGGTGTCTTGCTTGGACCATTTGCTGTCCCTGTGCCTATTCTTAGCCTGTTTACCGAAAGCTGTGTTGTGCGTATCGAGGGAGTGCTCTGTTAACTCATACTATGTATGGACTATTTGTATTTTTACGTGGAGCCTTTTGGGGAGGGAGGGGTTTATACCCGAGCTCTTCTGTCACCTTCCCCTGCTTCCATGCTTTATAAATCTTTAGGAAATGGAGGTTAATGTTTCTGTATTTTCTGAACATATCGCAGTGCTTCTGGGATGTAGGGAAGTCCTGCCCTGGACTTGTTGACATGAACCTTTAGAGGCGGGCTTCATGACATGGTTGAACTGATTCCGTAGCTTGCTGCTGGAAGGGATGGTCTGGGTCCCCTTCCCTCTCTCAGAAACTGCCTGTGAATTTTTTGGGGGGAGGTAGGAGGTAGGCTTTGGGGGTGAGGTTGCCAGACACCCCTTCTCCTCTTCTCTTACTGATATTTTACTGTCTTAATGATCCTGCATTAAGATATTCCCTTCTTCAGTCTAACCTGTCTCTCCCAAGATGTGAGATACACGCATTGGCAGTGCCGAGGAGGAGACCTGCTCACTTGGTGGAGGACGGGGAGGATCTCTGTATTTTAATATTTTTATCCAGCTCTGGTACTCTGAATTTTGCTGCCCCAAGGCTGTGAGTGATAGCTGCCTGGCAGGAGCTGAGATGTTTCTGCTACTCACAAGGCAAAGCAAGAGGCAGAGCAATGAGAAGCTGGACTTGCTGCTGCTTTGCAGCTGGAGGGGAGGTTGGGAAGGGAGGACGGTGTCTTTATGTTCTTGTCCCCTTCCCCTGGCAGCGACAGGAGTGGCTGAGCATTGCGAGGCTTGGGCAGACGTCGAATAGGTAATGGGACGGTGACAGAGCTGCTGTGCCACATCAGAGGGCTGCTCTAGCGCTCGTTTATCTTCATCGCAAATCTAGAGCCTGCTCAGGACCAACAAGAGTAATTTAATGAAGCAGGGGGACTTGTTATAAATGAACGCGCTGACTGGACAGGAGTAGTTGGCTGTTGTATATGACTGTGAAGGTCCCTAGAAGAGGATGCTCATTTTTCAGTTCCCACATGCTGCTGGGTGAAGTCGAGAGTTGTGCTGACACTCACAGTTCCTGTTAATGGGGACTGGAGTTGCACTGAAAGAAGAAAATGCCCCATTTTGAAGGCTGCTTGGCAGGGAGACAACTGGAAAGACGTGGGTTTGGTACAGAGCTTTTCAGACTTCGATGCTTCTTTTTATTGCCTGACTTTTTATTCTGAGGCCTTCTCACTATGACTTCTGCTCTTCTGTTATGAGAAGCAAAATTAATAATCTCCCTGATTTCCCATACATGGGAAGGAATGTCTTCATTTTGGCCCAACTTTAACTGCAGATGAGATCTGTTTTGGGAACCACATTATGCAAAAGCAGAGGAAGAGGAAACAAACAGTTGTGTAGCCTACTCACTTTGAAATGCAGTTTTAATGGTTCTTTGGTAGTCATATCATTATCTAACTGGCTATGTGATCCTTGGGATTATTACTCTTTCCAAGTAATAACTAGAGCAGTAAAGATAACTTGTTAAATTGAAAAAAAAGAATCAGCATATGTCGTTTTTGGTATTGCATTTTAGTAATTGTTTGCGATGACCTTTTGGAATCTCGGAGAGAAAATTTGTTTACTTGACTTTCTCCCAGGCTCCTGGCTATCTTGATAGAGAGCAGAATTGAGTTGTTTGGGGGTTTTTTTGTTTTTAATTACATTCTGACATCAAAGCCTGTTCTTCTGTGTGCATTACACTTCTGGCTTTTTTAAAGGTTAAGCTGTCTTTAACAAGACTTCCACTGATGTAGTTTTCTGAAACTTTGGGGTGTCGTGTTTTTTTTATAGCCAGCATTGCTTGTCCTTGGTGTTATATCGAAATAATGCTTTTTGGATTTTTAATCTAAGGAGAAAATTCTCACTGTATTCTTGAATGTCTAGAGGCGTGATGATGAAAGGGCTGTGGTTTGTTGGATTTTGTTTGGGGTTTTGGTTTGGGTTTGGTTGTGTGGGTTGTGTTTTTTTTTTTTTTTTTCCTTTTTTTTAGTTTAAGAGGTTTTAATGTGCTTAGGTCATAGAACCTTACCAGATTTAGAACAAAACCAAAAACCTCCACACAAACTGCTCTTCTCGGGGATGAGACCAATGGTTCTTCCTTTCACCCTTTTGAAATGTCTCTTCTGTCATTCTTCCTCTTTCATCTCTAAAATTTGACAACTCTTGAGCTCAAAGGGTCAGATAAACAGATTGTGTGAAACCTCTCAGATCAGCTCAGTGTTTGAGTTTTCACACGAAAGCCTGTTGCACTGTGTGTTTTCCGAAGCCGTACTTGGAGAGGTTGGTCCTTCCAGTACACCAAAGCTCCGCAAAACAGACGTCAAAGAGCAGGTGCTGCAAAACTAGGGTTCTGCCAAGTGTTGAGAAACAAACTTGTGCTGACGGAGATCTGCATCTCCCGAGGGAAAAATGAGTCTCCAAAATGAGTGTCAAAGCTGGAACAAGAGAACAGACACTGAAAATACCTCCAGTTTGCATCTGGTTCTTTCCTGCCTCTCAGTCTGCTCTACTAAGGCACCGTGGTTTCTAGAAGGACTGAAATGCTGGAGTTATTTATATATAGATGACAGAAATGAGTGGAGGAATCAAATAGGACCCAGGCACATGTCTCCTTAGATCCACATGGAACTGGAGCTGGGTGAGCAGAAGCATGTGTGATTTCAGCCCCCTAATCAGGCTGGTTTTTTTGCACATCATTACTTGCAGGCTTTTCATCCTTGGATCTGAATAGTCAGACCTGAGGGGCACTCAGTATTTCCTGCTAAATTCTAGATAAGATCTGCTGCTGTTTGAACTTGCAAAGCAGTTTAGGTGTGTGCTTCCCTGCTTGCAGGGCTCCTGCAAAGAGTTTGATCCACCCCTTCATTTTGTTGAGCCTATTAGGAATGAATGATGTTCCTCAAGCTGTGAATGCAAGAATGGTTTCGTTTTAAAAAAATTAAAAAAAAACCCTCCCTGAAAACAGATGATGTAATGCACAAGCCCCATGTTTAAACAGTAGCTAATTTGCCAGGGGATAAACCAGAGTTAAATCTATCAGGCTTTCTAATTCCCAGGTTCAGCAGAGCTTTATTTTTTGTGCTTTTAAATGCAGGATACAAATGTGTGTCCACTGCTGTCAGTGTGATTTCCTTCAGCTTCTGTAGCCAAACAGTTTGTCCAGGGGCAAGAGAAAATATTGCTATAAACCTTTTGTTGCTGTAAACCTTGATATGTATCTTTTTGTTTTTAATTTTTATTCTGCAACTGAATTAAAACCCAGACTATCCCTTTGGTGAGCTGCAGCACTGCGAAACAGAGTTTCTTCTGAATTTGGATCTTGTGTTTTTGACGGCACCTTCGTTTTGCCAAGCAAGATGAGCTCCTTGCACGGTCCCAGGGATGCTGCTGGGTGGGAAGCTTCACACTCTGCAGCTGCTTTGGGCTGTTTTCCTGGTGTTTGGACTCTCCTCTCCCAGACAGTTATGTACAAAACAAGGAACACTTAGTTTTCACTCATGTAGTTTTGTTTTTTATGAGCAGCTTTCTCTGCCGGTGGCAGCTCTGACCCATGTAATGTTTCATGTCTGCTGACAGCAGGGGACTTACTGTGGTTGGTTGTGTAAGACAGAGGTTTGTATCAATGCTGCTTTTTTTTTTTCTTTTTCCCCCTTGAGATGCTCTGTTCATTGGGATTTTTCACTGACCTATTCCTTTAATCTTCAGTTTTGGCACCATTTCCCAGGGCTCATGTGTACCGAGAACTTTGCCAACTAGCAGGATGAACCAGCACTTGCAATGGGGTTAGACAGATCCAGAAGCTTTAGGATCAGCCTGCAACCACAGAGGAGGGGAGACAATGCTATTGTGAGAAAATGAGGTGGCAGTTTAAGGAATTGTTTCTAATTTCTCTAGCTCTTAATATTTAAAAAGGAAAAAATGTCAGTCTTCTAACTTGGAGCAGCTTCATGCGAAAGTTGACACCTATTTCTTTGCGATGTCATTAACCAACTTGGTATGCCGGGTGGTTTCAGCAATTTTTTTTTTTTCCTCTAAACAGTGCAGGCAGAAAACTCTGAGAGCAAGTTGTGCTGATGCTGCGCTTGGTCTGGAGATGTTGCTCTGGAAAACAGTTCCTTTGGGAGGAATGACATCTGTGAAGAGATGTTGCTGACTCACAGCACCGATATCTGCTGGGCTGTGCTTGTTTTAAACAACTGGATTTTAGAAGCTTATAAAAATTGCAGAAAGGGGTGGGAAGCTGAGAGATTGCTCTGCAGTCGATGGTTTCTTAATTTTCCCATGGTTGCTGCTGAAAACTCAGAGCAAGAGCGGTGGGCCGGTTTCAATTTATGATGAAGTTGTGCTTAATCTGTTCTGTTCATTATTGTTAGATTCCTCACGCTCCGCTTGCTGACTTGACTTCCTCCTCTTCAGCATTATTTTCACATAAATCCTTTTCCTCAGGATTTCCTTGTGCTCTGCCAGCTGTGGCACAGCTGTGAAGATACAAACAGACATGAAGAGCTTTCAAGAATGGCTCACAGATGCCCAATTTTGCGATGGAGACTAGATTTAGCTCCTTGTATGGGCTGTACTGCCCTATAGCTGGTGATGGGGATGTGTTGAGAAATTATGGGCTGGTGTGGACAACGGGACTCTTGTTTGATCGCCTTAGCAACCCCGCCTCTCTGAAAGAGATGTTCTCCCTCACACATGGTGTTGTTCGCAGGAAGGCTGGTTGTTTCTCGTGAAGCAGGCCTGGTTTGTAGACTGATCTCAGGAGACACTGGTCCTTCTATTCTCTCAGCCCTCTTTTTTTGACAACAGGAGGTCTCCAGCCAAAAGAAGTTTGCAGTTATTTAGTGGCAAGTGTTTGTCCCCCAAATCCCAAACGGCGTGTCCTGCTGTCTCTCATCCTTTGCTATATCTGCTCCTGTGGGCACGATGCGCTGATTTTTAAATAAATTGTACTCTTCACTGAATATTTGTCTAATATTGACTTAGTCTGTGGTGTGATCTGACTAAGCTGAAATTAATGGTGTAATTTTAGCTTGTTTGGCACGTGTGTATTGGCAGTTTCATTGCAGATGGTAGAGGAAATTAAGATCTTACCTTGACTCCGTCTCAAGGGGAGGAAAGAGAAGCCTCAGGCTTACAATGACAGTAAGGAAAGACTTGGCAGAGATGTGGGCGGGAGTGTTTGTAAAGATGTTATTTGGGGGTGATAAAAACTCTTCCTAATGAGTGAGGTCATAACACAAAATTGAGGAGTTGTCCTTAATTGTGTGCTATTACAGATGTCTTGAAATGATCTCCTGTGTTCTGGTCCATTGCCATACTGCTGGGATAATTTTTCTTAATCTGTTGAAAATGAGATCCAAAAAAAATGAGACAATCTGGCTGGCTGAGGTTTCTGCAGACATCAGCAGACACGGGGCTCGTATCTGCTGGCTTCACATGTTCTCTGGATGCTTTACCCTCTGCGGAGATAAGGGTATATAGAAAGAGACTGGCATCTCCTTTCCTTGGGTTGAGGAGATATGGACAACTCCAAGTGTTTTTGAGATGATTCTGCAAAATGACAAAGCACCGGTGCCTCCAAACAAAGAAATGGAGACACAAAAACGTGTCTGAAGTTTTAAGAGTCATCTGAGTGAGCTGATGGCAGAAATGGAGCCAAAATACGCAACGTTCCACTGTGCAGCCTGTCCTTCAAACTGCTGGGAAGATTGTGGGTTTTGGAGGTTATCTTTGAGTGGTTTGTTGCTGGCATAAATGAATCTTGGGATCCAAACAATAAACATTCAACTTCAGGACATGTCCTGCCTGAGTGACTGCAGGCATCTCACTGCTGGTACTGCGGATCTGGTGACAGCTTATGTAAATTGTGAGCTCATGACTTGGGTTTTTTTGAAGACACCTCTTATTTTCTTCACCCTTTCTCCATCTTTTTGCTGCAGTTTTGATGCAGGCAGTAAGATCTCCATTGTAGCTTTCAGCTTCGTGGGAGCTTTATCCCTACAATTGATGAGTTCCAAGCTGATCTTCAGTAGCTCAGAGAGAAGTGTAATGCAGCAAATTCTTTATATGCTAAAATATTTATCGTATTACTGTAAAAGCCATTGGTGGCAATGAAGGCTCAGTACAATATGGTCCTGAATCTTTCCAAAGATGGTATCTGTCCCCACTTTCGAGACCAGCGTCTCTTGAAGTACCTGGAACAACTTAGCTGTGGCACATGCTTTTTGAGGTGGGTGCTCAGATCCTCCAAAGGTCACTAAATAGCTGTTACATTGTGTCTGAAAGTTAACAGCTCAATTTAATTTTGTTGTGTATGCTCTCACAGGCCGACATGAAGGGTAATGCAGGAAAGGAATCTTAATTTAACCTTGTACTTTTTTGCTTGATTTAAGTAATTTGCCGAGTTGTATAATAAAATCTCTGTGATCTTATTTCTATGAATATTATAGTAATCTAGAATAGTTATTAATGCTGAAGGGCATTTTTTGCTCCTACACGTGTAGGAGTGAATTACTTGTTGCGTAACATGATTTGGAAAGAGAGCAATGAAAAGACTTCTCTCTGCAATGAGGTGGGCCGGGATTTGCCTTCCCCTCAACCACCAAATGAAATATCATTTGGCAAGTGGACTCGGGACCGCGAGGAACCTCTTGAACCATTTTCACAGGTGCACAGCGGTGGTGCGTGACTGTTCTCCCTTGTAGGGCCCTGAATGGTGTGGGACAGATGAATATTTGCTGGTAGTTTTAGCATCTGGCTGGGATAAGTTGTTCAGGCAGCTGATACCCAATTCCTTCTTATAATGATATGTCTTTAAGCGACAGTTAAATGATTAGATGCTGAGGAGCATTTTGGAATCTGGCCTTGCAAATACAGCTTGTTAATTGAAGCTCCACTCGCTGTCAAGGCTGCCTTTTAAAGTTCTGCTGTCTGTCCTAATGATATTCCAGTCTCTCTGGCTTCTCATTCTCCTGCAGATGAAGCGCTAACTGTGGTCTGCCTCTGATCTTCACTTCGTTAGACGGGGGACTGCGGTTCGTCTGCCAAGTGGCGGCTGCTGGCACGCACATTTGTCACCTGTGGCCACTCCTCTTGCTCTTTCCTCCTCGCACTGAGAGTTTCGCTAATTGGAAGTGAACACTGAAGGGGCTGCGTCTGTTGTTCGGTGTCACGAGCGAGCTCTTTGCCCGAGTGCGCGTTTCAGGCAGCTGCGCGAGGTTCGACAGCTTTGTCTGTCGTGATCAGACAGATCTCTAGATAATCTAGCAAATCTCTTGATTATGAGGTGGAAAATAATATGCTTTGATTTACAGATGTTGCTGCACAAAAAGGGCTTCTGTGAATTCTCTGAATAGCAATATCTGGGTGTGTTTGGCATCCTCAGTTTCTCAGCACATCCATTTTCTGAACATATCCTGAATTTCTGCATACTTTTCTGGACAGACTATGCAGTTGCTTGCACATATAACATGGACAGCTGTTTTACAGATAAGCAGATTATTAATAATTTTTCAGTAGCGTTTTGGGCCAAATTGAGGGGGTACATTGGGTCAAGAATCCTTGAAGTTTACAGAGAAAGAGACGAAGGATGATAGAGGCTGTTGTCTTATGTCTGATTTTACAGGCAGAGTTGAAAAAAGGGAAGGGGTTGAAGCATATTTTGAATGAAACCCTGTAAACACCTTTTCCTTCTGTCCCTTAGGAAGTTGTAGACAAACTTGGAACCTTTTTCCAGTGTCTGGTACCTCTGTGAGTGATGGAGGGGGAAAACAGCTGCAGCAGATGTGCATATCTCTCATCTGCAGCTCATGGTGGCTGTTTTGGGGAGGGTGCACCAGCAGCAGGAGTGTTACAGGTATTTGTGAAGGGTATTGAAGCATTTCTCCTTTTGGGCTCGGAAATTCTCTTGGTTACAGACTGACAGATGGGCGGAAGTTTAGGAAATGTTTTCAGAACCCCTTGAAGTTGTGGTAAGCTGGAAAAAAGCCGTCCTGTGGTCCGTCTCTCCTGGCTGTGTGGTAGACCAGACTGGGAAGTGATCGGATTGAATCTAAGCTTGCTTCTTGTTTGCGGGGTTAATTGTAACCTCAATCTGCTGTGCAGCCACACTGTGCTTTCGCTGGGACAAGGAGAGATGGTGGGAGGGTAGAAATACTCTGGTTTTGAAGAACTAATGAATTTATGGTGTTAGCTTCTTTGCTATTTAAGATGAGGGCAGAATTCAAGCGGGAAACATTTAGGTTGCAACTTTTTTGTACAGATGTAGTCGTCTACAAATTGTGGTTTGGATTTGTTTTTCTTCCTCTGAGGTCCACTTTATAGTCAGCGGAGAAAAACAACCATTTCTGTAGCACAGTTCGTCTTGTCCTGAGTACCCATCTTGAACCAATCAAGTTTTATGTGCCCCAGAAGTGCCTGTTTCCTTTGCTATCTGTAGAGAGAGCCAGACCAGCTCGTTTAGGTGTAATGGTAACCGCTTGTGGCCAACCACGACACCTTATTGAATGAGAAGTGGCTTACGCAAAGCCAGACCTTGCGTGCTGGGTAGTTTTGGAGACTGTACAGACTCCTCGTAGTTGTAAATTCCTTCTCAGAAAAAGGAAGAGCTGACATGATCGCTGGCTCTGATTAGACCACAGGGGAGCCGGTCTGAGATTTGAAGCGCGTTTCTGGCCATTTTAGTGACAGTCATTCATTGTGTGATGGTTCAAATATTAGTGAAGAAGGCTGGAGAGTTTTCTTTCAGTCTCCTGACCCTGGAAGGATTGGCCAGTTTGTCAGCTGTGGTCCGTCCACAAGGCAAAGGTCCAGCTTGATGGGGCGATGTCCTGGCAGCAGCTTGGAGGGGTCTTACTGCACTAGGAAAGGGAGGAATGAGGTAGCGAAAAGGGTCTTTTCCCAGTGATTTTTGTATCTCTGGTCAGATGTGCATTGGTGGAGGAAATCGCACTGAAAACGACCACGGAGCTTTTTGTTTTAACTCTCTAGCTTAAGACTAGATCATACAAAGCAAACCCTCCGAGCCTGTGAAGGGGGTTTTGTGGAGAAATAAAGCTTATTGTCAGCTGCCGTGTTCAGACCCTTGGGAAATCGTGACCATTGTCTGGGCTATTATTGCTTAATAAAAGCTTTACATTTCCTCATTCAGGGTCTTGAAAATCTGGTTCTGTGCTTTTAAAAATAACTCAGCGTGAGCCACAATTGGGAGCATTCACAGAGGAAATTCTTCAGCCATTTAAAACAAAGTGAAAGGAGGGAAAAAAGCCCTCCCTAAAGTGCTTTTACTTGTCCGTGAAGAGTGAGTGTGTCCAAGCCGTGAAGACTCTGTGTCTAAGCCGTGCTTCTGCTATCTGCTCCTGCTGAAGGTTGGTTTGCCTGCGACCTTCAAGGATTTTAGGTCCAGCTGGGGAACCTGGGCTGGTACTGGGACGGGCGCACTAAATGCATCCTCGGGATGGAGAGGATGGTGCACCTGTCATGGATTAATATCTCCGGGCAGGTGGGGGGGACTGACATTCACTGGGGTTGATGTGAAAGGCAGGAAAGTATTTTTCTTTCAGCCTCAAGCTGGCTTAGCTGTAACTTTTGCTCTTCCCAGCTTCCGCTGTGAGGTTGTAGCCCTGCACAGAAGCCCCTGAACTGTTTTGTAAATCCAGTTTTGGAGGGTTATTTCTTTCTGTATGTGTGTTCTTGGGTTTATTTTCCTTCTTGTGTGGAAATAATTATGTCATTTGTTTCTTATGTTCTGGCTTTGAGTATGAGGAGGAAATTTTTTTTTTTTTTTTTTTACTGTAAGGACATGTATTTTGTGTGTGTATGCATGTGTGGTTTTTGGGTTTTGTTTTTTCTTCTACAGCAAGCAGTGCAGTTTCTGCTGGTAAAATATTCCGGACAGCAGTTGCTGCCCATGTACAGCACCAAGACGTGTGTTTAGTGGTTGCGGGACGTGCTTGCTCTGGGTGTGCCGCATTGTTTTGTTCAGTGCAAGTGTCTGCAGATACGATTGGCCATAATTTGTCATTGCCGTTAAGCTAGGAGAGATATCATTTACATTAGTGATCTGTGCTTCATGCAGGCCAGAATTGTATACATTGACTCTTGATTTTGAGATAAGTTTTCTCTTGGAGCTGTGTGTTCCTTGCAGGATGGAGGCAGGAGCTGCCTGGGGTGACACTGGGCTGCAGCCATGCGGGAGAAGACACCTGGTAGTGAAGAGGCTGATGGCTGGGGTGTGAAATTATTTTAGGCAGAATATATTAGCAGCAAGCAGGAGTTACTTTTCCTCCCTCTTACTGTCTTCTGTAGTATCTGATATGTGCAGGTGTATGTGACGCAAGCTAATGGGAACAAGACGCAGCCCTGCAGTCGCTAAATCCCATCGCACCTTTGTGTGGCTTGGTATTACTTGAAATTTTCTAGGTCATGTGCAACATTAAAATGATTTCCATTCCTGCATTTGTAGAATCTGCTGTGCCTATTTTCGTTTATATCCATGTGACTGATCCAGGGCCATATGTTAAGAATTTAACTGCCTTTTTTTTCTTTCCTCCTTAACCACTGGTGTCTAAATATATCTAATAAAAATGCAGACTGGAGCTCTTTAATGAGGCGATAAGTCATTCCTGCCTCTCTTCTTTTTAAGACAAAACCACCTCACACACTGGCTTCTTTTTGTGTGGACTTCTGCTTTGCAATTCTACGCACTCATCATAGCATGAAGCCTCTCACAAAAGGCGGTAAGAAAAGACTCTGTTCTGGCGTGCATAAACCCGGGGAAAAAACAGGGAAAGCCACAGGCTGCATGTGATTGCAACTGTTTTGGGAAAAATAAAAAAATAATAGCGTCGGGTAAGTTTAGCACGGGCTTGAGTTGTACAGCTAAGAACAGGAGCCATTAGAAAGGAGTTTGCAAGGGGAAATATTTCCAGGTTTTTTCCTTCCCTTTGCAAAATTGCAAAATTCAAGTGATTGTTGGAAGCTTCTGAAGGAAAATCTTTAAATTTCTGGCATCGAACTTCCTGGTTAAAGCCAGTGGTTGAGCGTGTGGCAGCGTGCGAGTGGCGGCTGGGGCGCGTGTGACGCTGACAGACGGATCCGCTGTTCCTGATTTGAAACCTTCAGTTCTGGGAGGAAATAGCTTTGCTACCAGAACAGCTCTGGTTTGCAAGCACATCGCTGCGCATGCTGCTGCAGCAAATGTGCCGTGGTTGTGGCTTGACGGATGAAGTCAGAATCCGACTGCGAAATCAGATTCCGCTTGCGTGTGGTGGCCGAGTGTGAAATCCCGGGTGGCACCGTCGCCGACTCGCCGCTGTGTGGTTGCATGACATGTTTTCTGGAGCAGCGGAGTCGTCTCTCCGAGTTGCTGTGCCTGAATAATTGTGTCCCTGCGCTGCCACTTCTGCCAGGACATTTCACGGGCTTGTACTGCGAACTGCGCTGCTGAAATGTCTGAATTGGGGAAAAGATGTGCTTGTTTTGGAAGGGTTTCTTCCTTTCTTCACCCCCCACAGGTTGATCCTGCGTGTGGTCGGTGTGGTGAGAAGCTCTGAGTTGAGGCTCCTGTCCCTTTTTGTTAGAGAAGATCCACCATGTAGCAGCACAGCAAGATTTGCTTCACCGGACTTATAGAGGAGAAGAAGGGATCTTTGGCAATTCCAAATTGTGATCGAGGACTGAAAAGCAGCATTTTGGTGTATAAATCAATAGAATCACAGGATAATTTCGGTTGGAAGAGACCCTCAAGATCATTGAGTCCAACCGTAACCTAACTCTAGCACTAAACCATGTCTGTAAGAACCTCGTCTGATCTGTAATTGTTTAACCATGCAGTATGTCAGAACAGCTGAAAAAAAAATGTTGATGAGTTCTCCGAAATGCTGGCACACGTGAAAAGTTTGAGAGAAGGTAGTCCAGATTGTGTTCTTTAATTTAATAACCTCCTCAGATGGGCAGTCAAACCCTACTAATCAAATTTAGCAGGGCCTTGCATAATGAGAGGTGCTTTATTTATAGTCTGCACATTCACTCATATACATTGAGGCACAATGATAGATTATTTATGGATATCCAGTGAAGCGAGCCAGGTGCCTGCTGGGCTGCGTTGTCTCTCTGCTTCCCAGCTTTGCGTGTCCTCTCGCTGCCTAATTCACAAAATCCAGCTGTTTGCAGAAGTGGTCCCTCGGTTATTAATGTTAATTAGCGAGGTTCTGCTCTATGAATATTCCTGCAGTCTGCGCTTTCAAAACATACAAAACGTGAAGCTCTTCACCCGTGTAACGAGCATGTATATGCCTATATCGTTAATTAGCTGCATCCCTCTGAGGATGTGTGTGCCTCCTGGGAACAGTAGTTTTGGTGTTTAGCTGCTTGTGGTAGTAACAAGTCCCCTCCGAGACACGCTTGTGGACTTGTGCCGTAGTCAGGCTGACAGATTTTTTTGGCCTTTGTTTTAATCATTAGTTTCTCCTCTGTGCATTCTACTTATTAAACACTGCAGTTTCTAATATTAGTTCTTTTCAGATTTGCCATTTGTCCCTTGTTTTAATCAGTGCTGGGAAAGCACCTGACTTGATATATGCCCCAGGTAGGGGTCAGGATTTAAGTGCTCTTCAAGAAAGCTTTTATGCTAAAGAGCGGTGCTCCTTGTGCTGACGACACTTTTATATCTCTGCCTCCTAATAACCATCCTGTGATAACACCTTCCTCCTCCGAATTACACAAACAACTCTGATCTAAGGAGAAATTTTCCCCTGATAATATAGAAGTGCTATTTGTTCTGCAAAGTCCAATTGGGGCTTTATTATTGCTCCGATTTAATATCCTTGCTGATGAGATGCTCTCATTGTGGGTGAAACACCTCCGAGACAGATCCTCTCTCCATAGCGTGGTAGAAGAACGTCCCCCCTTGTTTTAACACCAAGGGCAGTAGGATGGAAGCAGATGATACTATTCGCTGTAAAGGTAAATAATATGGCTGTAAATGAGAACCAAGTTATACTTGAATTTTTATGCATGTTCAGGCTGAAAAAGCAACGTGAGATCAGCCTATCTTCCCAAAAGAGGAGGGTCATTCTCAAATATGTACGCTTTGTCCCTAGTTTTAAGTTCTCGGCATCATCCAGAAAACTCTTGGTTTTGCCATTTGATTATAATTTGCATTTAGATTGGCTGCCTGAAGGGGAGTCGCTTGCAAGGGGAGATGGGGCTGTATGGCTCGAGTCTCTTGCAGATCTGGCTGGAAGTAATGTCATTTACATAAAAACCATTATCTCTCTTATTGGTAAACATGAAAGGCATCCATTTCGTTTAATTTTCTGATGAGGAGTCTTTAATATAAGCATACAATAGTGCTGTGGTAGCACCATTCCTGCCCCCATCCCTCCTTCCTGACCTCTTGTTGTTTTAAGGGCAAGTTTTGATGTGGATTTTGTTGGTAGGGAGATGTTATTTCTATTCCAATTTACTGAAGTAGCCAGTTGTCACGCTGCATCGTAGGGAATTATTTAATGCTCATCTTAAGAGGTGTCTCTATTAATTGAACAGGGATTTAATGTCTCCCTGAAGCATAATTGGTCTGTGTGTGATGTAAACTAACATGTATGTCTAGCCACGGGTTTTCCTTTTGTCTGCATCCAAGCACCATTCCATGGGTAATCTTTCACTTAATCAAAATGGGTTTGAGCAGAAGTTCAGTGGCTTCATATTAAGGAGATAAAGTGAGTCGAAACAACCAATGTATTAAAGGAACTTCTTTGTATGCTACATCACATCCCATTAACCCTTCAGGACTGTTTCTTGATAAAGTAGTTTTTGTGGGCAGTGAGGAAAAATTCGTTTCCGTGTTTAATGTTCTTGACCACACGTGTAATGGTGCGTTGGTGATCAGCATGTGTCACAAAGAGCTGCTATGTGCTGTTCCTGGAGTTTTGTGTAGCTCTTGCTGCTACTCTCTTGTATAAACATCTTGCTTTACTCTTGGCTTGGAGCAGGTCTGACCTTCTTGAGAACCTCCAGAGGCAGCCAATGCCATAGTTCTTTTTCAAACATCACAGCATTTGCTTGAGGGACTTCGCTGTGAGCTTTATAAGCTCTTTCTTGACCTCGGTGTTGGGTGCGTGTGTGTGTCTGTTTTGCATTGCTTTGATTTTTTTTTTAATATTTTTTTTTTGGTTGCCTTGTCTATATTTACAACTTTTTTCCTCTCTAATAGGCTCCAGACAAATGAGTAGAGACTTGAGTACAGAAGAGGGACAGATTCCAGTTTTCCAGTTGATCACCTTGTACAGTGAGTACCTTAATATTTCAAGAATAAGATTTTCTGTAGTGCCTAATGTTGGCTTAAAATTGACTTCACTGGGGAGCATCATTACGTCTGCATGCTTGGACGATGTTGTCCTAGAAAAACAAGCTTCCTTGGCTTAACTCTTGTTTTGGGAGAAGCAGATGTTGTTGGCTCCTGCTCCTTTTATCTGAAGTGGTAAATTTTATGTGTATCCTACTTCCAATAGCGTGCGTGTTTTATCAGAGTGGAGAACTGGTGCAGTTATGGCTTGGACCTGCTCAAGGCTGTGGGGGAATCAACACTAAAGGTGTTGCCACATAATTTAGCGATGTGTCATGCGTGGTTTCCTGTGGTGCGGAGCAGAGGAGGCTCTTGAGTCAGGAGAGCAAATGTTCTCCTCTATTCCAGCCTTGTTGGAGGTGTTGGACTCTGCAAGGAGGGTGGATGAGGGACCTGCCGTGACACACGTGGGGGTTCCTCATAAAGGCGTGCTGTGAAATTGGGCAAATTAGGCTTTGCTTGTCCTGTGGGCTGAAAAGTGTAAGAAAAAAGAACTGGAAAGTGTTGCTTAGTTCATGGTAAGGACAGTGTGGTGTTTTTTTATTTCTGAAAGTAGAGGAGAAAATCTTTATTTCATGGGGAATTTTTACACATTAAAATATCTTGCATGCATGCTAAATGGGCTATAATAACGAGCCCATGCTTTATGAGGTGTCTACGAGTATTTTTAGACTTGCTACTGTGTGGGACTTTAGCCGGTAAGTACTGGTTAATTGGAGCATCTTGGCCCATCTGGTGCGGGGGGCACAGCCAGACTGAAATAGTTAACTGCCCACAGTAGTTGTCTGCAAGCCTGGACGACACTCTACTCCTGGGTGTAAAATGCAGGTGCAGACAGAGTGTAGGAGCTGCACAGATAGAGACCACTGCACAATTAAGTTTATTTTAACAGTCCTAGCAGGTAGCTCCCCTAAGGATAACATGGGATGATGAATTTTAAAACTGAGGGTGTTCATTAATAAAGGACAAGGATGCAGTAATACACTTTGAGACTGGAGCGTATTGTCAGGTTGGTTTAAATCCATCCTGGGAGCAGGGCAGAGTGTTCCTGTGCTTCTGTGAAAGAAGGGGAAAAAGAGGCTTATTTATTTGTGGCTTCCTAACTTCTCTATCTGACCAGTATAACATGACACGCAGGATGTTTGTGGTTCAGATGTTCTAGTCCTACTTACTACAGCATTGATTTAGTTCGTTCTACTTCTGGATTCAGAGGAGTCTTTTTACTCTACTTTTGTTGTGCCAAACACAGTGGGGACTCTCTCCTCTCTACATAGCTGCTGTAACAGACGCAATGGTGAATAATAAAACTGGAAGTAGCAGAGAGGTCATATGAAGAACAAATGAAGCTGTTATTGACCAAAGGTGCTGTCGTGCCATGGTCTTCATCGACGGATCTAATCCCAGTGTGTGTTTAGAGTCAGATCTGCTGACTTCAGGAGCTAAAATAAGTCGATACCATTGAATTCTTTCTCCTTGCATATCTTAAGTAGAACATAGTAAGTTGTAGCCTGACAGCTGTACAATCTGCAGAAGGCCACAGGGCTGCATAGCTTCCCTGAGGGCATAATTTGGCCTGCAGAACACTTATTATGGCCGGTGTTGCGTGGAGCGGGCTCAGCATTGACCTTCAGAAGCAATGCTAATGCATTTATGGGCCTGGTGGCTGGAAGAGTGAACACAGGAGACAAGGATTTCAGGCTTGGAGTCTTTTTGCAGGGTGGAAGATCGTGATTAAAGCAGGAGAACTGCACGCGTGAATTTAGGTCAGTAGGAGATAGCTGAGCGAAGGGCTGCTCTTGGCAGAGAGCTGGAACAGAAGAGATGCTGGAAACGCTGTCTGTGACTGCCGTGGGACAGAACGGGAAAATAACCTGTTCCAAGGGCGTCCTCAAGTCATTCTTATGCAAGACTGTCTCTGCGGCACTAAATATCTCAATAACTGGGCTGTGGCTGGAATATAAAAATAGTTTCAGGAGACTCATCTTTGAGCATCACCTGAGGCTTCCTGGCTTGGCAGCAAAGCTAAGTGCTGCGGGAGGTTGTACTGCAGGTTGCTTCCTAGGAGGATGTGGCATCATCTGTGTGAATGTCTGATGCTTCCAGTCCAAGCACCAGGCTCAGCTGTGTACATGCTTCTGTGGTCTCTGCTCACGACTGCAATTAAGAAGGTGAAGTGAGAACAGTTAGTTTGGTATTGCAAGGATTTGTGCTGCCTACAGTCCTCCTGAGGAGCACTAGACAGCAGGGGAGATGAATTCCTGCTTTTTGCTGCTGTTCTTCTCAGAAGGTACCATAGACTTCCCTGCTTTATTAAAAACTCAGGGCATGGCAAACAAACACCTGAGCTGCGGGAGGCCAGAGATCTGTCCTGTCTCCCACAGCGGCCAGTAGAAATATCCTTCATCTCGCATCAATTTGTTTAGCTGCTGTTTAAACCCACGTGTGCTTTTGGTATCAGACATTTCAAAGTTTAACTTTGTGCGATGAACCACCTCCTTTTGGTAATGGAACCTTCTTCCAACTAGTTTACTGTAATAACCTCCTGTTTTGGGAATTGTTGCTTTTGTGTTTGTCTATTGTGTGCTGGTTTGGGTTCTGTAAATCTCTGCCATGTCCCCTATCAGAGGTTTATTTTCCAGACTAAAATGTCCTGAGTAATTCAACTGTCCTTCTTAGAGAAGGTGCTCTGTGTCTTTGACCATCTTCACTACTCTTCTGTCCTCTTGCCTTTTGATGGTAACATTTGGTCACGGTGCATGTCTGTTTTTTCTGCTCTTGAATGTTCTTACAGTTCTACTTATTAGAAAGCTTGAAAGAACCATTAGATTTCTGAGAGCCTGTCCTTTTGCTTCAGTTCTCTGTATTTATAACCCCAGAAAAGAAACTAGGAATTTTGTATGCTCCACATAATAAGCCATAGACTTATTTTTTTTTTCTAAAAAGCAGAATTTTATGTGGCTAATCTAAAGACACTATCAGAAAAGCTATGAATAAACCTGATACGTTCCAGTGCACTGAGTCACTAGAACAATATAGTATTTAACAAGGAGCCCTGGCAGACATTGTGTGGCTTTGTGCTAAAGCTGTCAGCCAGGATATGGGATGTATCTTTGTATCCTGCAGCAATTTTGTGAAACTAAATGGCTGCTGGTGTGCACTGCATCTTCTGAATGGGGACAAGAAATGCTTTGGATGTTAAACCTTCCCCTAGCCGTTGGTTCAGAGGGGAAATGATACCAAAAGAGAGAATTATTCTTATTTAGGTAAATATAAACTGGTGTTATCAAACAGGGCTGCAAGGGAAAGGCCTGCCCCTCCATCCCCTCTTCTTTGCATAAGCCATATTTATTTTATTAGTGCTGTGGCTTCCAAAAAGTAGAACCGGAATACAACGTGATTGAAATCTTAACGTTCAGGGCTGTGGTCCCAGCCTGCAGCGATGGTCTGCAGGCTCGCACAAGTTTTGTGTATCTGCCCTGACTCATCCCTGTGGCTTTTGTGCTGCCCCGAGCTGAATCACAAGGTTGGTTAAACCTCCCACAAGGGTGGTTAAAGTCCTGCCCTGGGGGCGGCCTGGGAAACCTGACCTGGGTTCAGCTCAGGACACTCGGGTGTTTTCCTCAGAGCTCCGTGGACCATCCAGAGCAGTTTTTCCCTGTGTCGGGGGCTTATCTCCCAAGTCCTGGGGCATCCTTGGCCATCCTGCCATTGGGCTTTTCTTCTTCTTTCCTCTCTGCCACCTTCCCAAGTGCTTCCTTCCTGCTTTTATTAATAAAACTGAAGAAGGCACACCATCGTTCAGGCTCACCTGTGCTCCTGGTGGCTTTTGTGCTGTTCAGGACCCAGATTCCATCCGCATCAACCAGCCCCATGTTTCAAGGGGCCCATGTTGATCAGAGTTAGGGCATGGTGACCATTTCTGCCACACCATGATGCCAGCCTGATACCAACTCTTACGCCGCAAGTCTGTGGTATCACAGTGCTGTAAATTAGACCTACAGATGTGCACAGACCAAGTCCTCACAGCAATTTTCTCTTGAAAAGGCCAGCGTTGCTGCTGTGTCCAGGAAAGCACGTCAACAAATGTATCATAATCTAATGGAGCAGATTTGTCCCAGCACTGGTGATAGAACACCAGGTCCCTGAAGCCTCACCTGGCCTGCCAAGGTGTGTCACCCTGGGCACACCGAGCTGCCTCGTGCAGTCACACAGTCCCAAATCTGAGCTGTGGAGTCCCCTGGGACAGGGGACATGTACGGCACGAGGAGGAGGAGAGAGGGAGAAAAATACATCCAGAAACCATAGCTTGATCTGGGCTCTGTCACTACGCAGGATGTCCCAGCCCCTGCTTGTTCGAAGTGAAGGACTGTTGGCATGAGGTTTTTTTATTCTTGTCGTCTTCATGTACATAATATATTATTGTACATAATATAATATTTAGGGTTCTTTCTCATTCTTCTTTTTACATGTGCTTCTGTGAAGTTGTATGCAGCTAGCGTGCCAGCCCTCAGCCAGCCTACTCTAACAATTTCAGATGTAGTTCAGTAAGATAGTAAATGGAGAATAATTTTTAATGTGATTGGGATAAGAACAACCAAACTGGCTGTTTCTCTTTTTGGTTTCGGCGTTATTTTTGGCTGAGTAGCCCTTAGAGGGTGTAGATGTGCCAGACATTGATCCCTCTGAAAGGATCAGCTCATCCTGGACAGCACTGGAATACTGCGTTATTTATATTTTATTTTTACTAGTACATTGAATAATATAGCCAGCATGAAAAGAGCATGTAAAATGCTGAGTTGTATGTTGGAATTTTGCTGAGCCCAGAAAAATTTGTTGTGATGGAGACTCCATGTAGGTTAAACCTCACGTGTTGGCTTGGAGCGAGGGAAGGTTTGGAGGGATCTCTGCTGTGATCCAGCAATGGGGAGCTCCGAGAAACCAACTAGTGCCATCACCAAGGGGACTTTTAAATTTAATAAAGCCATTGAAACGGAGCCTTGAGGCTGCGTGGGACAATGCTGGAACGGCAGAGCTGGAACAGGCTGCCTTTGTGGCAGGATGACGAAGCCGGCAGTATGTGCTCAAGTGCTCCTGTTTGCTAAGCCTGTCCTATCAGTTCGGCTTCTGTTCTCCTCCTTTCCCCTCCAGGAACTGGTTTGTATCTAGGTAGAATAAGTCACTGTTGGCGTGTTTATTTCTTTTCTGCTCACAGTTCTTCTCGAATCACATGGTAGGTTAGAGGAAGAGCACTCGAGTGAGGCTAAAGCCATCAGGTTGCATGCTCTGTAATGTGCTAATGCAGGTCTGCAACCCTCCGTCTCTCTTATCCTCTTGGTGTTGCTATTTTTTTCGATATTAAATAAATAGGCTTGGCTCTCCCATGTTGGACCATGGCTCCAGCTCCCCTGCTGCTCTTCAGGCTGTTTTTGGATTTGTTCCTGAGCTGTTCCTGGGAGGGTATCTGAGCAAATTCCCTAGCTGTATTTTTCATGTTGTCTCTGCTATAGAAACAAGGCTCTAGAGCAGTTTCTTCTCCTCTGATGTCTTGTGTCACCATCTAAAAAGGAGGGGGCAGAATCTAATCATTCCTGTTCAGAAATATGAGGCAGGACTTCCCTTTTGGAGCAGGGATGACACTTCTAAAGCAGTAGAGAGAAATAGGCAGAAAGTTACTGAGCTTGTAGCTGCAATTTTGATGTTGAGGTCCAGGATCATGAGGCTTTTCACATGTTCTCTGAGGGACCATTTTCCACCAGCCTTGTCTTCGTACTTATCTACAAGTGTGGTTTGTGGGAACCTCTCACTGAACATGTGCTTTGCTCTCGATATAACACAGCTGATCAGACAATGTGGATGGTTTTGTAGGGCTGTGTACAGAACAAGTTGGGAGTAGAGCTTATACCAACCTGGAGAACTGGGGGATGGTGTGGGATCTCTGTAAAATAAAAGGTACCTTGGCTCTAACCTGTGTCCTGGCCAGGGAAATAAATCTGAATTCAAATCACATCCAAACTTGCCAACAGGGTGATAGGCTGAGGGGTATGAGGGCTCCCTGTGACAGGAATCAGCAGCTTTTCGGATAATTTGTAAAGCAGAAGCCTTGACTGTTTGTGCTCATTAAAAGATTCTGTTGTAAGAATGGGGTTAGTAACCCTGGGGACTGGCCAGAATTCAGTTTGATTTAAGAACTTCTCACTTTCCTTGATTTCTGGTGAGCGCAATGTCATTAATTTATCCAAAAGCAGGTACTGGCAGCCTGCTCCATTGGAAATAATTTAAATCTATTTGGGCTTTGGCATCTGGGAAGGGAATGGTGTTGGAGACTAGAATGTTCCAATGTACGAAGCCAGAGAACAGTTTAAAACTTGCTCGTGATATGAAAATGTTGCAGTAATGGTTTACTATAATAAAGCTATTTCAAAGTGGTTAAAAGAGTATTAAAAGGGACTCTCCGAGAGGTTTGTATTACTATGGGAATGATTGGGAAGAGGGAACAATGTTTCCCAGCAGCTCTCATTTGCTTCTAGGAGTAAAATGTGCAGACAGCTGGACAGACACACTTTCTGGACAGCCTCAGACTTGATAAAAGATCAGGTGAAATTTCTATTTGGATAAATGTGCATTAGCTCACTTTGTCAGCTGAAGATTTTTGTTTTATGCTGAAGGTTCACGTGGTAGTTTGGAGAGAGGCCGTCGGAAGCAACCATGGGGACCGGGAGTGAAACCCTCCTGGCTTTTGTGCGGGCGAGGAAGTTTCCAGTGCAACGTGATCACAGAAGGCCCTGATATGCGAAGGATTTACTTTGTGGAATTGTTCTGTCATCGCTCGGCAGGATAATTGACTTCTGATTAGGAAGAAAATACAGCCGGACGTTTGTGTTTTGAGGTTGTAAAGTCCCCTTTAAAAGGCAGCGGCTGCTCCGATGCTTGCGACTCAATTATGCCTGTATTGATGTAGCAGCTGTTGTTGTTTCAACAACTTGTTTCTCCCTCCTTCACACTCCTTCCTCCTCCTGTTGCAAATCAAAGGAAGAGTGGGAATCAGTGGTGTTATTTTTTCCAAAAATGATAACCAGGTTATTAATTTTTTCCACTTTGGGAAGTGTTTTTTGTTGTGTGCTTTGTGCATTCAGTGGCTCTCAGGCCTGCTGCTCTCTGGCCGTTTAGCTGGTGATGCCGATGACTGGAGATATTTATTTCTCTACAGACCTTTCTTCTGTCACTCCCTCCAAAGTGAGCCTATATTTCCACCTCCCCTGGGCAGCACAAAGGCTGATGTGGAAGTCGGGGACGTCTCACTTAATTTTAGAAGAGGAAATTTTCCTCCAGAGTGGTGCAGCACAGGGTGCGGGTTCCCTCGCTTCTGCCTCTATGAACAGACTTCAGCCTGGACCTGCATTAGTAACTGATGAAGAGTCAGATTATTGGTTTGCATATTAGTGTTTACACACTTGAAACAACACGGGGAAGATTTTGAAAGCTGGTGCAAAGTCGGTCTGGATCTGGACTGAGTTGAGGTGTGTTGCACAGAACCTCAACCCTCTGCACAAGTGGCCGGTGGTGGCTGCTGCCCTGGGCAGCACAGCTCATACAGGCTATAATTCAGGTTTTATAAGGCAGTTCCTACGAAACCATTTTCAGAAGAGAGATCTAAGCTGGGAAGGGTGGCAGGTGAACGCATTGCCGCACTGACACTGTCCCTAAGGAAAGGAGGGGGCATTTCTCTCCTTTCCCCTCCTGTCTGCTGCTTGGATCCTCTGCTTCATCCCGCTGATCCAGCTGCTGCCGTTCCCTGTGCACAGATTTTGTGTCCTTTTAATTCTGTCTCCAGTGCTCACCGTGAGGCATCACAGAGCTGATGCCTTTGAGGAGGAGAGGAAACCTTCGTTAGGTCTCTAGGGAGCCAATTTATACCGATCCTCTTGGGTTCGCCAGTCAAGTGTGTCTGTTTCTATGTGGTTCTGCCCCTGAGATCGTATTGTAAGAGTGAGATGAAGCGTCAGTCTGCTGCTGTCTGTGGGACTGTAACTGCACGGTTTGTAGCTTTGGAGCTTTAGCAAACACTAGGAGGAGAGTTGACAAAAATACTCAGGCTGGAATTGGATGTTTTAGCCTTTCTGGTTGAAGTTGGGTTTTGTTCTTTCGGCAGGTTGTGGATTCTTTCAACCTTGAACCTTTAGACTAAAGCACTTTTTAATAATTGTTATTAGTTTATATTATCAGTGATACTAGGAGAAGATTAGAAAGTGTGTGTGGGGAAAAAAGTGTTCTTACCCTTGCCAGCCCTGATAGAAGATATCACTGGTATATGGAGGTGTTTAAAAGGCGTTTAGATGAGGTTCCTAAGGACGTGGTTTAGTGCTAGGGTTGGTTAGGTTATGGTTGGACTCGATGATCCTGAGGGTCTCTTCCAACTGAAATGATTCTATGATTCTATTACTGTCTGATGTTAAATTTTGTTTCAATACATTAAAAAATTGATACATATTTAAGGAAGGGTGTGTCATGGCTGCTTTTTTCAAGCCATGATTAGAAAGAAAAAAAAAAAAAAATTGGGACAGAGACTGGCTACTTGTTGTTGAACCCTGAGCTTTGCCTAATAGCCAAAATTAAAAGTTTTATATGTCTGCACTGAACACAATTGGCCCTATCCAGAAACTTCTTAAAACGGAGCACAGCCTGAATGGGAAAGCTTTTAAAGTCTGTTGGAAATTCCATATCAGCAGGGGGTAGACAGAAACACATCAACAGGAGAAAACAACCATGTTCTCTGCCTGCACCGCCCGGGGTTTGTTTGCAGAGGCGTTTTCCCTTTTCTGGAGGAGGTGGAAATGCGGAGAGTGGCTTAGAGAAGTGAGTGGTGAAAACTGATGCCATTACTACATCTCCTGATGGTTTTTCTTGCTCAAATTAAGGCCCTCAGGTTTCTTTTTTTTCTTTTTCCTCCTGTGTGTTTTATCAGAGTTAAGTGTTCCCATTAGATTGTGTGTGTGAAAGGTACTGGATGCTGTCTGAGGTGGATAAAAAGGGATTAAGCCAAGAGCAGCATGATTTATAACGTGTGAAGTGATTCTCTTCAGTGCATTAATGAGTGGTGACCCAAGCCCAGGTAAATTGTCTGGAGGTTTTTTTTCCCCATTTCTCCTAAACTTGTGATCATTTCCCTCCCCAGGCAACCTGTCCTTCACCACCATTAGCTTTGTCTCAATTTTTGTCTACATTCAAAAGTTGAACCACTTTATCCATAATTGATGTGTGCTCCTGTAGGGTAGGGAGCGCTACGGTGATATAAAAGCGTTTAGAATAGAATGGCTCATTCTTGCGTTGGGAGAGGAATAATGGACGTGAGATACGGCTTTATAGTTCTAAAGCTGTCTAAATTTAGAGTGTGGTTTTGCATTGTAGCTGAACTGCTATCACGTCAAGCTGGTGCTGCATGGAAAGGTTTTGCTCCCGGCTTTGTGCTCCCGCTGATCTTTTTGTCTTGATACGGATCCGATTCCTTCCTTCTCAGTACAGATAATTTCCTTCCAGCTTGACTCCCTGAATCAGCTCGCTGTGGATCCAGGTTTGGAAGCTGGAAAAGAGATCTCTTTTTGGCAGCAACAGGCCATTAGATCAGCTGAGCGACTGCACGAAACCATATCCTAGATGAAGTCTCTCGTGCCAGTATTTGAAAGGTATTTGCAGTTGTTCTGCTTTCTGTCCTGTGACAAGTGATGTGTTTTCATATTTCTTTGTGGTCCTGAGTTGTTAATTCTCCTGGAAAAAGCTGCGTTTGCGTACAGCCACCTTGCTTCAAAGTAAGTGCAGAGAACTGAGGGCAAATCTTTTATATGGCATGTGATGTTCTGTGTGTTACAGCCAACTTGAAAACATAATTTAAAAAAAAAAAGTTTTGCTGTTTCTTGTTGGATATTTAATAGAGCTTGTTGGCAGATCCCTCCCCAGGGATCTTTCCAGAGTCATTAGGCTCAGCAAAGGATGATGTGGAAGAGTCTGTGATGTAAGAAACTGCTGCTTCTCTGAAGCGTGGAACATTTTCTGGACACAGGAGCTGCAAAAGGGACCCTGACACCGTCCCTGAGCAGCTGCCGGGTTGATAAGAGATATGTTTGGGATGCTGAAAGGAGGCCAGAAGGGTTACGGTCTCTCTCTTTAAATATGTAATACAGATTATATCATAGAGGGGGTAAAAATCCTTAAAGGACAGTGATCTCCAAAAGAAAAATGATATTATGAGGTCACAAATATACAGGGACTGAGAGTTAGAAGGGAGCTTTTAGTCATGAGATCTGCAGCTGTAGAATAGTAGTTTGGATGGAAAAAGAGGGTGAGTTCAACAGCCAGATGGGCTTTTTCGAAAACATTTTGATGCTTTTCAGAAAAGGTTTGAGTTGGTGTCTGCAGCCGGTTGTGCTTGATGTAGGAGGTTGATCCCATGCTTGTTTCTACTCACTATCATGATTCAGGGATACTGAGTGATGGTTGTTTTGTGTGACATGTGTGTGCTGTGGGGTTTGCCTCCCGTGAGGGCAGGAGGGGGTGGTTATTGATCCATGGAAAGGCGTAAGGACGACCTGCAAGGCGGCTTCTGCAAAATGCTTCACCTGCAAATGGACGTCAGGCAAAAATTTGCTGCTCTTCTGCTTGGTTGGGGCTTCCTTTTGAAAAGCGTGCAATTCCAAGCAGGATTTCAGTGCAATTTCCAGATGTTAACGTGATAGTACTTTTAATGCTGTATTTGGAGGGAGAAACCCTTGTTGAACATAACCTTGGGCAAAGCTTAAAACAAACAAACAAAGTGAAATGGGAAGCGATAAAGAGCTGGCTGTCATACAACTATGGACTTGCGTGGGAAGGCCAAAAATGTGCTCTGCCTCTTATCGTAAAGAACGAAATAACAAGTCCTGGCCCTCGCCTACGCGTGTAGAAGATACCCCCTGTTAGCGCTGCTCCTCCTGCGCCTCGCACTGAGCCTCAAACCTCTCCTTGGAGTTCAAACCTCTCCCTGAAGATCAGAAGAGGAGGGTTGCTGCTCCTCCGTGTTGGAAGGTGCTGCTCTGCGTCCTCAAAGGGCAGTGGAAATCCACACCAGTCTGAAAACTGCCAACGTTTGTCGGAAGGACGCCGGGGAGGCAGCCAGGAAAGGTCAGTGCGGCTGCTTTGCGTCGCGGTGCGTGTTAGAACGCAGCAACGTTTCTCATTTGGAATTGGCTCAATTCAAAGTTGTCATCCGGATGGAGTGTACTGCAAATTTACAGCATTCACAAAGAGGCTGAACAACATCCTCAAACACACACTGTGAACTGTGGGGTTGTCACATGCAGGGGCAGGAGTTGGACTCTATGATCCTGGTGGGTCCCTTCCAACTCAGGACATTCTACATACGTTTCTGTGGAAATTGCTCTGAATGCAATGGACGCCTTTAATAAAGTCTCCATATCTACCTCGCTGTGTGCACTCTTAATTTAACCAGAAACCAAAGGCATAGATGAAATTTTAGGCCAAAAAACTTTGATCCTATCTATCGCTAAAAACTAATACATGCAGCTGAGATGTGTTATTTTAACCCCTGTATTACCACTGTCCTGAGGGAGCGGGTTGGAGAAGCAGCTCCAAGCTGGATGGCAGAGGAATCGTGTGTCTGCTTGGGAAGAGCTGGATCTGGCACGTGGGGCTGGGTGGAGGGAGCGTTTGAGGTTCCCCGTGGGTCCTGCCTCCCTGTGAAGGGTCAGAGCAGGGGTAACTAAATGCAGCAGCAAACATCTGCTGGCTCCAACCCAAATGTTTCTGTCGTCTCTTGGCGGTGCCAGGTTGCAACAGCACATGTAATATTGGAATTGCACAACCAGCTACCTGGTTCCCTGGCTCTGTTTCAGGTTTTCATGGGCTTAGGAGCTGCCTCTGCCTTGGGTTAGCAAAGAGATGATGGTGGCCACCTGTGTGACAAGGCTGGCTTCTCAGTGGTGGCTGTGGCTTTTGGTAGCCTGGTTTTACAAACTGAACCTTGCAGCTCCTGTGGAAAGTTACTGTGAGCTTGCAAGCTCCCAAGAAAGCCAGTTGGGACACTGGCTTAGTCTAGGGAAAGCTTTTCATCTTCTGTGCTTGCTCTAAGCTCTGCTTGCGGCCCCGGGCAGTTCTGACTTGCTGAGCGCAGTGGCCAGGTGGTGGTGAAACCTGTGCTGTGCCCTCTAGGCCGTGGTGTAACCCTCTAAACATCAACAGAATATAATTTTTATATATATATATGTATATATATGTATGTATGTATGTATGTATAACAGAGTTACAGTAGGTTGGTGTAACTAGTGGGTGCCCTTGAGTATCGGAGCTCTGCAGAAGTCACGCTGTCCGGCAGCATTTCTGGCGGATGCCGATTTCTGAATAAAATGACCACACTAGGTGGGTTTTTAAGCCAGGCAGGCTGGTGGAGCAGGGTCAGAAAGCAGCTGATGCGATGGCCAATTTGAAAATGTCCTCACCTCCACTGCTGCAGGAAAACATAACCTGAGTAACACTGAATTTGAGTAAAGCAGAATCTAGAGCATGAGACTAGATGATCTGAATGGCAGTTTGTATCCCCAAACTCTTAATTCCTTGGTAGTTCCTTTAGGTTGAAGAAGAATTTAACTCAGTGCACTCAATGAATAAGAAACTGGTGGACCTGTTATTGCTGCTGAACTGGCACGTCCAAAGGATCTGCAAAGGGACCTGTTTGTCCAGCTTTGGGGCAGCACCTGATGGTGGGGGAAGAGCCAATGCTCTTTGTCACCTCCGAGATCCTCCTTCCCTGTTCAGCAGCGTAAGGCTGAAGGGGTCTTTGTCAAGTATGTGTTAGACAAGAAATTAGAACAGAAACAAGGTTTTAAACTACATATTTTATACTATTATGTTCCTATCTAAGCTTCTCCTAAGCTATATATATGTTGGGGTGAGATTTTTGAATAGGATTTTATGCCTTTTAGTGTCTTAAGTCTTTGAATGTGCTCCACTTATTCTTAGGTTTCCTTTCCCACTGCATCATTAAATGTATTTCCAGCTGAAATATACACTTCATCAGCTGCCTCAAGGATGTGTTGTTTTAACAGCAAAGACCACATACACTTATTTTCCTGACAAGATCACAGACATCGGCCATCACTGTGTATTTTGGGTTTTTAGTTCACATGTGTGCTTATGCATATTCTTCCTGTCCTTGCAGATGTTCTCAGCTACTCTTTGTAGATCCAATAAACTGACCCTTCTCCTCTTAAATACAAAATTTTCCAGGTCAGTTTAGCAAATAATTGGCAGGTTTTCTTTTGAGGATAAGCTCTTTTTTCACAGAATACAACAGCCCTGCCAGTGTAGGTGTCTCAAATACTTCATGCCTCTTTTGCTTCTTTTGGTAAATATTTCACTGCTCATTTTTATCTCCACTGGTTCTCCCTGCTTTAACCCAGCGTATTGGATTAAATTTACACTTAACGTTATTTTATTTTACCTCACTGGAGAGTGGTGTATTATATCAATATATGGAATGGAAAGCTCGTTTGGAACGGTAGCAGTAGCTGTTGATGGCATAAAGCTACTTTGAAATACTTATGTATGCTGATATAACGTCTAATTAGGGGGAAGATGGATGAAACCTGGTTTGTACTGGATTTGCAGGTGCTTGCCTTGGGCTCGGCGAGAAGGAACGCGGCCAAAGCTGAGAACTTAAGTTCCTAATTGGAGCATCACGCGGGGAAGATCCTAGAAGTAATTTTCCTCTTCCAGGAGGAGAGAGCTGGTGTTAGCGCAGGCAGATCGCTGGGGGTGACGAGGACACGCTGGGACATTTCTCTGGACAGCAGCTTTACAAAGGTGGGTGTCTCTAAAGCCGTGTTGAGAAGCAGCAATTCTGCAGGGAACGGCGCTCAAACGTGGGAGACACTTCACATCATGAAGCCCAGTTGGTCTGGAAAGGCTGAATCATCTTTGATGAAGAGGAAAACCAAAGGAAGAGCGATTAAATTGATTTTTACAGCTCCTAAGGGGACGATGTTGCTTTAAAGCTTGTTTGTAGTACTCATACGCATCTTTCTTGACCTGCACAGCCAGAGCTGGCTTGTTTTTTCTGCAGAGTCAAGATTTCTGTTGGGGCAGCGATCAGAGGGAAAGCTCTATCCTGGCTGTGTGCTGGGAAAAGCTGCTGGACTCAGAAGGTTAATTTGTGTTTTTGGTGGTGGATATATCTGTGGAGCACTTCCGAAGTAGAAAGAGTTAGAAGTTATGTTAGAAGTGCCTGAGACATTCATTCTCCTCTCTGCAAAATAAGGATAAATACCTCTTGATCTGCCAAAAGGGGCTGTGTGGGTTTAATTAACGTTCACAAAGTGCTTGTGGATAGCATCTTTCATCTGAGAATCTCAAGGCAAAATATGTTCTAGGCATTCTCGCTCAGCTTTGCAATTATTCCTCCAGCTGTCGTGAGCTGTGCCAACAAAAACTACTCTCCTGTCATCAAGGGATTGTTGATGCCTTGTGACTTGTTTGGATTTTGATATTCTCTCCCCTCACTCCTTCTCCCCATACACTTGCTACGCAAAATACAGCACGCTCTCCGAATCTGGGGGAGAGAATAAAACCTATTCTTTTCCATCACAAATTATTTGTGGCTCACTTTATGTTCTCTCTTGCCCCACTTTTTTGGTCTGTACCCTTTTTGGGGGTGACGGTGTCCGTTTCTTTTTTTTTTTTTTTTCTTTTTTAAAAATATTGCTGTAATTTATTAAAACCCAGTCACTCCAGATAGGCATGCTGGCCCATTTGGTGTTCTTTTTTTATTTTAAGGTGCATGCAAAACACTAGATGAATTCCTCCTGAGCTCATACCTGCAGCATTTGCGGAGTTGAGACCTCCAGCTTTGTTCTCCTAAATGCTGATTTTCTTGCGGTACTTTGCAAAAGCCTCTTTGTAAAAATCAATATTACTCAAATTTAGTTTTTAAGGAAGGCTTGTATGTATATAGTCTCCAAGACAATAATGTTAAACTTAACAATTTTTAGATTAATTAGTTAGGGGTTCAACCTTTTGTGTTGATCTCTGCTCCCAACGAACAAGCGCCAGGATCAGAGGAAACGGCCTTAAGTTGCGCCAGGGGAGGTTGAGGTTGGATCTGGGGAACAATTTCTTGCCCAAAGGGCTGTGGGGCATTGGAACAGGCTGCCCAGGGCAGTGCTGGAGTCACCATCCCTGGAGGGATTGGACAGACGGACATGAGGTTCTCAGGGACATGGGGCGGTGCCAGGGGTGGGTTATGGTTGGATTTGATGATCTTGAGGGTCTCTTCCAACCAAAACGATTCTATGATTCTACGTATTGGTGCCGGGTTTGGTGGGTTTGGAGGTGGGCTGAGCACAGGCAGCCGACCAGGGAAGTACAGACGTGGGAAACAGCTTTTTGGGAAAATTGGGCACCCCAGAGCGCCCCCACAAATCTATCGCTTAGGTAACTGTGGCTATTACTGTTATTCTTGTGAGGATTCATTCATCTCGACTTAAAAAGCATAAGATTTTTTTTTTTTTTCTTCAACTTGAAGAAAGTGCAAAATATAATTTGAAGTCTTGGAACATTTAAGCTCATAATTATCTGTGGGAATGAAGGCTACAAAGAAATGACTTCAAGAGCAGCTACGTACAGCAGCTTTCATCAGCCTGTGTGTTAAAGCTGGGTCTGTTTGCTTTAGTGCTTAAACCCTTGCTCCTGTTTGCCCTTCAGACGGAGCGATGCTGTGGGAGAACGGACTGGAGTCTGTCCCACCGCGATTGAAAATTGAGCTGGTTCTTAGCGACAGATTCTTATATTATTGGCAAGGGTTTAAGAGCCAGAAAAATAAAATGCAGCGTGATAACTTGTTTTCTTCTCTTTAAATCCCAAGTTATACATTGCGGAGTACACGGTAAGATGTGGTTATTCTCTGCCTGGGGCTTCTGACTTGAGGGATTTGATGCTCCAAATTGAAATGAATATCCCTGGTTCGCACTAAGAGTGGGGGGAGTTGCGTAACTTCATGAAGATTTGTGTCCCCGTTTGTCAGCGTGAACTTCATTATGGGTGTGGAGATGTCTGACTCCCACATAAAATGTACCAAGTTTCTTCTCCCCAGAGGAGAAGTCTGAATCCTGCCAAGTGTGTCGTTGATGGTTTTCAATGTAATAAATCTCAGCACGGTGCGTGCACCTCGCTCCTCACTGGCGTCTGGGACATTTGTTGGGTGAGCTGCGATCCCCCACTGCCTCCCTGTGCCTTAAGAGGGGATGGAAAATCTTCAAGTGAACAGTGACATAACCAGCAGGTTTGATTAAAACCAGAGATGAGCTCATCTGAGCATCCTAATAATAATTTGCTTTTTTAAACAACTGCTGAGGTTTGAGCTTGTGGCAGCACTTTTCCTGCTGCCATGGGCTGCCTGTCCTTGGTGGAAGTGATTCACCAAGAGGGACATTCCAAATGCTGGTCTCAGCTTTTGAGTTAACCTTTTTTGCTAAAGAGCTTGTGGTGTTGGTTTGAGAAATGTCAAGAAATGTTGCCTGGTATTTGGAAGTAGTTTTGCTTCACCATCTGATTTGGAAGGGTTGGGTTTTCTCCCCTCCCGACCCCCTTTCCCATCTGATGACCATGTGCCCCATTTGGGGCAATCATAGAATCACAGAATGTCCTGAGCTGGAAGAGGATTATAGAGTCCAACTCCTGTCCCTGCATGTGACAACCCAACCGTTCACACCATGTGTGCAGATGCCTCTTGTGGCAACTTGGTTGTTCATGACCAACGACCCTGAGTGGGAGAAGAAAGTGGCTTTGAGGAGACACTTGGAAGAGGAAATGAAGCCAAACACATGTGCAAAATTTGTTTCTGTAACCCTGAGCTCTGATTACGTGCAGTTCTGCAACGTAATGATCTTCACGGCTACGGACAAGTTGAGTGAGATGAGCAACCAGGGAGCCCATCAAGCCGTACCCTGGGACCGGGATCCAAACTGCTTCTCTACCATGCATCATCTCGTGGGTTTATAGCTGAAAAAATGGGGCTTCTGCTCTTCGGGGACTTTTTGATGTTCCAGTAGGGTTCCATCATCTGAAGAAAGCTCAAAATTAATCTCGGAAATTGTACTTCTGTCATTTCAAGCACAGCCTTGTGTATCATTGCTGGATAATTCCTCTCCCTTCAAATACGGGGAGCCATCATAATGCGTTCCTCTCTCAGCTGCTTTTCAACTCCTCTCAGCTCTGGGGCTCTTCTGTTCCTGGAGCAGAAGAGATCAACAAGCAAGTTCGTCATGATGTGTTTCCTTACATATGCCTTAATTACAACACTTGAGGAATTTTCCGCCCCCTGCCCCGCCCCCCCCATCTTGTTTAGTTTATCTCATTGTATGCCCTTTCCTTTTGGGCTGGATTTAATTGCTGAGCTGCGTCTCAGCAACTTCAGCTGGTATTTAATCATCGCTCGCATTAGAAGTTGGGCGGAAATCCATTCCTCGTGTTTGACCTCTCTGCTCTCTGCCCGCCCCGCTGCCCTTTTTCCTTTTCCGAGCAGGCCGGCGTTTCTGAAGCCGGGTGAGTTATTAGTTATTCCCCCTGCGGCCGGGTCATGTTTTCCCTAAACTGCTGTGATTGATTCAGTTTGTACCCTCTGAGCCGTCTTTTTCACTTAAGAGTCGACTCAGTAAAATGAACTGGGAAAACAAATTTGTTATTCCTTAATATTTTCAAACTCCCTAGTCTCCCATATAGATTTTTTTTTAACAGAAACCTCCTATTGAGCCCTTTTAAAGAGCTTTTCATCATGGCTTTTCTCTTAACCGGGCTACAGCACTCAACGAACAAGTCTAATATCCTTAAGCGTCATATAATGCTTTGCGTTCCCAGGATCTCAAGCAGCCATACTTTCACAGCTTGGTGGAAATACAGCCATCTGGGAGGCGAAAATCTGATTATCGACTAGAAAAGCGTATCACGCTTCAGTCCAGGAGCAGCAAGTTTGCTGTGGGGTGTTGGGAAGAATTGCTGGGCGGTTCGTGGCTCATCTGCACAGGGATATGCAAAGTAACGTGAATTCCACTCCCCAGGTTCTTTGGTTGTGTGAAGTTTATGGAATTTAGTTCTTGCTCCGAGTGAAGTTTGCCTGAAGGTTTGGTTTAATTTCCTTCCAGAGTCAAATTAAGCTAATTCGAAAGAAGGTCACTTCTGCAAATAGAGGTGTAGTATGGTTGAATTAATTGGCTTGGATTAATACCCTTTTAGTTAAAATAGAGTGATTTTCACTGAGTGGCCCTGTAGTGAAGCCGACACTGGGTTAGGACCCAGGAATTCTTGCCGTCGTCGAAGGGTTTTTCGCTTGCTTTTATTCCTGCCCCATTTCTGTGCTTTCGATGAGGGTGTTTTTTATTTCTTGCCATGTGTTACTGGGTGTGGAGCTTTCCCTGCGTGCAGCAAATCCACCATGTCGCCAAGTGAAATCTGCCTTTCTATGCAATAAGATGCCTCGAGTCTAGCAGACCAGTATTCATTTTAAATTTATTCTAAAGCAAGTAATGTTTCTTTCCAGAGCAGTAAAGTAATAAACAAGGAAAGCTTCCTCCATACTTTTAGGAAATTACCATTTTTGTTTATATATTTTTCTGAAATTAACGATGAAAACGTTAATGTTGCTGTGAAATGTAAAGGTTTTAAAGATGCTCCAAAAATGAAAAATAGTCTAAAACGAAAGCTTAGGCAGCTCATGGATCTGTTCTCCCATTGAAAACGTGTTTCCCTTGTGGCCATAGTAAAGTCTGAATAATCTTGCTTAGAACTTGATTCTCAGATTTCAGGGCAAATCTGCTTTAAACCTCCTGGATCTATACACGTAATTCATCTTCCCTGGCAAATGCTCTGGTGCTGGTTTTCATTGTAAAATCAATAAACGGAGATAAAGAAGAAAAACAAGCGTTAAGATCTTTGAGTGAAGGGGAAGAGCTGGTGCTTTTGCAGGTACTTGGAAGAAGTGAAATTTAAGCCATTTTCCTCATCTTGAGCTGCTGTTCTTTTTATACATATTGACTTTTAAAATCTTGTTCATTCTCCAGTTCCTGCTGGGAGGGGAACACTTGCGCTCATCTGAACTCTCCCAGATGGCTGTTATTATAGTTTAATGTGTGAGCAGAGGAGAGGGACCTACAATTTCTCTTGAGCGCCACTAAATAAAATTATATAAAAGCCCCTTAATGTTAGACCTTGTATATTTTATCTTGCGTAGTCCTGTTTTCTACCTGAATTGTGTTACTGCATTTTAATTGTAACAAATTACATAGTTTGACTGTGATGACTGTTTCATAATTTGGGATCCTAGGTGCCTATAACAGCTTTGATTGCCATCAGGAATTATTGCCTCGGCATCGATTTCAGCCTGTGAGTAAATACACAAAGCCTGTATGAGTTGTGTGGCTGTCGTATGCAGCTATCGGTTGTCACTGACACCGTGATAATGCTGTTGTCATGAGGATTAAAATTATACCGCGCCCTTCCCAAATGAATGAAATGATTATTTAAGTATTAGATAAAGGATAAATGGGCTTTGTAGATGGGGTTTTAGCCTGATAATTTAGTTTGAGATTAACCTGCTTTTTAAATGTTAAATGTTTATATTCTTTCAGTTCATTTTGTTTAGTTAATAAAGCAAATACAGCTGGAAACTTTGGTGGACGGGTTCCCTTTTTGTCAGGAACAGACGCAAAGTGAGAGCCACTCAGCACACGTCCAGACTGCAGGAGCTGCAGAAACACATGGTTCTGCCTCCTCTCACCTGTAAGCACTTAAAAATACGTACGATGATTTGATCCGTTGTTTTTCAGAGCTTACAAAGTCTGCGTGGCGGTGTCAGGATTTCCCAAAGGGTTTCGTCCCTTCTGTGGAGGTGGCTGCAGGGTGACCCAGTGCTGCATCGTGAACGTTTCCAAAGGTGAAGGCTGGGGACGGTGGATAAGGGGACAGACGGTGTGCAGGTTCCTTCTTCAGTCTTACGTGTTGGTTTCAGAGCAGTTGGAGGAAGAAGAGAAGCATTAGTTTCATTTATTTTGTTTCTTTAAGACAGGAATTGTTTTGGCCCGCAGGTCAAGGTTTTTCCCCAGGCAAGAGTACAGGAATTTATCGGCCAGAAGCTCAAAGCTCTCAGGACCAAGAGCGCTCGTTCTTTGGAGCTGAGGTGTCTCATGGTGATGCTAGAATATGCTGTGTAAGGAAACCTCCAGAACAGCTCAAAGAAGGATTTCCTCACCGCTATAGGCACTTTAGTCCTTGTCTTTGTCACTTAATCGCTTTTCTCTTGTCATGTCTCTGTGTAGGGACCGAACTCTTCCAGGTGAGGGACTCTCTTCCAGGACGGTGCACGGGGACCATGTTCTTGGGACCATCTCTGTTCACGTTACAGTAGCACACAGTTGTATCACCATTAAACTTGCTGGTAATAACTGGTCTTCCCATGGCAGGATTGTCCTTGTTCTAGTTTCTCTTGTTTGACATTACTATAGAAGTGTTGCTTTGTCTTTCTTTGTTAAAAGGTTGTTCTGCAGTCCTGTTCGCAGCCTTAAAACTCTCTCTTTTTTGTGGCGTTACTGCCTGCCACAATGCAGGATCTTTCTCTGATTGGTCTTTACCTTCAAGTATTCCCTCCCCTGCCAGTGTGTCCAGTCTTTAATGTGAAATGAAAACATGGGAAATCCGTGTTTCACCAAAAGGTTTTAGCTACAAGTTGTGGTTACGAGGTGTGTGGCTGAGGGTGGTGGGAGAAGCAATGTCCACGTTTCTATCCGTGGTCTGCACCATCCAAGGGACTGGGCTTCCCCAGCACCAAAAGAAGAGAGGCAGGGGCTGTATGTTGCTCAAATTACATATACATATATATATATATATATATTTAATCCATTAAATAATGTAAAAAATTTTATCCCACATGGTCTTGAAGGTTTTGGAGGAGAAAGAACAAGGCTGCTTTCTTTTGGTGAGCAAAGAAGTTAAAAAAACCAATAGGTTGCCTTAGATGATACCTTATGAACTCTATTTCTTCATACCACGGCTAGAACTTTAGACTCTACAAAAACTGTATAGTTTGGTTTGGTTTTTTTTTTTTTTAGGAGAAATCCAAGACAAGTACTGAAACCTGTTTGCTATTCACGTTGGAGGCACGTCAAACATCTTGTGTTAGCAGAATCAGACGCAGTTGAGGCTAATACATAAAAATGTAGCAAAAGTGGATCTTTCATTCCTGTCTACTGTTACTATGAAATTCCCATTTCAGTCAGAATATTTTGTTTCCTTCTCCAAACAGAGTTTTACCTCCTTATGAATCCAGATCTTTAAGAAATGCTTTGCTTTCAACCTTCACGTGCACCTTTCTCGAGTGGGGTTTCTGATTTAAAGAATACGTGACTCTTTGAACTGATACAGTGAAAACAAGTCACTGTTTTTGTTTTTATTCTCTTTAGCGCTTTTTCACAGGTTTTTGCAGTCTAGAAGCGCCTTCTAGGAGCTAGAAGAATCAAAAGGAGATCTGAGACTTCTCAGTCTTGCGGTTCTTCTTTGCACCAGCTGGGTGCCTGTCAGAGATGTGCACACTGGAAGGGATGTCTCAGATGGGAAAGTTAAAGCCATCGGCTTTTATCTGTGCAGCCAGTGTGCGTCAATTGCAAATTCCAAAGTTGATACGTGAAATTACTAGGAAATTGCCATTATTTAGGTCAGCTAAATGTCTTTGAGTTGCCTTTTGTGTGTATCCGTTTCTTGTTGCGCCCATACTTTTGAAGCTGAAGGAGCAAAGTGCTGTATACGTGCTATGGGCAGCACTTCTTGTACGCCAGTAGCCTTTGGAGTTGACATATAGATTTGTGTAGGAAGGGGACTGTTTTGAATAGGGTTAAGTACCTGTGCATCATTTTCAGTGAGAATTACGTACAGATTTTCCGTCTGTTCTGTTTAGTTGACCCTGTGGATCATCTGTGGAGACGCTGAGATTTTAGCAGAAGAAATAGTCGCGTTGGAAGTCAAAGCACAAGGGTTAAACTGGTTCATTAGGAATCAGTTTATTTGTATGGCTCAAGTCTGGATCTGGGTTTATTGTCCCCGGAAAAGTCTGTTGTATAAAAAAATTAAACATGACACCGAGCTCCCTGAGTCATATGAAATGGAGGCACTTTAATTGAAGACAGCGATGCTTCGCGTTAATGGCATGCAGCTGCTTGTCATTGCGCGTCTTTGTGGCACATTGAAGCAGTTAGATGCCAAACGTCATAAAAATCTCAGGTCTTTAGGAGATTTGGGGCAATGGAGGCTCTGTCAACTCTTAAATGTTTATTTATATGTGTGCACTGCCTGTAGCGCTCTTGTTCCCTAAGGGTGGCTTCTGGGATGAATAAGAACAGCTCACGGGGGCCAGGATTTAGAAGAATCCAGGATGGGCGACTGACTGAAGCTCTCAGGGCTCCAGTTGTGTGTGATCCCCGCGAGCCGCCCGAACGGCAGATCTGCCGCGCGTGAAGCCTGAGCAAGTGCTTCATTTGCATGGTTAGTTCATATGTTTGCAGAGTCTGTTTCATGCTATAAAGGACTAAGCTTCATCTCTGATGAGCAGGTGTTTGGCAAGTAAAGAGCCATCACACCATCAGCTGGGATAGAGGAGGAATCTGCTGCCGGAGTGTTAATTCAGAAGTTGTGGCTGGTGTTCAGGAAGCTTTGATTTGAAGAGTTTTCTGAAGTTCTTTCCTTGCAAATGAAACAACAGAACCCTGCTGGGCTTCCAGTCTTGTGTTCATAAACAATGTCTTGTGTTTATAAATGATGCTGTGCAGCAGGATCTGTTTCTAGGATGTCCTAAGAGGTTGGTGATGGGGTTGGCTGGGCAGGTCCTGGGTCCCCTCAGCTTTGTGTGTCTCTGCTGCCTTGCAAACTTTTTGGCTCTCCGTTATTACGGAGTTATCATTTAGCCTTTTGTTCTTGGCAAAGTCTACTTTAATACTGAATTTCTGAACTTAAATTTTTACTAGGGGCTTTATTTTAACTCAAAGTAAAGGTGTAACTTCAGACCTCGCAAGGTGCCATGAAGGGGGTGTTGGGCTTTGTAACAGAATGGTTTGGGTGGGAAGGGACCTTCAAATCTCATCCAGGGCCACCCCTGCCATGAGCAGGGACATCTGCACCAGCTCAGGTTGCTCAGAGCCCCGTCCAGCCTGGCCTGGGATGTCTCCAGGGATGGTTCATCCACCACCTCTCTGGCCAACCTGGGACAGGCTCTCACCACTCTCGGTGTAAAAATAATTCTTGCTCATGTCCGGCTTGGAACTCCCCTCCTTTTGTTTAAAACCATCACCCCTTGTCCTGTCCCTATTAAAAAGTCTGTCCCCATCTTTCTTATGGGCCCCTTTTCAGTCCGGAAAGGCAGCACTAAGGTCTCCCCGGAGCTTCTCTTCTCCAGGCTGAACACCCCACCTCTCCCAACCTTTGTAGTGATTTGGGTTCATCCCATTCCCTGGTTGTACACAGCGTGTTTCCCAGTTGTCAAACGGCTCTTTTGCTCTCAATCAACAGTTGTGCTGTTTCCCTCAGCTTTATTCTCCCTCTGTGGACGCATCGCTGGAGTGGCGGCTCTGGCTGGAGCAGCAGCAGGTTGCCGGGCCCATGGGGCTGTAGGTCAGTGTAATGCCACTCGCTGCGTGGGCTGTTTCTCTTTAGCATTCCCATGTACTTGTGTGTGGGTTTTTGTTTGGCTTGGCGAGCGTGAATGATCATTTTTGAAACCCTCCTGCAGGTTTGAAAGCTTTTGTCCTGGAAAAAATGAAGTCTGTCTGCCCTTTCATCCTGGAAAGATTGCAGAGGGGTCTTAATATTTGGGAGATACTGGCCAAAAGATGCTGTTGGAAGGCAAAGGTGCAAAGTGGAATTTCCTCAATGCAGCCTCGCTCTGACTCTGCCCTCACAGAACACAGTGGCAAAATAGCAATTATTTTTGTGGAAGCTGGAGAGCTCTTGGGAGGTCCCACTCATGCTGTATTCTTTGTTTTCCAGAGAGATTTCGGAACTGTAGGAGCTGTGTACAGCCGGCGACGGAGCTGCCGGCTGTTCGTGCGGCCCTTTTGTAGGGATAAGTAGGTCAGTGTTACCAAGTGGCACTCGTGACACTTCACCCTGAAAGCAAAGCGTCCTCGGTCTGTTTTCCGGCCGCTCGCTTCATTCAGCGGTACGTGTTTCGCCTTCAAACTGGCGCATGATGATTTAAATCCGTGCAAATCATTGCTGTGACATTCCCTTTCTTCTGAGAGGTCTGTGCCGTGAATCCTGTAACGCAAACGTGCTGATTAACTAACTGGTTCTCTGTGCTGCAGGTAGCGCAAAAAGCGATGGGGAGAAGATGCCGATGAGGGTTTCCCACTTCTGATGTGTCTTTTCTTTACAAATTACCCCAAATTGCTTTTCTGGTGTTGAAGCTACTCCGAGGAGTTAATGCACTGTCACTGATTCACAGTCCATCTGGTGCAAGAGTTGTGAACTGGAATGTGCAATATTAATTGAGTTTGGCCCTGTTTTCGAGGACATCAGGGCATTTTACAAAGAACTCGCTCTGCCTCCTGCAAAGGAAAACCAGCAAAAGATCCTGGGTACTAGAATACGTTCACTTCTGAAGAAACATCAAGCTTCAGAACTGCATGATTGAAGTGTCAGAAATAAGCACTCCTTTCCTTCTTCTTTTTGTTATTTTGTTTAACTCGTGCGAGTTTCCTATCACACTTTTTTTTTTTAAGACTGAAGTTTGGGTCTGGTTGAATTTGAGGGGCCAGGCGGGCTCCACTAAGAGTTCTTGAGTGTTCCTGGCGTGTCTCACTCCGATGCTCAGGTTTTATTTCAGAGTCAGAGCTATGAAATAATTGAACCCAGACTAGTGAAAAATGCTTAATTTTTCCTGTCTCCCAAAGTCATCTTTTGAGACCGTCAAGATGTGTCCTCAAATAATGTCCCGGGTGGGCTGTGGGCACAGGTTGACATGGGTGTCCCCTTTTACTCCTGTGGAAGTGGGGTGGTTGGAGGGTGTAGATTAATCAATTTTGTGTAGTTACATCTCTTGGTCCTCTTACAAGCAGATCTGTAAGATGCTTTCTATCCCGCTGACAGGAAGTCTTAGTTATATTTCTAGTCCGAGCTGCTATTTGCAACCCGTGAGATCCCTTGTGAATTCCTGAGGAATGCTGCGAGCGAGGGAGCCGGAGTGGATGGAGCCAATTCCCTGAGCTTGTGCGGAAGGTCTGAGACGCAGTTGGGAATAAAACCCCAGTCACCCGATACCCCGGCCCTCGCTTTAACTACTGCACAAGAATTTCCTCCTACTGTGTCTCTCTAATAGAAACTGCAGGGCCAAATTAAGCAGGCAGATTGTAATCGCTGCCGCTGAGCTATCCCAGCTGCAGAATTACTGCAGCCCCTCTGCTCTTTGCTACTAATTTGGAAAGTTTGCTGCCTCTTCCCCTCCAGTGCTCCACCTTGCCGCATTCCAGGCTCTGCACTGTGGGAAAAGAACTTGAACGACTGTGAAGAGCCCAGATGTTGTGTCCGGGGGCAGGAAGCAGGAATCAGCTACCCCTCATTTGCAAAGCTAAAAATAAGGAGAGCATTACTATGGATCTCTCCCTGCAGCTCGCTGGGCGGACCGGCCTCTCCACGTGCATCTTTGTAGGAGATGTACTGCAGGCTGCTTGTTAGATTCATTTCTCTACAGCGTGTTTTATTATTTTATTTGTATTACAGGAACCTGTACAGGCCTGAGTGGAGCTCAGACCTCCTGTTAGAACATCACGGCACAACATGTAAGAGACTTTCTGAGCCTAGAGGTGTTCTAGATGGATTTGAGAGTAAGCAAGTGTAGCAAAAGGAAGCAGAAGGCAGAAGCCATGTGATGTTGACTGGCGGTAAAGCTGGAGTGAGCTGTTTATTATCTGTTACCAGCACAATTAGTGTCCTCAGCTCATCCTTGGTGGAATCATCGCTGTCACATGCTGGCCTGTGGAGCCAGGCATCGCCCCCTTCCGAAACCAGCTCTGGAGCATCGTCTGTCAAGAGTAGTTGCTTGGGCTGAGTCTGTCTGGATGGCAGATGCACTGGACAGTCTTTCAAAGTCCCTTTTAGTCCCTTTTTCAGTGATTTAATGTCAGGGGTAGCGAGTGGGAGAGTGTCTGGACGTTGTCAAGTGTGACGACGTGGGGAACAAGGTGATCAGCATAGCTTTTGTTCCCGGCAGCATAGATTATAGTAACGTTGCTATGGCCACAAATCTCCCTCAAATTGCTGCAGCCAATTCATGAATTTCCTTTTTTATTACATCCTAACACTGAAAATCAGCCAGGCTGCCAGAAACCTCTGTCAAGGAAACCTCTGCTACTGGAGACGTCAAGAGCTGCAGCAGAGGCTGGAGTGCAGGTACTAAGTGTTGCTCTACTAGGGGGATGCTGTAAAGAGAATCTCCTGTTGCTGTAATTTTGGGATGCTTTTGAGACTGAAGTAATTAAATTTATCCTAAATATCTAGCTCCTCACTTACATCCCATGACTCCCTATTAATTAGTTACTGCTGTCTCCAGGGTAATTGGAGTATCAGGATACCTGAGTCATAGGCGGTTGAGTCCTGTAAGCTTTATCCTGTTCTGTTCTGCTCCCCATGGTGCTTTCTCAAGGGAAAAAAAGGCAAATAGATGCTTTCTCAAGGATAAGCTTTTATTTTTCCTTCTGTTTGTAGCTTTGCTTGCTCATAAAAGAGCGTGTACTGTGCGATGTCTTGGGCAGCAAGCGTCCCTTCAGCAGCTGTTTGAACCCCAAGCACCGTGGGGGTGAGGGACTGTTGTTTTTTTTTTTTTCTCTCTGTTTTCAGATCTACATCTTGCCTGGACTTGCGTGGCCAGCAGAACCTCTTATCTTTGTGGGGAGAAAGTTGATTTTGGCTGCAGCGTGGTTTTTTTGGCCCTTGGTGGATTGTGAGATGCCGACGCTTTGTCCCGGCAGCTCCAGCGTGAGTCGGTTTTGTGGGGGTTCTGTCAGGGCTTGGGGAACAGGGCTGTAAACATGACTCCGAAATGCAACTTATTTCTCCATCACTGACTGCCATCTGTGGTTCTGGGTAAATTATTTAGCTCTTCCTTGCCTTAATTTGCCTAATTATTGCCTTCCAAGTTGAAGTTCTGGTAATTGGTGCTGCTGGTTGTACATTGAAGCAATGACACAAACTCTGGGCTTGCAGAGGGGACAGTTTCAGCGTGGTTCCCTGTTAGTCTGTAGCCAAATGAACAGCAAAACTCTTTACTGTGTTTAATACGACAACTTAGAGGTGACAACTGAGTTTATAACACAAGGTTTAGGTGTCAGTGTGGGGTTCCTTGCCCATTCTACCATGGATCCTAATAGGTGGTGCTGGTGGGACCTTGTCTGGAAATCCAATTATGTTATTTTGATCCATTTGTTAATTCAATGCTCATCGAAACATATCCTTGGTACTGGTCTTCTTCTGAATTTTGGGGTAGATTTTGCTGTGGTTTGAAGTGACAGAGCGAAAGCTTTAGTGCATCAAACAACCCTGTTTATTTCCTGAGCTTAGACTAGAAATCTTTTGCCTGTCTACAGTGCGTATTATTAGAGGAACAATGAGATTTATGGTTATTAAATGTGATCAAGCCTTTCTGCCTGGGAGGAGAAATGGTTGTGTGCCCCACATGTCTGGGTTAAGCTCACAGAGTGTTTTGCATCTTTTATGTCTGTTGGATTGTTCTTCTTGGGCTGCCTCGTTTTTGTGGGTATTGTGGATCTCTTTTGTGTTTCATGCACACATCAAAGGCTCAGTGTGGGGAATAACGAGTTTTGAGCACAGCAGTTGGGTGTTACATGGGCCATTTGGGGTGAGATGAACCTCCGAGGCATCCAGTTTGGTACTGGGGGCACAAGGGATGCCGGGAGAGAGTTGGGGCAGCAAGGATGAGGGTTTTGGGGTGACTCTACATAAAGAAGTAGAGGAAGAAATCCTAGTGCATCTACTGGAGCATCCTGGAGGACTTCTCTGATGGAAAGGACCAAACGATGATGAAAAGGACCAAATCTTGGAGGAACTTGATGAGAAATGGAGTAAGAATTGTGGTTAAACTGGAAGCAAAGGAGGGAAGTGTCCCAGATGAGGATTGGTGGCCAAGGACACAGGTTCAGATTGTAGGCTATATGCCCTGATTTCATTCCTTTTTTCCCGCCCTGTTTTTACTTCCTTCTTGTGCTATTTGCACTAACCATACTGACACTTTGAGTTAATTTCTAAGAAAAGGAAAAGAAAAAATTAAACCGTTTCTGCAGCTTCAAAAGCAGGAAATCCTTGTTAGCTGTGGTGTGGCCTTATCAGCCCATTCTCACGCTGGCGTGCTGAGCTTTGCCACCCTGACGTCCCTTCCTGTGGCTCAGCAGGCTCGGACCGGGCTGTTGTGGCTCTTGGGAGTTGCACGTCTGGCTAGAAAAACCAAGGCTGTGCCGGACAGACAGACGGGGACCCCTCGGGCACCGCTGCGATGGTCTCTCGTCCCACATCTATGGTGAGTTCTCATGTTCACACCACAAAGCGTTAATGTTGTGACTAATTTGGCAGAGAAATTTATGTCTGGGGGAAGTCATCAGTAACCTCTTTCCCCACCACTTAGTGTCCTATATGTTAGTGTTACTTTTTTTTCCCAGAATATTGATTTGAAGTGTCACAAATGTGTGTTGTGTGGATCTTTCATGGGTTCTTTGGCCGCCTTTTGCGGCAGGCACGCCATGGAGCAAACACCACACGTGGCTGCGGGTATTTCCTACAACAGGGACACATCTGCTCTTCCAGTACAGATAATTCTCTGTCGTGCAAGTGAATACAGAAGGAACGTGCTGCTTCTCATCCAAGACTTGCTGCTTATTCCTTTCCTCGTTTGCTGCAAGACCCCCTTAAAACCCTTCTGGCTCCAGATCATCTGCTGCAGGGCTTGGTTTGCCTCAGTATCTTTTTTATAAAAAGCTTTTAGTGCTATTCCCTCTGTGTGCTATCAAAATATAGATAATAAACACCATGGATCTTGCTTTTGTATATGTGTGTGGAGATGGAGGGAGGCTGGAGAATGTAGTGGGGGTTTTTTTGAGGAAGAATTGTGTAGAAATCTTTCCCAGTTCTGCTCATGTAATCAGTGTTTAGCATTCTTATTATGTGCTTCAGCCCGATCACCTTTAACTTGATTGTTCTGAGATTACTTATCTGAAAGAGACGGAGGTTCATTATGTTAATTGGCTCTGAAATTACTGCATTAAATATCTGTAATTGGTATTATTATTCCAGTCTTGCTGTGTCCTAGGGTTTTCAGCGAGCAGAAACAAATACAGAAACCTGTGCTTTCTGTTGTGGTTGCTGGCGGAGCCTCACGTGAGGTTGGTGTTTAAAGAACCCGTTTGATGCTATTTTTTTTTCTTTTTTTTTTTTTAGCAAAAAGTGGGTTTGGTGACATGGAGGGGGGTAAGATCCCTGCCTGAGGATGTCGGTGTTTAATCCCAGCTCCAGGGATTACCCCTGTTGTAGTGAGCCAGGGTGAGAGCGGCTTGAACGCAGCACAGGGAAGGAAGCACCGCAGGGATCCGCTGCAAAGCTGGTGGCCATCGAGGGGTTTCTGATCGCCCGCTTGGGCTAACGGCCCTGGGGTTAATATTGCACGTTTTGTCTGCTTGAAAGAAGCTTTTTAAAAATCATTTTAGAATAAGAACTGTGAGTACAGGGATGCTATGGCCACTAAGAAGGTGAGCCATGGATGCGGGGTTGGAAAATTAATTTTAGGAGAGAACAAGTGCGGAATAAGCTCTTGACTGTGCGGTAACAGTGTGGTGTGTCTTGCTCCTGTTGACAGCACAATTTCTACCAAGTTTTAAGATCCTTTTACAACCAAAGCGTTTCTCTTCCCTCCCACGTCTCCTGTTTGCCCCAAACAGTTTTCTCCTTCATCCAGTGGAGTGAAAGGTTTCTTAATGGTCACTGAGAGCATCATGAACTTGGGTGAGCTGTAGCGTAACTTGATCCTCGCTAAACTGCACCGCACAGGCAGTGTTTCAGTCACCTGCTGTAACAGGATCTCCATGCCCAGCAGAAATTGTAACAGAGGTTGGAACTTGGTGTTGGCAGGAGGATGTTGAAAAGAAGGGAGGGCTGCTGCACAATGGGATAGGAGCCAGAAACTGGAGTACGGACGGCGTGAACAGGTAGAGATGAGGTGCATGATGAGGAAATGAGGAGTGTCTGAGTAAAGGGGAGGACATGAGGTTCTGCTCTCAGTTCTCCCGAGCGTTTCTTTTGAAGCACACACGTTTCTTTCTGCTCTGTTCCCTGGTGATCGCTAGTGAACTCGCTCTGGCAGAGGGCTGGAGGACGACATGCTGAGGAGAGCCTATCTACCGTGGTAATGATTTTGCTCCTTGAAACCTGGTGTATTTGAAGAGTAAGTGCGCAGCAGGCTGCTCAGAGCTTTGTTTGAAAGAAAAGACCTGTACTGCTCGGTTGGGCCAAATGTCTGTTTAGAGCAGTGTCCTGTGTGGACGCGGCAGTGAATGCTTAGGGGCAAGTGGAAGAGCAGGAGTTGGTAGGGGTTCCTGTCCTGTTGCCTCCTGCCCTGTAGCAGGCAAGATCTCCAGAGCTGGACGTTGTGCTCCTGTGGATCAAACCGCTCCTACATTCACAACAACCCTGGCAGCGCTATAGGCTCGAGGAAGAGCGGCTGGAAAGTGCCCGATGGAAAAGGACCTGGGAGTGTTGGTGACAGCGGCTGAACAGGAGCCAGTGTGTGCCCAGGTGGCCAAGAGGCCACCAGCATCCTGGCTGGTACCAGCACTGGTGTGGCCAGCAGGCCCGGGGCAGTGACCGTCCTGTGCTGGGAATGGGGAGGCCAAACCTCCAATCCTGGGGCAGTTCTGGGCCCCTCACGCCAAGAAAGGCCTTGAGGTGCTGGAGCGAGTTGAGAGAAGGGAACGGAGCTGGGGAAGGGACTGGAGCACAAGTGTGATGGGAGCGGCTGAGGGAGCTGGGGGTTCAGCTGGAGAACAGGAGCTGAGGGGAGACCTTCTGATCTCTGACCTGCCTGAAAGGAGCTTGGAGCCAGGGGGGGTCGGGCTCTGCTCCCCAGGAACAAGCGCCAGGAGCAGAGGAAATGGCCTCAAGTTGCGCCGGGGGAGGTTGAGGTTGGATCTGGGGAACAATTTCTTGCCCAAAGGGCTGTGGGGCATTGGAACAGGCTGCCCAGGGCAGTGGTGGAGTCACCATCCCTGGAGGGGTTGGACAGACGGACATGAGGTTCTCAGGGACATGGGGCAGTGCCGGGGTGGGTAACAGTTGGACTCCATGATCTTGAGGGTCTTTTCCAACCAAAATGATTCTATGATTCTACACGTGTCCCTACCAAATTATAAACATATGATCTCTCTGCAATACCTGGAAGATGCACATGAAGCCAGGTGCTGATTGCACTTCTACCCTCACGTGTGAGCAGAAGTCCAACTTCAAGGATCCTGCTTTCATCTCCTGTATCTTCTCCTGTTCTCTGCTTTTTGCAAGTATTAGTTTGCTTGGAGAAAATGTGCAGCTCTGTATCACCTCTCCAGCACCAGAATAAGAGATGAGCTGGACTGTCATTTACATTAGACATTACTGATGCAAATTAAAAACTAAATTCAAGCTTTAGAGTTTGCTTCTTAAGGTGCTGTGAGCTGGAAGGAGTATTAGAGCCATGTTGACTGTGTGGGACACTTATAAAAAAAGAAAAATATTGATTTTTCAGAAGGAAAGCTACTTAGAGGCAGTGGATAAGCTCACTGCGGGCAAGGGAATCCTTTTCCCAGTCCAGCTGTCTGTGTGGATGCCTGGAGCTTTGTGAAGAGATTTTCCACAGTCTGATGCACATGTTGTAGAATTAGGGACAAACTTTGTTGCCGCTGTTTTGTAACTGTTTCCTTATTATTTGAATCTTCAATCAAGAAGTCTCAAGGCTTTTTTTCACCGTGCCTCTGAGTCCTCTCTGAGAGACACAAGACGCTGTCAGCCTTTCTGTGGAGTCCAGTTTTCTGTATTTTTGCCTGTTTTATTTTTTGTACTTTTTTAAAAGTATTCTTTAACTTGAAGTTGGAATGAAACAGCTTCCATCTGGGAACTATTTTAGTTTTAATTTGAAAAAACAGGCTATAAAACACACACTCTTAAAGACACTTGGTCCTTTCCAATGCACTAGAAAATTATTCTCATCAGCCTCTTGACTCTCTGCTTCCCTGTGTTGAAGCTCTGTGATATGTTTAGAGAGTTACCGTGGGTTTTAATACAGGGTCACACATGCATTTCTTTTGGCTTTTTTGCTTTCATTGCATCTCCCGCTCCACTCAGCACTGTTGAGTTTGTGGTACGGGGGCAGAATTAAGGCACCACTCAACAGCTGAAGAACTTACCAGCTGATACTGTCAATTTTTCCATAGGGTGACACTGATTTCCAAGGCTTTGATTTGATGCTTTTATTCATGAGCCTGCCAGAGCCTGTTTGTCTCCCTCACCCCCAGGGAGGTCCCTTGATTAAGTCGTTCCTGCTTCACGGGACCCCACGGGGAGCCCATCCTGCCAAAAGTAATGAGCCGACAAGGCCGGCGGTGTCGGATCACATCGGCATCCTGCAAAGATCTCATTTGCTTCCGATTCCTCCTTATTCTTGGTGAGCTTGGGTACCGCGCCGTCTGATTTTTGTCATTTGACATTTTCTGCAGGTTGGCCGCGGAGAAGCAGAGTTGGGTGAAGGATTGTGCAAAGCAGCAAAAGGTCTGGAAGCGTTTGACCTGCGAGGGTTGTAGCTTTTCCTTCGGCCCAAACACCACTTGCTTCAGGGATTGTCAGAGACTTGAAAAAAAAAAAACAACCCCAAACCACCACCAAATTGCGTTCGAGTAACGTGAAATCCTGATTATGGAAACGCTAATTGTGTATCACAGCATGCTCAGAAATCCTGGTGGTGGCCCTTGCATGAACAGAAGGACATCTAAAGAGAGTTTTACTTAGGATCCCTATGTAAAACTCATACCTTCATGGCTAAAATCGATGTCTTTTTTTGCAAAGCAACGTTGATGTGCTGAGTAACTTTTATGGATGAATAGAATGTCGAGGTCTTTTTCCAAAGGAGCATGCAGCTAAGATTGGATACTGCAGCAAAGGAAAATGGCAGGGAAAGGCGGGTGACGAGCCCTGAGCGGGGATTGATGCAGGTTTTTATCTGGGAGAGGCGAACAGTGTCATTCCTAAGCCTTTCCCTGCTAGATTCCCCTGTAATCAATCTCATAAAAATACCTGGAGTGACTTAAGGTATGATTGTTCTATTTTGAACAGAGTTGCACTGATAGGGGAGGTCGTGCCTTTATTACGCCTTATTTTGCCGCAATTGGTACTTGAAGCTGGAGGTTGATTTTCGGCACTGAAGGAAGGTGAGGACTCGGAGGGGGGATTTCTGAGCAAACACGAAGTTGTCCTGAACTGCCCTTCGGAGGAACTTTTCTGCTTCTTTTTTCCTTCTTCTCCTACTTTGGAGACATCCCAGATCCAGCCTCTAGTGAAAACCATTCAGTTTTGGAGAATGAGGCTGAGAAAATACACCCTTTCCTACAACTAAAAAAATGAGCATTTCAAGTTGCCACGCACCCGCGCTTGGGAGCAGTCTGATGTTTGGCAGATGTCTCTTTTGCAGATCCCATTAAAATCCACCAAAGTTGGGCCAATTTGGAAACGTGTGGGGGAACAGGGGCAGGAAACTGGATGAGGAGGGAAAAAAATGTGTGTTGCTTAAGCATCCTTAGTACCACCCTTGAGTTGAATCCTCTCCTTGCTGTTGCCATAGAATGTGTCATTTTGGGAAACATCATGTGTCATTTTCAGAAATATCCTCGGAGCAGTGTGTATTTTTTTTTTTTTTTGAGACCCTGAATCTACCCTGTTTTCCTGAAAATAAGACAGGGTCAGTATTAATTTTAGCTCCAAAAGATGCTTGCTTTTTTACATGTATAGCTGCCTGGATGCTACTTAAATTGACTTTTTAAATGAACTGTAATGAGGGCTTATTTTTGGAGTAGGGCTTATATTTCAGGCATCCTCAAAAATCCTGAAAAATCACGCTAGGGCTTATTTTCGGGTAAACAGGGTAGTTGTGCAGGGTTAGTGGGGTTTGGTGGGACCTGTCCTCTCTGTGTGTGCCTGTATGTGAAAATATAGATGTATGTTGGTGAAGAAGATAAAATGTATCTATATATATAGATATATTGAGGTCTGAGGCATCCCAACCTTAGCAGAAGCTGCTGATCCTAGTCCATCCCTGCCTTTGATCCTTCTTTTTCTTTCTGGTGGTGGTGACCTGCAGGAAAAAAAAATATGTTGAGGCATTACAGAGAATTTAATTTAGTGCCTATCTTCCTCATAAGGGACAGTTTTAATTGCAGGATGGCTGAGACAAACAGACATCTTGTCTCTGCTCCACTTGCCCAGCAGGAATTAGTAAGTGCGTGAGATGTTCTTCTGGAACAAACCAAACCAGAGCAATCTACTTGACTTAAAGATGGAGCTGGCATCGGGGTAGGTGGAATCAAAGTTGTCCTAAGAGCCTCTGGGCCTTAATGACCTTCTAATAAAGCTTTTGTGCACTTGACAATATAGAATCATTGCTGGTAGAATACAGCATCATTCCTGTAGTGACAGAGACCTACAGAAATACTGAATGGGAGAAGCATGAGAGTCACTGAAGGATGTATTTGTCTTAACTCCTGGGCAAATACTTAAATTTGTTGTTTTTTCAAGTTATTCTGATTTGATAGAGAGTAGACAAACAGATTTATTTTTCGAGGGTGACTTCTGCTTAATCAATTTTCTCTTATCCGTTATTAAGAGAGATTGAGGGTAACATCCTGTGCTTATAGGTAGGAGTTGGGTTCTCTGCGAGCTTGTGGTCGAACACGGCTCTGAACAAATCTAGTTTTGTGTGAGTAGTGTCAAAGCTGTCATGAAGACAGTGTAAGCCCATGTCTCTGCTATTTTTTCATCAAATGTATGAAAGAAAGTCCCGTAAAGGCTGTGGTAAGCCGTAGCGTGGTAAATGTGATCACGGGAGTTCTTAGGAATAGCTGCATCCTTGCAGTTCTTGTGATTTTCATCAAGCATAGAGTCGCTGCCGAGAAAATCTGCGGACTTCACAAAACCGATGGAGCAATAAAATCGTTACGAGAAGACGAGAAATGACTTGGAGAAAGCCACATGATGCAGTCCCGCAAATCATCTGTGAAATGACCCATGACGAAGCTGCGTGTGGAGGAGCTGCAGGTTGGGTCGTGGCTGAGGAAGAGGGAGAAACAGCCCCTCTGGAAAGGTTTTAATGTTTGCAAAAGGTTTTAATATTTGTTGTGGTTCTGAGAAGCCCAGTCTACTTGAATTCCCAGAGTGGTGATGTGGTAAGAAGTGTTTAATGCCATCTACGGACATGTGGACTGGGAAACGGGAGCACGGGATGTTTTTGCTTCCAAAAACTGCATTTATGAAAATACTGGTGGAATAACTTATTTAGCTCTGATATCTGTATTTTAAAATAGACATGGGAGAAGCTGGAAAACATGCAGCGGGAACAGCAGGGTGGTATTTGCAGTGGGGAGAAAATACCCATAGACTTCAGCTTTTAAAAACAAATCTCCTGCTGTGTTTTTTGGGTCAAGAGAGAGAGGGAAACACAACTCCCTTGTGAGGAGAGAGGGTGCTGGGTGCTGCCTAGGCTGTTGGACAGGACTCGGAGAAGCACCAGCTCTTTGGAGGGTGATCTCAGAAAGTGGATACAGCCTGCAATTAATCATCGGAGCAAATTACCAGGAAGGGGTGGACTCAGTATCGACTTGGATGGAGCCTTGATGCATCTTTAGAAGTTGTACTTGAACTAAAAGCAGGTAACTGGGTACATTGGGAGACACATAACGAGTTACTTTTGCTTTATATATTTTCTTTTGTGCTCAGACAGACTGTGCTGTGCCTCTGACGCAGCTAGTTTGCCTCTGCTGAGCATCTCTCCACTTGCATGTGGATTCTTTGTGCCACCCAACTGGTCTAACGTGAAAAGATTCTGTAAAATCCTCAGCAGTGGGATGTGACATTGGGTAAAGAGGGACGAGCCAGCCACAGAGGACCTTAATTTGAAGGTCCAGTTTTTATCCCTAAATGTCTTGAGCCTGAGCAGCACGCAAGAGGCTTCTTTATTAAAGGTTTGTTCTGAGGTAGCTAAAGAAAAATCCCTTCCTTTTTCTTCCTCAAAAGTAAATCCTGATACTGTCTTGTCTTGTTACTACTTGAGGATAAATAATAAGACTAACTATGCCAGAGTAAATGTTCAGTTTTCCTTATCCACGCTCATTTCTGCATTGATCATCCCTGTGCATTCCTCCTTTTCTCATGCCAAGCCCCGCTCCCTCCAAACAAACTCTCCTTATGCATTTTTATGTCAGCTGATGGGCAAACTTGAGCTTGCTGAGGAAATTTAGGGATTTTTTTTTTAAGGGGATCTTGCACAGTTTGGGATTTAGGTGGTCACTTGGCTGTCTACAGCCACATGGTCAAGAGTTGCGTCCCCTGCAAGGGAAATTGTGGCCGCCGGAGTGGGTGGTTGAGGACACACAGACCCTTCAGTTGAGTGTCTCCAACGTGAGCTGCACCCGGCCTGTGTGTAGACAAGCTCCTCGTCAGCTGTAAGTTTAATTAGTGGTTTAAATCCCTTTTCCTTACCGTGACTCGGCAGGCAGGAGCTTTTAGGGCATCTCTGACCTGTTTGACTTTGGATTGCGAGTCTGAATCCAGCCGGGCAGTTTTGAAAGGTAAAGGGTAAGGAGAGAGTGGTAAAAACTAATCCTTAGTTGACAGGGTTGGACTCAGCTCTTGAGAGGGGGGAAATAATTTCCCGGTTGTTTCTGTTCAGGTTTGCAGAAGAAACTAACAGTTTTATCCCTATTCTTTGCAAGCCTTTAAAAATTCCTTTCTTGCAGTGGGATCATGAAATCTTTGACTTTCTCTCTGCTCTAAAACAACGGGTTTTAATTTCACTGTTTGTGTGATTTTTTTTTTTTGTTTGCTGAAGTGGAAGCTAGAAAGGGGCTCTCTGGGGTTTTCTTCTGTTTGTTTTCCCCCACAGGCCCCTCTGGCCTTATCCCAGCGCGGTCTGCACTGTAATTGTTGCACAACAACAGGCACCCAAACAGCCCTTCATTTCCAGCTCTGTTATACATGATGCTCTTTTCCGGAGTATTAATGTGCCGGGCAGCCTGTGCGCTCAAACGAGGCATGAACAATTCGGATAGCAAATGCTATAGCCCAAGTGCAGCTAATGGACCCAGATGGTTGTGTTGCCAGTTTTATGTGACGTGTTGCCAGCATCAGCCTGGGAAACTTTCTGCTCTTAAATATCAAAGAGCTCTATGTCATGTTTGCATTGTCCGAACTTCTGCCGGACTTCGGTATCTGCTTAACGGCACTTGGTACTGAAGGCATGAGGATGCCAGAAATGCCTTCTGCATAATCATAGAATCATTTTGATTGGAAAAGACCTTCAATATCATCAAGTCCAACTGTTACCCAGCCCTGGCACTACCCCATGTCCCTGAGCACCTCATCTCTGTCTGTCCAACCCCTCCAGGGATGGTGACTCCAGCACTGCCCTGGGCAGCCTGTTCCAATGCCCCACAGCCCTTTGGGGAAGAAATTGTTCCCCAGATCCAACCTCAACCTCCCCTGGCGCAACTTGAGGCCGTTTCCTCTGGTCCTGGCGCTTGTTCCTGGGGAGCAGAGCCCGACCCCCCCTGGCTCCAAGCTCCTTTCAGGCAGGTCAGAGATCAGAAGGTCTCCCCTCAGCTCCTGTTCTCCAGCTGAACCCCCAGCTCCCTCAGCCGCTCCCATCACCCTTGTGCTCCAGCCCCTTCCCCAGCTCCGTTCCCTTCTCTCAACTTGCTCCAGCACCTCAAGGCCTTTCTTGGCGTGAGGGGCCCAGAACTGCCCCCAGGGTTGGAGGTTTGGCCTCCCCGGTGCCCAGCACAGGACGGTCACTGCCCTGGGCCTGCTGGCCACACCAGTGCTGGTACCAGCCAGGATGCTGGTGGCCTCTTGGCCACCTGGGCACACGCTGGCTCCTGTTCAGCCGCTGCCACCAACACCCCCAGGTCCTTTTCCACCGGACACTTTCCAGCTGCTCTTCCCGAGCCTGGAGCGTTCATGGGGTTGTTGTGACCCAAGAGCGGGACCCAGCACTTGACCTTGTTGAACCTCAGACAATTGGCTCACATGTGCCATGATGGCCTCGGCCTTCTGCTCAGATGGGGTTAGAGCCTTGCTTGCCAAGAATGATTTCCACGGGCATGTTTCTGTGTTAGGTTGCAATATTTGTCTACCTTAGTGCAGGAGAATGAGCTTAAATAACCATACTGAAAACAAATTTTAGATATGCAATAGCATGCCTGACAGTGTGAAAAATAATGATGGTACAGGCAGATGAGTGAAATAAAAAAACAGTGTCGGTGAGAGCCTTGACAGAGGAGAAAATGGGGAAGTAAGTGGGTGTAATTGTCAGGAAAGGGCGAGATGAAAGCAGATTGTGATGGTTTTGTGACTGAGGGATAAAAGAAAAAGCTTTTCAGTGGACGCTGCAAGGATGAGCAAAAGAAAATGGACAAATTTAGCTGGCTAGTGAAGAGAGGAGGTCAGAAAACTGATGTAGTTAAATGTCCCAAGATGCCATTTAGTGCCGTGCATTTTACTCTTGACCTTCTTAACGCGGATTGCTCCAGGCCACCTGGGGCTGCACATTCTCCATCCCTATTTCCTGCTGGGGACAAGCAGCGCTCGTCTGTGTACAGACCTGAGATGCTGGGTTTAGTTTCCAGGCGGATGTAGATCTTGTTTGTTTAGGTTGGAGCAGCGAGCTGGAAAGACCAGGAGGAGCCCGTGTGTCCTGGACCAGGGCTGGATTCCAGGAGGTGGAGGAGCCCACACGGGCATCTCTGCATCGCTGCTTTCCTGCACCAACTGCGCCCCACTCCGCCTTCAGCCCGTGTTCCTGCTGCCTTCCTCCTTCCCTGCATCCCAAAAATGTTCCACATACTAACATTTATCTTATAACAGCACAGATTTGCTGAGACTTAAGGACAGGTTTAATCCTTTATGTATTCCAGCAGTTCCCCCATCTCCAGTGCTTAGTGTGGTTGCTTAGAGTGAAGTTTCCTTTTTATTACTTGAACTGATTTTTACGCGCACACACGTTCGCTGAGGCTCTCTGCAGCAGACATCTGTTACTTGCTTTTCTTCTCTGGACGGGAGCGCAGTTGGAGCTCGATGATGGGGTGAGTGGCAGATGTCAGTAAACGTCGTCTCTGCAGTGTTTGCGCTATTCTGCTCTGTGCCAAACACAACCCTGTTTGCTCAGCAAAATAACCAAGGATGGAAGACAGGAGTGACATGAAAAAATGCAGTTTAAATGTTCTTTAAAAAAGACAGCAACAAGAAACTTGTGTTTCACAGGGTGGAAGGGTTTTTGTCCTCTAAATAGATCATATCACGTGGATTCCTGTGATTGTGAGAGACCTTTGGGAGTTCCAGCTCACCAAACGGTAACACATCAAACAAGTGTCCGTGGGGCTCGGAGTACAAACATGTAATATGCAGATGGCACAGGGAGCTCACAAGGCTCGGAGTCCATGCCTAGGGAACAGATACTCCCTTGCTGAGAGACCATCTGACAGCCTCCTCCTTTTAGACGACGCTTTGCATCAAAGATGACCTGAAAAATGTTTTTTCAATACACTAAAAAAAAAAAAAAAGCTGCCAAACTTAAGAATCTTAGAGTCTAGCTAAAAAAGCCATCCCTCTGCTTAGAAGATCATACTTTGAAAAGTAAGTTTTGCTTGTCTTCATGGACTTTAAGGCATGGTTGTCTGGTACAGGGGGATCTTTACCTCTTGCTCTGGCAAGCATGGAGCTCTCCTAGAGCGGTGTCCACATGCGCTGAGGGGAGCGTGGAGGGACCCGCTGCAAGTGGGCGGTTGAGAATGGCCCATTATGCCCACTTACCGTGTAGCATCAGCTGTCATCTGGTAAACCAGAGGGACGGGATCCATCCAGAGCAACCTGGACAGGCTTGATGAGTGGGCCCGTGTGAACCTCGTGAGGTTCAACAAGGTCAAGTGCAAGATTCTCCACCCCTGGCAACCCCCGGTATCAGTCCAGGCTGGGGCTGCAGGGATGGAGAGCAGCCCCAGGAGAAGGACTTGGGGTGCTGGGGTGAGACATTGGCCATGACCCGGCCATGTGCGCTGGCAGCCCAGAAACCACCCATGTCCTGGGCTGTGTCCCCAGCAGCGTGAGCAGCAGGTTTGGGGGGATCCTGCCCCTCTGCTCCGCTCCGGTGAGACCCCCCTGCAGTGCTGGTCCAGCTCTGGGGTCCTCAGCACAGGACACACATGGACCTGATGGAGAGGGGCCAGAGGAGCCCCAGAAATGATCCGAGGCTGGAACAGCTCTGCTGGGAGGACAGGCTGAGAGAGTTGGGGGGTTCAGCTGGAGAAGAGAAGCTCCCAGGAGACGTGATTGTGGCCTTTCTGTACTTGAAAAGGGGCCGATGAGAAAGATGGGGACAGACTTTTTAGTAGGGCCTGTTGCAATAGGACAAGGGGTGATGGTTTTAAGCTGGAAACAGGGGAGTTTAGTTTGGACACAAGACATTTTTTACACCAAGGGTGGTGAGAGCCTGTCCCAGGTTGGCCAGAGAGGTGGTGGATGAAGCATCCCTGGAGACATCCCAGGCCAGGCTGGACGGAGCTCTGAGCAACCTGAGCTGGTGCAGATGTCCCTGCTCATGGCAGGGGGGGCACTGGGGGAGCTGGGAAGGTCCCTTCAACCCAAGCTGTGATTCTGTCACTCCGCTGGGGATCATGGTGTTTGGCGGTTTCATCTGTGGTGACAGCGGTGGAGTTGCTGAGGCTGTTGGTGCAGGAATTACTTGGAGCTGTTAATGCTGTTTTAAGGCTTCTGTCTGTGCAGGTTAAATGCATTATCTTTAGAGCGTTGGTTGCTCACCGTTGTAATAGAGGCGCTTTTGAGGCACCAAGTAACGCTGCCTTGTGCCTCGGGCAATGCAGGTTGGGCTCTTGCCACAACTGAGTGTTGTAACCGAGATGCGCAGACAGCAAGGCTGCCTCTGCCCCACGTGTGGAGTGACCTGGGTTCAGCTGGTTTTACCTTCTCCTGAATCAGGATCCGCGATGCAGATGGGGGCACAGCCCCGTGTGCCCTCCCAGCAGAGGTTGGTCAGCCTGGGGGCAACCCCTGACCGCGGGCACCCTGAGAGCTGGGGTGGGATGGTCCACATGCATTTCATGGCTTGGTGGTGTGTGGGTGGCACTTTGGGATCACGGGGAAACTCAGCATCCCATGGAGGACTTGAATTTAGTCATACGATTTGTTTCGTGCCCAAAATAACCCACTGCTTTGACCAAGGAAGCCCCCGTTCGTTCTGCCCTCCCACAAAGTAACGTTCCTTTCCGTTTATCTGGGTTAGTTTTCATAATCGTGTTTGGAAACAAGTCCTTTGCCAGGCAAGCAGCCAGCAGACATCTCAGCAGGGATGTTCTCTGCCCTCCAGCCCCACGGTGCTCGGGGCAGCTGGATGAGGATGAAGAGTGCATGAGGATGAGTGTGAGCAGCAGGTGGAGGGAGGTTGTTCCTCCCCCTCTGCTCTGCCCTGGGGAGGCCCCATCTGCAGTTGTGTGTCCAGTTCTGGGCTCCCCAGTTGAAGAAGGACAAGGAATTACTGGAGGGAGTCCAGCGGAGGGACACAAAGATGCTGAGGGGTCTGGAGCATCTTTGTGATGAGGAGAGACTGAGAGAGCTGGGGCTGTTGAGCTGGAGAAGAGAAGCTGAGAGGGATCTGATCAATGGGCTCAATATCTCAGGGTGGGTGTCAGAGGATGGAGCAGACTGTTCAGTGGTGCCCAACGCCAGGGTGAGGGGCAACGGGCACAGACTGAAACACAGGAGGGTCCATCTGAACATGAGGAGAAACTTCTTTGCTGGGAGGTGCCAGAGCCTGGCCCAGGCTGCCCAGAGCGGCTGTGGAGTCTCCTTCTCTGAGACATTCAAACCCGCCTGGACCGACCTGTGTGATCTGCTCTGGTGACCCTGCGTGAGCAGGGGGGTTGGACTGGGGGATCTCCAGAGGTCCCTTCAACCCCAGCCAGGCTGTGGCTCTGTGAAGACCAGCGTCTCTTACGACCTCAGTCTAGTGGGCAGAAGCAGGTTGGGTTGCTCCACCAGTTCAAGGAAAAGCTGATGCAAATTAAATCGCTTTTTGATCGTCCATAGAGACAAGTCCAGCAGAGCCCTGGAGCGGTGCTTGGACAAAAAGCAGATGCCTGCTGTCTGGGGATCTTCAAAACACATCTCCTTTTGCCAGTGCTGTTTGAGGCTGTCCTGGCTTGGGGCTGTGCCAGCCACGTTGTGCTCCTGTCCTCCACTTGTCCCCTTCAGGGGCTGGCACAGCAGGGAAGTGGCATCACCTGCCCTCGATTGATGGGAACAGCAAAACAGATACCCCGGGGATATCTTGTGTCTCCCATCTCCTGGGACCACACTTGGAGGAAGCGACGGCCCCAACCTGCATCTGCAGGGTGTGCCAGCAGCGCCTTGGTGAGCCGCGTTCCAACCACAGTGTCCGTGAGAGGTGGTAATTTTTGTGCATAGGCATGAGGGTAAAGGAGAGGGTTGTTTAGAAGCAAATTAGCACAAGATCTCCTTCCACACCTGATCCCATGGAAACCCCATTGCACCCGACCACGCTTGGCCATGTATTCTTGTTTGTTTTTTTTTTTTAATGGCAGCTTGCGAAGGGCCGGATATTGTTGCGACAGTACCTCTAAAATCCTTAAGTTGCTTGAATCCCTCCAAGGAGCCGAACAATAAAAGAGCTGGAATAAAATGTATCCCACAATGTCCTTCACTTCTGCTGACAACTGCAGTTTAAATCACTGGTGCAACCTTTTAGCGTAGCTAGCTTGTAAAAACTAATAAAAAATAAAATGAAGTCATAACAGCTACTTGCCACCACTTCTCTGATGGGGAGTAGAGAGAAACTGCTTTTCTTTCATGTGTACTGTTATTGCTGGTAATATTATGTTCTGATCACTGTCATTAACATATGCTGTAATTTTTACATTATATAAGTTACCCAGTGTTTATTAGAGAAGGGGCTTTGCTTGTATCATAAGGTAACATTTATCCCATGAGCAGCCTAATGTTTTGCAGAGCTTACATTAGAATTACGCTTTTAAAAAACAGAGCTCTCAGGAGAGTGGTTTTTTTGGCTGATGAGAATTCGGGCATCCCATTTCCAGCTGCTCTGACTCCCGGAGTCCTTTGCTCCAAGAGTCCGGAGTTTTGGGGACATGGAACTATTCGCGACTGTGAAAAAGAACATAATTTAACCAACATGGCTTTTTATTTTGTAAGCTATATCTATTCAAAGCTTGCTATAAAACATTTCCAGACCTCAAAGAGCCAGTGAGGGTTGTGTACAGACGCTGCGTGACATGAAATCCTCAACTGTGGCTGTTGAGTAACATCTTTACTCGTGATTTCTGCAGAACTCTGGAAGGAGCTTTGCAATCTGAGGAGGAGTGAGGGACAGAGAGCAGTCGTGGCTCTTGGATCTCGTTTCTGCAAATGTCTTGTAGCCTCAAGCAGATGGAAATGTGCCACGTCCTGCAGCCTGCCAGGGGAGAGAAGAGCTACAGTCATGGTATTTTTTCCTTCTTTGTAGCCCAGAGATGTAGGCGCTTGGGAAGCATTTTGCTAGCTGAAGAGAATGGAGTCTCAGCCTTCACCAGCAGCTGCCAGTCTCAGCACTGAGACCAGCACCAGCTCCCTGCTGGGAGCGGCGGCAGAGCTGGGACTGTGTGAAAAGCCCCGAGTATGGAACACGTTAGTAAGAGCAGGGGTGGGAAGAGAGAGGCTTGGGACACTCATACCGGCCGCCAAAACTGTCCCTGGCCAAAAGGCTGCGTAGGAGGGCAAAGGCAGGACGTGGATGGCCCTGGTGCACAGCGCTTTTTGTTCTGAAACACAAAGAAATGCCACCTACAGCAAAGGTACCACCTGCTGAACGGCAGCCCCACAGCGTTGGGCTTCAGTTAGCAAAAGGTATTTTATTTTGTTTTAGCTTTCTGTACGTTCAGCTGCTGAGATCAGGCAGTTTTCTGCAGCAGGAGCATGTCTGAGAGAGGGTTGGAGCTGGGGAAAAAGCTGGATGGAAAATCACTGTGAGTTGCTGGAGCTGAGGCTGGAACTGGCAGCTGCAGCTCATGGGGTGTCATGCAACAGGTCAGACTGGATGGCTTGTGGTGGTCCCCTTTGACCATGACACTTACGGAACAACGTAGTTGATATTTATTTTATTTTTTGTGGGAAGCGGTCGTATGTATGTGACTTGAGAGCTATCGGTTGCCAGGTGTTGCAGTGGAAATAACATTTTCTGTGAAGGGAGCCCACCTGCGAGCCGTCTTTGAGCTGATGGAGCACGGAGCTGGAGACCCACGTCTCATCTCATTTAGCTAGGCAGGGTTGGAGATGTCCCTTCTCCAGGTTGTCTCGTTTAAAGAGAGGCATCAGCAGCAGCATGTGTGAACGTGCTGATCATTTCCCGCTGCAGTTCTGCTGCTGGAGATCGTACTGGCTCTTATGAAGCCCGAGGATCCTCATCCCTCACCAGGTAATGGTGGAGCGAAGGTAACTCAGTGAGCCAGTGACAGGACTGACAACCCAAAGCATCTCTCACGTCGTTGTTCTGGACCCAGCTGTCCCTGTGAGTACATATGCAGCGCTTGTAAACCAAAGCATCAAATCCAGGTGGAGGAGGCTCAGAGTTCACATTCTTGCAATGGAAGCAGCTCAGAACCAGAAGCCCAGCTCATCAAAACTGCTTGGAGAATTTTGGCCACTTTTCTTTTGATGACAGATGCCCTACGCTCCCTTTGTGAGTCTTTGCCGTGGTGAGGAGCACACAGGAGCTGAGAATGGGCATCAGAGCAGCTGAGGAGGTGCCCTTTGCCTTGGCCTAATCCTGTCCTTGTCTCCTTGGCCTCTGAAACTCCTCAGCAGCCCAGATTGTCCATCCCATGGGAGCTTTCAGGCTAAAAGCCGACAGCTTATGAATCTCTCAGCTGTTTGGAGCTGGTTTTCAGCCGATGTGCTAATAGGCAGCCTCTCTTGCATGATGCCTCTAGGTGATGGGTAATATTTTTCTTAAGCACATGTGGTTTTGCTTGTGTTTTTATGTTGAACAGGAGAAGAACCCTTGAGATCAGCGCTGGGAGAAGGAAGAAAAGCAGTGAAGGAGTCTGTGTGATGCTGGACAGGTCTGAGCCAAGGAACAGAAGGTAAAGCACAAATAATCCCTGCGGTGTCAGTCTGCTCCATGCCTGGCTTTAAATTGCTTTTTCCCTCACTGTATTTTAACACAGTTTACCAAAATATCTCTGGACCCTTCTAGCAACACTCTTCCTTCTCCCTGTAGTCAAGTTAAAGTAACGGTGAGGTGGGGAAAGCTTGTAAAAGTTGGGCAGCACCAGTCCAGTGTCACCCATGGACTCTTCATCAAACCCCCTATGGGTTTTTTTGGCCATCAACTCTTTTATTTAATCATCTGTTGTTTGCTGAAAGTTCTAGCCAAACTCAGTTGGCAGAACTGCAGGCAAAGAAGAGGCATTTCACAATATTCTGCTTTCAGCAGTTTAAATTCAGATTTTAAAAGCGGTGTTGAAGGTCACTGATGGTCTGAGCTTGCAGGATCCAAATCCAGCTCCATGCGGGGAGTTGGACTCTGAAACTACGTGTGTGATCTGAACATTTTTCTCCTTTAGCATTGTTCATTGGGTGGATTGTTGTCCCCAAAAGCTTTGTAACCAAGGTAGGTTCACTGCGTAAGGATTAGTCCATGGGTGTGATGCTCAGCTGTTGCAGGGAACACGGGCAATCTCGCTGTAGGGGTAGAGACTGCTGCCAGCAGCACATTTCTCCTCCAGTTTTCCTCTCCCTCCTGCAATGAAGCCAGAGGATGAGATTTTGTGCCCTGTGCTGATCTCTCTGGAGCGTTGTCAAAGCTGCTGATGAATTTGGGCTCGAGCAAAAGTGTCAAGCGTGAAGCAAAGTGGCTGGAGCGTGGAGTCACCTCTGCCCATGCCAGGGAGCGGCATTTTCTGGCGGAGGGACGTGAAGGCACCAAGAGGCAGTTCATCCTACGCAAAGCTGCTCTGGCAGCTGGAGTTTTTGAGTAGAAGCAGCACGTGGATTGTTCCTGGGAGCTGCCACGGTTACTCAAGTTGGGATTTGGCTGCCAGATCTAACTCCCGCTCTTAGGAAAACGTGGATGAAATGTAATGGCCCGCGATACGTCAAGAAGCAGACTAGGTGCTCTCAAGGTCCCTTTTTGCTTTAAACTCTGCTAATCTGTGGAAAAACTCCCAGCTGCATCTCTAATAGCGCATGACCGGTTCAAAGCCCTGTTTTGACTTGCTGTCAGAAGATTTCTCCGGGAGCGCCGTGTCCTTGTGTGTCATGTTTGGAGCATCTGCTCCATATATTCTTGGGCTGAACCGCTTCCAGCAGACTTAGCAACTGCGCTGGTGGTTTCCTCCAGGAAATCCAACCGTGCAAGACAGTCTTTAATTTATGGGATCGTGGCAATCAAGCCATAATGGCACTCAATTTAAATGCCTTTTAATTTTTTTTTAACCTGTTAGCTGTCTCCCCATCCCCAACCACATATCTGTACATCTAGGGTTTGGGGTTTTTCTTCTGCCTTGTTCAAGTGAAAGAGTAAATCCTTTTTGATTTATTCCAGAGCAGCCCTCGAGCTCAGCTCCTGTGAGAGCCTCCTGACTTGGAGTTCAAAAGATCTCATGTCTTTGAGGCCAGGCTGTGCTCTTGCCTCAAAGTTAAACTGAAAGAGAAAATGCTTTTTTTTTCTTAAAAAGAGAGAAAATACAGAAGCTGTGTAAGGGAGTCAGTCTTACCTGCAGCAAAAGAGAATGCCAACGTGCAGAATTTTAGTTTAAAATCTGGTTGTTTAGTGAAGGCTTTATTTTCGAGCACCTAGCATGTGTTAGTAAGTGTTTCACAGAGATAAATAGTTCCTTTTAAAGCAATGCTGTTGCTGGCTGGCTGGGATCCAGCCTGTGATCCTACATTAAAGCATTTTTTTTGGTGTTTAAACCGCTACATTACCGCGGTGGCTAGAAATGGTAGTTCTGATCCCTAATCTCCTGCAGATCTGCTGATAACAAGGCCTGGCTCAGGCTAACTCCCGAGTTCAGTCTTTACATCTGCGCTGAATTTCACCGCAGGCAGGAGCGTTGGTCACCTGCGTAATTGCCTCATTGCTTGATGTTTTCAGGATCGAATACTGAAAGATAGGACAAGGACACTTCAGTTCAACATTTAGGCTTAACATCTGCCTTAAGCTCTGCATTTTGTTTTCCTTGCTGCGCAAATCGAGCTGTTTAGAGGTGGAAGTGAAGCCGCTCGAACATGGGCTCTAGTGCACACGCCGAGTGAGAAAGGCTTGTCTTAAATGTGGATTTCTGATGCTTAACTTCTAACGTCATCCTGTGGAGCAACATGAAATGCGTCCAACAGTTGTTGTGCAGATCGAATGATGGTCTTAACATACTGGAGGGGTTGGGTGCAGTTGATACCTCAAAATGTCTGTTATGCTGGACACTATAGCGACGAATATGAAGTGTTAAGCCCTATATAGCAAAGATGAGCTCTGCACCTTGAGAGGAGGTGCAGACAGCTAGCTGGCATATATATATGTGTGTGTATCTATTTATATGCATGTATAGAGCAAAATAAGTATGTAAGAGCTATTATACACCAGCTCTCTTCCATAGGGCCGTGCTTAGTCCAGACTTACACAGCGATGTGTTCGGAAGGGCAGAGCTAATAGATGGAAGATCTTTAATATACAGGGACCCTCCTATTGAAAAAAACCTAGCATTTCTGAGCAAGGTGACCTTGACTCGGCTGCTAACTCGGGAAACCAGCAGCGCGGTGGCAGTAGATGCTCTGATGGGTGCAGGGAAGTCTTGGTCAGACGCCAGCAGAAGGTAAAACGCAGGTTGGGTTGGTGGAGTTTCAACAAGTGGATGGTTAGGCTTGACCTATAAAACTCTGGGCGCCCTCCCAGACTTGTATGTATTGAATATATACCTGGGACATGTGTATCTATATGCTTTTTAAAAAGCTCTAAGGTTAGTATGGCATACCAGAGAGAAAACCAGCTTTTTTTACTTGCCTCTGAGCAACACAATGATTCGCTGGTAGAGCAAGCGACAGCTCAGCCAGCCCTTACAGGCGAGGTGGAAGTCTTGTGTGATGTTTTACAGGCCATTCTCACCAAACTCTTCATTTTCAGAAACCCTTTCAAAATTTTACAGTCCAAGGAATGTGTATATGAGAACACCTTGGTGTTTATACCCACCTTTCAGAAAAAACAGACCTAGAAAGGCAGCTGAAACTGCGGTTATTTGTACACGTGTCTGTAAAGCCGAACAGCTCAGGTTTACGCTACAAGGACGATAATAGACTGATTCTTCTTTTGTTCTTTCACCACTTCTCCTGCTCTTCCTTCAGCAGAGAAAAACCACATATGGACCTTCTCCCGCAAACCGATGTTCTGAGCCAGCAATAAAGTAGGAAAATGGTTTTTTTCCCAAATCTAATTTGAAACACGATGACTGGACCATTCTTAAACAGCTTCCAACTTAACAATAAAGAAACTTCACAGAGTGCTTGGCAGGAGCCTCTGTACATAATTTAGATCATAATCAGATGCATTAACACATTTTATATGGATCTCATGGGGGCCAAGAAGACGAGGTGTGCTGGGTAATTTCTTTCCAGATTTCTTTACCTGATTGTTTATTACGCTTGGGGACTTCATTTGTGATCCAAATGTCACCGGCAGAATCCTGCTGCTTCGTGTGCCTGCATTTAGAGTAGCTAGTGCAAGGCTTCAAATAACCTAATTGGTGTGTTATAGTCAGTCTTTCCATCTGTGTGTGTCGAAGGGAGGATGGAGGGGACGCGGGGAGGGCAGGAGGTGAGCGGAACAAAAGCAAAGACCCAGTTCTGCAAATTGTGGAGCTTCCCCTGTGCCTGCAGCTCAGTGGGAGGGGAAGGTACTGAGAGCACAATCATGAGCTCAGCTTCCAGAGAGCTGCACAGGGCAGCGCTCCCTCCCCACCTTTTCATTTCAGCTGTTAAACATAAGCAGCTCTAATTTTATAAAGCTGCTGAAAGCTTTTTGGTGCTCTGTGCAAAGAAACGATCACAGACCATTCGCATTGCTCTGTTGTTTTGCCATGAAGGCGCCCGTACCAAAAGCATCCTTGTTGTGAAATCTCTCCTTTGACAGAAAAATTTGTTGCTGCTTTGATAGATGACGGTTTGGATTTCTTACAAACCAGCAGAGCGGAATCAGCTCCTCAAAAGGTGAGAAGTGAAGTTCCCTGTCACGTCAGTGTCTCCTTTATTCGTGCTGAAGTGATAACCCTTCCCATCTGTTTCATGGGTATTTATTTGTTATAAAATGCTGCGGATCAGTGTAACATCAGGATTGCCAGGCTCTGCTCCGAGATGCACAGCTCAGGGTCAGGAGCCTGGTCACTGGGGCACAAGGGGACACGCGTGGGCACGGGAACTCGGTGTCACCCACCCGGCGGTGGCCTCAGCCGGCTGCCGTTGACCCACACGATCCCCGGCCGGGGTCCAGAAGTTGGTGCAACCAGGAATCGGTGTTAAGGAAGGTGAGAAAGTTTAAGAGCATGAAAGTGGCTGGATTAGACCTGCTGGACTTGAGGCCAGAGGACAAGGAGATGTCTTGGTGCAGCTTTGGGATCACAGCAGCTGAACCAAAACCGCAGAGCCCCTTTTTCCCCTTTTTCCAGTGATAATGATACTGAAAACCAGCCCTGGCTGGAGAGCCACAGTGTTTTACTGGCACGCAGCAAAGGAGTGCTGCAACACTGTGCTTTGGGTGCTGTGCACAACCTACAGCCAAATTGCCAATGAAAAACCTCGTGACCAAAACAGCTTTGAGTGCAGAAAGATCCTTTGGAGGCCAGAAAAGCAGCACGATTTCTGTTTGCCTCTTTTTTTTTTTTTTTTTTCCTCTTTAATAATTGTTTATCAACAACATTCTCCCAGGCGATGATGCAACAGCATCCCAGATTAGCTGAGCTCGTAAAGCGACTATTACGGCAGAGTGTAATGGTGATGAAGAAATGAGTATCGTTAAAAATCAGGGGTGATTGGGTTGTTGACTTTCCATTTCACGTACATGGCGAGTCCCTGTGTCTCACCCCGTCACACCGGTGTGTTGTGCTGTCGAAATATTGATGGGGAGAAAGGAGAAGGTGAGGAGCCAGCTCACCCGGTGCCTCTCCCACAAACACCTGCCTTTCTCTGGCTTTTCCAGCTGAGTGCTGAGGAATGACATTACTGCAGGGTATCCTGCCATAAGGTATAAAAGTTACGGTTGTTGGGCTCTCCTGAACACTTTCCCCTCCATCTCCTGTTTATTTTGACTCGTCAGAGCATCAGAGCAGGCTGATGCGGGCTCCGAAGGGTTTGTGCGAGCACGGCACACAGTGTACACGAGAGGGAGAAAACATCTTCAGTCCCTTCGCTATTTATAGCCAGTTCACAAGCAAATTCTTTGCTTCCAGTGCCCGAATTACCAGCTGTGACTGTGTTCTCCTTAGGTCAGCGGCACGTACAGCGACCGGCTTGTCTGGACGAGCGCGGGGGGTTATCGGTTCAGCCGAGCAAGCAGCACCGCTCTGCTCACCCCTGGGGCAGGGACACGCTTGGTCAGACCATGGAAAGGGATCTGAGCCTGCCGGGGCGGTGAAGGAAAATGAGAATTTTGTTTTCTATTTGCTTAAGATCTACTTGGACTGGACTTTGGAATTATTGACGCTTAACTTGTCTTCGTACCAAGGCATTGTGACTATTCAAACAGTCGCTCAGCTGAAACTATTGGATTGCGTCTCGCTAAAGCATTATTTGATTTGCCGTGCTGTGTTGTCTCCAAAGATAACAGCTTGCTTTAGCATTTCGTCTCCAGGTAGCATGAAAGAAGCTGCCAGTGGAGGGGATGCGCTGTTGCCTTCTGTGGGTTAGAGGCACTGTGGTTTATCTTCATGGCATAGAACCCATCCAGCCTTCACCTGCCTCCTTTACATCCCACCCAGATTGCTGAGCTGGGTAAGAATTCTGTTTGCTGAAGACCTGCCAGGTGCTGATCTGTTCCTGCTAGATCGCAGCTGCCGTTTTCTCTTAGTGCGTAATTTGGGTGGCCCCTTGCAGCTCAATCCTCGTATCTGGAAAAAAAGCAAAACCAAAAAACCACAAAAATTAAAAAGGTGGTAAAACTCTTCCAGTGATCTTGTCCAGATGGTTCTATGCTGAAATGTGTTGCTTTTCTGCTGTGTGGTTTCTTGTGTGACCTGGCAGGTCCTTCTCATGTCTGGGGAGAAGAGCAGAACTGCTGCTGAGCAGGGGAGCTGTGGAATTCAGGGTCTCTTTTGCCTAATTCCAGGTGAATATACTCTGCCATTTGGGGGCTGCTGTTCAGGTGTCCCAAGGAAAGGCATAGACATAAATAATGTGGAATGGGAAAGATAAAAAACTCTTCTGTCACCATCCCTGGAGGTGTTAAAAAGGCATTTAGACGAGGTTCTTAGGGACATGGTTTGGCGCTAGAGTTGGTTGGGTTACGGTTAGACTCGATCCTGAGGGTCTCTTCCAACTGGAATGATTCTATGATAGTTGGGAATGGGAAGAAAGTGGTTTTATTTCTGTATCAGGCAGTAGGATGCTGACTTGTGCACGTGTGTGGTTGCCCTCCACTGGTTGATATTAGAATGACCTCTCTATATCAGAGACCTTTTTTGGCCAAGATCAGTGTGTTTCCTCAGATTGGCTTTGAAAAGAGGAGCATTTTAGATGCAGAAATGGGTTATTGAGAACCAGTCGGTGCAGCTGCTCGCTCTTCCTCTGCAAAGCCACCCAGGACAAGAGGCACCTTCTGAGCTGGTGAAGCAGGAGGAGTTTTCCAGTCCTGGTCTGTTCGGTGGCGTAGGCTTGAGTTCTGCATCAGGCTGAGAATTATGCGAGGGCCTTAATTACAAAATCATTTGCTGACCTTCAGTTTTCCGAGAATGATCTAAAAGTGAGTTTATCAGCACTTAAATGGCTGTTGCAGCGGAGAAGCAAAGGCTCAGAGGATTTAAGGAAACTGCATCCAGCACTTGTGATTTCCACTCCGGTGTGTTATCGTGTGTCCTTGACTGCTGATATTCACTAAGTCAGGTAGTTCTGGTCAGCAAAACCAGTGATTTTTTTCATTTGGGGATTTTTTTTTTTTCTTTTGGATCAGAACCAGCAAAATCAGGAAGATATCTGTATGACTTACAAGGTCACGTTAAGGATGAAAACTATGCTCTGCACTTTGAAACCATTTCAAAATGTGTATCTAGGAACTATGGATTTTTGTTTTCTGTGGATTTTGGCAAGAACAACTGTTAGAGTAAGGTGAAAGGAAAGAAACTCAATAGTTACATTTTCCAGTAACAACAGAAGACATTTTTAAAAAAAAAATCTAAAACTTGGTGACACCTAGAAATCAAAGACAGCATCTGATCCATTCTTTTTCCATCCCACTAAAGCAACCAGAATGGATCCAATCTGCGATGTGCACACCTTGTGTATCCCTCTGTGTGCTGGACACATGAAAGGATTTGGGGAAATGTTGGTGTAGTGATTGAACAAGAGAGATGGGAGTAGAGGAACCCTTAAAAGGATGACTCTTAAAATGCCTTTTAATGTCAGCCCAGCCCATTTAATCTCACAATGTTGTTCTCATTAATGTTTTATCACCTTCTACAGGTATTAAGTCCTATGACGCCACTGAAGGACCTCAAATTTTAATGTGAAATTGGTGTATGTGTCTTAATTGGACAGATATATTCCTCTTTCAAGATGTAGACTTTAGAGAGGAGGAAGCACAGTGTGCTGGGAGACCTCCCCGTGTCGCCAGGTCATCCATTCAATGAAGAGCTTACAAAGAGTTGTTTTTATTATACAATTACAGCTTTATCTAGTTAAGGTATTTCTAGGAAAGACTTTCACCTTTTCTTTCGCATCTTTGAATCGTAGAACAAATCAGGTTGGAAGGGACCTCTGGAGGTCTCTAAGCCAACGTCCTGCTCAGAGTAGAGATAACTGCAAAGGTAGATGAGGTTGTTCAGGGCTTTGTCCTGTTGAGGTTTGACCATCACTGGGGTGGAGGATCTGCCACCTCTCTGGGCTCCTGTTCCAGTCATTTGTTTTCCCCTTGTATAGCCAGTCACAGGAGATTACATCAGAAACCTTGCCGATGTCAAGGTAACCAACGTCAACTGCCAAAGCAGTCACTTTTTCCAGGAGACAATCAGATCGGTCAGTTTGCCCACATCACCTCTGTGGTGTCCCCAGTCACCCACTTGCCCTTCATGGCCATGGGAATGGCTTCCAGGAAGATTCATAGAATCCCAGCCTGGTTGGGGTTGAAGGGACCTCTGGAAATCCCCCAGTCCAACCCCCCTGCTCACGCAGGGTCACCAGAGCAGATCACACAGGTCGGTCCAGGCGGGTTTGAATGTCTCCAGAGAAGGAGACTCCACAGCCGCTCTGGGCAGCCTGGGCCAGGCTCTGGCACCTCCCAGCAAAGAAGTTTCTCCTCATGTTCACATGGACCCTCCTGTGTTTCAGTCTGTGCCCGTTGCCCCTCACCCTGGCGTTGGGCACCACTGACCAGAGTCTGGTCCATCCTCTGACACCCACCCTGAGATATTGAGCCCATTGATCAGATCCCTCTCAGCTTCTCTTCTCCAGCTCAACAGCCCCAGCTCTCTCAGTGTCTCCTCATCACAAAGATGCTCCAGACCCCTCAGCATCTTCGTGTCCCTCCGCTGGACTCCCTCCAGTAATTCCTTGTCCTTCTTCAACTGGGGAGCCCAGAACTGGACACACAACTGCAGATGGGGCCTCCCCAGGGCAGAGCAGAGCAGGAGGAACAACCTCCCTCCCCCTGCTGCTCACACTCTTCCTCATGCACCCCAGGTCCCATTGGCCTCTTGGCCACAGGGCACATTGCTGGCTCATGGTCACCCTGTTGTCCCCCAGAACTCCCAGGTCCTTCTCTGCAGAGCTGCTTTCCAGCAGCTCAGCCCCAACCTGCACTGGTGCCTGGGGTTGTTCCTCCCCAGCTGCAGGACCCTCCACTTGCCTTTGTTGAACTTCATCAGGTTCTTCTCTGCCCAGCCCTCCAGCCCGGTCCTCCGTCCGTCCATCCCTCCATCCGTCCATCCATCCGCCTTTCCAGTTGCGTTGCTGTTCTCTTTATTCCTGCCTCTGAGGTATGAATACTCCCAAGAGCGAGTTCGTGTTGTCAAAGTTAATGCTTGGAAGCTTACTGCTGATAACCTTGGCTTCGTCTCGTCTTGGCTGCTCGTGGGTTTTCATTGCCTGAGCTAATAAAGCCTTTACATTCGCTTAGAGACACTTAAAGTTGTTAGTGTTTAAATAAAGGGATTAATTTCAGGCGTCCTGCTGCTAAACTTGTACATTTGAATTTTGAAAAAGTGCGTGTTCCCTGCGAGGTGCGAACAGGCTCTGAAAACCGGGTAACTTTTATCAGCTAAATGGGCTGTGACTCCTGGTGAGGAGCCACCGAAGTCTTTGGCATTGATTTACGCTTGCCAGGCGAAGGAAACAATTACATTGGCTCCATGAAGAATAAACAGAGGCGGCATGAATATAGGAAAATGCGTCAGGAACACTTGCCCTTTAAACCTACTCCTGCTGTTGATTTTATTGATGATTGAGTCAGTATTTTCACATTTTCATGCCTTGTTTTCCCTGCCTATAAATTACTTGCGTTTTCCTTTTGGGTTATTGAGGACTGCTTGGCTATCATATATAAAATGCTGTCAAGGTAGGGTGCCAAGTGAATACAAACTATTTTATTTTTAGTGCCTTTTGAAATCTTGGACTTTTAGTTCTCCCTTTTATCTGTCTTTTTAATCACGTAAAATGGAAATAAACCCAATCACAGCTGTTGCTGGAGAAGAATCATTAGGCTCATCCAGCTGGCTCTCTTGGGGCCAGCGCGGGATTGTTCCCTACGCTGCTTTTCTAAAGTATTTTGTCTCCTTTAGTTTTGTGTGTCTGCAGAGTGATGAGCGTCTTTCACTTCTCTCAGCTCCCTTCATCGATCCAAGTGGGAAGGGCTATTTTTAGGTGGCTGTTAGTAAATGGACATCAGGCACCGAAGAAATGGAACTGGGTTATTTTTGGAAACCCATCAGCAGCCGCTCTGGTCCTGCTGCAAGTTTTGGCTTCGGCTGGGCTGTCTCAGCTTGTGGGATCAGTTCCCGAGGTTGCGAACCTGGTTCCTTGGGTGTGATTTTCAGGCCAAATCTGGAATTAGCAGCTGCTGGAGATTATCGTGGTGCCATCAGTTGATGAGAATGAATTTCCCCCTAAACGAGCCTGGCCTGGAGGGATGCAGGGTGCTGATGGAGCCAGAGATTTAGGGGCAGAGGATGAGGTCAGTTTAGGGACAACGTCTAAAATACACCTTGAGCGGAGACAAGCCCATGGACCCGACCTCAGAATCCGAGCCCTGGATGAAAGCGTGGAAGATTCGGCATCTGTCGGTGGCCACGTAGCAGGTAGCTCATTTGGATTTATTCTGCTTCAGTGGGCTGCAGAAAGAAGAGATTTTCTTGGGTTTGCACTGTGTTTTTCATAAGCATTTTGGGACCCTTTCTGCCTCTAGCTGGATTTGCGTGCGGAGCCATTAGACCCTCTGGTTACTCGCTGTGATCGTGTGGGTTGGAGTCCACGGGGGCGATGACTGAACCTCGACACCATTGCTGGTTGGAGAGCTTGAAACGCAGAAAACATTGTGTGTGTGCTTTACCTGCACATTATCTTCTTTCTCTAAGACCCAAATCTAATTTTAAAGGTCAGAACATGCTCTCACCTGGGTGTTCCAGGCCTTTTATAGCGCGGTTGAAGGCCATTACCTAAAATTAACTTGCTGCCTGGGGAAAGCTGATATTAGCTCTGTATTAGGACTCATTTCAAAGCTCTTGATGATCATTTACCTGATGGGCTCCTATTGAAACTGGTGGGTACAAGGTAGAAAATGGAAGACAAAATAGCACCTGATACTGGTTCCTCACTGAGAAAAAAAGTCGGGTGGGTTTTTTTCGCAGAATTCCTCTTCTTCTAGGGTGGTTTATGGTATTGTTTTATTTTATTTTATTTTTTAAGGATCTCTGGTGAAGCCTTCCTAGGCAGGCCAGTGGACTGACTGCCTTTAGAGTCAGTTTATTTTTATTTTCCTCCAGCTTCCCGATGATCCAGACGTGCCGGGGAGCGCTGGGAAGGAGAACACATGATTCTGAAGCAGGCTTAAATTGTAAAGCACAGCCAGATCTGCTAAGCAACAGCATTGACACGTTTAAATAAATCTGCTGTTGAGTAATATAGTGTGACATATTGAGAGCAATTAAAAAAAAAAAGGAGACTCGGCACAAATTTGGGAAATGAGTGGAATGGAAACAGGTTGGATAAAAGAAAGGGAGGGTGGTCCAGAAAAGGAGCGTGTCGGAGATCCAGGGTGTCCGTCAGGAAGGATGAGACAATAGCAAACGCGCAGATTTCCGCTGAAATTATCCCCTTGGCAGTAGGATCCTCGTATTTCGACTTCTCTGCCAAGGCTGATGATCGCAAGGATTGAAAAGATTCGTGCTGCCGAGTTGAGAGAGAGGCACATGGTGGGATTAGAGAAGGTGAGGTTGCAGTTCTTGTGCCGGTGCCTTTCTTACTCTTGCTCCTCTGGGTCCGTAGTGATGAGAGTCCTGTTGTACCCGTCACCGCAGAGGTGGGTGATGCTGCAGAACAGGGCACAGACCGAATTAGGAGGGTTTGTATCTGAAGCCGGTGAAAGGAAATCACATGCGGAGCTGAGCTGTGGAACTCACTGCTGCAAGAAGCCGTGAAACCAAGTGCCTGATGTGGTTTTCCTTTTTTTTCCTTTTTTTTCTAACTTTGTACAGATGAGAATGTACATGACCGATTGCTTCAAGAAATTATTTTGGTGGCCAGCTTCTGTTCTTCAAGGGCCTATGCAACGCCTATTTGTTAGTGGTTAGGGAAAAATTGCTCTGAATAAGCTGTTCTGCGGCTATGACTAACGAGTATTTTTGCAGCAAAGCGGCTGGAAATGAGCACTCAGGAGCAAGGGGTTGAAGTGGATGGATCATTGGTTTGATCTGATATAGCCGTCCTCCTGCTTTTTTATTATTTTTATTGGATTCTGTACAGTGGGTCAAACTGAGTTGTGAATTTTGTGCCTATCTTAATGACTTCGTTCCAAGCCGATGCCTTCGTGTCCGTCTGCGCGGCACGTTTGCAGTGGAGTTGGTGGCCGTGTTGCTGAGCCCTTCAAAGTGTCTGTTGCCAATATTTTTGTGCGATCTGAGGCATTTGTGGCTCAAGCCACTGAGATGTTAGTGAGATGGAAAGCATGAGAGATGCGAGGCTTTGCTCTTCTGTCCACAAGAACCGATGCCAGCGGCCGGAAAAGATGTTTGCGACTTCCTTGTCCATGAGGACTTCTTGACATCTGTTCTGCAAACGGTCCCTGACGCTGGCGTGAGTTGGAAATGGGCTGATCTTTGGGATGGTGGTTTGGAGACAGCAGCTTGTGCTGGAGGAGATTAGTTCATCTGGCAGAATGTCTCCCTGCCCGTTCCTGAGCTGCTCGGAGGATGTTTGGCCCCACTTACCCAGCAAAAATAGCTGTTGTGCGTTGGAGATTTCTGCCTGGAGTATTTTTAAGCCTGGTGTATCCTGGCCAAAGTACTTTCAGCCTTCCCAAATGTACCCGCTCCGCTAATATTTGGATTCTCTTCACCTTCTGCTGTGAAGGGGCAGGTGGGACAGTGCATGGTGAGGATTATTGGGGCGATCCCCGAAGCGCAAAGCATATCCACAATATCCAAAACACAGTTTCTCTGGGAATTTAATTCTTCTCTGGGAACATTAACTGTTCAAAGCCCTGCCAGCTGTGAAGATCCATCCTGCACATCCCACTACTGATCCAGGGAAGCTGTTAAGCCATTAACTTTGCAAAAACTTGGCTGCTTCAAGCTGCTTAGCGCTAAAACCAGTCTTACCACTCATCGCTAGAGCTTTTGGACGTTACATGATTACATCAGGTAGATTGCCTCAAAGCCACAAGGTATTTAGCTGTCCTGCCTGTCCGATACCAGTTAATAAGGATTTCTTTAGAAAGACACTAGTGCTGAGCATTACACGCTCTTTAATGTTAGAGTGTTCTACTAAAATGGGACTTTGGCATCCGGTCTTATCTGGTTACTATTCCAGTGACTTTTGAACTCATCAGCTGTTTTCACTGAAATTAGAGGGACAGAGCTCACCAAAGCGTTAACTCCCTATAAATGTCCTGAAAATAGGAAACTGAGGGTGTTTATGGGGTACTGGAGAGCCCTGTAGGAGGTTAAAGGCATCAAACAGTAAGAATTCAGACTTCATTTGTGCTGTTGTTCCCAGAAGTACTTGGTGGGGCTACGTTGAGTCAAAAGATTATATTTTTTTCAGTGCTGAGCATCACAGGGGCTGTTACTAAATTAATAACCATTCCAGCTGTTTCTCCAGCGAGCGAACAGGACACCATGAGGTTTGGGAGAGCAGCTGGGAAGTACCTTCAGACCAGGCTGCGTGCTTGACAGGTTTTTGGTTTCAAAGACAGAGGATTTAAGGAAAAAGAAAAAAAAAAAAGCCAAAACACAACTCACAGAAAGAGTCACGCTTTGGTGCCTTGGCCTGGCAGGCAGCGTCGATGCTAAAAGCTCTATTAGTGGGTTTCAATTTACTCAGGCTGAATCCTTCCCCGAGGATTTCTCATGTTCCGCGGAATTACAGGGTTTGGCGTGATAATGTTTTTCCTCTTTATTCCTCCCTTTTGCGCTTTCTCGGTGCAAGGAGGCAAAACGGCAGCGAAGCTTTGAAGAGGCATGAGAGCGCTCGAGGGCTCTGTTGGACCAGGAGACGTTCGGGCACAGTAAGATGTGGTCTAAGGAGACGAGAGATGCTCGCAGGCTTCGGAAATAATAAATGTCAATAGAGGAAACTGGTGCCAGGCATCTGCCCTCAAATTACTGGTTTCTAGCTGACTTCTGCAAAGAGGGAGGACAGAGGTGGGTCACAGGGTTGCGTGAAGGAGATGAATGAATTAAACCGACGGGTTGACGATGCTCATCTGCGGAGGGTGCAGAAGACACAGTGAGGTGGTGGGAGAGCGGGACAGGAGAGACCCCAGGGGAAGGTGAGATTTGGGCAGCAAAGTGAGAAAGGGGTGAAGCAAATGATCTCGGCAGCTGCGTTTTGCGCAGCGACTCCTGGATCCTGCAGCTGTTCATTAGAAATTCTGTTTATGCCACAGGGAGTTTTGGAGTCTCTGAAGCTGACACAGTTTTAATAGACAAAGACGTTTTGAGTGCAGCACATCTGCTCCAGGATGCTGAGGAACAGGCTCCATGCGGCAGCGCCATTGGTTAAAGCATTTCATCCTGCTTTTTTTTTATTTTAAGACCTCTTTTTTATCCTAAAAAGTAATTTTTGAGGTCAAAAGAAGTGCTGGGTTTGCTCATTAGGTTTGCAGCTGTACTCTGTCCTAATATCCCCGAGTTCCCAACCCTGAGACTTGGCAGAATTACCTTTTACTTCGAAGGATCCCAAAGTGTATTTCGCAACAGTGGCCCCCGTGGAGGCGTCAAGTGGCGGTTCAGTAAGAAATAACACTGTGTAACATGTGAGAGCGCAAAAAAAATGTCATTATGGGATAACACTCATGGTTCCTGGAGTGTCGTGGGTTCCTGGTGCCTCTTGAGCCTCAGATGTGTCCAAAACCAGAAGAGTCCAAATAAAATAATATGCAAATTATGTATATGACAGGAATTTTATGAGACTATGGGGTTTTGTTATTAACGGTTTTGGTGAGGTTTCTTTTTTCCTGTTAAGTTTCAGACATTAAGAAATGCTAAAAGGAATTATTTAAAATATTAAAATATTATTAGGAGTTGGACTCAATGATCTTTGTGGGTCACTTCCAACTCAGGGCATTCTATGATTATTAATATTATTATAAAAATAATTATTATTAAAAATTAGCAAGTGGGTATATTTAATCGATCAATTTATTTCTAGGCAGACTCAGTCTAACCCTTAGCTTAACTTTTATAACCTGTGACTTTCCAAAACCCATCTAATCTTGCTTGGTGATTGAGTCTACCTTGTGCAGGTGAAAAGTGAATTCCTTCCTTCACCTCCAGCTTTGGCCAAGTTCCTTTGATCCCTCTTTCCCTGACCTCTCTCTTAAGCCTTCGTTAAACAGAGCGGTGTCATTTTGCCTTTCCTAACTGGTCCTGTATTACTCCATCTGTCCCCCTGTGTTTTCTGTATGTTTTTCTCCCTCCCTGTTACGGTAGGAGGGGGTTCTGTGCCGGACACACATGCTGAGCAGAGTTTGATGTCTCCCAATCTGCCTTTTCCAGGGACTGGCCAGTTTTGGTCTCCTGCAGCCACACAGCCTGAGACTGGGGTTGTCATTTATGTTTCTTTACAATATCTTGCAAGCAAAGCCTCAGTGACAAAACAGCACACACCGTGTATCAAATTATCCAGCATTTCAAATCCGAGCAGTGACTTCGCTTTGTAGAAATTCAATTATCGCGCATTCTGCTAGTGCTTATCTTCTATCATACACTCTTCTCCTGGCTAATAACTTGGTTAAGCACACCTACAAGCTTCAGGCACCGTGTTTCATCCTTTCTGTGTATTTTGAAGTGCTGTGTTTTGCTGCTGCCACATCTGAACCTGTACAGTGCACATGTCCTGCACAGACTTTCATTCACTGGACTGCAAACATCTGCTTTGTTAGACCAGCTTGAGCCACCTGCTTGGGTTCCTCTTTGCTTTGAAAGTCTGTGGTAATTAGTTTTGATTGCTTTATTTCAGCCATCATAACATCCCTTTAGCTGGCAGAGATCTTGCCTGAAAGGTCCATCCCAGTGGTGCCTCTTGGTTTCAGGTGGGGACTTTCTCTCCTACAGCAGCGTTTTTACACCAAGGATGCTACAGACTGTATCGCTTCTGCCAGCACGTGGGTGCCTTGCACAGGAGGGAGGTCTGTAGATACACTTAGTGGTGTTCTCGGTGTGTTTTAAGGAGAGAATTATAGAATCACAGAATAGTTTGGGTGGGAGGGGACCTTCCCAGCTCCCCCAGTGCCACCCGTGTCATGAGCAGGGACATCTGCACCAGCTCAGGTTGCTCAGAGCCCCGTCCAGCCTGGCCTGGGATGTCTCCAGGGATGGTTCATCCACCACCTCTCTGGCCAACCTGGGACAGGCTCTCACCACCCTCAGCGCAAACAATTTCTTCCTTATGTCTAGTCTGAACTTGCCCTCTTTTAGTTTAAAACCATCAGCCCTTGTCCTATTGCAACAGGCCCTACTAAAAAGTCTGTCCCCATCTTTCTTCTCGGCCCCTTTCAAGTACAGAAAGGCTGCAATCAGGTCTTCCCACAGCTTCTCCTCTCCAGGCTGAACCCCCCAACTCTCTCAGCCTGTCCTCCCAGCAGAGCTGTTCCAGCCTCGGATCATTTCTGGGGCTCCTCTGGCCCCTCTCCAGCAGGTCCATGTGTGTCCTGTGCTGAGGACCCCAGAGCTGGACCAGCACTGCAGGGGGGTCTCACCGGAGCGGAGCAGAGGGGCAGGATCCCCCCAAACCTGCTGCTCACGCTGCTGGGAATGCAGCCCAGGACACGGGTGGTTTCTGGGCTGCCAGCGCACATGGCCGGGTCATGGCCAATGTCTCACCCCAGCACCCCAAGTCCTTCTCCTGGGGCTGCTCTCCATCCCTCCAGCCCCAGCCTGGACCGATACCGGGGTTGCCCCGACCCAGGGGCAGGACCTTGCACTTGGCCTTGTTGAACCTCAGGCAAGTCTCATGGCCCTACTTCTCCAGCTTGTCCAGGTCCCTCTGGCTGGATCCCGTCTCTCAGGTGTGTCACCTGCACCACTCAGCTTGGTGTCACCTGCAAACTTGCTGAGGGTGCACTCGATCCCACTGTCTATGTCATTGATGAAGATATTGAACAGTGCTGATCCCAGTATGGACCTCTGAGGGACACCACTTGTTACTGGTGTCCATCCAGACATTCTGCCATTGACCACTATTCTCTGGGTGCGACCATCCAACCAGTTCCTCATCCACCGAGCAGTTCACCCAATAAACCCTCATCTCTCCAATTTAGAGGGCAGGATGTTGTGGGTGACCATGTCACTGGCTTTACAGAAGTCCAGGTAGATGACATCCGTAGCCCTTCCTTTGTCCACTGATGTAGTCACTGCCAGGACTTCTCAAACATCATGGAGAGTGGCTTGGCAACTACATCAGCCAGTTCCCTCAGGACTTGGGGATGCATTTCATCAGGTTCCATGGACTTATGTATGTCCAGATCCCTCAGGTGGTCACGAACCTGATCTTCTCTAGGCCGTGGCCTGGGGAGGTTAAACAGATGGGGGTGAGAATGCCACATGTACATGTTCACCACAGCTTGTTCCACCACTGAGCCAGGTCTTTAGAAAAGGTTTACTAAGATGTGGTGTTGGTTTGATGAGTGAAATTTGCTCCTGGAGGAGTCCAAGAAATAAATAAGAGGAAAATGTTGTGTGGTGCAATCCAGAAGGACCAGTAAAGCTGGGCCCATTTTTGTGATGGGCGAGGACGGAGCAGGACAATCGTGAACCTTTCTCAGAGGCTAGAAAAGGCAGAATATCCTTAGATATATTTTTGCCCCACGGCCTGGGTTTTGTGGGAGGTGTGATTTCTCCAGAAGCGGTTATTGCGATTCCATCTGTGTGCAAAGTGCATTTCTAGTCCCGTATGTGGCCAAATCTTCATAAATATGCCCAGTCCAAAGCCTGCTCATGCAGAAGTGCTACCAGTATAGCCGTAGCCGTGGGTCTCGGATGCTGTCACGGTTAAAGGGGGACAGCTTTCATATGAGCCCAGCGGAGATGATGGCATGACGGTGTGCGGCATGGTGACATCTTTCCCCTAAAACTTCTGCAGATGGTGAAGATGCAGGTTAATCGAGCCACTGCATTCCTACTGTGTCGCACACCAGCATTTAATGTCCTTCGACTTGTGTGTCTGGTAATAAGAGAGGGACTTTGGCCTGTAAGACCCTCTTTAGAGCTTGTCCAGAGTCCTAGCAATACTTGCGTTTGCGCATCCGAATTTCTAACTCGCTTTGTAATGAACTGTGTCGGATAAGAACCCGCCCATTATATAAATATGGGCGATTACGGCGCATCAGGTAATTTAGTTATTTGGCGTGATCGATTGGTCTGTCTGAGACGGAGCAGCCTCTGCTCTACGTGGTGACGAAGTGTTCTCCAAAAAGCACAGAAGGCTGTCGCTAATGAGATGGGGTGCAGCTGCCCGCCCCCCGCATCAAAGGCTTTTCCGGGAGGAGACGAAAAGCTGGTGTTAGACACGGATACAAATGGGGAGCAGGTGAAAGAGCTAAACAGGGAGGAAAGGTATGTTTGGAGTTGTTTAGCCTGGTTAATTTGGCTGTGTAGCGCTGATAAATCTAATGTCACTGCGCCTTGCTGTGATGTAGCAGCTGGGGTTCCCTGGTTTCTATAGGCTTTCCGTGGATGGAAACCTCCCGGCGACTGGCTGCTGACCTGTCCCCCTGCCCGCTGATGTCCCTGAGAAGCCACCCGTACGATTTCATGCTTTGTGGAGGCCCCTCGATGGAGATGCTCAGTCTCCAGAACCGCCTCATTCGCTGCAAACTTTCTGGAACACCCATAAAGACAGATTGTTTTCTGTAGTGACCCACCCTGCTAAGTGAGATGCTGTTAAATATCGTGTGTGTTTCTGTGCTGTTCAGACAACTTATCCAGGACAAAGAAAGTTGTAAATTTGTGCTTAATTATGACCTGAAGCATCTAGCAGAGAACAGTAGCCTGAATTCTACCATGTGCTTACTTGCTGCTGAGGAAGTGGTCACGATGGTGTTTTAGGGAGGCGAGAGAGGTTTGTATTTTTGCCTTGGGGAAAATAATGTGCCTGAGCTATCTAGGGCTGAAAACCACAAAGAAATACCAGGGACTTGAGCTGCCTCACCAAGTCAGCGTTTGGAAAGCCAGCCCTCTCCTCCTGGCTGGACTTGACCTCTGCGAGCTTCTCTCGTACCACGTAAAGCGCCTGGGTCTGTGGTTTTACCTCAAGACAGTTCTTGTTGATTAATTGCTTCAAGGTAAAAGCAAAAATAACCTTCCCCTCCTCCCACACCTGATTTATCCCTTTTAGCGGTGAAGAAAAGATCAGCCACACGCCTACTCCTTGAGTAGCTTGTGCCACCGCACATGATGGAGCGAAGTACCCGCTTCCTCAGTTTGTTTCCCATGTTCCAAAAACTCTTTAGCACTGTGTAAATGGGAATGTGATGAGCAGAACAACATCAGCCGCTGTATGGTTGTGCGGATTTACCAGATTTCTTGTAAAAACTCTGCCCTGCGGTCCCTTGCTTCGAGAGTTGGAAGGGGGTGAACTTTGCATCCCGACTGCTCTGCCCTTTGGTACCGCAGAATGTAAAAGGACTCGCTGGCAAGCTGGGTGTTTGTGCGGAGAATTGCTTGTGTGCAGCCTGGAAGAATAAATAAAACAATGGGGCTGGTTTATTACCAGAAAACAACACTAAATAATACATTTAAGAGCTAAAAGCTCTGTATGTAAAGTAGATTTCACAATGCATTATGCAATAAGCAAGAAGGCACCGGAGAAGGAATCCGCTGGAAAAAGGCAGGCTGGGAAGACAGACGATCTTGCGGACAGGACAACAATTAGATGTGGAGTGAACCTCAAGCTGAGGCAGGTTCTGGGGTGACCTTGCACAAATTGTGTCTCTGCACCTCTCTGAAAACCAGACACGGTTTTGCTGTCTAGGAATTTCATCCGAATAAATGAATGTTAGAGCTGGGGACAGACCCTGGGGACATCCTGACTCCAGGTTTCTGCTTGCATTTCTAGATTATTGCCACCTAAGAGCCTGAACGCAGAATTCTATGATCATTTAGGTTGGAAATGACCTCTGGAAGCCTCTGAACCTGGGCATTGTGCAGATGAGGTTTGAATCTCTTTTAGCTTCCCATCACAAGGGCCAGCTTTGGCCAAGCAGGTGGTGGCCGGAGCTGCAGTTCCATGGCACTCCCAACCTCCACGTGCTTTTTCATTCCGCCAGTGTGGGACCCCTGGATGGTCTGGTTGCTGCCACCACAGATAGATTTGAGGATACGGGTGCTTGGCAGGAGGAGTCCCCACTCCCAGCCCTTCCAGTCCTTTTCTCCCTGCTCCCAGCCCAGATGTCCAGTGCACATCTCCCAGTTCTCCCTCTCTCCTTTTCCTTCTTTCTGTGATGATGAGGCAACTCAACGTCCATCCCGGAGGGAGCAGCGCTCTATTTTACCTCCACACTTGGAATAGTTAACTCTACCATCTCGTTTGCATATTGAGTCCTCTCTTCACCTGTCATAAGGTGTCATAAGGTTCCAGTACAGGTTGGGGAATGACCTATTAGAGAGCAGTGTAGGGGAAAGAGACCTGGGGGTCCTGGTGGACAGCAGGATGACCATGAGCCAGCACTGTGCCCTTGTGGCCAAGAAGGCCAATGGCATCCTGGGGTGTATTAGAAGGGGGGTGGTTAGTAGGTCCAGAGAGGTTCTCCTTCCCCTCTACTCTGCCCTGGTGAGACCTCATCTGGAATATTGTGTCCAGTTCTGGGCCCCTCAGTTCAAGAAGGACAGGGAACTGCTGGAGAGAGTCCAGCGCAGGGCCACAAAGATGATTAAGGGAGTGGAGCATCTCCCTTATGAGGAAAGGCTGAGGGAGCTGGGTCTCTTTAGCTTGGAGAAGAGGAGACTGAGGGGTGACCTCATTAATGTTTATAAATATATAAAGGGTGGGTGTCACGAGGATGGAGCCAGGCTCTTCTCGGTGACAACCAACAGTAAGACAAGGGGTAATGGGTTCAAGCTGGAACACAAGAGGTTCCACTTAAATGTGAGAAGAAACTTCTTCTCAGTGAGGGTGACAGAGCACTGGAACAGGCTGCCCAGGGAGGTTGTGGATTCTCCTTCTCTGGAGACATTCAAAACCCGCCTGGACGCCTTCCTGTGTAACCTCACCTAAGTTTTCCTGCTCTGGCAGGGGGATTGGACTAGATGATCTTTTGAGGTCCCTTCCAATCCCTAACATTCTGTGTGATTCTGTGTGTGATAAGCTCCCAAAAACACCAGCAAAAGTACAAACCAATGTGCTTCTTGAGGACTTGCCTGTTGGGAATTATCAGCTGATGCTGCTGCTTCTGAGTTTTCTTGCCGTGGAACTTTAGAACAGGGGATTGCTTCTGAGAAAGGTTTGATCCTGACCTTGCCTGCTGCGGCTCTGCAGCCATGGAATAGAATCCCAGAGCGGTTTGAGTTGGAAGACACTTCAAAGATCATCCAGTCTAACCCCTGCCATGGGCAGGGACACCTTCACCCAGACCAGGTTGCTCAGAGCCTCGTCCAACCTGACCTTGAACACTTCCAGGGATGGGGCATCCACAGCTTCCCTGGGCAGCCTGTTCCAGTGCCTCACCACCCTCATGGGGAAGAATTTCTTCCTTATATCTCATCTCAATCTACCTTCTTTCATTTTGAAGGGTTTGTGCTGATTATAACGATCCTTTTGGCAGTTGCTGCAGACTTATTGATCCGTTTCATGCCTGGAGACCCTGCAGGTCCTGGCACTGAGCAGCTCCAAGGCGGGAACGTGAGTTGTGGGCTGGTGCCCTGGTGCCCCATCCGGATGAGCCATTGGGCTAATTTGCACATGCAGTGTGTCTTTTTCTTTGCCCTTCAAGGATTTCTGAATTGCAGGAGACGCGTTTGTGAAGACTGTAGAATGAACTGATGCTGTACTGGGAGCACTGGTCAGGGCAGGAGGACACCAGCCTGGAGAGAAGGTAGCAAGGATGCTGCAAAGCCGGTGTCAAAATTAGATCTACTTGCAAGATAAGCAAGGAACCTCTAAGAGCAGAGGATCAGGATGAATGTACGCGATACTTCCCCTAATATCACCAGCACATGTGGTTTTCCAAAAGACTTTACTGGAGCAAGCACATGAAGGGCCTTTCTCAGAGGGCTCGTCCAGGACCTCGTTACCCGACATGTGCAGCTGCCGATGGGGAGGAGGTTTGGCTTTTCGTGGAGCTGCAAATGTGGTGAATGCTCCTTAGTTTAGATAAATTCTTTGTAAAGCCGGGGATACAGTTTATCCCCTGAATTTACAGATTACAAGCCCTTTTACTGCCGGTGCGTGTAGCAGCGTTAATCTTTGCCTGGGAGAATTTCCCTGTACCTATGAGCTCTCGAGATGGTACAAATCCCTCGTGATGATCCCTGAGGCTGTAGCATGCGAAGCATTTCAGAATGAATTTTCCATCTGCTCCTTTGAAAGATCTGCTCTCAAACATACCTTAAAGCACGCACCCGATAGATTTATTCTCCTCGTTCAACTGCAGAAGGAAAATCCTCCAACTGCTCCTGTTCCTGAAGCGATCAGAGATTTGGGGTGTAATCCTTTTCTTTGGGAGCATTAGGAAGTAGAAAGTTATCATTGCTGAAGGGCTGTTCTGTGTTCATTTCTTTTCCATTTCACCTGAAACTCTTTTCTGAAGGAGGGGAATGTGCTGTATTTTCCTTTTTGAGCCAAATTTTCTGCTTCTCCTTTAAAAAAAAAGGCAAAAAAATTATTTTTTTTTCTTTGATTTTATTTCTAGTGCTGGTGAAGAAAAGACCTGGCAATAGAAACCGTCTATTCAAGACTGGACAGATAAAGCACAGGAGCCTCTAGCACACTCCCTGACATCCTTTGCCATTCATCAGGAGGGACAGAGGTGGGTCCGGTGCTTCGTTCTTCCACAGCAGGAATTTTGTGGGGTGATGCAGCAGCGATAACTCTGCAGACCCATCGTTTAATGAGGAAAAAGAGTAAGGACAAGTGTGGGTGCATACAGACTGAGTTTGGGAGCTCTAATGTAGCGCACGCAGGATCTCTGTGGATTTTCCTCCTGGAAAATTCAGTGCGGTGTGTGTCACCGCATTCTGCCTAATGGTTATTTATTGCTGTGCTAAGCTCTGGAGGACTCCAAGTTTAAAATTGCCAGGCTCTGTTCACAAATATGCTGAGAAAGAAACAATATTTCCCTGATTTTATAGGGAGATGGGCAGAAGGAGGTGTAAGCAGGGCGGAATAGGTGTGCTGAGGTACTTGCAGAAGGACCTTAGTGACTGAACATTTGCAGAGCGGTGACTCCACGAGCATCCACAGGTCAGACCAGCCTGGCTCTTCCTACTAGAAATGCAAAACAAGGGAGAACCTCAGATATTCCCATCATTTCATCGGCACAGGGAGTGCCTGCCGTGGAGCTGAGGAAAGCTGGGGGCACAGCTTGGGATTTGAACCGAGATGTGACAATTCAGCAATTCAGTCTCGCAGCCCCACAGGAGCGGGAGCTGCAGCGTGCGAACCCGGCGTGCCGAGAAGTCGGTCAGGTTGGCGTTTGGGAAGAGGCTCTGGTAATCAGTGAGCTGCTGATTTCCCAAGAGCTCTTCCTCTTTTTTTTCCTCTGTGTGTGTGTAATTAGGTCTATCAGGCGGTAATGTTGTGTTGTAACATCAACAAGAGTTTCTTGGCATTGGGCTCAATCAGTTTAAAGGACTAAAAAGTCCTTTCTCCCCCTCCCAGATTTCTTTTGGGGAACTGTGGAAATCGCAGCATTTTTCCCCAAGGCTGCTTATTGCTTTAAATACAACACTGAAGTCTCTCTTGGTAAAACCACGCATTGGGTTTTTACTTTTTTTTAAGTCCTAATAACAATGTGTTACAACCTCAGGTTCTACCGAGTTGATGAGGAATAAAGTCTTAGTAATGAAGAAGAGTCTGAGAGTGTGTCTGAAGTGCTGGCTTTATCACCAGCACATATTTCATACTGACAGTCAATACTTTTTAACTGATCCCAAGCCACGCGTGTTGCATTTTAAATCCCTCCCCAGCCTGTTCTGCTCTTTCCCGTGTGGTCTTTCCCAAGTTAGCAGCAGAGTCAATTTGTCAGCTTCAGGTTTCTGAGTGTACGGATTTTTTTTAATTCACAGCCCACGTTTTTAGGTCAGGAGGATAAAGTTTGTTCTCTGGAAGGGCCAGAGGAGCCACTGGAAGGATTAGGTGGCAGAACAGGTGCAGAGGATCATGTGTGGGGCAATTTAGCTTTTCAAGGACCCCAGCTGCCATTTTACCGAGTCCAGTTTGCCATTTCGGTACTGTTTAGGGCTCGTGAATGGGCAAAGCAACTACAAAGGCACAAGATTTAGGTGCAGTCTCAGCTGATAACCCTTGGAACTGCCTTTACTGCCCGTGGGGCTGCAGTTTTCTCTGGCTGGTCCAGAGCTGCGTGTCCATACACCTCTTCACCCTTTCTTGGCCGCATTTATGATCCCTGCAGGGTCTGACCACACTTACCCCAACCAAAAAAAACCACAGAGCTTGTTTTCCCACATGTGCCTTGAAGTTAAGCTGTTTTTTGCATTCGCTGATGTTCGAGTGACTGTGTGCTTTGCCATGTCCCTCAGGAAAAGGATAATTAAGGCAACTCTCATCTCCTGGCCGGCTGTTTGCAGAAAACTCGCAGCAATTCCAGGATCTTTGCAGACCCTCTGTGACCAGGTTCAAAACTGACCAGCTGGTGCACGCACAAGGTGACAGCATGAGATTGATTTCCTGGGGAGAGCTTAAAAAAGGAAAGATTTACATTCCTCACCAGCCTCTCTCTCCCAGCCAGGGCAAATGCAAGTTGGTGTGGAGAGAACAGAATTATTAATAAAATGTCCTGCCAGCAGAACCGAAGCCGCCCCCATCTGCCCGCAGCGACTGTGCTGCCAAGGTCTAAGAAAGCTGATTCAGCCTTTTCCTGGCTTTTTAGCCCTTTTATCCACCCGGCTTTCAGAGATTTACACCAGTGCTGTTTGCCAGACAGCGTTATGAATTTTAAATCTGCCTTAATTTTAAGTGTCCGTGCTGCTGTGTAACTCCCAGTTGTGGGTCAGATTTGAGGGGGTTCTCATTTAATCAAAGGGGCTGATGAGAAAGATGGGGACAGACTTTTGAGCAGGGCCTGTTGCGACAGGAAAAGGGGTGATGGTTTTAAACTAAAGGATGGGAGATTCAGGCCAGACATGAGGCAGAAATTGTTTGCACTGAGGGTGGTGAGAGCCTGGCCCAGGTTGGCCAGAGAGGTGGTGGATGAACCATCCCTGGAGACATCCCAGGCCAGGCTGGACGGGGCTCTGAGCAACCTGAGCTGGTGCAGATGTCCCTGCTCATGGCAGGGGTGGCACTGGGGGAGCTGGGAAGGTCCCTTCAACCCAAACTATTCTATGATTCAATGATTCCATGAAGTGATGGAAAACAGACAGCCTGGTAACAAAATAGGCCTAAGAATTATGTGTTATTACTCCACTTATTTCCCCTTTCATTATGATTTTTCTTGGTTAAAATCAAACCTTCTATTTATTTTTGCTGACATGCACTTGGGTGCTACACTGAAAATTATTCCTGACTTCTCTCTGCTCCTTTAAGGTGAACTCCTGTTTTGCTTTGGCCCTTTTCCAGCTCTCTGTTTTAGCTGAGATTTGCTTCCTCGCCTTCTTTCTGCTAATTCTTGATGAGTAGATGAAAGGAGTATTAAATAGATTTAGTGAAAAATGACCGTCACCAGTGTAGATGACTTTCCTCTAATTAAAAATTGAAGCAGAAATGAATAGGCTTCTCTTGAGGCTGTGCAAGAGTTGATGCTAAGTCCAGCACTAAATTCATCAGTATATGAAAGAGTATCCCAGAAACGTCGGCACCTCAGAGGATGCTAGTGAAAGGGAACGCAGAGTTTAAATCTCAGTTCAAGTTTAAATCTGTTGACATAAACCAAAGGCTTGGAGCTGAATTTGCCACGTCCTTGATTTTTATGCCCATGCTAGGTGGGTGTTCAGTGCCATAGCAGAGTTTTCCAAGCAAAACACACATCTAAGCCAGCTGATACCGCTTGGGTGGTGCGGTACCCAACAAATCCCAACTTCGGCATCTTTGCTTTTGATGTACAGTGTAGACTTTTCCAGTTTTGACCAGAAATTCTCATATGCAGCCAGGCAGTAGAGGTGATCGTAACCAACATGAGTACGTTCCCTTTTAAACTTTCTCTTGCAATGAATCCCATTTTTTCCAGCAGGAAATTAAAGCAAAACACTTCATCTAAAAATTCCTCATCAGCTCTACTCACTCGACTAGAACAATAGTGATAACACTCGGTTACGCAGCACAAATTCACAGCACCGCTGTGGCCCAGGGTCACAACGTGCCGTTTAAAAGGTGGGTGGAGAAGACGGGTGTACATCAATATCTCCATTTTGTACACGAGGAGACAGGGGCTTGCAGATGTCGAGCAGCTTCTGCAAAGCTACCCACCAAGACAGTGACAGAGGCAGAACTAAGGAACCAGATGCAGGGGCTGTGATTTTTCTGGTCTGGCCACTGAAGCATGCAGCCCTAATGAAGAGCAAAGTGCCTGAAGAAAACCGTGTGTCCACATCTAATGAATCCCATCGCTTTCCCAGGTTTACTGGTATTAACCCCAGAGGTGTTAGACGTGTACAAAGGTTGCTCGTTTGCAGAGAGGACAGTCGTTTTTAAAAACTAGCAATGTCTTAGGGTCACTGAGGAGTCGTTTTGTTTGCGTTGTCTGAATATACGATTGTTCTCTTGTAGGACTGGCAGAGCATCAGCCGCGCAGCAGCGATGAGAGAGACTGACATTTGTACGAGTCTCTTCTGGCTCCTTCTCCACGATGGCTGCTGCCTCTGCATATTCATCGGATGGTAATGCAGGATGCCGAGAGCAGCGGTAGAGTTTGGCTTCATCCCGTTGTGTTGTTCTTCTGCTGGTTGAGACTCTGAATCACCATGACAACACTGTGACACTTCCAGCAACGGTTGCCTGCAGGCTGGGGTGGGTTGGAGGTGGGTGAGGAGGTCAATGATTGAGTCTAACGGGATCAAAAGTTGCACCTGCAGCAAAACGACCGTGGAAGAGCCATCAGCACAACAAGAAGATGAAATTCCCCTTCTATTGGCTTCTCGTTAAGCAGGCACAATAACATTTTTTTTCGAGAGGCTCGCTATAAAAACTCTTTTGGTTATGGCTACTGATCCAACGTGATTGGGCGCTCAGCGACTTTGGAACTCATGACTGGATATACGATGTTGCGGAATGGGGGAGTGGGGAACGGAGGCCAGCCATGGGTGTTGAGGTGGTCCAGTCGGATCCGGCTCACCTGGCTTAGTTTCACCCTCTTCATCATCCTCGTCTTCTTTCCCCTCATCGCCCACTACTACCTGACCACCATCGATGATGCGGACGATGCCGGCAAGCGCATCTTTGGCCCTCGGACCGGCAACGAGCTGTGCGAGGTGAAGCACGTGCAAGACCTGTGCCGCATCCGCGAGTCGGTCAGCGAGGAGCTGCTCCAGCTGGAGGCCAAGCGGCAGGAGCTCAACAGCGAGATCGCCAAGCTCAACCTGAAGATCGAGGCCTGCAAGAAGAGCATCGAAAATGCCAAGCAGGATCTGCTGCAGCTGAAGAACGTCATCAGCCAGACCGAGCATTCCTACAAAGAGCTGATGGCTCAGAACCAGCCCAAGCTCTCCTTGCCCATCCGGCTGCTGCCAGACAAAGACGATGTCACCTTCCCCCTGCCAAAATCCAATCGGAACTGCAGGCTACACAACTGCTTTGACTACTCACGCTGCCCGTTGACATCGGGCTTTCCAGTCTATGTCTACAACAGTGACGATTACCCTTTTGGTAGCTCCTTAGACCCTTTAATTAAACAAGCCTTCGAGGCGACTGTCAGAACTAATGTTTATGTTACTGAAAATGCAAATATTGCTTGTGTGTATATAATTTTAGTGGGGGAATTGCAAGAGCCCATAATGCCAAAACCTACTGAACTAGAGCAACAGTTGCACTCTTTGCCGTATTGGAGGACTGATGGACATAACCATCTCATCATCAATTTGTCAAGGAAATCGGAAACTCAGAACTTCATTTACAACATCAGCACGGGGCGCGCCATGATCGCCCAGTCCACCTTTTACGATGTGCAGTATCGACCAGGGTTCGATATTGTGGTATCGCCTCTGGTCCACGCTATGTCTGAACCCAATTTCCTAGAAATCCCACCCCAGGTGCCGGTCAAGCGTAAATATCTGTTTAGTTTCCAGGGGGAGAAGATCGAGTCTCTCAGATCGAGCTTGCAAGAGGTTCGCTCTTTCGAAGAGGAGATAGAAGGCAACGCCCCAGCCGACTACGACGATCGGATCATCACCACCTTGAAGGCTGTTCAGGACAGCAAGCTGGACTTTGTTTTGGTGGAGTTCACCTGTAAGAACCAGCCTAAGGCGAGTCTGCCCACTGAGTGGGCTCTGTGTGGAGAAAGGGATGACAGACTAGAGCTACTGAAGCTATCTACTTTTGCACTGATAATCACCCCAGGAGACACCCATTTGGTGATCTCCGCCGGGTGTGCCATGAGACTGTTTGAGGCTCTGGAAGTCGGAGCCATCCCGGTAGTTCTCGGAGAGCAAGTTCAACTACCCTACCACGATGTGATCCGGTGGAACGAGGCAGCCTTAATCATACCAAAGCCACGTATCACAGAAGTGCACTTTCTTCTGAGAAGCATTTCTGACAACGATCTCCTTGCCATGAGGAGGCAAGGCCGCTTCTTGTGGGAGACCTACTTCTCCACCTCTGACAACGTGTTCAGCACAGTCTTAGCTATCATAAGGACTCGAATCCAAATCCCGGCTGCTCCCATCCGAGAAGAAACGGCCGTGGAGATTCCCCACCGGTCTGGCAAAGCTGCTGGTACAGACCCCAATATGGCAGACAACGGTGACCTGGACTTGGGGCCTGTGGAAACAGAACCACCCTATGCATCTCCCAAATATCTCCGCAATTTCACCCTCACGGCAATGGACATCTACAGGAATTGGAATTCTGCTCCGGGGCCTTTCCACCTCTTCCCCTACACTCCCTTTGACCCTGTTTTACCATCGGAAGCGAAATTTTTGGGGTCTGGGACTGGATTTCGACCAATTGGTGGAGGAGCAGGTGGCTCTGGGAAGGAGTTCCAGGCTGCTTTGGGTGGCAACGTCCCCCGGGAGCAATTCACAGTAGTGATGTTGACTTACGAGCGGGAGGAAGTGTTGATGAACTCCCTAGAAAGGCTCAATGGTCTCCCATACTTAAATAAAGTTGTGGTAGTGTGGAACTCTCCCAAGCTGCCCTCTGAGGATCTCTTGTGGCCAGACATTGGCGTCCCAATCATGGTAAGAAAGATGTAGCTACTTCAGTCTCGCTTTCCGGTGGGATTTGTGCGTTAAAATTTAAGCGTGTCAGCTTAGCTTAAGTCACCTAGGACAGCATTTCTCTCACGTGGCTGTAGATGTCTGTACCTGATCTGGACGCTTTATCAGTGAAGAAAACCAGGGAGATGACAGGTGTGACTCATCTGACCCATTTTAGGTGTTTGCATGAGGACACGGTGGCTCGTGCTCCAGGAACGCCTGGTCCTCTCCACCGGCTTTAAAGGGAGGCCGGCGTTCAGAGGCTGCGCTCTGCGACATGTGAACTTACACAGAATGATTTGCTGTCACGGGAGGATTTGTTCGGTTATGAAATACAGGAGCTGTTACGCAGGAGAGCCTAAATTGTAAAAATACGGGATCTTTAGAGGTGCCATGAAACGGTGATGGCTTGTAAGGAGCCTGATATGGATCTCAAGGCTTAAAGCCAGAGATTCTTGCTGATTGAAAATCTTACTGAGGCTCTTTAAGTGTCGCACTGTGAGGACAGTTGGCACCTTATAAATACCTAAGTAGTGACTGTTTCTGCGCTTTACAAGATAAATCTTTTATAAAAACAAAAGAGGGATCCACTGCAAGGGCCTTAGGAGGCATTTATTGCTTTACATTGCGAAGGATGGGAGAGAAGAAAACAGGGGAAAACAAATGAAGGCAAATGTGCCCGTGACAGCTTCCACGCTCCAAAGGTTGTCATTGAGTTTTGCTTAGGATTGGGTCGATTTTGTTTTTTTCCAGCCAAACTGAGTAAGTGACACCCCCAAAAACTGACGATGTTCCTTTTCATGCCCGGCTACTTGCTTGTGTATTGGCAGTGTTGCTTGTAGTTAATTCTCCCTAAACTATTACTTGCATATGTATTTATTTCTTTTAGGACTTCTCTGTCATTCCACCATAACTTTCTGCACTGGCCATTGTTAGTGATCAATATTAAATGTAAATCTCCAGGTGCTCTCGTAAAGAGAGCACAAGCAGAGAGTCAGTAACAAAAAGCAGCGCTGTTGTCTGAATCCCTTCGTGTTTAGAGGACAAATGGAAGGATAATTTCTTACAAATTAGGGAAGAGGAAAATAAAAGAGGGAGATGGTACTTAAGTATACAAGCTGCATGTGGTTTATGTGACAGGATGCTGCTAAGCTTAATAACAATGTGAGCTTTATGCTTCATGCAAAGAGATGCATTGATTTAATATTTCGTTTTATTATTATCGTGATGAATAAATCCTTCTACTCACATTGAAAAACCCGCCTGGTCCAGGGACAATGAGGAGAGAAAATTGCTTAGATAATTGCAAAATAATCTTTCACATTAGTCCTGTTGAATGCCTGAGTTCTGCAAAATCTTCACATTGTGTTTGCTGAAAAACCGTGTACTCCTTCAGAGCCGAGGAGTGGGGATTGTTCTCCTTGGAGTTGCTAATGGGTGTTATTTGTGAAAGAAAAATATGTTTCTGTTGATGGACATTAATGCCTTTTTTTTACTCTGCTTGTTGCTAAGTCCGCATCCAGAGGGGGGTGTTTAAACCACATCGGGAGTCCGTAGTATTCATCTATATGGATGGTTTAGTGTGGTAATGATATAAAAATTTACCTGGGTTCATCAAACAGTGACAGATCCTAAGAGCCACTGTGGAAAAGGGCAGCAAGAACCTGGGGAGCAGAGGTTGAGGCTCCGTTGGAGCTTTGCTGACTGAGACGTGGGATGTGGTCACCAGGGTGAGAGGCAAGAAACACAAACCCGTACGACTGCCGATGTCAAAAGAAATGACAGAGCTGTAAATTTAATTTCCTCATGGGAAAAAAATGGGGTTTGATGGGGAATATCAGATTCTCTCAGATCTTGAAGCAGCACTGTATCTCTATGTAAAAATACATTCCTGTAACTTTGGGGTGCAAAGAATTGTCCCAAGTCCCAAAGCACAGAGCTTTGCAGGACCTTTGTGGGACTTAGGACTAGGCTTTAGCTTTGTGCTCAAAGGAGCATTGGGCTCCTTGCTGCATGGGTAGTTAGTTCATCGATCAGTTCCTCCAAACTTCACTTGCAAACCGCTCGCCCTGGTTGTGATTTGGTTTTCCAAAGCAGGTTCTGTGGTTTCTTTTCCCCGGTGGGCTGGAGTTAATCAAGAGCAAAGCTTGAAGCTGTGTTGGATCTTTGAATCTTTCATGGATAATGAGATAAACAGGGCTATGGAATATATTTGATTTTTTGAAAAAGCTTTTACTTAGATGTAGATTTCTTGTGATGGCACAATTTGCTACAAAATCAGTGAAATTCCTTAGGTGCACAGGAGTCTGTTAAAATATTCTGGCTCTGCACCAAGCCTGAAGTGACTGGGTGAAAATGTAATTTAACGTGAAGTTGTGTGTGTAGTCATTCAAGGCTGCCCCTGGAACAGATGTAGGTAGGTTACCCTCTAATTTAAAGTGCCTTTGTGCTGGAGTTGAGCTGTAAAAATTGCTCCCATCTCACATTCAATAGTATCGCGGCAGAAGAACAAAGATGGGAAGTCTCGTTTGTGCAAGCTTAAAAACTTGCTTTCTGCAAGGGTTTGTATGTGTAGCACTGCACTGGGAGAACTTCCCCAGGCAGAAGGACCTGGAGGCCAGGACTCCACCAGCACCAACAGTGACGTTGCAACTGCTGCTTGACTTCTGAGCTCTTCCTTGCAGCATTTATTCATCCTTCAAGATACGTCCTTCAAGATATCTCTGCGGCGTCTGGCAAAGTTGCAGTTTACTCAAGGATACTCAAAATCTGGAGCATCTTTCTTAAGAGGAAAGGCTGAGAGAGCTGGGGTTGTTCAACTGGAGAAGAGAAGCTGAGAGGGATCTGATCAATGGGCTCAATATCTCAGGGTGGGTGTCAGAGGATGGAGCAGACTCTGTTCAGTGGTGCCCAGCGCCAGGGTGAGGGGCAACGGGCACAGACTGAAACACAGGAGAGTCCACGTGAACATGAGGAGAAACTTCTTTGCTGGGAGGTGCCAGAGCCTGGCCCAGGCTGCCCAGAGCGGCTGTGGAGTCTCCTTCTCTGGAGACGTTCAAACCCGCCTGGACCGACCTGTGTGATCTGCTCTGGTGACCCTGCGTGAGCAGGGGGGTTGGACTGGGGGATCTCCAGAAGTCCCTTCAACCCCAACCAACCTTTGATCCTGTAATTTTAAAACTGCCTGGACCACCTGGCAGCAGTTGAGCTCCACTCCTCGTGGCGGGGCTGAGAGCCCTCCTGGATGCGGCACAGCTCGCACCTCACCAGCCAGTACTGCCGCTATTTCCATCCTTCCAGGGAAGAAAAGGAGAAAGGAATTTGGATTAAATCTCTGCTCTGAGCAGGGGGAAAAGACAGCACTGAGGTTTGAGGTGGCGACACTTGGCCACTGCTCCCGTGCTCCCCTTGGACGCACGTTAATCTTGGAAAGATTTCCAGTGGTGGAATAAAGAAGGAGTCGTTAAGGAGAAGATCTGGTGTGATCTCGGGGTAGAGACTTCCAGCATCCCCTTTCAGCATCTCCGCGCCTAGGATTTCTAAATAGCATACAGGAGAAACCTCGCTCTTTGCTTTGCCATTCCTTGACAGCGTTTTCATCCGCCTGAATCAACGTGAAGGGAAACAAATGAAACAAAACACTCAGGCAACTGCACATCCAGCCCACGCAAATGGTAATAAGATGCACCCAGGAAGATTCCGATCCCGCTGTGCGTTGCCATGTGCTCAGCGCTGATGTGCTGCTGCTTTTTGGCTGCTGCAGGGCACTTGCTTGCATAGAGCCCGGTCCAGATGCTGAATAAACCCAACATGCGGTTTTAGCAGCTCTTCAGGTCCTCCGGAGCTGATTCACCGTCCGTCTTCCCTGCAGCTCTGAGCAGGACATGGCTTGGGGCAGGGGGACAGGATTAATTTCCCTGTTCCTGCTCAGGTTTTAATCCTAGAAATGTAAAATAATGAGTTGAGCTTGAACAGCCAGGGTTACCTGAAGAGAGTTTGTTTTGATATATTTAATATATATTTCAGAAGGCTGCCAGTGCTGCACATGCCCTTGGTTCGGTGCGGAGAACACAAAGCCCAGAGCAGCGAGGTGATTAAGCTCTGGAACAGCTTGCACTCAGAACAGCCACAGATCCTCTAATGCAGCAATTAAATTATCCATTTCCCATTCCAAAACTGCCTTAAAGCCCCTCAGGAGTTGCAGTTGGAGCCAGGGAAGCAAACCGTGCGTTCAGCAGGAGTTTATCTCCTCTGCTACCCACATTTCTCAGCCTGTGGGTCATTCCCTGGACATGGGAGGAGACCAGGAAAGAGAAGACTGAGCTCAGGAGGAGCCTAGATTTGGTTATAATCTCAAATAAATAGAATTCTCAGCCTGTCGTATGCACCCTCTGCCATCCGACTCCAGCATCTTCGGGTCAGTCTGTCTCTCACACTGGACAAAGATGCATTTTTAACACTTTTTTCCCATGTCCTCAGTTGTGTAAGGAGAAAGTATCTTGTTTGAAGTAAAGGTTTTGCGAGCCAGAGAGAGGAACCGCTGCTTTCAAACCATGAAGGCTCCGCACTGTGTTGCCAGCGCAGCAATCTCTGCTTGCCAGAGGAGAAAAACGTTTGTGGAGAACAAAGAGCTTCATGGGGACAGATGCTTCATCTGTTCACAAGGGTGTTTGAACCTCGAGCAGTGATTTCCAAGCAATGTTGCCTTTATTTCTCTTTATTTTTCCCTGCCCTGAGCCCTTCACATGCAGCTCAGCGTGGCTGCTGGCGTTACCGATCTCAAATCCGTCGCTTTGACGCGTGGGCTGCAGGTGACACCACCTGAGCCTGGGGTAAAGGAAGAGTGACATGTGTCCTCGTTAGCTGGTAATTGAGATTTTGTGCTGACCTGATATCAGGGTGTATTACTGGGTTTTGGGGGGTTGGATCAGGACTAACCAGTTGCGTCGTAGCTTCACTTTGTTTTGAGCCATCTCTCCCACTGGCCCAGTAACAACTGGATTTCAGCTGGGTTATTTTGGAATCCCAATGGTTTTCATGTGGAGTGTGGACCCAGCTGAGCTGGGAAAGCGCTTCCCACATTTGGGGCTAAACCTTATTCAGCCCAAACCCAATATTTTCACAACCTCTGCTCGTGTTCTAAGGAATTACAGTTTGACCTTCCAATTCCTCTCTCTTTTCTGCGTGCGTGCGGGTCCTGCGGTGACGGAGCCGTGGCTGAAAATGCCCTGCAGCTCTTTGCTGTCTCCTTTTCCTCCGGGGTTACGTGGTGTGTGCTTGTAGGTATTTTTGAGCAATTTAGCTGGGTTCGCTGCCAGCGCCAGCTCCTGTGGCTTTCGGCACTGACTAATCCCTTCCTTCAGCTTCGTTAGAGAATAAGGAGCTGACTTTGATCTCTGCAGCCAGTTCCAGCAGCGTAATGTCCTTTTCTGGGGGCTTGGTGGCCAGCTGAGAAAGCTCATTCAATTTAGCCGCTTGTTTCAAATGGAATAATGTTTGGAAAATGTTGAATCCGGAAGCGTTGCCGCATCTGCAGACCCATTTGGCCGCTCGCCGCGTCCCTTCAAACGCTGCTGGTTAATCCGGAGCAGACAGGGGGAAATGCCGTCACCACTTTCCCTTCTGTTCAGGCAGCGTCTGTGCTGAGCTGGCTGCTGGAGGACGGATGTGTTAGGTTTGCATACCTTTTGTACCAAAAATACGTGAAGGTGCTTTGGTGTCTCCATTTTAAGGAGCACAAGGGGGTCCCTGGGTGATGCTTCTGGCTCAGAAGAGGAGGAGCAGATGCTGCTCAGACTGCAACATCAGTGTGTAGCAAGACGTGGGGGCAGCATTTCTCTGCTTCTCCTCCAACATCACATTTGGTTTTGTGATAAGAGCAGAGCCAACCTTGCAGACTAACAGCTCACACAGTCACCAGTAACTTGAGCTAAACTGGTGTGCGTGATCCATGGTGAGGTCCTCAAGGGAACCATCAGTTAAATGGGAGACTAAAACTCTCCACACTGATCACACCACTGTTTCAATCGTTCCTTTTGCTTCCTGGGAGCTTTACATAAATACCAGCTCAAGTCCTGACTCAACCAGGTACTTGAGGACGTACCTGACCCTTGGTGACATGACTTGGGTTTTGCTGGGCCAGCTCACCTGCAGAAGCTCCTTGGTGAGACAGAGCTTCACCCCGAGCACTTACCACCTTGTTGCAAAATCAAGAGGAACCCAGCTTGACATTCAGGTCCTGGGGAGCTCCAGCTTTGCTTCCAGAAGGAACAGTTCAGGCTCTGCTTTCCATGACAAAATCAGCTGAGAAAATCACCTTTATTTCTTAGCACCGAGTCACTTCACACAAGAGATTCGCACCATCCAGGGGTTAAATGAGCCCCATCCAGCACACCAGCTTTACCGACAGTGTATGGCAGGTTTATGAGTTAAAAAAATTTCTCGATGAGAGCAATTTTATAAGTCGGGGTGACGTTCCCCGAAAATGTCTGTGTGCTGCTGTCGGGTACGCAGCACCACCTGCTGCCTGCAGCCCACGGTGCTGCTGGAGAGGCAGATCAGATCTCAAATCCCTGCGAGTTTTGCCGTCTCCGTTTATATTTTTACCGTTCGATAGCAGAAGAGGAAGGAGCAAATTTGCTGCTTAGTTTACCTGCGATGCTAAAATCCAGATGCTTGTCACTGCGGGGCCTAAGCAAAGGTGCAGCGATGCGTGAATGTGCACTGATAATTTAACAAGCAGCGCCGACTTCTTAGGGATTTGCGCTCTGAATATTAACTCAAACACTCTGACAATACTCCGCTGCTGCTGCCTAAAACCAGCGCTTAATTCTGTTGCGTGCTGGTTTGTCGTAGCTTTTCTGTAGATGAGATGGGACCGTAGCCTCTCCCAATTCCCTTGGCTTAGGATGCAGCTAACGGGGTCGACGACCAGAAAGAAGGCATTAAAAAGGAAAAACAAGGGAGGGAAGTGGCCTTGTACACTGCAATGTACATAATCCGATGGTTTTTCTTGCACGTAAAAGCTTGAAAATGCCCCGGGGGCCAGTCCCCCAGGGTTGAAGCCTTTAAACCATCACCACGAAAGCTGTCCATGCATCTTTAAAACGCTCCCCACTCCGGAGCAGACTCTGTCACAACAGCCAAGGGACAAAAGCGGCACGATAGGACTTGGCACTGGTGTCAGTGCAGCAGCAAAATCAAAACACCACATTGTTTTGCCAGGGCTGGATTCCTGCTGCTTTTAGGCTTTGCATGGTGGCCTGCGTGTGCCTGTTTAAATAACAAGAGAATATGTAGTGTCCCCAAATTATTCCATACAGGGAAACAAGTGGTGGGGGGAACAGTGTGTGGATGCATTATTTATATATATTTTTTTTTCCTTCTGTTTCACCTTCTTTTCATTTTCAGTGACACTGTTATTGCAGATCTTACTTAGTCCATATGACACCGTGTGTTGGCATCCACTTCAAGCTACGCCCTTTTGATAAAGTCCCAGAGCCCGAGTGTCTGCGTTTCGTTTCTTCCCATGGTTTTAACCATCTTGGTGGAGTGGTTTTGCTGTGCAAAATGATTTGATTGTGCGTTCTGTACAGGTTGCTTGATTCGTGAAGTGAAGTCAGCCTTGTCTCCTGGAGCAGCCGTAAGCTGACGCGGTACCACAAGCAATGAATGGGCCCTGAGGCACAGGAGAGAAGGAACGAGCTGTAGTCACTGAGGTCGTGGATTTGGCATCGGCCTGTGGGTATTAAATAGATAGGATAAAAGAAGATGCATGTTGTTAAAGTTTACTGGAACAGCAGGGACCTTGCAGGGCGTTGGGACATCAGGGAGGCAACTGTGGAGGACATGAGAAGGTTGTAAAGAGGAAGGTGACGCTTGGCTACGTGGTTAGAGAAGGACAAGAGGAGCAAGGGAGAGGTTTTAATCACTCTGCTTGTTCTTACGTGTCCGGTGTAGCTCACAGATGCCTTCCCAAGCTCCGGGGGATCGATGAGCAAAGATATTGCAGCTCTCAAAGAGAAGATGGTGACTTATTTCCAAGTTGAACGGTGGGCTGGCGATGGTGCAGCACAGCAGCCACAAGATTATCGACCTCCTGGACACTTTCTTACCCCTTTCCCTGCAGCACCTGCCTGTATCTGGTGAGAAAGCAGATGCTGCATTCCCTTATCGAACTGATAGATGCTTTTTCTTCCTATTTTGCTTGAAATCAAACTCTGCGGTTAGTGATAAAGCGTGACGGATCTCCCTGCCGTGCTGCACATACGGAGCGCTCCCCTCGTCAAAAAGCTTCTGGAGGAGGAGCAGGTTCATCTCCTGTAAATGCGATCGATAAGCAGGAAGGTGATGGAGTGGCTGGAGTCAGAACCAAGGGCTGCAGTTTGTTTTCCTGTTGTCCTGAGTGCTGGATCCCTGAAATCATACTGATTAACTACAGATACCCAGAAAAGATGGAGCTTTTTTTTTTGTTTCCTGGTGACGGTGAGGAGATGCCATTTTGGAGAACATAAGAAAATCAGGGGAAAAAGCAGGAGATTAAAGTCACTTCATTTAAAGCCTTGAGTTAATTAATGTAAATCTGTGTTAGCCCTGCGAAGAAAGCTGGGGAATATTTCCCTTCTCCTGATATTGGCAAAAAGACCATAAGCAGGGAGTAAGGGCATCTTGCTAATAAGCCAGAGGGGAAACTGAGGCACGGAGAGCAGAAAGTCACACCTGATCACTAAAGCATTCACTTATACATCTTATAAGCTCACAGAAATGCTATTTTCACCTATTTCCAGATTTACTAGCAGCAGAAAGATGGGAAATGCGGTGAAGCTGTTCTTAGGCTTCCCAGATAACATCTTCAGATCAAAATAATGTGGCAAAGTCTTCAGGTTTCTGCGTGCTTATCTGAATTGAACTCCGGGGTTTTTTGAGGTTCATGTAGGGAAGGGAAATGGGTTTTCTTCTCGCCATGGAACATTAAAAACATTCTGGGCAGGGAGGTTCAGTTTGCAGCTTCCATGTGAAGGAACTAGTCATCATTTTGATCTCCTGAGCTGCCCAGGCTGGTGGGAACCTGCCTTATCCCAACAGCAGGGGACAGCCTATCCTTTACTGTGGAAGAAGAGAGCTAAGAGGGGACAAGAAAAGCACTTTTCTGGGGAGTATAAGAGCTGTAAACTAGATAATTCTTTGCAATAAGGCTCTTTGCCCTCTTGCTCTGAATACAGGTGACGAAGCCAATTGGCTTCAAAACACTGGTAATAATTAGGTTGATTTTATCAGACATTTATAGAAGGAATTGTTTTTAATTATGCCTCATTTATGTGAATTCTATAATTTCTAACACATGCTGGTCCGTAATTCCCGACCCATGCTGTGGATTGTGGGAGGTGGTTATGGCAGTCTGGATTCATCCTGACCATGTATTTGTAATGTATTAACCACCTCTTGATGGAAGCATTTGTTCCCCCTTGATCTTGTTTTACTTTTTAATTGACAAGCGGCAGAACTTTAAATAGATTGCTAGGTAATCAAAGGCTCAGGGCAAGCCAAGGTCTGAAGAATGTGATGTCGGCCACCGTAAAGCCCATGGTTTGGAGAGCCTGGGATGGTTTTCTTCTTGCTGCTGCCTTCTGCTCCTCTGGATGGTGTGAGACCTGGGCCAGGTGAAGTAGGATTCAACCAAGGGTTCCAGCAATTAGGATCCAGCAAGTGAAGCCTACGAGCAAAGAGAAGATCCTCAGAAACCCGTCTGGGGTTTTTATCCTGGTTTATCATCAACTGGCTCAGCCATGTTGAGTGAGAAGGCTTTTACTGCTTGCAGGGGTGAGATTGTGTGTTTGGCGAAAATGCCTTTCCCCTTTATTTGACCACACTCAGCTTAATATCCTGACCTTATTCTCTGATATTTGAGCCTGTGGAAATTGCTTTTCTTGACGAGCTGTACTCATGGAACAACAAGAACAACAACAGCTAAATGCTGATTAGGGAATCAGAGTGTGGGTTTGCTTGTTCTCTTCTTCTAACATTACATAAAAGAGCTCTCATCTTTAGATAGTAGAATGATAGGATAATTTTTGTTGGAAGAGACCCACAAGATCATGGAGTCCAACTGTTCCCCCACCCCTGGCACTGCCCCATGTCCCTGAGAACCTCATCTCCGTCTGTCCAACCCCTTCAGGGATGGTGACTCCAGCACTGCCCTGGGCAGCCTGTTCCAATGCCCCACAGCCCTTTGGGGAAGAAATTGTTCCCCACATCCAACCTCAACCTCCTCTGGCGCAACTTGAGGCCGTTTCCTCTCGTCCTGTGATGGATTTGAGGACAGACATGCTGGCAGAAAGCTGTCTTCATCCAGACCCATCAGAACTTCCCCAGTGAGATCTCAGCCTTCTCATCTCCGAGGTCCCCACAGAGCTCCCAGTCTGGAATAAACCTGACAGCCAGAAGCTGGGCTCACGCACCCGAGTGCTCTTGATGTTTGCTGCTCCCAGCCACGTCAGCATTAATAAATCCTCTGCCCTCTTCCCACCAAAAAAATAACCTACCTGCAAACTCGATCACTTCTTGGCTTTGCTTATATACCAGGTTTATATACGTGCTCTTTTAGTAGCTGCTCAGTAAGTTAATAGTCTGACCCCAATTTCTTCCTCTGTTAGTTGAGATGTAACGTTCATTTTGATGCCTTCAGCCCCCAGATATGAATGCCTGCGCTAAAGCTCTTCTAGCATGGGACACAGCGGCTTTTAAATGCTGAACACCATCAACGAGCATCGTTAAATGTAATGTATTCCAAAGAGTCAGACGTATCATTTTTAACAAATTTAAAAATAATCACACCTGCTCTGCCAGGCGTTTTGTTTTACCGCTGTACTGGAAATCCTGTTTGACAGATACCGAGCAGAGAGAGAAGGAACCTGCAGAAGAAGTAATTGCACAACAATACCGAGGATTTGCACTGACGAAAGTCTCTGTTAATTAAAGCAGCCGAGCTATCAGCCAAAGAGCAAAGTGTGGAGAGATAAGCTCTGCCTCGCTTCCTGAACGGAAAGAAGATATTTCCAATAATCCCCTAGTCTGCATCCCTTGGGCTTGCAGCACGTTCTTCCACTGGAGATGCTCTGACTCTCCGTTCTGCAATTCTGTATTTCTGAGGTGAATATCACTGCGTTTCCATCCTTTAGACACCGATGACCTGGTATTGCACCAAGCTGATGGCTTGACACAAAGAGGGTATCTCAAGGGTGCTCCTAAACTGCCGCGCTGACTCGTACACGCTCTCCGTCTTGCAGATGAGATATGACAGCCCTTCTCAGATCCATCCCTCGGCTCTCAGTCCATTTGCTGCCAGACTTCTCAGCACGGACCCGGGGACTGGCAACATGTCTTTTCCAATGAAATTAGAAGTGCATGAATGAGCTAGTGGAGTCATCTCAAGAGTCAAGGCCTGAGAGATGTGGGCTTCAGTACTTTAGAACTTTTGGGGGGTTGCTTGCTGGTTTGTTTTTTTTTTTAAATAAGGTCAGGGAGTTGCAGTTTGTGCATCTTTCTTAGGCTCTTGCATGGTTGTTCCAGGCTCTTGTTTGGCTCTAACTGAAAGAAGGGAGATTCAGGCCAGACGTGAGAAAGAAATTGTTGCCCCTGAGGGTGGTGAGAGCCTGGCCCAGGTTGGCCAGAGAGGTGGTGGATGAAGCATCCCTGGAGACATCCCAGGCCAGGCTGGACGGGGCTCTGAGCAACCTGAGCTGGTGCAGATGTCCCTGCTCATGGCAGGGAGGGCACCGGGTGAGCTTTGAAGGTCCCTTCCCACCCAAACTATTCTATGATTCTTCCAAGGAGGACAACGCACCGAGATCGTACCTGGCCCAACACATCCAACCACACATCTGTGATAAGCGCTCTGCCTGCATAGCTCAGCTGGGAAAGTGAGGCAGGGACACAAAATAAGGTCAGGCTTTCCAATGTTCCTTTGTGAGCTGGTCTGTTTTCTCCTTCATCTGTACAGGCTGTATTACACAGTATTTCTGTGGTTCAAGTACAGGAACAGGGTAGTCCTGGCCATGGGCATTTTCCTGGCCTGTTTTCACTCTGCTGCTCTGAATTCACCAGCTGCTCTGAAAACACATCGTCCCGAGCGGCGTGCAGCCGTGCTGGCCGCGGGCATCGCTCCCACCTTCTGCATCTCTGCCCTGTGTGGTGCAGCGCCAGCTTCCCTGCGATACCCAAAACAGGCCCAGGAGAGGAAAGCTGGTGCAGATCAGTGATCCCTTTAGCTCAATGTCTGTTTACATGTTCTCTTTTTCAGCAGCGAGGGCTGGTTAGAAATGTCATCTCTGTGTTGTATTGAAGTGATTCAGAGCTGTGCTTCTCCAGCACCGAGCTCCTGGGTCTCAGCTTTGTGTATCCAACCCTCTTGTTCCACCACTCAATTAATGCTGCGCCTTCAGGCATTTAGTTTTCATGATTTAGGAATATTGCCCCTTCAGTTCCATCATATAGGACTGACCTTGAAAATCACAGAATCATTTTGTTTGGAAGAGACGCTCAGGATCATCGAGTCCAACCGTAACCTAACCAACTCTAGCACTAAACCATGTCCCTGAGAACCTCGTCTATACACCTTTTAAACATCTCCAGGGATGGTGACTCCACCACTGCCCTGGGCAGCCTGTTCCAATGCCCGACAGCCCTTTATGGGAAGAATTTTTTTCCTCGTATCCAAACTAAACCTCCCCTGGTGCAACTTGAGGCCATTTCCTCTTGGGAGAAGAGACCAGCGCCCTCCATGCTACAACCTTTCAGGTAGTTGTTGACAGCGATAACGTCTCAGCCTCCTGTTCTCCAGGCTAAACAGCAGTTTCTTTCCATCCAAAGGTCTTTGAGTTGTTAGCAAATGTTCATAAACCAAATAATTGCCCTGCAAGATCAGGGAAGGATTAACGGTGCTGGTTTGTTAAAACACAGCCACGTCAGCTTGGAGCATGCCAGTAAGTTCAACAGTGCGTTATATTGTTACACCGAGCTTTACAAGAGAAAGCTGCTTTATCCAATGACTTTTTACTATTAAAATTACCACTGTAGCAGCTGAGGTCTGTTTGGAGAAGAGGAAGAGGGAGAGAGGATGAAGTTCAGAGTTGAGGTGGGCCACCAGAAGCAAGAGCTTGAAGATTCAATAGGTAAAACGAAGGCTGAGAAAAGAGGGTTTGAGAATGTCTTTTTGTTGTTAGATGAGTTTTTTGATGCTGTCACTAGAGAACCATAGAATCGCAGAACATTTCGGGTGGGAAGGGACCATTAAAGCTCCCCCAGTGCCCCCCTGCCATGAGCAGGGACATCTGCACCAGCTCAGGTTGCTCAGAGCCCCGTCCAGCCTGGCCTGGGATGTCTCCAGGGGTGGTTCATCCACCACCTCTCTGGCCAACCTGGGCCAGGCTCTCACCACCCTCAGCACAAACAATTTCTTCCTCATGTCTGGCCTGAATCTCCCACCCTTTAGTTTAAAACCATCACCCCTTGTCATGTTGTAACAGACCCTGCCAAAAAGTCAGTCCCCGTCTTTCTTATTGGCTCCTTTTAAGTACTTTTAAAGTTTTATAAGTACTTTTTAAGTTTTAAGAAGAACCATGACATCTGTCAGAACACTACTCCTTTGGATACTGCCACTTAAATTGGAAAAAAAACCCCTAACCACCACGATTTGGATCTCATATCCAAACCCCGAGTGGAAGATCTTCCCTCCTCAAATGTCCTTCTCTCATTTCACAGCAAACAGTGATTTGTGTGTCTGGCTCGTGATCCCAGACCTACTAATGGAAGTTGGGTCATGAGCTTTTCTGTCCCCTCGCGCTCGGCTTTCGTGTAAAGCACGGAGTGGAGTTTCAGAAGGCTGAGGGAGGAGGGAGGTGGAGCACTGAGAGATGAGATATTTGAAACCTTCAACTGCAAGTGACACCCTGTTATCCCAGGGACCTGCTTTGGAGCCAAATAATTACAAATAATTGTAAAATAAATCTAATCGGACAACCGACTCAACGTGCATCTTTAATTGCACAGCCACTAACAGCAACACACAGAGAGTAAAAACAAGTGAGTCTCTAGATGCCTTTAGTGTTAAAATAAGCATTTTTCTCCTTTAGTTTCTCTAGAAAGATGCAACAGCTGCACCCATATGAAAAGGAATAAATAATCAGTTTTATTTGTATCTCAAGCTGTTTTCTCATCTCGGAGACGAGCGACCCACTGATCGCAGTTGAGCAGCTTAAAGAGAGACCAAGTCTTTGCACATATTATGTGTATGGACACAGTATCCATTTACAAAAAAAGGATTTCCACTAGTATCTTCCTGTGTGGTTTTGTTCTCAGTGGGGGATAATTTATGCTTGGTTTTATGTTGCATTATTTAATTACGCGTATTTTAAGAATGCATCTGTTTTGCCAATTTATATGCAGCGTACGCTGCCTTTGGGTAGCTCTGCAGCTAAATATCCTTCCAGTGAAACAGTTTTCATACCGCTGGAGATGAGTCTTAAAATAGTCTATAAATCCTTTTCATTCAAATTTTGAAGATGCCTTAAATTGGAAGTAGCAAAGTGCAGAAGTCTGGAGTCTAGAGAGGCTGGTTCAGGGCTGGAGCTGCTTCAAGGTGAAGAGAAAGCGCTGGGAAAGGAGCAGCAGAATAATTAATACACGAGAAAGGGGACAACGGTGACTTTCCAAACCATCTGTGCAAGCAAAGATTAAAGAGAAAACAAGAAGGTGAAGAATTGCCAGGGGAAGCTCTTATAAAAACCAAGGATGTCTCATCAGGCAATAGATGAAGAAACATCCCGCTAAGAGTGTTTCTGAAGAGCAGGTTTTGGGTGGACTTTCAAATAAATGATGGTATTTTTGATGCAATCGCCATCAAATCAAGCAAGAGCGCAGATGCCAGAGAATCTGTACTGGGTAGGTGAGAATTGAGATGGAAAAGGTCTGGAAATGGGCGTTGGAGGAGAAGTTACCGTCTCCTTTCTCCTTGCCCGGCCAAAGCAGATGCTGGTGGGGCACCATTCGGAGCCAAGCGCTCAGTGGCCTGGGCCTCATCCAGAGAAGCTGGAGTGGAGCTGGGAACCAGCCCAGCACTTCCCAGTTTGCTGGGGAGAGACCAGTCAGGAGAGGAGCACATCCCCTGAACGGCTGAACCTCACGTGCAGGTGGTTCCGAGCAGCCTGGATCTCTCTCTGGAATGGTTTTGGTTGGGGTATCAGGGCTCGTTCAGGAGCTGCGGACACATCCGTGCTCATTTAAAGGAGAGGAGATTCAGACAAGAAGGAGAAATTGTTGCCCCTGAGGGTGATGAGAGCCTGGCCCAGGTTGGCCAGAGAGGTGGTGGATGAAGCATCCCTGGAGACATCCCAGGCCAGGCTGGACGGGGCTCTGAGCAACCCGAGCTGGTGCAGATGTCCCTGCTCATGGCAGGGGGGGCACTGGGAGGGCTGGGAAGGTCCCTTCCCACCCAAACTGTTCCATGATTCTATGATTTATCAATATCTTCTGGATTTGGGCATGTTAACATAAGGATAACAGCAAAAGATCATTGTCTTAACGAACATCTTAAGGTTTTAGGAGAGGTTTTGAATGAGTTGCTATCTGCATCCATGGTTGTGCCTTTGCATCCCAAGGTTTTTAAACCTGAAATTATCATAAACACTCACAATCAAAAGAACATCCATTTCTTTACCAAATGCCAGGCTGCTGAGGCCTGACAGTGCTGGCAGGGCTTCTAGAAGGAGCTTTAACACCATATTTATGTGTGTCGAGGTGCGGGGCTGCAAATTGCAGCTTGTTGGGAACTGTTGACATGTTGTGTGTCATACTGGACTCGTTTCCTTGAATTTTCGGGTCCGGGCTGGGAATGAGAGCATGTTTGCAGGGAGGAAAACCATCATCCCGGGTGGAAAACCATACTAGCATCCCTTCTTTTGCCCGCACAGCCCCGGCAGCCTGGCCGCATGCCGGGACGAGCATCGTGTTTTATCGGTGGGGCCAGATTTTTTATTTCTCATTAAATGAAGAATTGCTGGCTGAGCTCAAGGCTTGGATCTGTGCTTTTCACTGTGGTTTTGGCTTTGGAAAGCAGGACGTTGGCCAGTAGGAGTTGGATGAATTTTTATCCTCTGCAGATTGAGAGGATTTTCTCATGGTAGGAGTTGGGATTGGCAGGAGGAAAATGTTCTGCGTGGGCAGGGCAGGACTGCGAGGCCGCTGAGTTGGATGCTGTGCTTTCAGGAGGCAATTGATCGTCTTCAATAAGCACTGCTGGAGTTGTCCTTGGTAAGGGCAGTCAAATAGATTTGAGGTCTGGGCTGAGAGCCATGGTGACCTTGCCAGCTTTTGTGGAGCATCTCAGCTTGCCCAGGAGCAGGTAGTGATAAAACGCTGAGAAAATAAAGGAAAAAAAAGCCTGCGGTCTTGGTCAGAACTGCTCGATTCACACAAACATCATCTCGCTGGGAACGGGTAGAGGGCTGCAGAGATTTTTGGTGGCACCTGTAGCGATGGCAACAGCTCCTTTGGCTTTTCCTTGGCAGAGAGCTTGGCTTCTCAGTGTGCAGCCAATGCGCGGTGCCTGCCTTGGGACCGGCTTCTTCTCTTTTCAGCTCCCTGACATGTTAAATGGGGGGAAGATGACACAGAGCACGAGAGAAATCAGAATCAAAGTCCTCTTCAAAAGAGAGCAAACCTCAGGTGTGTAGTTGCCATATGGAGCCTCTCCTGCTGCCTAAATTCCTGCCATAGCCCCATCTGACATCCCAAAGCTGTTACTCCATTTCTAGCAGGTCAGTGCAAACCTGTTCTGACAGTTTTACTTCCCCAAAAATACGCAGCTTCAAGGATGCTGCTGTTCCCTGGGACCAGGCAGAATCATCGTCTTCCTCATCCACGTCTCTGGTCGCATTCGCAGAGAAGCGAGTGTCAGTCTGATCTAACACCTCGGTCACAGAGGGAGCAGGGAATGGAGTCAGACATGGTAAAAATAAAGACGTGATCTATCCTGCTCATGCAGACGTGAATCTGCACACACAGAACTCTTTCTAAGGAGTCTGGTAAATAATCTCAGCACTCGTATGCAGATGCACAGGGGGACAAGACCCTGGGATATCTGGGAGTCTGTGGGTCTTGAGGGCCGATCTGGGCAACTTTCTTCATCAGAGGATGTCTGAATTTTTCCAGACTAGGAGTTGAAAATAAATGCCTGGTTACACAATAGTTTCAGGGTTGCTTCGTACCTGCTCGTTGTTCCCCTCTGCTAGAGTTTGCCATCTCCCAAGGCCTGCTAACAGACCTCTCCCTGACTTCTATTAAGCCTAGTTTGGCTGATTTTAATTGCATTCCGTACTACATTAGCCACCGAGAGCAACCATGTGTGCTGCGAGCGTGCAGACACAGGGAAAAGCTGCAGAAGATTTGTTTTCCCATGTGCTTTCTGCAGAAGGAAAAAGCCGTCATGAAGGTGGATGGGAAGCAGCCCGGTCGACTTGAAACGAGGATGTGGATATGGGTGGGATGAAGATCATCAGTTCCCAATTATGCAAATTTTGCTTTCCTCCATGGGTGGAGATGATGACCATACCATCTCTGGAGCCAGGTCCAGGTGGTCAGGCTGGTCACCCATGATTTGGCAGATGCGTTATCCCTTTTCTCCTTGGAGAGATCTGAGCTCCTACCTGCTCCTCCATGTGGAGCAGGGTCATAGAATCACAGGATGGTTTGGGTGGGAAGGGACCTTCAAAGCTCATCCGGTCCCACCCCTGCCATGAGCAGGGACATCTGCACCAGCTCAGGTTGCTCAGAGCCCCGTCCAGCCTGGCCTGGGATGTCTCCAGGGATGCTTCATCCACCACCTCTCTGGGCACCTGGGCCAGGCTCTCACCACCTTCAGGGGCAAAAATTTCTTCCTCATGTCTGGCGTGACATGAGGAAGCTCCCTGTTGGGAGCTCTACCCTAGATGAGGTCCTGGGCTGATCCCACCCTGAGGTCACTGCTGTCCCCATGGGGCTAAGCTGGGTTTTGCAGAGGGCTTTGCTCTGGTCCAGTGGATCAGTCCTTGGGACAACGGTGAGCAAAAGGGCACAACCTCAGAACCTCTGGCTCCTGCAAAGCAGGAAAGGTGTTTCACTGAGTCTTCTTAATAAAACGTTCAGCATTGGTGCCAAGAAAAAGGATTGACGTGTTGTAAATCTGCATTCTCCCCAGAGAACTGCTGGCAGGAGCTTTTTCCTTCAAAGCGTAGATCGAGGTCAGCTCTTCAGGTGCATTTTCAGATGCATTTGGCTCCCACATCTTCATTACCATAATTCTCAACCTCGTGGTGAAAGGACTCGTGCTGTCCCCAGCCCCACTCTGCCGATGGTGCTATTTTCCCCCAGCCCATTTGGCTTGAATTGGCACATATTTGGGAGTGATATAACGGATGCTTTTCCCGAGAGCTTGTTCTTTGTCTCCTCAAATTATGCAGCCCTCCTGAGGGCATCTTTCTGGTTTTTATTTTATTGATGAAGACCTGACGTGAGCAACCAGGTCCCTGGGTTTTTTGCAGAGTTTGCTCTTTGCCCAGAAGTCAATCCAGTTCACTCCGTTGAACTGCCAAAACTTCTCCAAGGGCATAGACATTCTTCATGTTTTCACTGTCGAATTGTATGTGACACTTAATTTAAAGCTTAAGTGTAAAGCCTCACTAGCAAGGAGATTGCTGGAAGATATTGATTTTACTGCATTTTTGTATTTATGTGTAAAAACTTACAATAATGTATTGATTAGGGGAATTATTGCTGGGCAAACTTTAGATTTATGCTCTGTTTTAGTTCTGTCTAACATTTCTAAGATCCATTTGGCCAACATAACTATGAACAACACCAGGAACAAATGGACTTGCATAGAGTTGTGGGGTTTTATGCTCCTTGAGTCAAAAAAACTCCCATGTTGTTGAACCGAATGACCTCGAATTGATTTGCTGAAAGGAGCAGAAACTTCTAATGTGGTGTGTTGGGTGCTCAGAGGCATTTTAGGTCTTGCAGTTTGTCTCAAAAGTTTGCGGACTGTTTAGGAGGTTCATGATTTTTGAGCTAGGGAGCATTTTAGTATTCCCAAGGAAAAGCTCAAAATAAAGACAGCCAGAAATACACAATCTGGGGTACTTTTATGTGTGGAGGGGCTGGGGTTTGTGTACAGGTCCGACCACTGATCAGTGTTTGAAGCCTTAACGTTTGCTGTACGGGAAGGTGGCTTTTTGGTAGGTGTGTTTGTGTCTTTCTTGTAGCTCATTGTCTGATTTCATGTCCTCCTCACTGTTTTCATCTCCTTGATTCGGTAACTGCTGACTCTGTTTTGCCAGACCGCAGTGTTTCAGCTTTGCTGAGGGAACATGTTTTGTTGGGATTTGACAGAGCTTTTGACTCAAGACTGTTGAGAAACAAGGTTGTGTAGAAAGTGGTCGTTAAAACAATGGGAGGGAAGGAGAAACAGGTGAGAGGTCGAGACGTCGATCTAAAAAAGGAACAGCGAGAAGGTTTGGTTATGGTACCTGTGTGGTTTTCTAGGGTGGAAGAAGCCAATGAGGAGCAGTGGCTGGGACCCAAAGGCTGATAATTCATGAGGAGTTGTTAACGTTTGAGAATGAACATCCCAGGAAAGGTGGATTCCCCTGCTCTTGATGTCTTGACGTGGAGGCAGGGTGACTTTCCAGCAGAGATGCTTCTGGTGGCCACAGCTCAGAGACGAGGTCCCTGTGACCTGGGTCATGCAGAAGGTTGATGTAGGTGACTTCAAAGTCCCTTTTGGCTTAACTTGCTGCTGTCAGCCCCACCACCTGTCTGCTGTTGGTTATCCAGAAATTATTTAGATGGTCATCCAGAAATTTTTTAGAGTCCAGCTGGTGCCATGAAGTTCGTTCTCGTGGCTTTGTGGTTTTGTCCAAGTTGTTTCACAGCTGGTTTATGGTGCTATGTGATGAGAGTCTACCAGAGGAAGGATGGTTGCTTGGAGTCCCCATGTCCACCACGTAAGGAGGTCACAGAAGATGACCAAGATTACCTTCTCTGGCCTGTAAATCCCTGAATTTGGCAACATGCCTCTCGTCTGTACATATAGATCTGTGGTCACTATAACATCTACTGGCTTTTTCCACCCAGCCCCACACATGGTGGAGGGTGATTAAGTAGTTCTTGCTGAAGATTAGAGATTCCTGCAGCCGAGGACATGGCACAATAAGGTGTCATTCAGCTGTATTTTAAGCGTGTGATGAAGTCATGAAAAATTGCTAAATCTCACTTCATGCCATGTGAGGGAGAGGATTGGACTTTTTAATTCTTTGCTGGTGTACTAACCCTTCTTTTTTTCAGCCAGCCTAATGAGCTTCTGAGTACGTTTGTGCCCAGAACGTCCATTTCATGCCTGAGGAATCTGATGTTTTTAGAGGCCCATTGAAATGTAAAAACTTTAGAAGAGATAAAAATGTTTCAAGTCCTTGAATCAAATACTCTCCCCATTCCTCCTAACCTGTTTCTACAAGGTTAGTTGCTTGAATCAAAGCCGAAAAATTTTCCAAAAATCCCCATTTATCTTTCTCAAGAGTTGTGTTTTCTGTCTAATAACGCGATGCCCTCATTTCCGCAGCTTGGAATGCAGAATATGTGGTCAAGATCAAAACCTGGTCTTGCCTGAGAAGGCACCACATTTGAACCGTCCTGGGGGACGACGACAGACGAGAGGAAGGTTTTGAATCTCGTTCCCATCTCAGGTCCCTGTCTGAGGGTCCTTGATGTGGTAACCCAGAGGAAAGCACAGGGATTTACAAGAGCCACCAAACAGTTGTCTGATGACAATCAGCTGCATCCTAAAAGTGCTGTAAATCGGGATAGTTCCTTTGAAAACAAGGCATCCAAGGCAATAACAGCTTTAAGTTGCTTCTGGCTTTTGCTGGTGCTAATGTGATGAATTGAATGTGTTTGTCGAGGTGTGGGGGCATCCATCTCCTTTGTAACGTGTTTCTCTTCAGGGAGGAGTTAAATACCGGTGCACTGATCTCTCTGTCCTCTGGGGTCCCCAATTTCAGACATTTCAGGCAGGATCCGCTTCACTTTCTCAGTTGACAGTAGTTGCATCATGTTATTGTTCAGCAAATTACAGGAAAACAAGTGAATCAATAAAATTTGCTGGCTTTTTCCTTGGGATCTATTGATTTACAGGCTGCTTTATCTTAAATACTCCCAGCTGAAAGGCAGGAGTACACCTATTTTCTGTGAAATGCAAAAGCACTTCCAGACCTGCAAAGCTTCAGCTGTGATGGAGTGACCTGAAACTTTTCCATTGCAGAACTTGTGCTGAGTTTTAATTCTTGTCCAGATCTTTACAACATGAGAAGGTGGATCTGACCCCAAAGCTCAGCTGAAAACCAGCCTCAGCTTTGTTGGTCCTCAGACCTCTTGAGCTGAACATTGCATCTTTATCTCTCCCTCACTATCAAATCGCGGCCAAAGCTCGGGCCTAGCCTTGGATTCTCTTTAATCTTTTGCACAGTCCCTTTGGAAATGGGTGACACAAAACCCCACAGTTGCCACAGGGTCTCGCTCTGGCAGCAGAAGAGCTTTAGAAGCGGTTTGACCACAAAAGTAGGACAGTGCTGTGGGCAAAACCTCCGTGCTGCCATTTCCAGCTTTGGGGAGCAGAAATGAGTTGATGTTTGCAGACATGGGCCTCAAATCTTTTCTGAGAAGCTGAGTTGAAGACCCACGGTGAGTAGGAATCTGATAAATTCAAAGCGGTACCCACTTGCCAGTGCATCAGTGAGGCAGAGATGAGGTTCTCCTGCTCAGCCTGGTGGTTCTCGCTCTTCCTTTGTCCTCCATCCATCCATCCATCCATCCATCCATCATCTTCAGCAGGCACAGCAGGACCTTGCCTGGAAAGCCTGATAAAACAATTTACCGTGGACCCAATGCAATGTCCCCTAATCCTAATGAGCAAGACACCCCCCAGACTTCACCAAAATCGAGCTTTCTGAGGAAATACCATTGTAACACATGCTTTTTAGCAGAAGGCTAAATTATCAGAGCTGGTTTTAATAATTTTTAATAATTTTGCAAACTTTCTAGAAGGCAGAACCTGCAACAGGAGGAAAAAGTTGGGTGGCACAAGACTTTACCAGGAGAAATGGTGCTGCTTTCAGACACGCTGCACGATGCTCGTGAGGAGCTGAAATCCATCTTGTATCGTTAAGTTGGGGAGACGGATGACCAGTTCCCAACTGGTCTAGGCTGGAATTTACTGGAGGGGCCCTTGCCTGTGTTGGAAACCATGAAAGCTTCTCTTGGGTAGTTTTTGCAAGTCTGAAGCCTTCAGAGAAATGTTTGGGGTGGGTTGCTCGTGCTGACCAAGAAAGGAGCCGGCCAGGCGTGGGAGGCAGAAAATTTCCTAAAGCATTTAACCACGCATGTACTAAAATTAGATCATATAAATGCCAAAATGCGCTGGGTGATTAATTAGAAAATGGCTGAAAATTAGGGCTAATAGCTCTTGATGAAAGTGGTGAAGTGTTGGTGTCCCACTGGAGGCGTTCAGTGGCCCCACCAGCGTTTGCTTTGGTTTTGTCGCTATATTGGTTTGACGAAGTGCTCTTCCAGTCCGAAGAACGTCTCTTCCCGTCCAAAAAGTGTCCCTGAGTGGGGCCTGGTTGCCACATCTAGATCTGTGTCACCTCTTTCTGAGCCAGAAAACTCAGTCACAAAATAGTTTTGATTGGAAAAGACCCTCAAGATCATGGAGTCCAAATGTTCCCCCACCCCTGGCACTGCCCTATGTCCCTGAGAACCTCATGTCCGTCTGTCCAACCCCTCCAGGGATGGTGACTCCAGCACTGCCCTGGGCAGCCTGTTCCAATGCCCCACAGCCCTTTGGGGAAGAAATTGTTCCCCACATCCAACCTCAACCTCCCCTGGTGCAACTTGAGGCCGTTTCCTCTGGTCCTGGCGCTTGTTCCTGGGGAGCAGAGACCGATTTTTGTTGTTTCTCCACCCCCCCCAGCAGCTATTGACAGATGAAAGCACTAACACAGGCTTTACATGGGAATTTCATCAGCCCAGCTGCCATGCATATACCCGATACAAATATTTTCCACTGTTAATGGTTTCAGCGTGGGCTTTTTTAATGTGATCAAATGTAATCTTATTTAATGGAGTTTTATTGCTGTGATGCCTTATTCTTTCTACCAGGCTGGACTTTATTTTTAAATCAAAGAGGGATTGTTCAGTGGAGAGCCAGAGAAACGACTGGAGGGATTGAACAGGATGGGAAGCCTGGGATGGACTGAGTGTCTATAGATCATCCAGGGCACATGAAAAGTGTAAGAGCAAGGGAGAGAAGGGATCTGGTGTGGAACGGGTGTCAAGGAGAGGGACAGACTGAGAGAGTTGGGGTGTTCAGGCTGGAGAAGAGAATCTCTGGGGAGACCTTAGTGCGGCCTTTCCGGACTTAAAAGGGGCCAAGAAGAAAGATGGGGACAGACCTTTGAGCAGGGCCTGTTGTGATAGGACAAGGAGGGATGGTTTTAAACTAAAGGAGGGAGATTCAGGCCAGACATGAGGAAGAAATTGTTTACAATGAAGGGTGGTGAGAGCCTGGCCCAGGTCGGCCAGAGAGGTGGTGGCTGAACCATCCCTGGAGACATCCCAGGCCAGGCTGGACGGGGCTCTGAGCAACCTGAGCTGGTGCAGATGTCCCTGCTCATGGCAGGGGGGGCACTGGGGGAGCTGGGAAGGGCCCTTCAACACAAACCATCCTGTGATTTGATGAAATTCAGTCTGATCTTACACATGTATGGCTGGGGATAAGGGACATTGCACAGTGTGGGGTTTGGAAGAGTTTTGAGAGAGGGAGGCATTGCAAATGAGTTGTGTCCAAGCCAGAAATTGTGGGCAGTTGCAGAAACAATTCAGTTCAGATCAGTGCTGGAGAAACGCTGCATGGGCCACTTCTTCAGCAGCCGTAGGACAGACCGGCCGCGGCTGCCGTGTCGCCCTCTCCTGGTTTGTTATTGCTGAACCATCCTCGGGCAGCGACCGCAAGCGCAGCCCTTACAGCTGGTACCGGGCATCGCTTGGGTTCGGCTTTGGCCGTCTGGCGAGACAGGCAGGAGGCAGCAGGGAGACGGGCTGGAAGCTGGAGTTGGTGCCAGGCTGATGCTTTTTGCTTAGGAAGTGTTTTCCCATCACAGGAGCTACGAAGCTGAGACAAAATGCTGGACCGTGCACAGCCCCAACCCCTAAATCTCTCCTCTGGGCATGTACAGCCACCATAACTATTGTGTGTTCACCTCTTAGGTTGTTCGCACAGAGAAAAACAGCCTGAACAACCGGTTCCTGCCGTGGGATGAGATCGAGACGGAAGCCATCCTGTCCATCGATGACGACGCTCACCTGCGCCACGACGAGATCATGTTTGGGTTCCGGTGAGTAGCCTCTGCGCACGTCGCCTTTGGACCTAACCTGAGGTTTTCTGCATCCAGGGTCTGTTCAGATGCAGCCCGGCTTCGTGGCTAAAGCTGGGGCCAGAACTAGGACCAGCACATCCCTTCCCGTGGTTTCCACTCAATTTCTTGGAGGAGGAATACGCGCTAATGAACTGTTTAATGACTGCAGGCGGGTGGGCTGGTTTCAGGTTGTCCTGGCAACACTGATTCTCACGCTTCTTAACCTTGACTCTTTGGCATTTGCTGTGCTGATCATGTTCTCTTAATGATTTTGGGGGGTGCGTGGCTTCCTAGGGTGGAAGGAAACTGGAAAACAAGTCCAAGAGGCTGTTGCGTTCCATCCTTCACGTGCCTGTGGCAAGGCTGGGACGTTTGCAGGACGCGATGCTCATGTGCTTGCTGCCGTCCTCTGCTCATTGTGACACCGGGATGTGACAGCTCTTCTGGTATTTTTCACTGCAGAGCACAGAATCATGGAATCGTTTTGGTTGGAAAAGACCAAAGATCATCGAGTCCAGCTGTTAATCTCACAGTGCCAAATGTTTTAGCAGAAACAAATCTGGTTTTGTAAACAAGCTCTCCTCATCTGGGATCCTTCACCCCTTCTCGGTACCTATTCCAGTCTGGGTTCACGTCATCTGAAGGTGGATATCAGGCAATGGGTGCAGCATCTCCCGTCAGTAATCTAAATATTTCATTATCTTTACTGGAAAAAGGCTGCAGTTGCTCTTTTCTAACGCCCTACAGAACAGCCCATATACAACATGCAGCTCAATACCTTATATTACATTTTTACATGTGTCAAACTGATGACTTCATCATCATCTTCTCTACCTGAACTAAGAATTTTCCATATTGTACCAAATCAGATGTTTTGCTGAAAGTCAAAACCCAAGATATTCATTAACTTTTCCTTTTTTCAAAAACATGTAAAAAAAAAATCATTATGATTTAGGCATAGTACATTTATGGAGCATTTTATTCTGTTTCATAGAATCATAGAACGTCCTCAGTTGGAAAGGACCCACAAGGATCATCAAGTCCAGCTCCTGTCCCTGCACAGGACAACCCCATGTGCATTCCTCGTATTTGTTTTCATTGCAAATGCAGACAGAGGTGAGCCAAGCAAATGCACAGCGGTGGTTTCACGTCTTGCCTCAGACCATTTCTTCTCAAGGCCTTCTGGGAGCTGACAAGGATACATCAAAATATCTAGACAATATTTGCGTGAAGTTGCATGTCGATCGATAGGATTATTTAAGATTTTTAAGACTTATGGAAAGGATAGAAAAGGCAGACGTTACACAGAAAAGACTGGTGCTGGTTGCTCCCATTCCCACCCCCTTTTTGCTCCAGCATCTGCATCTTCCCTTGACTTTGCCCTGGTGAAAACCTTCCTAATTTCAGGGCGAAGGAGGAGAGCGGTTCCGTGGGCTCCTGCTGCGGGAGGGTTTTGCAGGTGAAACCTCACCGACCGCCAAGGAAGTGCCGGGGAGCGAGGATGGAACGAGGAGCGAGGACGGAACGAGGGGTGAGGATGGCATGAGGAGTGAGGACGGAACGAGAAGCGAGGACGGAATGAGGAGCGAGGATGGGACAAGGGGCAAGGGCAGCATGAGAAGCGAGGACGGAACGAGGACAGCACGAGGGGTGAGGATGGCATGAGGGGTGAGGACGGCACGAGGGGCGAGGACGAAACAAGGAGTGAAGATGGCACGAGGGGCGAGGACGGAACAAGGGGTGAGGATGGCACAAGGAGCGAGGACAGCACGAGGAGCGAGGACGGGACGAGAAGCGAGGATGGGACGAGGAGCGAGGACAGAACAAGGATGGCATGAGGAGCGAGGACGGAACGAGGGGTGAGGACTGGACGAGGAGCAAGGACGGCATGAGGAGCGAGGACGGAACAAGGAACGAGGATGGCACAAGGAGTGAGGACGGCACAAGGAGTGAGCTCTGCAGCTCGTTTGGCCACAGCTCGTTAGCGGCTGGGAGGGGGGTGGTGATTGCTCATCCCGGAGCAGCTGGCGAGGGGGCGGGACACGGGGACCAGCTCCCACTGAAACGTGTTGGCTCATGTTTGGGAGGAAGATTAAAAGGCACAAAATGCCTGGAAGCCCAACAAGCTCTTTGAAAGATGAGAAACGAGGTGTTAAAGTGATTAAAGCAAAGGAGTGGGTGTCAGGGCTCCTGGCTTCCCTTCCGTGCCCCGTTTCAGGCTCTTTATCTGAACTTGGCCGTTTTCTCCCCCTCTTTGGTCTCCGTTTGCCACAGCACCTGGCTGAGGCTTTCCCGGTCAGCGATGGAGAGCATCAAACGAAAACTGGGAGTATTATTCTCACTCATACCCCTGCATGAAAATGCCTTGTTCACACAAAACCTCCCTGTGCTCAGCCGGGGACCAGACGGTGTCTGGGCGATGGACTGAACATGGGTGATGGATGAACTGGCCCATAACAACTGGGTTTTGTTGAAACTTTGCTTCAGGCTGTAATTCTTGGGGCCAAAAGCCTCTTTTTGCTCGGTTTTCTGCTCAAGAGCAAGCCGGAGGCGGGTGCCCAGAGCAAACCTTTCTGGAGAGCACACCCAGAATGATTCTCCGCAAAGATCCTTATTTTTGAGGCTGAGCTGGGAAGGAAAAAGTGTCACGTTCGCAGGAAAGCGAGACGTGGGAAAAGTGGAAGGGAATGAGTAGTTTCAACTCTGACTTTTCAAAACCATCACGCTGGATTGACAGAAACTGCAGCAAACAGGCACTCGCGGGGAGGATGGTACCTGGGAAGCTGTTGGGGTGTTAATTACTTGGTTTTCATTACCAGGTTATGGCAGAGTTTCATTAATTTGAGTAGGGCACATAACAATAAACACATTTTTGCCCCTGACTGTGTCAGTAACTGCTAGGAAAGCTCAGGGCTCGCAGAAGCTCCGTCTCCTCGACAGCCGGCCATCGCCCTGCAGCCATCGCTTCTGTGACTCCACGGGAAGGGGAACGTGCATCCCCAAGGAAAAAACCTGAAAAGGCCACTTTCTGCCTTGATTTTGCACCTGTGAAGAAGGAAAAACTCTTCTGTGTCCAACAGGCACCCACTTGGGACTTGTTTATTGTGGCCCCAAGTCACCGAGTTTGGAGACGCAGCTCAGGCACGACCCGTTGGGGAGGTGGCATCGGAGGATCCGCAGGAATCCCGCACCCCTGCCAGTGGGTTTATTTCCCAAGCAAGGCATTAGGCGCTGACATTTTTCTTAATTATTCCTGCCAGCGCTGCAGCTGTCCTGTGGGATTCCTCTTGAGGAGATCAAGCTTCACAGCAGAATATTAAGCGAGCCCACGCGCTCACATGTGAACCTCATGATTTAATTCCCTGCGGCTCGATTGCAAACCTGTGTTAGGGTGAAGTGTTTTTTTCCATATGGACAGAGCCCGGGAAGCCGCTGGATGCCGGTTTGGCGTGGAAAACTGACAGTTTGGCACTCCAGATCTTCCGTTTGGAGACACCAGGGTCTTCAGCGTCTCAGCAGCTTTCCTAAAGGGAGTTTGATGTTATCTCAACTTTACAAAGGAGGAAACAGCTTCTGGGACATGCAAAGTCCCAGGGGTTTGGGGAAGAAGCCAGGACATGCTGGGTTAACCCCACGCCAAGTCTTGGCTGCTTTTGACTTTTTGTGGAGGAAAATGAGACAGAAGCAGCATTGGGGAACGTGTCGTGGATGCCCCTGCATGGGCTGTGGGGAGCTGGTGGCAAACGGAAGAGTTGCCCAACCCTTATGAGTTAGAAAATCCGTAATTTATGAGTTAGGAGTGCTTCCTCTGTGAATAAACAACTCGAAGGTGCCTCTGTGCTGAACAACATTGGTCAGTGCTCGTGGCCCAGGCTTGGAAGAGCTGACCAGGGGATGCTTTAGTTCACACCTACCAGCTTCTAACCTGTAACACAAGAAGGTCAACAAATTCTGCCTGTCCGTTAAAGCCACGATTTCTGCGTTCAGTCCTTCCCTGCACTACAACAGGAAAAAAATCAGAGTTATCTCAGGGAGGGACCTTGTTCACGGGTCACTGGGGCAGCCGCGACGGCCGGTCGGTCCCTCCTACTGACAGCAGAGCTTTGGTTGAATCCCAGAATCACAGACCCCCAGCCTGGTTGGGGTTGAAGGGACCTCTGGAGATCCCCCAGTCCAACCCACCTGCTCACGCAGGGTCACCAGAGCAGATCACACAGGTCGGTCCAGGGGGTTTGAATGTCTCAGAGAAGGAGACTCCACAGCCGCTCTGGGCAGCCTGGGCCAGGCTCTGGCACCTCCCAGCAAAGAAGTTTCTCCTCATGTTCAGATGGACCCTCCTGTGTTTCAGTCTGTGCCCGTTGCCCCTCACCCTGTGGAGCTGAGCGAGCTTGAGCTCAATAGCTTACATGAAAAGTCATCTTTAGCATGTAGGAATTGTCTGAATTTTTATTCTAAAAAAATTATTTTTACTTTAAAGCAAGGTAATTGCACATTTTAACAACATTTATCCTTTTTTCCTAGACTCCAAGGTATTTTGGCCATTCCTTGGACAAGCAGTTGCCCAACCTTTTCATGTGTAGGCATCCTCATCACTTGCAGCCCCACCTTGGAAGCCGCTCCATCGGTGTCGAGAGCAAATCCTGTGCGTCGTGGTTGGGTTTGTGTCTCACCGAAAGCTTTTGTGTTCGCAGTGTCTGGAGGGAGGCGAGAGACCGAATCGTCGGCTTCCCGGGGCGCTACCACGCCTGGGACATCCCCCACCAGTCCTGGCTCTACAACTCCAACTACTCCTGCGAGCTCTCGATGGTGCTCACTGGTGCTGCCTTCTTCCACAAGGTGAGACGTTGTGGCCGCAACGCCCTGAGCTTTCCCTTCCTTCTCAGAGTGACCGGAGTCTGCACATTTGTGGGGTTGTAGTTTTTTCTTTAAAAGAGCAAATTTTGGAGCTCACCATTCCTTTTCCTATGCTGCGTCTTTTCTGTAGCATCTTTAGCCCTACAAAGTGTTGCGAGCGGTAATTTGCGGGGAATTGGCCGGGGGGTGTGAGAGGCACTGGTTTGTGTTGGAAGGGAACAGAGCAGAAAGTGGCTCCGTCACATTGTGCCTCTGTCCATGCGAGATACAGCAGTGAGTAAAGAAACCTCGAGAAAAGGAGGGGATGTCTTTTTGTCCTGAGCCGTCGTGTCACGATTTCTGAGGTTACAGGAGCCTCAGGACTCTATCAGCGTTGGCTTTGGGGTAGATTTGCTGCTGCGGATACAACAGATCTGGGTGCAGGATTGACTGTAACGGGGGGTCTCTCCGCTGCATCCTTGAGCTCTCTGCTTGGGACACCTTGAGCAACGTTGCGCTTTTATATCCTTCCCAGTACTACGCCTACCTGTACTCCTACGTGATGCCACAAGCCATCCGGGACATGGTGGATGAATACATCAACTGTGAGGACATCGCCATGAACTTCCTGGTCTCTCACCTGACGAGAAAACCTCCCATAAAGGTAAAGTGCCGGGTGGGAGTTTGTTCTGGGCTCTGCGTTTCTGGACAAGCGGTGGGTTGTGCAGTGTCTTTGAAAGGCAAGTGGTGTTAGGAGGCTGATCTGCTCCGGGGGAAGTAAAATCACAGAAATACAGAATCATTTTGGTTGGAATAGACTCTGAAGATCATGGAGTCCAACTGTTCCCCCAGCCCTGGCACTGCCCCATGTCCCTGGGAACCTCATCTCCGTCTGTCCAACCCCTCCAGGGATGGTGACTCCAGCACTGCCCTGGGCAGCCTGTTCCAATGCCCCACAGCCCTTTGGGGAAGAAATTGTTCCCCAGATCCAACCTCAACCTCCCCTGGCGCAACTTGAGGCCGTTTCCTCTGGTCCTGGCGCTTGCTCCTGGGGAGCAGAGCCTGACCCCCCCTGGCTCCAAGCTCCTTTCAGGCAGGTCAGAGATCAGAAGGTCTCCCCTCAGCTCCTGTTCTCCAGCTGAACCCCCAGCTCCCTCAGCCGCTCCCATCACCCTTGTGCTCCAGCCCCTTCCCCAGCTCCGTTCCCTTCTCTCAACTCGCTCCAGCACCTCAAGGCCTTTCTTGGCCTGAGGGACACACTATCCTTACCAAAATCTGTCAGCATGTCCGCTCTCTGGCCTCGAGAAGGTGTCGTGCGTGTTCAAGAACGTGTGAAAACTCGGTGCAACCCTCAGAACCAGCCAAATCCCACCACAGCAAGCAGATAAATTGGGGTTTGACTTACACTGCTGCTCAGACCAGAGGGTTTCCTGGGTCAGCAGAGGTCCTTCTAAGCACCTGATCACAAAAAGGCAAATTTTCTTCTTTCCATAACACACAGCACAAGCAGGAATGATTTCCTTGCAGGTTTTGTGTAGCTTTCCAGAGCCATCCAGGCCCCTCTGTGTGCTGGGGGCTGTTGGTCCGAACACGGTGGTGCCGCTGAAACTCCCCTGCTCCGTGATAACAAATCAGTGTCACCGTTTTGAGCGTGAATTTCGTTGCAGATCATTCTGCTCTTTATCGCTGCTGCCAAACTGCTCTTTACAGCCCTGCGTATGTCTCCCCATGGCAGGCCAGCTGCTGTGGAGATGGGTCTCAGCCATAAATATGATGAGTGGGTTTTTCTGTGTGATGTTCTTCCCATCTGGAGCTACTACGAAGTGGAGGTTGTAGAGTTTGGTGCAGTTGAGGGTGGAATCAGGCAAAAAACAAAGGGCGCTGCAATGGGAGGCCCGATTCCACACAGAAAAGGCCGTTCCATAGTTCAAGGGGCCAATAAGAAAGATGGGGACAGACTTTTTAGCGGGACCTGTTGTAATAGGACAAGAGGTGATGGTTTTAAACTAAAGGAGGGAGATTCAGGCCAGACATGAGGAAGAAATTGTTTGTGCTGAGGGTGGTGAGAGCCTGGCCCAGGTTGGCCAGAGAGGTGGTGGCTGAAGCATCCCTGGAGACATCCCAGGCCAGGCTGGACGGGGCTCTGAGCAACCTGAGCTGGTGCAGATGTCCCTGCTCATGGCAGAGGTGGCACCGGGGGACCTGGGAACGTCCCTTCAACCCAAACCATCCTGTGATTCTGTCTGTAGCTGGTGAAAGGAAAGGATTTCCTTTCTCAAAGTCTTGTTTTTTCCCTCAGACAGCTTCTCAAACCTTAAACCAGAAAAAAATAACTAAGAATACGTAGATCATCGTGTCCCCTTTAGCCTTTGCTGTGACAAAGCTAGTGTGGACCTTGTCCTTCTTTGCTGGGCCACCAGCTGTCCAGGAGAGCCGTGTGACAGTGACCCTCCGTGTCCCTCTCTTGCCAGGTCACCTCCCGCTGGACTTTCCGCTGCCCCGGGTGCCCCCAGGCGCTTTCGCACGACGACTCTCACTTCCACGAGCGGCACAAGTGCATCAACTTCTTCGTCAAGGTGTACGGGTACATGCCCCTGCTGTACACCCAGTTCCGCGTGGACTCGGTCCTCTTCAAGACCCGCCTGCCCCACGACAAGACAAAATGCTTCAAATTCATCTAGAAGCGCGAGGCAGCCGGGCCCCCTGGGCTCTCCCGACTTCATCCGAAGGCGGGCGAGGGCGGAGGTGGGTTTTTGGCAGGGCCGAGAGTGCGAAACACCTTGTGCTGCAGACTCCGGCCTCCCCCACAGAGCAAAAGGGACGCCCTGGATTGGGACGGCACGTTTCCCCCGCTCTCCCTGCAGCGACGTGGATCAGGATCTCACGGCTCCTGTGAAGATGCTCCCTGGGATCGTACACTGAGGAATGGCACGTTGGCTGGCGGCTCTGCGCCTCTGCTAGCCAAGGGCAACCATTCTTTTTAATTATAATTATTGTTATTTAAAATGAAAGTGGTTTAGATTTGCCGCGTGAGGCTTTTTTTTTTTTTTTCCTTTTTTTCCCCTCTACCCACCCGCTTTTCCCCTCTGGTTCTATCCGCGCACTCGGGGGGACCGTAGCGAGGCCGGGTCGGAGCTGTTCGGCACAGCGAGGTTATTCCCAGCTCCGGTCACCACTGAGGTCCCCGTCCTTCCTCCCACACACCAGGGCCTGGCTCACCTTGCCCTGTGGCTACTACTGAGGACTTCCAGGTGTCATCTGGTGACGAGCTCTTTGTTCTGCTCCTTCACTCGAAGCAGGATGAGCAGGGAAGGATTTGACCTTGGAGGGTCCTTCCCCAGCTCCCAGCACCGCTCAGGGTGCTGTGCCGCAGCCCTGGCGAGTTTGGCCGCTTCCGCCTCGTTCTCTGTGGCCTTTTCCACCCCACACGGCCCACGGCAGGCGCTGCTGAACCTCTGAAGACGGGGAGCGTGTTGGGGGCTTGGGAATGACCCATCGCAGCACAGACGGGGCTGGCGGTGCCTTGGCCCGCGGTTTTCTACAGCCAAAGGCGGCTGTGGAGCCTCCGGCTCTGGCCTGGCCTTTTCACAAAGCGCTTTGGGGCTTTTCCTCCTCGTTCACCAGCCCCGGAGACCTGCTCCAGCAGCACCCGGACATGGGCTATGGGAGCCTTTGCTGATAAAATAAACCAGTTTGCCAAGAGCACCCGAGCGTGGCCACGGTTGCTGAGAGCGACTCTGCGCGGGGCCCTCTCTGGAGGTGGGAGTCGGGGTGTCGGGGCTTCTCTGGAGGTCACTTGGCATTTTGCAGGTGGAGGAAGGAGAAGACATCGACCCTCAATCTGAAGCGAAGCGCCAGCCCGGCCTGTGTGTCCCTTGTCCCCCCCATGTCGGGTTTGCCCCCGGGCCTCAGCGTCGCTGCCTTAAAGCCCCGTCCCCTCCGCTCCCGTGTCCCGGCTTTGGGCTGAGGGTAAATCCCACCAAGAAATGCTGCTGGGATCGTGACACGGGGCTGTTTTCGGAGCTGGTTTCTCTCCCACCAAAGCGAAACACCGTTGTGTCCGTGTGATCACCCAACCTCTGTGCTCAACTCTGCTCCATTCTGCTTTGATCCCATCCCGTAGCAGGAGAGAAGGACACAGGGCGCTCTCTCCGTGTCCTGCTGTCCCCCAGATGTTCAAGGGCAGCCTGGAGAAGCTCTCGCTGGGTAGACGAGAAGGTGAAGCTTGTGTGATTCACCTCCACGCACCCGGTTTTCCTGGCCCGGCTCCCACAGCAGCAGGTTGCAGCTCAGCACCCCGGCGCAGCAGCCGATGTCACCACCTGGTTGTGTCACCGCCATGTCCCAAGAGGAGCCGGGACGGGCCGTCAGCAGCTCCAGGGTCAGCCCTGCCCGCACGGCACGGTTTGGGGTGTTAAGTGGCCTCTCCAGCCACGTTTCAGCCAGTTTTCACGTCAGCCCCACGGGTGGGGGCACCGACCGCAGCCAAATATGGATCACAGTATCGTGTCCTCTCCATATGTTTTTTTCCTTTCCACACTCTTTTTGTTCTAACCTCAGGTGCTCAATATGGAGCATGTGAAATCTCATTGTCTTGAAAAATGCCATCGGAGACTCCCGCGAGGCTCCGGAACACCTGGGAGGACGTTTTCTGCCCCTGCTCGGAGTGGAAACGTGGCACTCGGAGTGGAAACGTGGCACTTGGCAGCAGCTGCACCGGCCTCAGCGTCCCTGAGGGTCTGACGCTCCCGTCGTGGGCGTTAATTGTCCCCTCGTTAGTGGGCGTTAATTGTCCCCTCGTTACGGGTGGGTCGTTAGCAGCGATGGTCCCTCAGGTCCCTGGTGTGGGCCAAGGGGTCCAGCCCAGCGAGTCCAGCGGGAGCAGCTGTGGATTGCACTTTATATAAATAGAGAGATGAGACACTTCTCAGCAACCTATTTTCAAAAAACCTTAAGGGAAATTTTATTATTCTGGTGAGAGATTTTAACGCAGAGAGCTTGGAAAATAGGGATGTGACGTGAAATATTTGTGTTGCCATTTGCCAAGTCCCTTGGCTGCGGTTGGAGCTGGTGGCCAGCCCAAGGTTGGGGGTTTCTCCCTTTCTCTTGACGTGTTTCGGTTTGAGACCAGCAGAGATCAGCAGTGAAAAATTCACATTTTTCTTCCTCCCAGGCTCTTAACACGCTCAACTCTTGCCCGAAGTGGTGGGTTGGTTTTTTTTGGAGGATCCCCGGTGCCGTGACAGCCCAGGGTCAGGCTCGGAGCGTCGTGGCCGCGCGATGGGATCGCTGTGTGTGCCAGTTCGTCCTTGTCAAGACCCCCGAAGGAGGCGGATTTGGGGGCGAAGGGTTAAACGGGGGCTGCGAGTCGCTGGTGGCTGCTCCAGGGGGGGACAGAAAATAAATACCAAGAGCATCTCCTTCCCCACCCGCAGGGCTGGTGCTGTCCCTCCGGCACCTCTGCTGCTGTGGCTTTTTCTCAAATCCTCCCAAATAGCCCCCCAAACCCCTCCAGAATCCAGACTCATGATTCACACCCCGACCTTCTGCTCCTGAGCCATCCCGGGATCTGACTGTCCTCGGCTTTCCGAGGGGAGGTGTTTCTGGGAAGCGGTCCAGCCCGTCCTGAACATCCTCCCGCGCCACCTGTGGTTTTCAGGGGGTCCCAGGGTAACCCCGAAGCTCAGGTGAGGTTCCACGATTCGTCCCGGCCCCAGCGCGGTCCTGGCTGCCCCAAGGAGACGGGAAGGTCTCCGCAGCTGCCCCTTTCCCCCGGGAAAAGCTTTTTCCCCTTCGCACCGTTCCTGCTGCTCCACCCAGGGGTGCAGCGGCGGGTGCCGGGTGTGGAGCGAGGTCTTGCTCGCGTTTGCTGTAAATAAAATAATCTGCGGTGACATGGAGCCCCCCGCGCCCGGTTCGCGTCGCACGGCACAGCCCCTGCCCTCCCCTGCGCTGTGGTCGTGCCGACTGCTCCGTGAGCACCAGGTTTAAAAGGAAAAAATACAAGAGAAAAGAAACACTCCTTCAACACGAGCACAATGTTGAGTTTTTTTTGTAAAAGGATCCAATAAATGGAGAGTTTAACTTGAGAGTGTCTCCGTGCCTGCTTTGCCGGGGGCCGGGACAGGAGCGGGTTGCAGCAGGCGCGGCTCAGTGGCCCCGGGTACCCCGAAAACAAGCGGCACCCCAGGTTTGCCTTTCCCAAGGGAGCAGGAGCGGGTGAGCTGGTCGGGAATGGTGGAAACCCCTCGGGAACGGCAGCGGCTGGTGCTAAAACCAGCTGTACCCGTTGGGGAGCTCATGGCTGGGCCAACAGAGCCCCCGGTCCAGCCCCAGGGATCCTGAAACAAGGCGAGCGAGGGGCTGTTCCCTCCGGCTGCCCCGCTGGACACAGGAGGCTCCAGCTGAACATGGGGAGAAACTGGGAGGTGCCAGAGCCTGGCCCAGGCTGCCCAGAGCGGCTGTGGAGGCTCCTTCTCTGAGACATCCAACTGTAGCAGATTCATTTGTGAGGCTTTTCCACAGCAAATAAAAATCTCTTGTTAAGGCAAATGATTTTTACAGCTGTAACTAATGCGACCTTGGTGAGAGGAGTCACAGGGTCCCGGCTCCTCTTTTTCTCCTTTTCTCTTTTTCTCTTTTCTTTTCTCTTTTTCTTTTCTTTTCTTTTCTTTTCTTTTCTTTTCTTTTCTTTTCTTTTCTTTTCTTTTCTTTTCTTTTCTTTTCTTTTTTCTTTTCTTTTCTTTTCTTTTCTTTTCTTTTCTTTTCCTTTTCTTTTCTTCTCTTTTCTTCTCTTCTCTTTTCTTTTCTTCTCTTTTTTCTTCTCTTTTCTCTTTTCTCTTTTCTTTTCTCTTTTCTTGCCTTGCCTTTTCTTGCCTTGCCTTGCCTTTTTGCCTTGCCTTTCCTTTCCTTTCCTTTCCTTTCCTTTCCTTTCCTTTCCTTTCCTTTCCTTTCCTTTCCTTTCCTTTCCTTTCCTTTCCTTTCCTTTCCTTTCCTTTCCTTTCCTTGCCTCGCCTCGCCTCGCCTCGCCTCGCCTCGCCTCGCCTTGCCTTCCATCTCCAGGATGGTTTGTACCTTGGGATGGGAGAACAAACCCTGGCGAGGGCAGCAGGGAATAAATCCCCCTCCTACCAGGGGGGAGAGCAGGGGGAAGAAGTGCTTTTCACATCACTCCTCCGCACCAGAAATTGTCCCTTTCAGATGACACATTTCTTGATCGAAGCCATTTCACTGCAATTTCTCCCCGTGTTTCCGTTCTGCCCATCGATGCCATAGAAGCTCCTGCAAGAGCCCAGGTGAAGGACTCACGGACACTCGTACCCTCCCACGGCCCCAGCCAAGCTGGGACGGGCAGAAAGCGGGAAATGAGCTGGTTTGGGGTTTTTTCCCAGCTGGAAATGCAGGAAAACGCTGCGGCATCGCAAAGCCGAGGTCCCGCCGGGTCCGTCGTTCCCAGGTTAATTAGATCGTTGCTTCCACCCACAGACCAGGGCAGCCCACGTACCCCGGCATCACTTTCCTGTTTAAAATAAATGAAAAAAGGCTTAAATTCAAGAGCATGTGGCGTTGGGGGGAGCGGGACGGGCAGGGAAAGGGTCGGGCTGATGCTGGGGGTGTTATAAATCCCTACAGCCATAGAATTAATTTTCCAGAGAGCGTCGCTGGGCCTGTGCTGAGCATTGCGGGGGATTTATACCTTGGGTTGGTTGCCAGCGATGAACCGTCAGAGGCTTTAGGCCGAAAAATAGGATTTTTTTCCCCCAGTGTTTTAAGAAGTTATTCACAGGCTGAAAAGCAAAGGGCGGTTGCATTTCCATGGGTGCCTGACGCACAGGGAGGATTCTCCACCATCACCACGTGGTTCTGGTTTTAGCCCAGATACGGAGCTGTGTTTGGGAGCCCTGGGCTTGGCTTAAACCCAGGCAAAGCCGGGTTTTGCCACGGGGCAACCGAAAGGCTGCAGAGAGGTGGAGGAGGAATTGGGCCGGCGAAACGGCAGCGTTGCCGCAAAGCTCCGGCAGCGCCCGGCGGCACCGTGGAATTCACAGGCTCGAAATAATAAATATGAAGAGCAGTCAGATAGAAATGAGCAGTTATTAGCCGGGCAATTAATACAAGAGCCGTGCTGTGCTCAGCGTTGTGCCTGCGAGGTGGGGATAATTGTGCCCGGTGGTTTTTAACCCACTAAGTAATTTAATGTAGTAAAAAATAAAATAAAATAACCCTCAGTCGGTCACCACCAGGCTCCCCTGGGGATGCAGCGAGTCCCTGAGCAGCGCTGGGGCAGAAACCCAACAGGTTTTGGTTTTCTATTTTTTTTGCCCTTCAGGGATAATAAAGAGAGGAGTGGGGTTTAACACCAGTTCCTACCCCCTGGTTTTAAAGCCTTTTGGATGCTCTTCTTGCAGGCGTTTCTCGGCAGAGGGCCCTGCTCTCTTGCGCAGCTGGTTTTTAAGCTCTGACCCTGTGCGTTTCGTTGCCAACGTGATAATAATAATAAAAAAAATAAAAATAAGACAAGTCACGATGTGTTTGGGTGTGTTTGGGCTTCCCCATGTAGCACCACACACGGGGCTGCTTTGCTCCGTCCCTCAGCCTTGTTGTTACTGAGCACATATCAATATCAACATCAATATAATAATAATAATCATCATCATCATCATCATCATCATAATGCAAAGTTTTGCCAAGAGGAAGCTGGTTTCAGTATTTGCATCTTTGGCTGTTGCCCCAATAGGAACTGGCTGGTCGTTAGTGGTTCGTAATAACCCCAAAGCTTGGCCTAGTCGCACTGAATTATGTTCTGCCTCAGGATATTGGTTGATGGAGCTTTAATTACCCCTCGGCAGCCTGGGCTGAGGTGGAGACATCACCTGTGTGCTCAGGGATGAGGAGAAGAACGTGTCCGAGGGACATGCAGGGACAGCCAGCGATAGGACCAAGGGAGAGAAAAGCTGGGGAATAATTTAATTTTTTGCATTAATCAAGGCAAAGAGCTTTCAATCATTCAGCCCTGCCAGTAAAAATGCAGCAAACTGATGCTGTGACTTCAGAAACAGGAGTTTGGGGTGATTACTGCGTCCTGGGGCTGAATTAATTTGCTTGATTCCACCTGCTGTGGTGACACTCGACAGTCACGTCAGTCCCTGGGACAGACGCAGGATTGTGTCCGTCATCTCCAACCCCAACCAAGCCTTGCCCAGGGCATCCTACCTGCTGCCGGCTCCTGCCCACGGTCCCCAAGTGTCCCGATGGCTGAAGAACTCTGTCCCCACAGGCGCAAATCCCCCACAGCCCACCGAGCCGTCCCCCTGCATGGAGCAGGACGTGGGGACTTGGCCAGAACCCCAAGGTCACAAGGCGAGACTTGGTGATGGGTCCCCAAAGTGATGGGGCCCTGGTGGTGGGTGCCCAAGGGTTCACAGTTCACGAGTCCCAGGTAAATGGGGACCTGTTGGATGGGACTTGTGTTCCCCAGGTGGTGGATGAACCATCCCTGGAGACATCGCAGGCCAGGCTGGACGGGGCTCTGAGCAACCTGAGCTGGTGCAGATGTCCCTGCTCATGGCAGGGGGGGCACTGGCTGAGCTTTAACGGTCCCTTCAACCCAAACCATCCTGTGATTCAATGCCTTTTGATCACAAATCCACCCAAGCCACGACCCCCAAGCACTCACCTTCCTCGTTCCTCCCCAGGCTGAGCAGCCGATGGGGCTCAGACCCAACATCTCCCTCCAGCCTCTCTCAGGTCACTGTGACCAGGTTCCTGAGGAGGTGACACCACCGGGGTCCTGAGGAGGTGACCACTGGATTCCCAAGGAGCTGACACCACTGGCTTCCCGAGGAGGTGACCACCAGGTTCCCAAGGAGGTGACACCACCAGGTTCCCAAGGAGATGACACCACTGGGTTCCCAAGGAGGTGAGCACTGGGTTCCCAAGGAGGTGACACCACCGGGTTCCCGAGGAGGTGACCCTGGGCTGGCTCAGGACGCTCATCAGGTGGCATCAGGTCCAGCTGCTTCTGCAGTGACACTGACTGGTTGGGGACAGCTTGAGCCTGGAACTTAATTACTTGGTCCGCTTGTTTTTATTAAGGCTCACATTAATGGAAAGAAAACACAATATACGTCTCTCCATCCAGGAATACCTGTGCCATAAAAGCCAGCCAAGTGCAGAAAGTCGATTTTTAACCTTTTTTCCCCGTTATTCTGTGGCCCAGTGATGCAGCTTTGGCTGCGCTGCGCGAATGCACGGGATGGGAGCTGCCCTGAGAATGAATCACTCACCAGAGACCAAGGTGCAGCCCCGCAAAGCTGCAAAAAACACTATCTGTGTTTAACTAAGGTTGATGAAGCTCAGCACGGGACGTGGGACTCCCATGTCACACGTGGTCACGGGGACCTGGGGTGGCCACAGCACAGTGAACACCACACAGTGGCCAAGGGGATATTTTTTTGCTCCTTTCTGGAAGAAAGAAAGTGAACCCAAGTACCTTTGCTGTTTTGTTCATTAAATCGCGCATCTCATCTTTGCCACCCGTCGTATTCCACCCTGGCCATTTGCAGCAATCCTGGGCTGCCCTGGTTACCTCTGCAGGGCCGACCCAGCCCCAAGAAATGCTGTTTATTTTTCTTCCTCTGCGCAGAATGAACAAGCACTTAGTTTTGCTAGTTTAATTAAGATTTTCTATTGAATAATCTCCCCCTAGTATGTTTGTTTTTTTCCAGCAGGCACAACCTTTCAGTTTATAAGAAATGAATCAGTTTTCAGATGCTGAACTGGAGCAGCGAGAAGTTCTCCTGCCCAAAAGGACAAGAAAAAAATGTAAAAACTTTTAAATTGATCTTTTTTTCCCCCAGGAGGGTGGGGAGCCATTGAAAAGCCATCAGCTACCAGATAACCTGATAAAATATCAGTGTGGCTGTTACTGGCAGGGGTCAGATCTTTGCAGCTCCAATTAGGATTTTAGTGTGAGAGCCCAATCGCATCAGTTGCCTTTCAGTAGTGAACCAAGCTCCGAAATAACAGTTGAGCTTAAGCACAGTTCTAATCCCATTAATCAGCACAGCAGCCCCCTCCCAGTTCCCAAATTGCCTTCAAACCACTGTGCTTTTAACATGAATTCTGCCGCAGCAGCTTTCAGCTGGAAGCCTCCAGGCAGCCTGAGAAGGAGGATGGTGTGATTTTTATTTCCCAGAAGGGGAAACTGAGGCACTAAGCCAGGACTGTGTCCGGAAGCAGCCAGGTAGGACTAGATGGGATTTCTCTGGTTCTGTCAAGTTGAGCAGAACGAAGAGATTTCCACAGGGGGCTGAGAGTAGTGTATTTATTTCTGCCAATTACACACTAATCATTCCTGTGGAGTGGCTGTTGTGGCCGATACAGGATGTCTCACTATCCCATATAAATATTTCCTTAATACCTTGAGCTCAGTAAAGTCTCTGGGTCTAACCTGGCTTTCCGTATGACAAGGATGAGAACATCGAGAGGTTATTGTCCCCTGACGTGCAAGGCTGGTTGGACTGCGCAACTTCAGCAAGGACAGCAAATCTGTCACCTTCCTGCCCTCACACACCTGCAGATTCGGAGAAACACAGAGCTCGATTAAATCTTTTACATCAATGAATCCGCAGCCCTGTTACTGCAGGGCTGTGTGTGACACAACCACAGAAATGTCATGGAGTCACAGGATGGTTTGGGTGGGAAGGGACCGTCAAAGCTCCCCCACTGCCCCCCCTGCCATGAGCAGGGACATCTGCACCAGCTCAGGTTGCTCAGAGCCCCGTCCAGCCTGGCCTGGGATGTCTCCAGGGATGGTTCAGCCACCACCTCTCTGGCCAACCTGGGCCAGGCTCTCACCACCCTCCTCATCCCCCACAAGCTCCACCGAGTCCTCCATGGCAGACACAGACCTAGATTTCTCAACAACCCCAGGACTGCCCAGGCTTGGCCAAGCACCAACGCACAGCTATGGGTCCGGCTTCTTAAAGCCACAAGTGAAGTCCCTTCTAACTATAAATGCAAATGAGTATATTCACAAAATGAAGGCTCTGGAGCACTGGGACTGGTGTAGGTAAGAAGGAGAAAGACACTGCCAAGGACTCATATTTTACACTCTTCTCTCTCCCTCTGCATCCTCAGCTCAGCTCCGTTTATCACACAACCTCCGTGTGTTAAGAGTAATCTTTTTGGAGATTTAATTACAAAGTGAAATATGTCCAATTCTTTTATTCCATTTTGGAGCGATGATAAAGAAGCTGAGCTACTGCAAATGTTGTAAACTCTTATGAGGATTAATGCTACCGCAACAGGTTTTTTATCACATTAATGATACCATTTCTCTCACGCCCATGACACAGACACAAAGCAAAGGGTATGGATGCTGGAGTCCGTACATCCAATCGAACAGGAATCCTTAATGCGCACGAAATGTGATGTGGAAACTGCAACAGCAAACAGTTTTTATTACAGAGCTGTTCCTCCACTGCCTTAATCTCCCCAAAGCTATAAACTGAAGGAGTAGTTATATTTTACAAATGTGTATATACACGCACAGGCGGATATGGAATAAGCATGCAGATGCTTTTATAAACCACAAAATGTGCTTCCTCCTTGGCAGGCTTGCTATGCTTTTTATTTTTAACACCAAATAAATACAAAACAACCCAATAAAAACCGAACAGCAGTAAATCTGAGAAACTGGTTGCTTTTAAAAGCAATTCTATTAACTAAGTGTAGGCCCCAAATATACGGTTTGGGGAGTGAAAATCCTGCCCAGGTCTCCAGTACAGATGGCTTTGTATAAATGGGTCAGTATTTCAATCAGGATTTGGGATAGTGGGAGGTGAGAAGGCAGGTTTTTGGAAGGTAGAAACAAGAGGCACTTAAATCCCAAAGGTTTTTCATGAGCACTAGGAGTTTACCTGCTTTATCCACTTTTGAAAGTACCTTCCTGAGATAATTCCTCCTCTGACTATGGAGGAACCCAGGAAAAAACAGTTAATTGTGTGTCTCAGTGAAGAGTCCAGAGCTGGGTGGACAAATCTGGTCATAACACGTGAGGGTGCAGCGTCAATAAACCCTTTGCATTGCTGAAGCGTATAAAATTCCTCTGCTTTTGCAAGGAATGGCCAGGCCCGTGCTGCTTCAAAGCCGTTCTGCATGTCCAGCATAGCCCTCTTCTTCTATTTTGATTTTTTATAATCTTTGCCTTACCAGCTTTCTCACTCCTCTTCGCGCCAGTGAAACACACACACATGTAAATGGAGGCCAGAGAGGAAATTTGGTCTAGTAACTGGGAAGAAAACCAATATCTTAATATCTGAGGCCATTGTTTCAATATTCTTGGAGTTTTCTCAGGGAAAGGATTGGGGGGTACAACACTGAGAGGGTCACGCAGAGAAACGTCTGCGTCTGCACACAGTTTCACCCTGACCTTGTAAATATACACTCTATTTATTTCCTCTGCAGTTCATATCTCCTCTAAGATTACAACTCCCAATTTTACAGAACGGGAATCCTCTCTAAAGTAGTCCAAAACCAGTTAAAACAAAAATTTAAAAATAGATACATATTAAAAATACTTCCTTGCTTCTCCATGAAGGGAAGGTGGTTTCTGGTCTCTTAGAATCAGGAAATTCTCTCTCCTTGGGGTGACTCTCTGGAAAACTTTTAGCTCTGGTGCTCTGGGGTGTCTCCTTGCAGAGTGGCACAATGTCCATGAGCTAAAATTTCTGCAGGAATTTGAGAACCAGGTCGCGCAGCTTCACCCTCAGGGGTTCGTCGTTGTCACAGATGATGTGTGTGGAGTCCTCCTCGATCTGAATGAGGGTTTCTGCTTCCTGGAGGAGGACGATGTGGCCCTTGGCTGTGTCCTCCACCTTCACGTCACTGAACCCATGCTAGAGGTAGAGTTGGGGAGGGAGTAAATGAGAGAGATGTTACTACAACTCAAGAAAATGGGTGGAGATGAGACCAGAAACACAGAATCATTTTGGTTGGAATAGACTCTGAAGATCATGGAGTCCAACTGTTCCCCCAGCCCTGGCACTGCCCCATGTCCCTGAGAACCTCATCTCCGTCTGTCCAACCCCTCCAGGGATGGTGACTCCACCACTGCCCTGGGCAGCCTGTTCCAATGCCCCACAGCCCTTTGGGGAAGAAATTGTTCTCCACATCCAACCTCAACCTCACCTGGCGCAACTTGAGGCCGTTTCCTCTGGTCCTGGCGCTTGTTCCTGGGGAGCAGAGCCCGACCCCCCCTGGCTCCAAGCTCCTTTCAGGCAGGTCAGAGATCAGAAGGTCTCCCCTCAGCTCCTGTTCTCCAGCTGAACCCCCAGCTCCCTCAGCCGTATAATTCGTCATTCGGTCACCTCATCTTCACAAAACTTGTAGGAACTCAAATACTTCCGAGACCTCCTCCCCACTGTTCAAATTCATTGGAAATCAGCTGATGAATCCAAAAGTTACGTGGGGGAAAGTCAACTACCCAGAGTGACCCCAAAATCTCTGCTTCCATTCCCACATTCCCCAAAGTGCTTTGCTAGCTCTTAGCCCCATTTCCAGCCACACTAAAATTATTTTCCCTCTCTCTGCTAGCAAAGCAGCGTGTTTCTGAGATGAGGAGAAATGGGCTTGAACCACCAAAGACTTATTACCTTCTCCAGCGTCTGCACAAACTGGTCCACAGGAATGGAGCCGCTCAGCAACGGCTTCAAGGGTTTGCACTCTGGCACATCATCACTCACTCGTTTTCTCTTCTTGCTGGCGGGAGGTTGTGGAGGTTTTGGAGGGAGCTAATGGATGAGAAGATGCACAGTAATGAAATGAATCACATCAGCTTATTGTAATTTAGTCGGAATAACAAGCACGTGAAATAGAAAAGCAATACTGATTTTGTTTTCAGTGACTAAAGGGAAATACTGCGATGTTGAAGGGGAGAGGAGAAACCCAGCCTTGTGCTCCATGGCACGTCTGCACGCACAGGCCACCACTTCTAGAAATAAATTAGTAGTTTTAGTTCAAATCTCCGTCATCCTAAAATTTCTGTAAATTCAGTTCTGTTCAAATTTGTCTGACTTAAGACCGAAGCTTTTTATTTTAGTATTCAAGTACTCTGCAATTTTTTCTATGAATCATGCTTTAAAGAAGTCGACGCCTTGGAAATCCTGCTCTAAAAGATGCAACAGGTTGGGAAACAGGCAAATTCAGGACAAGTAACTACTTGGGGAATGAAAAAAATGGGTAATTTATTCCTCACTGCCCTCAGAGAAGCGAGTCTTCAGGAAGAACCTGAATACAGACAATATGAGAGATGCTGCAGTGCCTGAAAAATCACCGGACTGTGATCTGGATATAATTTTGTGCTGCTTCAGAAAACTCTGTGCTTTAACTCGTCCCTGAGAGCAGCAGGGAGGGGGAGGCAGGGGCACCGCCAACCTGTGTGTTGCTGCACGTGCAGGCAAGGTCTGGGGATAACTGAGCGCTTCTGAAAGAGCATTTCATTTAATGGAGATGAAAATCAGATTCCTATAAAATAACAGTGAGGAAATTATCGTGTAAAACTAGTCCATGTGTCTTGTGCCAAGTTAATTAGGTTGGAGAAGCATCAGCACTCGTCTTTCCCAGTGAACAAGGAACTCAATCCCTGGGAAAAAGGCGTTGGAGGAAATTTCTCCAAACTTTTGGCAGGACCATTTGCCTTGGATGTGTCTGCACAACACACAGGGAATTCGCCTGGAGCAACCCCAGAGTCTTGTAGCACCCGTACCCAGCAGGTGACAGACTGGGCTCCTCTCTACTCTGTGTCTTTCCCACCATGTAGCATCACACCTGAACATGCTGCTGTGATGTCCCTGTGTTTTTTTCAACAGCAACAGGTGTTTTTGACACTTAGGAGAGAAATGCCGCCTGCTCAGGCTCCAGTTCCACAGCAGTGATGCACCTGAGTCACTTTACAAACCCCACAGTTTTCCCTGAAGTTGGTGGGCCTATGTGCATGTCTCACATTATTTGTGCATGAAAAACTGTCGTGGTGGGTCCCAGGCTCAGATAATTCTGACAGATACCAGCACACTGACTGAGCTCCACCCATTTGTGAGGGCTCTGGCATTTTAAGCCTAGGTCTGAGTTTATTTGGCATCAGGAATCAGAGGATAGAAGGCAGTAAATCAACAACACAGAGGAAAAAGCAGCCTCAGACCAACTGCATTTTAATATTTCGATTCGTTCAGTGTTGCCTAGTGTTCCTAGGGAATCGACTTGGAAAAAGTAAGACAGCGTGTCTGCTGTGCACTGATATAAATCCTTAATCAATCTTTATGTCCCTGCATTAAAGCCATTACCACACTAGGCCCTCTTCCCAAGTGCTACGCAGGTCCCCCAGACATCATCTCCCTCTGCAGAGCATTAATTGCAGTGTCAGCCTAAAGGAGGTACTAGGGAGAGAGCAGACACTGCCACTTTGCACAAGGATGTAGAATCTGCTTCTTGGGGGAAAGGACGAATTAAGGAGGACGGTCCCTTCACATGGCTAACATTGTAGGTCACCTCTCCCCTCTGACCCTCAGCTCCATAAGAGCCCGGTGGATGCTGATCCTGGTGTCTGGGTTATGGCAGAGAGCTGTGCGATTTGTAGCCTCTCTTCACGGATAATCTCACCTCCTCTTTTATCTTAGCCAGGCACACAGCCAACGACAAAAGGGGAGTGAGATTTATTTGCATCCCACTCTCTGCTCTAAGTGTAATTCCTCACTCCTACATTCCAGGACAAAGCATCTGACAAGGACTCTGCTCCGGTGGGGAAAGAGTGGTTGGAGAGGTTGCCTCATGAGAATAGCTGGGGTCCCAGATGGCAGGAGACGTGGTGTAAGGATATTTGTCTCCCTTTCCCATGATACCGTACCTGCAGCACATGCTTGTTGTCTTTAGTATGCAACATGGCAGAAACTGTTGCTAAGGAAATACCCGGCTTAATCTCCAAGGGCACAAGCGAATCTGCAAGCTAAAGCAAAAGAAGGATTTTGTTCAGCAAGAGATAATCTCAAAATTTGTATGAATCCAGCTGTGATTTAAATTGGCAGCGTGGTATTTTTAAGCATGGACTAATGAACTGTAAACTCAAACCCACTGATACAATGACAGAGCACTTCTCTTACCTGCTTAGCCCTCCTTCCGGCTCTTAGATACCGATTTTCACACCGCTATCAGAGCAGTGCAAGGTTTTCAGAAACTAAGACAAGTCACACAAAATATAACAACCTTGTTTAAAAAGACATCAACTACTTTGTTAATGTTTTGATTAGTAAAACTCATAAACTAATTCAGCTTTACTTATTATGTTTGTTATGTTGATGGACAATGAAAAATGCAAGCCAGTTTCAGTTCAGGCTGGAAGAAAAGGGTTTGTCCTTAAGAATCCAATGGCTCTGTTGACTGGTTTGAAATTTTTCCTTACAACACTGCGTAGAAAACCCGTACACTGCCTTTTATATCACTCTTTTCTGAAAGAAAATAACATTTAGACTTGGCTCCAGCTTTGAATTCAGTGGCAGCCTCCCAAGATGCTCAGCGTTGAGGGTGTTGGCAGTGAATGTGGGGTGGGCAGTGAGACTTGCAGAAGTTGGCCGGCCAGGAAGCAGCTCTTCCAGACGTGTTTCCAAGGGAATGCTGCAGAAAACATGGCTCGTGAGCACAGAAAATTATTCCTTTTTTACCTCCAAGGGAGTCCTAGATGATAATGCACTGGACACAGGGTGTTCTGGGGTCCTGTCTTGTCCTATCTCTTCCAACCAAAATGATTCTGTGATTCTATGAAGTCAAAGCATGCTCTGTGTCTGTGGGGAAACCCTGCAGGTATCTCACAAAATAAAAACAGGTAAGATTGCTCATGTGTTATACCACTGCATGGAAGAACTTTCCAGCTGTGAAGACCAGTAACACCTGATGGAACAGAATCTACTTGGCTGTTTTTCCCAACATTTGTACCATCCACCCACTCAGACCATCGCCCCATCTCATGTATTAATAGAAAAAGGCTCTACAAGAAGATCTTCATCTGAACTTCATTCCCTTTCATCCTCAAACACCTCCAGTCGGAGCCAGATATTAAGAAGAGCTTAACCTCCAGGTGAAGGAGCATTTTTGAAGGTTCAGCCATCACTGAAAGCAGCACTTCATGGAGCAGAGCTCTGGAGAACCAGCTATCATCATTGTCCCACCAGCAAGGCAACACCAGCTCTCTTTAGCTTCCCAGGTGCTCCCGTGGATGAGAAGTACAAAGAGAAATGGAACGGATTTCAGAAAAGCAGAATATATTTCTACTTTGGAGATAGTGCACCCGAGGCAAAAAAAGATGAAATTCCTCAGCAAAGGCCATTTAGTGAATTTTCAACAGGATCTAAACCAGGAGAGGGATGGAGCACAACTGGACCTTGTCACTTCTCCAGAAACATCAGGCACAAATACTTTACTGCCAAATACTCTGGTCTGCTGTAAATTAGGATTACAGAGGTGATCACTATTACTGGAAAGCTCTAATCCTCGTGAATACAGAAGCAACTGAAGTTGACTTCAGAAAGCAACTCACTACTGGCCTAATCCTTTTGCCATCAAAGCCCTGCGGTTTTTCTGTTGGTTTCAATGGCAGCAGAGTTCAGCTCCTTCTTCTGAAAACCTTACCTACCACTGTGAAAGTTGCAGGAACGTTTTGAGAGCACCTCCTTGAAATAAAACAGTTGGATAAATGATTGTGCTGCATTCGAATCCCCTAAATTTCGCACATATTCGGACTTGGTGAATCTTAGAAATCAAAATTTCATGAAGCAATCCACATTGCTCTCTCTCTCTGGGCCTCTGTTCAAGACCTTTAAAGCAGTCAATCTGAATACAGCCTTTACAGTTTGTTGTTGAAGGCTAAGAGAATGAAAATATAACGATAATCACTGCTTCAGATTTCCCCAGCACCTAAAAATCGTAACGCTGGCAGCACTTGGCAGTGGCCAAAACCACTTTCCATTCCCACCAACTTCCAGAGGAGGATCAACACAAAATGGGCTCTAATGAAGAATATACGGTGAAATGACAAACACTGGAAGGAGAAAGGTCCTTAAAAAACAGAGAGTCGCCTAGAATCAAAGTCCTCTTCTGCCACTGAAATACTTTGATATTAACATTTATGTGGGTTTTAACCACACAGTTGGTTAACAGCAACACTTTAATTACTAACGGTCAAAGAGACAGTAAGACAGATGTTCATTTTTATTTTTTCTAAGATCTTGCTTCATCTCACAGCCCTCTTCAAGTTGTGGCCAATGCTTTTATTATAGAAGTTCACTGACCCAAACCAAAAAGGTCATTTAATCACATCCAGTAATTCACCCACCAAGACCAGCCAGCACCGCTACATTCCTTTCCACTGACCTCCTGCACACACACATCACAGAACTCTTCCAAAATGTCGGATTAAAAAAACCCTTTTCAGAGAGATAGCAAATCTTGCCTGTACTCCAAGCAACGGCAACTCCAGCATTTCCCCTCAAAACTTTAATTTTCCTTGCAGCTAGGAAACCATGTCTTATTTCAAGGTTGAATTTGTCCAACTTTCAGCTGCTAGATCTCGTTATGGCTTTGTCTGCAAGACTGAAAAGCCCCCCACTATGCAAGAATAAATGTTTCTTCCTTCCAGTCATTATCACGAGTCTAATGCCACATGCTGGCACCAGGGAAGTCATGAAAGCAGAGCCGCACGGCACTGAGCACCAGCGTCGCATTAATCAGTCCCCATGAGCGCTTGGGCTGCCTTAAGACAAACCTGCATGTGTATGTGTTCTGTGTATCTCATTTTTTTTTTAATTCCTCCTGTTAAGAAAAGTTTAAAATAGAGACCACCAACAAAAGAAGTTATTTACTCTCAGTAGCCTGGGACTGCTGATGTGAACGTTGTCGTGGTTGAGGGAGAGGAGAGTCAGTGTTGCAGTTCTGCTCCCATGATCTGAGCTTCCACCTATGTTTTTAGGGAGTAAAGACAGTTTTATCACAAACTGCAGGTGAATCTGTCATGTAGGATTGCACTTCCCACAACAAAACGAGATTTGACACATACTATGTGAGCCCGAACGCTGTTGTTGGCCAAAGTATAGTTGTTTATAAAGAACAATGCACACAGGCTTGGTTATTCTGAAATCTCTACTAAGGCCTTCACCACAGACAACGCTCCTAGATTTAAGGTCAAGAGCAGTCACCAGCCAAAAATCCTCTTGTTGGCAATTTGAACAATGACTGAAGATGGGATCTGAAACTCCTATTATTAAAAGAAAAAAAAAACACCAAAACACTGAGGCTGAATGATCGGTGAATAAAATGGGGAAAGGACCAGAACTTTAGCACACATGGTCTTGGTCCTATGGGAGATTTTTCCAGTGAAAGAGATCGGGTCAGTAATTAAAATCCCCTTAACTTGTAAGATCTGAAATTCTCTGATGTGTACACTAGATTATAGCATGCATATCTAGAAAGGGAGACAGCTGGGCTTTTATATCAACATTAAGTGTCTTTTTTCCAGATTTGCAAACTGTGCATAAGGGGTAGGAGCCAGAGTTGCAACAATGGATCAAACCACAGAAATCAAAGATATGAAACAGAGCTGTGAAACCACTGGGAAGGACAGACCCATCATGAACTCAACACATTGCAAATCCTTGGAAAAAATAAAGAAATAACAAAGCTGTAATATGTTCCTTGGGGCAGGAGTCAGTTTTGTTCAGTGCTTGTGCAACACTCACAGCTCAGAAATCTTACTGAAGTGTCCATTACTCATGCTACCATACTGCAATAATAAAATAAACGGAAGGAAAATTAAAAAAAAAATCATCAGAAGTGGATCACCTGCAACTAACACAACAGCTTTCTCTGCTAAGCCAGCTGCTGAGGGAATTGGGGCAGCCACCGTCTGAGCCTCATGAAGGAAGCACGAGGAAGGTACCACATGGGAAATGACAAACTGTGGATTTCTACAGCAGTCCTGAGGTGGGGAAAAAGCTGGTTAAAGCAAAGATATCCTCAGACAACCACGGAGCTGGTGCTGCAACTCCTGAAGGGTCAGTCTTGAGCCTACACCCACGCGATTTTTATTAATGACCTCGGTGCAGAATGAAGAGTGTTCAGAAAGCCGCCCTGAAGTTTGTAGAGGCAGGTTTAATAGAAAGAAAACTCAGGTGAAGAACTAGATGACCTCCAGAACTGGAGGAAGAAAAACAAGATGAAATTCAACAGCATGAAATACAAGGCCAGGGACTGAGCTAATACTGAGAAATTCTGCTGTGAGCTGGCAGCCGCTGGAAATGACAGAGGTGAAGGGTTCAGGTTTATTAGTCCATCTCATGAGAACCGAGAGTCACGAATGTGACATGGCCATGAAAAAGCTAAATGCAACTCCAGGAAATATCAGGTAATTCTAGCAGAGCTATTGCTATTATATTTGCCCCAGCAAGATCTCATCTGAACTACTTGTAAACCACGGGTGACTTAAGTTCAACTAAGATATTGTGTGAGCTGACACAGGCAGGATGCAGGAACAACCACAAAACCATGGATGAAATGCGAAGAGTAAATGTATTTATTTGCTAGAGAGTCACCCAACCTGCTGCTTTCACCTGTATTTCAGAGATTTCAAAGATGCCCACAGACGTATCTTACCACCGTGCTTTGACCTTTCCCATTGCAGGGCTGGAATCTCAAGCATGTTCCATAGGATGCCTCTAAGTCCATCACAGACCTGTTATCGAGGCACAGATGTTCTACTTGTCCAACATACAAGGCTAAACAACAATTAGTATGACATATGTGTTTTTCTACACCTTAGCTGCAGGTCACTTGAGCATCTTTATAATTCTCCTTGCCAATATTCTGTTATTTTCCCACAGATACACTGATTAGGGCAGGAGAAGCTGTCTTGTAAGAGGAAGGTAAATAACTTGGCTTGTTTAGCCTGGCAAAAAGAAAGCTAAAAGGAGAATTCGATTATTCTACATCAACACCGCAGGGAAAATACCAACAAAAGGGAAAATCTATTTATGCTAAAACATGATGTTAAGAATAAGTATGTGCAGACCAGCCATGAAATGCATAGGCTAGAAATTAGGATTTTTCTCGCCATCAGAGACAGTGGGGGTTTGAACAGCATTCTAGTGGGAACAGCAGGGGCAAAAGGCTTCACAATGTGAAGCTAGTGCCTTACATTTTTTGAGGCACATTATAAACACTATTACTAACCGCAGCTGGGTTCTGGCCATGTAACCCATGAGGGCATTTCCATTTCTAGGTGGAAATGATCGCTTAGAGCCTTGGAGCTTGGCAGGTACGAAGAGATTCCCACCCAGATCCTATCCCCTAAAGAGGATGCAATTTGCATGTGACAGAAAAATATCCTCTCCCCATTATTAGAGAAACCCAAAGATTTTAAGATGCGTGTGCCTTCAGAGCTCCCTCATCAGGCCCCAGTGATCACCGTTTCACAGACGTTTTTACGATAACTAAAAGTCTGAACAGAGAACAACCTGCCTCATCCTCCCATCCCTCCACTCACCCTGCTCCTCACACACATCAAATCCAGTTTCCAGAAGCAGAAAAGCATCTTCCCAGTGCACCTTTAATAGGAAAAGAGCAGACACAGAAATGCATGAGAGATTATAGTGCAGGCAGAAGTCTCCAACAGACTCAGCCTTGGCTCGATACCATCTGCTAAAAGAGGCAGAGTCTGAGTGCAGGAAATCTGAAAGTACCAGATCCTGCAGAAGAAACAAAATACATGTGGTCAAACACATGTGCCGAAGGGGAAAGGTCTAAAGATGTAAATATGCCTGTGGAGAAAGCATTCATGACCAGCAAGCGTATGAAACGAGGCACAAGTGTGCTGCAGGTCACCGTGCAGTAGAATGGAAATTGGGGAACCTTTCCAATGAGACTTAAAGGAACCAAGTCATTTCTAACAGAGAAGAACAAACATCCTAGAACTAAGGGCATCTATGTAATCGTTAGTGGGTGATTTGAGTCATGTCTTGTTGGGGTTTCAGCCTCAGATTTTACAGAATCCAAGAGTTTTAAATGGGACGATGAAGTTGCTAAAGTAACCCTAACTTAACAGATCTTTCAGTCTCTGTGGGGCTGCTACAACTCTCTCTGGAGTGGATTTAAAGTCTCATTAACTGTAGTGGATGAAGAATCATAACTTAAGTATCTAAAGTTCTTTTTATTGCTTAAAAATGCCTCCATCTTAGCTTTACTCTTCCACAGAGCTAACCTCTAGTGGTGAAATAAAATAGGCTGAAGGTTTGGTCCTGCAGTTTGAAGCAATGAAACAAACCCCTTCTTCTCCACGTCCAACTAATGGACCAGGGCTCCAGATCAACATGATGAACCTTGTGTCCCCAAAGCCTGGAAATTGAACCAGAGAGACGTACTGACCAACCAACAGGAAATAATCCCGGCTGGGATTACAAACAGTAGTCTTAGTACAAAAGCTAACCACTGGCTTTTTGCCAGTCCTGTGCCAAGTTTTAAGGAGGTATTTAAGAAGAGTAATGAAGTGGATTTATGGCTGTTTAATGCAACTCTTCCCCAAGATGTTGCACAGACTGGGAGCAGGAAGGAAACAGTTGTTTGGGGAACTTAGAAGAAGACGGTGAAAGCCAAAGCCAGCAGAAGCAGAAACCAGCCTCAAACCTGAATGAAAAACACCACGTAGGGGAAAGATACGAAAATAAAAAAATCAAAATATTCAAAATATTCAAAATGTAGTAACCAGTTTGCGGGGCATAATGCCAAGTCAGAATGTGATGTTGTTGCAGCTGATTGGGAAAAAGAGAGGTGAGTGCCTGGCTAGAAAAGAGCGTTATCTTACAGCCAGCCATCGAAAATGATGGAGGGACAAACCACATATTAACGTGGGCAGGCAAAGGCAGGCTGGGGGCAGAAAAGCAGATCCAAGTATCATCAATCTAAATAGGACAACCTGTGGATGAGACCAACCAGAGAAAAGGTTCAGAAAAAAGATAAAATGTGAAGGGACTGAGGGATAACACATTCAAAGCCCAAAAAAGAGAGGAGGAGGAAGGAGAGTTCTCTGCAGAAGAATGGCCAGGAGAGAAACGGGAGTGAGGTGGGAGACACTTTTAAGAAGGAAAGAATGGCTGATGGCTTTGAATGCTAATGATGTAAATCAGGAAGACGGCAAGATGACAGTGGTTCTAGCTTTGTCTAAGAAAAGGTTGGTAAAAGCTGGGAGAAGAGTAGTTTTGGTGGAACGTCCAAAGGGTCAAGTCAAATTTGGAGGCCTGTGCTAGAACGAGGGAGGGACTCCAGGCAATTTTACAGCCAGTGGATTCAGTGAGCTTGGAGCTGATCGTAGCAGAAGCAAAGCAGGATGGTTTTATTTCATTTACTTTATGGTAAGTGAGGCTACGGCATCTTCATACAAGGGGGAACAGGCGGGAGAAAAAGGAATGGAGAGATCGGGAGATTGGATAATATGGGGTCAACAAAATAAATCAAGGGTTAGAAAAAAGACAGAAGTCAAACTGAAACATGGGAGGAAGTTGGAGAGGCAAGGTGAAAGCCATGGTTTTGCCTCCCTTTCTCTCAAAAAGGAGTTGGCAAGATCCTGTGTGGAAAGAGAAGTCAAGAAGGGGAGGGTGGATTGAAAGGTACAGAATTACAATGGGCCGCCACGTGGCTTTTTTCTTAATTCTTCTCTGCAAGACTTTCTTATAATTTCACCTCATGTCAGGCTGTGCATTGCACACTCACACTCTCCTATACTGGCCTGTGTCCTGAAGAACTTGCAGTCAGAGTATTTCAAAAACATGGAGCCCTCACTGAAGTCAGGCTGCTGCTGAAAGAAGTGAGCCGCACCATTGTTCAGCTGTAATTAAACTGGAGGCACATTATTTGCTCAAACACTAGTGTTTAATTTATCTGTTTGCTCCAGAAGGTGTTTTCCATTTTCCCGTTGTTCTCCTGTGAATAGACAATGCCTAACCAATTTCCAGGAAGCAGTCTTTCTCTTTATTACTTTTTAAAGCGAAAGGCAGATGCCGAGAAGAACAAATGAGTTAAAGTGTAAAGGTTTCCACAATACCTTGGAGAGTCATTCCAGCCTGGTGCTTTGGGACTGTTGAAATCTCTCTCTAAACAAAGGCTGCTCTGAGTGTAAATCTCATTAACATACAACAGTCCAGCTTGACCTGACTTTGCTCTTTGGTGAAGTGATTGAAATGTAGACAAGCTACAGCAGTATCACTAAATTTGCATTGGTCTGACAGGCCAGAATTTGAACCACCGAGACAGTTTTGGAAAGGAAATTTCACATTATCACATGGAAAGGAAATTTCACATTATCACACCGTCACTGCGTATTGACTGAAACCAGGCTCAGCCAACTGTTTGGTTTTCAAAAGCTTTAAGAATCCAGACAGAAGTTTGAGCATAGGGTCATTTCTGAGAAAGGGCTGTGGCTGTCAGGAGAAGGCCCTGATCAGGACTTCATTGAAGCAGATGCTCTTTTATGAAACTTTTAGCTACTTTAGACTCAAGTCTTAGCCCTGGAGCAGATCTAGCGATTACTTTTTCTTTTCCCAGGGTGGATTTCATCATTCCATTTTTGCCTAACAAGGTTTTGACAAATAACAAGCCTTTGCAAGGTTTGCTAGGACCTATAAAATACCCTTTCCAATTGCCTCTTGAGACTTAACCAAACCCCAGAGATGGTGGTAGCCCACATGCAATAAATGACCTTTCCTTGCAGTGCAGAAATTCCTATATATTCAGGCACCATTAAAGAGTCTTCCTGGATGAAACTACTGAAAAAGGGACATGAAGCAGCCAATACTCTCCACCAGGGAGCGTCCTCTGTTGTATTTGCGATCCTGTCTTGTACAACCCACCCAGCAGAAGGGGACGATCTTACTATTTTTTGCCACCACTGTGTAACCCCTGCGTGAAACCACCAGGTCGTCTGCAGCTGCCTCTCTGAACTGACATCCTGATGACCCCCCCGCACAACAGGACAATGATCCTTTGGGACTACCTGTTGTGAGCGGTTACACAGAGGAGGAGGGATCACATTTATCAGCTACGCTGCGAAGACTCAAAGACCAAAGTCAGAGAGGGTGGGAGACAACATACCATCCTTCCCGTGCCTTATCACCACTCTGCAGGTCAAGCTGGAAGCAAAAACCAGCCTCACACGGTGATGTGATGAACACACGTTTTTGCACCAAGTTGGTAAGTGCAGCTTTGGAAGCAGGGAGAACACCTGGACATGGAAAATCACAAGATGCTTCTACTCCCTGAGCACAGCTAGCTTTGAAATTAGGACTCCCATGTGAATATAATTTGATGTTATTTGTTAGAGGGAAAAAAAAAGGCTATTTCTGTCGGTATTCTTGTCTGTGCAGCTTTCTGCTCAAACTCTCCAAGTTAGAGTGAATGCAATAGAAACCATCCCTCCTTTTCCACATGCTTCTTTGATACTCATTCCCGGGTTGGTGAATAACACATTGTCTACAGCGCGTCCTCCCTCCAACACCTCAGCAGTTTTGGGAAGTGCTCTTATTTCTGTGCACTGTTTTTAGAAGTACAGGAAGAATCCATTCGCTTCAGTGACAGCACCTAAAAACCACTGGAGATGTGGGTTTGAGAAATAAAGAGCATTTTCACATTGGCGACAGACGATGAGGTTGAATCCACGTGGTTTCTTGAACAGGAACTTGGCAGGAACAAATGTATGAGGGCTGGTGAATATTCACCTGTAGCATCTGTGCTAATCTGCATTCTGTTTGCAGGGAAAGCTGGTATCCACCTTCTTCTCAGGCTGACACAAGGGACAGGGTCACTTACACCCTTTAGGGCAAAACCCAAAGCTTCAGTGGAATCTAAATAACAGGGAAGCCGTGTGCTGGTTCTCTGCACTCTGAACGCGAGATTTGTTTTAGTCATGCCGGTGAACAGAAGCCACATTTTACTAGTCTTAGGTTTAAAAGGATCCAATAAATATGCACATTTCCGAAACGATTAAATATACAGGCCATGATGGAGTTGTGTCCAAGTATATTTTCTAATTAAAAAACCCCTCCTTGTCTCTGGCAGTTCTCTAAGCAGTGGGCTGGGCAGGCTCCAAACAGAACCGACACACAAAGCGGACACACAAAAAATGGTAGGAATGGGTATTGCGGACTGGCTGAGGGATTTTGTTACATGGGTACCAGTTCTGTACTTCATGTTGGGCTTAACTAAGGGTAATTACTCCCTCTACCTTCTGATTAAACATACACTCACATATTCGATAGTTTCCAAAGTGCAGTAACACCTCCTTGTAAAAAGCCACTGTCACCTTTGATCCAAGGACACATTTGTGCTGATTGGATTGTCAAAAAAATATTTTAAGATCATGCCTGTAAGAATATTGGTCACGGTTCGTATTATGGGTACATTTATATTTGATTTATGGGGTTAATAAATTATTAATAGGTGTTGCAGGCATAAGTAGCCCACATTATAGATGGCTGGAAGCAACCCATTAACCTGTTGGACTTCAGCAGCCTGTATTAATTAGGAATTAACCATTTATTGAAACTGTTGTAGTACAAATGAGCCATTTCACTGCTATGCCTTTAACATATGACTGAATGCTGCTGCTCAGGGGAAAGGGTATTTTTGATAGCAGATACAGTTGGGGAAGGAGAGAGATGACTCCTGGCTACTAAATCCCAGATCCTCTGGATCCTTTTCGTGGCCCTGGGCCATTAATTCAAACTGCGGTGCCTCTACTTATATTTAAACTGGAGGTGACTGGCTTGTCTCACAGATGCCTAGCAGAGTTTGCCCTTTATTTTGTATTTTGAGATCCAGTTCAGGACATACTATGATTCTATGATCCGATATATCCCTGCAAAGGGCAATTATCTCTCTGGGTGAGAATTAAGGGGCAGGCTGGCAGGGGTGACACTGTTGTGGGAGTCTACTACAGGCCACCAGATCAGAGTGAGGATGTTGATGAGGCCTTCTATGGGCAGCTGAGCGTGGCCTCACAGTCACAGGCTCTGGTTGTTATGGGGGATTTTAACTACCCTGATGTTTGCTGGAAGGACTACTCAGCCAGCCAGCCTCAGTCTAGGAGGTTCCTCCAGTGCATTGACGATAACTTTCTGATGCAAATGGTGGAGGAGCCGACTAGGAGAGGTGCGCTGCTGGATCTCGTCCTCCCTAACAAGGAGGGTCTGGTTGAAGCAGTAAAGGTGGGGGGCTGCCTTGGTTGCAGTGACCATGAGATGGTGGAGTTCAGAATCTCCTGTGGTGGGAGCAGAATACCGAGCAGAATTGCAACCCTGGACTTCAGCAGGGCCGACTTTGGCCTTTTCAAACAATTGCTGGAGGAAATCCCGTGGGCAAGGCTGCTTGAAGGTAAAGGGGCCCAAGATAGTTGGTTAACATTCAGGGACTGCTTCTACCAAGCTCAAGATCAGAGCATCCCGACGCACAGGAAGTCAAGGAAGGGAGCCAGGAGACCTGCGTGGTTAAACAGGGAACTGCTGGGCAAACTCAAGTGGAAGAAGAGGGTTTACAAATCATGGAAGGAGGGGTTGGCCACTTGGGAAGAATATAAGGCTGTTGTCAGAGGATGTAGGGAGGCAACTAGGAAAGCTAAGGCCTCGTTAGAGTTAAACCTGGCAAGAGGGGTCAAGGACAACAGAAAGAGCTTCTTCAAATACATGGCAGATAAAACTAACACCAGAGGCAATGTAGGCCCACTGATGAATGGGGTGGGTGCCCTGGTGAAAGAAGATACAGAGAAGGCAGAATTACTGAATGCCTTCTTTATCTCTGTCTACTCTGCCGGAGGCTGTCCTGAGGAGCCCCGTACCCCTGAGGCCCCAGAGGAAGGCAGGGCAATGGAGGAGTTTGCCTCAGTTGATGAGGACTGGGTTAGGGACCAGTTAAGCAATCTGGACATCCATAAATCCATGGGTCCAGATGGGATGCACCCGCGGGTGCTGAGGGAGCTGGCTGAAGTCATTGCTGGACCACTCTCCATCATCTTTGCCAAGTCTTGGGAAACGGGAGAGGTGCCTGAGGACTGGAGGAAAGCAAATGTCACTCCAGTCTTCAAAAAGGGCAAGAAGGAGGACCTGGGCAACTGTAGACCGGTCAGCCTCACCTCCATCCCTGGGAAAGTGATGGAACACCTTATCCTTGGTGCCATCTTAAGACATATCAAGGATAAGAGGGTCATCAGGGACAGTCAACATGGCTTCACCAAGGGGAAGTCGTGTTTGACCAACCTCATAGCCTTTTATGAAGACGTAACAAGGTGGATTGACAATGGCAGAGCGGTGGATGTGGTCTACCTTGACTTCAGCAAAGCATCTGACACCATCTCCCACAGCATCCTCACGGCAAAACTGAGGAAGTGTGGACTGGATGATCGGGTAGTGAGGTGGACTGCAAACTGGCTGAAGGAGAGAAGCCAGAGAGTCGTGGTCAATGGGGCGGAGTCTGGTTGGAGGCCTGTATCTAGTGGAGTGCCTCAAGGGTCAGTTCTGGGACCAATACTATTCAATATATTCATCAATGACTTGGATGAGGGAATTGAGTGTACTATCAGCAAGTTTGCTGACGACACCAAGCTGGGAGGAGTGGCTGACATGCCAGAGGGCTGTGCTGCCATCCAGCGAGATCTGGACAGGCTGGAGAGTTGGGCGGGGAAAAATTTAATGAAATATAACAAGGGAAAATGTAGAGTGTTGCATCTGGGCAGGAACAACCCCAGGTTCCAGTACAGGTTGGGGAATGACCTATTAGAGAGCAGTGTAGGGGAAAGGGACCTGGGGGTCCTGGGGACAGCAGGATGACCATGAGCCAGCACTGGGCCCTTGTGGCCAAGAAGGCCAATGGCATCCTGGGGTGTATTAGAAGGGGAGTGGTTAGTAGGTCGAGAGAGGTTCTCCTTTCCCTCTACTCTGCCCTGGTGAGACCTCATCTGGAATATTGTGTCCAGTTCTGGGCCCCTCAGTTCAAGAAGGACAGGGAACTGCTGGAGAGAGTCCAGCGCAGCCACGAAGATGATTAAGGGAGTGGAGCATCTCCCGTGTGAGGAAAGGCTGAGGGAGCTGGGGCTCTTTAGCTTGGAGAAGAGGAGACTGAGGGGTGACCTCATCAATGTTTATAAATATATAAAGGGTGGGTGTCACGAGGATGGAGCCAGGCTCTTCTCGGTGACAACCAACAGTAAGACAAGGGGTAATGGGTTCAAGCTGGAACACAAGAGGTTCCACTTACATTTGAGAAGAAACTTCTTCTCAGTGAGGGTAACGGAACACTGGAACAGGCTGCCCAGGGAGGTTGTGGATTCTCCTTCTCTGGAGACACTCAAAGTCCGCCTGGACACCTTCCTGTGTAACCTCACCTAGGTGTTCCTGCCCTGGCAGGGGGATTGGACTAGATGATCTTTCGAGGTCCCTTCCAATCCCTAACATTCTGTGATTCTGTGATTCTGTGATTATCCTGACCATACTTTTTCCTTGCCCACAATTTTTTTTTTCAATTCCCATTAGTTTACACAGTGAAATTCTCTCTCAGAAATACTTCTTTCTTAACCCTCCATTTGATAGAAAGTGCTTTACATGATCATAGTCAACATTAAGTCACAGCCACAAGATATCTTCAGTCAAAGGGGCTACTAAGAGCAGTAGCTTGAATTTGGCTGCATGAACAAGAAGCCACCTCATTTTCCCCACTTTTTTTTACTCACTTCCGGCATGATTTCGATTTTCTCGTAGCGCCGCTTGTAGGGAAGCGTCAGGACCTCTGCTCGGCGGTAGGACATGGGCGGGGGCTGGCAGTCTATCATCAGGTCTGTGCGATGAGCCTGGGTGGGGGGTGGCTGCGTGTACTGCTCCGGGCAAACCACGTGGAGAGGCTGGAAAAGAAAATCGCGGTGACTTATAGAAACATCTGGCTGATTCTGTGCGTTGCCCTACAACAGTAGTCATTGCCGTAAGGAGGTTTGCAGATTGTTGTTGGCAAGTTCATTAATTTGCATGAAAACAACATCCCGAAGATGCAAAATCCAGAAGATCCAGTCGGTATTGGAACAAATTGTCCAAGGAGCAGGGATGCTCGGCTTTGTGTACAACAATGTCTAAATTTGTGGCTTTAATCACCATTTCGATATCAGCAGTCACGTTAGCTGCCATAAGGAGATGAAAAAAGAAAAATATTCAATAGCTTTTTCTTCCAAATCCTTGTTATTGGAGCAAGTAGTGGTGGAGACCATCACAAGATGGCACAGAGTGAGGCAGATATATCAACAGGCAAGGCTGCAAAAACATAAGCAAAACAAGCAACTCAGAGTTTTCACGGAGTTTTTAACATGGAAGAAAATGCTTGTCAGAAAAAACAGGCAATGGCAATTGCGATCAGGTGTGCAGTGACAAGCCAGGCCACAGAACAATGACATAAAATGATCCCATCATCGCTGAGAGGTTCGGAAGAACCTGTATTAAGATTTTTACATTCAACCAGCTGAAGACAGAGCAAAGGGAAAAGCTCAGCCAGGAAAAATACTGGGGATTATTTTAATTATGTCAGGAGTCAGAAAGCAAATTTCAGTAGAAACAAATTGGATGGATGAGGAGAGGCCACTAAAGCCAAAAAGAGTTGGGGGGGAAAGCAGAGACAATACGAATGCTCTGGTCTTCTTCCTAGACAGGAGAAGTCTGGATTTTTCAAATGGACTAAGGAAAGCAGTGGATTTGGAAGCGAGACGAGAGTGGAACTCCAGAACAGCAGAGCCAGGACCCAATCAATTATCAACTGCAGGTTAATGAGCAGAGGAGATGATTAAAGCTGAGGGTGCTGAGGATACTCAGCACTTGGTACCCTTTCCATTAAGACTGTGTTGGATACAGCCATGCTTACTCATACAAACCAGAAAAAGAATAAGAGAAAAAAGTGATTACGACTACATACACCTCAAAAGGAGGAAAGGAATGGACACAATGTTTGCTCAAAGCTTTTAGGGATCTTCCAGCCACCCTGTGCCGAGATCAGCGGTCGCTCCAGATTCATTTTGGAGCAAGAGAGCTCAAAGCTGTTGTCTTGGTTTGGCTATTGTTTAATGTAACTGTTGCTCACAATCGATCTATTTATTTTTGGTGTGTGAAGAAATGTAAGAAAAGGCAATAAAAATGCATTACCTGGACTTCTTTGAGTAATTTGGACACCTGAATGAAATTCAGTCTTGTGTCAATGGGACAGTAAACGCATTTCATCGCCAAAGGTTGGTAAGGAGCCAGGGCATCCAGATAACAGAAATCTGGTTCTGCAAAGAGAAATGTTGAAAACACTGAGTGCCCCTTAAGAACAAAGATGGTCCAATTCCTCTCTGATTCCACGTTCTAGTCTAGACATGCTGTTGTTCGGCAAAGTTAATTCTGTTACAAATTTCTCTTCCCTTCTTCCTTCCCCCACCTGTTATTTTCTGTTAATTTGATGAAAATTATGCCCACAATTAGTCTTACCTTAATCAAGCTACCGAGCAATACTATTTCATTTGAAGACATTCTTGCATGATTTTTATAACAAACTTAATCAAGACAAAAACATATCTCTTCTTTTTAATCAGATCCCGTAAAAGAAGGCGAGATGTGTGAATTTTCGCTATCATAAGGTAACCCAAATGTCAGCTTGTTTTTCACTGTGACAAAAATGCAGCAGCAAAGTTGTATCTTGATAAACCTGTACCCATGTCCTCTGCTGCAGACACATTACCTCCCAAATCCTCTTTTTTCCTTACAGTATGTATATATATATATATATCTGTACTCTTATTATCGACTTTTAAAAATCAGATTAGAGGTTTGCCAGAGAAAAGTCGTGCACTGAATGGGCTTTTGCTAACATAGAGAGTAATATAACATTGAGAATACGACAGAAAAATACAGCTTTTTTGGTGAATGAAGAATACAGGTCTCATAGGTGACACAGTGTAGGACACACGTGGCCACTTGATTCCGGGGGCCACCAGCTGTTGATGTCGAAAAGCTTATGCCATCGCTATCTACCCGATAATTGTGGCATAGATCACATAAAGGGGATGCTAGAAAAGGAAAAATCGGTATTAGTTTGGTAAGTACGAAGTGAGAAAAAGAGAAATAGATGCATAAAGACCTCAAAGCACAACCTGCAGAGTGAAGGGTAGTTGTGAAGCACCCAGCCTGGCTAGAAAATGGTATGAGGTATTTCCCTGGGATCTGCTCAGGCTGTGAAAAAAGATGAACTTAAAGGAAACTTAAATACAGAGAATTCAGCCGAGATTTCCACAGCCGTCCTCTATGTTCTTACAGCACCCTGAGGAGGGCACTAGCTGAATTTCTTGTGCAGACAGCAAGAAAAAAACGTTCTTCAAATTTACCACAGGATGCTCAGCACCCAGCACGGCATCCGACATTTAATATTAGGCCTCATTCTACTGATAAAGCCCAGTTAATTGCTGGCCTAAAAATCTGCTGCTGGCTAAGAATCGGCAATCACGATGTGGTTATATTTACCCTCTGAGAACAGAATGTGGCATCAGCCCATGATCCATATGTTTGGAATTGTCAAAGGGATAATTTTCCCAAGTTTAAAGCGATTGTCAGAATAACTGCCCGGGAACATCAAAGTGAGAAATATTAACAAAAAACGATGGTTGTACAAGAATATCTTACTAGATGCCCAAAAAGCCATGAATCCACAAACAAAATAAAAATGATACTGGGCAAAAAGCCATGCTAGTTAAAAGCAGATGTGTTAGTGGCAACGAAACAAAGACTAAAAATATCGATGTAAAAAATGGGAGTTAATGGCACTAAGTTTAATAGCAATGGATAGAAGTTTAAAAATAAGAATATCGAGAAGGCTGCCAGTTGAAGAATGATCAGCGGTCAATTAGAGTTAAATCAGAAGACATTTTAAAACTCATTGGGGAAAAATGGAAAACTTCAGTCAGGCACAGGCCCTCTGCTAGAGACGTACAATGAAATTGCAAATAGTAAGTTTAAAAATTACTAGAAGAGAGCTTTTCCATCCCATCTGGTGTTGCGGATGACATGAAGATTTGACTGCTTGTATCTGAGAATGCCATGACATGGCACCTATTCACATTATTTTTGACTCAGTAGGCTCAGATAATCTACAGACATGGATTTTTTTCCCTAAGAACCTAGAATAGCATCCAGTCTATGGTCTCTCTGAACAACGAAGAAGAACATAAGTAGCCTTGGAAATGTGAGAAATTCTAATGAAGGAATCCTAACAGAGGACTTTGAAGGTTTCAAACACGTGAAAAACATAACTTGAGCTGGTCTCATAGCAAACTCATGTGAAATAAAGGAATAACTGTTCTGAAACTACCAAAAACCCAGAAGTCACCTGCCTGATGGAAGACAGTGTCTGTCAAGGACACATACATTTTTTCTGACAGAATTACAGGTCTTGAGCTTTTCCCCCAAGACATCTGATTTACTACTGTGTGACACTGAGTTATAAAATCTTCCACTGCACAGCACTAATGTGGCACACATAAACTGCTTTTAAGATCTCTTAGGGAGCTGGTTTTTAAAGCATTATTGTTATCGGAGGGAGAGCAAGAAGCAGACTTTTTTCAGCCATGTTTTCTTCTACCGTTTCTTTGTGGCTTAGTGGTATTCAATATTTTTAATCAATAATCTATTCGATACTGCTTCAGTGGTAACATTTGCAGATGCCACAAGCAAGGAGAGCAGCGCCACAGCTCACTCACGGCGGGTGTCCTGTCTATGGGCTGCAGCCGCTGTTTTAGTCCATATTGCCTCGTAGTTGTTTTTTATGTTACAAATTGGGAAGGTGGAGACTACCTGGCTCCTGCGGGCTGAACAAGCAGTGTCATCATTAACAATACTGCATGGCCTGTAGTTTAAGGCCTTAATTGCTAGGAACTAGGACTCTGTAACGGGAAAAGCTAGAACATCATCTGCTATCACATACTGTTTCAATGGACCAAATTTATTTCATAACTACAGGAGATTTTAAACCTAAAACAGGAGGAGATAGATAATAGCCGGAGAACAGGAGACTGAGGGGAGACCTTCTTGCTCTCTGCAACTGCCTGAAAGGAGGTTGGAGCCAGAGGGGATCAACTCTCTTTCCCAAGTAACAAGCGATAGGATGAGAGGAAACTGCCTCAAGTTGGGCCAGGGGAGGTTTAGATTGGATATCAGGAAAGATTTCTTCCCAGAAAGGGCTGTGGGGCATTGGAACAGGCTGCCCAGGGCAGTGGTGGAGTCACCAGCACTGGAGGGGTTGAACAGATGGAGATGAGGTTCTCAGGGACATGGGGCAGTGCCAGGGGTGGGGGAATGGTTGGACTTGATGATCTTGAGGGTCTCTTCCAACCAAAATTATTCTATTATTCTAATTAAATAATAAAAATCCTGAGGATCAGTGGAGGTGCTTCAGATTTCCACTGGATTTATTAGGACCAGAAGAATTTAAACGGCTAGGAATTTCTGTAGACATAGATGTCTCTGTTCCAGCTGAGACGGTGAGAAGAAGTAGGAACATCCTGTCGAGCAACCTGCCTACAGAGTCCAAAAGCCACAGACAACCAGTTTAGGAAACAAACTAAATCTGGAATCACTGTGCTCTCCAAGGTCACCACAACCAAAGCAGATCTCAACTGGGAGTTTCATTTGAAGTATAAACTGCGAATGAATATCAAAGATGATGACCTAATGTATCCACAGGTTGTTATGACCATCATTCAGATGCCTTAACAACTTGCCAGGTCCGCGTTCCAATCGAAGTCTGCTCTATGTCCTCATTTCACGGAAGGATTACATTTTAATACAGAAAGGTCAATTACCTCTCCTTACAAGAAGGCACAGAAGAAAAGTTCTTGCCATTAAAGGCCAGCTCCTGACACCCTCACTGACAGTGGGTGGCACATTCTGAACATGATTAACGGCACTGATTTCCTAGGGATTAATGAAACACACACCCCAGTATGGAGCATACATGCTCATGCTCTGGTTTTAATTGAAGTCTCAACTGGAGGAGAATTCACTGTGTCCAAGACAATGCATACCTATATTGCAATTTTACCAATTACTGTAATTAGGGCATATCTCCTGAAACTACCTCAAAGGTCGAGAGTGACAGGTACGGCAGCAGTTATGACGTCTATGCTGTAGGACCAGATACCACCTCCCAGCACCATCACAATCTACGTTTAAGTGTCTCATCTGCTCAGCAGGAACCTCCATTAATCTTCCCTTCCCTTGCAGCAGGCCTAATTACACCCTTCTTTAAATCTTTCCAAATTGGTTTAACAGTATCATGATACTGTGACACTTTTTGGTACCAATATTGTGAAAGAGTCAAAGGGACTTGCTCATCAGTAGCCTCAAGTCTACAGTTAAGAAAACAAAGAAGGAAGGAAATAATAGTTTCTCAGTCCTCTTTGCTTTAGGAGGTTTTGTACTTTCCAGCAGAGCTATTCACTAAAAAGAAGAGGAAAACAAACCTTAACAGTGGGACTCCATCAGGCTCTTGCTGCCGGAGCAGGTTTGATCAGTTACCCGGTGTTCTCCTCCCCATTTCTAATTACTTTGTCCTAGTCCCAAATCCACATCTTCTGAATCTGGCTGAGTTTTATATAACACATCTCCCAATTATACCACAGCTCTTTATAGATAAAATCAGTAGCGATGGCCTAAAGGATTATTTCCCTTCTCAGATGCAAACAGTGCCCGCTGTAGGGTTCTGTTTGGATGACACGTTGAGTATAAAGAGGAGGAGGCGGTTTGAGGGAAGGCCTTGAAGTGTTTGGAAAGGAGATCAAACTCCGGAAGATACTCCCTTTGCTAGATTTCCCAAAAGCTTCATGTTCTCTCTTAAATCCTTTGTCTCACTGTTATTGATTGGCACGGTCCCAGGATGCAACTGCCCCGTGGATCGCAGACCAGAGCTTATTCTGAGGTAGACAGGGCTCGATTCATTAAATCCATTAAAAGTAGGGTCAGCACTAGAAGCAGACTGGGAGAAGCAGAGAAACTTCAAAAGACCTGTTGTGCTGCTGGCACAGCTCCCTGGGGGATGAGCTAGCGTTGAACCTTCAGCTTCAGATCCAAATGTGTCTGACAGCCAAAAAAAGTGTCTGAAAAAAGAAACCCCTCAGCCAAAAGGCACAGATCAGTACTGCCAGGTCTGTACGGGGCGCACGCCCCTGAAACAGCAGAGATGACAAAAACATCTTCAGAAACAGACCGGCCGGTTGCCTGAGGTTCCGATGAAAGGGCAGGAGAAGGGATGAGGAAAGAAAGGTTTGTGATTTCAATGGAACATGGAGAAATGTTTCTCCTTTCTGAACCACCAGCAATTAGGTCTTGCCTGGGTTCCACTTGCAGCCAGCTGCTTTTAATCCAAAAATTAATTTCCTGTAGGCGTTTTACTGCTGTGCGTAACAAAGATTTTGCTTCGAAATGGCAGGAATGGACTCTGCATGGCAAAGGTTGGCTCTGCAGGGCTAAAATGAATTGAATGGCACAATAATTACATTTGGCCCTACAGTCAATCCTGGTGTCTTAATTTAGGTTAGCTCCTACTGAAGTCAGAAACTTCTGCCCCAGAACAAACGAGTGAAGCCCCCAGGATGTGGCCACACTTAACCAGAGTGCAAAACCTATTGTTAATTTAGTAATGATATCTGCATTTTACTTACCTGTGAATATAACAGTGTTCAAGCTAGATTTTCCCCATAACTCCATGAAATGAACCACGTCCCCAAATCTAAGAGAGGGATGTCCAGTAAACACAACACACGGCTGCTTGAAGTCATTGCTGAAGTCTCCATGGATGCTGGGATAATGTTTCAATTTGTTTGTCTGTATGAGCTGAAATAAAAGCAAAAATCCAGATATTACAAACTTTTTGTGCCTCTGTGGTCTGTAGTTCAGTGTGCTTATTTACATGAGATTATAAATATTCTACACTTTATTTCTAATTCATCACAGAGCCCCTTCCTGCATATCCCTGAGATTTTCCAACAGATTTAGTCATGACTGTCCTAAATGTTACGAAAAGGCAGTCAGAATATGGGGCCAGGTGCCTCTGAGTCCTTGCTCCCATTTCTTTGGTACCAGCAGTACGGTCATTGAGAGGAAACTCTGCAAACAGCTGCCAAATTCAGAATTTTTCCTATTTGCTGTGTCTACAAAGAGTTTTGGGCACTGATGTTTAACCTGGTTTTCTTGCATCACAGTAGGACCAGGCAATTTTGCCCTCAGCAGTGTGTTGCTATGAGTTTCACTGGTATAATGGGTTTGCACAAAGTAGAGTCCTCTGAAAAAAACCATATGAAAGAACAGACTGACTTGCCCTTCCTTAACTATTGCTGAAACTAGTAGTAACAATGGAGTAGTAATAACAATAGCTAGTAATAATAAGAAAATTTAAAGAGTAAGAAAATTTAAAAATAAGAAAACAATACGAAGCCGTTGCCACTAGAGCTGGCAAACAGTGTAATCAACTATGTGGTAAACCAGATTTCTTTACTAAGATGAGGAGTTTTATTTCTCAAGGCGCTTTTTGAAAAAGTATTTTGCTTTATTTCTCCCGCCACTGTTTTCTAATTTGCAAAACAAGGTTCCCTTACAAAGCAATTTAATAGACTAGTCTACTAAACACTTCCATGCGATACTTTGCAAGTCTTTTCTTGGCAGGTATAAGCTTCCATCCTGAAAACAGCTGTAAATGCGGTTTTCTTTAAAAGTATGCAAATGAACACAATGGAATCACACACCAAACAAGTGAAAACATACATGGACATAAAAAGTATGAAAGAGGGGAATGGTACTTCCATTGGCAGACAGTTTTTAGAGGAGGTGGGACTGTTCAAAGGTCTCTCTGTACGTTGCTCTCTCCTGCCAGGCACTGCTCAAAATGCAGAATTCACATCTGCAGGGTTCAGCAACAGGTTTCTGCAGCTGCTGTGTCGAGGAACCCCAGACGATGCCACTAATTAGCAAACAGCATGTTCTTTGCTATATGTCATGACATGATGTGTGCATCGTGCCCTTCTAGCAGAAAACCCCCAAACGCTGGCTTTACTCTTCATCGTAACATATTTGATTTTCATAAGAGGAACTAAGAAAGACCATGATGATAAGCAGCTCTCTGGTCTCTCAAAGCTGTAATTCATCTTTCCAGATTCTCTTTTATTTGGTATATTTTACCACGGTAGATCTAACTCAAGATAGTGTGCCTACATGAAAAGAAAGTGGAGGATTCTGATGCTTCTTTAAGCCTCTTAGCAACTTATGCGCAACACAGCTCTTCTAAACGTAAAGTTATAACACAGTTAGGTTCTTAATTCAATTTAGCATCACTGACCAAAAGTATCAACCCTACTCAACTCGTAGCTGTCAACACTTAAAGATACACGTCGGTGCTCAAACAGGCCATGTACAAACTTATCCTCAATACCCTTTCAAGAACAGAAAGTTGGCTGCACGTAGGTACCAATATTTATCTTTCTCCTTTGCTTCCTTGAGTTTGGTCGCCTTTAAGTTCCCACCAGCAAATATTCTGCTGTGATTTGGCATTTGACTTCCCACCTGTCCTGTTTAAAACGGCTGTGCAACACCTGGATGGCTGGAATGGAACAGGATTGGGGTTTGATGTAAGATGGAAACTGTAGGTGGATGCAGTCCGGTATTTCCATGTGGATCCTTGGATCACGGAGGAAGGAGATGATACTTTCTGCAGCTTACTAGTAATATCAAATTCCTGTTCAATTTTCAAGAGGAAAAACTGAAAAAAAAATCCAGTAACGGCTCTGGCAGTTAATATGCACTGAATCTTGAAAACATTTTTGCAATTAAGACTAGTAAAGATTTCTGATTAACGCATCTGGAGTGCAATATTTAGAATCTAAACTTAGCTTCAGTAATAAAAACTGCAGTTTAGCAGACAATGCGCAAAACAAATTTGATCCCATATAATTCTGGCACTTAAAAGAATGGGTAGGAAATGGCCCTGCAAAGCTTTTTCCTTTTTTTTTTCTTTGAGGGAAGTCCAAAGCCTCAAAACTGAAGTTGCAAAAGCAATTTCAATTGGGTAAATTGGCAGAAGGGGCCAATTTCTGCTTCAAATATTAAATGGGATATGTGACGTTCCAGGGCAAAACTTTGTCAGGGACCAGCAGACACCGGAGCGAAAGACATTTCTAGAGCTCACAGTTCTGTAACACACTCCTAAGAATCACAAATTTCCTGCTTCACAGGATCCTTAGGATTAGATTTGTATTTGTCTACAGTAGCATTCAAACCTTTGCTAAGATGTGAGAGCAGTGCTCGATGAGCAAAATAATTCTCAACAGCCTCTTTCACTGCTCTACCTATACAAATGTTCATTGTTCATACACATAAAAGCCGTATTCTCTTCAAAACATCACGACAGTTTCAAATCCCTTCCTGTTACTTTGTAGAGAGACACAGGATCTCTCCTTCGGTTTCCAGGACCTTGGGTTTCGTGTGTGTCATTCCTTTTAGTTATTTTTATCATATTTTCAGCAACACAGCGTGACACGGGGGTGCACTGCTTGCAACTGGGGTGCTAACCCAGGAGGGAAAAGGGACACACGTTGAATCTTCAGAACCATGTCCTGAGGTGTGGTGATTTTTTTTTTTTCTTTTCTTTTTTAATCTTGGAAGATCTTTTATGATAAGTCTACTGAAGCTCCGTACCTTAGCTCACAATCTCTGATTCTCGGAGCTGGGGGAAGCAGGGGTGAAAGGCTACAAAAATACGTTTAGAGACATTCGACCAACTCCAGTGATAAAGCAGCTGGTAGATTTTAGCATCCAGAGCAAAGTCTTTTCTAATTACCCAGTCAAAAAGATACAGAGCTGAACTTGCAAAATAGGTCCAACAAAATTTCACAAATCATTAAGGGGATTAAATCTGTAATGATTTGGACAGGTCTTTTATATCTACAGATGAGAAGGGCTGTATAAGCACAACAGTGAATCTTGTACCAAAACCAACACCTGCCATTCAGCCAGACAATATTTTCAAAAGGGAACTGATTTCTGGAAACCAGAAACAACATTCAGTGTTTCTTTCTACAGAAAGAACCATTATTGACTGAAAGCTTAAGAGACAGAGGATGGTAAAGTACTGAACTGAGACTGAGGAGAGCTGTGGGTTTTTGAGCTCCCAAATGGTTATGCTTCCCTTTAAAGCGGTAAACTTGATTTACAGGGTCAGCAACTGCTGCTATAAACAGGATAAATCTCCAGAGCCTTTGTGTGCCCTCTGTTTTTGTGAGCCAAAATACACTGCTGTTTCCTCTGGGTGTTCTGGGTCCAGAATTTTGAACAGAAATGGTTCTTATCAATGAATAAGTGATGCATTTATTACTTCGCCTCACTCTCTTCACAAGACCAACGCTAACAGGGGCCTAATTCTATTTCATACTACAAGACAAAACATGATGCTATACAGTCACCTGGTTCCAGGTATTTATTACTTTGAATGTGTTACACAGGAACTGGTATATGGAGGAGGGAAGCAAAGATGAAGAAGACAAATGCCAGTATTTAAGACCACAGAATCAATATTACTCCCATCCCGGCGATTTTCAGTCAGATAGAGAAGCTTTTTGTAGCCATTTCTCTTAGATGTTCCTAACAGACGCCTTAATAAGAGGACAGTAAATCCAAATTCTTCCTCCATTAGCAAATACCCATCAGTGTAAATCACCTCCCAAATTTTTCCGTTGTGGACATTTAGCGAAGTATTGTCAACTCTGGATTCACGTATCTTAGAGTCTGAAATCAGCCAGGAAAGGGAGCAAAAGCTTCTCATTTTGCCTTGCTGGAGCAACTAAGCCACTCATTTATAAAGAACCTCAACAAAAGGGCAGACGCAGAGTGTACAATCCACGGTTCCTGGAGGAAAGGGCAGGGAGATGGTTAATTCCTCAGCAGTGGCTGCATTTAGGACGGGATGTTCCCACATGCTCAAGGAATTTGGTAAAACACCACGAGTTGGTTCTGGGATACCAGAATCATATTTCTAAACAAAAAAAAATTACTGATTTTTGCTCCACAGCATTTCAGCTAGGAATTGTGGAGCTTTAATCTAAGCCTATTTAGACAGTTGAGCCTAGAATAAAACTGCTACTGTGCCTTGGAAGTGAAAGCCACCACCTCCTGCTGCTGTATTCGCAAACCTTTGCAAACTCCAGTTTTTAACTTTGCAGAAGCTTCCAGCATTACTTCAGTTTGAGCTGCCTCTTCTCTTTTCCCCATCACAATAAGTGCTGGTGAAAAACTGAATTGCCGCTTTTGTCCATGCATAGGGGAAAGGCATCCACAGAGCCTTCCCTAACTGACTGTTTCTCCACTTCTCCAGTTTTCCTCCTGAAAAAGGACCGGTTGGAATGTTCATCAGTCTTGCTCCAGATCCTGACTCACTCCAGAGTCACAGCAACTCTTCCTCCAGCCACCACAGTGAAACAAACGCCTTTTCAAAGAAGCTCTTTTAGCCCGTGCACCAGCTAACAGGCTGCAGATGGAACTTCAAAAGCTTGTGTAAGAATCTGGACACCTCATTCATATTATCTTCAGTAGGAACTGATGTCCAAATCCATCCCCACGAGCCTGAAGCACTTTAGCCCACATTCTTTGCTCATAACAGAGGGAAAGAATATTCCCTATTTACTTGGACTGGATTTAGGAAACAAATTGCGACCCCAAGGCACGATAAATTGTACGGGAGGAGATATGATGAACATCTACTACTACATTAAAGTGGAAGCATCAAGGAGGGAGTAAAAATGTTCTGAGTTCTCTGCGGAGTTGAACAGTGTGTCTGGTTTTATTCAGCACGGCAGAACAAGGAATGAGTTCAGAACAGGTAATTATCATAAACCTGGAAAATTTTCGTCCAAAGAGAATGAAAAAGCTTCAAATGACTTAGTATAGAGAGAAGAGTAAGACTAAATAAAAGTAATAATTATAGAGATTATGAAGATACTTTTATTTATCCTCTTGTAACAATTATAAAGGGATAGTTAAGTGAAATGCAAAATACAATCCTAACTGATTAAAGGAAGTAAATGCTCTTTTATACTAGGCATCAGACCCCATTGGAACTCATTGCTGCATGAGACTGCATCAACAATTTGGGGCATTTTTGCCTTATTTGTTTTTAAACCCTGCTGTTTATACAGCTAACAGGAATGTCGAATTTCAGGACCAGACAGCATGCTGGGCTGGACTTGTTCTGCAGATAATTAGAAGCTTATTTCCTGGCCTGTCCCTTTCTGATGTATCATGCCAGGCATGTTATTAATGCTTGCAAATAACTAAGGGGCTTGTCTGAGTAATTCCCTATTTTCTTCCAACAACTGAGCAGCTAAGCACATCTTTTCACGACAGGCAATTTCCGTATAGTTTACACCGCACAAGCCTACCATTACTTTGAAAAAAAGTAAGGCAATTCTCCACTAACAACCTATCCAACAGAAATGATCATTCAGTGTCTGTTTCTGATACTCATTAAAAATTCCCTTAAGAGCCAGCAAGCAGAGCTCCTGATTGTGAGGCTGTGGAGTCACAGATTTAGAGAGAGAGTGTTTATTTAAGACATAAAGGCTGGCTGCTAAGGCTCTAACTCAGTAACTGGAAGTCTCAAGTTCAAGTCCTTGCTCTCTCCTAGACTGATGGTTTGGCCATGGACACGTTATTCAGGCCAGGTCTGTATTAAGACCATTTTGCTTGGTAAAATTACACCAAAATTTTATAGCATCTGAGCCTACTACGGCTACTCTTTGCAGAGGCATCACAGGGTTTCTGCAAGGGAATAATAATATATTTGTTAAAAATCATACTGAAAGAAGCTATATAGATGTTTCACATTATATGAGTTATAAATACAGTGTCAGCTGCAAGGTTTTGCCCCTTTCTGTTTACATGGGTTGTTCCAAGCCTGTATTTCGTAGAAGAAAAAGAAACCCCTCTCTTTAGAAACAGTATGACAGCATTAAACCATAACCAGCTGTAGGTACCACTAAAACTGGAATGCAGCCCAAGGCAGCTGAGATTTATAGGAATAAAAGGATGACGGTCGCTCTCCCTCAGAGGACAGAACAAGGAACCAAAGGCACGTGCTGAGCATGGGGTACGTGACATGGTCACCTTGGAGCTGTGTTGGTGAGTAGGGACCTTACGTGTCAGTCTTCTACATAAACCTCAATATTTTGGTTTGCTTAAAACCAAACTAATCCAAACCTGGCATCTTGCAGAACAGAAAGGAGCAGCCTGATCCCATGTTCTCAAGCACGTCTAAACTTCAGTGATTTATGATCTTCAGAAAAAGACTAAAAGAAATACTAGCCTCAGTCTTTCTTTGCCTGGCGATGACTTTGGTTTGGTTTTGCTGTTAAGCCAGGCTTTTGAGAGAGTCTTGCTACATGCCCAGGGCTTCTCCCTCTCACCACACCAACTCCTTTTGCAAAACAGCAAATAAGTGTCAGGAATTAGTGAGGAAGAGACCCATTTAGTCCATCAAGGGGTGGGCTAATACAGGTTACTCTACTTCCCAGTGTTTCCTCCACTTCCCAGTGTTGATCCAGGAGCTGTAAGTGAACATCCAGACACAATCTGAGTTTTGTTAGAGGACTTACCGTGAAACGTACAGAAATGCCTAAAGACTACGGCCATTTCATGGTTTGGGAGCCACAAGGATGTGGATGCATACTCTCTTGTGTCATTTAGCACATTTAAGGGAATCCTTAGGCAAAAATGTAAAAATGGCCTCCTAGCAATGATATCCATGGTTCTAGATAAAGCTGTTTGTGCATCTCATGATAAAACGTCCCCATCCTTGTGGGTCATAACCTGTAGGATCTGGCCTTGTCAACCAAAGCCTGTACCTGTAACAGGCGCATTATTCCCTCTATCCACTGCATTTTTTCATAAGGAAACCGATCTGTTATCCACCACTGGGAGCCCTTTCTTAAATAATTACCTTGATCTACACATGAAGCACAGAGGAATGTCTCAACAGCTAAACAATCATTTGGCAAAATTTCATTATCAGCAGGCCTCTGGCAAACAAAAAATGTCCTAAAAATCAGAGGACACGGTTATCACTCTATAAACACAATGACCCATCATATAAGACAGGTTAATTAATCCAGTCTTTGGCAACTGCATGGTTGGCTTCTCATTTTTGGAAGGGCTTTCACTTAAACCTGCCAGTTCCACTGTATATTGCACACTAAAATTTTGAAGGAATATCTTTTGTAGGATATAGGATGTCAGTGAAACAAAGACATTGTGGATCAAAAAGGAAAACAGAAATGCAGGGGAAATCAAAAAGTGTAGCCAGCAGCACAGGTACAAGAATTTCCTACTCGGAGATCAGGCTTTGGAATGGATCTGTGGGTGTGAACGAGTTTTTTGGAAAAAGAAGTGGTGAATAGGTGGCTTGGCCTGCAGTCTGCATTATTCTTGGTAACAGATTATACATCATTCACTGTGCATCCTGCTTGGAACGTATTCAAGAATCTGGAAAGAGTGAGGGCTTCTGGTCAGATCCTACTTCCAACAGCATCTTTGAAGCACCTACAGATGATACATATGATGGACAATGGCGATTTCCAGAACAAGTCCCTGGATGAGAAATTTCAAAGGAAGTAAAAAAGAAAACAAAGCCTGAAAAAGTATTTAATCTCTGGGCTCTTGAACCTGCAATGGCCACTCCGCACATCTCATCAAACAGTTTTGACCACAGGAACTAAAAGAACCAGTTTTTGGAGACTGCACGCCCCAATCGGCTCTCTGTCTCACAGAAGATTTAGCCAAAATCCTTTCCCAGTCCCATCTCTTCCTTTCCCAGACTACCTCTCATTTTTTTCAGTGGGAAATCTACCTGTTCCTAGTGGAGAAAGAGATTTCCTTTCTTGATATGTGAGATAACATTGAAGGGATGAGTTATAACACATTTATTTAACATCCAGTTGGCTAAAACTTCCCCTCAAATAATTATTTTGTTGCAGGGAAGATCCCATCAACATACGGTGCAGGGAGATCCCCCTCAAAGATAGGAACCTTATTCCTCTTTGCTTCACTAAGATGCTATCTCATGTAATTTCATTTAAAATCGCCAATGACAGCACTCAGTGCTGCAAGCTTTAACTTTTATATCAAATACCATTTCTCCTGCAGCAGACAATATGATGTCTGTTTCAGCTGGGGAGGTAAGAGCTGGAGTGACTAAGTTGTCTCTGATAACAAGCTCTTAGTTTTACAGACTTGGAAATAAACTGCTTGGACAAAGGGAATATTTGTGGTTGCAGCCTGATAAGAGCAAACATTTGATCATGTGTACGTCAGATAGCGGGGGAAGAAGTAACAGAGGTGAGCATATGTAAGTTCTATGCTGAAATAAACATCAGGATAATTTTTGAGTTGAAGGAACACCATCATTCATTCCTTCTCCACACTCCCAAATTAATCACAGGAAGCAAAGCAAAAAAAAAACCCACTAAACTTGTATGAACAATGACACAAAACTACTAAATAGCTGTAGAAGCGTTTATCAGAAAAAACAACAGCCACGCAGGACTGTGTTCCAGAAACCCACTTGCTCTCTGGTCTTGGCAAACAGCAAAACTATGGTTTACTTACCTCAGCATGGGGAAAAGGAGGTTCTGGAAGGTAAACCTTTGTTTGTTTGTTATGACACAACCTTTAAAAGAAAAGGAAAACAAGCCGGGTTAGAGAGCTGCAGGACATCCTGCGGTATCTGCTGCCACCTACTGTTCAACTTTTTCTGGAGAAAGTTTATTATCTGTGGCACCAGGTAGCAAAATCACCAATTTGTTGTGTTGCTTCCAATCTTTCTGTTCAGAGGACCAACACCTACAGGACACAACAACTCAGCCACAGGGAGATCACTTGGAGAAGGTGCAGGACAGCTGGAAGTCGTTTTGTACACACTTGCTGCTGAAGACAAATGTGTAAATCAACATCCCTGTCATTTCATAGTCCAGACCTCAGCAGTTTTTGCAAAGCCAAATCACCTGTCGACAGAAAAATTCCGCTTGGCTCATCCCGCTTCTCAGCAGTGATGTGGTCCTTTTGTTCATTATAATCTAACTCCCCCGTGTGTTTTATTATTGCAACTACAATGTTGGTAAACTGCCTCTCACTGTGGCATAACGCTCACTGTTACCTGCTATTTTACATCGATCATTTATTTTTAAAACATAAATATTGAAAGTTGTTGATTAGCTCTAGCCAGATTCTTGATTCATTCTACTACAGAAGTTAAATAAATAATGTTCTTGAGAGGCCTGTGTTATAATTGTCTGCAGTGACTCTGGCCTGGTGGCTTTTTCTGGGAAACACTACCTGTCTCACTCATATTTTCTTTATTATAAAGCAATAAGCCTCGGCCAAGCTAAATTTGATAAAAGTCTAAGAGATACTAAGAGCAGGACATTTCTTTAAACTGATTAAATAGTAAAATTGGAAGGCAGAAATCCCTGAATTTCAACTCCATTTCTGACCCCAAACCTCTGTTTCACAGATGTTCAACCTCTGCCTCCATCTCTACCCAAGTCAAACATTTACTTTACAGATAAATGTTTGGAGATTAGCTAATGTTGGTTTTGACTTTTTAATATAAGTCACTACAGCAAAGTAGAATTCAAAAATAGCGTGTATGCGTCTGAGTTGTGCCAGCCAGCCAGAGCAGCCAGAATCACACAACTGGCACATGTAACATTCCTGCTACTTTGCCAGCAATATCTAACCCAAAGGAATCTTATGAGAACTATGCAGCTCCCACTGCAGCTCCCACTGAAATGAAAACACAACGTAGCTACAAACCAGACAATTGTTTAACTATAAACCATATGAGTCAACACACCCTGGAGAGTACACCCAAGTTTGGCCAGGACACCAAGGCTTGATTTTCCTACTTTTGCTAAAAATAACGTGATTAAAATTAACCAGATTTAATTCCTCTTTCCAATTCTCCTGAAGGATCAATTCACCTAAGACTTCCAGGACCTCTCTTTTCTTTCCTGAACTCCAGACTTCAAAAATCGAGAAGAAAGGAAGCAAAAGCTAATTCAATCTTTTAGGCAGTGCTCTGCCTAATGCAGCCCAAGATACTGTTGGCCTTTTTTTTGTCACAAAAATACATCGCTGGCTCAGCAAAATTAAGCCTAAAAAAATCTCCTTAGTTATACAGGGAGATGATGGTTTAGTTTTGGGGGCACTGGGTAAGACATGCAAACAGGCACAGCTAAAATTCACTCAAGTCAGGTACATCATTTAATCATCAGATTATTTGAGTTTGTACGTTCTACAGGAAATGATGCTTCTCTAATTATAAAACATCTACTTACACACGCACGCACACCCTCGTGACTCCAGAAACGTGTTCACAATTCTAATCAAGTACATAACAGAATATGTCAGGTAGAGATAACCTGCGTATGTCTATTTACCATCTCCGGGTGTGTGAACTGAGCCCGATGAAGCAGCTGTTTAACACCTACCACTCAGCAAAGATCTGGGAGAACTCGAGGGAGCTGTTGGCAACAGGGGAGATGAAATAAAAAGGGACATTGGAGAGTCCGGCAGAGTCGATATACTGATACAGGCACTCCAGCAGGTCGTATATCACTCCAGAGGGATAACAGGGAACCAGCACATTTCCTCCATTCCGGACAGTCATAGCTAAGGGAGAGAGAGAGTAAAAATCAATTAACAGGGTTAATATTTAAGCTTTTTAGTAGAATTCCTTTAATCTAAACATTACATAAGGTATAAAAAGAAGCTATCGCATTAATTAGCAGAACACATTATGCGTATGAATTGGGAGGAACACTTCTGATCACGAAATATATTTATTTACTGCCTACTCCAGGCTTAGTGAACAATTATGCTCTACTAGCTGGGGGAGGGCACACAAAACTCTTGACACGAGAGGGCGATCTTGCACCAGCACATGAGGATAAATGAGGGACGCTAAACACCTTGCCATCAAACTAAACCAAATAAATCCTGCTCCATCTGTTAGCTCTCCACCAGAGAAGGACAGTTCACAGGTCTCAGCTGAAAGCACGACACATGGTAAACTGGTCTGGACTCAGTTTTCAGTACTCTGGATGAAAGGCTAAAGATGTGGTTATTTCAAACCTCCCTTGAAGCTAGAAGGGGTGGGGGAGTGTGTCTCCTTTTTAAAAGCTCTAAATATTTTGTCCTTTCAATATAATAGGAACAATTTAAAACCTCTGTGATTTGTAGACAGCATGGGACTAGAGAAAAATGAGAAAGAGAAGAATATGTTTACTCTGTAATCAACAGCAAAAGCAAGTACAGAGCAAGTATTTTGTTCTTTTGGCAGAACGAATTACAAAAATGTTATACCTTATGGGAAAGTGGAAACGCTTTGTCCAGCTCACCGAGCAATTGCGGCCTCACTAGGATTTCATCTGTGGTCGGAGGGTAAAACCATCTACTGATGTTAATTGCAGTGCAGCAGCACTAACATTATGCATGGAGGCATTACACAGAAAAACTGTGAAAGAGCCTGAAAATGCATATATTACATCCCGCCATAATCACTTCCTTGACTTCCATTTATTGACAAGCTTTGATGGGTACAGATTTAGCACATTACGCGTCCTTTTGCCCCACCTACATGTAGAAGGAAGATTTTTCTGGCTGAGTGTTTGAAGGTTTTACAGAGCCTAGGGAAATGCAGAGACCCTGTAGTAGGATTTTTCACATGCATTTAACTCCTTTTAGCAGTCAGTGCTTATTACATGCTGCTCACAATAACAACTGGTCAAAGACACCCTTTATATCAGAGAAGTGATATAACTTCAGTGTAGTGGATTTATTGCCAAGGTTTTCTCCAGGTCACATACAAACTACACCATGGAAATATTTGGGATATGAATAACAATACTTCATATTTGTCTAGAAGCTGAGATGTTACAAAACATCCCAGCAATGTGTTATATTATCCCTCTTAGATGGGTAAGTCTAAACTATCCCATCTGTAAACAGGATGCAAAGAGAGGAATGAGAAGATCAAGAGCGATATTTCCAAAACCATCTGGGGGGCTGAAAGTTAAGCCTCTGGCTCCAGGACCAGAATTTGCATTGCTTCGTTATGCACCCCAAAATTAGGAATTTGTCCAGGTCATGAAAAATGTGGGTTTCATTCCTAAGCCTTAGGGTTTGAATTCATAGCTCTCCCTTCCCTACAGCTGTAAGTTCACTATGCGAACCTCAAACCTCTTCTGTTGGAAACAGCCAGAAGATTCCCAGGGTCACGGAGAAAACAATGGAGGGTAAGGTCTTGGAGCAGACTACAACTGGAGTTTCTGCTCCTAGAAAAGCTACAGAGCTGGTTAGCAATAATTAATACAAAATTACAGTCCAGCGAGGGGAGCACTCTCCCAGCCAGCTGTCATACCTACTAAGCCATGGAGCCAGGGTTGCTGACCCTTATCTCACGTTCCTGGTGCCACAGTGATGCATCTTTGAAAGGACAGCAACATGGAATCACAGAGTCACAGCCTGGCTGGGGTTGAAGTGACCTCTGGAGATCCCCCAGTCCAACCCACCTGCTCACGCAGGGTCACCAGAGCAGATCACACAGGTCGGTCCAGGCGGGTTTGAATGTCTGCAGAGAAGGAGACTCCACAGCCGCTCTGGGCAGCCTGGGCCAGGCTCTGGCACCTCCCAGCAAAGAAGTTTCTCCTCATGTTCACATGGACCCTCCTGTGTTTCAGTCTGTGCCCGTTGCCCCTCACCCTGGCGTTGGGCACCACTGAACAGAGTCTGCTCCATCCTCTGACACCCACCCTGAGATATTGAGCCCATTGATCAGATCCCTCTCAGCTTCTCTTCTCCAGCTCAACAGCCCCAGCTCTCTCAGTGTCTCCTCATCACAAAGATGCTCCAGACCCCTCAGCATCTTTGTGTCCCTCCGCTGGACTCCCTCCAGTAATTCCTTGTCCTTCTTGAACTGGGGAGCCCAGAACTGGACACACAACTGCAGATGGGGCCTCCCCAGGGCAGAGCAGAGGGGGAGGAACAACCTCCCTCCACCTGCTGCTCACACTCTTCCTCATGCACCCCAGGTCCCATTGGCCTCTTGGCCACAGGGCACATTGCTGGCTCATGGTCACCCTGTTGTCCCCCAGAACTCCCAGGTCCTTCTCTGCAGAGCAGCTTTCCAGCAGCTCAGCCCCAACCTGTACTGGCGCCTGGGGTTGTTCCTCCCCAGCTGCAGGACCCTACACTTGCCTTTGTTGAATTTCATCAGGTTCTTCTCTGCCCAGCCTTCCAGCCTCTTGATATCCCACTGGACACGGCTATTCCACCACTGGCAAGGCTCTGTGTGATGACTTCTCCATTTAGAATATACTACCCAGTTCCTCGGTGCAAGTTTATTTGTATGTGCTGTGGTCAGCACAGCTGGGCACTACTTGCGGGTGCTCATAGAATCAATTTTAGTTGGAAAAGACCTTCAAGAGTCCAAGCGTTCCCCCAGCCCTGGCACTGCCCCACGTCCCTGAGAACCTCATCTCCATGTCTGTTCAACCCCTCCAGGGATGGTGACTCCACCACTGCCCTGGGCAGCCTGTTCCAATGCCTGACAGCCCTTTCCGGGAAGAAATCTTTCCTAACCACTCTTAAGTGGTTTGATAAAGGGATAAGAATCACCTCCCAGCTTCAGCAAAACAAGGGTGAAAACTTTTACCAGCTTTCCATGCAAGCACCAGGTCCAATCTGGCTCTCTGCACCACTACAGCAACTTTCTACAGTTGTCAGTAAGAGGACACGTATATTTGAAAGCTGTTTAAAGCCCAATTTATCTCTGTGACTGATGGATGCACTCTCTTGATTTAAGTTGTATAATAATCTTGGCATTTCAAATTTAGTCTCATTCAGTAGCTCCCTAACAAGTTGTTCAATTTACAGCTCACAATGAGATAACTTGCTTTTCGAGCAGCTGCCACACCAAGGTCAAGTTGGCATCTAAAAAGCAAACTGCGCTCTTTTCTGCTTTATATAAACACAGGCATGCACACACAGGGGCACGACCGCACACGAAATATCACAAACTGTCCCTACAGACAGCCTGGCGATTTTGCTGATGATGCCCAAGGCAATGTAAAAACATAACCGCTTTTCTGGAGCTGCAGAGCGCTGGTGCTGCAGCGCTGAGCACAGAAAAAAGGGGTTTGGGCTACGCCAAGAGGAACTTGGAGACGTGACAAAGCACGGATTCAGTGTTGCACACACAATGCGGAGAGGAAATCACGCGTGTGACTCGGTAATAATGGGAATCAGCATCTCCAACTCTACGCACAGGGATGAAAACGGAGAACAAGGTGAAATTTTCACACTTCCATTTCTGTGCTTTCACAGCACTTACAAACGTGCTGTTACCTCATGATACAGATTTTTGGTACATTTCCAGTGTCTGTTTTAGAGTTTTTACCTTGTGTATTCTGAGCACCTTGTGAAGTCCCCTGAACATTTGGAAATGGGAAAAACATGAAAACTGCTGTGCTTAGCTTGCCTACACTATTGCTTTTCACAGTAACCTGCTGCTTTTTGGACTTTTTTACACATTTGAAATTATACTGATTCGCTATTTTCTTCTCCTGATGTTGGTGTAGACACATAAATGCTGCTGGTGTCATGTAAAACACCACCCTACAGCTACATTATTCATAGAATTATTTAATTTCTTCAAGTCACTGTGGGTTTTTTTGGCAAGTAGCGCTCAAATTCCAGATTCTTACAATGGTATCATTTAAAGCATATATCTTCCTTTGGTCTTTAATAATTTTCTAATGAGTTTGTTCCATTCAAGATATAAGCTGCTTTTAAGACCTTCTGCAAAGCCCTCAGAATATTTCGGAATGTTTCTATAAACCAGAACAATCTGTGCAGACAAACCCCAATCTGTACCTATATATGTAACACATTTATTTATGCACATTCCTCTTTTGGATTTTGCTTTGGCTCAAGCTACATCTCAAAGACTTAGTTTAATTTTTAGAAGTGTTTTAATTAACATCAGGGGGATAGTAACCCCCCAAAAGGTCCAGAAAGGACAGAGAAAGGCAGCACATCTGGATCTAGCACAACAAGGTCACTAAATCTTATCTGCGACAGCTCGTAGGGTAATAAAATTAACAATGCTTAAAAACAATGAAAACATAGGCTGTAATATACACACACACACAAACAAACAGGCACCAGGTAGGAAAGGAAGTCACAGGTGTTAAGAATTAACACGGCTTCAACGGGGTTTGAACCATTTCCTGGAAGAGAAATCCACGGAACATTCCTAACTACACAAAAGACATGTCTGATTCAGGAAATTCCTGAAATCAAAATACTTGAAGGCTATGAGATTATAAGGGGAAAATATTCTATAGTCTCGTCCTGTTCTTCTACTGTCCTCTTGACATCTGCTCATGATCCCTGCTGGAGGCAGGATGCTGGGCAGAGAGGATCTTTGGTGTAATCCAATATTACGATTCTTATAAAATGCCCAAACATGCTCTATTAATAGGTATTTACACTACAAGGAATCATCTTGACCTTGTAACTTGTCTTTTCACATAAACAAAACCCACATAATTTTACCTTGTACATCCCACAACTCCTGTTTGAACTGAAAAGCTTCAGTCATAAACAGGAATATTTGATTTTGATTTAGAGATGGTGGTTGACAGAGGAATCTACTACATCCCTTGGATTCTTTGCCTTCCACTACCAGGACAATCTCATACTGGGACTGGGAGACAGTACGTAGATATCCAGTGTCTGTGAATATGCACAAGGATTTTAAAATGGGAAAAAACCCTAAAGTATTGTGGGTTTTTTCCTCTCCAAGGGTACATTGACTTGTAAAAAGACTAAGAATTGTTTGCACTTCAGTTCAGTTCAGTTCTCAGCCTTATTCTGCAGCCTTGGGTAAACCATGTAAATACTGCAGCTCAGATTTCTCTCCGGTGTGTAATGGGGACCAGAACACTTGCTTACAGTGAGGATTCCCCGATTTAGATTTCTAAAGTCTTTTGATAACCTTTGTATAACAACAATCCACCTATCATGAGCTTTTTTAAAAAGCTGTTTGTTTAAAATAAAGGGAAGATCTCTGATAAAAGAACAGGGAATATAGAGCAGGACAGACATGACAAAGTGGTTTGATGACAGAGGGTGAGAGCACAGACGAACTGGGGCAGGGGAAGGGGAGAAAAGGAGAGAACAGCCCTGGATGTGACATTCCAAACAGGCTGGAAAACGCTGCCATTCACACTGATATCACAGCTTTGCAATTATCAGCTTTTCCAGCTGTGAAAGCTTCTGATTAGGTTTTATATTTCTGGGGTCTCTAAATATATCTTGATATATTTTTTTTAAACAGAGATTGTGCTGTTTTGCTTTTGATATATTTAAAAATCAGGTGTGAGAAGGGAAGCAGATGTGCTTGTTTTCAAAACTGAAAGTCATAAAAAAGCATGTAACGATTTTACACTGGCTGATATACAGGAAGGAAATAGTAATATTTCAGTTGGGAACAATATCCAAAACCTCGGCAACACGTAGTCTGTTGGCAGCTAAGCGACGTACTTAGCAAACCAAGAGCAGCAGATGATTAAATCTCATTATACCTGTTCCATTCCAAAACATTTTAGGTACAACTTGTGTCTCTCCAAGCACTTACTGTATTAATGACATCAGGAGCACATCGTAAAATCTAAACAGCTAGTTTTATGCCAGAAGCTATAGCTGGACAACTTATTCAATTCCAGGAATCGCAGAATTATTTCCCATCCAAAGCAATGAATAAGATGATAAAATAGGCAAAAGACTCCTTTCAACGACCTACCCAAGTTGCTGCAGAACTCTCCTACCATGCCATCTGGGTTAGCGGTCGGGATTTGTGTCAGACCCGTCAGGATGAGAACATCGCTATTTTTAAGAGAAGCCTGGTCCATGGGCTGAAACAGAGCACAGCGAAATAAAAGGAGTGATACAAGAGTTATAGCACAGGGTTTTCCGTTTTGCACCAAGAGGACCGCAATACGTAATAGATACAGTGACCAAGGAGAACGCATGGAACACTTTAAACTCCACATCTGTGGAAACCTAACTGGATTTAATAAAAACACGTACAACTGTTTACCTGCATCCTACAGCCCAACGCAAGCAACGGAACTGTAATCGGATCCGTCTCCAAGTAGTCTCCATGGACTAATCATTTAATGGCCGTAGGAGCTGAACACTGAACAGACACTAATTTGCTGAGGATGTGGCAGGGCAGCCAGGAAAGGTTCAGCACTCGCGTTCCTCTCTCTGGCTGCACACGTTTCCAACTCTCTTCCCGTTGCAAATCGAGGTCATAGAATCATTCCAGTTGGAAGAGACCCTCAGGATCATCAAGTCCAACCATAACCTAACCAAGTCTAGCACTAAACCATGTCTCTAAGAACCTCATCTAAACATCTACTTGAAACATAATCTTCTTGTTTGCCCATCCTATTCATTAGGAGGCTTGCTTCCTACCTCCACCTGCGCCATGCGCAGCCCACAATAGACTTTCCTATCAGTTAGAGACTCTAAAAAGCACCTTTTTGCTTTTTCTCTTGTTCCTCCCTAACACAGGTAGGAATTCTCCCTTTAGTCTCTGCAAAACTACTTCACTGTTCTCAAATCTCTTCTGAAAACTCTACTTTGCTGTGATGCCTACAGGAAAAAATGGAAATGAGACTCCCCGTCTTGTCAGTACTCCCTCCTAAGGTTTGTTTCTTTGTGTTTCCAGTATATCTGCTCGTTACTATCATCTGGTTTTGCATAGCTTGGCTGCAGGGCACAAGACGTCTCTTTGTCCTTGGCCAAAGTCTCCCGATCCATATGTAGGATTTACTGTAATGCAAATATTAATACTAGTCTGGAGAGGTAGGTCTAATGCTAAATCCTGTGTGAAAATATGACACGTTCACTTGTGTGCTACAGTGAAATCCAACCACTTGTCTAGGAGACAGCAATTGCGGTAATCTTTCTCTTTCTTTCTTTCTCTCTCTTTCTCTCTCTTCCTTTCTTCCTTTCTCTTCCCTTCTTTCTTCCTTTCTCTTCCTTTCTTACTTCCTTTCTCTTCCTTTCTTCCTTCCTTTCCCTCCCTTCCTTTCTTTCCCTTCTTTCCTTCCTTTATTTCCCTTCCTTCCTTGCTTCCTTTCCCTTCCTTCCTTCCTTCCTTCCTTCCTTCCTTCCTTCCTTCCTTCCTTCCTTCCTTCCTTCCTTCCCCTTCTTTCCCTTCCTTTTCCATTTATTGTTCTACAGGCTATACTGTATTGTATACTTTGATACTTAGAATTTAACTTTTCAGGCAGAAAACTACCTATGAGGATTGCAACTTGTGAAAAATGTGGTCAGGGTTGTGGGTTTTTTTGTGATTCACGGGAATCCCATTTGATTTGTGTATCTTTTTTGGTGTATACATGTATCAGCTTTGATTTCCAGGGCTCACTGTCTACAGGGGGCAGGACCATTTTCTTCAACCACTCAGTGGATTCTCTTTGGAAGAGAGGAGACCAGCCAAAGACTTTGGGGTTGAAGCTCTCAACTTTGTGTATGAACCTGAATGCCACACACAGCATTCCCTGGAGCGTGAAATCCGCTCTTCTGCCCGCAGTATTACAACCACGACTTTCAAATACTCATTCCGGATTGTTTGGACAGGCTTTTTTAGAAGTCTCTTCTTGTGAAATGCTAAATGGCTACTGCTGGTAGAAAAGAGGAATCAGTTTAGATCCCTTAATATGTTTATTTATCTAAGAAATAATCACTTTATATATACATATATATACTCTTCTCCCAAGCAGCAAGTGACAGGACAAGAGGAAATGGCCTCAAGTTGCACCAGGGAAGGTTTAGGTTGGATATTAGGAAATATTTGTTCCCAGAAAGGGCTGTCAGGGATTGGAACAGGCTGCCCAGGGCAGTGGTGGAGTCACCAGCCCTGGAGGGGTTTAAAAGGCGTTTAGATGAGGTTCTTAGGGACATGGTTTACTGCTAGGGTTAGGTTAATGGTTGGACTCGATAATCTTAAGCGTCTCTTCCAACCAAAATGATTCTATGACACATTAATTTTTTAAATGTAGCTATAATACCAGGCCAAACAGACAAGTATTTCCTTAAAGGCCAATAGGTGAAAACAGGTGAAAAATCATACCTTCAACAGCACCAAAAAAAACCCCCAAACAAACAAACAAACCAACCAACGTACGAAAAGTAGTGCTCCTAATACAACACCAGAGCTAAAATAATAGAGAAAATATAATTTGGCTTATCAGTCTTCCCTAGTGAATCGGATTACTATTATGCCCTCCTCCAATACCTTTCTTTGAAGACAGTGCAAGAGGCTAAGCTATGCCAGGAAAATCGACGTTTTCACTGGGATATGACCTCTGATCTGCTGGCTCTGCAGTGTGTGTTGTACTGAGGACCTACAGGCACAGGTATAATCCTAGATGATGCAGTTTAAGTGCTGAAGGGAGCTGTCAAAAGCATCTGTCCATGCCACATCCACTTCCTGAGGGACTGATGATTAAATGGTCCAAGGATAAAGGCATAAAGGCTCCCACTTTTTTCACTGATGTCAATCACTTGGTATGTTTTATACTGGCATTTTATTACAGCAGAAGGAAAACGCACACCCGCATCTCTCCATGAGCAAACATAGAGTAGATATTCAGAAATTTTACTCAAGCGCGACCTGATATTAAATATCTATTCTTGATACTCAAAATTTAACATAATCCAATCTTGGAAAGGCAAAAGTCACTCCTCTCTCTGCAGATGCAGTAGAGCTGTGGTGAAAAATTAACTTTTAGCCTTGCTCTGGGCTGGGATGCACTTCCCACAGCTACTTTTCAAGCAAAGGTGGGCAAGTGCAGCCAGCTGTGTGGTATTTAATGTTATTTATTCTCAATAGACCCTCTGCAGTCTCACCAAGCAGGAAAGATTTCTACCAGAAGAGACCGATTAAGAGATTTCCTCTACTGAACCTAGAAGACCACTGTACGGTTAATTCCCTTGCTCACACTCAGTGCCATTTTAAAGTAGTTGAGAAAGACCTTGCTCTGTTAAATGTGCAGGGGAATTTCATATCGGCTTTGACAGAAGTTTACGCTGTGCACCACCTTGTAGGACCAGACCTGTTATGTGGGATTTATTGCAATCTTTGACTGTCTGTAGCATGTCTGTGAAAATGAAATGCCAATAATGCAATAAAAAATAATATCGAATCTGCCTGTGATAATGTACATAATGATTATTCCATATTAGATAAGCATAATTTCAGCTGCTATTGCACTGAGAGGGCTTGCATTGATTTTTGTGGGTTAATGTAAAGAATATGTCTGAAAAGGCTTTTAGTGACATGTTTGAACCTGTGCTGTCAACTCCTGTTCTCCACTTCAGTGGCAACAGTGTCAATTCTAAACTCAATAGAGGGTGAGGCCAAATTTTCAGTAGAAATCATCTGCCAGAAGGCAGAAGGAAAAGGAACAATTAATGGTGCCAGACCGAACTCTCAAACAAAACCTTGAAAGCTCTTCGGTGATTTTCAGTGGCAATGAATCCAGTCTCGCTGGACCCTCCACTTGCGTTTCTTGCTGAAGATTTCACAAGATGATTCCTGCTGCTGCACCCAGTCCCAGCTAATCTGTACATCCCAGGCCGTGTCTAAACTGCCAACTGTTCCACTTTCTATCTGTTATTAACAGAGAGGGACTGATAATTACAGACGTACCATAACTCTCTGCTGATTACAAATGTAACCTAGATGTAACTTAAAATGTCAAGAAAACTTTAAGCCATAATTTATACCAAAGGGCCTGAGATTAACCTTATCCTATTGGCACCCTGAGGGAAGGAAATGCTTTCAAGGCTATTACTGTGTGTATTAGACAAGACTGAAGAGAAAAAAGCATTTTTCATTTCTACACCCAAATAATCTGTGTCTTATCACTCTAAATAAGCAACTGGCTGATGAGAGCCTGGCCAAGTGATGCCCATTTTTAATAACAACAGAGGGAGCTCCAGAAGACTGGAAAAGTGCTAAGGTTTTACTATTACTCAGAAAGCTCTGGATATGTATTTACATAATCATATGTTGACTAACTGGATATAACTTTTAAAACAAAATGCAGTGACTGATTTCATACACTGTTTAAAGGCAGGAATTTCTTTATGACGGCTCATCATGATTCTATGGAGGAACAGGTCAGACAAAACATCTTTTCACTCCCCGATGAAAAAATGCTGATTTGTTGAGCACAATTTTGACTCCACGCCACTCAAAATATTGTTATCATTACATATTGTCTGTCAAACATCACACAGATGAAGAGCCGGCTGGCAGCTCACAAAAACCACTAGTCATTACAGAATCACTGTACTGCAGGAGCTCATCCTGGTGTTCACAGGGGTTAACACTAGGACAGAAACTATCCATTATTTTCAACAACCATCTGGAAGCCAATGTAAGATTATGATGATATCTGATGTGCAAATGATAGTTGGTAACATCAGTGGTAATTAACAAGGAAAGGGCAAACTGAACACGATTTCAACTATCTGGTGAGCTATTCCTTCAAACTATGTGTTAGTTTAAAATAACACAAAGTGCAATGGGCTGTACGCTGAAAAATGAGGCTCTCGGAGAGCATGTGGGCCAAGCTACGCTGTCAGCAGAGTGAACAGTCCCGGTTTCATTTCTTGTTAGCAAACAGAGTAGGTCCCTGGGGTTTCACTGAGGCTCATGGTATGTTTTCCTGCACTTGTTAAAGCTGTAACTGCCCTGTCTGCAGATCTGTGCTCTTGCCGGGCACTTCATACACACACCATTCCCTGCCACAGGGAGGTAATTTCCTTAAAATCAGGGACTTTACCAGAAGTTTCCAGAGAAATGTTCACCTTTGGAAAATGCTCAAGCGTGGTCAGTCTAACCTGATAAACTGAATCACTATTTAATGTAAATGAAAACACTCCCAGTTACCAAACTTCTTATAGCACAAAGTTTCTCCTCACAGAAATATACCATTCAAATATTGTCAAATACCGCTGCTGCTCCTTTGGTAGATGGTGACCAAAGGGCACAACCCAGGCCAGTATGAGGCTGATGAGAAAAAGGGATTTAGAAACTCCGATGCATCGCATGGGGCCAAGTACCGCCACGCTGTTAAGGATGGTTTATCTATTGTCGTTTTTCAGCTCCTGAGATCAAGCTTTTAAATGAAGGATGCTCAGAAGCAAAGCTCTTTAGAAGATACCCACCTTGGGGGAAATTACTTACTGATCATGAACCTGACACATTTTCTAAATTATTTTTAAATACCTCCTGCTAATATTGCTTTTAACTATTTTGACAACTTCTGAGGCACACAGTACTGCAAACTTCAAGCCATTCTTTGCACTAAGAATTTATGGATCTAGAGAGAATTAATTTACTGGAAATTACATCTACAGCACTATAAAGACTTTGCCCTTAGCAGAGCAGGGTGGAAAAGTTGGCAGCCAGTTAGCTATCATTTCTCCCAAGGAAGGATGTTTCAGAAGTGATATAGATGCCGTCTGTGAACTGTCTGTAAAGACTCTTCAGTGAAATATGGATTTAAAAAAAAAGTCACTAATGCTCTTTTGTTTAACTCTGTGAAAATTTCCCATTTAAGGTGAAAGAGAATTTCCCAGCTGGTAAGTTAACATCAAGTCATTGATAACAAAGAATTTTAGTTCTCTTTCCCTAGCAACTATTGATACCTGGGCACTTATCAGGGTAGTATCTCTTATCAATGCCAATTAAGTCAGCTAATTGCTAACTTAGTACAGCTTCTATACTATACTTGATCCCAGCTGGAATAAGCCCCTCTAGTTTTTTTGAGCAAAGACACTTCCCCCTATAGAAGACTCACAAAAGTCAGAAGCTGTACCTGAGGATGTGTTGTAAGTAGTGAAGATCCTGAAACATAGGAAACCTTTTCATAGTGCGACTGGATAATCCAATTGGAGCTTCCAAGAGCGTAGCCTGAGCTGAGAGGGGTGACCTGCACAGCACCAAACAGCTCCTGAAACACACAGCAAGAGGCATTCATTTGAGCAAGTCCCCAAGAAAAGTCAGAACAGGTCGTTTTATCATCAGTGATATCAATTTTAGAAGTAGTTCTGCTATACAAAAACTTTATGAAGCTAGTTTCCCAAGGTTTATGTCTGCTGCTTTTATTTACCCACATCTAACAAGACATGTGCTCTGAGAAAAGCTTTTCCTGAGGTAGGATCTTCATAAAGTCTCTCTTCCATGTGAGTTCTGCGGCATCTGAGTTCACACTGAACCATAACTCTAAATGGAGGAATCAACCGGGGTCTTCAGGCTGTACCTGCCTTGGCTGCACTGAAGAACTTTGTAGGCGTTTTGCATTTCTGAAGATTCTGTACTCCCTCCATCAAATTTTATTGATAATGGCAAGCAGGAGAGAAGGAAGGACAAGTATAAAACTCTGTTCGAGTTACACATTTTGCTGTGGAAAACATAAACTTAACTTCAGACTCACTCACTTTCTAACTTGATTTCTTTTTAAATGCTATCTACTGGTGATTTAGAAACAACACCCTGCAAACTCAACCCAAATTTCAGTTTCAGCTCTGAGCATAAGCAACCTGACAGTTGTCTCCTTTCCAGGTGTCATTAGAAAGTGTATTGCTTTATCTGTACACAGTAATGTGTTATACTTGTTCTCAGAAAGGAAAACAAGCCCCCATGTATACCTCGCTAATGTGATCTACTTTCTGGTTACTGAATAATAGAACAAGCATCTGATTCATGCAATACTGATGATTTCTCTAGTATCCCAACACATATTTGGATCCTTCACAGGACAAAACAGGGTCTCCATCCCTCAGAGTGCATAAATCAAAGCTCTAGATTCTGCTGATACACAGACGTGAAAAGTGGACAACAAACCATTCTTGATGCTGCCACGTTTTGGGTTAACTGATTATTTGCATCTGATTATTTTAAAAGTTTGCTTTGAGAAGAGATAAAATACGCTCTGGAAATGTCTCCTTTTCCCCAGTAACTACAAAACAATGATTTGCTCAGATGCACAGACCTAAAATTAGGTGAGATACATCCAAACTGTTCATATAGTCAAAAATTAACAGTAACCACCCATGGATACTGAGGAAGCCCAAATGCCTTCAACCTGCCTAGTTGCCAAAGCTGCAGCTGTTACTTGCACCAGCAACCATGTTACCGGTGGCTTGGTGTCTTTTTTCACCAGCTATAGTGCAGCGCCGCACGAACCCAAATCCACCAAATTTAGTACACAGCACCACTGTTTACTGTTTCAAACTGTTTTACTCATTAACAGTAGTCTCCAAACTTCAGCAGCCCATTGCTTAAGCAAAGGGAGCAAATAAGGAGCTTTGGGTACACAACTTTAATTCACCTTTTTATTTCTTACGGCCCTGAGCAACAACTGCAGGTCTCATGTCCCGCATGCTGCCTACAAGCCCTAAGGGAACAGTGTATCTGTAGACTAATGAATTCTTGGTTCTGTCCATTCTAGAATCTACACTGGATTATAATCAACGGCATTACAGATAAAAAATGTTAGCTGGGAACACTGGGAAAGGAGTGTTTGAAGCTCAGGTCGAACCATTAGGTTTTGTTTACAATTCCTAATTTGCTGTATAAAAAAAAAAGTAGAGGCTGAAGCACTCAAAAGATTCCCAGAAGTGAGATACGGTAACTCAGAAGGCGATGTGGCTTACGGACAGAGAGGATACACTCATTTGGTACATCCCCCCAGCTCTCAGCGGGCCAGCCATCAACTCCAAATTCGCAGGTACGCCGCCTTAAAATCGGCCTCCCCAAGGAAGAGGAGAAACAAATGGATACTCCCTGATCTCACCAAACAAGAACTTTCCCTGGGAGGTAGACTGAAGGACATTCCATATAATCTTATCTTGCTTTCCTAGGCCAGGGTAACTAGATCTTACACAGGATCTAGAGGGAAAATCGAAAAGGAAGGGCATTTCCAGAGAAAAGTTGGGAAACGACAAGTTATTACTGTTGACCTGAGGATAGTTTTACAGGTACTCACAATTTTCTGAGAATATCCCACCAGCTGGATCTTACTGAGCGCAGCGTTCACTTCTGGCATGGTGTAGCACTTCCTCCACATAGACACCTCCACCGCATCCTTGAGAGGGGCAGGCAGCAATCTGTAAAGATCACAGAATCCCAGCCTGGTTGGGGTTGAAGGGACCTCTGGAGATCCCCCAGTCCAACCCACCTGCTCACGCAGGGTCACCAGAGCAGATCACACAGGTCGGTCCAGGCGGGTTTGAATGTCTGCAGAGAAGGAGACTCAACAGCCGCTCTGGGCAGCCTGGGCCAGGCTCTGGCACCTCCCAGCAAAGAAGTTTCTCCTCATGTTCACATGGACCCTCCTGTGTTTCAGTCTGTGCCCCTCACCCTGGCGTTGGGCACCACTGAACAGTCTGGTCCATCCTCTGACACCCACCCTGAGATATTGAGCCCATTGATCAGATCCCTCTCAGCTTCTCTTCTCCAGCTCAACAGCCCCAGCTCTCTCAGTCTCTCCTCATCACAAAGATGCTCCAGACCTCTCAGCACCTTTGTGTCCCTCCGCTGGACTCCCTCCAGTAAATCCCTGTCCTTGTTAAACTGGGGAGCCCAGAACTGGACACACAACGGCAGATGGGGCCTCCCCAGGGCAGAGCAGAGGGGGAGGAACAACCTCCCTCCACCTGCTGCTCACACTCTTCCTCATGCACCCCAGGTCCCATTGGCCTCTTGGCCACAGGGCACATTGCTGGCTCATGGTCACCCTGTTGTCCCCCAGAACTCCCAGGTTCTTCTCTGCAGAGCTGCTTTCCAGCAGCTCAACCCCAACCTGCACTGGTGCCTGGGGTTGTTCCTCCAATGGGGTGTGGGCATTTTCAGAACCTCCTGATGGACCACCAGTTTTGATTCCCATTTATATTCTCCAGATCTTATATCTTCTCGTTTTTCTTTTTAATTCAAATATGCCTGGTGCTTCAAAATAAGGAGCAAGACTTTCTGGCTGTTGAGGAGCTGAAGAACACTGCCCACTTTGCCTCACCCCACAGACTGCTCTCCTTCAGCTCTTTGTTGTTGTTCGTGTTCAGCCCTTCCATCAAAGAAGCGGCTGTGATGAAGGTGTTATATAGCAACTCTTGTGGCATTTTGACCACTGATGGAAGACGTTGGCTGATCTGACACGTCAACACGAAATGCACCACTGGAATTGGTAAAGATGACTGCGATCTTGAATCAGTGTCTATTTTGCATATCCTAAGAATTTGAAAACAGAAGTAAGCCACAATCTTATGATTAAAATAAAGGTACCACGAACAAAGGCTGGCTCTGCTCTCGTTTTTGTCACCAGTGTCTTACAAGAGCACATGTCCCTGCAGCTCAGCTTCTTTGCTTTCAGCTCCAATACCCCACTCGCCTTCCGAGTGTGCTGGCACCGAGACATTAGCTGACACTGCAGAGCTCTCCGAAATCCCCTATGCGGAAGTATTTAAGATGTTTTACACCAAAGTAAAATCCATCCATTCTGCTCTTCACAGACACGGCAAGTTAACTGGACAGTGTTGTCAAGGGAGGAAGTGAAGTGTAATGTCACAGGCTGTAAGAGAGATTGCAAACTTCTGGGAAATAAATCTTCCTTAGCAACATGAACTGGAGCAGGAAGCAGCACAGCTGCCAAATGCATAAGAAGAATAGGATTTTTTTTTTTTTTTTGTATATTAAAACAACGCTAAATCAAAGGCTAATTCAAACTAGTTTCAAAAGATTTATGGAAATTGGTCGAGTTTCTTTGATCAATTTGTTTAAAGGAATTTAATTTATTGTTATATCTACTAGGTCTGTGAACTCCTCCATAATTTAAGATACTGAAGAAAGGATTAAGGGCAGCTATTGCCAAGACGGCTGTGCAGGTCTAGTGCGATAACTGTAATTCCAGCGCACGCTGGCTGAAAGCATGCTGCCCTTAAGGAAACAAACAAAGCGTTCAAGGTCTTTTTTGGGAAGTCATAAGCAACAAAAGGCCAAACAATGTGGATAGTTGTCCACCACTTCACTGAAGCAAATTGCCTGTAAAAGCCTTTAACCTACCAGAAGAAGCATTTAGAGTTGGATGCTTTCAGGAACTTCTCTTCTGGGAAGAAGAGAATATATCTCCAGGTAATGGAGAAAAGTGGGAAAATGTCCTTGGTGACTGAAGTAAGTTTCTATTAGCCTGGACTCTGTGGCTATGCTGTAAATATACTGTGATTCCTAACAGAGACCAGTGGCACCAGTTTCCAGCGGTTTCACTCTTTGCTGAGCGGCACACAGAAAATAAGGACTGCTGGTTCCTGAGATGTGCTCCTGCTGGCATTCAACCTGTCACCCACGCTTTGAAAATTTGTACAGAAAGATATTTTGAAGTCTGGAGAAGAGGAGACTAAGGGGAGAGCTCATCGTGGTCTACAGCTTCCTCACAAGGGGAAGAAGAGGGGTAGGAGCCGATCTCATCTCTTTGGCGACCAATGACAGAACCCGAGTGGCAGAAAGATGTCCCAGGGGAGGGTCATGTTGGACATGAGGAAAAGGTTCTTCACCCAGAGGTGCTGGACACTGGAACAGGCTCCCCAGGGACGTGTCACAGCCCCAAGCCTGACAGTGTTAAAGAAGAGGCTGGACAACATCCTCAGACACACGGTGTGAACTGTGGGGTTGTCCTGTGCAGGGACAGGAGCTGGACTCTGATCCTTGTGGGTCCCTTCCAGCTCAGGACATTCTGTGGTTCTATATTTTAAAGTCTGAAGTGAATCTACTAACACTACGGCAACATCCTATCATGGATCATGTCGTAACAACCAGATGTATGTGGGCAGATGCCTGGACACCCACAAACAGAAAGGTATCACGAAGCAGCAGGATCCAGTGGTTAGTAAACAAAATTTATGCTGAAGAAGCTCAGAGGGTTGTGTTCCTAACTGGACATCTGCACAGAGACAGTCCCTCCTGTTTAATGCAAAGGATAAAATTGAGTATATGACATAACAGGTTCTTGTTTGAAGGCAGTATCAAACTAGATCAGAGCGTTGGCCTCTCTTGTCCACTACTCCATCTCAGGAAACAGCCTGTTTCAGACACTTTACAGAAAGAGATGAGAAACCATCAAACAGGTAGTCAACAAAGTGTCTTTCATAAGGCAAACTTCTTTAGTCCCCTGAATCCTCACCAGTGTGAAAGACATCCTGGCTGAGCAGCTACTGAGCTTCCATGAGGCTGCACATTTAAAATAAAAACCAATGGTAATAAAACTTGCAAAGCAATTAGTTCAGACTAGATCTGATAATGGAAAAAAACGTAAACCACTATAATGAACTTATTATATTTTATGCAGTATTTGAATTTAAAATGCTTCAATGCTTTATCTAATGAAGATGATAATACTTTGTGTTTTATACTAACTATTCAGAGTAGAACTAGCTGAACTGTAAAGCAGTAATGGTGATTGATCAGCCTGAAAAATTAAAGCTAGACTCAGAAGTAATAAGTGTTCTTTTCTAGCAACAGCCAAGTATTAAAAAAAGCCCATCACTAAGGATCACATTTTCTTAAATAACGGATGTCAGTCCAACCCTGCATGTGCCATTAGCCAGGTGTTAATTTGCGGATCAGGAGATGTTTTTGCTCACATGCTATAATAATCAGTTCCATTCATGCTTGCATGACACTTGTCACTAGGAATCTCAAACCACTTCGCAAACATTAATTAAGTCCCCATATCCCCTCTGTGGTGGATAGAAGCTCCATTTTACAGAAGCAGAGGGAGCTGAAGGGGGAAACTCGGAGCACAGGTGGGGCACAGTTGGAAAGGGAATTCAGATTTGTCCCCCCGTTCCAGCTCGCACACAACACTGGTTTGTACCAGGCACAAGGCTGAGTTTATGACACGCAGACTTCTGTTACAAACAGCTGCAGGGCTGTGTCTGGCTGTCCCCACTAATACAGCATCACTTCGCTCTGCTTCTAGCTCAGATTTGGACAAGTTGTGCATTTCACGAAAGCCAGGGGACCTGCCATCTGATTGAGGTTCCCAACAACACATCACATTGTGGCAGTGCTTGGTGCTCTGCAGATTATCCTGTAAGGGGGACAGGACGCTGTCTGACCCCAAGGGGTGGTTCTTACATCTTCTCCTACCTCCCGGAACCCCATCACAACAGCTACTTGATGGTGCCAAGGAAGAACTGTTGATGTTTGGGTACCTCCCAAGCAATATGAGACAGGAAAATGTATCTTAAATACCACCGCAACAAAAAGACTACAGCCTTCTATAGCAGTTGAGAATGAACAAAGATACCTCTCTGTGTTCCCATCTGGAATAGTCAACAGCACACAAAGTGCTAGACAGCAGTTTTTCTATAAATACAACCAGGAAAGTGACATTAAATGAGCTCCAAGATATATGATCCTCCTTCAAACCATGCATACAAAACACATGCAGCGGTGTGATGAGAATAACGGGACCAGGTCCCTCTCTTCCCATCACTGTGAGCTTCAGGAGTGGTTCTGGTCAGGCCAGTGGACCCCAAAATTAAAAAAACAAAACCAAAACAAAATAAATTCTTCTGATCAGAATATGTATCATCCAGCACAAAATCCTGATCATCTTTATCGTCTTTAGTTTTGTTCTACATCTATATTTTACTGGCCTTCTTCAGAAGAGTGAGAGCTACGTGCTGAGATAAGCCTGCTCCTAAGCTCAGCGGGGGAGTACAATATATAGCTAAACATATTTTAATTTGGATTTTTGATTTTTTTTTTTGCATTGTGACATTGGAAAATATCAAAACTTCTTTTATAATGTATGTATGAAATAATTCAATTTTAGTAAACATAAATCAAGCCATGTTAAGAATTGGGAGTAGAAAACAGGAGATCAATTAAAAATGCACAAAGCAGCTTTTAAAAATAACTTTCTAATCAACCAGCCCCATCTTAAAAGGTGCAAAACTGAAACTGTCTCCTCCATAGAACATGTTGTGCACCTGAAGTTGTTTTTATTTCCAAGGAAAGCATTATCTGCAATTAGTAAACTGTATGGATAATTCTTGGATTACATAGGCTTTCAAAATTTTAGATGTAGCAGACTTCAATTTTGAGCACCTTGTTTTTACATACAGATGGAATAACGGACATGGAGTTTCCAACTAATCTTTTTTTATTGAGATTTCAATTTGCTTCTAAGCTTATAAAGCCAAAAAACCTGCCTCTGCTGTTCAAGCGTAAAAGAGGCTGCAGTCCTGGGAAGAGAGGCAGCCCTGCCCTGTGGTTGGCCACCAGCGTCTTAATTTTCTTAGCATTTCAGCAAACATGAATGTAAATATCATTTTAAATTAAAATTGTTCCAATACAATCTAATCAAATTTAAATATCTTGCTGATTTCAACAACTTTTTATGATGTTAATACAAAAATCTGCTGGTTTTATCTTCCATCCTGGAGCTTAACTATGTGAGGGGAGATCAGGGGAGACTTTCGTGTTACCAAGTCGCCCTCCAAGAATCAAACTTTATTTGGAAGATGAACAAGGTGCAAATCATTCAAGAAAGAACCAGCCCCAGGAGTGATAGCTGTAAACCTCCTAGGGTTTTTTTTTTTTTGCTTAATAGTTGTAGGAAATCTAATCTCAAATGGTGGTAGCTGACCCATGGTTACAGTAAATTCTAAACTTGGGTTAGTGTTTCAGGACAATCACCCTCTCCAGGTGGCTTTTCCTTACCTCTGTACCTCCTTGTTCTTCCACATGGAGGCAGACTGAGCCTTTGGCACGCGTTCAATGGAATTCACCAGCTCTTCCATGAGAAGCCTGAAAAGATATCATAACTAAATGAGCATTGCAGCCTTTCACACAGGAGAGAGCTTTGTCCCAAGTATTTCCAAAATATCACACCAACTGTAACACTATTAGGCAGTTTTAAAGAGGCATTGCTGCAATTACCCCTCCCCAAAACTATCCCTGTTTCTCCACTGAGTGTTTCAAACTCAAGCAAGTCCAATTCTGTCTGCCTGGTTGCGACAGCAGAGGATCTGGCCCACTGGGTTATGGGTTATTTGGGAAATGGCAAGAAAAGAGGAGCTCCCAAATCTCTCGCCTGCTGCACAAGATGATTTCTTCCTTACTGACTGTTTGTCATTTGGAATAAGACAAAACACACCAAGAAAACTCATTAGCTGATGCCTGTTTATCACTTAGAGAAGACAAGTACATTGTCAGAGTGAACTCTCCTCATCTACAAAGGCACAATACAGCATCTGAGACAGAAAAATATGTCAGGCATTAAAAATTGGCACTGCAGACTTCACTGTCCAAAACTAAACATCTGTAATTGTACGTATGCTCCCCCTCGAAGGTAGGAAGTCGCATTTAACTGCAGAAGAAGGGCATCTGGAATAACTTGGAGTGGGGAAAACCACACCAGTATATTCTCCAACACGACTACGCTTGTTATCTTCAGCCATGGGCCAGCACTACCCCACAGGTCTACTCCTAGTTCATATTTATACAATTCCTTTCGCCTACAAGGGCCTTTGGTTTCTGTTTGTTTTTACATAATGGGAGAATTACTTTGGAGAGGAAAGTTTGCATAGGACCTTTAACAGACAAGGATTCCTGTCCTAAAGTGCTTACAGAGTAATCCAGATACCATGGCCTAATCTGTTTTTTAATTATTGAACACGGCAGCTGCTCTGCACGGGAGATGCACACAGCACAAGCGCAGTTACACTTCATCGAGGGCCAAACCTGCAGCCTTTGATATTGACCCATCTAATCAACGGACAACTTTGTAAGAAAAGATTGCCAAATTTGATGACAGAGTATTATGTTTTTGACTGCACTGTCAGGTCTTACACTTTCTACTTCAGTGGAATTTCTGCTGTTTTTCTTAGCGATTCTCTTTGGAGTTCAGATCTTATGTATCTCAACTGTCATTCGAGATGAAGCCCGATTAAATTCCCTTCCATGTTGTAGAGGAAAGTATGATGATATGAATTTCGAACGCTGAAAAACTACAAGGCAATAATCCTAAAAGTCATTTATTGTTGAAAAGATTGGTGATTCCTCTTTTGCTTAAGGGGAGCAGCGAGGACTAGGTGAGATCTTTGATTCATGGTTTTTGAAGGTTTGAAGTTTGCTATACAGTAATTGCTGCTCAACGTGTCTCAGTCCACTCAGGATCTGCTACTCCACATCTATTGCTTGGACTCAACACAAAGCACCTGCTGTAAATGCTGAAGACAGAGGGTTCCAGAGGTTGGCAAACATGGAGTTAACACATTTGCAGCACTAAGGACTTGGCTGGCGTTCAGGTACTGCCTAAGAGCCTCTTCGGAACATTAGACACCACTCCTCTCCCCATATTGTCCTTTACACCTTTTTCTTAGCAGTGATGAAAGAGGAGAAGAGAATATTAAGGGGCTTTTTACCTGCCAATTTGGACAGTGGGCTCCGTGGCGTACACCGTTCCAGCAAACCCTGTGTACTCTGTGATATAGGGCAACGCCATCATGCAGTGATAGTTGGAGATCAAGATCACATCTACCGTGGAGAGGTCAAGCAGCTCAGTCTGAAAACAGAGGAAAGAGATAAGCAACATGTAACCCTTTCATGCAGTTTAAGCAATGGCAGAAAAACTTTCATTCTTTTTTAAAGTTTATATTGCGGGAATATTACTGGTTTATAAAAAAATTCAGGGGGTGAGGCATGTCTCAGCTGTGGCAAAGGTTAATGTTTCCTTTCAATTAACAAGATTGATTTTAAAAGCCCCCTAAAATTATTCCCTTCTCAGATCTGAAAAGGAAACCATGTCCTGGGTTTGTCTGTCTTTCATGTAATGAAATGGCTGCCATTAAGAGAGGCACGAGGATCACACTTTTATCAAAGAACTGATACGTGTGCTTCCTTAGGGAGAAACATTTCACCCATACTCCAAAACTTCTGCAGTAGTGATTTAGCGGGACATCTCATATTTTGATGTGGTACCTGGTACTGAACCCCAGGGGAGTGAGAGAGATGAATGTAGATTGCATTCATATGCCTAAAATAATGCTCATATTTTCCCAAACTAAATGCTTGGCACCTTTATCATTCACATTTTCTACAGCAGAAGATCAAGCTCATTCATAGGATACAACAAAACAGGCGGGTGGGTCCAATTTGTTTTGATGTGATGGTTAAGACAGCAGTTCAGAGAGTGAAAGAAGATTTCACACATTGTTAAAGGAATTTTAATTAGAAATATTTACTGGTAATGCTATAACACAAATGGTGTCAAGTCAGAAATTTACAAGATATATGACCTCTAACTCAGTTATTATAGAGCAGCTAATGGAATTCAACACTCATCAAGCACGTATTATCTGATTACAAGGCCTGGTCCAGCAATTTGAATAAAAAAGGCAAGAAAGTAGGTCACTCAGCTTTTCCGAGGGCTGACACAGTGCTCTGGTGACAGGCTGCTTAACTCATAGTGAAGCGTTCATGGTTTCAGTCCATGATCACAGCTAATGTTGGAGGCACGATCTCCAAGCTGAGCACAGGAGGTGAAATACCATCCTCAGATTCCTGACCGGGCACCCTTTTATCTTCCTAAGCTTTCGAGGCAGAAATATTCTCACTCCACGGTATCAAAGAGGCTGCTCACGCCTGCTCTGACCAAGCTGGCCCTTCGTGCCTTGGTTTTCAGCCATGTCCAGACCAGACAGAATCAAACTGAGCTGAATCCCAGCCCAACAAGCCATCGGGACAGAGACTCCCATTTTCAAAGCTTAAGCATCCTACGCCTCAGCATCCTAGAAGCATTTACTAATAGGATGCAAAGGGTGTCAAAACCAACACAAAGTAAAATCTTCCCTGGGACTTGCAGCAATCTCACTCTGAGTGCCTAAGAACTGAAGAGGTTTAAAAATGTTTCCTGAAGGTGAAGTGAGAGAGAGCAGAAGGTTGCCAAGCAAAGAGAGGGCTGCAGCCTGCACTCTGACACGTGGGAGCGCACTCTGCTGCTCAGACAGCCTTTTAGCACCTTGTGGCTTCTGGATCACATTCAGAACTTGGCTTTCTTTGGCAACGGTGTTCCTGGAAGTGATACTGTGATTCTCAAACTGTTTTTGCAGACGAGTTTCTTCAAAAGAAGTGGCGTGGAAGGAGACAAAGAAGACGACAAAGCCCCTTTCACACAAGTTCCTTTTTATACTGTGCTGCCAAACACCGGCAACATTTCTACTCTGCTGATGCACTCGGCTGGCAGTGACATCTGAACCATCCTCAACACAGGGAGCCTGTGAAGCTCAAGATGCAAGCTGTGTGTCACCAGCGAATCATAGAACCATTTTGGTTGGAAAAGTCCTTTAAGGTCATCAAGTCCAACTGTTCCCCCACCCCTGGCACTGCCCCATGTCCCTGAGAACTTCATCTCCGTCTGTTCAACCCCTCCAGGGATGGTGACTCCACCACTGCCCTGGGCAGCCTGTTCCAATGCCCCACAGACCTTTGGGGAAGAAATTGTTCCCCACATCCAACCTCAACCTCCCCTGGCGCAACCTGAGGCCGTTTCCTCTGGTCCTGGCGCTTGTTCCTGGGGAGCAGAGCCCGACCCCCCCTGGCTCCAAGCTCCTTTCAGGCAGGTCAGAGATCAGAAGGTCTCCCCTCAGCTCCTGTTCTCCAGCTGAACCCCCAGCTCCCTCAGCCGCTCCCATCACACTTGTGCTCCAGCCCCTTCCCAGCTCCGTTCCCTTCTCTCAACTCGCTCCAGCACCTCAAGGTATGTTCCAAGCCCTTGCAGAGAAGATTTGGCATCTGTTGGGAACTTTGGGAAACGAAACATTTGAAATGACTTTTGTAAAGTCCCTACCATGATGACACGTGCAGCTGGTTAGTGTCTTCTAGTTGTCACATGGACTGCTAGAAAACAGAGGTAGGTTCAGTGACAACACTAATATAATGAAGCAGCAACTCCTCATCATATTTAGAGCTACGCATGTGGGTGTTTGCAGCCCAACAGAGTAACCAGATAGCCCAGCTGAAGCATCCTGTACCCCAGCAGATCATCAACCCTGTACATGGCCTCAACTCCAAAGGGAATCCAGAAAGTTAACTCCATTCTTTCCAAGAGCTAGGACATAATGGTATTTTCTATGCATACAGGTGCTTCCCACATCCCTCTCTTCCACAGGACACTAAACAGAAAGCATCCAAGAACCCAGAATTATTAGGGTGTTGGTTGTGCGGGTTTTTTGTGATTGGATTATATCCATTCCTGTTGGGGAAAACAAGCAATTGCACACAGATATGTTGATATCACTTGCTGAAACTAGTACCAGAGCTGCCAACTTGCTTTGAAGAATCGAGATGACAAGAGGCAGAAGCTGCAAGTGGTGAGTTTCATGGGATCTACAGACAGAAACCCAGCAAGCTGACAACCACCTTTCAGAAGTGTTTTGTAATTCCTGTCAACAAGGTCAAGCAGAAAGGAAAAAAAACTTCCCTGCCCAGGAGCAACCATCTCGGTCTTTGAATGACAGAGAAAACATCCCCAAAATGAAACCAAAGGGCTGATGTTATCACAGTCCAAACACAGCTGAGGAATGTGGATACTGTTCCCTGACTATTCCTCATGGTTCACCTCCACCACTCTCTGCTCAGCTTTCTACTTCTTCAGCTCTCCTACATACATAGTTAATCTGATCAGTCAGGTGAGCCCAGTTAATTAAGACATTTTCAATAGTCCTTCTTTCTTTTTTATTTGTAAACACGGGTATTCTTGGAAAAAAACCAAAACAACTTCAGAAGCAGGTACTCGCAGTTAAGTCAGTGGATATGAGGGTACAATTCTTCCCTCAAAGAGGCAGCGATAAATAGCTAGGAAGGCGGCAAAACTTTTTCACCTCAATTTGCTGCCGGCAGAACAGCACGTCTGACTGCAGCCCAGCGGAATCCAATGGGGCTTAACCGCATGGTCAGATCCCCAGGGAGCTCCGCTGGACAAGTCAACATCTGTGCTTAGAGACAAGCAGCTTTCCCTGTCTTCATTCACCGCCCTTATCTAAATCAGCACATGTATCCTGTCATAACTGAGTCCAGCTCAGTCACATTGTCTTCGGAAAGCCCAGAAAAAGGGACAGTTAAACCTTATCTTTTGTGAGATATCGAGCTGGTCAAGGAGACCTTCCAGATCTCCCAAAACCATTGCTGAAAAGGGCCATTTCCATCTGTTTTCCAGTGTCATAGATACCAGAGGCACCTTAAAAACACACAAGTTTTAGTAGTATTATTTACTGAGTAGTAATAAATTAACATGAATCTGATAATAATTACTTAGCAAGTTTCTTCCACATGATTGGAGTCAGATTTTTCACTAATAATAATGAATAAACTCACCTCTGGTAAACAGAACTCAGGCACAGAGTCTACAAACACATGGCCAGAGCATTCCTTTAGTTCCTGTGAGAAAAGCACATCAACAGAGAAGACACAAAACCACAACACAATGTTACTCCAATATAGCAGATTTTGCACTTTCAAAACCTTTTCTCTATCACAGGTGATTTCCAGCCTGTTACTACATTATTTTTATGCCCTTTCTAGATACAATTTGCTGTAAGGAGATCTGCTGAAATTGCTTTTATATGAGATGAGGCTGCTTGATACTTCAAGGGATCAGATCCTTGTCTGGAGGTAGGAAAGGAAAGAGACCCTGGCTGGTTTTGCTGGGGCCATGAAGCAGATGTTGTCCTATGAAGCTGCTTTTTCTCTGCTTTTCCAAGTGCAGGTGTGTTGGCTGGGAAATCTGTAAGAATACAAGTTGACTTCGTCTATCAGAATCAGAAATATGAACTGAAAAGTGGGTCATGAAGACCACTCTTCTTGGAACTGCTGCTCCCCTGACCTGGAAGGCGTGCACAGCACCTTTATAGTGTCCTGGCTGTCTTACAAGTTTGGAATTTAGTTTTGATTCCAAATAACATCAAACCTTTTCTGTCTTATTAGAAGCAGAATACAATTTTTAGCTTTTGTCTCAGAGCATTTGATGAAACATCTTTTGGGGATCTAAGCTCCACGTGGTGCTTCTTGTTAGATTTATCTCTACTGGATCTCTAGTCCTCTATTTTCTTCTTTTTTTTGAGGCTGACATCAGAAACCTTTGTCACATGAAAAGTCACATTCTTAAGGATTATGTATGGAACAAAAATGTACCCAACTCTAGTCCTAACGCACCTCCCAGGTTACTGAACACCCACTCTGCCTTCTCTCGCAGATGCTTCTCTTGCTCGTCCCAAAGCAAGTGGTCTCAGCCAGCTTCAGACTGACAGAATTAAAGATTGAATCCAATTCTTAATAATTACAGTGCACCTGCCAACTAATAACGAATGAGCAATTACATCTAGTGGCAGAAGTCTCCTAACCTCATCTCAAGGGAGTTCAAAATGATTAAAACTAGATCGCAGCAAATTTCAATGCCTCTCCAGGACTTAAGTTTTATAACTGTCATCCAGAGAGTGCTGTAACAGGAATGTCCACGCGACATGATAAAACATCCCCCTTTGACTCCTTCCCTTGCCTTTTTCCAGCATGGGTCAAAGAATTTACCATTCCAAGCAGTTACAATGGTCAAGGTGAAGGTAAGAGATGCTGCCTTTGAATTTTTAACACATGATTTCCATTGATGCTGTGTGAGCTTGAAAAATTAATCCCGTACCTGCAGTACCACAGAAATGTAAATACATTAAGTATAAAAATATACTGACAGCCTGTCCATTTGCACCAAACAGAGCCCAAAGCTCTGAGACCAAAGCTGGCGTTCTGGAGAAACAAATTCCAGGGAATTCAAACTGGGTAGCACCATTCCTGCCACTGAGCTTCTGTAGCTCTGTGATTGCATGTGCTCTGAATAGAGCTGTTACTATTTTACTAACAGAAATGCTGCCTGTACAGTTTCTTTTGTCTCCAATGAGAAGAAAAACCAGGTCTTTAATCTGTGATCTTCAGCTCCCTCGTCTGTAAAAATCAGATCAATCCATTTTGTCCACCTCAAAGTCCCCTACAAAAGCAACTATTATTACAGTTTTCCTTTAATGTTCACATAGTCAGAGAACAGTCTATTAAAACAGTATTTTCTCTACCGATACCTATCACCGCTCACATTTGAAACCTATCTGCCTATTTTACTGACATCTGATATATTTTTGTGTTCATTGTTCCCCTATGGCAGATCAAGCTGGATGCTGCAGTGTATAGTTTTGGTTGAAGCCCCAGATAAATTCTGCCTACAAAACTAAGGTAATGAAAAGAGGGGAAAAAAAGAACAATTCTGTGTCTCTTATGTAGCTGAGTAAGTCCCGTGTCTTAGAATTAGGAAGCTGGAGATAATATCCTCCCTGCTATGTCCAGCAGCAGAACACAAGTTGATTTCAGAGGCCAAAGACACGCTTTTCCTCTGTACAAGACCTCCCATGGGCAAACCATTCACTTTCTCATAGTTCTCTTGCCTAAAAACCGGTATAATACCAACCTCATTTATAAGAATGTTATGAAGCCTTGGTGCCAGAAAAGTGAGACTGTTGGAAAAAAGGCACTTTAAGAAGGCAAAGCACTATTATTTATGGAGCTCCATGAAATAAGAAAATATTCATGCTGATGATTTCTGCATTTTAAGAGGATTTTTTAAAAAGCTAGGCTACCTCTCAAGACTGAAAGCCTCAGAGTTGCTTCTAGCATTTTGTTTCGAAACATTCTGCTCTACAAGGACATCATGGCTGGTAAGGGTACACACAGAAACCTTTGCGATGAGTCAGCAGTGAAGTCTCGTTCCTACAGCACAAGCTCCTAACCTGTCAGGTAGCTTTTTGCATGGCAAGAAAATTCTAACTATCAGCACAGTACCTTGTCCAGAAATGTGCTTCCATCTTTCAAAACCCAACCAGGAAGTTTGGACAGCCTGGGGCTGCAGAAAGAGAGAGAAAAATTATTGCAATATTAATTATATCATTATCAGTCGCTACACAAAGACCTCCTATTTGGTGTCACAAAGGAAGAGAACACCATTTCTGTCTCAGGGAACTAACAATCTCAATAAAACAGACAGACAGTTTCACTGTGTTTAAGTGTTCACTGAAATGACTTTTACAAATCATGATTATGACATTTATAAGTAAAAAGAATAAAAGGACGACGCATGCAGGGAGTTTGATTTTAGTCATTTACAGTGAGAATTTCAAACGGGCTCAGTGCTGCTTACGTTGCCCTGTGGTGAAACTGGCTGTGTAAAGAGAAGAAGGGTTAGGACAGCGACAAACTCTACGCCTGAAACAAAACAAAAGCACCGTAAAACTGTTCTGGGACAGAAGACGACAGACAAATATTCCCATTAGCAATGGCAGGGAAAGACGGATGCTCTGGACTAAGTCATTTATAGACACAGAGGTTGCAATTTTATATCCACATAAACCATGGTTTCATGCTGAGGTCTCACCCTGAAGACCCACACCAGCATTTACCTGTGCTGGAAGGACAAAGGGGCAAGGAGGTTTTGCTGTGAACTGCGTGTTTTAAGCTGGTACGTCTGGTACCAATCTCAGCAGGGTCCCTTTTTAAAAATTGTTTCAAATGGTAATAAAGAAATGCTAATAAAGGTAGACATTGTAATCCCGAGTTTATAGTAGTAATTGCCGCAGCATTTCTTGCTACCATAACTGAGAGACTTATCCATACTTCACAGTGATATCTGATTTTTGTGAGCCTACACCTTAGCTCTAAAACCACTGTCTGCCCAGATTCAAGCGTATCTACAGAAATCCAAAAAAGCTGAGGAAACAAGAACTGAATCCACCTGGAACCAAGCCCTGCAACAACCTGATTTGGAGACAGAACCTGAGAACCCAGTTGCAATGAAATCTGTAAGTGTGCACTAAGCTCTACAGCCAGGCATGCTTATATGCTCTAAGGGCTCTCAAATTTAAGATCTTGAAAGCAGGAGGTGATTCAAGAGCTCAGAGGAATGTTGTGTTCAGACTAACATCCGTAGAAAAGAACAAATCCTAACTGGCACTCAAGAAAGTCACAAGGAAGGAAAAAGGGGAAATCTAAGACTCAAGGAGTGAAGACAGAAGGTAAGAGAGCAGAAGGATCTGTCATCGAGAAGCTACGCCAGAGAAGTGCAGTCCCCTATTGAGGATAAAGAGCAAGTCTGAAGAAGTCTGATCACAGAAGAGACGAGGTGGTTACATGTACTCCCCACTGACACATTCAAAGGCACAATTTAAGAGCAGTATTATATTTTGGAGGCTGCAGGGGCTGAGTGGAATTGGTGCAGAGAGACTAGAAGAGCTATGGAAAAAGCAGGGAAAAAGCAAGAACAAACCACTCTGATATGCAACGACTTTGACAGCTAAGGGAGGAGAGGACAGAAACCTTGGCTGGAAGGGACATCTAGAGGTCTGTAGTCCAATGTCTCAAAGTCAGCACTAGACCATGTCACCCATGGCTTTGTCTACTTGTGTCTTGCAAACCCCTGGAATATGGGATTCTAGAGTTTCTCTGGGGATGGGTGAAAATGCTAAAAAAACTTCATCAATGAGAGACTAATGTCCCACCTGAGCCTCTCAAGAGATAATTTGTGGCCACTAGCCCCCTACAGTGCCTACTACCACCAAGAAAAGTTTGGCTCTGCTGCCTCTGTAACTTCCTTTCCAGCAGACGTAGGTGGCTGTTGCTCCCCGTCCAGCCTCTTCTCTGCCAGACTGAACAAGCCCAGCTCCCTCACCAAGCTGTGTCGTCGTGGGCTCTGGACCCTGACCATTGTTGGAATTGTTGGAGCCCCCTGGACACCCTCTCCATTTCCTCAGCATCCCTCTGCAACTGGGAATCCACACCTGGATCCATTTGTGGTTTCACCACCATGAGGCAGAGCAGAATAAACTTCCCTTGATACGCTTGCCCTACTCACCCTAATTTAGCCTAGTATGCAGTCTGCTTTGTTCATGATTAAAGAGCACTATTGACTTGTACTAAACCTGGCATCCAATGAAGAACATACAGTCTTGTCAAGAGAGGCAAAATTAGCAGATAGGTCTTCTGTGGGGATGAAAATGGAATAAGCAACACAGGACAGAAAGGACTCTTTACCTTGAAGAGAAGAAGTAACACAGTTCTTGCCGACATGGTTTTGACATTGTAATAGAGTGATTGATTAATCCAAAATAGCTAGAACTGTCCCATAAATAATGTGAACAAGCATGTCATGGCTAGACAGGAAAGGTTAAGAGCTTCCCACATGTTCGTTTTACCGTTTTGCATTTGACTTTGGTGCAGGGGAAAAAATTCCAGTTGACAAACCTCCTTTAAAGTACATGAACTGGCATAAAGTGTTTGGCAACTGCAAGTACTTTGCACCTGCTCCACGGGCTGGTGAGAACAAGGACTGTCATTTCCAGGACAAGGTGGAATCTAAATAAGTTTTGACAGGCGATTTTTTTTTTTTTTTTTTTTGAAGAGCAAAGAACTCAAAAAAAAAGTCCAGTCCTTTTAACGACACAAACACTACAGCACTTCCCTCTTCTACAGATTAAAGCAAAGGCTCTCAAAATGTTTGCTCAAGGAGGGTCCCATGCCAGGTACAACACAGGATTTAGCTGCATAGCAAAGCTCCTCTGTAACTTCACACATTTATGCTCCACACAGGTAAAAATTAGGGCACCTTTGCAGAGCACATACTGAGACTTGGAGAATGCAAGTAGTTCATGGACCATACTTTGGGGACCTCCAGTTTAAAAACAGCAGAGAGGAGCACAGCTCCTCGCTGGTTGACATTTCACATGGGTCAAGAAGAACATACAGCTGGTAATAACCTAAGATCTGACAGACCTACGTTCAAATTCTTGCACTGCTACATGCTTCATGCAAGACCTTAGTCCTTTGTGTAGTCTTTCACCTGCAAACTGATGATAATGTCAGCTCTCTGTCACCTGGTGGTGTTATGTTGATAGAACACATTTGAATTTCAGAGCTATTTAGACAACATGGTAAAGGAGATCTGATATATAACAGTAGAACTATGAAAACTATGGAGAGATAAGGACTTCTTAGTGGCAGCGACATTCCTCCTCAAGTTTCTAACTCATTTCCACAACTCCCTGCAGGACATCCGTTTTGTAGAGTGCTGAAGAGATCAATTACTTGCCCAAGTCCATGTGCTTAGGACAATCCTTGCTGCAGGGGGTGTTCAATCACCTTACCGACAAGATTGATTGGATTTAAATCCAACTGTTTGCTCCGATTCCACTGGGCCATCCGGGGTCAAATCCGACATCCTTTCTTATTGAGTTTGAGTCATTTCAGTGCAGACATTCTGGAGGTACTGGGGGAATTCCAGGTTGTGACCTGCAATTTGGCCGTTCACTCCCAGGGTCTGCTATCAGCAGACAAAGCTGCCGTATTCCCCTGGGAGCGCTGATGCCTGCAGTTCTAACGAACCTCTTAAGCCTTTGTTCAATCACCTAATTTTGCTTCTTGTTCCTCTCTCAATTTCCTTTTTCTTTGGGGGCTGGGAGAAAAGGAATGCGAGGCAATTCTGTCTGTACTTGGATTTCCCAGATTTTCTGGATCCTTTCAAAATCTACTACTGCCCCTAAATATTGTAGTTAGCAATTGCATTTTGGAATGGGACAAAATTCGAACATCACACCGATCCTTCTTAAGGCATCTGTTGCCTACTCTACAGCAGATCTTGAACTCCCTGTTCTTGCAGAACAATGCCTACATTGTCTATTCCTTTCCTCTCCAAAAAAATAACAAATCATAGGAAGTGCTGGACAAACAGCTTTAACCTCATCAGGTCCCTTAGGAAACTCCCTTTCCCAATTGTATTCTCCCCCTCTCAGTCAAGCCTCCTCAGAATCCAGAATGTTCCTCACTTGTTTCCTCGTGGATCAAAGTTACTAAATAGCTTTTGTGAAAACCTCTCCTGCTTCCCATCACCAAGAGTTACTTGTTCCCACCTTTCCAACCCTTCATTTTTGTAATTTGTTCCATTTATGCAAGACATAAGCCACCCTAACTGAATATCCAAATTCACCTAAAAACCTGGGAAAATGCAGCTGCATTTAGGGCTCAGAAGGGGCAGTCTTGCTCTCAGGATTCTCTTCTAGACTCTACTTTTGTTTCACTGCTGTTCCATTCCTGTGCTCAGCTGCGCTGCCCTTTTATTTATTTAATTTTTAAAAGGGAACAATTATGCCATCAAGTCAACTAACGAGGACTTTTAAGTGCTATTTTTCTTTGCATTAGTCCGTGCTCTGAAGAAAAGCCTGAGAAGACAGTGGTTAAACAGTACTTGCTGGGCTCCATGCGCTCCATCTCAGTTACCCATTTATCTCATCTTGCATGAAGAAGCCAGAAAGATGACAGATATGTGACCTCACTTGTGCTGAGCAGTTGCAGCAATACTTTACTGAAGCTTAGAATAAATTATCTAGAAAAACCAATCAATAAATCCATAAAATGTCTTCCGTCTACTGAGCCAAAGGACGTTATTTTGATAAAGAGAATTTTTAAGTGAACAAAGTCTATTTATGATATCAGATGATGCTGTTCATTTGTACTCAACCCCTTCCTCCTTCCAATACACCATTTCATGCAGAGCACGCCAACTGCAACCCAAGAAGACACAGACTAAGTGCTTACAGGCTGCAGAACATACCTCTGAACCAGCGGCAACGGGAGGAAATTGAGGGTAGATGTCATATCCAGCCCGCAATCCAACATGATGGTGGTGGATTTGAACTTGAGTACGTTGCATGGTAAGGTTGGATGTCCTGACAGGCAGTACTGAAAGAGAAAATGAGGGTGAGTTACTCATGACCTTGACCAACAGCGTGAAGTCCGCCTGAAAATTGCTTTTCGCCCGTATTTTTAAACACAGTTTCATACATACCAGAACAAAATCTGATTTCCTATGAATATCTGTTCTTTGAGGAGAAACTTCTTTACTTTGAGGGTGCCAGAGCCCTGGACCAGGCTGCCAAAAGATTGTGGAGTCTCCTTCTCTGGAGACATTCAAACCCGCCTGGACCGATCCTGTGTGATCTGCTCTGGTGACCCTGCGTTAGCAGGTGGGTTGGACTGGATGATCTCCAGAGGTCCCTTCAACCACAACCAGGCTGGGATTCTGTCTCACGTCCGTATGTGTTCATGGAGATTTCCCCATGTGAGGATAGCATAGCTCCTCTCTCTGATTTAGAACACATGCAGAATCTCTATTTTCTGACAACCACCCGTGTTCGCAAAAATCCCGGAAAAAGCAGTGTCTTCAAAACTCAGTCCTACCAGCAAAACTTGGCTGAAATTGGCTAGCAAATTTGAAAATTACTTGAGGTGGAAAGGGAAGGAGAGAATCTCTGCAGGAACACAAGTTTTATTTTCCTAAGAAACCTGCCTAAATGACCAAACAAGGCGCAGCCCACACGTTCTGTGGCTGCTTGGCACAGATGAGAGAGCTGTACATGTGCACTAGAGCAGCTCTGGGGCACATTCTCACCTGATTTTTGTCTTCTCACCTGCTTTTTGTCTCGCAAAACGCAAACAGGAAACACAAGGAAGGGACAACCACACCTGAATGGAATGGTTTGTGTACTGAGAAATCCCAAATGCTTTGCAAGCTTAATGAGGCAGTGAGCAGGTTATGTCCAGGGGCACTTCAGCATCATTGAGATGCAGCCACCTCTTGTATGGAGAGTAGGGAAACATTTAACAAGGCAGGGAGCAGCTGAAGCATTGAATAAGAAGAGAATAAAAATACCAGCTTTAAAATGTAGGATCAGAAACAGTAAATTTCTGAATAGAGCGTGGGCACCTCCACATGAGAGTTTCTCTGACGAGGGATTCAACGGTCCCTCAGGGATTGCAAGAATAGATTCTGCATCTCGAATACAAGTTTTGGCGTCTCCGAAGTCTGGGCATCTGGCAGCACAGCAACACTCAGGTGGTCAAACTTTAGCTTTTAAATGTGAGTTTGGGTCAATTAAGATGAAAAATATCAATTGGTTGGCCATGCACGGCACTAAACCCAACTCAGTCATTTTCTAAGTCATTTTCTTTATACCTTATGCTTGCTTTCTATACTTCACGCTAAGAAGTGGAAAAAAGGCAGATTAATAATTTCATTTCCTACCTCTGCTCACAATATGTTAACACAGGACTGCAACTGTCTGGATAAACAACTCCCAAGGAGACTGTTTACAACCATTCATCAAAAACACATTTAAAATTATATTTAAATATTAAAAAGTTGCTAAAAGCCTCAAATATTAAATAAAAAATATCACGAAGACTTTTGTTTCAAATTCACAAAGACTTCATTTTTAAGGAGCAACACTACATTTTGCCCGCTGTTAGCAAAGCCTAAAAAAAGGTGAAAACCCAAGCTGGTGAAGAAGTGAGTATACAAGTAAGGAATTAAGTTGTTTTATTTGCAAATATAAAATATACATGTGAAATTAAGTTCTCACCAGACCAGAACTTTGACAACTGGAGCTATAAATCTGAGTAAATAGAAAGAAATGAAGGGGAATAAAAAATTTAAACTATTTTTGTAGCTTTTAAACTATCTGTAATTAAAAAAGGCAATGACATATCACCACTTTTATCAGTAAAACACTTTCTTGTATTTTTAAAAAATCATGAATAGGATCATGACCCTGACATCTACGAGCTAACTGGAAAATCTTCTTTTTTTCTTCTTTAAAAGCATCAAAAATAATCTATATCTATGGCTGTCATGCTGTGGTAAATGGATTCCTGAGAGTCAATGGACTCTTTCTACCAGATTCAAGCAAAGTGACTGGGGAAAAAAAAAAAATAAATAAAAGGAAAAAAAAGGGGGGAAAAAGAGGGGAAAAAGGGGGGGGAAAGGGGGGGGAAAGGGGGGGAAAAGGGGGGGAAAGCAAAAGCAATTAATACATGCTATATAACTATTTGCACGGGTGACATTTCTGGGCCTGTACAATTTCAGATTAGGAATCCAGGAATCTGAATGTCTGCACTACATATATCTCTAGATACACTATAAAAGTGGTAATTTACACCCTGTTTATACTTGTTACTGTTTAAAACAGATCCAGAGATCCCAGTCACTAATATTCCTGAGCGGACGAAAATGCAAGTCCTTTTTGCTCCAAGATTTGTTTGCTTCCACTTTTTTTGTTTTCTTTATTTAGGGCTAAAGGCCGGTGCAGCTAACACACCAGGTGCCTCATCTCCCCATTAAAAAACAGCATGTGAAAAAAGTTAAAAATTTGACAAAAGGCACAAATATGCCTCAGCTCACAACTTTCTTGGCAGGCTTTGTAAATGGGATGAAAGTTTGACAGAGCGGGGCACAAAGCAATCAAGATGAGGGGGTAATTCTGGATCCAAGGACCTTTGCAGCGCCAGGTTCTCAGTAGATAACCTGGCTCGCATCGAGCGCTCGGCAGCTCCGAGTGTCTCAGGTGATCTCATGGATGGCAACGTGACAGAGAGAAGAGATGATGTCTCACGCTAGCGACTCCAAAACATTCCGAATTTCGCAGGTTAAAGCCAGTGCTTTGAATTCCAACTGAAGCCAACAAATACTGCAGTGCCTTCTTCTAGTATTAATATCACATGCTGCCTTAAAATCAAGGGGGAAAGTAGGAACTGGATTTGCCTGGACCAAAGCACGCTCACATTTGTGGAGTCTGACATTTTCACTGGATTCGGATTCAGGTCCGGAGGCTGTCACCTCTATCTTGTTCTTCCAAATTTGACCCAAATAAAAAAAGAGGATGAAATAGCATCCAACTCCTCCCCCTACAACCCCAAGATTCAGACAGACCTTCAGAAAAATATAAGATGAAGAATCTGGTTCTATGACGCCCAGTCCCCAAATTTATACACAGGTCTAAATGTGTCACAACACAGATTTCAGACAGCTTGTATCCCTCCCCCTTTCCCTTTCTCTACTCCTATAGAAGACTAGACATAAGAAAGAAATCTGCATTTCATCTACCGTTTGCATTCGAAGATTTCTCAGTTTGCTTTTCCCCCCCGCTGCATTTCATGAGCCTCTACAATCACATCCAGAAGTGCTGAGCTTTGCACAGTTTGTCCCGCTGGTTCTAGTCATCCACGCACAGAGATTTAATCGCATATATATGATTATGCAGGATTGAGCTCTTCGGGCACCTGCCTACCAACTGAATTTTACACAGTTACACCACGGATAGTGATTTATCAGAGGTCTCAAAACAAGGCCAGAATCTGAGTTCGCTTCTACGAAGCTTCCGGAAGACAAACTCAAAACTGAGAGACAATCTTATGTTTAACAACGCTGTAACTTCAGGTTAAACTAATCAAATGTTCTCCTCAGGTATTTTGAAAGGTTCTTTGGTTTTCATCTCCAGGCAAAGAATGTGAAACAGGGAAATTCTTCCTGGAAAATAAAGCAGCAGCTAAATTCAAGGTCTATGGGAAACTTAAAACAGTTGGAAACAGAGATCTAGAGAGGAGATCAATAATATGGGTAATGTATTTTCTCATAATCTTCCTTTTAGAAGACTGCAACATCAGAACCAAATTATTTGTCCAGAAGCAGAGCACACCCTCAGCAAAGCTATTCCAGGCTGATTTTCTTGTTAGTAATTATCTGCATTAACATCATCCTGCCGGTGGAAAACGATTTTATTACGAACCACGAGGATTTATTAACATTCTTACAGCAATCCGGGGGCAGCCACACGTGCGGGGGACTCGCTCCACGGAGATATTTCAAGGGTGGAAGGGTGTTTCAAGGGAGCAAGGCAGAAAAACACCCCCTCTCCTCCTCCCGAATCCCACCCCCGACCCCGGCAGCCCCCGGCCCGCCGGTGGGGTGGTGAGGAGGCCGGAGAACAGCCGCCTGCCCGGGCCTGAGGGCCCTCCCACCCCCCGGTGCTTAACCCGCCACCCGCCGCGGCCTCTCCCGCCTCCCTCCCCTCAGCTGCCGCTTCCCCGCCGACCGTTTAACGGCCGCTCGCGCGCCGGGCCGCTGAGGGGAGCGGAGTGCCGGGCCCGCCCCCCTCCCTCAGGGCCGCCCCCCTCGGTGCCTCAGTTTCCCCTCACGCCTGCGGGTGGGGCTGAAGCTGCCGCAGCCCAGGGATAATCACAAGAGAACCCCCCTCCCCGCGGCTTCCTCACAGCACCCCCGACCCCACACACTCACCAGCTTCATGCTTCACCCGGTTCTATTTACTGGGACAATCCTGCCCCCACCTTCCTGCCCGCCCGCCTCAGGGCATCATGGGACTTGCAGTCCCACCGTGCCCCCCCGCCCAGGAGGAAGTCATGGTTGAGCCCGCCCCTCCCTCCCGAGGCATGCCGGGAGTTGTAGTCCGCCCCGCGCTTCGCCCCGCGCTCCATTGGCGTGCGGCGCCGCTGAGGCATGCTGGGAGTTGTAGTCCCCGCGCGGCCGCTCGCCCCGTCGCCCTGGGGAGGGGGGAACTACAAGTCCCAGGGTCTCACAGCTGCAGCAGGTGGGAGCTTGGATGTTGATATCAACATGGCGCTTGTCAGACAGACAAAGACAGTCAGTCTGGTGTGATTGAGCCAAAAAAAAAAAAAAAAAAAAAAAAAAAAAGAGGGAGAGAGCGGGGAGGAGGGAGCGGCAGGAGGAGAGCGAGACGGGGAGGGGGGCTCGGCGGCCGAGGGATTTCCTTCCCCCCTATTGTTCTCCTCCCTCTGCGCCCCCGTTAATCTCCCCTCACGCTGGGGCGGGGGCAGGCGGGGGGACCCCCCCACTGCTGCCGTTCCATGGTGAGGTGGAGGCGCCGCCAGCACCCAGAGGTGAGTGGGGAGGAGCGGGGGGGGGGAGAGCGGCGCTTGTGAGGGGAGGGGGCGGGCGGGCGGGTGGGTGGGCTGGAGGGAGGAGGGGGGGGCCGGCGGGAAGGGGAGACCCCCCTGAGCCGGCACCGCGGCTGCCTGAGGGGAGTTGAGCCGCGGCGGAGAGCGGGTTTCCTCGCCTCGCAGCGCGGGATGTGCGTGAGGGGGGAAGCCGGGGCGGGGGGCGGCCGGGGGCGGGCAGGGGCAGCCCCTCAGCCCGGCCGGAGTTCGAGCCGCGGCTGCGGGTTATTCTGGGCGGCCCGGAGCGGGGGAGGAGGAAAAGTGTCCCCGGGTTGCTGCTGCGGGGGTCTGCGGGAGGGCAGGGCAGCCTTTGGGGTTTAAGGAAGAGCCTTCCATCGTTGTTCCTGCCGTTTATTTATTTAGCCTTTTTATTTTTTTCACCCTTCTCCCGGGTGCGGGGGTGACGGACTGGTGGTGGCGGAGTCCCCTCAACCTGGGTGGGTGCTTATTTTTCTTTATTTTCTTTTTTTTCTTTTTTTTTTTTTTTTTGTGGTGTTTCGGTTTTGTTCGCTGCAGAGTTTGAGGCTGGGCTGCTGCGGGGGCCGGCGGGTCCCCCCGTTCCGTGTCCCTGAGACCCCGTCGGGGGAGAAACTGCCCCGAGCCGGCGGTGGTTTGGCCGGGGGGGAGGCTCCGACCCCGCGGGGATGGAGCGCGGTGCTCTCTGAGGATCGAACCCCTTCCCCGGGGCTTTACCGGGGAGCTCTGCTCAGCCTGGGGGGCTGCGGGGCCGCCCTGGGTGTGCGACGGCTCCGGGGGCTCTTTTTTAGGGCAGCCCCGGTGCTTCGTGCCTGTGGAAGGGGGGGAAACGGGGTGAGCCCAACCCCGCTGGATCCCGGGGCTGGGAAGCGGCGCGATGAGGAGGGTGAGATCTGTTGCAGCTCCCGGGGCTTTGAGCGAGGGTTTTCGGGCAAGGGAAAGGCGTGAATGCGAAGGGTGTCTTGTTGCTGGAGAGTTTTAACATGGGAACGGGTGGGGGAGGAGGAGGACCCGGAGGGAAGTCATTCCCAAAATGTGCGAGGAGAGCTTGGGTGGGGTGTCAGAGGCTTGTTTATTTTGTACTTCTTGGGAAGAGATGGGGAGAGGGTGTAAATGTTTTTATACCCGTGCCGGGGATCATCTCTTTTTTTTTTTTTTTTTTTTTTTTTGAAGAACAGTGTGTTTGACCCCAGGACCGGTTGGAGGAAGTGGCAGGGAATGTCGCTGAACCGTTTTGCTTTGATTCGGGCTTAAAACGAAACAAGAAGCGACTGTTTTTAGGCGCAAAATACACATGCAAGACAGATCGAGCCGAGTTCTTCAACCTCAGTTTTGCACGATGGTTTGGTTTTTTTTTTTAGTTTTAAGAGTGTCTCTTGGTATGTTTGCACAGCACTTCTCCGGAAAGCATTTTTTTCTTTGCGATAGGTCTGAAAAAGCTTTGCTCATGTGTGCTGTTTTTCCCAGTCCTTTCGTGTTAGGGACGAAAAAATGCCTTTTTTGGGGGGGATGGGGAGGGAAGAAGGAAGAGGAAATGAAGATTGTAAGCATGTTTGCTGTTTTGTCTGTGGAGTCGGGTATATCTCAATTTATTCTCCTGCTGAAGTAACGCTAGGAGTACAGATAAGTGGCTTTTAAGTACAAAATGTACTGAAGCTGGGAAGATTTAAACTTTGTAGGGAGGAAAGCGTTAAAGCGATGGCCAGGACGCACGTTTGAGAGCAGTGTCGGAACAGATGTGACAGACGCCAGCTACGTGCCCCTGCTTCAAACTAACGGGGATGGGAGAAAAAAAGAAAAAAACCCCTACAATTTGCATGAATGGTACCGCGTACAATATATCGTATCGGAGAGAGAGATTGTGCTCTGCAGACGATTCGTGGGCTGGTGAAACTCCAAAGTGCCGGCTTGCGTCCCGTGATATGACTAGCTCATTTCTGCAGGGCTCATCAGGTACAGACTCTGCTTCCTTCCTGGGATGGTGCAGCTGGCATTTGATTTCCTCCATGGATGGGAGAGGAGGAGTCCTGTGCAGTTTTTTTCCCCGAGATGATTGCATTTTCTTTGGCCTTGCTGTACCCTGCCTCATTAGTAGGAACTGCATCTATATTTATTTACCATTATACCATGTCCCTTGGGATGTCGGGTGTAGTTTGGAGTAGGTATATATGGATTTATCACTCTTGACATTTTTTTTTTTTTCCCGTCATGCTAGGGCCAAATTTGTCAACAGCAGAGAACAAACTTAATTTATTTCTGTGTTTTGCATCTCCCTTTTTGCCATTTCTCTTCCAAATTGCAACGAAAACATCTCTGAGATGGGGATGGGGGAGGGAGGTAGGGGAGAAGTGAGAAAGGGATGGAATATGTTATCTGTGCAGGGATGCATTTGTTATCTGCACGTTCTAGGAGCATGGGGCTCTGTGAAAGAACAGCGTTTGATACTGCATCTGAAAACTGAGGTTTGGGAACGCTCTTTTTCCCTTATCTGAAGATTCTTTTTTAGCCCCGCGACAGCCACAACTTTTTCTGTACAGTTGACAGAATTGTCTGATGAGCCTGGGCATGAGACTGGGAACAAGGAACTCGTGTTTTACTCAGCAATGTCTTTTCTTCCTCCTCTGGTTCCTTTAGCACCAGCACAAGCACCAGAACAGGCATCAGCATTTTTACTCCTGTGTCATCCAGCTCTGTTCGGAGCAGGTCTAGACAACATTGTGGTATGCAGGCTGCCAGCTGGGTTACAGGAATGCTACCACAGGTGAAACTGCAGGATTTTTAGACAGTGGTAAGGAAATCTGCAAGAAAATCACGGGTGGATGAGGCCTGCTTATCTCGTATAACTACTTTACTGAGTGGTCTTGAGCAACTCCTTTCTGTTCGTTGACCTTTCTAGAAAATGTGCATCTCTTTAGCATTGCGATTCTGATAATTCCACAGAACTAGTAACCGATGTCGGGTGCAGAAAGCTTACCTGTAAGGCAGTTTCTGTGAGGGTCTTACTGGTCTCCTTCAGAAGGATATTAAAAGTTCACGGCTGGCCAGCCTTTTGAAAATTAAATTATTATGAAGTGCTTACTTTATAGTGATAATCCATACATTGATAGAAGGTTTGGTTTGTTTCTTCGTGAGTATCTGGAGGTGGGAAGACAGTGGGGTTCTGACATTTGTTTTTTAAACTGTTTTTTAAATTTTTAATAAGCATGAATGTCAATTGTTCTACTGTTAACTTTTGGGATGGTTCTTTTTTTGTTGGATGTTGGTGGGGGAGCGGTGAAATTTGGATCTTTAGGATATGATGTTTGGGTGGGGAGTTGGAAGAATTAATGAAATGGAAACATGAGAAAGGAAGAACGCTGTGCTGTCCCTTCCTTACAGGCATTTCCAAAGATGTTTGGTTGTGTATGTTAGAAAATAAACCAATTTGCATGAAATAACAGCATATTTTAATCTAAAGACAGCAACTTTACAGTGATTTCTGTGCAGAACTTTTAGGGACACTACAGAATGACACATTACAGCGTTGGAATCTGTGGAAAATGTTTTTCATATGCTGCAAAGTTTAGGATTTGAAATCAGACACTTTAAAGCATGCTGTCATCTTAAGAACCCTGCTGCAAAAAACCCCATGCCTTTGTTTCCTCTACCCATAGCTTTATGCAGCTTTGACACCACTTCTAAAGTCACTGAAGTTGATTTCACTTTTTACCCATTTTAATGGAGCAGGCACTGGGTCCGTATACACATCCTCATGGGATTGGGCTTGAACGATACTTATGCTGATAATATTACCTTGTGGGTTATCAATGAAGTAAGACCAGTGTCATGATTATAGTGGGATTTTTAGGACAGAATGAGGAGAATTCGAATTTTGGGGGGTCTGAGTTATATCCGTAAGGCTGGTTTTATATCTAAGATTATTAAGAAGTTGCATTTTGCATTCTAATATTCTGTACTGACTAAAAATCCCTTCTGACATGTATAAAATCAGGATGGCTGGGTAGTAAAGAATACGAAGAGTTCATATTTGAACACTCAGTCTTGCAAATGGGTGGTGTGTTAGCTATGGATGCAATTTTCAGTGTTAATGCTAAAGATAAGTGTTTTGACAAATGCTTTTCATTTGGGGAACGATACAAGCAAGAATAACAGGATATGAAAAGGAAGCGTTGTTTTTCATTTGGCAGGTGGCAAACCAAGGTGGAGAGGGATTAACTTGCCCAGGTTCATACACAAAGTCTGCACCAGAACTAGTGATGAGTTCGTGATCTCCAGGGTTTGTCAGGGCTTTAATCAGTTTTTCTCCCTCCCTCTTTAATTGCTTAACTTCCACATTTAACAAATAATGTAAAGAGTTTTTATTTTTCTTCCAGTTTCGAACTTTATAGCCCGAAGTTTGTTTTCTTTCATTTTTAGTCGAGCCTTGAAAACACAGGGTTGGAAAGCTGCGTCTGAGCAGCACCTCCCTGACATATGATACTATCTTGAAACAGCCTCTGACAAGTGAACCCTCTCATTGAAATCATGTGAGGAATTTTATTACTCAACTCTTGAAGATCTTCTGGGGGAAAGGAGGTTGCAAACTATTAACTATGTGGTCTTCATTTCAAGTTGGCACAGAAAATAGTCTTATGTATTGAGGCAGTCATGTGGTCCACAGAAAGAAGCAGAGAATTGGCTCTGTAGTCGCCAGCCAACTGAAAATTTCATCTTGTAACTGTGAGAAACACATTTATTTTTGTGTTGTGACTGCTAAAAAGAGGCACATTCGCTTGAAATCTGGTCTTTCTTTAAACATGGCATTGTTTGATTTCCTTCCCCTCTCCTCCTGCTCAACCGGGTGCTTATACAGGGTTAACCTGGGACCCTAAAAACATGTGGAGAAGCTTTTATGATAGATACCCTTAAGCAGCATCCCAAACACAATATACTTTTTTCTTTGCTGTTGCAGTCGGTTTTACCCAAAGCTCATCGTTTGAGCAGGTTTCCTGCATAATACGCGGCTGAGCAAAGTGCTCGTTTCACAGTTATGAAACCGCTGCTATCGCAATTATTGCATCGTAAAGCCCAACCTAATCAGAAGTGATCGATTTATGGCCATAGCTTCTGTGGGGTGCTAGTGGAGAATGGCTCTGATGTTTCACATTTGATTGGTTATGGCTGAGCCACTGTCTTCCTCCTGATAAAATAATACTTTGTACCTTTGTTGGTAAATCTTCAGGTGCTTTACAGAGGTATCAGTATTTTACAGATAGAGAAACTGAGGCGTAAGGGCCAAGTGACTCACTCAAGGTCACATGCTGAGTCAGTGGCACTTGAGTATGGCTTTGTTCTCCATCTATTACACTTTTATATCTGTGATATATTAATATATATTAACCATATAAGGAATTTATTGGCTGGTTGTCTAATGTGCTCAATAAGATTTTCTTACAGTGATGGGAGGATTTCCCATGTTCCATTGACTTCTGTGGTTTGACACTTGTCGTCCTTATTTGTTCAGTTAATTTTAATGCTTTTAAATCCGTTAGATTTTTTTCTGCAACCCTCTCTATCAGGCCAAAAGTGCTATGGGGTAAACTTTCTCACAAGACTGTAAGGGATGCCCCTTTTTCTTGCATAGCCTTTCTTCTGCTTCGTTTAATAGGAGTTTTTCAGTGTGGAACATCAAATCTTATCTCAGGAATGCACATGCATGTTTGTTATTGTTTTGATTCAGCACCATGTTAATGTAGACACCAAAAGGTTGAACAATTACTTGTTTGATGCACCTTTTTTTAAGAATTAAAAAAAGAATCCCTGACTGGTTACTCTACCCGCCTGTGTGCAGATTTCCTTTTCCCAGTTCTTGAGCAAAGCTCAAAGCAGAGTCTGAAGTTAAAGCCTACTCTTAAAACTGGGAGCTGCTGTAGTGCAGCGCTTCTGACCGAGTGTATTCTGCTTTATCTTTCCTGTGCAGCCAACCAGAAGGTATGGAAGGTCAGTTAACTCTTTCTCCTACAGAACTCCTCTGGGAATGGTTACTTCAGCATTTCTCGTGTGTTTCAGTGCAGCTACTCACCTGAAACTCATGACTAAGCATGGCCCTTGATCAGGTTATGTGTACACCAAAATTAATTGTGTTATGTGTTCGTTGTGTATATGCTCACGGCGTGTTGGCGAGTGCATCCTCCAGTCACTATTTGCCCAATGGGTGGAGTTTTGTTTCCAGATCTACTGAAGAGTTTCTTGCAGCCAGAGGAAACCATTTTTATTACCTGCTTCATGCATGGAGGTAGCATTCTTTTGTTCTTCATGCGTATAAGACATCTATCTAGGCTACATTAAATTTACATGAACCCTGTTCACTGCTGTGGTGGTAGATGAGGTCTTGATATTGGGCTGGGAAAGTCATTTACAAGCCAGGCATACAAAATATATTATGTTTGGCTCTACCTCCAGCTGAATCTCACTTGCCCTGTATTCCTGGCATCGGGTTTCTCCCTGCTTTTGAACTTAATATTTAGGAAGTCTTATTTTCTCTTCACTTTCTTAAAAAAAATATGTTGAATGTTAAGTTCAGCAGTAAAACAACTGTTACTGAAACAATACTGTAGGCTACTCTTGCAGGGAGCCTTGTGAACAGGCAGTTTGATTCTGATAAGCCCTATCAATCGGGAAGTGTAGCATATAGTCATTTCCTGCATTTCGAGCCGCCCGTTTCTTAGGAGCTCTGAAGCAAGCACTGAATCTGCTTTTTGTTCCTCCAGTGGTGCTGTAATACTAATGGAAGCAGAAAGCATTTAGTTAGTTCATAAAATACAAGCGCTGTTTCTGCTTGGATCTTTATTTTGACCTTTATTTTGGACAGTTTCTCTGCCATGAGCAGATTCTCCAATTACAATGTCAGCTTTCACTAGAAATCTCTTTGTGATTTAACTGGCAGGGTTTTGGAGTCGGAGCAACTGGGTTTGCAGCAGCTCTGGCGTGTAAGTCGTATTGAAATGTTGAAAAGGAAAGTTCTTCCTGGCAGTGAGGTTGTGTTGGGCTCTTGTGTGTAGGCTCTGCCGTAGATCTTACTTTATGACCCAGGGCAAACTTCTTGACTCGCCTGCGTTCCAGCGTGTAATATGAAAATAAGTCTTTCAGGGCTGTTGAGATGCTTTCACGTTCGTCAAGTATTTGAAGATTCTTGGCTGGGTGGAAGTGCATGCTGCTGCTCTCACTGGTACAAACATGAATGTCCTAAGTGTATTTACACAGAGTAAGAACCAGTTATTTAAGTTAATACCGATTTTTTTTCATGCTTCAGATGGGAGAGGTAAGCGGTTGATCACAGTTTTCTCAACTAAGTTGTATTACGCATGAGTTCCAGACATCATCATCGGTTGTTCTCTGTTTGCCTTTCACGGAGGCTCCATCTGTTTGGTGGGATGGTGCTGTTTAGTGAGCAGTACAGCAGTCTGAAAAAGATGGAACTTATTGAACTTGAAACTTGTCCCACCCTCTTTAATTTCCTCACCCATAAAAGTAGAATGATGTTAACATATTAGAGATTCATAAAATTTAAGGTGAGAACAGACAATTAAAATCTTGTCTGATACATTTTATGTGCTTTCTATCACAAGGCTTTAAATTTTAATCATTTACTCTGAAACTGATACCAATAACTGGTGTTTGGCTAAAAACTTTTTGAAAACTTTCCAGCCCTGAGAGTCCATCATTGGTAAGTTCAGACTCATCACTTCTCTTGGTAGTTGCTGCCATCTCACTGTTAAAAATAAGTGGCCGATTTCTCATTTGAATTTGTTTAAGTTCTGCCGCTGGTTCTTGTTATGACTTTCCTGACAAGATTAGAGCCCTTTAGTATCCAGGACTTTCTTGCCATGGAGGTACTTACACTCTGTAATCAAGTTACTCGATTGATAAGGAGACAGAGTTGAGCTTTTAAGTCTCACTCTGAGGCATTTTCTCCTGCACTCAGATCATCCGGTGATTCTTCGTAGTCTCAGGTTATTTTTAACATTGTGGAAACCAAAAATGGAGAATATTCCGGCCTGCATCTGATCCAGACTGAATACTGAGGTGCAACAGCATTTAAAAGGTTCACAGTAGCCCCTTTGCATTGGGAAATCCTGTTTGTGAGCCTTGCTGTGCTGGCACTGAGATTATTCTTAGTTAAGCCTGCCATTTAGTAGGTGCAGTCTGCATTTCTTAGATTATAAATTTGCCTTTGTATTCAGATGTGTTTTGCTTTCCTGAGCTACTTTAAGGTATTCAGACGTCTTTCTTTTTCTGTCCTTTCCTCATCATAATGTACTGTTCCTATAGTCTTGGTGTCAGTAACAGATGTTTATCTGCAGTGATAAAAATGTTGAACTGCATCAGACCTTAAATTTAGTGACAAAAAAATTAGCATGATGCAATCCCAGGAAGTAGATGAAGAACTGGCGAACTGACAGCCCTCAGAAAGCACCAGTCGATACGGAGCAGCTGATGTGCATTTCCACTAGAACCAACGTACGCCCAATGCGCATCTTTTCTGCTGTTCGACTACCTTTGTAATCTCAAAGAACAAATTTAGTTCTTTATCAAGATACTTGCTATTAAATCATGCTGACTGGCACTACTGAAGTCCCTGCTCTCTAATTCTTTACTGGGAATGTATACATATATTTTTCTCCTGTTGGTTTGCCTGGATTGATACCCAGCTGACTGCCTTAGAGCTCTCCAGACTTTCCCCTTTTGGAGTGTTAACACAATGTGAACATCTACCTGTCCTGGGGTCTTGCCCTTGTTTTCTAGAGAGTCCCTCATTTTAAAAAAAGAAACTAAACCAAACCACCCTGCAAGACTGCAAAAAGCCCTCTTCAGTGCATGTTTTGTAGGCTGATTTCAAATGTTTCACTCTTAATGGATCTGCTGAAAATATTCTTTTATTACTGATGAATTAGAAAGTACTTTGTGTGATGAAAGCATCTTGCCCCAGTGTAAGGGAGAAGTGTTCACTGTAATCCTGCTTCTCCCTTCCACTTGAAAGTTACTGTAAAAAAAAAAAAAAAAAAAAAAATTAGCTTTTTTTGTGCGTGTATGTTGAATCTTGCACTTTGGTTAGTTCAAGGAATGTCCCAAGACCTTTTTGTTCCTAAGTGGCTGCAAGTGTAAAACCGCGATGCTTTTGGGGTGGCCATGGTGCATGGGCTGGACGATTGCACGGCGTCCTGGAAGTGAACAAACACCTTTCTAACCTTTGCAAGTGGCTACTGAGGAAGACACTTTGGAATTGTACTTCAGTTTGTTTCACAGGCATAATTCTGATAAATATTGGTGTCATGCCTCTGTCACACTTAAGTAAATTCTGTTTTACTCACAGCAACGTACCTTTTTGTTACAAATGCAGCTGCCTTCACTTGCTGGCTGTTGCCCTGCGTTTCCCTTTTCCTGTCCCAAACCGATTTAGCTTTTACTCCTTCCATGTTACTGCTGTGATCAGCATTGCACAGGAATGTCTCTTTCTGGAGGACAGGCAGCATTTTTGTCCGTTGCTTTTTAGGATACAAGATAATACAGGATCTTGAAACCAAACCTCATTTAAATACTACTGCCGGGAAGAAGTGAATGAAGTGTGTTTATATTTTGGGTTTGGTGGTTTTTATGTGTGTTGGTTGGTTGTTTTGGTTGTATTTTTTTTTCTTTAGGTGTTTGAAAGGACTTGCTCCGTGAGGAAGTCCCTGTTTGGAAACCTGCAAATTCCAGGCAGATAAAATGCAAAGAGGTCGAGTGAGTATCTTGAAGTTTGGGACGTCTGTTTCCTTTCTGACTGTCGAGTGGGAAACCTGCTGTAGCGATAGGCTTTGGGGAAAGGCTTGGAAGGGGGAAGAAAAGGAACAGGGCTGAGGCCCAGGATCTGGGAAGGACACTGTAAAAGCAGGTACGGCATTTCTGCTGTTTGCAATCTGAGCTGTGGCACTGTGGAAGTCTAAGACAAGTAACAGAGACTCAAAAAAGTGTGCTGTTTTGTTGGATATGAATATTTCTTATAACACAAGCTTCTTAGCTTTTCCTGCCTCCTAGCTAACTCGGTATCTGATTTTTCTGTTCCTCTGCTGTCTTCTTGCAGGAGTTGTTTATTGACTGAAATTGTTTCCATATGGCTGCAATGTAGAGCTTGATTACATTAAATGTGGCGCTTTCCTGTGGCATTGCAGTGCTATGCAAAGCTCGTCCCTCTTTCTCTCCCTCCAACCTCCTCTTCCTCTGTAAAACTTTGTTTTTGAAATGTGTCGCTTGTTTAGGGATTATCATTGCCCTCTTGGAGGCTTGTAGAACTGAAAAACTGGGATCTAGATCTTTTTTGGGTCTTCGTATTTGATTGCTTTGGCAGGTTAAGTTTGCTTGTAAATTGCTGATAAAATCCTTATGAAGATTAGAGGGACATTGCTGGAGCTGGGGCCCCAATGTGTTAAACACTGAACAAGTATGCAGGCAAGAGATAGTCTGTACCTCCAAGGAGTTTACAGCCATCAAGACAGTCCATTTAGATTGTATTTGTTTACACTGATGATCAATTTAAATACTGCTCCAAGAAGGTGTTAAAATGGAAATTCCTCTACTTGGAGGCTTCAGGCCAGATTCACCACTTATCTGGAGCCTGGAAGCTATGTCTAGTTTGCAGAAAACAGATCTGTTTAATAGCAAATGGATGCATCTGTATCTTTGATAAGAATAAAAGCTGATTGTTGGCTAAGTTAGCTAATAAAAGCAGCAGTGGAGCATTTCCACCTGCTCTTTGCAGTTATGCTCTCTTTTATAAGCTTGAGTTTTATAACCTGGATTCAAAATTTAGGTTCTGTTAAAAATGTTTTCTGTTAACCAGGTTAAAATATATAAATACCTTTTTCTTAAGCCTAAGCCGTCTGATGTAATGCCTACATTTCTTGTACTTAAAGAGAACGTAGGCAGTGCATTTTTACTGCCGATATCTCAAATAAAGTCAAACCAGTGAACTGATGGTTGTCGCTCTTGGCCGAGCACATGGAACCAGAATCTGATGAAGCACTAAACCAGCTTTGGAGAAGTAGCCTCTTCTGCAAGTGCATAGAGAATATTTTCTTCATTTCTGTATATTCAGATAGTTCAGATCACAGAGTCTTTAATTCAAAACCGAGAAACCATTTGGGAGCTGTAAATGCAGAAATGCTTGTTTTCCTCACCTAACATAAGGTGGAAAAAAAAGAACAATGAGGAAAGAGATTCACAACACTGAAATCTTTCAGTGGAGGACACAGCAAGGTTCAATTCACTTAATAAAGATAATTCGTTTGTTTTCACTAAAGCATTTTAAAACGCGAACCATGTTTCTGTAACCCTCTTATGCGTCCAGCATGTATGATGTATCATTCGAGACTAATAAAACTGTAATAGATAAAAGCTGGCATTTAAAAATTGTTTTATAAACAGTCTGGCTAATAACCCAGGGTGGCAACTGAAGCGCAGGGATAATGTTCAGGCCTTTGCCTTGCTAGAGCCTGAAGCTCCCTCCAGTCTTTTTTAAAAAAATTCAATGTAAAATGAAAGCGTCAAGGGGAGAAATCCAGCTTTCCAAACCACAGGGGATCCAGCGCCGAGTGGGGTGGTGCGGGGCAATCGGAGGTGTTAGTTGTCTATGTGGCAGGTTCAAGCCGCAAGTTATTTAAATGTCCCTTGTAGTTTACAGGTGTTTTGAGTACTGAGCTGGCAGGTAAAAGACAGTGACCATGAAGCTGTCATAGCTGTCACCTCTGCTTGTCTTTTTCCTTCAAGGACTTGCTGCTGGTCTGAGCTCGGAGTAAAGGCTGTGGGCACCTTATCCCATTTGGGGCGTTGCAAGTCTTAGAATTGTGATCGGATGGAGCGGCCCACACCGAGGCACCTCGCTCCAACAGGAGGCTGGATTTAAAACCTTTCATTCTCCTTTCTGTTTCTGTCCAGCATGCAGGTCTTTGTGGATCCCTGGATAGACGGCTTGTGCACATTGTGAGGAGAGAACTTTTCAAGAAAGGCTGTGGGTCCTGCAGCGGGGTGCCTACAAATCCTGATTTAAGATCTTTCTACTCCCTATTTTACGAAATGCTGGGGGAAAGGCAGGCTGGGGAAGCCTTAGTTTTTTTCTGTGCCGCATGAAATGCTCTAACTATGTGGCAGCAGAAGCGAAGTTTAGAATAAATTTAGTTTTCAGTGTTGTCATCTTCACAGAAAAGGAGAAGAAGAGAGAAATTGTGACTATCTCAGACTTTGCCTGTTCTACTTCTTGCACGTCAGAGCTGCGTTCTGCTGCTTTCCCAGTGGATGACCAGCTAAAACAAATACTAAACTTCACCTCTTTAAACTCCTCCTTTTGTAACATTTGGTTAGTTTGCTGGGTACTTTTTTGTGATTTCCAGAACTATTGAAACAGTGTAAGTCGATGAAGACTCTCTTGTGTATTGTATGTGAGCTCAGATATTTGAATATGGAATAGAAATAGTACCGAATATCTGCAATTTCCATTGAATTTCAGTGCCTTTAAGGAATGAGTCCTTAAGATGTAACTAACTTAGAGGCAGTGGGAGTGCTCTCTGTTGGTTTTCACAAGAACTGAACTGGAACTATATTGAGGATATTTTCTTTTTTTTAATTAACAGGAGATCCCTGAGTCCTTTTATACTTAAGAATAATTAATTCTCTATTGTTTTTGCTTTTGACAGACTTCTACTGTCAATCTTTCAAAGGAAACATTGGCCCTTCCTCCAATTATTTGATGAAACAGTTTACTATGTGCAGCCTCTCCCCCACCCTTCATAGTAAAAATCTGCTTCTTGTGTCCTCCTGGGTGCTGCTTCCCAGCTCTGCTTTGCTCTTTCTGTCTCTTACAGATAAAAACCTGCACAGTGTTGGGACTGAAATGTTTTTATTCTCCTTGCACACTTTTCAAAAAGTCCATAGCACTGGCCTTCTAGGTAACAGCATGTGTTACATGTCCTGCAAATAAAGAGCATGATCTTTCAGTTTTCTTCTAATGGGAATTACTTTTGAGAAAAGACCGCAGGCTCAGGGCCGTCCTGCCTTTGCAGTATTATCAGTTTATTTTGGGTGCAAGTGTGATTCATTTTTTCTTAAATATTAAAGGGAGCGTTTATGCCTTTTTTGAGGTATAATTGTATGGAGACGTTACTTGGACAGACCTCCTAAAGTCTCCTGCATTAAATTGGATGTGCTGGGTATGAGCTCTGTGTGCTTACAGCTGCTGAGGAGAGTCCTGGACCGAACTGGTATTCCCAGAAACCAGAGAAATTGCAAATAATGTTTCTGCTTCTTACTGCATCTTGACTCTCCCTTACCTGTTTTCCTTGCTCCTGTTGATGGTTTTTTTCTTACCTCTTCATATGCTTTTTGCAGTCATAGTTTCCAATTATAAACTTAGCTTAAAACCTATTTTAACTGACTTTTCAGTTCTGGCCACATAGCAAAAGTGATTTAGTAATGTTCTCCCAGGTTACTGAAGCCACCGCGCAGAAAGGTGTAGGTGTCCGTCCCTTGCAGCTCTGAGATGGTTTGTGTTTGTAGGAGGAGGTGTCTGTAGTCCAGTCATTACCCCAGCACCAGCCTAAATCCAGGTGGATCATCGTGTGCCTGCACACTTATTTTTAGAGCAAGTTGCACAGGAAAATCCCATATGCAAGCTCGAGATGTGCTATCCAACCTCCACAATTCTGTGGTATGTGCAAATGGGGAAATTAAGAGTTTTCATATAGATACATCCTTGTGCTTTTCATCCTGTCTTCCAAACTTTCTCCTTATTTTTGAAAGGTGGACCTTTTAAAGCCTTTTATAATAGTTCTTAAAGACATCTCACTGGATTTAACACCGACTGGCTAAAGGGAGGGTTAGAAGCCAGCTGTTTAATTGGCGTTTTACATGGTAGACTTTCAAATTGTGAATTGGGTGAGGTTCCTGCTTTGCTGCTCTTTTTCTACAGAGCAGCAGTGGTACATGCACATGGTACTTCAAAAAATAAGGGCGTATGTTGTGACAATATTGCTTGAAGCTGGGCTCTGATCTGCAGGAACGCTACGCTGATTTGTACCTGTGAATATAGACAGCTATAAAATAAGATTTACTGAAGAGTTGCCAAACACAACATGGAGACTTATTTTAACTGAGCTTATTGAACTTACTGAACAAGTTCAGTTAAAATCAGGTTTAAAAAGTTGGCACAAGGCTCGATGAGTGGCAGCTGTGAATGCTGAGGGAAACCTATAAGGACAGGGCAAACATTTGATACCCCCCAGCATATACTTTCAAACACCCAGACTGTGTGCTTCAGGCATTCCCAATATCTTTTGTATCCCAGCTTTTCCACTTAAAGAGAGGTCTAGGCATGTTAAACCCTTAATGGCCCATTTGTCTAGACAAACTGCTGTCCTGAGCCGCGTCCATTGCACTTTTCCACCTGCTTAATGTCACATACCTGCAGGCTTGGTAGCCTTTGTGAAGTGAGATTGTTGTGTTTTGTTTTGTTTTGTTTTTAGTTCAGTTCCCGGTGAGCAAATGTCCTTATTTATCAATTAAGTCACCTTTTTGTTTATTTGTTTGATTTTTATTTTTTATTTTTTTAAATCTTTTTCTTTCTTTTCTTGGCATCCCTGGTCACTCCTGTTCTGTGCCACTTAATGCATGAGCAAATACCATCTTTTAAACTCAGTGTGCTGGATAGCAAACGATTATCCTTCCCCTCACAAGTTACCATCCTCACCGATCTGTTGACAGTGCCGCTTGTTTAATAACTCTTTTATTTGCTTCAGATGAAATTGGGTGGGATAATGTGCATTTCTGTGTAACTTCATGCTTGATCTAGCCCAATTAGTTTTGCCGAAAGAATTAATAATTTGGGGAGTGCTCCCAAAGGACTGTGCCAGCAGAACTCTGCAAGTGCTCACTCCAGGCAGGGAGGTCCAGAAAAACACATCTGTCTATGTCTGGAGTAGCATGGACATTGTAGAACGAGGGCAACGAATGATTTCTCTACGTTTTAGGTCATCCACAAACATCTATAGGACTCTCAGTTACTGTTTAACTCCAACTCTCTGTGCTCTTTATACAAAAGGATTAAGTCTGCTGTCATTTAGAAAATGAAGGTTTTTTTCTGACTTGTACCTTTTTGGTGTGCTGTGATTCCTATTTGACTGTCATTTCTCCAACTTGTAAAGCTGTCTCCAGTGTATGCAGTTCTATATCCCATCAGCTCGCTCTTTCCTGTGCTCATCATATTGCACTGCAATCATCTGTCCTCTTTTCTGCCCCCTAACACTGGTGGATCTCTCTTTTCATACTGCGTTTTCTAAAAACCGTCCTATAAAATGCCGCCGTGTGAGACTATTGTATTGGCTACAGTGATCTTTGTAAGTCTTGAACAAGGAAATTTTAATTTGAATATTTTTTTTCCCTAGATATGCATTTGATAGCCTCCTACTTTACCTTATTTGACTGCCTCCTAGTTTACCTAAAATGTTATTTTTTATAGGATACGTGGGAACATACTATTTCAAATGCTGTACAACAATGCTAATTCTTTAATCGAGGGGGGAAAGGAGCTGGAAACAGTGCTGCAAATGAAGTTCCCTCAAACCGCATCATCGCCAGCGCAAGGGTTAATATTTTTCTCCAGATGTTAATCTGTTTCCTGCTTTCATTTTAATGGGTGCGTATAGAAAGATTTTGGTTTCTTTGTCCCTTTGCACTTGAACTAGAAACTGTGTATTCTATTTGAGGTACACAGTAGAAAAGTATTTTTTTAGTGCTTTGGGTTTAACAGTTTTCTCTGTAGAGGAAGAAAAAATAACTCGAGACATCCGTCCAATGAAATGTAAAATGAGAGGACCGCAATATCTGAACTTGTGTTGTCTCCAGAATAAGATGACAAAATAGATTGAATAGTCCTTTACTCCTTCTGTTTTGGAAAGCAAGGGGGAGGGTTGGCTGAAGAGAATCATCTGCAAATAAATGACTGAGTGACATTTGCATTTCTCCTTGCAAGAATTTGGTAACAGTTCTAACAGCAATGGATTGGAAATGAGTTTTCTTAACCTGAAATGAAGCGTGTGCTTAAATTTCATCGCTGCCGCTGACTTCCATCCCAAGATTTCTGTTTTACAGCTGTTATTAAAAATTTATGGGGCAACTTCAGATCAAAGCAAATCTATATTCTCTTTATTATGTAAACTTGGGTTTTGTGGAACATATGCATTGCATCCATGCACTTTATGCAGGAATTTTTGTTCTAGCAAAGGCAGGTGTTGTGCAGTTAGACCTGAAACGTGCAAAGCCAGGGTTGTGCCAGTGATGAGTGGTGCTCTGGTTCTCTCTCTTCTTTCTTGATGTCCCAGGTAACTTCTTATGAAAAGGAAGATCTTTCCTGAAGTGCTTTACTTATCTGTTTCCTAGTTTAAATCTTCTGTACTGTGCTTCTTACTGAGGATTTGTCACACGACTTTGTGTTCCACATAACCCCGGTTTCCCACTGGTGTGCTGAATGACTACCTGCCACTACTTAGGGCCCAGACTTGAAAACATTTCTATAGATACTTAACCTCACAATTAGAGTTTTAGAGCAGTTCCCAGGAAGGCGATGACCTGTCCTTGGTGTGTTCATCACCGAGAACAAGGCAGCTCCTGCTCCAGGTAACAGGCTCCTGATAAACGTCTTCTGTTCATTCATATTCTCTGATCGGCTTCCTCTTGTCCTCCAGTCTCACCTTGCGGAATAAGTTGTCGATATTGGCATCTTTTATCCAATTTAAGGTGGTGGTTTTTTAACCTGTCAGCTTTGAGAATCTACATGTTATCTACCAATCTCAAGTTTTACCAGAACCTAAGATCCCACTTTTGCAGTGAAAAGCTTGCAGATGTGAACCCTGATGGTTTCAGTTTGAGAAGACAGCTTGAATAAACTATAATCGCGTGGTTTCTGAAGGACTGCGGTTGCTTGTGTTCGGCACCTCTTTGAGATTCATACGGGCCAGTTCTTTGGTTTTATTCCCCTTCTGACCTGTCCCGTGTCTCCAGGTAGCTGATGCCTTCTGAGCTCTTACCTGGGCTGTTGCTTTTGCATTTGATGGGATTTGTGTGCAATCCTGGGTACAACTTAATCCTTGCTCTGCTGTTGCTTTAAAGCACTGATAATAAGACTGGTAAAATGGTGGAAGGAAGGCAAAAATGGGAAAAGCTGCTAGATCTTAAAGATTAATCAGCCTGACTTAAATAGCAAGCAAAACTACAAGCATTCTTTTCTATACAACGTCTTTTCTTCCCTTCTGCTCTTGCAAAGCTGTTTCTCCAGGGGAAGATTTCAAGCTCCCTAAGACCGTGTTCTTATATTAGTGTGAGGACACAGACTAAGATTATTTGTGTGAATATGTATCAACAGTTACATTACCTGGGGTTACTTTCATGCTTTCTCACTTGGTGGAATTACGGCCTCGTATTGCACAGTTGCTTATGTATTGCTCTGTTTATACCTGTCTGTATTTACAAAGTCATAGCACGGAACTCTTGTGTCTGAGCTTCCATCCTAAGCGAAAGAGAAGTCAGTGTAAATGATGGGGACGTCCCTAGCCTGTGTAGATAATGAAACCGGTTCCGTTTATAAACATTATGAAGAATATACAGTAGTATTCTCACAAGAGGGGTACAGTCAAACCCAAGGTTGCTATAATTATTTAGTTGGTTAGCGGTTTGTTTGGTTTTTTTAATTTGAAGAGTATATTCCCTTATTCCTGTAAACAGCTTCCTGCACCCTTAGAACACAAAGGATTTTTTCAATTTTGCTGCAAGGAAAGAAGTGATATGAGCAACCTGAAAGGTGGAGGCACTTCCTAAGCCAGATCAACCCGTGACACTGTTTGTTCTTAGACCTGCGTTCTACCTGCGGCTGCTCAGCCCCTCTGCTGGGGGTTTTCACCTCCTCTGCTGCTTTACCTGCATAAATAAGCTCAAAGAAGGGTTGTAAAACTATAATGGAGGCAGGAGGAGCAAGGGAAATGGGTAGAAATGATAATTTATTCTTTTACATTTTCTCCTCTTTTCCAAATCGATTAGTCGTCGTGCTTATGAAGCACCTTTTACAACACAGATCAAAAACCGAGGAGGTCTTGTTTAAATGTGTATCAAACAGCACGTTTCCATATCAGTGTTAGTGACTTGCTGACTCTTGGTTGTCTATAAAGTATTAGAGGGGGGTCTTTGGAATAGCTGCAGCAAAATTAAATGTTCTGGACTCGAGTGCTGTTGGTGTTGCTGGTGTTGTCCCAGAAGTATAAGCTGAAGGGGTGCAGCTATTTTATCAATATCTTTAATTAAGAAAATGTTTTACTGACAAGGTTAGTGGGTTTATGACTCTGCCACTTCCACGTGTCTCAGTGTTGGTGGGATACAGGGTGGTCTGCGGTGTCGTTTCAAACAAGTTGGACTTGTTTAAGGTTAAGAAATGCTACGTTTGTAGCCTTAGGCGAAGGGAAGCAGTTGTGTCTAGCAGGCAGGTTGCACATCCTAGGTAGTTAACAGCCTCTTTGTGTGCATCCTACTGCATTGGCTATCTGTAAAATTGATGTGTTTTGCCACCATCTAGGGTTGTAATGAGAATTAATAGTTTTTCGGCGTACTCTGGTGATGGAAATATATGTGACTCCTAACTGAAAATGTGTATTCATGTGTTGAATAGCATTTGATACAAGATCAGAGTTTTCATTTCTGGGAACACCAGCAGCTTTTTTTATCTCACGCCATCACAAGCAGAGAGAGATGGGCAAGCGTGGATCGAGGAGAGCAGGTAGACACTGATCTGAGAAGGTGGAAACTGGACACTAACGTGAGTATACTGGGGGCACTGGTCATGGTCCGTCATCATCGTCGGCAGCGGGGCCCGGAGTAATAACGCTCCAGCTGCCTGAAACCACAGCAAAGTGAAACAGCAGAGGTGGTAAGCAGTGGATGGAGAGGTGTTTGGGGGTTTATTAGGCAGGATTTTGCCCCTGACAGTAGTTGAACTCCTGAGCTATCGAAGAGTGGTTATTAGATCCCCTGACAAACAAGAAAAAAATAAGGAAAAACAAGAAATCTTGTTTTCTAGCATCCACTGTCCTGGTGTTTCCCTAGTAATGATTTTTTGGGGACAATTTTGTTTCTTTTTGCTGAATAGTGGCCTCACAGATCCAGGCAGCTGAGGGAAAATAAGAATGTTGGTCTTATTTGGAACATCTTAGGAAGAAAACAGTCTTAACGGCAACAATAAATGTGCTGGTATAATGCAGACTAAACCATACTTAATACAAGTCTATATCCATCACTCTGATATACTGAAATCCCAGTCTGCTGATTTGATGTCAGGATGATGAATTATGACCTTTTTATTATTTATTTTAAGGTTTAGTTGCAGACTTTATAAAAACATAAAGTGTGTCTGGCTGTGCTTGTAAGGTTTATTGAATGGCTGGAAGAAGCTCTTAGATTTGGAACACAAATGGTGGTTTGTTTTCTTATATTTATATATACACAAATGCATTTGCAAGTACATACAATTTGTGTTTATTTCTGTATGTAATTTACAATGGGTAAAATTAGAGCCCGGTATAAATCACATTTAGTTACATGCATGGTCGTGGTTAGAAGTCAATTCATGGGTGTCGCCTTCCTGTGCTTTGGCGAGTTCCTACACGTGGAGAGACAAGTTTGAGCTGATAGGTAACCAATTTAACATGAAGCAGTATAAGCCACTCACGGAGGCACTTGGGTTGTGCAGATTTATTTAAATCACTCTGAGGTGTGGTTTAATCCTTCCAGTTTGCAAAGGCAAGGCCATGGGAGAACACCCCTGAAAACACCACGCACGGGCTCTTGCTGAGAAAAGTTGGATCGGATGATCCTTGTGGTCCCTTCCAACCTGGTATTCGATGATTTTATGATTCTGTGATATGGTTTCGTGTAGCAGACGCCGTGCTGCAGTGCTCATGGACCACCCTGAGCCCGATGCGATGACTTTATACAAACCCTGTTGACCGCATCATGTCCCAGCAAATGTGGCTCTTGCAACATGACGGTGCGATGTTTATCTGCGTAAGATTGTAGGATCTACTGCTTCATATTTAATCAAGTATGGGTGGAAAAGTTGCACATTACTAGTCCTTTGTTTTAAAATAAAATTCTGAAATGGCTGTTTGGCCAAAATTCAAGTTGTTTGTCCACTTTCTGTTCACCAGTGTGGTTGCTGGACAGATTTGGCACTCAGGGTGTCCATAGGCTTGTGATAGTGTTGACAGCTTATCTTGATGTCTTGAATAGATCTGATATGAAGTATCATCTTTCTCATTTGGACTAAAACCTTGTCTACTTCTTGTCAGTGAGTAAATCTTTCCCTAGAAGTTTTGACTTGGTGTTTGCTGCTTCCTAGCATGGGACTGACCAACTTCGCCTGCTCAAAGCAGTTTAGTAGTTCATAAACAATTTCTTATGCCTGTTTGAGCATTTTGTTTATATCTCTTGTGATACAAAACTGACAGCCCCAGTACCTCCAAGTTTGCATTTTTACAAGATGGAAGAAAAGGTGTTTTGTTTTTTCTTTCTATGCTTCTTCGTAAACAACGGGTGCATTTGTTTGCTTGAATGTTTAGCAGGTTTTCTGGTGCATTCGTACCATTGTAATGCGATTGTCAATCCAATACTGCTTTTTTTCCCCCGCCCGGTTAAGCCTAGAAATCTGACTGAAGAAAAGCTGAGACATACCCAGTGGTGCAGAATTGTTTCACTGGATGAGGCAGACAATGTCTTTAGGTCTGTGGAGAGTTAAATGTGGCTATACCTGTGCCATTGCCTGCGCCTCCAGATGTAAATATTCACAAGCTGTTGGTCTGAGACTTAAAATCCAGCCAGCTCAAACCACAGGCAGCACTGAATCACCTCTGAGCACAGGCAGGACCTTGCACTTGAGTGTTGCCCCTTGGCTTTTGCTCATCAAGTGCAAGGATGGTTGTGATTTCTAACTAGCTCGTCATAAAGTGTCCGTAAAGACGAGCTTTAGCCTCTTGGAGAGAAGGTGCTCCAGGGAGCAACTCACAGGATCTGCAATTAGGCTCCTGTTTTAAATCGTCTGTAGAACTTCTGTCTCCATTACCTGGAAGAGGAGCCTAAGGAAACTCTTCTCTTGTCGCTGCCCTTACTAACCCACCCAGAACCACCCAAACGCCTCTGGTATTCCCGTTGTCTTCTCCAGAATTTCCTTTGCTCCCCTTCCCTTAACTGCTTAGGGCAGAAATCAAACTCCCTCCTGGGTAGGAAAACGATCCATTAGATACATCCCATAAGTTCTCTTATCTCCAATAAATGCAGAATATAGATGCTGTATTAAGCTAACTACGGCTTTGGAGGGTGGGTGGTTTTATGTGTCGATCGTCAAAGTTAACGCTGCAGCATGTGGATCGATTTAAATCAAAGTGGTTTAATAGCAGGCAGGAAACTTTGGTTTGGATAATTGATCTTTAGTTTTGTTTTGCACATGTATTTCGTAAGTTCTGCTGATAACTTCATAGTTTTCTGGCAGGTGTCAAGATATAACCAAAGCAATTACATTACTTCCTATACATTTATTACATGCTGACTTACAAAATGGTTAATTCTCTGCATATTTCCCATATGATTCTTATTTACAAATCATGTCAAGCTACATTTGGATGGAAACTAGAATTCAATTGAAAGTGGAGTTTTAGTTATGTTAAGGCTGTGTTACCCTTATGTCAAAATACAGTTTTTCTTTTAAACTACACGTATTAAATACAGTGAGTCATGTCTGGATAAGGTAAATATCACGTAATTTCTGGTTACCTTGCCCTTCAAAAAACATAAAGCTGGCAGAGCTCATCAACCTACCTTATTTTTATTCCTCATTTAAAAGCGAGAAACTGTTTTTCCTGCCTTCTGAATTCCCACCTGATTTCTCGACTTTGAAAGCCGTAGTCATTGAACTGAGCTAAATAAGCAAAGTAAAAAGAAAATGTTTGTTCTTTTGTACTTGCAGACAAGGATACTGCTTGAAAGATGGGCTGGCACTTCATCAGACACTAGTTCCCAGTGCTTATTGAGTGACTTCCACTAGTTTGCTGCCTTGATATTCTTTTCCCCTTGGAAAATTTTTTTGCTAAATACGCATCTTCCTCATTTTGCTAATTTAAATTATTTTTAAATTGGAAAGTAATTTTAAAGCTTTTATTTTTAATCTGCATGACTCTGCAGTGATGCAGATGCACCTTTGCGTGCGAGTGTTGCAGCTGTGTTGGTGAAATCAAGGGCATGTGTGACGGCGGGCCTGGCCCTATCAAATATCCGTAGCTGAACACAAGATTGACAGGACGTGCTCCCACAGAATCACACAGAATCACAGAATGTCAGGGATCAGAAGGGACCTCGAAAGCTCATCCAGTGCAATCCCCCCGCCGGAGCAGGAACACCCAGATGAGGTTACACAGGAAGGTGTCCAGGCGGGTTGGAATGTCTGCAGAGGAGGAGACTCCACAACCTCCCTGGGCAGCCTGGGCCAGGCTCTGGCACCTCCCAGCAAAGAAGTTTCTCCTCATGTTCACATGGACCCTCCTGTGTTTCAGTCTGTGCCCGTTGCCCCTCACCCTGGCGTTGGGCACCACTGACCAGAGTCTGCTCCATCCTCTGACACCCACCCTGAGATATTGATCCCATTGATCAGATCCCTCTCAGCTTCTCTTCTCCAGCTGAACAGCCCCAGCTCTCTCAGACTCTCCTCATCACAAAGATGCTCCAGACCGCTCAGCATCTTTGTGTCCCTCCGCTGGACTCCCTCCAGTAATTCCTTGTCCTTCTTGAACTGGGGAGCCCAGAACTGGACACACAACTGCAGATGGGGCCTCCCCAGGGCAGAGCAGAGCGGGAGGAACAACCTCCCTCCACCTGCTGCTCACATTTTTCTTAATACACAAGGTATTGTCGAGCCTTGAGTCCAGTCTAGGAACATTTTTTGGGGGGAAAAACGGCTAAACCTGAGAGTGTGTGTTCACGACCTGCAAATCTAGACTCAGAAAGAAGTGACCACAAGTAACGTGCTTAAGAGTGAGCTCTTCTCCTGAGATAACGCCTACATGAAGTCCTTCAGCTGCTTAAGTGCTAGGCTTGGGTTTAGCTTTTTTGTTCATAGAGCAGAATCACAGAATGTCCTGAGTTGGAAGGGACCCACAAGGATAGTCGAGTCCAACTCCTGTCCCTGCACAGGGCAACCCCACAGTTCATACCGTGTGTCTGGGGACGTTGTCCAGTCTCTTCTTGGACACTGTCAGGTTTGTTGTTCCTGCTCCTGAGTTTTTAGGCTGAATCTCCAAAGAACATTGACAGGAACTACTTAAATTGCGTCTGTTGAAGGATATACCTTCACGGCAGGATGCTCCCTGTGTAACAGGGCTCTCCGCTGGCTATTTTGAGCTTGTTTATCTTTTTAGATAATGCTTGCCCTGGCATCTCTCATAGTACTCCTTTAACTTTTAAAAGCTTTAAATGCAAGTTAAACATAGACCGCCTGCTTCTACTAAATCCTCCTTGCAAGCTCATGTCAGATGTTAAAGACGGCAGCGGCACGGCCTTTTACTGACAAAGCGCTGGGTATTGGGCGGATGGCAGAGCCACAGACTAGAAATGCTCAAATTGGAATTAGCGCATAGAAAAATAAGGAATGGTTTGAACTCTGCAGAAGCCAAGAAAGGAAAATTACCCTGCAATTGCTAGAGCAGGAGCTCAGTGTGCAAAATGAGCGTTCTCAACAGACACAACTTCTGTGCAGTAGTTAAAAATAATTTGTGAGGTGGTAAAAAAAAAATAAAAGGAAAGTTGGGAAACAAATCTGGGCATCTGTTTGTGGCAATTCTTGTCTTCTGAGTGTATTGGGGAATGAATTTCTGAGATCTTGAGGCAGGAAATGTCTGTAGGCAGCCGTAATATAATAGTTTCTTTTGCTTTCCTTTTGGGATATTAGCTTTTTCTATTCCTTAGGTCTGGACTGTAAGCTCTCCTAAAATGAGCTGAACTCCATCTACTGATTAAAAATGAGAAAAATGGTGTTTTGCCACATACAGGGATTTGGGGTAGGATTTTTTGTTGATTTGTCTAGCTAGGGCATTTGAGGACTCAGCATAATAATTTCTTATTTATAAAGTTTGTCTTTTTTTATTCAGTCTTGGAACAAATAATGCCTTTAAGATCTGAGTTTTCTAATCTAAAAATGTCATCATCCTATTGCATATTTTATTTTATTTACTAATTAGTGTTAAATGCCTAGATTATAAATATATGGACTTAGAGAAAACTCTCTTTTAATAAAATATAGAGTATTTGTTTTCATTCCTTCCCTATTAGCACCAAGTCAAAAGCATAAAGCTACTTAGGATCCATAGACTCCTGATTTTTCTTAAGAACAGATTCCTTTTTCCTTCGCTTTTTTTTGTGTGTGTGTTGGAGATCCCATTTAAACTCTGATCCCGAAAATGCTAAAGGATGCTCGTAATCCTGCTAAATCCACTTTGAATCTCCCGAGTGGAAAAGCTCCCACAGCTGCGAGAACCGACAGCTTTTCAGAGCGGTATCTTTGTATGAGAAATTGTGGCGCTATTTAATTTTTAAAGTACTGTAATACTTTCAACTAAACTGTATTATAATTGGATCAACATGACCATGATACAGTTATTAGCTTTGTGCCACCACCTTAGAATCTTTGCATTTAACAAACCAAACCTACTCTGTACTCTTGCTTTTGTATATGCTGATAAAAAAGGTTAAAACACTCGTGTTTACTCTTTGTTTTTGAGGGTTGTAGTTTGTGTAAAATGTTGTCATGGAAAGCGTCGTCTGAATTCTTAGTAGGAGATTCCTGAGCTGTCCCAGTGTGCTTGAGAATTGTTTAATTTGTATGATCCCGACATCCTAAATTTCCTTAGTGCTCTTGCCTCCTTGCAGTTTCTCCATTCCTTTCCTCACTGTACCTGGAATTAGAGGCTGCGGGAATGCAAATAAAACCACGGAGAAGAGTTGGTATTCAAAGGGTGGCTTACAGAAGGAGTTGTAATCACCCAAAAGTTCAGGTGAAGGGTCTTGAGGCAAAAATTATGGTAAGTGGGAAAGATGTGAGCATATCACAAATAGTTTAGGTAGGAAACACAGAAGCAGGGCAGGGAGAACTGGAACAAAACTCCACATTTCACAACGATTGGTAGGGCCTAGCGAACATTTTTGTTGCCTTGAGAAAAGGCAGGTTTTCTTTAATGAAGGGAGAGCCCACCCGATGTTAATCCCTGCTTTGGGCCCATGATCAATGCAGGAAAACAGCACGCTGTGAAAATTTACCGCTGGAGATCAATAGCCCCTGGCTACCCAACTGTATTAAAGAGAATTGATGGGCTGAGGGGATCTTGTAAACACTGATTTGTCCCATCAGCATGTTTGCTGATTTGTTGATAGTAGGGAGATCTACAGAGCCGCTGTCAGCTGTAATATATTTCTGGTTTTTCGTGGGATTACTGCAGAACGTGCATTCGATTATCTTTTAAACCATTTCAGCGTCCCGAAGATGATTAGACATCAGTAATGGAAATGTATTAGGTGAGAGCGAATTGTATAAATTTTTAAATAAGAACACAAAAGCCTTATTTATGCTGGGTGAATTGAGATTTGCAGAAATATCCAACTAACTTTGGCCCCTAGATGACATTTTAAGGGATAAACGATCAAGGTTATGCAAATGAGTGAATTGATCAAAACCCGTGATTTAAATCACTTTGATTTACATCAGCAAGAGGGAAGCTTTGATTTAAATCATTGATTTTCATCTTGTTTTAGGATTGTACTTTCATTATTTTCCTAAAGACAAGCTGATTTTCATTGGCTGGTAACTATTTGAAGCATGTTTATTTGCAAGCAAGTACAGCTCTTAAGTTAATTTCTTAATTTCTTTGGGCAGGAGGATGAATGCTTAACTGGCAGGGTAAGCGGGGCAGGAATATGTCCTTAAGCAGGTACATAATTTAACAAATCCTCGTTTAAATTCTGTAACATTTACATTTTCTGGAAATGGCAAATGAGCTCTATATAGGTGGGGATTGAAATGGAATGTAAAACAACCTCACTGGTTCCAGATTTGTATTTAAATGTAGCTACTTTAAAAAGCTGGATTTAAAAAAAAAATAAAGATGACAAAACGTCTCATAAATGTTTTACATTTTAAAACTGATTCATTAAACAAAGAAAGCATTATCTGCAGTTAATGAGCTGAACTGTTTCTGGATACCGCGTCCTTCAAGGTTTGAGCACTGGCAGATCTTATTCTCTTACCTCTTATAATTCACAGATTAGAAGAGGAAAACAAGCTTTCCTGCCTTCTTTGGTTTTGTATTTTTCTGATTTTTAAACTCCCAATTGGTTATTCAGCTTTTGAATGAAGAAGTCATAGATTTGAATTAGATGAATAAACTAAAAACGAGCAAGATATTCCTTATAAGTGCAAAAGAGAGCAAAAGTGGTTTGGCACTTGAGACTCTCCAGGTGCTTGTGTTGTACCTTTCACCAGGTCAGGAATGGGATTTATTTCCCCTCCTTCCCAGCCTCCCCAAAACCCAGCAATAGATAATGCTGCTAAATAGTGTACATATAATTTTAAATAGTGTTACAGTAAGCTTATGCTTTGAAATAGGTGGTCAAAATTTTAACAGACCATTAAAAACGTAGTTCAAAAATCTCAGGTTTTAATCTTCCCTTATGAAATCCAATATGAATACAGATATTTTCCTGGCATATTTTAGATGGTGCATGCAATCTAGGTTTGGCAATCAAGGAGAAAGAAATAAATGTACTAAGCTAGTTTTCAGCATGGAATACATATTGATTTTTTTTTTTTCTCTCTGAAGGACTTTAAATTTTTTTTATTTTATTTTTAGCTTAGAGTGTGTCTGTCTCGCAGACAAGTTCAAGTGGTTTGGTCACTGTTTAAATTCACAAAGCTAACGAGGCAGGCAGGTGCAGTTCTGTTTTCCTGTGATTAAAACCAAAAGTCTTCAACAGTTTTACTTTTTTTGTTCCTGGACCACAAGACTTGTTGAAGCCGTAGAGCAGCTGTGATAAGAATAGACAAGACATACTGGTCTGGTCGGATTTTCTTATGACATTTATTTTATGAAAATCGTTGGGGTGATGACAGTTGAGTGTCAACTGTGAAGAGCACCTTAAATCATTTGGTAATTAACTATTTACTTATTGCTCTATGTTCTCAGGCACTGCGTAAATATTTACGGTTGGGAAAAAAGGCAACAGTTTGGGGTGAAGCTGCTGATATTTTCTCGTCTTCTTCAACAGTTTCAAACCCGCGATGCTTCTTATAGCTGAAAACGGTGTCTGTATTTGGTTAGAAGATGCTGCAGGGCCTCTCTTTTTCCCAGAAAATAAAAAATCAGAATGTACTCTTCTACTTTTGCACCACCTTAAAACAAATGTCTGCCCGTGTTGATTTACCAGAACTCTGTTGTTGAATGTGCTGTACTGTAAATCAGGGCAAAAAGTGAGGTCCCAACTTCTCGTCACTCTGTTTCACTTGAATTCTGTGTTAGCAGGTCGTTCATTTGCTGCTGGTTGTGTTCCTTGGTGATGCCGTGGTAAATAGATTTATCTTCCATCATTCAAGTGGCTGCTGCTGGAAATGACAAAGCGATCCCTTTACCAGGTTCTTTCCCATGTTAAGCTCTGTTTAATAAGTGAGAAAATACTTAATTTTTTCTCATGGGGGGGAAAAAGCCTTTCAATGAATGCAAAATACTGTTGCTGTAAAACTGAGATCTGTAAAACTGGAAGGAGGAAGTAGTGGAACAAATGACCTTACGATAAACTAGAAACATCTGTTGTTACATCCTTGGGTGCTTGTGTCCCACACACTCGATTAGATTTTTATTCTCTGTCTCAACCTCTGCACATACCTGAATACAAAGCATAAGTTGGTGACTGATGCAACCTACTGAGCCAGTTTATATGTATTGGGACGTACGTTTAGAAACAAAAACATTGTCAGACAGAATAGAAATATCAAATGGTAAAGAGAAATGAAGTGATAACCACTATTTACCCAGTCATAATACAGAGATGTAAAATGTAATGGAGAGAATATCCTTCAGGATATTGATAAAATACGAGGATTTCTTGCCCGTTGCTTTGAAACATATGATTCTTGATACTCTTATGTATCTGGTCCCTCAAAAATGTGGACTTGGGAGTAGGTGTACAGATTTGCAGCCTTTGATTACTGTTAATTAGTCAACATAGAGGCAATTCCTGACCGGGGTAGCACATACTTGCTCAGTTGGGCTGGCAAACAAAACTGGGATGGGGACATGGGGCAGGAACAGGACTGGAAACAAGATGTTGTGAAGTTAATGTAGAAGCTGAAAATAACGGCAGTAAAAGGTTGAAGAGGTGAGTTCCGAGAGGATTTCTGCAGTGGAAGGGCGTTTAAAGTGAAACCTTCAATGGTTCACTTGTCGAGTTGTTGAAACCCAACGTGAAGGTTTCTTGTAAGGAAATGAGGAATATGCTGTTTTCTGCCTCTGCTGTGGGGGGGTACGAGAAATGGTCGACCTAATTTTCAGCAAAAAGTGAATATTGGGAAAATAATTTCCATGTCAGACTTCTGGAATAGCTTGGAGAGTCTTAATATTCTGGTTGCTCTTCCCTGAGTTGCTGGACGTTTTTTCCTGCCAGTAACTTCATCTTGATGCAGCAACAGTTATCTGGGAAGTCGAAGCGATCCTGCAATAAAAGCGCCCTCTTAATCAAAGATGATCGAGTTGGAGACAGTCGGTGCTTTCAGTGCTGGCATCCTGTTCTGCTAAGGCCATCCCACGTAGGAGGAAGACGGACACAAAAAGTGATTTGGCTGTGATGCAGCAAAACAAATTCTGGCCAAATTGTGGCCCGGGAGTTAATGGGTACACGGTGTTACCGTGCGAGTCTCCATCACGCTGACTGGAAATCCTGGGGAGTTTTGTCGTCTGTTAACTGCTTCAGATGGTTTTGTTATTCCAAGTTTGGCTTCAACTGGTGAAAAATGGGGCACTTCTCGTGTCCTGTGTCTCAAAAATAAAAACATTTTAAGAATATTAAAGGTAAATCTTACTAGATTGCTTTAGAGCGACGGCGAGGCTGTGATCTAATCCATTTATATGCGTGTGTGTGTCATCCCCTTTTCTCCCCCAGCCAACTGGGTGTTGACTTATGGTGTCAGTTTTCTCCTTGTAGCCATAGAACGAGTCTTTTCTGATGTACTGTGGTTTACAATATATTCACGCGCTCTGGCTCGTGGAATGGCTGTACATAAATTGTCCCCAGGCTGTTTACAAACGTCATGTCCCTGCTGGGTCAGACTGACGGTCACACTCGCCCAGTAGCCAGGCTCTAATTGCAGTAAAAATACTACTTGTAGAAACTCGGCATTTCTCCTGCAGTTGAAGTGGCAGAAACACGCTCGGGACCTCAGCTTCATATCTGATGACTGATGAAGTTGGGGCCGTCAGACGTCCCTTCTCTGCCCCTGCCCAGATCTCTCGCTCTGTTACCAGTTTAAACCTACTTGACTCTATGCAGCTCTTCTCAACAAGGCCACTTGCTGGTTCTTGACTCATTAGTCCCAGTCACAGGTAAGACTGGATCCAAAGTCCCTTTTACAGGTTGAGTTTTTTAGGCCAGCCTTTTTTTTTTTTCTTTTGTTCCCCCACAAGAACTTTATATTCCCAAGTATTAGGCCTGAGCAGTCTTATAAAATTAACTGACGTTTGTTATTTACAGCATCAAATACACAAAAAAAATTATTACTAAATCAGAGTTTGGTAAGGTGAAGGGGTTGATTCTGTCTTAAGGGGTATAAGATGTATTTATTCACTTTACATTTTTCAGCTTTTGTTTTTCCACTTCTCTTTCTATCATTCGACACTGGGAGCTGGAGCTTAAAGAAGAGCAAATGTTTAACTGTGAATGTGAGGACAGTGGGAGAACAGCTGGGATGTTTTGCTTTCTGATTCAGATTCTAAAGAAAGTCCTAAAAAAAGAGACTGTCAAAGTTTTCCCACTTCTGTTTTTCTTTTTCAAATCCTTGAATGGTTCTGTTAGTGCAAATCCATGGTGAGAACTGCAGGGAATCGACCAGCACTCTCTAGTCATTAACCCTTTCCAATGATGCAGGTAGATTGCTGTTAATATATGCATCACGCTTTTGTTGTTGAGCTCTTTATGTCTATTCCAAGCACCTCAATGTCAGCAAGAGGGAACAAGGTAAAACCATCATCATCAGATCTTGGTGATCTGAAAGGTTCAGCTGTGTTGATGGAGGGGAAGGATGAAATAGTGATATCGCACAGAGGACAGTGTTGACATGGTGAGGGATTACTTACTGCAGTGTACTTGTTCCCCTCTTTCTCTAGGAGTAGCAATAAAAGCATCTCTGTGTTAAAGAGATGAGGGAGGAGATTATAGCACTTTAAGTAACATAATATTGTAATTTCCTAGAGCAGAGGTAATTAGGTACTACTGGGTCATAAGTTCTCCCACTCCATTTGCTTGCGAAGGCCCTGGAAGGGTTTTGGGAGCTTTCCGAATGAGCAGCATCGTATCGCTAGTCCTGCCCCAGCATGCACGGTCCGTCATGATATTGTCATGATATTCACCAAGCGCACCAAGATTTTACTGTTAAAATATCTATTTTAAGATCCCTTTCTGATTTGATAACTGGCATCTTCTTACAGGGACACGTTGTCCCTTCTACTGTCTCTAGCTAAAGAGAATCAGATTTCTTTTTTAATATAAAGTGAATCTAGGAAGATTTTGGCTTCTAGATGAGAGAGAACTCGTAAGTACAGTACAGTGAGCTTGCACTCATCCTGAAAAATAAAAATAGTTAGAGTAGTTGTTAAGAGAAGTGGGAATTGAGGGAGAGATGTAGTTCGTGGTCTCCATACGCCCTCAAACGCTGCTGTCCTGTTTTGTTCTCTAGAGGATATTGCAGCTGTCTTATTGCTGTAACTTTTGAATGTCTTCCAGGAGTTCTTTAAATTATATGACTAAGGTGAGTCATGGGAATTTAGCTGTGTTTTCAATGGTAAGTCAAATTTAAATAAGGGTTAAACTGGCTTAACAAATAGTATCCTTGTGTGGCTGGGGGCAGAGATTTGTGTAAGTGTGCCAATACCTTATCAACTGGATGTGAAGAATCATAAAGATCTAAGTAATAAATGAAGTTGAAGGTACGCCTTTATATAAGTCAGTATTTTGGATAATGTTCCAAGAACTAACTAAAGAAAAAAATTCATCCTCTGGTCTCCTGTGCTTGGCAGCAGAATTGTTAGTCAGCAAGAATGTGCAGAACTTTGTGAAAAATTGTTTTTTAGATAATTGCCTGTTGCAGACTGTCTAGAGAAACTCACTTTTTATTTTTGGCATATTGCATTAAACAGTAGCTTTTATGTTTTAGGACTGATATGTTGATTTATACATCCTCCAGTCCTCTGGTAGATGTCCAGTTTCCCAACTTGGATACTTGTGTTGAGTAACTAGAGTCAAAATTTTCAGTTCTCAGATGGGGAAATAAACTTTCTAAGATATTACCCATCCAGCTTAAAGGAAAGTGGTAAGATGATGAGCGTGACAGGTCTAAAAGTTCGGAGTCAAAGTGCAAATAATGTGTGAATTAAAAATACTTGTTTTTTCTTTCATTCCTCTTAGATTGGAAGCTTGTAGCATGGGCAATAGGGCTAAATTAAAACAACAGCTTCTCGCTGGCGTTGCCAGTCCTTAATGTCACTGCCACATAGGGAATATTTCACGGGTCTTTTTGAATTTTTATTGTCAGAAACCTGTGAGCGCTGTGTGTTGGAGCAGGAGGTACAGGGAAAGTGCAGGTCCCACCACAGAAACTCTTAGGACTTTTTATTTTTTTAATTGGCAACCTTCTTTAATTTATATCTGAATTGTTAAATAATTGCCAGGGTCCTGGGTTTTTCTCCAATAGCTCCTTCTCTTTTTTTGAGTGGTGGGGTTGAATGGGATGAGGTCCGTGGACTCTGATTATTTGGGCTTAAAATAAAGTGTGTGTGTGCATAAGAATATATAAAACCCCTTCTGGAAGTCTGTGGTTTTCAGAACTTTTTGTAGATAATATAGACTGAGGGAAAAAATGGGTTCAGACAAACTGTGGAGGTAGCACTGGTTTGTTTTGAGAACAAGGGAAAATAGCTCGACAGCCCATGGATGCTCTAGAAATCTCAGCGCTTTGGAAAATACGGACTGGCTGAATGTAAGGAATAAAAGCATGTTTTGCTAGCTGTCATTTTGGCCAATATCATTTTTGGCCCGCTGCTTCCCTTAGCACCACACTGGACCTTGTGTTAAACACAAATGTTCGCTTCAGAACCAGCTATAATAGATAATGCATTTTCTGCTTGTTTCTGGAGGTGCAAAAACTCCATGGTCAATCAGCTACGAGAATAAATCGATGGCAACTCTGCCTGTCTTCAGTACAGATGACGTGGTTTTAATTCTTCCCATCCTTTTGCCTCTGTGTCCCTCGCAAGTTTCCTGCAGAAATTGCCTGCGTTCAATTGCATTCTAGTTGAAAAAAAGAAAGTTTTCAGAGAAGGTAGCAAGTGCAAATGGAGAACGTAAGGGTAGCCATAACTGTAGCCTTTGCGGCCGGCGACGGCTGCAATTATATATGGGGCACGTACATTCTAGCAGATGTTTCCCATTTAAACCACACTGGTTTCAACATGGACCAAATTTAGGATCTAAGCATGGTGACCGTAGCACGCGCTCAATCTCTAATTCCATCTTCTGCCATTTACTGTCTTTCTCAAATGCTCAGTGAGACTTTTTTCCCCTAGTCGTTCTAGGGAACAGCTTTGATTTTTCTCACTTTGTGGTTATTTTAAGCTTCAGAAAACAATAAGAATGTACTTTTCTTTTTCCCCCACCCTTCTTTCCTCTGTGCTTTTATGAAAGCAGAATCTGTGTAGATAAAGCACAGTTGATCTGTTAGGGATTACTGTTTCTCGGTTATTCTTTTGCTCTTGCATATCATGCCTTTATGTAGAAGAATATTTAAAGGTGTCATGTAGAACAGCGAGATGAAAGATTCTTTGTGCATTGAAGAATTCTAGTGTCACAGGAGTCCACCTGTTCCCCTGTAACTTCTTTTTTTTTTTTTTAAACCAAAGTTTATTTAAAGTGATTTTTAGTGCTCATAAAAGCTGCTGGGTTTTGACAGCCTTAAAGATTGAAAGTCATCCCCACAGGTGGTGGCAGCGGCGCTGTGGCCTAGTATTCAGGGCACAGGAGCAGGAATCAGAAGATCCTCGTTCTGTTCTCATCTTTATCACAAGTGACCTTCAGCCAAGTAGCGTGTTGCTGAGGCTCAGTTCTCCGGGGAGGATTTTACCCCGACTCGTGAGGACGTCGTAAAGATTTGCTGCTCTCTTAAGGAAAGAAAAGACAAGGATGAAAACTTCTTGCGTCGTCATCAAGCAACAGACCTCGTTTCCAGTCTACCGGCGATGAGAATAATTGGCAGTTTTCGGGAGAGGACAAATTACCAACAGCCTGTTGAAAGTCTCAGGACAAGTGGACATACTTTTGTCTGTGCAACATAGTCTAAGAGGAGCCAACCAAACCAAACTGGTTTCCTGCAGGCCCAAAAAGACTGTTTCTGGTGGTGTGTCCTACATGAAATCTTAGTAATTTTGCTGGATCAATCTCGAGGTCCTTTGGATGGAGCTTTGTGTGTCAAGCCGTGGTCAGTACTGGCCAATTAATGCACCTCTCCAGCTTGCAAAGCTATTCCTCTGATGAAGTACAAGCGGAGTTTTCTTTTTGACCCTTTCAGGCTATCAGCTTAATTCCCAGAAGCTTCAGATTTAATTACCCATATCATTACCACAACATGCATAGCTGCAGATTTTATTAATGACCATAAAATTATCGAATCCTCTTTAAAATGAATGCTGCTTCCCAGCCAGAAGGTCCTTTCGCATGTCAGCTCTAGTTCAAGAGAATCCCCCAGGTTGGTGCAGCACCTTCCATGCCCTTTTGTCAAATGCCGAGCTTGGCTCATCCATCTTTCTGCACCTGATTTCTTGCTAATTTACCGATCACTAGTAATACTCTTGTGCAGGTCTGTCACCAAACTCGGGTATTCTTGCCTATAAAATAGCTGAGCTGAAGTTTTACCGTCCTCGGAGCCTGTTTTTATGCTTTTAGCAGCAGAGCGACCTTTGCACTGCTGTGTTTCAGCTCACTGCCCTGCTTTTGTTCCTATCCCTAAAATGTCCTTTAATCCGTTTCAATTCCTTTTCCCTGCGCGGTGTTTTATGACTTTGTAAATCAGTCTGAGTGGTACAAAATCAAATGCTTTCCTGAGATCTTGATAACTTATGTCCACTGCTTCACTCTTGTCTAACCTAACGATTTGGTCGTATAATAAAAAGGATTTCAGCAGATTTGTCAGGCATGACCTTCTTTTTATGAATCTGTACTGGATGTCCTCTACTAAATTATGCATTTCCAAATGTTCTGCAATTTTTGGCTTTTATCAACACTTCCAATACATTCCCACAGCTGAAGCTGGTTTTCCTCTCCTAAGAGAATTCAGCAGAACTCTGTCACAGCCCAACAAAATCCATCAGTTTTTCAGAATTCTCCGTAATAAAACTTACCTGTATTCTACTTTTTGTCCTCATCTTAGTGGATTCTTGACGTGGGCATTAGTATTGTGTTTTCTGTAGCTCTGAGAGGACTGTTCTCTCAGGAAATAACCCTCCCACCATTTGCAGTTCAGCAGGTTTTTGCGCCACATGTGAACTGAGTTGCTGAGTCTCGGTTTGGTCACTGGTGCGAGGATGGAGGTGGGGAGCTCAGTGTCTCCATTTGCTTCCTAAATAATTTCATTTGCGGCTGGAGCTCAGTTCACCTCTCAGTGCATCTGTTTATTTTTCTGGCCTGCTTCCTAAAGAATATTTTACATTGCAGCCTTACTTTGTGCTGTTGTCTCAATGTATATGTGTGACAGGGGGAAGGGAAACTCCAAATCCTTCAAGTGTTCTTGCTTAAAGCCCTGATGCTTGTGCTTATACCTACTTTGAACATACAGCTTGCCACTTGGGCTATGCTTCCAAATCTGGATTTCTCTTGGAGGTATGTTCTGACCCACCTACTTTGCATTGCGGATATATTTAGCAAAGTTTTGCCGTAATAATCCTACAGTGCTGTCCCAAAGCTTCCTGTGTCATCTGCTCTTCTGCCTCCCTCCTTCCCAGTTACCTTCTGTGTGTCAAAAACCACCTGCCAGAGTTCTGCATCTGTGCTCGACGTTTCCTGCACTGACATGGCTCTTTTTTCAGCGGTATGTAGAGCCCAGAGCCTTAACAGCTCTGTCCTCCCGGTGTGCTGCTGGCTGGACAACGCAGCTTGCCTAAGCTTGGCTTAATTCCTCCGTGTCTGCAGCAAAGATCATAGAATCACAGAACAGTTTGGGTGGGAATGGACCTTCCCAGCTCCCCCAGTGCCCCCCCTGCCATGAGCAGGGACATCTGCACCAGCTCAGGTTGCTCAGAGCCCCGTCCAGCCTGGCCTGGGATGTCTCCAGGGATGGTTCATCCACCACCTCTCTGGCCAACCTGGGCCAGGCTCTCACCACCCCCAGTGCAAACAATTCCTTCCTCACGTCTTGCCCGAATTTCCCCTCTTTTATCATGATCTTCAAGATGGTGAGTTCTGGGAGAAGCCCCCCAAGTTATGAATGAGACCAGCAGAACTGGAGACTTTAATAATTGAAGCTGCAAAATCCGGGGGATTGGGGATTTTTTTTAAGCAAAGTTAGTAAACAGGTACCTAGTCCTTGCCCCCAAGCCTGGCTTGGACAAGACAAAGGTGCCACTCAGCTTGGTGAGGTTGAGAGCAGCACAGGAGGCTCCTACAGTTGGATCCTGACTATGGGCTATGTCTTGAGACCATGGGAATGGCTCTTTTTTGGCCTGAATCCAACATAGAGCAAAAGTAGCACTAGAATACAGGTAGGGGATGTGTCTGCCCTGTGTCTGCTGTTTATTGCAGGAGGAAATTGCCGAGTTACAGAAGTACTTAAGTTGCAACCAAATGACGGAAGACGCTGCATTTAATGGGCTGGCTTTTCTTTTTCTTGTGCCTCCCTCCAGTCTTCCTGTTAGATGTCAGCCAACATGGATTCCAAGTGCAAAAAAAAAAGAAACAAACCTGCACTGAGTGAATCATTCCTACTAAATTTAAACCACTTATTGTGGGGTGGGGGGGGGGGTAAAAAAGAAAATAAAACTCGGATTACAGGTTTAGCAAGCATGGGCGCGTATTGCAGCATGTATTGCTGGCTTTGTAATTGCCAAACTACCGATTTCTTGGAACTCCACTATTAGCATTGTTAAGCAGTGTTCCAGACAGTCACTCCTATAAATCCCTGTTAATGTTAAGCAGGAGGAGTCCTTTGCAAGAATAATATTTAACCGGCGAGCGATCTCGTTTTGGGGCGTGCTGTCTGGGCTGAAGGGACAGGCGGGGACGTAACCACGCGGGCTGGGAGGATGTCCTGCTTGGGCATCCCGGTGATGTTTGTCTAATAGGTGCTTAGGAATATTTTATTTTTTAATGTATTTATTTGGACAGATGTGTAAGGGAGCTTATGGATTTCTGTACGGGGTTTAGCAGTAAAATTAATCTGGTTTTCTAATATCTTACTCTCCTTCATATGCTGTTCAGGCAAAAGCAACCACACAAAAACCACCTCAGACAAACAAAGAAATTACCTTTTCCTGGACAGATATTGTTGTGTTTTTTTTTTTTTTCCCAAGCATGCCATTCCAAATAAAGAGTTGCCTCAAACCCTGAAATCATGAAAGCATGTTGCTAAATGCCTCCTTTAAACAGTTTATTTTCATAACCGCGGTACAACCAGAACGTTTTCGTTACGGCGAGTCTGCTGACCAAAGTTATCTCTGCATCTTCTAAACTAGTCAGTGGGTAGAAATAACATGGAGTGTCTCGAGAATAAATCTGCCAGAGTATGGCTTAGTCTTGGACAAAAAAGATTGTCCTGTTTCACTTGCATCTGCTGAACTGGGTACCTCTGCAGGGATCAGAGAGCCCCACAGGCTTTCTGGAAAGCATGTGAAACAGAAAACTTGGGTTGGGCTGTTTGCTTGACATGGATAATATGTTCGGAGGTGGATCCATGGGAATTTGGGTCATCAGAGAGGAAGGAGAGGGGAAAACAGAAGAGAAGGGTCGAGCCACAGATCAGTATTTTAATCACAACCGGTTGACAAGGGCGTGGGATGGAGGGGACAGGGAGACGTGTGATCTGCTGCTGCTGTGAGGACACATCTGCAAGATCCCAGCCCCATTCCAGCATCACTGGTGGACGTGTGGATTCTCTGATAACTCGTGGCGTTCTGAAGGGAGCAACAGATGGGTGCCCTGTGACTGTCCATCAAACCAAGGGTGGGTGTCAGAGGATGGAGCAGACTCTGTTCAGTGGTGCCCAACGCCAGGGTGAGGGGCAACGGGCACAGACTGAAACACAGGAGGGTCCATCTGAACATGAGGAGAAACTTCTTTGCTGGGAGGTGCCAGAGCCTGGCCCAGGCTGCCCAGAGCGGCTGTGGAGTCTCCTTCTCTGGAGACATTCAAACCCGCCTGGACCGACCTGTGTGATCTGCTCTGGTGACCCCGCGTGAGCAGGGGGGTTGGACTGGGGGATCTCCAGAGGTCCCTTCAACCCCAGCCAGGCTGGGATTCTGTGACACCTGAAGGCACGGGGCAGACATTGGCGAGACTGCTGTGCTTATAGTCCCCTTTTATGGCACAATTTTATGCAAACTTGTTTGGGGATGGGAAAGGGTTGCATGCTTATTTTATTACAAGTCATTGAGGGCTCTCAGAGCTTTTCGGAACAACATTTAATGTTTTCAAAACACCATTTAATGTTTTGTAAAGTTCCTAGTTTATTGTTTGTATAGCCTGTTATCAGATTACTGTTTGGGAAAAGGGGATGATGATCTTAAATCCAAAACCTATTTTTAAAAAGATGATACTTCTCTTAATTTTTATGCAGTGTCTTTGCTATTGCCAAATGATACCACATTCCCCTTAATGCTTTTTTATACTATAGAGCAATGCAAAAATAAAGGATTGTAAGGCGTTAACTTATTTCTCTTCCGTGCTTGTTCTTGGTACTCGTGATGAAAAATACATTTCTGGTTTCTGTTCAGCAACTGGGTGTAGGTTCTTCAGCTGAATATGCGTCTTGCATTGTGCACCTGTGTATTCGCAGAGGATCATGTAGCAGCAGTTTTCTGTGCCTGCCAAGGGTTTGTGGCATCGCTGTCTCACAATTAATCTCTCTCTGTCAAGTGGCTTGATGGTAGGTACGACTTCTGGACTTCACTGAGTTTGGTGGCATCTGCTAAGGTGTGTAGGGGTCCCCTGGAGAGTCACAAAGGTCCGGTCACATGAACAGGCTGTTTTTTTGAGGTCTGTTGTCCGTTTTTGCAGTACGTCCCGTTTTCGTACTTTTAAACATGCCTGTCACTGGCCATGGTCTACGTGGCAACTGAGCGTTAGTTGTCATGGTTGACATGTGGAAGCTCTTGGGAAAGCTGCAGGTCTAAGTGGAACTGTCAGCAAAGAGGAAGGCCTGTCTTTACAAGACTATGCTTATTTTAACATCTAGGTTTTCTGGTCTTTGTATGTCCTGTTATAGTATGCCGAGGTTAGAGTATCAAAGCTTTATGTATGAGATGGATGTTCTGAAGGTACTGCTGGGTTCCTCTGGCCATGTGTGGTGTGCAGGGCAACCCTGGCAGGTTGCGCTCGCTCAAGGCCATGCTGGACGGGGCTCTGAGCAACCTGAGCTGGTGCAGATGTCCCTGCTCATGGCAGGGGGGGCACTGGGGGAGCTTTGAAGATCTCTTCAACCCAAACTGTTCTGTGATTCTATGAGAGGCAATGGGCACAGACTGAAACACACAGGAGGGTCCATGTGAACATGAGGAGAAACTTCTTTGCTGGGAGGTGCCAGAGCCTGGCCCAGGCTGCCCAGAGCGGCTGTGGAGTCTCCTTCTCTGGAGACATTCAAACCCGCCTGGACCGACCTGTGTGATCTGCTCTGGTGACCCTGCGTGAGCAGGTGGGTTGGACTGGATGATCTCTAGAGGTCCCTTCAATCCCAACCAAGCAGGGATTCTGCGATTCTGAGTGATCTCCCCGCTGGGACCTGGAAGCCACAATCGCAATAGCTTCTTTCTTGTTCCTGGTGTGCACTGTTGGGCATAGTGTGCTTGACCTGCATCACGTTGAACCCAAATTGCGGTCAAACAAGGTAATTGATTTCTCTGTGCCAACACTGATACTTGGTGCAGACTAGACTAAAGAGATGGCAAACTTATGGAACTTGAGGAGGTCAAGTTCTTCCCCAGCACACTGCGTAGAAATTCACTTGAGCAGTTCCAGCTGGTGAGAAGTTTAACTGCAGCATTATTACAGATATAACCACACAGGGAGGTTCAGGTTGGACATGAGGAAAAGGTTCTTCACCCAGAGGTGCTGGACACTGGAACAGGCTCCCCAGGGAGGTGTCCCGGCCCCAACCTGACAGTGTTCAAGCAGAGACTGGACAACGTCCTCAGACACATGGGGTGACCTGTGGGGTGTCCTGTGCTGGGACAGGAGTTGGACTCCATGATCCTGGTGGGTCCTTTACACCTCATGACACTATGATTTTGGGTATGGACGGTGCTGACGCTGCCTGGATACACTCCGCAAGCAGAGGTGCTCCCATCTAACAACATTCTGCAGTGGATTAATACCCGCAGTATGCAGACGTTACACTTGGCAATATAGAATCTCGTTTCACTTGGCATATCCAGCGCTACTATGTCACTATATTCCTAGCAGAAAAGGTAATTAGTGTTAATTGGGATATTTTTTGAATGAGCCTCACATTTATTGTATGTTTGGCCCAGATCTGGACTCCAGGACTTGGCGATCTCCCACCTGCAGTTTTGTCCAGATGAACGTATATGCTGTATGGTGTGCATATCCACACATTTCAAGGTATAATCCCTGCTCTTGGCATTTAAGTGTTTTAAATCTTCATTCTCCTTTAGGGAATGTCTTGCCCGTTGTGGCTCTGTAGGAATTAACTGGCGTGGGCCTGTTCCTTCAGCTCTCGGCTCTTGCCTGTTCTCTTCTGACATGCGGTTAGAATTTTGCAACAGTTTCTGCTCTCGTGCAGCATCAAACATTTTGAACCGAACCACTCAACTGAGTCACCATCTCCTTAAATTCTCTCTCACGTGCGAATGACCCTCTCGCTCTTCCTCATCCGTTCCAGTGCTCAGACTGATATAAGTGGGTTAAGATAGTGATCAAATACGTTAAGTGGTCTTTGTAGCAGCCGTTAGCTTTTGCTATTAGCCATGAGATTGTGTCCCTTGCTGTCAGTCGTCTGCTGTCGAGATTCACTTTGCTGTCAAGATTCACTTGTAATTTGAACCAGAAAAGCTAATTCATGTCTGGTCTTTGGTTCCAGGCGAGTTTTTAGACATGATTGGAGGGGACAATACACTGAAATACAGGAGATACAACAGTGTAGGTGCTTGGTATGTGAAGGCCTGAAGTTCACTGGTAAGCAATAATGAAAATATAACCTGGGGTTCTCTGCTGGAACGTGTCTGCAGATGTATCTCGACAGCATTTCATTTTCCAGCTGCCATTAAGGGCAAAGCAATACTAAATGATGTCCTTTTGCTGGGACTGCATTGCCTTTTATGTCTCTCTGGGACTTCTGGAGTAACGTGGGGTGGACCAGGCTGCCCAGAGCAGGTGTGGAGTCTCCTTCTCTGGAGACATTTAAACCCGCCTGGACCGACCTGTGTGATCTGCTCTGGTGACCCTGCGTGAGCAGGTGGGTTGGACTGGGGGATCTCCAGAGGTCCCTTTAACCCAACCAGCCTGGGATTCTGTCCTTTCCAGTGAAATACAGGTGAACGTCTCTGCCTTTCTGGAAGCCTGGGGTGAGTTTAGGAAACTCGGCGATTTTCTGACCTCAGTGTTTTTGTGCGGTGTATCAGTCACCGGTTTGCTTCAAAGTGGAGCCTGGTCTCCAGCTTGCGCTCGGGGCAGTTCCACTAAATTTGGCGAAGGAGATGTCTTTTGTGTGGGGTTGGAGGGGGACAAGGAAAGAGAAATGCTGCTGACCACAATCCTTCACTAATTGTTCTGCAGAGATCTACCGCAGGGCGTGTTGTAGAAACGAGAGTTTACTTGCTTGGTTTTTCAAGTGTACCAGCTGTGGCTTTATTGCAAGACTGAGGCAAGTGTTTTCTAAAGGGGAAAAGGCTTGTTTTGGTGGTTTCCATTCAGTTAGAAAGAGTTCTGAGGAGGAAGAGCATCCCATCAAAAGTTTTTGCTGTAAGCTTGCCAAGATGCTACTCTGTTCCCTCACCATAATCCCAAAATACGGCTTTGTCCTGGGTCATACTGTAAAGGGTTTGATAAACCAACACAGTCACGGTAAGGCTGAAAAACAGCTTCGGTTGAAAGCAACTTCTGAGCAGTTTCTTCAAGAATTTTTGTGTTTGTGAGAAGTACTCCCTTACTCCCTTTGGTCTCCTTTGAGTCGCTGGCACAAGTTTCCCAGAGAAGTGGTGGAGCCTCCAAGGTTGGAGATGCTCACAGGCCCTGTGGACATGGTCTAGTTCAACCGGCTCTGGGTGGCAGGAGGTTGGACAGAATGACCTCCAGAGGTCCCTTCCAACCTCAGACGTTCTTTGAATCTCTCATTAGAAGGTCACAACCTGTCCCTTAAGATAAGGTCTCTCTGCCATGACAATTCTTGTCACCTTGCAGCTGAGCCAACACGCTCCTTGCAAACAACAGTTCAAGGTAACCCAGAAGCTGCAGCAAATGCAGTGACTGTTTTGCTTGTTCAGCTTGACGAGATCTTGTTCTTCACCTTCTTGAGGCTCTGCACAAGGCCATGCTCAAGGTACAGATCTAACTAGTGATTACTTTTAGTGTTAATTAATTAACTTGGAGCCTGGAGACTTAAGAAACAACTCATCTCTTTGCATTGCGGTACAAAGACAGCGTGAAACTGGATACTTCAGGTCACCGAGCTGCACCGTGTGCTCAGGAGGTGGCAGCTCTCAGAGAAGGTTCTTAACCTTGCTTTTCAGGGCACAAATGTAACACATCCTCAAGTCATATGGCAGGAGTGTATTTTTATTTTTTTCTAATAGATCTATTTTGGGAAAATGGGCTAGAGAGTCCTAGATTAGTATTTTGGACGCTAGTCCTACTTTTGTGCATGCACCCAGATGAATTTATCTTTAAGTTTCGATACAAATACAGTAAGTGGAGTTTTAAAAGCACTGGGTAAACAGCCTGTCTGAACATCTCCCAAGAAGAAAGGATTTCAAGCTGGCAAAGGGAGGCTTAACAGGAGCTACTCGCTGGAATTGGAAGCCAGACACATTCAAAGTAGAAATCAAGTACAAATTTGTGATGGAGAAGAGTGATTGACCACTGGATTAACCACTTTATGCTGGTCTCATGTAGAGAAGGTGAAGCAGCTGAAATGTAAAAACCCACGTTTATAGACAGGTGCACACGCACAGTCCAGCCAGACGACCTGACAATTCCTGTAGACCTTAAGCTGTACATTAAGTGAAAGACTTAAAATTTGAAATTTTTCGTTACTTCTAGGCGAAGATTGATTTGTAATTATGCACAGGGTTGGGAATCTGCCTTTATTGTGAATTCAGCAGTGGCAGAACTTCATTCTCAGGGCAGAATTTGTTTGTTTTCTCCACCATCCAATGCACCAAGTTTCTCAGCAAGCTCAAATTTGGTTCTTCTGCGTTTCTGTAGCTGGTTTGGTAACAATCCTGTTGTAGTAGCAGGTCTGTGTCCTCAGGCAGGTACCATGTCCAGCCACTGATACTGTCCATGTGGCTTTAAGCCAAAAATCTGGCCCTTCTTTTTCATGTTTTACTTTTGACAAAATGGTGAAGTTTCTCTTCCAAAAGGACAAAAGCTTTTGATTTGTTATTTGTAAAGCCCTTTTTAAGGACTGACCAAGGAAGGTATTGGTGAAATACGAAGTGGTGGCATTATTTTTTACTATGCGACTCACTCAGGAATTAAAAGGGAAAAATGAATTTCTCTTCCAAATAAGTGATATCAGACTTATCTTTACCAAGTGACTTGCTCCTTGCCTCTGCAGGGTGTTTTGGATCAGGATGAACTATACTTCAAAACATTTAATTGCATACAGTGAGAAATGGAGAAAACTGAAGTGGATCCCAAGAATGTATTAAAAATCTGAACTAAAATGAGAATGATTTCATGTCAAGTGAGACAAATGCAGAGTTGATACTCCAGTGCTTCACTCTTCCACTTGTCCTTGGCACCGAGAAAATGAGATTTTTAATATCTGAAAAACAGATTGCCGTGAAGACTCATCCATTGTAAATTTAAGCTGCCTTTATAGCAACTTAAGCTGGGGACAGGATTGTTCATTCCATCTGATTCTACAACTGTGTCCATAATTTCCATATTAATACTGATTTTTTTTTTTTGTCTGTAACAGGAATAGGAAGGGGAGCTGGTAGTGTTTTCCCTGTGTTAGCAGATAATTTATTTAACTAATAAGGTGAAAAGGGCAAAGGTTTATGAGTTCTTGCTTGTGTATCAGCTGTAGATAGTGGTGACACCCGCCTGTGCTGCTGTGGTCAGGGCTGGTTTGGTCCTTGGGTTTGTGCTAAAAGGAGATTGAGGGCAAGAGGGAGATTGAGTGGTTTCAGAATCATGATTTGGTGGTGACGGAAGTTACGTCGTTTTGGGCCGAATTTTTTTTTGACTAAAATTGTAGGTTAGGGGTTGCTTGTCTCCCATCCGATGTGCCCTTAAATTACAAAACCACTTAAGCAACCTTTACATGTATGGTGGGCAGGGAAGGTGTTTCTGCGCCACTGAACTTTAGACCAGCGTGGACTCCAAGACTATTTGTGACCCTTTTCTATAGCAGCCGTTCTGTTCTGCCATCGGACGTAGGAATCGCTGGCTTCTCCTTCTGTGTGGACTTTCACAAGTCCAAGGCAGACCTGAGCATTCCCCCACCTGCCTGACCGCTCGGCTCTGTGCCAGTTTGCAGTCGCATTCAGGCCGTAAAACTGCCGCCTCAACCTTGAACGTAGCAAAAACGGGGAATTCCTCTTAGTTTCTCATGAACCCTCTTCTGTTTCTTTCTGCCGAAATGCCGTCGTTCTCCATCTGGAGTTTCTTGGAGAAGTTCCTTCTTCCTCTGTTCACATCCCACATTTGGTCTAGATCCTAATGGCTCTTCATTTATAACATCTGAGGTCTGTACCATTTTTTTTCTCTTCCATTAGTATCACTAATATCATTGTCCTGCCTTTGTCATCTCACACCTGAGTTATGCAGCCTTTTCTTTGGCTCTGTCTCATCTCCTCGTGTTCCAGTTCTAATACTGCGTTTCACGATGATGGAAGGTGATCTTGTCTTTCCTTTGTGGGTTTTGTTCTTTGCTTCTTCCACACTCCTCACCCTGGGAGCAAATCATCCTCTGAGGAACCCAGTTCTCTATCATGAGCCTGTCTGACCTTCAGAAAGTTTGTATATATTTAAGTCTAATTTGTTCCTCTTTGGAAAACAAAACAGCTCTCTGTATTAAACTCAAGATTTGGCAATAGGTCAACAGCATGATCTCATATTTTTTTGTGACTGCCTCGGGGAAAATGTTTTAAATGCAGTTGAGAGATTTAACAGAGAAGCGTTTGGGTGTAGAACTGTCTTTAAAAGGTTTGGGGTGGCCGACCACAAGGGACCTCTGTGTTTGCTCTTCCATCCGTCAGTCCGTCGGTGTCACAGTCCGTGACCTGTGACAATCCTCTGGCCCACTGGTCCTGTCGGTGACCTTGCTCTTGGCCACCTCCTTTCCTGGAGGGGAAGAAGGCAACTCGAGACTTAGATGTGGGCCAGAGGAATGGTTTGGAAATGGCAGCAGCCAGATGGCAGCAAGTCCCTTCTCCGAAAACACCCGGCGCTTTGCCACATGTGGGTGGGAGCAGCCGTGTGGGGACAGCCTTAAACCCGCTGGCCAGAAGCTGAGTCTTGCTGCTTTTGGAAAAGCTCATTCAGCCCATTTGCCCTGAGAGTTCCTAAGTTTTTTCACAAAGGAAATAAAAGAAAAAAGGAACATAAATGATGATGTAGTGGACTCCGTCTGGAAGAGGTGCAGTTGTTCCCAAAGCCCTGGGCAGGTGTGAATCCTGCTCTAGCGGCTGGACCACTCGGAGCCACCGAGAAGAGCCAAGATGCGTCTGTCCACAAGGCTTGGTTGGTAATATTACAGCTATCTCGTTACGGAGCAGAATAAATTATCCCTGTGCTGCTCTACCCACTTGTTTTCTATTCCAACTCGCATACACCCATAGCCTGAAGGAGAAAAATATCCTCTCTGGTTCTTTCTGTGTCTGCCTGGGTATAATATCCTGCCTTTCTCTTTCCTGTTGGTTAATAGTTTGACTTCTGAAGCGCTTTCAGTCCGTGCTAGTTTGTGGAGAAAGCCATCAGCAGTGATAGCTAAAGAAAATTCTATTAGGTCATTCCTTTTCAGAACGTAGCACCTGTCTTCTGAGCTCTTGGCTGATGTTAGCCAAATAATCCTTTTAATAGCTTTTCTGAGTTAAAAGGGTAGGTAACTGTCATAAGGCTAAATGATTGCATAGATTAATTTACTTGTGGCCAAAAGAAATCAATTGTAATTTAAATTTTTGCCTCTGGACTGATTACACTACCAGACATAACTTTCTCCTTAGGAACCCACCATGTGCATTGAAGTGTATGTCTGTGATTAGTTACAGATTATCCGGAATAATGCGAATTGAATATTTCCAGTTTTTAACCTGTGGCTGTACACGAGCTCAAAATACTCACTTGCTTGGCCTTGCTTAGTTCTGTGAAGTATCCATTAGTAACTTGAGTTGTTATAATTCATCGGGTGTTTGGATGCAAAAGAATATTTGCCAGGCTTTAAGAACATGGGTCTGTTGCAGACCATGTCAAAGCTCCCAAAGTGAAGAAAGAGGGTGAGGCTTTAATGGGCCATTGAAAAAAAGAATAAACTGAAAGATCATATAAGAAAATTCAGTGGTTCCAGGGAGCATTTTTCTTAACCATGGCTATATTTAGTGGTTGGTATATATATTCTTGTGCCTTTTAGCAGAGGGATGGATGGACCGGGTGATTGGGAAGGATCCTGAAGGTGCCTTTGTTTTTTTTAACACTACTGCCTGGTGAAACTGCCGTAAGGTTGCCCTGTGGCAGCCGGTTGTATAATTGTAAGTCAGATAACAAGAAATCAGAATGTATTTGCCTTTCGTAGAAATCTCTGACATTCTTATTTCTTTTCATCGTGTCTTACAGAATGGTGAATAACACTGAAGACCCTCAAGAGGCTTTATAACGTCCCATCCCCATGTAAAGTATGCTCAGAACTTTTCCAGTAGTGTAAGTACAAACTAAAAAAAAAACCCCACAGAAATCCATTGTTCAAGAGTTGGTTGGGGGGGGTTCCTGTTAATTTGTCTCAAAAGAGCAGGGAAATGGTTACTGTGATTATCAGCCATTTGCAGAGTTCTTTTGGTTTGGTATTTGCGAAGACGTTTAAACCAAGGAACAGTAGCATTTAATTCTTCACTTGGTCTGGCTGTTACGTTATTTCTGCTTTTCTGTTGGTGAAAGAGAAGGAAAATCATGCAGTTCTTGCTCAGAGAAAGGGTATTGTTAAAAGAGAGACCTCTGTACATCTACTGAACATACTAGGGCGATACTAGAGCTGTGCAAGAGAGTTTAGCACCACGACAGGCTTGGTGGAAGCGGATGAGTACACCACTGATAGAGTATTTTATAGCAAAAGGAGAGAACTAAGACACCTAATCTAACATTACAATTGGATATTTTGGTCCAAGCAACCACTGAATCCCAGTGCGAATTGAAGTTGTCTGAGTGTCATGCTTGGATTTGAGCCTGTTACTTTGTTCTTTTAAATGACATCTGTTGCGAATCTTAAATGTAATTGTTAAACATGCTGTTTCTTCACTAAATAAGCGAACTAATTCAAAGTTTTGAGCTTGTTGGGATGAAAGGAGAAGTTTGACCTGTCCTGGGCTGTCATCCATCTCCCTCACTGACCGGTCCTATGTCACTGTCCCCAGATCTCTTTTAGAGGCACGACCAAGTGCTTGTCCAGTGGCAATCAGATCCTTGAGGTACTTTGACCTCTTGACTTCTGATTGTACCTCCTGTCAGACTGAGCTGGAAAGAGAAATCCTGTCTACAGAGCAGGTAGCGAGAAACTGGGCTGCTGTGGATGCAGTCGGGTTTTCCCAGATGGATAATTTCAAGGATGAAGTTTTTTCATCGAGCACGCGGATGTTCGTAGTGCAAGTGACAGTGCAGTCACGTATTTCTATAGAGGGAGTCACAGCAAAAAGTGACAACTGCCAGGGGTTTTGTGTTGGAAATGAAACTACTGATGTATTTCAAAAAGGCTTCTTGATACAGCCATTAATTAGTTCCTTTCTGTTGCTGGTGGCTTAGTCTTCTATTCAAAACTAGTGATTTCCTACCTTGTTCCCGGTCCCCTGAGCCACCTCCTCTGCTGTCTTTTTAGCTGGAAATATGTTAGGTTGCAGTATTAAAATCATCCCCCGAAATTGTGAAGATCTAGTTCACAGCAGGAAAGAAGGCTGGAGGTAAAGCCACACTGCCCTGTGCCTCTTTATTTTACTGGTAATTCAGAGTTTGCAGTGTGATCGCAGACTCCTCTGTGCTTTCCATGAGCACAGGACACTCTGTCACCTTTAGCTTTGAATCAGACTTTTAACAGAAATTTCTGAGCTGTGCATTATGTAGTTTTAATTTCCTGTGCTTTAGCTGGATTTCAGTCGCGTTCTGCCCCTGTGCAGCTGGAGTTGGATATCGCGTCGTTCTGTTGCTTTCTGGAATATTTGTGGCACATCGATGTGCGTTGTTCATTGGCTGCCACCCTCCATCGGAGAAGTAGCAGCTTTTGGATTTATTCTAGTATATGGTCATCGAGAATGCAATATAAATATAGGTGAATAATTTTTGGCTGAGTGAAAGCTGAGTTGAACCTATTTGGAAGGGATTAGGGAGTATTAAATTAGAGGAAATGGGGTAAGATGACCCATTTAGGTATAAAGTTTCCAGATTCAACCAGAGATATCTTTTAAGAAGGATAAGTGGGCATCGTGGTTTCAGAAGGGGAAAGAAGAAAACAGAGTCATTTAAAAAAAAATAGCTTGAAGTACTGAACAAGATTATAATTGTACTGAACAAGATTAAAATTGAACAGTCTTAAAACTCCCATGGTTAGAGAGTAGTTTGGTTGTCCCTACCGTGCGGCAGTGTCCTCTGTCAGAAGAGCAAATTAAGCAGCTGGCTGCAATTTACATCTCACCTAATACCTAATTTTTATCTACAGTAGGATGAGAGTCAGTACTCGAGAGGAATTTGAGGCAGATTCTTGATTTTGGTCTCACAGATATTAGTTATTTGTCTGAAACTAAGTCCTTCTGTAGCCAGTGCAAGTGTCTCTCTTTTGGTTTCTCGATAAATATGATGGGAGTAATTGTACTTCCCAGGCTCACGGTAGTCTTGATTAATTAATACGTGTTAATAGTGAGATACGGCCAGCGGTATTTGTGTTGCATGTATGAAACCATCTCTCAGAATATGATTTCTGATAGAACTAGAGAGTTTCAACATAGTCACTTAAAGTTTACCTGAATTATCAGGCTGGTGCTTACGAACCTGCCAGCAGTGACAGAGCTGTTTTGGGAGTGAGTAAAAGCCTCCTGAGTGGAAAGAAAATCAGTGTGAGTAATACAGATGAAAAAGGACTAGATTGAAGCTTTGTCATCATTTAGGAAAAACGACAGAAAGAAAGGAGCAAGTGTGTGAACGATACTGAAGTCAGCACATGTTGAAGAACAGACAGTGGAGCTGCAGTGGCTTAGAAATCCACCGTCTGGCTGAGCGGCCTTAACCGTCCAGCTGCCTTGAAATGTGACACGAAACACGTTAATTAAATGTGAGTGAAAGAGGACTCAGCTAATTTGTTCCTTTTGTCTTCAGTGACAAGGTATCCTGTAAATAGTCAGTGGCTGTAGCAATGTTCAGTTGGCATTTTAAGCTTTTTTAACTGAAACAATGTCTTATCTGAGCCCTTAGTTTTACCTTAAGATAAACCAGATTAGTTAACTCAGGATTTCACAGGCAGCTCGGCCACTCTGAAAGGGACATAAAAGAAAGGACACAGAAAGATTCAAACTTGTCCTGAGAATACAGACTGGGTCTTCTCGATGTCACGCAAGAGGAAATTTCCCTACTTCAGTTCTGGGCTACACAAGAGATGCTGGTTGTATTAAGAGCATTAATCAGCATGTGTGTTTCCTTTTGAAATGGTTTTATATAAACCAAAACTCTAATATGGAAGCAACTGTTGCCAAAAGCCCGTGTTTTTGCCGTTATGATTTACATTCTTCGAGGAGCCACGGTTACCTGTTCCTGAGTTGTTCTCCAGGTATCACCTCTGTCTTCACTAAGACCGTGTGCCAGTAAAACTACACTTGCAAACTGTTTTCTAGTGGAAAAAAAAATTGCTTTGTAGTTAATCACAAAATTAGGGCTACGTAAGTTTCAGTTCTTTGCTGGGTTTGGATTTTAGTTTTCTGGACTAACAAATTTCTCTTTTAAGAAAGTGTGTTACTGCTGGCGATAGGTCCTGAGGCAGAAAGAAGGTGCCTGAAATACTTCAGAACGTCTCCTCTGTCTTTACGTGTGGAAGAGAGGTGGTGGGAATCCTGGTGATGGCATTCCTCGAAACTTGTCCTGCACCTTGTCACGTCTGATGCTATAGATGGACCCTGTAGGATGGCTGTATGTGTGGGGAGAAAAAGCCCAACGTTTGGGCAAGTTCTTGGTCTGCCTTCTTGCAGAATGCCTGCGTAACTTGGTCAAAGTCATTTTGACTTATCTGAAGGCCAGTCCCTTTCTGTGGGCTCTTGGTCTCAAAAGTTAATGTAGTTTTACTTTCCTGCCTCACAGGGATATTCAATAGAAAGATGCACTTCAAGTATTTAGATATTCCAACTAGCAGACCGAAAACAGAAAAATCCTGAGATTCTGTCTCATATTTTATAAAGAATTCGTCAAATTCTGGAGTGAACTGGAAGAGGCAGAAGGCAGGAATGTACCTACCCCTGGAGTCCTGACAGCTGAAAAGCCGGGACTTGCCAGTCTGGGATCTAGGTTAGGCCCATGTCTCAGTTTTATTGCCACGCTGACTCTGTTTCTTCCTGTGGGTTAAAGGCTTTTTTTCGGTGTTTTGGTGAGATTTGCGTAGCTGTGTAACTCAAGCCCACAAGTCCTGCCCTGATTCTGTTACAGAGCTTATATATCCAAAGTTTAGTCTTTGGCTCCCGAGTCCAATGGCTCCTCCTTTGCTCTTGGCACAGGTTTGGGCTTTGGGCCCCGGTTCAGCTCTCAGCTGCCACTACAGCTTTTCTCTCTGTTTGTTATTCCTCCTGGTCCCTCATTCTGCCCTTGAATCCAGCCTCAGAGTTTGAATTCCAGCCTCGTTGCTGTAGAATTGCAACAATAGTAGGAAACCCAGATTTTAGAAGAAGGGAAGGTTAGGGTTAGACAGATAAGGTGTCGGTGTGAATCAGTCTGTGCCTTGAGTAGAATTCAGAAGTATCTGGCTCCCAGCCCTGTGCTTAGTCAGAGGTCAGTCCCTTTTGTAAGACTTGGATTATGACAATAATTGGCATTTATATTATATTTTTGCCTTGTAAGATCGATCTCGAATTCTCTCTATCCCAAAGATGTAAAGCAGATACTATAAAGCAGAGTAAGTTACTCACCCAAGTGGAATCAGTGGCAGAACTGCCAGGATTTGCTCACTGCCAGTGTGCCAGCATCCAGTAAAAAATACCTGATCGGCAGTGAAGAATTTCAAAGACTGAGTGGAAGAACAGCTTGTGTAGAGGAAGAGATTCTGGGTTTGGGGCTCTTTAACTAGCTGAGAAACTTGAAGCCTCCTGAAGAAATGATGTGTTGATATTCTGCTCTCAGCTTGCCTTCCATAATTTGTGTAGCGGTGAGTATTTGATTACGTTGGATTTATTTTCAGAAGTTTCAGGCTGCTCTTATTAACTGTCACCATTTTGATCGAAAGCGTACGGCAGCGTTCTGCCTTCGTAAGGCAGCGTTTTGCATTCATAAACAGACCCGGTGACGCTTAACCTCGATAGATCAGCTTGTAGCCTGATTTCGCTCCCTGCTGCAAGGCGAGGCTCTCGTTTCCCCGGGATGAGAGCAGTCATTACCAGCCTTACATTCTGTTTGTGAATCAGGATGAATGGGAGTAGAGCCCTCTTTGAAAATCAGAACTGAGAGATGCAACTGCGGGAGATAATTATGCTAACGTATGGATGAGAGTGGCTCTGTGTTCCTTGACACGATGAGCACTTGAGGCCTGATTTTTTTCCTCTCTCTTGAAAACGGGTACAACTCTGCTGAAAATACTGGAGTTACAACTGATGAGCACAAGTGTTGGCTCAGATGAGTCAGATCCTTAATCCTCTGTTGCGCCCCAGAATTCACAGCATCAGCTACTGTTTTGAAAGCAGCTTTGCTTCATCGGCGAGGTGGATCGAGAACTGGCTGGATGGCAGAGCTCAGAGGGTTGTGATCAGTGTTGGAGGCCTGTGCTTAGTGGGGATCCCCAGGGGTCAGTACTGGGTCCAGTCCTGTTCAACCTGTTCATCAATGACCTGGATGGGGAGACCAGGTGCACCCTGAGCAAGTTTGCCGATGATCCCAAACTGGGAGGATGGGCTGACACACCGGAGGCCGTGCTGCCATCCAGAGACCTAGCCAGGCTGGAGGGCTGGGCAGAGAAGAACCTGATGAGGTTCAACGAGGGCAAGTGTAGGGTCCTGCAGCTGGGGAGGAACAACCCCAGGCACCAGTGCAGGTTGGGGCTGAGCTGCTGGAAAGCAGCTCTGCAGAGAAGGACCTGGGAGTTCTGGTGGACAACAGGGTGACCATGAGCCAGCAATGTGCCCTGTGGCCAAGAGGCCAATGGGACCTGGGGTGCATCAGGAAGAGTGTGAGCAGCAGGTGGAGGGAGGTTGTTCCTCCCCCTCTGCTCTGCCCTGGGGAGGCCCCATCTGCAGTTGTGTGTCCAGTTCTGGGCTCCCCAGTTGAAGAAGGACAAGGAATTACTGGAGGGAGTCCAGCGGAGGGACACAAAGATGCTGAGGGGTCTGGAGCATCTTTGTGATGAGGAGACACTGAGAGAGCTGGGGCTGTTGAGCTGGAGAAGAGAAGCTGAGAGGGATCTGATCAATGGGCTCAATATCTCAGGGTGGGTGTCAGAGGATGGAGCAGACTGTTCAGTGGTGCCCAACGGCAGGGTGAGGGGCAACGGGCACAGACTGAAACACAGGAGGGTCCATGTGAACATGGGGAGAAACTTCTTTGCTGGGAGGTGCCAGAGCCTGGCCCAGGCTGCCCAGAGCGGCTGTGGAGTCTCCTTCTCTGCAGACATTCAAACCCGCCTGGACCGACCTGTGTGATCTGCTCTGGTGACCCTGCGTGAGCAGGGGGGTTGGACTGGGGGATCTCCAGAGGTCCCTTCACCCGCAGTCCGTCCCTGAGTCTCTAATATGGTGCAAAGCTTTGGGCGTTTCCGAAACATCTAAATTGGCTTTGAGTAAAAGTTGATGCACTTGTTCAGTAAGAATGGAAAAGGCCAAATATGCCAGTTTTGCTCCAGCGGTGTCTTAGAGCTGCACTTGATGGGTCACAGTCTTTGCCTCTCACCACGTACATGTGTTTGCTCTGTGATACACATTAACTGCTCTGCTTGTGGAACAGCTGTAGCTCAGAATGAAAGTCCCTCTTTTGAGCGTCTTATAAGAACCAGCTGCATCCTTTGGGGTGGGTAGCCGTGGGTGAGATGTAGGAAAGGAAGGAGGAGTCAATGAAACTTTGGCTCTCGTCAAAATGTGTGGAGAGAGAAACAAGTTTGCATGATATAAAGCATGGTTTAAAAATTAACAGACTGGGCAACTGGAAGCGGAATTTCTTTGTAGTCACAGCTTCTGATAGAAAGCATCCAGAGCGATAGTTCACACGAATTAGGTTGTTGAATATCAGGTCGGTTGATAAGCAAATCCTATTGCCTTTGGAAAGAGCCGTGCCATCCTTAACATCCATTTTTGCTTGTTCTGTAAAACAAAGACCTCACGTAAGAAGGGAAACGTAACAGCCCGGTCGGACTGAACGAGGATCCTTGCACTGGTGCGTGCTCTGGGCATGCAAAGCCAACACAACCGCTCTCTCTGCTCTGTATTTTTAAGAGCTGGAAGACATCCATCTCCGCGGTCGTTCAGGTAGTTTCACTGGTAGCTAAATACAGGAGAAAACTGGCAGGCTGGGGAGTTCAAGCTGTGAGAAAGACTGTGATAGTTCAAACACTTGTTTAGGTAACTAGTTGTAGAAAGAAATAATTTTGCTAAATGCTTTGGGATAACCTTCTTCAGCTGAAAAGTAGGTTTACTTTGTGATTGTCTTCTTCTGTTTAAAGGGCAAGAATGTGTTCAATGACACCAAGAAAGTGCATGTTCAGTTGCAAAAAATGATGATGTTATAAAAAATAAGATACAACTTCTGGAGATACTGTTAAGAGGACAGTGTGTTGAAGTCCTGCCCTGGACCAGCACTATATGCTGTATGTCAACGATGGGCAGAACTTGGCATCTCTCCCCATCCTGTTCGCCATAGTTGATGCGACTTTATCAGAATCATTCTTAAACCAATTACCAGACCTAGGATCCTGTTCTGAACAGTTTGGCTCCAGCCCACATGCACATTATGCAGATTATATCAAATATGCATCTTATATCAAAAAGCACAACTGGTTTTGTAAAGTCTTGAGCTTTGCAGGGCTAATTAGATAAAGCAGTGAGTTTTAATGGAAATTTGGAGAAGCACCTCTGCAGAAGAGGATCTCTTCAGTGATGCTACAGTACTTCATACTCATATATTGTGAGTAGAAGAGTGGAAAAAATGATCTCTTGTGATCATGAAAGAGTCCAGAGCCATTTTCTCAAGTGTTAGAGGTGTTAAGGCTGGTGTCTGGCCTTATTCCCAAACGGGTAATTGAATTGCTTTGAACTTCTGCAAGTTCAATTGGACGTGGACTTAGCTGGTAGCTGTTTTTACGGGATTATTCCGCTGTGTTCCATCACCTAGAAAGTTGGTGTCGGGTAAATGATTCTTGCATCTGCCGTGGGCTTGGGCTAGGATAATAGGTGAGAAAACCTTTCTGCGTTTTTCCTTATATTCTCTATGAGATGCAGGAAGATAAGGGAAGAGCACACCTCTGTATCTGGCCACATACCCACATTCCAGGTCAGTACTTTCAAAATAAGGGTGAAATTCATACAAAAAAAAGAGGCTAAATAAGTCTTGGTGGTATAAGAAGGAAAAAAACAATGATATTGAGAGCAATTATGCCGCTAAAGAGCCTTCACTCCAGAAGGAGTTAGAACTGGAAACGAGTGATGCCACATCTGGCTGGTTGAGACCTGCTGGATATTTTATATCTGTGGATTTGGGAGTGAAAATAGTTCTTTTTTTTTTATTTAGCTCCTTATAGTTCCCCTTTCAATCTGATATTCAGATTCCTTTTGGATGAGCCAGGAAAGATAAGCCTGAAGTTTTAATGCTTTATAAAAACCAAGAGGCAGTAAGTGAAACTGGGCCGTCTTGGGGTGTGACTGCCAACTTAATGTAAGAAATGTAAATAAGTTTGATATTTTAAGCTACCCTTTTTTTCTGTCACGGTCCAGATAAACTCAATTCATTTTAAGGGCCAGATTCAGTTGTTAACAAATTGATTCATTTTAGCTTTGAGTTTAATTAGGACTTTGCAGAGGTCTCGCTTTCGAAATCTGGGGGAGAACAACACATGGCAGTTCCCTTGATTGGTGCTTTTTTTGAATATCACCCCCAGGAAATCTGACAGCCCATCCTAACTGGTGGGTTCGAAGATAACAGCCTGTGATTTTAAGCTCAGATCTGCTAGTCCTGAGGATATTTTGCTCCACCGGCAGCAGAGTTTGCCCAAGTTTGAGCACGGCAAAGCAGTCGGTCACAGGCTTCGTTCTCTGGAAAAGTATTTGCTATCTTTATTTTCTCCTGCACACCCCCAATCATTTTGCTGGTCTCTATTTTATTTTGCTTCTTGTAACTCTTGCAGTTGATTGTATTTCACAGGGAAAAAGAGGGGGGAAGCAAATTAAATTATAGCCAGGCAGAGGTGTTCGGGAGGATAAGAGGCTCTTACAGCAGTGTGGGAGACATGAAGTAGTAGAGAATATCCATTAATTAATGAGGTGAATGAAATTATCATGCTTCCAAAATGGCTGATTTACTTAACTTCTTGTAAATTGATCTTTAAACAGGGTAAGCTTATTAAAATATTTAAAAAAGGGAAAATAAGTGAAGCCCTGCTAGAGGAACAGTTCTAAATAACATTACTGTAGTTATTCATTAAAGAGCAGTAGATAGTTGGCAATGTTGGAACATGTTCAATAATGCCAAGTTTTGCAATATTTGGTTCGGGTTTTTAATAGAAAATTCCCAGTTTCCGCAGTTAGTTTCAATACATAAAACTCACTCAGAAACATTGTTTCTAGATCTCATGGTTGTGTAGAGAATCATTTGAAAATCTGAATAGGATTTTCAAAACAGACCCATAAGCAGTATGTCAGATGCAGTGTCTGCAGTGTATGTACATATAGGCAAGGCAGATTTTGCATCCATATGTGACATTAGTGAGACCAGCAATGAGATTCTGTATCTGATTTTGGTGTTCTGGATAATTTTTCGACGCTTAAAAGGATAAGAAGTTGTCTAAAAGGGTTGAGGGGATAGAATAATACTTTGTGTGGACAAGACATATAATTGATTTTGGTTTTAGAATTTTGTTGTTGTCGTGTTTTTGTTGTTTTGGTTTTTTTTTTCAAATGGCCAACATTTTTCCAGTGATCACGTTAAACAGAGTATAATGGATTTGACAGGTTTTCTACTCTTAGAATGCTTTCTCCAGGCCTTTTAGAAGCAGTCCACAGGTAAATGGGACTCTGTAGAACACACGTGGGAAATCGTTGAATATCTTATTTTTACGGCAGAGGGCGGCCTTGTCCAGCAGCCCTCGCATCCCTCTGCGACTGGAATCGCTGCACGTGCACAGCGGAAACCTCTGCGTCAAAGTGGGACGAAAGCTCAGGAAGCGCAGACCGGATGAATGGACGGTGAGATGGATCCAGAGCTGGCTGGATGGCAGAGCTCAGAGGGTTGTGATCAGTGTTGGAGGCCTGTGCTTAGTGGGGATCCCCAGGGGTCAGTACTGGGTCCAGTCCTGTTCAACCTGTTCATCAATGACCTGGATGGGGAGACCGGGTGCACCCTGAGCAAGTTTGCCGATGATCCCAAACTGGGAGGACGGGCTGACACACCGGAGGCCGTGCTGCCATCCAGAGACCTGGCCAGGCTGGAGGGCTGGGCAGAGAAGAACCTGATGAAGTTCAACAAGGGCAAGTGCAGGGTCCTGCAGCTGTGGAGGAACAACCCCAGGCACCAGTGCAGGTTGGGGCTGAGCTGCTGGAAAGCTGCTCTGCAGAGAAGGACCTGGGAGTTCTGGGGGACAACAGGGTGACCATGAGCCAACAATGTGCCCTGTGGCCAAGAGGCCAATGGGACCTGGGGTGCATGAGGAAGAGTGTGAGCAGCAGGTGGAGGGAGGTTGTTCCTCCCCCTCTGCTCTGCCCTGGGGAGGCCCCATCTGCAGTTGTGTGTCCAGTTCTGGGCTCCCCAGTTGAAGAAGGACAAGGAATTACTGGAGGGAGTCCAGCGGAGGGACACGAAGATGCTGAGGGGTCTGGAGCATCTTTGTGATGAGGAGAGACTGAGAGAGCTGGGGCTGTTGAGCTGGAGAAGAGAAGCTGAGAGGGATCTGATCAATGGGATCGATATCTCAGGGTGGGTGTCAGAGGATGGAGCAGACTCTGGTCAGTGGTGCCCAACGCCAGGGTGAGGGGCAACGGGCACAGACTGAAACACAGGAGGGTCCATGTGAACATGAGGAGAAACTTCTTTGCTGGGAGGTGCCAGAGCCTGGCCCAGGCTGCCCAGAGCGGCTGTGGAGTCTCCTTCTCTGGAGACATTCAAACCCGCCTGGACCGACCTGTGTGATCTGCTCTGGTGACCCTGCGTGAGCAGGGGGGTTGGACTGGGGGATCTCCAGAGGTCCCTTTAACCCCAACCAGGCTGGGATCCTGTGAAACTAAAGACCAGGTCCCTTTCCCTCGTACAGCTGCATAAGACAAAAGGTCAACCCTTTCTCTTGTATTTAAGAACACTGCAGTTCATTATGTGTAACTCACTAGTAATTCACTAAAGGATAATTAGAATTCACTAAAGGATAATTAGGATTCACTAAAGGATTCTGTGTTATTCACTAAAGGATATTAATTTGGCCTGAGAACCCACATCTAGAAGCTGAGCCCTGACCTATTAGACAAATTAGGGATAACGCCCAAATTTTAAAAGAGAAGGACTGACTGTGGCAACAAACTGGAGGGAATGGTAAGTTCTGTGTTGCTCAATGTTTTTGAAGCCATCTGGAAAGTTTTGTTTTTGTCAGATGTGAGTTTTTTGGGTCGCGGGGCTAGAAGGGCAAAACTTTTGGGTTTCTAGGTCTGTGACAAACTGGAGATTAAACTAGATAATCTAAAGTATGTTTTGGTATTAAGCATCAAAGAGTCAAGTAAGAATTTAGAGTAGAGGTAAGTCTGGTTGGAGGTTCTGGTTCATTAGATTTCTCCAGTTTGACAACATACTTGAGCACGTGAAACTTGGTGTTGACAGAAAAATAACCCAGGAAATGGTGACATTAGAAATACAGGTAAGAAATGACAGAAAAGGGTTTATCTCCAAGAAACGGCAAGCTCGCTTATCTGGTGAAAAGCATCTCAAGGCCAGGTGTTTAAGAAGAGATTTTCTCTTTCAAAACCAGCACTGATTTGGGGGGTTTCAGGCTGTGTGGGAGTCTGTGATATGAGTCAGTAAGTCAGTGTGACACTTTCTTCTCACAAAGCTCGGAGAAAAGGATCTGCCAGCCCCACCGCAGAGGCCAAACCTAGAACACGGCGTCTCCTTTCCAAATGCTCCTTGACAAGCTCGGAACGTCTCTGTCTGAGATGCGACTTCCAAATTTGAGTCGTTACAATTCCAGTCAGTTGCTCGTCTACTGTTGCCTTGGCTGCTGCGCCCTCCTTTTAGTAGAATAATCTAGGTGCTTGTCTTTTAAAATTTAAAATGCCTTGTACGTTTTCGGTAATCAATTGTCCCAAGGACAGCACATTCCTGTTGGACCGAAGCACTTGTATGGCTGTAGTTAGTCTGTCTTCTCATATAGTCATTTTCTTGGATGGGAATCATCCCCTTGCATTGTCCTCCTGCTTCCTTCTCCCACATACTAAAACAATGAAAGGGTCTCAATATTTGCCTGATAACGCCAGAGACAGGAGCTCCATCTCATTTCTGTATTTTCCAGGCTGCAAATGCCATTTTTGTAGGTTCATGCATCCTGGCTTTGTGGCACCACATCTGTATGGCTACTCTCTGGCTACAGCTCCACCAAGCAAACCCGTTCTCGGTACTGTTCTTCAGCCCCAGGGCCCCTCAGCCACATCCCCTACTGACACCTTTAGGCTTGAGACCAAGGGGCTGCATCCAAACAGAGCGTTTGTGGTTTCTGCTCCGTGTAAAATCTTGAAAAAAGCCTTTGAATCGGTCAGGAGTGCACTGGGTGACCAGAACTGTTACAGCTGGTTAATGATGCTGCAGATGACTGTGTGTAGATGCTACGGTGCCTCTTCTGGGCACGGTTTAATTTACCAATGCTGATGTGGCCGTACCTCTCTTCTCCCAAGTAACAAGTGATAGGACAGGCGGAATGGCCTCAAGTTGCACCAGGGAAGGTTCAGATTGGATATTATGAAAAAATTCTTCATGGAAGGGGTTGGGAAGCATTGGAACAGGCTGCCTAGGGCAGTGGTGGAGTCACCATCCCCGGAGGTGTTTAAAAGGCATATATGCAAGGTTCTTAGGGACGTGGTTTAGTGCTAGAGTTAGGTTGTGCTTGGACTCGATGATCTTGAGGGTCTCTTCCAACTGAAATGATTCTGTGATTCAAGGATACACCTGTTCCCATTGCCTAGTGAGGTCCGTGCTGGGACATGTCACTCACCTGAAGAGATTCCTTCGCTACACCCCCAGAACCTATGAGCTTGATTTACTTTACTGTGATTCATGTAGCTGAAAAAAAAAAGGCTAAAGTACAACAATTCAAAAAGTTCTGTGGCTCCTGTTGGGGACTTTGCTGTGCCAGGGCAGAAATGGAAATGAGGAGTGATCTTCAAAATTTGCAGAGAGAAATAAGCAGCCCTGTCCCTGGAAGGTCTGGCACAATCCTGGGAGCCACCGTCCCTCTTTGGGTTCTCACAAGGTCCTTGGAATTCTTCCTTGGCTTTCCCGAGGCTGCTCTTTGTCTGTTCTCACTTGCAGGGGTTGTATATGAGCTCTGTCATGTCTCCTGGAGTTTGAGTGATCTCTTCACCCTGCTCTCCTGCAGAAATTGTAATAAAACCTCGACTCGTAAGAGGATTCGCAGGAAGGATGGAAAATGCCTTGATCTCTTTGCCAAGTTCTGTCTGCCCTCCATCTGCCATCCCTTCTTCTCAAGATCTTGAGTTCTGAAGGAGGTGATCTTGTCGTTTTTATGCCATTTGCATCTGTAGTGAGGAGACTTAGGAAAGAAAAGAGATCAAGAGAGCATGTTGTGATTTTTTTCTATTTTTTTTTCCCGTTTCCATTTCTGGGCTTTGCAGTGAATACATAGGATGTTTGTTTTTCTGGTACCATGGGAAGTTTAGGAGTTAAGAATGCTTTTGATGAGCCACCATGATGAGTTACACGGGAAGCCTGTCTTTGGAGGGGAAAAGGCTGTAGACTTATTTCTTTAAATGAAAGCTCAGTAGTAATTGGATGTGCTGCACGTTCCTTGTTAGGGCAGGTGATCTGTGACAACATTTAGGTTCAAAAGTTACTGACTTCAGAAATGGAACTTCAGAAATGGGACTTCAGTCAAATCAACTTTGGTCCTACAGGCCACTAGAGTTTCCGCTCGGTGTGTTTTTATCTTCTTTTTTTTTTCAGGTAGCAACAAAAAGTTAGGGCGACGTGAACTCTTCATACTTCAGATTCGAAAGAGTTGCAATTCATAAATCTCGTGTCATAACTGCTTAAAACTTTTCCAGAAAAGCTCAGCACCTGGCCTTGACCTAACAGGTTTGGCATCTGGGATTTCTGTCTGCTGGGTACTTAGTGATGCGCAAAATTTTGTCTAAAATAAAGTTGTAGCCTTTGAGCAACCACTGTCTGCCTGTGGCAGCAGTTTATCAAAAGGGGAGTAACTGCAGGTTTGTTGTAGAAGGTGTAGGGAATGCTGGTAGAAGAGAGAAATGCTATTTGGGCATTTCAAAGAAAATAAGCTTTTTGGCGCATAATTAGACTGGCATTCATGGCAGGTTGTTTGGAGGTGGACTTTGGGCTGACATCTGTTGTGTGTGACTTCAAGTGTTGGAGCAGAATTGATCTTACCCGCCTGTGAGGTACTTTCCGTGTACCACAGAGAACTCTTGAACTGAACGATTTGCTTTTACATTTTACCTTGTTTTTAGCCTGCTGGAAACCATGTCTCACTACACAGACGAACCAAGATTTACCATCGAGCAGATAGACCTGCTTCAGCGCCTGAGACGGACGGGAATGACCAGACATGAGATCCTCCACGCGCTGGAAACCTTGGATCGTCTTGATCAAGAGCATAGTGACAAATTTGGAAGAAGGTCCAGCTACGGAGGTGGTTCCTACAGCAACAGCACCAACAACGTCCCAGCGTCATCTTCTACAGCCACAGCTTCAACACAGACCCAGCATTCTGGGATGTCCCCATCGCCGAGCAACAGTTACGACACCTCCCCACAGCCTTGCACTACTAATCAGAACGGGAGGGAGAGTAACGAGCGGTTGTCTGCGTTCAACGGGAAGATGTCACCCACCCGCTACCCACTTGCCAACAGCTTGGCTCAAAGGTCGTACAGTTTTGAAGCTTCTGAAGAGGACTTGGACATTGATGACAAAGTGGAGGAACTGATGAGGTTAGTAGAAGTCTTTGTAAAATGTTTGGAAAGTCAGAGTGAGAAGTCCCGCAGAAGAAATCTGCGTCCTGGAGGACTTCTGGAGTAGTGATAGGTGTTACTGAGAAGGTGGGAACCTGCCAGATCCTGAGTGGTCACGATCTCACCTGCCTCTCAGTCTTGTGTAGACAACCCTGGCCTCGCATGGCCATCCCACAGGCTGTGGTACTCTTGAAACATTTTTTTTCTTGTGCTGTACAAAAAAATTGATGTTAGCGCACTAAATTTCTGCCCTACTCTTATTCAAAAGACTTCTGGGTGTCAGTTAATGACTCCTCCTCCACTTCATACCAGTTGTATTTCATTCCATATACAGGGGGAGCAGGGAATCTACTCGGTTAATGCTTTCCTGTGGGATCTGCTCAGAGTTTGCGGCAGGGACAGACCCTCTGGGATGTGCACAGTCTGCCGGTTGGCATAGGAAAATACAAATAATAACGAAGCAGCGCAAATCTTCAGTGAGAGCCACTTGGGTTGGGTTTTTTTTTCCAGACTGACCTTCCTTTACTTGTAGCGGCTTCATTTTCAGCATTACGGCAAAGATGAAAGGAGGGGATTACGCCACGGAGGATGAAAGTCAGAGTCAGTGGGCTTGATAAGAAAAATAAGAAGAAAGGCCAAATGTCTCAAAACAATTTTGGTCATAATGTTGGAATGTCTCTTTTTCCCCCAAATCGCAACATTTATGAAATACCTGTGAGAGAACTAGAGTCCATAAGCTCTGGGGTGAAAATATGTTTGAAGTAGTTTGGAGATGTGGGGTAAAGGTGTGACTTTTGGGGGAGAGGATTAGAGATGAGTAACAAAAGCCGATAAAGCTCATTTACTGCCAGCTGCAGGATAATGGAATAATGCAGGGAGATGGTGAGTATAGCAGAGTGCAGGAGTTCCCATCGCTGAAGTTTAATCGTTCCTTTGAGTTTTGGGTTCCTGTGCAATAAGTCTCAGGTAACGCTTTTAGCGCTTATTTAAACTGAAACCACTTTGGTTTGCAGACATATGGAGGATGAGCGTTAGGTAGGGAAATAAAAACGAGCCCACAATGTAGCATTTATTTTACATTTACATTTGCAAGGTTGAATCTGCCTTGAGTGCTGCTGGGGCAGGAGGAGAGAAGGGGAGGGGAAATCACCAAATAATAAAGCCTAATAAAGTCTGATTTTAATTGTCTGCCCTTCTCTGGAAGGGAGGGAGGAAGAGCAGGGACAAGTATGCGGTTACTGCAACTAAAATTTGCTGCATATCACACAGTCCCTGTGCAACCTCCAAATCATTTACTTTTTAGCAGTTTTAGTCTCTTCTGAACTATCTTTGCACACCTTGTAAAAGTCATACAAAGGCTTCAAATAACTGGCACTTGTTCATTCCGCTCAAGCTGGGGACTCAGCAGGTAGGAGTGGGGGACAGGGGCTGCAAAATCCTTTCTCCTTTGGGTCTTTTCCTTGAGCGCTTGGAGGAGATTTGTGTGTGTATATTCATTTGTGTAGCTAACCATGCAGACCCTGCTATCCTTTATTTTTTATTTTTGCGCCTCGTTTTTATGACCGAGGTTTTTTATGCTGGTACGAGAGATTTATTCATCCCCATGTAATGAAACTTTGTACATTCCATATGGCAGCGCTGCACCTAATATGAATTATATAGGACATGAGTCATCCATTCTGCTGCTGGGGTACTTTGATCAAACGTGACACTTGTTAAAAGAAGTGTCCACTGCTGAGGCACTTGGACAATTTTAATGCCTGCCTTTCCCACTCCTCGTCCCCTAAATACAGGAAATAAAGCTATTCTGCATCTTCAAAGTGCACTTTGGTCTGTCCGTCTTTTTGTGTGTTCTTTTTTTTTTTGTTTTGGTAGGAGGGACAGCAGTGTGATCAAGGAGGAAATCAAAGCCTTCCTGGCCAATCGGAGAATTTCCCAAGCAGTCGTTGCACAGGTAACAGGTAAGAGCTTGGGGAGCCCTTTCTTCATCTGGGGAAAAACTGTGTCTAACTGTCAATGGGCGCGCGGTGCAGATGTTGGAATATTGCTTGGCTTTCTGCATTGCAGTGCAGATCTGTCAGCTTAGTCATGATAATGTATGCCTTTGATTTAAGACCCATTGTCCCGCACATCATGGAACTTCCCCAGTGAATCACTTTTTCTTTTTTCCTTTTTTTTTTTTCTTGTGGCTTGTGCTAGCAGATTTTATTTTACAGCATTATAATCAGCCCGAAGTTCTTATCTTAAAATGAAAATGCTTTTCCTTAATTCTTAGACCGTTTGTTGAGTGCAGCAAATAGATGTGTATCTGCACCTCTGTGTATGGAGAGATATGTAGTTATATTATAAAATGTATGTGAAGAGTCAGGAGACTCAGCTATAGCTGGTATTGTTACATCCAGGAGTCAGATTATGACATTTTGAAGTTTTTCAGTCACTTGCCTTTGAGTCACAATTAATGAAAATCAGATGTGAGGTTGAGGGTATCACCAGATTAGCTCAGATTTTACCTAGAAGGAGCAGTAGTTATTTTTTTGCCCTGTACCTTCTCTCTTTGACATTCAGGACAAGTGACCACATTGCAGAGATTTTATTCCTTGGGTGTGTTTCTAGAGCTCTCCACACACAGTAACAAAGTCTTTCTGCTCCTCCATAGAGTTGGGTGCTGTTATTTCTCCTTTCAGGCTCACACTGCTTGTCCGAACAGCATAACTGGTTGCAAATTTAGGATGAAGATTGATGATAATATACAGAGTGCTCAATCCCATGTTATACCTACAACATTTATTCATTTTTAAACCCAAGCTTGAATGAAGATCTTGAAATAGATTGTTTTTAAGGCTCCTTGATGACTAGGAATGCCGAAGCAGCAGGAGGGAAGTTGTTCTTTTATGATATTTTCAGTTTTTGAAATGTCATAAGAACCCATCTGGCTGGGAGATGCAGGTTTGCAGACACACGAGCAGTTGGGGTAGGCAGGAGTGGGTATCTGAGCCACAGAGCCGGGAATTACAGAATCACAGAATCCCAGCCTGGTTGGGGTTGAAGGGACCTCTGGAGATCCCCCAGTCCAACCCCCCTGCTCACGCAGGGTCACCAGAGCAGATCACACAGGTCGGTCCAGGCGGGTTTGAATGTCTGCAGAGAAGGAGACTCCACAGCCGCTCTGGGCAGCCTGGGCCAGGCTCTGGCACCTCCCAGCAAAGAAGTTTCTCCTCATGTTCACACGGACCCTCCTGTGTTTCAGTCTGTGCCCGTTGCCCCTCACCCTGGTGTTGGGCACCACTGACCAGAGTCTGCTCCATCCTCTGACACCCACCCTGAGATATCGATCCCATTGATCAGACCCCTCTCAGTCTTCCACGTCTCCAGCTCTTCTCTATGATCTTGGGCAAAATTAGTTGTCCTTCTCTGCTTTCACTTTCTTCTGTAAAATAATGAGACAAACATTTTGTATAACTCTAGGGATGTCATTATCCTTATCAGATTTTAGTATTAGTACTCAAAAAATTAAATGCTGTCCTCAGTTGCTAACCTCAGTTGCTTAAATTGTAACCGAACTGTGAAGTTTTGATAGTTAGTGGGAGATTCACCTATTTTGGTGTAATCCTTGCCCGAGTATAGTCCTGGAGTAGCCCACCTCTGAATTAACGTCTGTATAGCTTTTTATGAGGGCAAACAACAGAAAAGCTTCTGATTCTGAGACTGAGCCTGAAGGTTCCAGCACCCTTCACGTCTACCAGCAAGTCATACAAGCTTCCCTTCAGGAGGAGAGCGATGCAGACAGAAAAAATTGCAGGAGGAGAGCATTTCCAAAACAGGCCAGCATTTTGACTTTGGTCAGTGGGACCTACTGCATGCAGGGCTAGTGGATCAGAATCACCACCCCGAATCTAAGACAGAGTCTGTATTGGTAAAAGTAATTGATTTAATTAGCCAGGTGTCTCAGTGCACGTCTTGATACCCCATGCAGACTGTAGCAAGGGCAAGACCGGTCTTTTCACTCCTGATCATTCTTTTTCCTTCAATTTTCAATCTGCTCTCTTGGATTTCAGTTGTTGAAGTCATTAAGTCGGTGTTCAGGCTTTGGGAGCTTTCCCAGACTATTCTTCCTGGGAGTAAATGGCACCATCCACCTCGTATGTAGTAGATTGAAGTTTCACACCCATCCCACTCAAGCCTGCTGTGGAACATGGGGGGAAATCCAGAATGCACATGCACAGTGAGCAGAGAAAATACTGCTCGATGTCTCTTTCTAGCCTCTCGGTGAGGCAGACTGAAGACTAATGGTATTATTATTATCTTGTTTTTAAGCCAAATCAATGGGAAACAAGGGAGATCTAAAGGTTAAATGGCTGTGTCCTTTTGCAGCTGACCCAGTAGTGTTTCCATGGACCTTTCAAATAAGAAAAGAAAGTGGTATTTTGCACGAGGCAGCTTCTCAAGCAGAGAAGTGCTGCACCGATCTCTTCCTCCCACTGCCCTTTGCATCTGAACCATGTCATCCTCCATACGCTTGGTGGGAAGGTCTACAAGAGCTGATTCATTTAAAATATATAAATACATAAGTAAGCAGATGTGTAGTACTTTTGTACCACTAGTAAGTACATAGTTATGGCTTATCTGAAAGGATGTTTGAGGACCAGATTAAAGAGTGTGCTCAGCACTACCAGAGAGGAACATCCGCTCCCTTTCAAAAGCACGGGATGGTGAAGAGTGACTGAAAACAGCTGGCGACAGAGACCTGGAACAGAAAACGTGTCCCAGGTCTCTCACTTCCAGAGTTCTTAGGCCTGATGAGTGCTGCTTGACTTGTGTGTTCTTCAGATGTATCCAACATCCCCTTCAGCTGTGAGACACGCTCCCAAGGAAGGCCTGGAAACCACTTTTGGTTCATTAAGCAAGTGGTTTTTATAGATAGAGGTAATGCTTTGCAGAATACATGATCCCAAACAGTGTCATCTCGGTATTTACAGACTTAAGTCTTGTTGGTAAAGCTGTTTGGAAATCATTCAGTGAACAAGATGAAAAATAGATAAATAAAATTCAAAGAGGGGTCAGTAGCAGATGGTGTAGGGGAGGACCATAAGGTGAAATGATGCTTTTCCAGCCTCCAGTGATCCATATTCAGGATCCTCTTTATTATATTGCGCACGGAGCTGGGACCCTGTTCTTGCTGGGAAAGGGGACAATTCTGCAAGAACAGACCAGCACCCAGAGAGACTGGTGTGCTTGCGGCTTCCACCACTGTTTGCTGTGATACAAACATATAATAATAAATGAAGATAATAATAATAAATAAATATATATAATAGGTATTATATATAAAAATATATAATAATAAAAAAATGCAGAATAGAGTGGCCTCGGCTTTTAGCATTCATCTCTTCTGCCCTGGGAAGAGAGGCAAGAAAGAAATGAAATGAAATGAAAAAATTATGGCTGGCTCTGCCCAGAAGGAGAGTTGTTTGGCTTGGCTACCCATGCTGTGAACTTTCTCCTTTCAATCTCTACCGATTTCTTTACACACACACAATTTTTTAGAGTAGCGATGGGAGGGGAGAATGGCATGGAGAGGGGAAAGGACTGATAATGCATCTGAACAGAGGGTTATTAGACCTTTAGCAGGAACCGAAAACTTTGCTTCCTTACCTACAGCTGGGTTTGAAGTTGGCCACGCTAGACACCCAAGTGATGAACTTTACTATTTGCATGTCTTCAAATTGCAGGTCATGGATTAGCTCATCCAAGTGCAATGTTTCCCCAGCGCTTATAACTATTTGTCACCGTTCTGTGTCTTGTCACATTCTGTTCTTGGTGCAGAAAACCTCCATTGCAACTTCTGTGCCTCGAAACTTCTATTTTACCTTATTTCGCTAATTCTTCAAGCCGCTTAAGATTTCATTCGGAAATACCTTTCTCCTTTTTCTCATCTTAATTCTAATATTGCGATGCACTTATAAAATACACCTTCCTACATCAGCTTCAGCCCTACAGAGCACACTGAGCAGGCTCAAATTTACAAACAGCAACAATAAATGGCTTTTCCTTTTGGTTTTTTCCTGTGATGGAGAGGGATGGAACTGAAAGTCAAAACCAGCCGTTGCAGTAGAACAATTTTTGAGGGTCTTTTAGTCTTTATAAAATTACCAGAAACTTTACAGGTCATTTAGATAATGAATCTGACAGGGAAAATTAAACCTGGAAGACCTTCTATGGGGCTGCCTTGTGTACTGAGAGGAGGGGCAGGTTGGAAAATAGTGAGAGTATTAAATGGTGACTTGAAAACAGAGGAATGATTGATAAGGAGCAAAAACTACCACACCTATTAGTGCTGGTCCTAAATACGGGAGCTGCTTTTTATAGAAACTTTTTAAATGGTGTCTGTAATAAGATAAACAAGAAGCACTTGGGTTGGGCTCTGTATAAATAATCTCCCACTGATAAGAAAAATGACAGTATAAACAGGAGCTAATAATAGTTCCTGCTGAATTTCCTATCTTGTTATTTGAAGCTCCTTTTAACATAACTGCAGCCTGCTTGGGGGTAGGTATTTAGCCCTACATGTCGCAGGTGAGATGCCAAATTTTTATCCACAAGAATTTGAAGTCCTGTGCTGCGATTTGCTTGAATTGCCACCAGAATTGCGTCTGGATACCAAGTAAGTTCTGGTCAGAAGGCAAAGGATAAAGTGACAAATGTAAACTTATTAGGAGATGCTGTCTCTTAGCTTGCAAATCTAGATGGAGGGTGAGGGAAATGTTTTCAGAAATTACCATTTTTCTGAGCCCTTTGTCATGCTAAGTGCGTGGAGGGATGATGCCTCTGCGAGGTTGGGAAATCTTACCTTTTCCAGAGTGAAGGAACAGAAAAAATGTTACTTTCCAGAGGTCACAGTGGACACAGTCTGTGGCAGAGCAGTGTCGTGGTTTGATCGCGGGGTGACAATCAAACCGTGGCAGATGTATTGTTAACCTCCTCTCCTCCACCCTTTCCCCTTCAGCCCCTCCCTCTCCCCCCTTCCCACCAAGGACAGGCGATTGGGAGGGAAAGAAGGACAGAGAGAAGAGGGTTGGAAAAAAATTAAAAATGTTTTACTAATGCTACTAATAAAAATAGAGAAAATAATACAAAATATACAAAACCAATCTTGAAAGTCCCGGCAACTGCTCCGGCAGATGTGGGGCTGGCACCCGAAGTCCTGGACTGGACTCTGCAGCCAAGCGGAGCGGGATTCAGTCTGTCACTGGGCCTCAGTTCGCAGGGACAACTCGCAAGGTCCTCTCCCAATGTCGGCCATAAGGAAAAAGGGACGAGATCCTCGTGGTCCCCCACTTTTATATGAAGTATGACGTGAATGGGATGGAATACTTTAGTTGGTCAATTTTCAGTCCACCTCCTGCTTGCACAGCTCGCGGGATGCATCATTATCAATGACCTTGCATTCCATTGCTATGTCTACCAAAACATGTACCTAACTGAGGAAAACTGCAGTTAGTAAGAAGACTTTAGCTGACAGGGAAATTCATTAAAAGAGAAACTTGTTTTTAACAAAACCAGGACAGCAGGAATTTGAGTTCAGATTTTTTCAATTCTTAGACTAATACCATAAAAACCAAACCACCATTAAAAAAAAAAAGGCAGCAATAAAATGCAAAGGTCATTTTTGGTTTAAAAAAACACATTAAAAATAGAGCTTTGCAGTGTGCAGTTGTGCTACCATTCCCGATTATTCTACTTGTATAATTCAGCCCTGTCCTACTGTCTCTGTCTTAATGGATCTTCAGGACTTAGCTTTATATTATGCTAAACACACACAGTGTATAACATGGTGGAGGGCAGCCCTAAAGCACTGCCGGAGGTAACAGAAATCAAATTCCGTAAGGTTTCAAACCTACGCACAGGGATGCTGCCCACGTGCCAAATTAACTAGTTCCACTGTGATGAGAATTCAGAAAATTACTGAATTACAGATGATCTGAAATGGCAAGAACCCGGGGTTTGAAAATAATTTTCCTTCCTTTTTTTTTTTTTTTTTAGTACTCATGACAACGCAGGGAAAGATTTGTTTTTCTATGATTTTGATCTTCGCAGGTTGTCTGTAAACGAGCTTTGCTAATCTCCTCAATTGATAGCTGTCCTTTGCAAGCGTGTCGTATCTCAAACTAGGGCTTTGCTTACAAACTGAAGAATTAAAACCGTCAGTTACTTTCTTCTCCAAATCTGACGTATTCCAGGTGCTTCTAAAATCGCTCCTGAAGGAAACATTAAAGAAATGCAAAGTAGAGTCGCTGAACGAATCTGTGAAGGTGAAACCCAGTTACCAAAGACGTGATGAGCGGCAGTTTTGAGGGCTGTGAGCAGATTTGCGCTGCAGATAGCAGTTGCCTTCTCTCGATGCTGCATTTTGCTGTTTCCTTTTATGTATTTGAAAAGGAAACTTTTTCCCCAAATAATTTCTGTAGGAGAGAGTGGGGCTGGCCAGAAGAAGAACGTGCCGTCATCTCCGTTGTGTTTAGAATTACGAAGCGTAACCTGCTATGGGAAGGAGTGACGTGTGCCACAAGAAGTCAACGTTTGAATTGCCGTAATCCTTTGTGATCAGTTTTTCTTCACTATTTTCTGTGAGAAAACCACTTGTACTCGGTATGACGTGTTCGTGTCCCTGCTGATGTTGAGCCTTCCTTGAGGTCCGCGATTCGGTTTGAGAGTGAATTTCCTCAAGACAGCTGGATTTTTCAGTACCCCAGAGAACTTATTAATCTGCTTCTGGCAGCAGGATGATTTCTTTCCTTTTTTTTTTTCCTGCCAGTGCAATTTCCTAAAGTAGCGTGATTACCGACAATGTGACAGGATGGGACTGGTACTAGTCACTCTGACTCAATGATATAAAACCCACTGGAGATGCAAAAAATTCTGACGTGACAATTTGGGGGTTTTTTTGATTGAAGGGAGTGAAGTTTGTGATTTAAGACGCTGTACCGGGATTTGGGAGATCCTGGAGCAGTTCTTCTGCTGCTGTGACCTTGAATCGATACACAGTTTGGAACCTACAGTTTTGGGGGCTCTGGATGGAGTTGACACATAGATGAAAAATATTTTCTATCTTAAAAACAAAAAGAGGAGGAGAAGTACAGGTAGAGGAAACCTTTAAGAAGCTCGGCTCTTACCACAGATCTCTGAAATGAGGAGAGAAGATAAAAAAACCAGAAAAAGATGGTAGGAAATGGGATGTAAAGGGTCTTTTGTAAAGGAGCCTTTTGGCTCCTGCTCCTTTGCTTTGTCTCAAGCGCATTGTCTGGAGTGGGGAACATCTGCACCGCTGGGCACCACATCAGGCACCATTTGGTTTTTCCACTCTACCGATCTTATGGAAGATACTTTATCTCTATTTATAGTGTTTTATCTAATAATGCTTTGCGTTTATATCTTACGTTGTTATCCAAACACTCGAGAAACACTAATTCGCTGCAGCAAGTGGACAGGACTAAGTAAATTAATGATGCTGTTGCCCATTGATTAATAGGAGTGAGAAACAAACATTTGTGTTCCACAGAATCACAGAATGTTAGGGATTGGAAGGGACCTCGAAAGATCATCTAGTCCAATCCCCCCGCCGGAGCAGGAACACCCAGATGAGGTTACACAGGAAGGCGTCCAGGCGGGTTGGAATGTCTGCAGAGAAGGAGACTCCACAACCTCCCTGGGCAGCCTGGTCCAGTGTTCTGTCACCCTCACTGAGAAGAAGTTTCTTCTCATATTTAAGTGGAACCTCTTGTGTTCCAGCTTGAACCCATGGAGTGTTTTCCACAGGAGTGTAAAAAAAATTGGCTTTTATAAATAATAATAGTAGGTGAAGAGCTGCAAATTTTCGAAACTTGCTCATTTCACTGACAATCAGGCATCTAGATTGCATGATTTCAACAGACTGAAGCCATGTTTTGGGCTGGAGAGTTTTATCAACTTCGACTGACTTCTTTCAGTATCAACTTGTACGCTTCCACAGTTACTTGATGTAAACTTGGCAGGATCTAAGGTTTGTGTTTGGTTGAATAATTCCACTTCCCTAGTAGTATAAACTCAATTATGTTTCCCAATTTGAGCCCTGGGGATAGTCAAGTCTCGCCTGCCCCAGCTGTTCCTGAATTCTTGCAGCTGTGGGGCAAACCCAGTTACTGGGAATGGGTGTTAAGAAGATAATTAAATGTATGAGGAACAAAACCAAACCAGGATATATTTTGTGGGCAGAGCTCTGCTGAATAGCAGTAAACTTCTGTTCTCGAAACAAAACACACTTCTCACTTTTCTCCAGGACAATTAGAACTTCATAAGCTCTGGAATTCTGTATAAGGAAGAGCAGTTGAGAGCATGATCCATGTGATTTAGAAAAATCTTTTTGGGATAAACCCACCTGAATATGATGCCTGAGAGTCAAGTTTAATCATTCTCAAGTTAAGTACCTACAGTGTTCAATGTGCAAAAAAAAAGGCATAGTAAAACCTCTGTATTAGAAGTGGTAAAACTACAGGGAGTTGTTTTTCATGAGTCAATATGACCATGAGATCTTCCAGAACCTTGATGCATCTCAGGAGGGGAGAGGTAGTTGGGTTTTGGGGTGAAAACCAGCGTTTTAGCTGCCTGGGGCTGATCCCCAAGCAGGTGGTGGTACAGGTGGTGCTGAGCAGTATGTTGGGACTGCAGCACCTCCTAAAACTGGAGCTTCAATGTGGTTAACCCCTTCTGGTAGCTGAGGAACCTCGTGGAAAACACAGGGAGTCCTGCCCGCAGTACTGCTCCAGTTAGTCATCAAACGATGTATCTGTTGATCATTTCAAATGAACCTACAGTTCACCTCTTAATGCACTTTTAAACCTCTTGCTTCGTTTTTTCTCCTTCTAATCACTTTTTTTCCCTTTCTGCATTGATCCTTCTTTCAACGTCATGCTTTGGAAATAACTGGATTAACTTCTAGGGGGTTTTTCTCCCTTTTACTGTTTTCTTAGAAGTCTTGTTTTAAAAAATCCGGAACTCTTGTCCCTAATCTTGCCTGGATACCTAGAGCTTGAATCCTTCCTCGCTGACAGTTGCCTTTTCTGTTTCATTAATATTTCTGGCTGTTATAGCTGCCAATAGTTGACTTGCTCCGTTCCTGGGCCGATTTGATCTATATCACATAAACTATTTCTGTGTTTATCTCCCTCCTTATTCAAACATTGAATGATAATGATCTCCTAACTATCATTATTTATATATCATAGTGGGTAAGGGACTTGTTCCCTTTTCACAGGCGAAGAAATTTTACAACCAGGGAAGTTGTGGACAATTCAGGTCAGCAGCAGATTTATTTGGCTTCCCAGTTTGTGCCCAGTTTGCTTGTAGATTGATCACGCTGGTTCCAGGAGATACCTTGAATAAAGCTGAAAATAACAACAGGGAGAAATTAAAGAAGTTAATGATGGGGGGTGAGCTTGAACTCTCTGCTTTTTCTGTGATTGAAACAGTATGAGTTCCTAGGCTTTGCAAGTCAACACCTTTTATCACTATATAAACCACTTTAAAATGTTTTTAAAAGAGTGAATTTTCTCTTTTCCTCTTTCTCTCTCTTTATTTTATTTTTTTTTGCAGGTATCAGCCAGAGCCGGATCTCCCATTGGCTGTTGCAGCAGGGGTCGGACCTGAGCGAACAAAAGAAAAGGGCATTTTACAGATGGTACCAGCTTGAGAAGACAAATCCCGGTAAACAAATACAGCCTAAACATCTCCTGCTGTGTTATTTATGGAGAAGAAGCCTTTTGTCACTGTTTATTATCACTGGTTGTTCCGTTCTTGGGCTGATGTACTGAAGAGGTGTTCCCTCTGACCAGTTGACTTTTTAGGGAGGGTAGGAACAAATCTGCGCTTTGCTTTGCAGCAAATAATGCAGAGCTGAGTGATCCATCGCTGCCTGTCCAGCTCCATGGTCACGGTCACTTGTCCTTTCCTCTCCCCGCTTGACAACTCTGCGAATCAGAAACAGTCCGTAAAGTTGTAGCCAGCTGACATGAAATATATGCCGAAGCTCTTAAGAATGAACAGATAGAAATCATTAATAGTGGCTGCATGATATAAAGCAGTGGCAAAAAAATGCACATTTGGGCAGAGAGGAACTTTGGGATAACTTCAGGGGGTTTGGGGTTGGATCTTGAGCTCAGGGATGGGATGTCGATAGGTACAATGATAAGTTGGAGATGTGTCTCTCAAATCCCACCTGCTTCTCCAAATCTCAAAATAGATCTTAAATATAAAAAGAGAAGTAAAGCTCCTCATTATCTTTAACTAACCAGCAATCTTCAAAATCACAGTTGAATTAATTTCCTTGCATTATGCTTCTCCGTAGATTGGGTTTGACCGCAGTTCTTTTTTTTTCCCTTTAGCGGTTTTATTGTAAAGATAAAAATATTTATGTTTAATTTCCTTTAAACAATGGCATGATTAAATTAGCTGTGTAATTGTTTTAAGGAATTTAAGACTCATGCTCTCTAATGTGAACTCGGCTTTAATATCCAGAATTTTATTAAGAAAAATTCCACTGGAAACAGATCCTTGAAACTCCTGCTTTGTGTGTAAGCTGAAAATCGAGCGGCTCCAGCTGCCCGTTGGCCTGAGAACACTTGAGCTTCAAGCCGGGTGGGTTCAAAGTGACGACCGAGCCTGTCCTTTCTGTTAAGCATCTAGAAAAGCGTTTAAAGAATGAAAGTGCCAGAGTTGTGAGGACCTGCCGAGCTGCGGGGATCACCGAGAAGCCTCGATTTTTGCGGTGGCTGGAATTGTGACACCGAGGATCAGCAAAGCTACAGCCGTTTGGTGTCGGCTGCTTTGAAAGCCATGTGTGTTGCACCCTACGAAGTAACTCTCGGCCGTTTCCTTTTGGTGGAAGGTGTTGCCTCCAAAAGAGGGAAGAGAGGTTATTTGGAAGGTGTATTTTGCCAAAAAAAAAAGCCCCAAAGCCCTCTCCTGACAATGAAAACTCCATCTTTTCTTGCCAATGTTGTTTGGAGTTGTTTAAGAAATAGTATTCTGGGCTAAGAGAAGCCTTGTCAAACCTAGCACTAAACTCTTGGCTTCTTCCTCTTAACCTTTCCCCGTATCCGCAAGCTCACATCGTGTTTGTCCTTTTGCTCTTGAGAAGTGTCTAAGGAGGGAAGAACTTGCCCGCTGAAGGTTACGGCTTACCTGGAAATGAACCGACGTTAACCTCTGCTTTTCTGACATCTTCTCTTGCTGAGCTCTTGTTCACTTCTGTTAATACACAGATGGAAAAATGTCTTTAAAAGTGGTTGTTGCAGAATAACCTTTTTCCAAATAAGAGATCTTGTGCGGTATTTCCAAGATGTATAAAAGGCAAAATGGCTCCTCTGCCTATACCAAGCAACTATTTGGAAACACTTGAATTCCCTTTAGAACCAAATAATATTCAGTTTCTTTTTGGAGACTGAGGCAAGGAGGAGAACCCTCTGTTTTCCTGTAGCTGTTGGAAAAACCTACTTGAGGAAAATGTGGTTGTATTTATTTATTTATTGTAGGATGATCCACTACTTTGAGTTATTGCCATCTACTGTATTGCAGGTCAGGCTGGCCAGCCGAGAGATAGTTAACATGCACATGTGCAAGTGCATATGGTGTTTTAAAGAAGGCATAAACCAAAGAATCCTGGGTTTAAATTACGGTTATAAAATCAATTTGGAGCCAAAGGTTTGGATACTGCTTACAGTATCCTGTGATGAGTGGAATAGACTGGCTGCTCTGTTGCCTTCTTGGATTCGGAAAATGAAGAAATTAGTAAAGCCTCCTGCCGTGTTCACAAAGAAGATTGTTCTCCTTCAAATTTAAGACATTAAATGACTGGCATGTGTTTTTTCTAGTCACTTCCTAGGAAGTGACATTTGGCTTTCTATTCTTTAATGCCCCATCTTTTCCAATTCCAGCTTCTGGGAATAAAATCTCAGTCGTTCTCCTTTGGGTGATGGCGTCAGGTCCCTCTGTGCGGCAGCACCTGCACGTTGGAGTTACCCATGGGCAAAGTGAGGCCTTTGGGGACTTTTAGTTCCCCCATTTCTTCAAATTCCTTATTTTGGGAAAGTGGATCTTCAGACTAAGTCCATTTTCTGGCTGCATTTGTTCCATAATGGGAAGAAAACTTAAAATGAAAACAATCTGAAGGACAAGGGCACCAGATATAATCAGTTTATGACCTGTAAATGAGGAATAGTTGTTTAGTGAGGCGAGGACTGGAGATCCCTTGGCAGACCTGGAGTCTTTCCCTGGCTCTGCCGGTTTTGCTGGATGACTCTTAGGGAATTATTTCCCATTTGCACCTACCTTTCCCATCTCCTACTTAAAGACGAGACCATTTCCCCATGCGGGACTTGCCTGTTGGGTCCTCGCAGCAGGGAATGGCTTTTGCTATTTTATATATTGCACCCAGCCAGGAGTTTCTAATAATATAAGGGACATAAGATGACTTACAAATACATCAAGAGATTTTCTTTTCCTTTTTTTTCAAAAGTATAATGCTGCTATATAATGCTTTAAGTCATCCCCAGGCAGCCCTACATCTGATAACCAAAGAACTTCACGTCGTGGAGCCTTACGGCAGTTTTGAGGCATCGCCGCTGTTGAGACGTTGCGAGATGTTGCTCCTGTACAGAAGGGACTCAGCAATTGCATCACGTTTCTTATTTGCCGGCGTGTTTTGACCGCTCGAATACACTGGTATTTGCTTGGGTTTGATTGCTGGTTTGCAGGGGCAGTTTTCTCCTGTCTTTGGCGGTGGGTGTCCAGCAAACTGGAATATTGCGGAAGAGACTCAAGTCTCATGGATCAGGAGAAATAAAAACCCACGCTTTTTCTACTGTATGCAATAATCTTGCTCAAATTTTCTTGATCAACGTTTTCCTGGTAGGAGTGATGTTGGATTAATAGCAATTCTGCGAATTCCAGTGTACTAGCAATTGTAATTTTTTCTGGAAACTGTTGCCAATTAGAGTGAAAGGCAGTTTTTTATTGAAGGGAAGAAGTCAGTGCTAAATGCTAGTGTGTTAAAGGTCTTTAATCCAATTAATAGGGATGCTTTTCATTTAGATCGGCCTTTTTTTGGACAGGCATCGCATCTCTTGTGTTTTGCGGAGGACTGAGAGCATTTTGGCAGTTAGATAAACAGTGTATGTTTCAGAAGCCAGAATATGAGTGCACAGAGTCCTAGAATGTTCTGATTTCTTTTTTCGGAGCCAGTAGTTTTCAATAAATTATTGTATATTTCATTTTACATTGGTGGTTGTTAGCCTGATTAGTTTGGCAGGCACCGGGTCTTGGGCAACGTGGAAAGTTTGTTATGGAATAACTTTAGCGTGTCTTTTGCCTCTATGTGCTGCAAACTGAAGCTGGCACCTAAAAATGATGTGTTGAAGCTACAGATGGACACAGACTGATTCCATTTAGGCTGGATATTTATTTCTGCCAGTCTTCTGTAATAGAAAGGCAGCTGTGGTCACCTTGGAGAAAACCGTGTGCTCTTCTTCCTTGAACAAAAGGGAAAAAGAAAGATAGTTATTATCAAGATGTAGCATCTCTTGCGTTATTCCCATAGCAGCTCTTGTTTAGCTATAAAAGAAAAGCCTACAAAGAAAAGAAGAAAAAATCAGGGGCTGGATCTCCTGTGAGAGTTGCCCTGGAAATGGATTGTTGGTGATTTACTGTTTTACAGAGAAAATAGTCCCAGCTCTGATCCTTCCCATCCGAGCAGTGAGCTCTGGAGGGAACCGGCTGCTGATTCAAACCTGGCCCAGCTCTGTACTGACTGAAAGGTGTTTATTACGTGATCTCGGGTCAGGCTGGCTAAAAATACAGTGTGACATCTGTTCTTATCAGTATCATATCGGTACTTGCTGCAAAGTTTTGATGGTGAATGGTTTCTCGGAGCGGGGAGGTGGCCTGAGGCTCCTCTGACCGTTCTGTGCACCTCCCTGTACGCAGGGCTGCTCCGAGACCCGTGACGTGGAGCAGCAATCGCATGTGACGCTTTTTGGAGCAACGCTCTTTCTTCAGGATGGTGTTTGGGGTGTGCTGAGAGCCAGCAGGCTCTTGCCGCGGGGAATTTTGAGTTTGGAGCTGCATTCCAGCAGCCTCCGCTCCCCAAAACCCACCTGCAGCATCCCCAAAGTCAGACCCCGCATTTGAGAAAACGCTGCCTTGCACAAAGAAAATACTGTTGCAAAAGATCCTCAGCGCTGGCAGGTAGGGAGAGATCTCACTTTTCATTTTTCTCCGCAAAAGGAGTTCTTCCCACAGGGTTCACCTCTACACCCCTTACAGATGTCTTGCTTTTTGATGCATATTCCAAGATGAAAATCTCATACTGCATTTGCTCCGCTCATTCTGCTCAAGAAAGAAGTTTCACTTTGTAAAGGCCGTTTGAGGGGTTTGTAAAAGGAATCTGACCTGGTAACTTGGGATGTAAATTATTACGTTGGAAAGCAGAGGAGCTGGGTGAATATTGCAATGAAGCTTTGGAACGGCAGAATAAACAGGACCCCAAAGCGCTCACTTAATTGAGGGGGATGAAGAAAATCTCCATAGTTGCCTTATCGAATGTGACGCTAGTGTATATTCCACCACTTTTGCCAGTGACCGATAAATCCGAGCACATTTTGTGCCTCTCTGTGCGTTCGCATGTTTCCATCTTTATGTGTGAGCAAAACCAGAGGTGGGCACTTGCTTGTAATTCTCAGCATACTTCTCTCTTATCTGCTGCTGATATTGATGTTACTCCGTAGAAAAGAGAAATATTTTCGATTCAGTAGATGAACGTATCAGTAGCAGGAGAAAATTGATGCTTTAAATGCCCTTTTTTTTCCCAGCCTTTGTCTGAAGAGTCTTGGGCGACTTTAATAGAAGTATTCTGCATCTCTCACCTTGATGTTGGGCATCACTGATATTCCTATATTCTCCCTGTGAAAAGAAATCCTCAGATAGAGGAAATATATTGCTTAGACCATGCAGGGAAAGCTAATTTCTTGTCCTATTCTCCCCTGCCCCTTTTAAAAATTATTTTTAAAACTTTTTTTAGGTTTTGTATATATGTAAAGCCTAGCGACCCGACGCTGACCCAAACCCCCAACCTGTGCAAATACTAGAAAGAGTAGATAAGGAATTTTCCTCGAAATGCCCTCCCAATAAATTGGCAGTATAGGAAATAGTTCATGTGTCAATAAAATTTAGGAATCTGTGTAGGCTCGGTAGCTGGGGATTAGTGAGAGTCGCCACCCATTGTACATGCAAGGCGGAGATTGTGGCCTTGAGTTCCTCCAGACTTCTCCTGGGTCAAGTTTTTAAGTAGTTCTGGGCTCTGCTGCCTGACACAGAAACAAACCCCTGGCAGGAGGGAAATACTCATCGTGCATTTCTGGAGAGGAACGGAGCCAAATGCATAAATAGCCAATTTCTTGCTTTTTAACTCTAGGAATTCGTTTAGTGGTTAAACTCTAAGTTCCCCTAACCCTGTTACTCTGTTTTAAATTAAACAAGCGGTGTTGTTTCGCTAACGCAGTATGTTTTTGTGATTAAATCCTAACCATTTGGAGCAAGTCTGTGTACTCGGAGGGATTTACTGTCTCAGCCCTGCTTTTACATGTTCCTCCCATGCACACAGCTGCCTGTGGCTCTTCCGTCTCTCCAGGCTGGTTCAGGGCATGAATTGCAGTTGAGCTCACAATGCATATGGGACGTAGGTGGTGATTTATCTTTTCATCCACCTGTTTGCATTTGGTTTTAGTTTGGTTTGGGTTTTTTAAATTTTTTTGCACACAAGAACTGCTATTTCTTCCCTCTAGAGAAAGTCACTGATCACAAAGTTGCCCTTCAGAACATACCCTGTTTTACCTACTAATGTCCTATGCCAGGTTCCCATCCTCAGCCAAGCGATATAGGAAAGATCGGTCTCCCAGTGGGTCTTGATTTATGTTCATTTATTAACTGAGGAGCTATTGTGGAAAGAATCAGGGGTAAGTTTCAAAGGGCTTTGCGCCAAGTGCTATCTCTTGCTTGATGTTTTCCAGCTCAGGCTTCATGAAAGGAGAAATATATCCATAGAAGGGGGACAGAAGAGGAAAGGTGTGGTGTTAATCTGCTTTCAGTGACTTTTTCAGGCAACCTGGCACTCAGGAGCCCGTGTTTGCAGAGGTCACAGGGTGTGTTTCTATCGGTGGAGCTATTTCAAAGTGTTTACTCAGCTCTTCGGACACATCAAAATCCCTTTGGTACAAATTTACATTTTGCCTCCTCAGACCGTTGCACAAAGAAATAGAAACCTGCTGTTTCCCTTTTTGTGGCAGAAGAGGTAAAAGCACAACCTAAATAAATCCTGGAGCATAGATCACCTGTTCTGTACGACCCTTTTCCCCTTGACCAAGACAGGAACAGCTTTTCTTATCAGCTCTGTTATGTTTCCCTTAGATTTCACCTCTACCTGGGAGATTGGGGATGGGAACTCCAGCTGACTTTGTATGTCTTTAAGGTGTCTTTGTTTGATAACGCTTTACTTTTTTCAGTTTGAATGGTTTCCTCATCTGTCTTGTCTTTTTTTTCACGAGCAGGAGAGAGAAAATGGGCATGACTTTTAATCCACTAGGAAACACAGTATTTATTATTCTTAGGGGCTACGTTAAGCATGAGACCCGCTCCTATCCCGATAGAAGAGCCAGAATGGAGACAGACGCCTCCCCCAGTCACAGCTACCTCTGGGACCTTCAGACTACGGCGAGGCAGTCGGTTCACGTGGAGGAAGGAGTGCCTGGCTGTGATGGAAAGGTACGTCACTTCGGGGTTACAGACATGGGCATTTTAAAGCCAATACAAATATCCTTTTCCCTGCGCCGGTGAACACCAGCTTCATTTTGCTTTGATGTTGTGCGGGTTAATAACAGTGTAATCGTTTGATTCTCAATGGGAGAGTGGGAGGAGCTATTTCACCCGTTTTCTTGTTTAAAAAGATGTTATACTTCTCTAGACAGTATCTCATTTTTTTGTAGCCCCTAAGACATCTTGTTCTCGCTTCAGTATTGGTGTCCAGCTCTTCCTTTGCTTTTGCAGAAACCTTTCCATCCAGCCCCACGCAGGCTCTGTCGCTGTGGGGCTCTGCACGCTCTTTACATTACACATTTCTCCTTTCCCAACTTACTGATTTATCCTCATGATGTACCATGTTATTTTATGGCTTATACTGGCATTTCAGCAGCCCTATGGATTGTTCAGGATGCAGAGCTTTGCCTAATAAGCAGTAGATTCCTTGTCCAAAAAGGCTCTTAGAGCCCTTTTATATGGGAACAGCACAGAGCAAAGTGGATCTTTCAAATACACATGCAGAGTGGCAGGTGATCATTAGAGCTCCCAGCTCCTCGGTCCTGCGGAGACAGAGCGCTCGCTGAGCCCGGGTGCCTGAGCGCTTTGCCTTCCCCTCTGCTTGCAGTAATGTCTCTTTTGTGGATAATATCGTATAATAGAAAAGGGCCAGGGAACTCAAATGGAGTTTAGGGATGAATGCTTGTTTCTGTTAAGGGCTAAATGGCTGGGAGGAGTTTCCTTCTCTCTGAGGAACCTCCTTGCTGTGAAAGCACCAGATGACTGCGTGTGCTACGCTCCTCTCTGGTTTGCAACTCCATTAAGTCCTTGGCCAGCAGATTTTTGGGATGTGCTTTTGCTTTCTGTAATGCTCCTCTTGCTCGCACAAGGGTCTTTGGAACGGATTAGGAGCAGAGAGCATCCCCTTTTCCCTAAGCTAAGACCAAAATACCGAGTTCTCTCAGGGACCCAAGACATTTTACACACAAGATGGACATATTCGTTCTCCTGTGTGGCCACAGGCCATCACGGGGCCTTTGCAGGGCTGAGACCAGGATCTGAGTGTTTATTTCCATAATCTGTCCTGGCACAGCACTGATGTTTTCAGGTTTGGCTGAATGTATCTCCAAAGGAAATAATGTAAACATTTGAAATCTGTTTTGCTAATGCAAAGTCCTGAAATCTGATAGCACATAGACTGTGTTTTTCCAGCGTCCCACTCCGCACAGGCAGCACAACATGCAGTGTAGGATCTTTAGCACTTTCAAATGCTTGCGTGACTGTCATGATTGCAGTGTGTAGGATGACAAAAATGTTTCAGCTCTGTGAACCTTCAGGGCAGGACCATCTCCTTATCAACCCCTGGTGAGTGAAATATTTAGTTACTCCAAAGTAGAATTAGAACTCTGGGTATGGATGTGTTTCCTTCTTGGTTTCTGTCTAGCCTAAAGCGTGATAACTGCTCTTATTTGCTGTTGGAATCATGATAGTGGAGACACAAAGCAGAAAGAGAAAGCTAAGCCAGCCAGGTCCTTCAGCTCCCTCCTAAAGCCAGGCTTTGCTGAGACACTCAAGGAGTCAGACAACCTGTAACGGTTTGGTATCTGTTAGAAAGATGTGAGGTTTAGTTTTGTGTTTTGACACTGGAAATCGTCCAGTTGTGCATGCAGATCTATAATCACGTGACCTAATTTGTCGTTACAGTCTTTCTTATTTGTCGTTCTCGGGTTTGTTTGCTGTGTCTTGTGCTCTGTAAGGTCTTTGCTGCTGGGGTTTTCTTCCTATTCTGCTGATAAATGAAGACTTCTGCCACATTACCTTAATCCTGGCTTTAATATCAGTTTGCAAAGCTCTTGCTGGGTCACCGCTAGCACTGAATTTCGCAGCCCTGTGTGTGGGTGCTGGAAAGTGTGGCCAAGGGCTTTGACTTGAGGCAAGAACACAGTAACCTCGAGCTGTGGTAAGAGCTTTGTCTGACAATAAAACTACACCATAAAGCAAGTTGGAAATGCGGTTGTTTAACTGTTATGCTTTTAATAGGCCTAGCTGAACTGTGAGGATGGAGCTGGTTTATGTGACAAGTTTTGAAAGAGTGGGAGGAAAATACCCCTTTGGGAGCCGTAGGAAGAAGGGAGCTAATGTCACTTACAAGTCACCAGAGTCTTCCAGGCTTGTCCGTGATGTGACTCGTATCACCAGCCTGCGTGGAGGTGACCAGACCCCTGCACATCAGGTTCACTTGGTGCCATAGGGTGAGGAATAAACATTTGCCCCCCTGAAATGCTGGTTTACATTGCAAGTGTTGTGGTGCCATTTATCCACTCGTTTGCTTTTTCCTTTTGACAGTGAGTGAAGCCATCTTACTCAGTTTAATCCAGTATTTTCCTTAATTAAACACAAGTTGCATTGCGTTTGTATGTTCTGCAGCATCTTGTGCTGTTGGTGCGGGGACTTAGGCACCTGCTTTTGAGCTGCTGATTTGGGAACATCCGTAAAATGCTTGTTCATCCAGGCTTCTAGCTATTCGGCAATGAGAAACAGAGATCCAGGAGACAATTCCATCCCACTAATGCAACTATAAGCACCTTTCTGGCTGCAAAAGAGGAGCCTTCTGCTATTAGATGTAACTCTGGCGATTTTGTTCAATGCCTGAAGATAAGAGGGTTGATTCTAGACCTTAATGGCAACTCCTGGGTTGGGAATGCAGAGCTACTTCTTCCTATAAACTTCTGAAACGTTGCTGTGAAGCTGTATAAACATTTTTTGGGGCGAGGATCAAAGTCTTGGGCTGCTCTATCAGTTAATTGTGGTACGTATTTTTGACTTGGTAAGAAATGTGGTCGCTAAAAGTCAATGTGGCAAACCAGCTGAGAGCCCTTCAAGGAAAAAAAAACCAGAATTTGATTGCAAAAATTAGAGAGGTTTGCTTGTAAGAGCAGGCTCTTAAAGTGCACAGCACCGGTCAGGATTTGGCCTGTGAAATGAGAGGGCGAGGGTCGAAGGACTAGTTTCTCTTTTTTAAAAGATTTAAACCAACAAAAATTCCAGTGCAATTAATTATTAGATTGCTGCCAAGCTGATATAATTAAGACTAGAGTTAGGGCCAGCACGTATACTTAAATGTCTAATGTACATAAGTGTCTGCATACTGTATATGTGTATTAAAGAAACTAATTGGTTTATACTGGGTTTCCAGAATGCTGCTTGTGGTTTCTGTAATTCAATTCTCCAGCCTTTACTGCTTTTTTGGAAACCCTCCCAGAGTGGTTTGCTAGTCGCTAGGCTTAGATTTCGGACAATAGATTCAGGTCTCTTTCTCCCTCTCTTTCTCTCTCTCTTTTTTTTTTAAATATCTCTCGGAATATTTATGCTCTGAAGGTTAAGAGGAGCAGTAGTTGCAGAAAGTAAAGTTCTATATTTAACTGCAGACTAGGTGTGGTTCAGCCGACTGCAGCACGAGCTCCTTCTCGCCGCCGCACTCCCGAGATCAACCTTGACCCGCTCCCTTCTCCTGCCTCCTGCTCCTGCAGTCTGCTGAGTTTTGCGTGCGGGGATGTCGGCGTGTGGCTTTACCCTCCTTTGGGAACTACAGTAGTCCTTTCTGGGAAAAGCCGAGGTTAAACTTGAAAGTCTGTTTCTGGTTCAGTTCTTCTGCGTTTCGTCTTGTCCAACAGACAATTTTTTTTTTTTCTTTTCTCTGCTTTACTACTTCTTTTCAACCCCTCTCATTAGAACTACGAAACTGAAAATTCCCTTAGGGTTTTTTCTGGTTTAGTGAAGCTGTGTTGTCTTGTCTATCTCTCTTTTTTAAAATCAAATGTGCTTCTCCTCTAATCATCTGTTAGAGTTGAGGTTTATCTTCTTTTTCAGACAAAAATACCACCCACGATTGGCAGCAGAATCAATGACAATATACCCGTTTTAAGGCACTTCTGTTGAGTGTCACTGAAGCTGGAGGGGTGGGGGATTGCGTGTTGTTTTTTAAGTATATGCTTTATCCAAAGATTAAAATAACTGTAAGTTCTGCTCTAAACAAAATGAATAATTCATCAGTTGAAAGTATTTCACTTTGTCTAGGCAACAGGGACTTTGCTTTCAGGTTGAGGGTTATTTGGTTTGATTTTATGGCTCTGTTTTTTTATTTTAACACTTTTCTGTGCTTTTGAACCATCATTTTGTAAAGATGTATTTAGATTAAATAAGAGTGGATGATATAGATACCTACTATTCCCGTTTCATAGATGGAAAAACAAGAGTCAGGTGTTTCATTTGGCCTTGCGATCCAAGGCAACTTTATTCATAAGAGAAATTGGTTTAGATTTCTCACGATACCAAGGGTATGGTTTCGTGATACAGCTCAGCTGAATTAACGGTTTGTCACCATCTCATCCTTAGGTGTTATCCTGTCTCATCGCTCTTCTCGATTCCTCCTCCATTTCCCTGCTCCTGCCACCCTGCCTTGCGCCAGATGTGCTGCCTGCCTGATTGAAATACCAGCCAATTCAGAAAAAAACCAAATCCTTTTTATCTCCCCCCTGCATTTGATTGAATTGGTTCAGCTTGCCGTGCGATGAGGGGGTGCCAGACCTGGAATGTACAACAGGGAAGGGGAAGCTGAACAAAAAGATGCACAAATTTTCCATGGTGTTTTTTGTCATCTGCGTGG